>NC_088249.1:12489166-13782500 GCF_036013445.1 Caloenas nicobarica | reverse complement strand
GTAATAATAGTGGTGGTCCTCTTGGTAGCAGTCTCTTCTGATGCTACCCAGGGTGATGCTAGCTTTACCCTGTAATGGCTAAAGCCCTGATGGTTATACTGGTAATGCTGTTAAGGAGTGTGAACCAGGATGTCATTCTCAATATCACAAACAACTTACACAGCCACAGCTTATTTTGCCTTTAGAGGTCCATATTTCATGGCTTTTTCACTCCCCCCCTTCCTATTTCAAAGATTCACAGATGGGCTGTGGTTAGTGTCTGTGCTGAGAGGGGCAGAAGGAATAGCACCTTCCCTGCTTTACACACCTTGTCCTGGCCTTGCCTGCAGCTGCTGTCCATCCCCTCAGGATCACTATTGTGTTAGCCATTTCTGCAAACCTATCTCTGTCTATTTATAATCAATCTCCCATATGCTTTAGCTGCCCAGCAACTGCCTTTAATTGTTGCCTCCCCGCATTGTGGTTCCCTTCCAGTTCAGCTTAATCTGTTCCTGATGCTTTGCGTGTGAATTTATGCAAAGCTGTGAGCATTCATGGGAATGCAGAACCCTTAGAAGATGAGAGCAAATCATCCCATCTCCCACAACTCTCCCTTTCCCCACCATGGGTTTCCATAACTTGAAGCTTGGTCGGTTTTTTTCCAACAAATGTTCCAACCACTTCTTCGCTACTCTCCCTGCCTTCCCATTTTCTGTCAATGCTTCCCCATCTCCTGCTGGGTTTTACTCTGTGATTTAATTCACTCTCAGCAACTGTTGCAAACGTGACGGCTCCCTAGCATTTCTCTCTTTATCTTTGGTTGCTACCTTCTGTCCAGTTCTTTCATCTCATACTAGCCACCTCACATCACTGGCCAGATGTCTGGTCATAAACTCAGTATATCAAAAATGCAATCTTTTTGAGCACTTGTTTCTCTGTCATTATACAGAATTATTTCTCTGTTGCATGATGCTGGGGGTTATTAGCACCATACCTGCTCCTCACACTTTCTCTTCCAGATTTAACTTCTACAAATCAAGTCACTGTTTTTCCAATCTTTACAAAACCTACCTCTGTCACACTAAAGGATGTTCTTGGCTCGTGCTGTCTAGACTTGATTTCTGTTCCCCTGGCTGCACAAACTTTCTCATCTGTGAATATTTTCACTTCTACACTGCTGTCCTCTCAGACAGAATTTTGCTCCATGTGTGCCTACAGCTTGGGAGAGCAGTCTTATACACTTCTCGATGTTGAGAAGGTCTGGGAAAGATGAGTCTTCATCCCCGGGAGAGGAATTCTAGTGACCATCCCCATGCAACATGTCTTTTTAATTAGCTTTTGGGTTGTCCCAAATTCAGAGTGGGATAGTTCAGATTGTGGCTCAGGGACTGATTTTTTTTGGCCCCATAATGATTACAAATGCTTTCCCAGGTGCTCAGCCGCTCATCATAACCTTGGTCTTGGATGAGGCAGCAGCATTAGAGAGCAACATAGCTGTCACAGGGAGGTGCAGAAGCTGAAGAGATCTGGGCTGGGGAAAGGGTTGAATTGCAGAGGAAATACTGCATCAGGAGAGAAGGGATAAATAGTCATTGCATTAGGAAAAATATTCTGACAGTGAGGTATGCTAAGCTCTGGCTGGGGGGGAGGATGACATCTCCTATTCAGTATTCATCATCAGAATATATTTATTACTATGTTGTCCAAAGTACTTTATAAATTCTAAGATATGATTGTATCTTACACCTTGGCAAGGAACGGAACAGATGTCCTTATAAAGGACAATTTAATCATGGAAAAATAACAATTAGGCAGGAACTTACTAAAGTAACTGTAACTCATGGTCAGTCCAATAATATAAAAGCAAGTTGGCTGAGTTTTGCTGTGATGACATCTGACTTTTTCAGTCTTATATAGATTTTGCACCAAATGTTGAAAGAAGGGAGGAAGGATGGGAGGATGGGAGGGAGGGAGGGAAGAAGGAAGGAAGGAAGGAAGGAAGGAGAGAGATAGTGAGAGAGAGAAAGAGAGAAAGAGAAAGGGAGAAAGGGAGAAAGGAAGAAAGGAAGAAAGGAAGAAAGAAAGAAAGAGAGAAATAGAAAGGGAGAAAGAAAGAGAGATATAGAAAGGGAGAAAGAAAGAAAGAGAGGAGGAAAGAAAGAAGGAAAGAAGGAAAGAAGGAAGGAAAGAAGGAAGGAAAGAAGGAAGGAAAGAAGGAAGGAAAGAAAGAAGGAAAGAAAGAAGGAAAGAAGGAAAGAAGGAAAGAAGGAAAGAAAGAAAGAAAGAAAAAAGAAAGAAAGAAAGAAAGAAAGAAGGAAAGATTATCCTATTTCACTGCCTGTGGGCTAACATTTTCTCTGTAAAGGCTGATAAGTCTCCTTTTTCAACACAAAAACCAAACTCAGGTCACATGTTGAAAATTTATATAATGTCCTCTGTAGAGTGCTTTAACGTGCCCAGCAGTATATTCCCATTTTATTCCTAGAAGAGTAAAATTACAGTGTGTAACAGGGCTGGCACCATGCTTCCATGCCGTGCAGACATTAGAGCAGAGGGAATAATTCACAATGAATAGTTTAGTCAGTAAGTTTAGCCCTTTTTCTGCTTATGGGATCTCCATGGGCAGACTGAGGTTTCCTTGAGTTTATTATGCAAAAGAATTCAAAGAGATCCTTTTTCCTCTCTAAGTATTTTTAATTGCTCAGGAACACTTCTCTGTGAACGTTCACCAGTCACTTCTTGAGCTTTGTTAGTTATGACTGCTTTGAGGAGTCACATGGTGTTGATTTATTTTTCCAATGCATTGAGCATGCAAAAGCTTCTGGAACACATATTCATGTGTGTGAATCTAAGATCCAGTTTCCATCAATACTTACACACGCTGTTCAGAAATTCTCTGTGAATAGCCACAATATTAACTGAATCATACAAGTGTCTCTAGAAAGCAAACACAACAAGAAGATGGTATGGTGGGTCTGAATCCATTTCCAAATTCCAGTGAGTGAACAATGGTTAATATGGATCCATTTTCAAATGTACAAGTGTTTTTTAATAGCATTTACCCAGATATAGTAGATTATGGGAGAAATGTTGTCATCTCAGTGCTCTCCTTTCATTCCATCCTGTGTTTCTTTCTTTTCACGAAGTAGCAGCGTGAATGCAATAATAGCAAATCTTCCACCCCAGAAAACAGTATTAAAGTAAATGTCTTTGACTTCCAAATAGCTAGCTCCCATTTTTCAAAACCAGACTTAATACTTTGCAGTTGTACCTGGGAGGTCTAGTTCAGTCAGCACCTACCTGCCTCCAGGATTAGGATTCAATTAAGAAATATAAAAGATAATATGGTGCTATAGGGACAATAGTAGTTTAGAAACTCTACCCAGGCTTTCTGTAAAGAGAGGTAGATTTCTTTGAAAGCAACCATTTGCTGTTAAAATGCAGCAGTTTTCTATTCTGTGATCCTGCACTCCAAATTATAACAGAAAATATATAATGGAGTGTAAGAGCTAACAGGTGAGAAAAGTACATTTTCAATGTGAATTTCCCCTCCTAGTTACAAGGCACTCTCCTCAGGAACCTCACTGTAGCTGAAAACTGTTACTGAGACATAAACTTACTGCCCCTCACCACAATTCTTCATAACATAGGTTATGTCTTCATGCTGCTCTACCTTGAATAAGTATCTGGTTTAAACTATTTCAGTGGTTATAGAAACCAGTGTTCTTCACTGCAAATACGATTATTTGATTTAAGAATGTGCCGATCTTTGATGCAAAGCTCCTTGTAGTGTGACCTATCCTTTGAGGACTTCCAAGGCTGAATCTAATTGCACCCATGCTTATGCTGACCATGTCTGGAACCGAATCTGTCTCTTTGTATTCTTACCTCATGGCCTTTTTGCTTTTAAGACTTAATCATCCTTCTCTTATTCTTATCTGCCACTGAAGGAAATACACTTCACAGCAGAATAAGAAATACCAGACCAGTCTCTTCTTACATGAAGTGAGGTAGTACCTTTTCTTCAGCTGGGAAATGGAGCCAAAGATGTGACAAATCACCAAATTTTGCCTACCCAATTTGTGAGATGAAAAAGATGATTTTCCATAACATTTGTAGTTATAAATGGGTACCATTTGTCATGCACAGGGCACAGGTCAGACGACGCTACTTGTTGGCTGAGGGAGTTGTATCCTTCTGCAGAGTTTGTTTTGACTTAGGAGATCAAGAAAGTGAGGGAAGAAACATGGACAACCATGAACACCTCAGTATGAATTATTGTTTCTTTAATACAAAGGGATGCGAAGTGAAATCCAAATCATAAAACGCAGTAGTAGCACTTGTTTTGCACTTAAAGGTTTCATGGAAACAACTACTTCCACTAGACCAGGTTGCTCAAAGCCCCGTCCAACCTGACTTTGAACACTTCCAGGGATGGGACATCCACAACTTCTCAAGGTAGCCTGTTCCAGTGCCTCACCACTCACATGGTGAATAACTTTTTCCTTGTATCTAATCTCAATCTACTCTTTTTCAGTGCCTTTAGCCCTTGTCCTATCACTACATGCCCTTGTGAAAAGTTCCTCTCCAGCTTTCTTGTAGGCCCCCTTTAGGTACTGAGAGGCTGCTATAATGTTTCCCTGGAGCCTTCTCCAGGCTGAACAACCCCAACTCTTTCTGCCCGTCTTCATAAGAGAGGTGCTTCAGTCCTCTGATCATCTCTGTGTCCCTCTTCTGGACTTTCTCCAACAGGTCCATCTCCTTCTTATGTTGGGGTCACCAGAGCTGAGTGCAGTACTCCAGGTTGGGTCTGGTGAGAGCAGAGTAGAGAGTGAGAATCACCTCCCTTGATCTGCTGGTCATGCTTCTTTTGATGCAGCCCAGGACACGGTTGGTTTTCTGTGCTGCAAGCACACATTGCCGAGTCATGTTGAGCTTCTCATCAACCAACACCCCCAAGTCTTTCTCCTCAGGGCTGCTCTCTGTCCATTCTCCACCCAGCCTGTAAGTGTGCCTGGGATTGCCCTGACCCACGAGCAGGATCTTGCACTTGGCCTCGTTGAACTTCATGAGATTCACACAGGCCCATCCGCATCAGCACAGTGCATAACCTCAAGTGGGTCAAACTGACACTGCCAGGGCAGCTTTAATCCAGACATTTCCTAGTTTTTGAGTGCTAAGCTTCAGAATGTCATTATTTAATTTAATTTTCATGAATGTGATTCCCTCGTGTTTTGGAAATATAGGAATTGAACAAGGAAAAATGTCGTTGTCTGTAACTGTTCTGATCTCTACCCAGAAGGAGTAGAGGGCTATTATCTTCTGTGTAAGCTGTTATTAGATATGGGGTGGAAACAAATTTGAACAAAGTTTACTGTTATTTTGCTAAATAGTTCGGTGAAATCAGAGCTCATGACTAGTTAGTTTAGATTCAGGTTCAATAGAAGTGGATTAATTAGATTTCTTCTTGTTCCTTCCAACCTGAACATCCTTTAGCTCCTTTCTTACCTCCTTCCTGGTAGCCCTCATGCATAACTTAATTCCCATTTCTATCTCCTCCGTAAGTTTATATCCACCTCCTACTCACCCCTCTCATAGCTGTGGTTGGTGCTCATGCTTTCCCTTCTTTTCTATTCCCATGCCCCAAATGCTGTTCCTCCTTACTCAAAATCTGAAGGTTGTTATATTTCTAAATGTCTAGCCAGTTTATTACATCATGTTCTGGGCCTTCACAATTTTTCCCCCTTTTCCCCTGATTGTCAGAGCCAGAGCACATGCGCATACTGATCTGTACATGCACATTAGCTCCATGTCCAGAGTGACCGGGGCTTTTTTGTTGTTAAATAGAAGTTGTATCAAAACTCCCTCACACTTCTCCATTTTCAGGTTCCTTACATCCCTTCCCTCCCCTCTTTTACTGACTTCCTGTGTGAAACCAAGCTTTTTTCTCCCCTTGCATATCTCTTGGACTCTATCAGGAGCAGGGGAGAGAGAAGCCTTTAGTCCTGGATCCAGAGACCTAGCCAGCTACAGCAAGTGGGAATAAAATCCTGCTCCAGTGGCAGAGATGTCTATCTTCAGGGACCTGGTGTGTCCATGCAACCTGACTGACACATAGAAACCCTGAGAACCATAACAAGTCTCTAATGAGCATAAATAAACTTTTTTTTTTCCTCCCACATAAGCTCAGGAGTTGACCAGTTTTCAAGACCCAGTTTTAAATTGCAGAGCTCTTGAGGAAAAAACTTCAAGATGTATTTATTTTTAAACATTGACAAACAATGTATTTTCCCTAATCTTATTCTCAGAAGGGAATATTCACCTGAAACAGAGCCATACATTAGAAACATTCTGATTTAATGTTAAATTCTGGCAAAGAAATACCCATTGGAAGCAGATTTCTCAAAAGAAAATTTCGGGTCACCTCAGTTATAGATGTGGTTGTTTCCAGTTTTCAATAAAAACTAAATTTCATGGTAAAGAAAGATGCTGTATAAGCAGCCCTTGAAAACTGAGTTATCTAATTAATCAGCAAATATAAACTGAATGGCTTCCTTTCCATGGGCTTGGCCTATCAATGTGTGGCACTACTAACACACTGATGAGAGTGAATTTCTATCCACCTGAACTTTTAATATGCTAATTACTTTCCAGGATTTATCAGAAAGGTGAACAGTTTTCACCTGTTCCACTGATGGAATTAAATTATCTCACTATAAGTAAGAAATATTAAATCTACATACTGTAGATCATGCAACACCCTTCTGAGAATATCCTCCTGGGCATTGGTCACTGCCAGTAAATGTTGATTTCAGACAGGAGAAATATAATTATCTCCATTAAAAAGCTATACAATTAACAACACTTGCCACATAGTGGAGTCTAGGTTACCATGGTACTGCCCTATGGCTAGAATAGGAAATAACTGTGGTATATCAGAATCCACCTCATGGTAATTGCTACTTTTTTACTGACCACCCATGTAGCATTAAAAGTCTCCTGCCCAACTAATTCACCTATTTTAAAGCATATTATGGCTATATTTATTCTCTGTTCCACCTCAAATCACTAGTGTGCCAAGTACATAATGCTGGGTTTTCAAATGCCCCAGAACATTCATTTATGTGGTGAGTAGGAAAGAGGCATTCAAGGTGGAAGAGGAAAATGAAAAACATGCGAGGGGTATGAGGTTCAGGGGAGTGTCTGAGGTGCCTCTGCACTTGGAAGAGATATAGGAAAGGACCCAAGGCAAATGCAAAATGAGAGAGGATCAATGACAATTGTCTGAGTGCACAGGAATATACTAGTGGAGGAGACAGGAAGAATAAATTCATTGACATAAGAGATGAAGAAAATGGTGAAATTGTGGCTGACATGATGATTCAACTACAAACTCAGAGCCACATCCTTCTCCCACAAGCAAATATTAATAAAATCTGCCTCCCCCTGAGAGGAAAGCAAGAGACTGGTAGAAGATGGGTCTATGGTGGGAACATCTTTGGGAACAGAAGGAAGTATGTGAATCGAAGAGGTGAGTGGAAAAAAGACAGAAAACAGAAAAAAAAAATCAGTAAAACAGGAATGTGAGACAGACAGAAGAGCGAAAAGCACTCTGGGATACTGGTAGGCAGGAAAACAAATTCAGCTTTTATGTTACAGTAATTAGGGGAGGATGGGTCTTGTCTATACACAGTCATTCAGATAGGGTCCTGTATGCATTCGGCTGAATTTTGCACCTGAAATGAACTTGCCTTATTTGTGATTGACTTCTCCTAAATGTGCTGTCATTCCAGCAGCTGATGAGGAGCTGTGACACACTTTCACAAATAAGTACAAGCATATAGGGACTAATTTTTTCCCCTATTATTGCCCTTACCCCTCTCACCCCCCAAGTTTTATACATGTTTTAAGCTTAGGGTTTGAGAATACTTTATACATTACCTTCTCCAAAGTAATTATTTTAAACACGTGCTCTGAGATAACCTGGTTTGAAGGACGATTTTCTAGGATGTCTCCTTTTTAGTATCCTAGGTTCTGGTATGTGTGATATCACACAAAGTTATGTTTGGGAATGTCCTTATCAAAGGAGGAACTGCCAGATTACTGCACAGGAGAAAAGAGAATTTTGAAGGCTACAGAAAAACTTGCCTGATAGTTGAGAGATGCAGGACATATTTCTGAACTTAACATAATTTTCACTTCAGCTTTACAGTTCACCTTTAACACATATCACCTTTTAAAAATATTTCCACACGCATCATGTGTGTTACCGGCAGAGTGTCAGCTTTAACTGTGATTTTGCTGGCTTCGTTATCTGTTTAAGTTTAGCTGCTTATCGCTGAAGCACCACAATGGTGGCCACGTTACACCTCGCAGGTAGGGAGGCACATAGGTACACAGAAAGATGCTGATTTAGCAACAGATTTCTGCCAGTGCTTAGCTTTGCCATACAGAGAGTACAGGGCTAAGGTGTAAGGTATATTTTGTACAAGGTGGGCTTTTGCAGAATTGGGCCCAAAGCCAGTTAAGAATGGTTAAGACAGACAGATAAATGTAAGTTGGGCTCACAGCATTACTTAAATGTAGCTCTTTGTATTTATAAACAGCAATATGCTGCAGTTACAAAAGCTATTTCATTTAGTGCCATCCTACATTCAGCAATTTAATTATTCTCTTAATTATTGAAACATTCATCATAGTTTTCCAATTGATTCATGAGGGGCTGGCTGCATTTCTTTGACTCATTAATATAGTGACAAGTAAATTGACAGTCCTCTTGCTAACTTCCTATCTCTGAACAGTAATACTGGGAATACAAGACCTTGAGTCTTTATTTTTTTTTTTTTAATTTTTAAAATTTGTATTATTATCACCAGAAGTAACTATAGTCATAACAGACTCATTTAGTACAGAAGGAAAAGAACAATATATGAGAAACCCTAATTATCAATGGTTTTGATAGTAAAATCTGCAAAATTATATCTTCCTGAGACCACCTTTTTATTATGAAATGGGTGATAAAGCAGAGATAATTCTAAATCCAAACACATATTATATGAAGTAGATAAACGTAAGATAAAAATTAATAGTGACCTTACCTGCCTGGATATAAGAAATATAATAAGCAGATATAAGCAGATATATCAGTCATGGCTGGAAAAGGACAGGGAGATGCCCACAAGTGAAAGATTAATTTACAGAATTCTAAAATATGTTCAAAATAAAATCTCTGGCATCTCCTTTCCCTCGCTTTGCCTGATTTTGAGTGTTTTCATTATTGCCTGTCTGCGAAACTAGTACCTTAAAACATGTTCCTGGCTTGCATTAAAAATAAAGATTTCATCTTACGCCTTCTATCTCTTTTATTTATAGGCTGTTTAAGTAAAGGCACAACTATGTCTCCATAATTTTTTGCAAGTATATCTGCTATTTATTTCATTTTCACAGCTTCTAAAATGTCAGGTGCTACCCTCAAAGACCTCTCTTGTATTCATCAGTTTTTTCTCAGGAGAGCTTGTCCAGAGTTTGAAGCATACATGGTCTTGTTTTAGTGCTTATATGAGTACTTCTGCCCTTGGATATTATTCTCATCTTCATGATACTATGCAAATCGACAGCTACTTCCCTGTACTTCTAGACAGGGTTTCTGAATTTAATGTGAGTAGCTGGAAAACAACTAAATAAGGGGTGTGAGCATCAGAAATATAAAATCAAGCCCTGAGCATGTCTGTATATATGTGTATATGTATGTATGTGTTTGTAGATGTGTGTGCTAGCCATATACTGTAGTTTGAAAAGTGAATCTGTGTAAATCACTGCATTTATTTAGCTCTCTCACCAACTCTCTCCCTGAGTTAACACCCCAGCACACACAATGCTAGCGAAGGTGATTATCTCTGCTAGCATAATTCCTCCGTAACATCTGCTTTCGCCCATAACACTCCACTAATTTTTCCCTCATTTCATTACACATAATTTTCTTTCAACACAATCTACATGTATTAAGTGGTAATGACTTTCCAGTTAAGAGCAAATCGACGCCAAGGGACCCCCCCCTCGATTGCCTGCCGTGCCTGACTCCGGCTATTAAAGATAAATTTGGTGCCTCAGAAAGCTGCAGTAAGCTAATCAATCAATTAAGCGGTTAGGACATACATTATCAAAATTCCACAGTGTGGGGGTGCATGAGAGCATGCTGATATATTTGGTAGAATTTCAGGAATAAAAAAAGAAAAAAAAAGCAAGCCACTAATGAATTCAATTTGAGGTTGAAAGTCAGTATTTAGTGTCTTCTGAAATGAAAAGTCCAGCTATTACACACTACCATAACAACTTTGGTGTCTATGCTTATACAATTTCCATTGAAGCTTTTATACCTAGTGCAGTTTACTAGTGGTACTAGAATGGAGCTGATGACACACTAAAATCTATTTTTAAATGATATGAGAATTCTGGTGCCGAACAAAGCAATGCCATTCACAGTTAAGCTGGTTGTTCTGTTCCTAACTTGCCGTTGTGTCTCTGGGTACTGCCACAGCTTCAGAACCCTGATTAATATTCTGTATTATGCATGTTGCAAAAATGTGGTTTAAGGAGAGAATGGCAGCCATCACATCCTGCTGTGTCAATTTTTATTTTTCAACATTGCTTTAACATCCATTCTGAGTTTAATTTTTGGGAGTATTTAAAACCAGTTAAGTGGATTCTAAAATAAACTGAAAAAGGCTTTGATTTTTTTGTTTTCTAAAAATCAGCTCCTAGTGAAGTAATGTCCTTTGCAGGACTTGCTTTTACAACAGCTTCAACCCAACCCGAAAAAGTTGAGTGATAATCAAGTTACAACTGCGTGCAAGGAAATAAGATAATTTCAGAAGTATACATAATATCACTAACAACACCTTCATTGCTATATTTTTCTTTATCATCTTTGGCATTGTGTTCTTCTTTATATGGAAAAATGACTTAAGCAGTTAAAGGCATTTTTTTTAATGTAAAAATATTTTCTCTTGCATTGTGATGAACAGCCTGTATGCCAGTATTTGGTCAAATGCTAAAGAAATTGAAGCAAAACCCCAAAGACCATGAGAATTATAGAAGCAATCTTTATAGCTCTGCCAGGACTAAAATGGAAGGAGAGTGAAATAGAACTTTATAGCAGGATTCTGAATAAGACACAATATGATAAAAATTGTAAAACTTGTATTTTTTTAAAAAAATCAGTAAATCTATAAAGCATAGATGGATCATTACAAGGTTTTGCCAATTACTTTTCCTGTCAGTATTAAACATTTTCCCTAAAGCTTTGTTATCGTAGTATTGTAGTTATCAGATGAAACGACATGGCAAAACTCCCTGCTTACTTCTCCAGAACGTTTTCCTCACTTCTACTGGCAGAAAGAACCATAACATCTTTTTTACTGTCTAAATAAATATTCCTTAGCAAAAAAAAAAAAAAAAAGCAGGTTGTCAAAGACAAAAAAGGATGGTTTGGTTTTGTTTTAAAGCATAATACAAATAAGGGAAGTAACTCAGCAGTGACTTCTTTCTGATGTGTTCACATAAGGAAAAAAGCCATGAATAAACTCTAAAAAGAGCAACATAAATGAACGTGATACATGCAGAACACTTAGTCCAAGCCCTGCATGTAAAACACAATTACAGAGAGTTAATAATGACAAATATAGTGAAATAAAAAAAGCTAGCCATGGAAACTGTACAAGTGCATCCTTCAAAAAACACCAAAACCAACATGTTTGAATAATATGATGCTGTCCTTTCCTTACTGGCATTCTTCATTGACTAGGCTGATAATGAAAAGGTGTCAGGGAGATTCATAGTTTAGAGCTGTATTTTATTCCTTTCTTTTGTGCTGTTTCTTTCCATTTATGGTTCTTTTCCTGCCTTTGCTCTATATGGAGGCTATGAAATATTTCAGAACTACAGTGTGTTTTCTTGTGAGATGTAAGGCTGAATTTGACTTTATTATCATTAATAAGAGCATGCAAGTTTAAGTTTATTCAGTTGAAAAAGACACAATGATATTGTTCTTCCTGATACAGAAACAGCTATATTGGCTTTTATAGGATTTTTAGTGCAGGCTTCTTCATCTGTCCGGGATTTGATAGCTACTCAGTCAGCTGGATTATTATTATTATTATTATTTTCTTTCATACCTGTTCTTTTTTTGGAAAAAAAAAAACATTCTGATTTATCTAAAAGCACATCGAAACATCTTTATCTGTTCATACTGAATGAGAAATTCCTCCAGATAGAGGGGAGTAGGAGAGAAGACAGGAGAAGCAAACAATAAAAAAAGCTCAGCCCAAACCAGTTTGTCTTCTCCTTTTGAGCAGTGCATGTAATGACTGAACTTTTGACTTTAAAGTTTTTCTCTAGTGCAGTACTGCGGAAAAAGAAACAAATAAACAAACAAAAAATTATCCTCTTAGTGCAAAGACTGGTCTAAGGTAATACCTTGCGAGGTGAAGGTGGTTTTTTTTTGGTTGTTGTTGTTTACTTGAAGCAGATAAAACACCCACCTTAAACCCGCCCTCTATTCAGTTCAGCAGCACCTCCATACTCCAATAAACCGTTTTCATTCCATCTGGCGTGCGTTTGCTCTGAAGACATTTTCCTGTCAATCTCTCCTGCCACATTAAAAATCTGTCATTACTATTGCATTGCCGCCTGGCTCCTGAGATTTGTCTGACTGCTTTATTGCTCCTCTCATTTTTTTTTTTTCTGCTACAGTCGAGAAGCAGAAATAAAGGTTTGTTGTTGAAACATGGCCGCAAGGAAAGTAGGAGGCACACATCTGTCAAGGTATTACCTTTCTTCAACCAGGGATTAAGGTGTTTTACTGCACTCGCTACTGAGCAGTCACACTGAATAAATTTTCTCAGTAGAACATAAAAATGAACTCATACATTTTGAACTGGGTTTCATTCTTTCAAGCCAACCCATATAATTATGCAACGGCATCAGTGTTCAGGGGGAAAAGAAAAGTCAGAAAGGTTTGTGTGCACCCCCCTTCTCTCTCCTGTACCACCCTTCACATTTACATTATTTACATGCTTTTTAGGAGGGCAAGACTGAGGCAATGAGTATTGGGGAGAGAAAGGCTTTTTTTACTCTTCCTCGTTGCTGTTACTGGATCTCTTGCAAGGTCAGATAGGGTACAGGGCTTACTCTACATGTTTTCTTTCTGTGCTCACAAAATATGCCTGGCTGTGAATATTCATTGTTAATTCTCATCAAAGAAAATCAGTAGAATTGCAATTCTCAAATACTGTCTTTTGAAAGAAACTGGTAATATTAGATGCTGTGTATCCTTCCCATTTCTGCAGTGGATATTTATTTACAGTCTCAATGGTACAAATGAAAAAAACCAAACCAAACAAACAAAAAAAACCCAAACCAACAACAACAACAACAACAAAGTGGAAGTGGTTGTTATAAGAAGGCAGAGCATGCTGGACTGTCTTCCACAGTCCTCTGCTGGACACTCCTGCATCATCATCATCTCAGTCCAGTTACATAAAGTCAAATGCATAAAGTAGAAGTTATCTCACAAAACGAACATTAGGACAACTATGTCTGTGATCTGTGAAGGGGAACAACATAAACTGCTTTATGGTCATTGTTTTTTTTTCTGAAAAAGAATAATGCAGCCCTTAAATCTGAGGATACCCAAACCAAGAAGGACTAACCCCAATGCAGGAACTATAAACCTCTCCAAACTTAAAGGAAAAAGTAGTTAAGAAAGAAATCAGAAATCACAGTTCAATCCACATAAAGGCATTTAGAGCTCCACACCTCCGGGTATCTCTGCAGTGTGTCCCCACCATACATTTGACTTGCTCTCTGTTTTGCCCTAGGGTGCCCTCCTCCTAAATGTCCACATTGCCTCCGCTCAGGTTCCCCTTTGGAGTGAGACAAATACCTCCTACCAGAGATGCCTACTTGTGTCATTGCTGAAGGACATATTTATTTAGCAGTAAGGTAGCTCAGTTCAACAGAAAAATATTAGGACCCGCAGTTCTGCTGAAAAACTGCTGCTTGAATAAAAGCAAATGAGCTATCCTGCAGGTCAGCAGATAATCTGTCACTCATTTATTTTTCACAGTGTCCCAAGAAGGTTGTAAATCGCCGGGATATTGGTTCAGTACTGTATTGTCCCAGACATTACTTTCTGCTGGCTACTGGCTATTTTCCAGCCATGCCAACTCAGAAAAGACATAAGGAAAAGTGAGCATTTTGAAATCTTACACTCCTCTCCCAGCTCCAACCTCCTTCCCAGAGCTAAGTTGCATGACTGAATTTACAGCTTTCATATGCCAGGACAACAACCAGGAACACAGCAGGCTGGAGCGAGAGAAAAAGCTCCATCCCAAACTATTTCCAGGTTTTAATTCTTCAGGGGAAAAGACCATCTTGCTCTGCGTTAGTATAAGACCTTGCACAATGGAGGATTTAGGTTTGTTACATAGTGCTTCAGTGTAAATGATAAATAATAACGTGCCTGTGGAAATATGGTTCCTTCAGGTATCTTTTTTAATGGCATCCCTCAATGTGTGTCTCTGGTTTAGACCGTATATGCAAGTAGTTGGACTTAGGAGTAAATATATAGAGTAAAACGGTGCTGAGGAACCCCACGTCCACACTGTGTCTTTCCAGGGGTTACATCAAACTGGTTCTACTCTCCGTTGGGCTGGGTGCCCATTAGGAAGTGGAGTAAATTAGGTGTGCTTCCAGAGCATATCTTCTCTATTAATTTCATCTGAAAGAAACCCAGTCTGTGGTCCCTGAGCTCACCCTGCAGTGCAAGTCACAGCACACTCCAAACACTGGTGTAAAAGCAGCTGATGCCTTCTCAGTCAACCCTAGTGTTTGCTGGATCCGATGTGTGATGAATGTTCCTTCACATGCCTCAGAGAAAGGTGCTTTTTGGTGATATAGAGAAGCAGTGAATTAATGTGCTGCACTGGGTGAATTTTGCAGTCATATTTTGACACGTATTTAGTATCTTCAGATGATCAACCAAAAAAGAGGCAGAGAGAAAAAGAAAGCAAGGGAAATATATACCTGTTCTTATACTTTTTATGTTAGTGTAAGACAACCATAAGGCCCCAAATTTGCAGAAAATGTGAAACTACTGACAGTCCTTTTGAGAACCCCTGAGGTTTTTTTTTTTCTCTTAAATAAAAAGCCATGGCCTCAATTTTCATTTAAATAGATGAGAATACTTGAAAGTAAAGGGAACTCCATATCTCAGTCCTCATTAAACTGACCACTTGATTTTAATGACCCAGGAAAAACATGACAATATTTTCCCATGGATGAGAACCTTAACATTCAATCAAAGCATCTTGAAGTTTGAATTTAAATATGCATAACTTCTGGTCCACACAGAGGGATATGGTTGATAAGTATCTGAGACAAAGATTTAGGGACTACAGCTTGATCTGGTTCCTGGGGTTATCTGTATAACCATGGCTGCATCTCATCCAAACAAACAGTGGTTATCAAAGCCTTACCTGCAACCACAGTGGAACAAGTCCACAGTGTATGTTATCTTCATGCTGGAAACCAACTCCAGATGCACAGGGCTTTAATGAGTCAAGAACTGTGCTTCCCACAACTCATTAATTAATACCTCCTCCTCTAAAAAAAATAATTTAAGCTGACTTCACATGATAATTTTAGCCTACTTACTGTCATCCTAATTAGCATACGGCAACTCCCTGCACTACGCTTTTAGGTCATCCCATCTTCACCTGTTTTTATTCTCCTGGTATCAGTAAAATTAAGTTAGATCCACCTCAGATATATATAATTAACAAAGGGTCCTTTCTCTCAATAAAACTAAATATATTAATCTTCCTTCCCAATAGGAATGTGGAATTCACTTAGCCCACTCTCATGCTTGTCCCTATCACACCTCTCCACAGAACAATGTCAAGTAGTGCCAAATACACAACATCAGGTACTGCTTTTAGTGAGGGAAGGACAGAAGGAGTCTGTTCAACCAGCATATTTTGAGGGAAATGTAAGGAGGAAATAAAGGAAGAAAGGACACAGAGTCTTCCAAGGCTTGGATTCTTTTTTTTTTTTTTTCCCACTGATAAAATAGCAGTTTAGCCTGCTCTTTCCTCATTTCACCTGTCCTTGAAAAAGATCATATTAGCTTCTGCACGGGATGTCCAACACCTGAACCAGAACTGCAGTGAGGAAATGTCATCTTCTCCAGTTCCATCAGCTGAGCCTTTTAACATAAATACTGCTATATTACATTTAGGCAGATAGAGATTTATCAAGAGAGTTCTGATTCCCATTAGCTCCAGCCAACTCTCCCAGTTTTATACAGTGTATGACATGGAATGGCATGGAATACTTAACTGGTCAATTTTGGTCGCTTGTTCTGTCCAGCCCTCTCTGCAAGTATGCCCCTCTCACTTATGTGATGTATGAAATTTACCAGTGACCTTGGCTGCCAGAGCAATAAGGATAAATCTGGGCATTTTCTGCATACTATTGCTACTGTTATCAGCTCCAGAGAGAACACTCTCTGAAAAACATGCAGTCAACTTCAGAAAAATTGAGTTACTTCAAAGAACTTAGCTGAAAGGAAAATTCACTAAAAGAGAATTGTTCTTGTTTTAAACAAAACCAGGACACAACATGATTCCTGATCCCATGCTTGGTCATAGGTCTGCTGAGACGGTGGCTGTACCCATCACTTGAATGCAGCAAGACAGACAGAAAGAAGTTAGGGAAAGACATCCGTTGATCAGCCATTTTCTACCACAGGCCTCCTACATGAACTTGAGTCCACTGTGCAGCATCTGTGCACATCCATTCCCTGCCTGTGGAACCAGGGAGGACAGCACCTCCTCTGCTTGTTGCCCATCAGATACTGTGGTCACTGTCCGTACGAGTGCCCAGCAGCGAGAGCAGTAGTCCAGGCGCAGTGGTGTGTACTTAGGAAACCCACATAGGAGCACTCCCAACAAGACTACTGCTCGCGTGCTTACGGTTACTCACATGTTGAAACATCTTCTCTGTCACAATCTCTCTTCTCTCCACTGCCAGGGAGGAAGTACCATGAATTATTGATGCAGAGAGCTGCGGGCAGCTCTCTCCCAGGTCTGTTCACTTCTACAGAGCATACACCTGTGGTTTGCCTTGTCTTTTCTATCTCACTCTGCCCCTCTTTCCTCTGTATTTCTTCTAGGCTGGGAGTGATGGTCTGAGAAGGCAGATCTTTCCCCTCGGGGTGAATTTGCACTGCTGATGCACAGATCTCAGTGCTGTACATCAGAAAGTTCCTGCATGCTACTTCGCAAGCACGATAGCAGACATCTAGCAGTGTATTCCAAGGGCTGCAGTTTATGATTTTTTCCCCAATTTTAATAAAAAGCGATATTTTAACATTCTTCATTTATCATAAAAATACGGATTTGGGCAATTAACTTTCTAAAGAATTCCAATCAAAATTTGATATTTTTCATCATATACTTTCCCCCTTTGTTTTTTGCTTCCCACATGACAAGTACTGTCTCCCTGAAAGGCCATGTTGGTTCACAAATTAAAACAAAAAAGCTAAAGCTGCTCCAATCTTACCCATTGCTGTGAGTAACCAGGATGTGTTGGGAAGGACAAGAGAGGATGAGGAAGAATTATCTCTTTAAACCTGTCCTGCACCCCTTAGATACCACTGCCAACAGGTGTCAGAACAACCCCTACAACAGACCGTGCTGCAGACAGCCTTCAAGATGTGTTTCTTTTAGCAGGTCACTGAGTACTTTTGAACCCAGGGCTGTGTCAGGCTCTTTGAGCACCTCTCACAAAGCCTTCAGTGTCTTCTACAGGTGGGCCCTGTGCTGCACTGTGCTCAAATGCTTATGTATTACCAGGCAGGGTCTGCAAGAGTAGATTGGTTTCCTCTTCAAAACACAAAAGCGAAGTGCAAAAGCCATACTGGCCACTCTGATCTCTGTGCCTGCATGTGGCAACAGCAAGTTTTAATATGAAGTGTAAGAGCTTTCAGCCCAGAACATAGCGGTGAAGTGGCTGTCCTTGTGTCTCAGCTCAGGTTGAAATCAGCCTGGAAACCCTGAGGTCAGCTCACCTAGGGAAATGAGCCCGACACTGTGGCATTTCCCTCTGGAGAGTGACTGTAGCACCTCAAGAGGCACTGGGGCCTGGTGGTTATTTATCCGTACTCTGTGATGCTGTGTCCTGCAGGGCATATTAGAGTCCATGAAATAATGATGAAGCACAGGGGTAATTAAAAGCCACAGTGACATGGATCTGCTGAAATTCCAGAGGGAGCTCGGGACACACAGGGAGACTATCCATCTTACCTCACACAGGGCCAGCTTGATTGGTCTACTGAGTATTGCAGATGGTGAGGCTCCTCACCTGTGGCCAGCAGGGCTCCCAGTGCAGCAGCCTTACTGGCTTCACATGGCTGCAACACAGGAGGATGGGGATGGTGTGGTCACAGCTGCCACAGTCTGTCCTTGCAAAGCAGCAGAGAAATCATTTAAAGATACAGGTCTGCTTTCCAGTTCTTGTTCTTTTATCCACAAATGGTAAAACTCATGTTTTTACATCAGGACAGCTCCCCCTACTAATAATCATTAGGCTTTCGGTCTTGTTTGCTGTATAAATTTGGTCACCATATAACATCGATTCACAACTAAATCTTTTGGTTTCATCTACTTTTCATTAGTTTATTTTCTTCATTGTAAAAAACTCCAGGGCACATTCCACATCAACCTAAACCTCTATATGGTTTCTCATTTCATTTTCTGATTCATCAAGGCTAAATAAAAGTTAACTTGGAGTCAATGACTTTCCCTTGGACAACAGGCTCTCTTCAGTTTGGACTTTGAGTACTTGGGGTCATTTCTGAACCTGTAGCTTAAAGATTACGGGTTTCAAACCACTTCAGAAGCTGCCTTTGAGTCAGGCAAGTGATAAGTACGGAGCTCACTAAGCTAACAGTGACGCTATAGCTTTCTTTGGTAGCTGGCATCTCTGTACATCATTATATAATCACAGTTTTCTACATTCTTTTTATAAATCTCAGCCTATTTTTTATTCTTTCCTTCCTCCCACTTCATTTGCTGCCGACGTCTGCTGCTAAAGTTCCCTTACCTCTCTCGGAAAGGAAGTAGGTTACGAACAAAAAGAAGAACCCTATCAGATTAAAGCAAACATGTGGGCCCTACTGAGAAATGATACATCTTACAATAGTACCAGCAAAACAGCTTATTTTGATGGCTAAATTGCTAAATATATCCAGAGACTTCTGTGACCTGAAAACAGCTGTCTTCTGCTTGTTTTCAGTTGTTAGGCTCCTGATGTCCCAAACAACACAAAGTCTCATAAGGGGTCGAAATTGATGCAATCAGGATAATGAAATCACTCTGTCAAGGCTAAAGTTTATGCTTAGTTTATAATTAGGATTCTGCTGTCTCAGGTTCTGTAAAGTTCCAGTAAATTGTTAAGCTATTCACAGCACTGTGATGTTACAAAGCTAGGAAAATATAATGTCTTAAAAATATCCTCATGTAAACACATCAAAACTGGAAGGATGAGAAATCCAGGAAAAAAAAAATCTAGAGATGTGCCTTCTGCACAAGAAAATGCTAAGACTTTTCAATATTTAGTTTGAGGCTGACAAGGAATTAGTACCTTTTAAAATAAAGTGAAGCAGAGCCTCGACTAGCGTGGATTTCAACTATTCTAAGGTGACTTTTAGAAATCAAAGATCATGTGGTGTGTTATTTAAAAGAGACAAGAGCTTCCTCTGACCAACCTCCCTTTTATACTTCTAAAGATAAAAAAGTAGATTCCTTGTGACTTCTGATCTGGAGAGCAAATTAAAACAGATTTCTGATTTTGAAATGAAGCTCTGATTCCAGTAGCTTCTCTGTACAGGTGCAATTATCTGGATCTGTTTGTGTACATCTAGCCAAGCTGCCCTTTTCTATGTCACTAGTTTCAGTCTGTCTCATTTTACCCAAGATCTGCAAGCATTGTTCAGCTCTAAATGATTGCTTAACCCCAACAAGAGTTGCCCAGAAGAGTATGAATTTCATATACTTCTCCTCCCTACAGTGAGAAATTAGAAGTGTTTCCATAATCACCTGCTATCAGGACCAAAAAGCTGAAGTAACATCAAAACTGAAGAAGAAACTTATTAAAGACTCATCTCAGTTGTTGTCTGTACTAATGTTACATCGAGCAGACTTTGGAAATCTTCTAGTCTGAAAAAGCTTGATACTAGAACTAAATCCCGTGCAATTCTATTGTTATTTGAGTGTGTTCATGAAAAAGCAGATTCCAGAATTAAGTGGGCTTTGCTTTTTTACTTTCATCTGGGATGGAAGAATATCCTATAGGCTACCGTATCTGAAGACTTTTACTTCTAATGTGCATAGAAATGTAGCGTTTCTGGTCAACTGACAGTTTTTTCTTAATTTATATTTATCATGTTACATTAATCAGACGGAGATCTAAGGCACATAAAAACCATCTGAAGTTTACCCAGTACTTCACTTACTCCCTAAGCTGAGGATGTGAATTGTGCTCAGATTTTATGTCTAATATTGCCACCCATCAGAACTCAAAAATCTAGAAAAAGCTCTCAAAAGATTGTGTATCTGGTGTAGAAATAACAATATTTTTAAAGTCTCCATTTTGATTTGGTTTTTTTACTAATTTACTGAAACTTTCAAGTTTCTTTTTTTCAAACTCTTCTTGGCAAACAGAAGAGCTAGAATTGCTCATATTGTTACAATAAAATAAAGAAGTGGTTTTTTTCCTTTTAATCCTACAGGTGTTAATAACAACATCAAAGATGGCATGATTCCGGATGAAACCTGGAAAATTGGCTGCACTGCCTGTTTAGCTGTCCACAGTAGAAAGGCTTGCAGCATTAACTTTACTCTGTGTCAATATTTATTGCTCCTTACAGCAGAGTGGGCTGGAATTAGGGACCTGCTTTACACTTAGCAGCCAGGCTAAGTATTTTGGGTTGTTTAGGTGCTGTGCCTTTTTCTGTACAGGACTGGCCAATGTGTGCTGAATGTTAAGGTTTCTTTCAGTGTACTTAGCCCACTGATTTCTTTTTGTTGACGAACCCAGGCTCTTCCGCTGGCACTGCATACTGTGTGGTCACAACTGGTAAGTGAGGACCTTTCCTCTGAAAATTTATTTAATCATTTCATAGGAGAAGCTTTGCAGGGCAACTAAACTATGCATCCCAGGTGGAACCCATGGGACATGTTTGGTTGCCTGGAAAATCACTTTCAAACTTAGCATGGCTGCTCTGTAAGGTATTTTGTATGGTTTCTTCTTGCCTTAGAAAGAATGAAAGCATGAACTATAAGGGCCAAATTTTACTGTGCTACACAAAAAGAGGCAGCAAACACAGTTGTCCAGAGATGAGAGGCTACTACAGCCTTAGTAGTAGAAGAAGAAGTAGAAGTGGTTCTAGTACGCAAAGACACGAATTGCCTCCAGCAGAGCAGGACTGGTAAAAATATAGGTTTCGCCTTTGCAGCACCTCTTTTTCTCAAGAGGATTATCCCAAAGTACCAGATTTTCCTGTTAAATCAGCCCATGCACCTCTGATAATGGCCCCTGGAGAGAAACACCTCAACACATCCACTGAATGAAAGCTCCAGCTGCCAAAGTCAGAACTTTCATATATAATTTTCTAATATACTAACCAGGCTTCATATCAGTTCCAGAGACCCATGACATCTTACAGTTTGCAGTTTATCTGTCACACTGTAGTTATAAACCAACGAGAAATATCGCACAGCTCATCCATTTTGGCTAAGGCAAATAAATTAACTAAAAATGTACTAAAATAAAATATTTTTATAGTAATTGTTTCAAATTTAAGAGGAAATGCTAGAAATCAAGAGGTCTGGACCATGTTCTCTCATAGACTCATGTTGAGGTCATGAACAAGCCGCTGAATTTCTCTCTGATTTAGAAAGTCTCCATGTGTCAAATATTTCCAGAGATTTCATAAAGATGTTAGTCATTATAATTTTGAGACAATACAGAACTAATGCTGTTTATTACAAATATTATTTTCATACGTTACCCGCTCTAGGCTTAACTGAGCCTTAGTACACAATGCACTGAGAAATGCATGGTCTTACATTGCCATAAAGAGTTTACAGTCTAACCAGACTGGAAAGAGACAAATAAGAAAAACAAGAAGGCATATTCCTCCTAGAGCCATTATTCCACATATAAAGAACCGAGAAAAGTTATGCAAATGCCATGATATAAGACCAGAAATGTGTGAAAGATCTGTAGATTGAGCATCATCAAGCAAAGTCCCAGTGCAGTGTTTCAGCCTCTGCTTCATTAAAACACAACTTGCCACAATCTGGGCTCTTACTCCTCACACCTATGCTGGCAATGCATAATGTCTCACTGACAAACGCCACAGATTTGATGGCTCAGTGACTGCAGGGGCACCAGTGAGGATATGGTTTCTACCACATGGACAAGGCCAAATTCCCCTCGTAAAGATTGAGAGTACACTGCCCTGAGAACTTCCCCTGTGCTTGTCTCATACCACTCCTGTGCTCCCCTTCCCAACTATCTTCCCCTCAGGGACTCCAGAGGAGTCTGAGCTTTCTCTCCTGAAATCATCAACCCCGGTTCCTAAATGACCAGAGAAGCCAGTCTGAGCTCCACGTGCCTTCATCCTACAGATGAGTCCTTGTGGTTAGTGGAATCCACCCATACAGGCCCATATGAACGATTGAGAAATAGGGGAACATACATCTTTGGGCTAATCTGTACTTCACACAGAGCGCTGTTGTGTCCAGTATAATATCTTAGGTGTATATAGAGTTATATCAATAAAAACGTACAGTTTGTTACCAATAAGCTCTGGTCCTGGAGGAGAGGAGGTGGAGAGAGAAAGAAAACAGGAGGGAAAAAAAAACCCAGATGGGAAATGAACCTGTGCGTCTCTCAGGGGAAAATGCCTTTCAGTCATCCAGGCAACATCCTAGCCCACAGAAAAAAAAATGTTCTTTCCAGCTGTTATGCCAAAAGAAAAAAAAAAAATTAAAAAGGACAAACGCATAAATCGAGCATGCTTTTATCACATCCTTTCTCACAAATTACTTGCTACATTCATGTTTCTTTTGAGAAGCCATTTTTGATATTTAAACAATCACACACTTCTCCAAAATGTGTTTCCTGAAAAACTGAAAACATTATTATGTTAAACTCCCACCCAGTTTGTTTTAAAAATTTCTTTAAATACTATTAAAGCACAATCATTATGTAGGTTTATATCTTAAGAGTGGGAAGCAGAAACCATCAATGAATCATATTATACCTCCAACTGTAACAACAACATGATCAACTACCACAATAACAAAAAAGTTTATGCTCACTGTAGATCTGTTTTGCAGACAGTTTCCTGCCTTGAAATCTGCATAATAGGTAAGCTGTGGCAAGTATAATAAGCTATTTACTTCCCATCCACTATGGATAGCCAGGCGTGTTTTGTCTGGTGCATTGTTCCTCCTTTAGGTACAGCTCCTTGCTGAAGCGTAGGACATTCCTGAACAAGCAGATAAAGATTCTACAGATTCTAGGATCTGCTCCTGAAAATGTTGCCAGATACACAGAACTTGATGTTTAAATTATTTGATTGCCATCCACTGTGGGTTTGTTTAAGCTAAAAAACAATGGTTTTGGTTGCAGAAAATATTTTCAGTTGTATGCTGCTTTGCAGAGAGAAGTGACAATGGGAAATTACTGAGGGAAGACAAAGATTGCGAGAGATATGGAAAAAACACCATGGAAAAATACCATGGAGATCAATATTTAATCTATAAATATGAGTGTACAGGATGTACCATGCATTTTTTAAATTTAACTTGGCTTTTACTATTACTCAGTAGGAGGGGAACAGATACTGAGAGCCCTGGATGGCAACCATAAGAAGCATGTTTAAGTATATATATTTTCAGGAGATCTATGAGTACAAGAAGGAATGGATTATAGTGTCTCTGATAATTTTTCATGTTGGAAAATCTGAGAGCTTTACCTGGGAGATTTAATTTCAGGTAAAAGAATTTGTAAAATAACTTCCAAAATTTATGCTGCATAGCATTGAGGCACAGAGGAAAAAAAATGTTTCTGTCACCCTATTCTTGAATAAAGAAACAATGTGTGGTTCACTTTTCACAGTGGAAATACTGATGGTGTAGAGAGTTATAAATAAATACTAAGTCAGGCCTCTATGTGGGAAACCCCCCGTCCTTTTTACTGGTTTCAGTCAGGAAACATGCAGGTAGCACCAACTCTGATTCTGCTCAAACACCACTAGAAGAGATAACAGTATTCCTGGCAGCCAGTATTCATCATGAGTTTAACAATGTTTCGAGTGTGTGCATATACATATCTCTGTGTTTACATGCTCTTATATGGGTATTTAGATGACATTTCCAGGTTTTTCTGATGGCGTTTGAAGTTAGCTGGCCAGAAAACATTAGGCACCAGGGAGAGGAAAATTATTTTAAGAATTTTAAAATTATATTATCAGGTATCATCTCCTTGCTAATGAAGCTTCAAAGTTATTTCCAGGGCAGAATTCTGGAAATTGCTCCAGAGAAAGAGTCTAACCGTCTATCTAAAGACCTCATTCTATCATTAATGAGTGCTTAACCCCAGCATATTTGAACTTGGACTACATGACCAGTAGTCAATTTTCACTAACAGGTTTTTTTTTGATCCTGAAAATCTCTAGCCGTGTCATCAGCTCCTTCTTAATTATGCCGTATTCTTTACATCTGTCCTGCTAAATAACTCTAATTGAAATAGCACCGGCGTGAATTTTCGTAATGTTCCCCCCAAGACATCCCGAAAGTGACTCACACGAGAAAACAGACTGAAGTCACAGCTGGAAGCACGTCAAGGATCATTTCCATTTTTACATGATTAATTTGAATTTAATATCTTAAATCAAAACCTGATTAATTTAAATAAATTTTTGATGGTGCCCTGCTTCTAATATACATTGCAGTAATTAGATTCAGCTTAATGTGATTTTTTTACATAATTAAAAAAAAGAGTAAGCCAAGTGTAACAACACAGGGTTGGTACAAATCTGTCCACATATATACATATACATACACAGACACACACACATGGGATTTTGTTGAGACATTTCTCAGGTACAGGAAAGATCACAGCTGGATGGCTATGCTATAGCTCAGCTTATGGCATATGTAGAATATTCCGCTTCTATTTCAGTATAATGTCAATAGCTGTTCTTTTAAAAAAAAAAAAAAAGGACTGCTGAAGTCAGATATCAGTGAACATATAAGATTATTATCAATACAATAGCCTGGTTCAACTCATCAGTCCTAGTTTCTCCCACTTTTTAACCAGCTTTTCTTCAGGAATTAGCTCTGTGTGCCCTAAAAGTGAACAGGTTTGTTTGTTTGTTTGTTTTCCCAAACATCTGTAGCATAATATTTATAGCAGCACACGGGATGCTGTTTTTCATGAGACCTAAAAAATTTCTTTATAAAATAAGTTGTAACTGCATTTTTATAGGTGCTCCCCCTGCCTGTCTCTGATTTCATAAAATGTTCCTGTGCACTATACAAGCAATACAGTGAGCAAACAGCAGTTCATATGTGTTAGGATCAGATGAAGCCTGACTGCACCACATACCTGACCCTTTACTGATGCTTGTTGTGATGAATGACTGTGGCTGAAAATGGCCAGTGCCAGTGAGTAAAACTTTGCAAGGTGCACTGCAGGTAGCTTCCCAGCCATATTCAGATGTTTCCAGGTTTTTTGCAGGAGGAGAAACTACTAACATAGGCTGAGCGATGAGTTCACCTGCATCTGTAGATGGAGCTTCAGCGAAGGCATGCAACAAAATGATGAAGGTAGGCCAAAATCATAAGGAATCCACAGATGGAGTAGAATTATTGGTTTTGTGAATTTGGGCTTCTTTTTCAGCTGTGTTTGAAGACTTAGGTAAAATTTATCTATGTTTAAGACTAAAATATCCAGTTCATTACTGTAAACTATGAATATTTTAGGCAAAAAAATAAAATAAAATAAAATAAAATAAAATAAAATAAAATAAAATGTTGCCTTTAAGCATAGAAAAGAAAGGTAGGCACACCCTTGTCCTAAGTGGCCAAATTGCTCATCAAATTATGCTTCAATAATTTGATCTTTCTTCAACAAGACAGTGAAACGTCAGCCTGATTTTTTAGCATGGAGTAATCCCAGCGTACATCAACCCCGTCGACTTCACTGGAACTCTCCACCAGCTTTAAAATGCTGGGCATGTGCTTAGCTAGCAGTAAATCACGATTAAAGAGAAGAGAATGGTGAAGAGTGAAAAACTCCTTTCCTGCCTGGGGCTAACTGCTTTCAGGGAGGTGCAGGCACCATTCATCCTTTTGTGAAGGCAAGTAAAATCATTCAGGTGTATTTGATAGCATCCAGCTTTCCAAAAGCCTTTATATACACTGTTATAAATACTGTGTAATAGCACGCAGTTAATTTTTAATTTTAATATTTCTTTGAAAGAAAATTCCTGCTTGTTGGTGAAGCTTGTGGATCTTTGCTGATAACTCAGACATATCAGATGGTCTTTCAGAAAAAAAAAAAAAAATAGGGGAGAGAGACAAAAAAAGCCCCACAACAACAGGTGACAGGTTCAAGTCAGTATTCAGTCAAGTAAGGTCAGGTTAAATGCTTCTCAACCGAAATGAGAAAAAGCCCACAATGGAAACAGGCAGAGAGATGGAAGGAAAACTGATTTACAGATGAAGTCATGAACTAGATTTAGTTGCTGAAAAAATGCTGCATACATTAATTTACAACAGCTATTTCTGTTTTTCAGGCTCTTAACTATCTCTTCATATTACTGAAATTGTCAAAATTCTCATTCTCATGCAACACTGGACCCTCACAAAGTCAGTCACAGCAAAGGGTCCTATGCCATTGTACCTGGTCTCCTCAAATTTGCCAGCATATTACCTGTAGATCACTGGAAATATGTAGACACAAATTTCTTCACTTTGATCAATCAGCCCTCCAAGACTGTTAGTTCTATGAATTATATAGATAGAAGCCAGTGAAATTGAATACTGATTCCAAGGAACGTGCTTATTTATTATTCATCACAGACAAGTAATAATAATAATAAAATGCCACTTTTTATCTTAAAGCTAAAACTTTTGATGTCAATCAACTTCTATTTTTTTCTTCTAAATTTAGGTTTCTCTCAACATTACTACAGTACGGTCCAAAAATAACAGTATAGTTACTATCTGGAGAGAAGCTACTTTATTGCTTATATTTTTATTCTGAAGTTAAAGTCAAAACAAAATTAATCGGGAAGGGTTATCTATAATGAATCACCATTCATTTCAGAGAAAAATATCTTTGCCAGCAGCAGAAGGAAAGTACTTTCAAGCAGTTACATTAGACTATAGACTCCAAGGAGAAGATTACAGATCTTCCATATTCAGCTACATGAATCAAAACTCTCAGGAACTAGTCTAACATATTTTTTTTTTTTTTTTTTTTTATTGCAAGGCAGCAGGGATTGCTTTTTGTATAGGCTATAATTTAGACGGCTAATTGAAAGTAAGCAGTGGTGAGCTGCTTCCTTGGTAAAATATTAGCAAGACAATCTTATCTGAGTTTACAGAGTTATTTTCAATTTGTAAATGCTGTATTCATTTCTGCCAGATAAAACACCTTTAAAATTCCTAGACCCAAGCATGGCTGGATTGTTGTTGCAACTGCTCTGCACCGTTTCACCCCACACGAATGCCTTCCACTCCACAGATCTGTAGAAACTTTGTCTCCCTATGAATAGTTTTACTATTAAAAAAAAAAAAAATCAATCCACTTTATGGTAAATAAATTTAATGATATGCTGGATTCTCATAACTTTGAGTTGATGCTATCCTGCCACTTACCTGTTCTGCAAGAGAATCTCCCTCATTAGAGCCTACACCTTTTAGAATCTCACCTTTGCAAGTGTATCTCTTGCTTATAACATGAAGAAAATCCTAGGTTTTGTTTCTCTCTTATAATAGATGTAAATGAATGTTTTGCCGTTGTTTGTTGCTGTAATCATAGATACATGTATATATTCCTAACAGCTATCTTATTTTCAATTTGCAAAGCATACAGTGCTTAATCCCATGAGGCAGCCTGTGGTTCTAGATATGAATTTAAAAAGGTAATTAGACCAGTGTGGGGTGTTGTCCCTGAGATAGAAAAAGCAGGCTCCTGCCAGGTCCAGAGGGGTCTTTAAGAGGTCCCAGGCTGGTCACAGTTCTCATCCTAGTTTATTACTTGTTTCCATTGTGTAAAACAGCTTATTTGTTCATGTAAATTTAAATCATGTTGATACTAGTAGAAGGGGTTTTTTCTTCTTTGCTTTTTGCCCTTTTTTTTTCTTTTAATCTAAAAAGGTCACAGAGTTGTTTTTTGGTGACTGGCAACAAGCTATTTCTTTCCCAAAGATCTCTGCATTTTTACAGTCAAATAGGTAGTAAAAAAGACATATTGATAAAAGTTTTAATGCATCTCTGGTGGGTGGCAGTAATTTTAAATATCATACAATCATCATTAAGTCATTTATGTAAATGAAAAGTACTTGGCAACCCTTTGTATGGCAAGAAATAGCACTGGTTTCTCTGCATCTCTGCTTGCTTTCTCTGTTTCTTTTGCCCTTTTGTTGGCTGTAGCATAGTGAACACTGTACAGATAAACTATTTCCTCTAGGGTTTCATGAAGACTTTCTGTGGAAAGGATCACACACCTGTGTGAGACAGCGTGTGATGAGTAAATAGTGATGGGACGAGGTTAAATTAATCTCTCATGAAAAATGCCCAAAGGAGTTTCTGTAAGCTGAAATCAATGAGGTATGTCGGTGAGGTTTTAAAAAATATGGGAGAGATATGGATTTATGTGGGTTTGGATTAGACTGGTTGTTACCCCCTCCCCAGTCTCACCATTTCAAATCTAGATCCAGATCTGAGTTTTGAGGCTTCAGCCCAGGTCTAGTTTGCATCATGTATATCTCAGTTTGACTTGATGTCTGGTTTCAAGCAAGACCATTAATCTCTCCTCAAAGGGAAGGGAGGGTAAAGATCTGATCATTCACCCAGGTTTTACTTTCAAAAATTAGCATCTTAGACTGAGCGCTTTCTGAGCAGGAAAAGTCGAGGCAGTTTAAGATAAACTGTTTTTGTTTGCCCAGATGTCTGACAAAATTAAAGGGCCCGATTCTTCCCTCAAGCCTTTTTGGTAGGCAGTGTAAGCACTCACTCTTGGAAGATTCTGTCCCTAAATGTTCTCACTTTTCAACACATTGTTACCCTCCCACATATCTGTTCAGGCAGAAAAACAGAATGGTGAACCTCCCCCAGGGGTTTTTAATACAAGTCTGTTGAGTCATATGCTCCTCCTGCTTTTTGGATTGAGTTAGGTGTATAGGATTTGGTTTGAAGGTGATAAAGATGCCAGGAAGGTATGAGAAAAGTCCTTTTCCTGGGCCAGTAGACTGAGTATAACTCTATCCCCATGTCTGCACAGAAGCTGTCTCTAAACCTCCAGAGCAACTGGCCAGTAGGAAACATTAGGCTCAGGGACTCAGCTGCAGAGCCAGTTGTGTCAGCACGTTGCTGCCTACTGGGCTGTGTTTTCATCTGTAGCTTCCCTGACAGGAGTCCAGGAGTGCACAGAACTACCCAAGACTGCTACAAACAACTTCAGTGCACCTACATCTTTTCACTTGGCTAAGGCCACCAGTAGACATGGTAGTACAGATTTACATCATTCCCTAGCTCCTTATCTCATTTTTTGCCTGCTGCCTTTTTTTGAGCAGAGTCTTTTCAGGAAGGAAGGTCACATATATACTTATAGTCCAAGCCTATGTTTCCATACACAACATGAACACTGTTCTCTTGAAGCTTTATACCACTTACTCCTGGCAGGAAAGTAAGGTACCACCACAACTTCTACTGTCTTGCAGAACCTTACATGAAGCTTTCATTGAGGATCACTTCCCATAAACGCCTCTCAGGAATGCTTATTAAAGAAATTAGAAACTATAGTACATCAGGGCAGACATTCGTTTTAATTGAATTGAATTATTTATTGAAAGCCTGTATTGTTCATAATGCCTAGGGCGCCAGTCTCCTTTTGCTAGATTTTTACCAATGAAAGCAACATGCATTCTAAGGGAGATACGCCTAACATTTGCCCAATAATCAAGAATAGAGTAGGGCACCACGTAGCTAGCAAATACTGATGGCAAGAGTCCTGCATGAAACTACAATACAATTTGAGTGTGTTGAAGTCGTAATGTAGTTGAAATCCAGGTCAGTGGCTTTGTGAGGGCTATAGCCAGTGCTAGTAGAAATTACAAGAAGTTTAGATCATTATATAAGCTTTTTTTTTACATTTGTCCCCACAGATAAAGTAAAAATTAACATACAGAAAAGCAAAATGTTCAGCTCGATATGTGACCTGAGAACTGGTAACTAGTAAGTCTGTGGTCTGAAAATGTGAAAGGCCTATTCAGGAATGGGTGAAACCAGACTAGCTGGTTAAGTCAGAATTGGAGAAGACGATATCTCTGGTAAATGGTGTAGAAACCCTGAGTTATTTTACAAATCCATGAAGTGCTAACTGTCAGGGTTCAGCATCAATTTACCCCAATCAGACAAGTCCCCACCCAAGCATGTTATGCTGCTGGCCTCAAAAAAAAATTACCTACTGTTGAATCCCCCTACATTAAGTAGTTTTCAGCATAGATGCACCAAAATTTTCTTGCGTGCTTCAGACATCGATAACACCCCAATTCCGAAGTCAAGCTTTCTCTTCCTTTTCAGCAATGGTCACAGCTAGACAAAAGCATAAGTAGCAACACAAAATAACCCTTAAATTCTGTCCCTTATTCCCTACAGTTGTGGCAGGACACCATCACACTCATCAGCTGCCCTCGGGCATCAGAGATGTTCAGAAGGTATGTGGATGAGATTGACTTTTGGCTACCCTATTCCAAACCAGACAGGCTAATCCTAAAAACACAAAGGTAGAAAGTAGGCTGCTAAATAGCACTGTAGCATTTTGTTCCCTCCTTACACTGTGTTAGGGCTGGCTAAAGAGACAGTCTCAGAAGTTAGGAAATCCCCAAACAATGTAATCAATCCTTCCATGCCTGTGGTGAGCAATAAAAGTTTATATGAAACCTACAGCACTTCACACTGAATGGCTGAAAAATAGCACACATTTATCAGAATGCCTGAAAACACACCCCATTCTGGTAGAGCAAAGCAATCAGTGAAGCCATTCTTCACCTAAAAGATTTCCATTCTGTTTTGCTAACACACTATATTCAGTATTGATGTGTCTCTGCGTACAGTAAAGAGCAGACTCTGCAGTACTGGGACAGCTCATTCATATGACAGTGATATCGCAGCCATGCATTGCTCTTGCTTCACAGTGCAACTGCAGTTCTTTTATCAAAGCAGCACCCAACAGTGCTAACAGACTAAAGGAGCTTGTCAGTGTTTCCCCTAGAGGACTTCATTTTTTAAGGGGCTTTAAATCTGGCTGTTTTATCATGGACAACAGGTCCATAAGGGGATGCTAAAAGGATTAAGGGAAGGTGTACCCTCTAATCCAGTCATTGTGGATGGGACCGGATTGCAGAATGCAGCCAGGTTTCTAGGATTTTCCTAAACAGCAATGCTGATTGCTGTGCCTGGGGAAAGAGCACTGGGCTGGGCAGGCTGCTGGGGTGGCCCAAGTGTGCTTTCTTACATTCTTCCATAAGGAGCTGCAAGTCACATTGGAACCAGATCCACATCCCTATCAGCATTCAGAATGGCTTTCAATCTCTTAATCCCTCCATTAGAAAGATTCATAAAATTCAGATAAGGAGTTTCAGACCCTCTCTATGAATTCCTTTAGGATCTAGCCTTGCTTTTAGAGTCAGTGCTAGCCAACCTTCAAATGGAATTGTTTGGGGTTAGAATGAGCAAAGGTACCAACTGAGTTTGGGATACTGTACCGTATCATTAGTCTATCTTACCAGATTTTTCCCCCTTTGAGAAAGAATTATCACCAAAAAAGCCACATGTCATGGTATATTTGCTCCTGGGATTCTGCTTAGCATCTAAAAGTAAAAAAGGTGGTGAAAATAGTTAACCGAGTACATAAAAAACTTTAAAAGCTTCATTCAATAAAAGCTTTCAAAAAAAAAACCCAAAAAACAAAAACAAACCAAAAAAAAACCCAAAAAACAAAAAACAACCACCAAACAGCTCGAGACTTCTCTTTATAATAAATCCATGGACACTTTCGAACTTAACAGTTCTCACTGTCCTGTACACAACTCCCACTCAGTACATCACAGCAACAGTACAGATGGAGTTGTGATCTTCTTTACTCCAAAAGCACAGTCTTGTAGCTAAAGAAGGATATCTGTTAGCAGCTCAGGGTCTATACCATAGAGCTGAGCAATTCTCAGTATGTTGGTACATCCCGATTAGATAGGCAGTCCCATTCTCTGCTCTTCTCTGCTGCACTCTTTCTCCATCAAGAAAGATCTCCACATGCAAAGCACTTGGCCTTTGCTATTGTTTTTACACAAATATGATTTAAATGAGCAGAGTTGTTTATCACTGAGCTAAAGAGCAGCATAGAAGCAGGTAGCTTTGCAGGCTTTTTTGTTTACACTACTCTAATTAAAAGTAAAAATGTTAAAATTTCCAAAAGGGCATTTTAAAGCCTATTAATTGATAATGCAGAGAGTTGGGACTTATTACACTGATGGGGAAGAGAGAAGGGAGAAAGTCATCAAATCTGGAAACACAGCTTTTACCTCTTCTGTAGCTGTGTTCTACTTGTGGTTTTGTGCTGCCCACAGCAGCAGTAAAACCTGCAGCTGCTGATCAGTAAAAAGCATGGCCATGCCACCCCCAAGGAACACTTGGGCAAAGTAGGGATGTGTTGATCCATATACCTCCTAGGTAACCACCATCTTGGAGCTCATGCAACTCCACTATTTATAATAGCTGAGCACCTCACAATCTTAATATGATTAATGAATATCCTTAGGCCATCTCGGTAAGGAAGAGCATCTATTATCTGTATTTTATACATGGGAAATGAAGGCCTAGAAGCTTACATCTCAAAAGTAGTTAGGCACCTAATTTGTTTCAAGTACTTTTTGGGACGGGGGCCAGAGACACTGAGGCATGGGTATATATCTGGCATGGGTATTATGAGCAGTAAGGCTACAGTGTATGGTTTTGTTTCTGTGCTAATATGTTTTGCTTTCTGGTTTGTTGAGATTTTTCTTCAGGACCTGTGTCATACCATTTAGGCAAAAAACCCTCAAAGGAATGTCTGGAGTCATACAGGATGTCTTGCGAAAAAGCAGACACTGAAACCAAATTTCCACAGGCTAGACTATCCAACCAACCATCTTCTCAAAAATGTCCTCTTCTCCCACTACCAGAAGAAATTTTTTTGTTTTGGTGCAAAACCTTTTGGGGTTGCAATTAGAATTATCATAGAAACCTCAAATTAGTAGTTGGTCATTTTTGGTGTTGAAACCAATCCCTGAAAACTTTGTGAATGGTAACTTGGACTTTACCTGTCTATCACATGTTAACAATTCTGCCAAGGAAAAAGGGGACAATCTAGAAGGGTGAGGGGAAGGAGATGTCCATCAGTTTACAGCTGTAATTAGTGTGTGCTCTGTGCTGTTTTTTGAGTAATTTCAGGCTTCCTGTTCCACAACCACTAGGAGGTGTACTTAATACATAGGCATGTAGAGGTGGAGTAGAGGTGGAATAGAGGTGGAACAGAGGTGGAAACCTCAACATCTTGTGAAGAAGTAGTCATGTCCAACACAGGAGGAGGCTCAAAGACAAAGCATGCCAGCCAGTGAGTCAGTGGAGCAGCTCATAATGACTAAGCTGCTGTAGTTATTGCATAGGTTTGAGCAGATCTGTGGCTATCCTCATTTAAACTGGGTGCCAAAAAAAGTTTCTGGCTACCCCAAGGTGGTGAGGATTATAGAGGCAATTCATCATCCTTCCTCCTCACTTCATAGATGCTCATAGATGATCAAACATGAGGATTAAACTGCATATATACAGACACTTTCTGCAAAATAAGTATGGGAAGAACAGCATTCCCTGAAGAATACGACTGCAGCCTATTTATGCCTGATAGGAACATTGCTCCTTAATTTTAACTACACAAGAAATAACATTTAAAAAAAAAATGGACAGTCAGATGTTGAAGAATTTTCTGAGAACTGCCATAAAAATGCTAGATACCACACCAACTCAGTCTGTGTAACCATACTGCCATGCCCATATAACAAAACATAACTGAAATCCTTTCTTTTTTGCCTTTTTGACATATATGCTTAAGTACATAAGGACATAACCCTGCTTGTTTGGGGGATGGAAAGAAAGTTGGGCCTTTCTGTTAGGTCTAGCACTTCAGAAATCTCAAAGGTAGAGCATGTACCTTGTTCTAAGGAGTGATAACTCCCTGATTAAGTGACTATTCTCTGGTGCTATTGTCTTCTATCTGCTTGACTATGTCTCTTATAGGAAAAAACAACTGCCAAGGAACATAGGCAATCAGTGCCCCAATGTTCTAATTGTGATAATTGTACACGGAAGTCTATTTCAGGTTGGATTTTTTTGATGTTTCTACGCCTGTCTTTTTTGTTTGTTTATTTCCTCTGCTGTGTGAACTGGGAAAGAGTTGCTAAGGAATATGTTGCTTTACATTTCTTTTTGAGCATATACCGACTGTACTAAGAGTTAAACATGAAAAAGAATGAAAATAAGCACGAAAGACAACATCCGTTCTCATTTTGATTTCCTGGAAGGAAAGTGCGGTTGGGCAGATGGTGCTTTTTTGTTTTACTAAACTGAATGATCAGATGTAAATAATATACACCATATAGACTATAAAGATCGTTGAAGGTGAGGTTTTTTCCTATATTGTAGAGAATTTCTCACTCAATGATATGTCAAGTTTGGGGGGTTTTTTAGCTTTTTTCTTTTCTTTTCTTTTTTTTTTTTTTTAAATTTGATGCCTCAACTTGCTTACTGCACCTTTTACCTGCCTAGTCATATTTGTTTCAGCCACTGTATTTCAGAGGGTTGAGTTGTACGTATGTTAATTCAGGACCTTTCCATGAAGAGCCATGATATTGGGTCTCTGGCTGAACAGACAGAAGAGAGTAGCTGGTAATTTGGCATCACACGAGTCTCAATATTTCTGTGTTTCTGTCTTTCTTCATGGTCTGTCTTCATTGTGTGTTATAAAAATCTGTTTTCTTTGTTGTTATCCAGTGTGATTTTTACACCTTTGGAGCTCTCCTTTAGTTTGCTTTCCAAGCTGGAACAATAAACATTCCTAAGGCAGAGCAGAGTTTGTGTTCTCTGGTAATCAGAAAAGGCCCTTAATGAAAGAAAATAAAACCTTTTCTAAAATGTGCATGACTAAACATGGCTCAACAGGGCCATAATGCTGTCTTCCTGACTGAAAGCACAGAAAAAGACATTGCGTTATGATTCTGCAAAGAAATAACATTATGGTTTCATTCTCAGTCAGATCAAAATGTATGCTCTTCATTACCCCTCATGTCCTGCATTAGCTTGGTGGGGCTCAGGCAGAGGACACGTTCATTTTTACACTACATGAACACCTCTGGCAGTGGTGGCAAACTAAATACACCATAGTAGATGTCTTTGTAAGTTATTACCTCTCTGAACTCCATTGGTTCAAGGCGACATTGCAAACACAAAACCTATGGCCACCAGAAGTTTCATTTAACACTCCAACTTTCCTTACCAACCTTAAAATGGGTGCAGTAAAGGAGGAAAAAAAAATGTTTTCTCACTGAAATAATAGCACTGTAATCTTCAGGAAAAATGACTCAAACAAAAATACAGAAATCACATGTCAAATCAGAATGACCAGACCTGGGAAAGTCAGAAATCATAGCCACTGCTAAAACTCCTTTATAAACTAAGAGACTGAGGCAAATCAGAGGACTGGATTAAACTAAAATGAACTTTGTAAAGTTCATTAACAGTTAGAAGTACTAGGCTACAAAGAGACATACTTAGTTTTTTACTAAAATGGCAATGCTGAATATAGCTATAGAGTGTATTGTCCTTTTTTTTTTTTTTTTTAATGTGCCTGGATGGAAAAATTCTTGTTCTTAACCTGAGAGACCTGCTGATGGTTGTCAGAATTTCACTTTGAGTTTTTTTATTGTGTTACATTCAGATTTATTGGAGCCAAGCAATGTCACAACAATTTCAGCTCTTTGTATAAACTGTTTCTAGCATACATTGCACAAATATGATTTGGAAGTTGGGTGAAAATAAACTCTAAAATCTAAAGAACCCAACATTGTAAATAAAGAAGCATACCTTACTTTTTTTAAGCCAGTCCCGTGTTTCAGAGGCCTTACACATTTTTAGAGTGCTTGATTTTTTCAGTGCAGGGAGTATGAAAAGAAGGACCAAAGCATGCTAGTGACGTTACTTCAATATTATCAAGCAAGTGGAAGAAATAACAGAGAAAACTGAAAATCCTCTACTTAGCATGAAGTTGTACTGCAAACATGAATGAATTAGTGCTTGAAGCAAACATGCCACTGGAACTATGATTTTATAAGGGAGATTTTTTATCATTAAATACTAAATGAGAAATAAATTAGAATAGACATAAAAAGGAAAGACTTCACTTGCAGAACCTCCTGCCCTATAAATTTCCAAAAGCTTGAAAATCTCAGAGAATGAGATTTGTGTCCTCCAGTCACTCATAGACAGCTCGGTAATAATTAAATAAATGAACAAATCAAATAAATGAAGGCTCCAAAGAGGGCTTTTAACAGCTGAGAAAGAAGTGCCAAAACCCAGGTGCTTCAGCTCGAATGCTGCCATGCAGCTACCAAGTGGTTTTGGTGGACTAAAGATGAGGTAACTTTGCTGTTGGACGTGTGCTGCTGAGAGATATTGCAAGTGGCATGGACAGACTTTCGAAGCAGCAGCAGCAGCAGCAGCATCCCACAAGCAGGCAGTGCTTCAGTCAGTTGCTCGCTCAGTTTCCCACAGTTAAAAGCTGATGAGCTTGAAACAGTTTGGGGCCGATAAGGCAAGCTGTAGTTAAAAAGGAAGGAAAGGCTTTAAACACCTGGGGCCAAACCTCTATCTGCCGTTGATCTCTACTGGAATAAAACAATATATGCAAGCCCAGGATCTGACTCCCGGCCTCTCATGTGTATTCTGAAACCCGTAGGAGTTGACCATGGGGTATTTTTGGCTTTCCTTAGAGACATCCCCACAAAAACCCCATAAAGATCACTGTCGTTATGGACAAACAGTTCTGTGTTTTCAAGATATAACTCTATGGGTAAATAAATCATTAGCACACACACTCACAGACACATAATTATGGATGGTACTCTAAACTAAAGAAGGCAGAGACCATTTGCAAATAAAAGAGACCAATCCCAAGTTAAATTATAAACAGTTACCAAACAAAATGGAGGCAATGCACAGGCCCTGACAAGCAGCTGAGAGTAAAACCTGTTGAACTGGTAAGACACCAAATGTCCTGTGGCACCGGAAAGTAAAAAATCTCATATCTGATTTTTCTTTCTCTTGAAAGAAGCACTTGATCATGCAAACCCAATTCTTTGTTTGGTGAGTGGGCCTGGACTGCCACTGTTCATTACTATGGGAGTTGATGTAGAAATCAAGACAGTAATGCCTTTCATCTCTTGTATTATAAGAATTCAAATTCAATTTTTATTTTACAGCACAGCCACACAATACCTCACAGTATGGTTCTTGGTTGCCTCCATCCGTTAACAATAGCCTTGAAAAGAGATATAGAATATAAAAATAAAACCCTCTTTTTCCCCCAGTAGTTTGTTTCTTCTTACAAACAATAGCAATTCACCATCTAAAACACACGGTAGTAGTAAGCAGAGTCTATTGAATACGGTGCTCTTCCTAAAAGTTTTTATTTTTTTCTTTTGAGCACTGACATAGTTGGCTGTTCCACAGAACCTGGGGTCTACAAGGTTTCACCAACTGATGCCTTTGTTGATAACATATGAATATACTGAGCGCCTTTCTTAACTCACATACAGTGGACTCTCTCACCTTTTCTTCTGCCTTCCTCAGGAGTGCAGTATCAGACCACAGGGACCCTGAGCCTTATTGAGTTTTACCATGGGCTGTGTGGCCTGATAGTCACAAAGTTCTAAGCAGTACTGGCTGGCTTCTTAATTATCAAGCTTTGGTTTGTATATAGTGTTTTTCAAGGTTTTCAGCTTGAGGGTTTGAATATAATGTATGCATGTGTTTAAGTGTTAAAGTGATACCAATACAGATAAATGAACTTTCTATACATTGACGTTTAAAATGGCATGGTCATCATTCCTCTGCATATGCACCTGACTCTTAGCAACTGGTGGTTAGTTCTGTGGTCAAGAGACAGTTTCATAAAGTCCCTTAAGGGGACAGGTGGCCCAGTGGATGTTCAGTTTGGTTTAAAAGCAGCAAGATCCCATCAGTCTCAGCAGTGATCAGAACAACAGAGGAAACAGCAATGCATGAAATATATGAATGGAGATATACAAAGTAATCTGACTAGTTCATACTAAGAAAGGATTTGACAGACCTGCTGGGTTCCTACTTAATGCCAATCATGCCTGAAAGGGACCACTTGAGCTCAGGTATTTATCTCAAACTGATTTGAATTATCCTCACTTGATTTGGAAAGTCCAGAATAGAATACCATGAAGACAGTGTGTTGACATTTCCTATATAAAACAAAATTAAACCCATTCAAGTCAAGGAAATACAAAGTATAAATGATATGAGAATCAGGCCCTTTGAATTTGACAACAGAAATAGAGCTGTGTGTTCTCAGAAAATCTTTTGGGAAATGAAAAACTCATGAATTCCTCTGCATGGCCCACTTCATAGCAATTAAGATCAACAAAATGCATACAGGGAATATCAGACATATTATTCCTTCTTTTTCTCCTTAGTCAATATAAGCCTTATGTTTCTTTTACACACATAACATTAGTTAAAGAGCACCATTTGAGATCAAGATTGGACTGTCCTTTTTATTAGGCTAATTCTGTGCATATCAAAACTTATTCAAAAGAAATTGTCTTCAATTATGATCAACACTTAAATGATCCTTGCAGAAATCACAGGAAAGAAGGATAGTGCTTACCAAAACCCCAAGAAAGTACTTCAGATAGTTTTTCTTTCATTGTCAAGCAGCAAGGGTCAATTGAACTGTATTATTTCCAAATATCCACCTTCTCAGACTGTCACGAGCAGCTGCAACATACCCACTAGCAGCAATTTCCACTTAGCTCTACCCAGAGGGGAGAAAAGTACCAGGAGCTGCATTGTTTATAATTCCCTCAACCCCAAGGGTAATTCTGTTCACCAATTACTTGAAATTAAAGTTAGGTAATTCGACACGTCTGTTTGGTACCCGACCACAAACTATCTCTTAAGCAAACCAAAGAGTCTGACAGTTTACTTCCACAATACTCAACAGAATTTTATTATTGCAGCCATGGCAGGGAAGGAAAAATGAGAAGTTATACAGACTTGTGAATAGCTGGGACTTGGAGGTTTTTTGGTCACTGTTACCAACGTTAAGGGATCCCAATAGATCTGAGAAGGAGGAAGCTGGAAAGCAGTTTTCTTCCTGGAATGAAGATTCCCAGTCAAACATAGCAAATATAGTAAGAACTGAGCAACGAAAACCCTCCAAATGCAACATTCAACAGAAAAACAAGCAAACCAACCAACCTGCTCTCTGCAGTTAGATTTCATAAGTTTTGTCTTTGCATACAGTTAAATGCTACGTAGAAAAGGCTATACACATGCAGAGAAAGAGCTGCCTACTTTATCTATAGTATACATTTTGTGATCTTTAAGGCCAGTCATTTAAATTACGTAATTGGATCCTCAGATTATATCTAGACTTGGAAATTTTTTAGAGTCGGGCAAACCTGTTAAACATTTTATTGGTGATGAGTTTGTGTACACACCACTTCCGTATGTCTTTGTGAGTAATGAATTATCTGCCAGGTATTGTGACTGAACTGCATGACTCACTCCATGGATTCATTTTGTAGTCTGGTGAAACCAGTAGCTGCTAACACCTATCCTTTGTAAGAACCTTTTTACATGTTGTGGTTCTACAAATGAATACTTTTTTTTTTTTTTACACAAAAGATTATACTGATGAGTTTAAAAAACCTACAAGATGACTCAAAATTCATTCACATCATACTGAGCTATATAACAAACTGTTCAACCTAGCATCTATGAAGCGGACCTAGTTGTCATTTTCATCAGGAGTCATTTCAAAGACACCATTATCCTTAAACAGTATAAAACAAGTGAACAAGAAATGTCAAGAAATGCATAGCCACTAACTTTTACTAGTCAGAAGAACTGATTTTTAATTATGCAATCTCATTCTTGTTAGCATAACTTCCTATTTGGAAACTTTAGTGCCAAATAGGTAGCAAGTGCTTTATTTTTTAGTTCTGAATACAATTACTCTTTCAACCATATTCTGCATTTCATTTTTACTGTAAAAGTTGTTCGTTGTCCAATTTCAAGCTGAAAAACTATAAAAGTCCATTTTGACTTCTCTATAGCAGAACTAAAAGATTTTTTTGAACTAAGATTAAATTGATATATCTTGAGCTTCTGTCATTGTAATATGACATTAGGAGCATAGTCAAATACTAGCTTTGACTATAAGTGTCCTACTAAAGTAGTAGTCTACTGCAGAGTGCTTTTTGATGTATCAAAGAAATGGTACTATCTTTCAAACTGCATTCATATTCTAACCTCCTATCATCAAGGTAAAGTAATAGCAGGAGTAAAGCATGATCTTTTTTTTACAGTTTCTAGAAGTCAGTGCTATAAGGGATTGCCTAGCCTTGCATTAGATATTCATGTTTAAATGAAATACAGATAGGCTTTCCAATCTACAAACTCCATTAATTAGATTTTATCTTTTTCTGTGTCTTTTATTTTAGGGTTCTTTAACCTCTCTCCTGCTGCTATTTCTGTAGCTTCACTAGTGACAGGCCAAGTAATTTATTTTTACTTTCCCTAAAGTTGAGATACTCTTACTGGTACAATTTAGAAATGTTTCTGTGTGATGCTGATGGCCAATGACTTCATTACTCAGTGGGTAGAGAAGGTTTCGCTTTATTTTCTCTCACCTCCCATATAGAAGGACCTACCTTAAAAGCCTGTGGTGTGTTTTGCCAAAAGTCTTGGTTAGTGGACAAATGATCTTTGAATATCTCTTAATATTTATAGCTCTGTTATGGCTAGACTATGTTTACAGAAAGTCAGAAGGGTAGCATAGAACTATGAAAAACATGAAAAACAAGGAGCAGGACTAGTACTGAAGGGACAAAGTTGAACAGTGCAGTAAATCATCAAAGGCAGGTGAGATGTCTAAGACAAGATAACAGAATTTGTGTTTCTTTTTTCCTATTATATTTCTTTTTCTTTTTTTTTTGTGAATATTGACTTTTCAACTTTTCCTTTTGTGCTAGAACTCCACGTTCACAGAGCAACAGGGGAGACCTTACAAAAATATTTAATTACAACAAGTGAAACAATACACTTGTTTTGATACTGTTGAATTGTTTCGTTAGAGTCAAAAAGTTTTTCAGTGAACAAGTTAAAATATTCTATATATATATGACGTAAACGTTAATACAGAATGACATGTTGAAAAGATAAATTCAGAACACCAAAAAAAGCAGAAGTGATTTGTTTTATTTTGACTTCAAATCACTGAAATGTTTCCTTTAAAATATTGTTAGAATCATCATGTTGTTATGATTTATTTAAAAGATCACCTTTCTGAAAATGATTTTTTTATCAACTCTATGCAGAAAAAAAAAAGTTATTTCTATTATTTTTACCATAAATGCATGAAAGTTATTGCTAATGACAGATTTGTTGCTAATGAAAAGAGCCAACCCTGTTGCTAATGAAAAGAGCCAGCCTTGTTGCTAATGAAAAGTGCCAACCTGACCCTCTGGAGAACCACGGGTCCTCCCCACAGAACAGATGATGGGATTGTGTAGCCATCTTCAAAGTGCTCTTCTATATGGGGAGGTGTTTTAAAACTGGACCAGCAAATAGTTCAAATTCCAGCTCCTATAGTTAGGCAAAGAACTATGTAACCCGTTTCTTTTCCTTCTAAGTGCAACCTGCAAGGGTTGTAAGGATGGTCTGGTGTTAACATGTTGTAAATATTACATAGACAACCCAAGACTAAATGAAAAAAAAAAAAAAAAAAAAAAGAAGTCTGAAAAGAAATAACTCCCTAGCATAAGTCAAAGGCAAAGGTTATTATGTTAAACTTTTCTCCCACTGAGAATCAGCAAATGGAAAGATATCATCTACAGAAATCATTATGACTGATGGAAAATTTTAAGATTTGGTCTGGCAGGCAAACTCTGGAAGTGAGAAAGCTGGCTCATCTCTAAATCCACAATGTCCTGTTTTGTGAGGTGGCCAACCAGTGCAACACACAAGAGCAAGATCTGAGACACTTCTTAGCAGTTTGTGTTCACTTCTTCCTTTCAGTGTGGGATAATAGTTGGTATTCATCAGTGCTGAGTCAGTTCATACTGCCTATGCATCATAAAATACTTCCTCAGCTACCCAGCTTCTTCCACCCTCTTTCAGATGCACAGATGAAGTTTTCTCAAATTCTTCCTTCTTGTCACAGCAAATCATGAGCATCAGAAACACAGGCTTGAGCAGCTTATAATGTGCACATAGTAACAATGGTTCCCAATAACTGTATTCAATATAATAATACTGGAGATTGATATTGGCTCAGTTGCCATTGTATGTTGCCAAAATTCATTGTCACACCAGAAACAGAAAAAGAAAAAATAGGAAGAAGTATGAAGAAGGAATCTTCTGGCCAAATTCAAATCACAATAATGCTTTTATCAGTTGGGAATAACAATAAAAGACTAAATGGAGCTGCTTAGCACTGCTGCAGAGGCAGAAATGACCAGAAAGGGACGTGGGGCGGCCTTGCACTTCTCTGAATGGTACTTCTGCAATTCACGTTCTCTACGTCATGACACATGACAGTGAATACATGGCAGCCTGGTCCCACTCTCCTGATTCACATTGTTCTTACATGTAGCCCTGTTTTGCCTGCATAAATAGGGAGGAATTTCCAATTCTGTGGAGATACTACAAGTTTAGTCATGAAGATAATTAAGTCCTTTGGGCTTGCACTACCCAAACATTTCATACTTGAAAGAAATTCAGATGTGACTCTGAATGTCTGGACTACTGCCATCTAAAAAAATTGGATTCATTTGAGATTTAAGATTAGCTCCAAATTCCTCTTCACATCAATTCATCATTCAGATATTTGCTATTCTTATCATTAGTATTACTGAATGGCTAGAAATTCTATGTACTGTACAGATGGCTTTTACCAACATAGAAATGTTAACTTCAGTCTTTCAAAAACTTCAAATCTAATCAGCACACACACACACACACATATATATATACACACATAAGGAGGTAGGAAAAGGATAAAAGAAGCATGGAGAAAGTGTAGTCATTTGCTCAAAAAACCCACAGAACATCAATGATAAAGCTGAGGAAGGGCTTCAAAACTATTATCTCCCAAGGCAATAGGAGGCTTACTGACTAGTTCAAATTACTCTAAATATTTTGCAGCAATAAATTTTTCTAATTGTTATTTCTCATTGCAGTTAAATGAAATACTTTTTAGACTTTCCAGAGCTTTTAGAACTCCAGTATAGGAATAAATATTTTCTCTGTAAATGATGGACACCAACAGTGTTAATTTAGATCTCAAGGAACGTACAAAAACGTAAGTACCTCATGGTTCTGCTGTAGTGGTCAGATAAAAGGGACCTCAGTACAGAAATAGGGACACTTGCTTGAAATCAAGTTTAGATGTTGGGAGATCTTTGAAGCTAAAGAGAAAGGCAGGTAAAGAGTTATATTTATCTCCAGGATTAGGGAGCCTCTGGGAGATATCTGTCTTAGACACATTTTTAGCTGAAGTTTGTAATTTTACTTATATTTTGAAGTAGAATTCCTCGGGCTCACTCTTTTTTTTTGTTGAATTTGTGTGTTAATTTTTAAACACTAAGTATCAATCACTTATATCTATAGAAAAAAATTACCCAATAATAAAACTGTATTGCTTAAAGTTTACTACCTGTTATGTTGTTTTGTCATTAAGAATTCTCAAAATCAGAAGGAGAATCTGAAAATAGAATTGTCACAATTTTAAATAGATTTTAAAACATTACTTTCTTTCCTGAGGTATGGGTTTGGGTTTTTTTGTGTGTGTGCACGTGTGTATGTTTGTATAGGGGAAGGCAGAAGGATTCAACGTGACCTGCTGTAAATATTATCAAATGAAATTTAATTAACAGCTCTGATGAGACACCAAGAAAGACTGAAGCTCACCTCTTGAAACTGTATTAGTTTGTTGTTTCTGCTGCTGTTGGAAAAAAAAATGAACCAAACCAAACAACAACAACAACAACATAAACCAGGAAAAAAACCAAAACCAAAACATTTTTGCTGGCACCTCAGAAATAATTTTGATGAGTAAAAAGATACTGTCTGTGCAAGGGCAATTTTGGACTAAATTTAATCCACATTAAAGAGCTGAAGCAAAACAACAAAGAAAAAGAAAATACCAATGGAGATTCTACACTGAAATGAGCTTACTTTGAAACTATTACTGTAGTGCCAGAAATAGAGCACAAAGGCCTTCCACTTTTCTCAAGGCACCACAGCAGTCAGGAGATAGCTTAAGAGGACCTTAAATGCAACAAACCAGACCATAGTACTTGTGGGAGTTGGGGGAAGGAGGTAAAAAATTAAATTAACTTTGCCAAAATTTCTGTAAACATTTCTAGTAGAAGTCAGTTGTCATGTGACAGGCACATTCCTGATAATGGGCATGGGATGTTCCCATCCTGCATTCAAAGATCCTTCTCATTAAACAAAAAAAAGGATTGGGAGATGGAAATTATGGTTTATGTGCTTATATGCATATAAGTACTGAAAATAGAAGTTATTCTAGCTCAATACATCAGATTGCTATTTATCTGTCAATTCATAATGCCCGTGATTGCAAGTAAACATAGTATTTTATATACTAGCATGGTAATGTCTGATTATTCTATCACTGACAGTAAATGTCTATATTGGTATATATACGCCTGTTAAAAGTCCTATGCGTCTGTTACTTCACCAAAAGGACCAAACATTTCTTGGATTAATATAATTTAGGTCAGTCATAGCAACTTCCATAGCATAATTTCAAGAAACTAAGTGAAAATTAATTCAAATGTTACTGTGAACTTAAGGTTAAATTGGAGCTGAAGGCTGTAATATCTTTCAAACCTATCTTCCTCATGTGAACACAGTTAATTCAAGAGTAGCTTTCTGATACAAATGCTTTTTTCAGACCTCCACAAAATACCTAAAGAAATTGTAATAGAAAATGGATAAATAATTTGCCAGCTTTCTTCTTCTTCTTTTTTTTTTGTTTTAATAGTCTAAGTTTTAGTCCCAAACTAACACAAATCCATATTTTACTGTTGAACAGTGTGAGTCCAGAATGACTGAAAGGTAGAATTTGGACCACTTGTATTTAAGACTACCAAATTAGTATCCTTCAATTTTTTTACATAGAAAAATCTTCTGAAGTGCTATGTGATTCAATTTTCTCTCTCAAAAAAACAATGCAAACTCAAAATTATCAATAGCCTAGAAACAGGTAAGAGTATGTCTCTGTCATAAACAGTAAGGTTATTTACATCTTGCTTATCCTCCTAGTCCAGACTGTGGCACCTTGTTTTAGACTGATATTTTCGTAATGATTTCCTACTTCTCTAGTTTCTCTTTCAACAATGTTTACTTAATTCACTACAAAATGGAGATATAAGACAAAACCTTAAAGACCTTAGAAAGTACTGTCCAATTTGTTAGGGACTGAAGGGATTCTTTTTCCTTACAAGTTTAAATATGCCCAGATGATTCCTATGCCTACAAGCTGAGTCCTGCTGTTTTTCAACTAATCATTTGCAAAATTGGAGAGGAAAAAAAAAAAAAAGCTAAGACAGGGAAAAAAAAAAAAAGCTTCTTGTAGGTGAGCCACAGCAGGGCAATTAAGATGATATGGCAGAGGTAGACATCTGCTCCTAGACAGATACAGTTCCACTGATGCTATCTATAGCTACAATCCTTCCGAGAGATAAACAACGTGCAAGAGCAACGTGCAGAAGGAAATGCCACACTGAGAAAGTGGTGATCATGTGGCCCCTGTGGTCTGAGAAAGACAGAGAGGCGGCAAGAGAAAAAGGGAGGGGAGGCATGTGGGGCCTATACCAGGCACATGCAGGTGACAGAAGCTGTAGGACAGAGGCACATCGAGATGCAAAGCTGGGAGACGTGTGAGAACTGACACTGGAGGGGAGCAGAATTACAGCAAAGATGAAAGGCACAACATGACCAAGAAAGAGAGAGAGATGGAACAACTCTCTCTAAGCTCTATGCATAAAATTAATCTATGCTGAAATAAAAAAAAAAAAAAAAAAAGTGGATGATTTCTTCTCTAAGATTTGGAAGCTTGGAGGGCTTCTCAGAATTTCAAACTCCCAGTTAGGTTCCTCGCTAACAAACTTAATCAGAACTATGCTCCCTAAAGTAGATGATTACTTGTTGCTCTTTCATATTACTATCACAGTGATGCTCAGATACAGCAGAAGTAGTATTCCCTCTTCTCCTTGATGCCAAGTGCAGATAAAGCCTAAATGAGCATGTCATATCTACTCCAAATAACTTTCAAGTCAAGGATTGATCCTGCTTAATTTAGGTAGGACTTGAAGCAACAGTACACTACATAGCAAGCTCCACAGTCCTGTCTGATATAAGTTTTCTAAAGGTAAGGTATCACTTCTGACCATCACTGGCAACGTCACTGGCTCCTCATGTCGTTTGCCCCTCAGTTCCTTGTGAGGAAAATTTATTTGTTCCCTTCTGATGCCAGGGGTTTAGAGTCCCACCAAAACTGAGGGAGCATCCTTCCTCCCTCCAGCTTTCCTGACAGCAAGAAAGCTTGTCACTCATTTGACTTAAGAAATTCCCCCAATTTAAGAAACTCTCTGGAGAACTCAGAGCAACAAATCAAGGCCAAGCAGTTTGCACAGATCAATGGCCAGAAGTGAACAGCAGGAACGCCCTGCTGAGGGCAAGCCCTCTGGCTTGCATGCTGTGCTGTTTTCTGCTTATGGGATGGACTTGGGTCTTGATTTACATCAACAGAAGCTGAAGAACATTAAAGTACCTAAGTGTCATCCTATCTTGTCTTGGAATCTCAAACCAATAATTATGAGTTTTCATAATTATGTTATAATAATTCTTCAGCCTGGTTAACCCATGATCTCATTCTGTAGAAAAAAAAAATGTTTCATTGTCTGGGAAGAAGACAGAAATATCAAACTAAGAACTAAATGTAAAACCAAAGCCTGGAATGTGTCTCAAGTCCTCATGCAACCATGTGTTTGGACTTTTTTTTTTTATTATTACTACTCCTGAAAGCTGCTTTCCAGAAAAAAAGAAGTTTGAAATTTTCTGTTTATCTGAAGGAGATAGAGTTAAACTTAATGTCTTTAATGAGAAATTCACCTGAGGCCAGATTCTGCTATCCTGACTCAGTTCACATCCCACTGAGGGTGATGAATTCGAATATTTCTTCTGTCCACTGGATGCCCATAAACAGACTGCATTTATCTCCAATGTATTCACTACAGAAAATTGTGCAATAAGGCTTTTTGTTTAACTTCACTTTTCTCTTCATTATTCTACACAGAATAAACATGAACATTTGAGTGACGCAGCTGTTAGTTGTTGGTTACTTGTTTGGTTGGTTGTTTTTTTCTAGATCCTTGCATGTCCCTTTCATTCTGCTTCTTTTACATTCACACATGCAAGTATCAACATTTTTTTCTGAGACATGGATGCTGGAAAAACTCATTCTTGTGAGTACTTGCAGGAAGTGAAAAAGCATCAAGTGCAGAGTTCCAGTGTATGTGACCCAAAGAGCTTAATTTTTAAATATGAGTGTGAAATCAGGGCATCACTTTCTTAAAATTCACCTAGATCTAGGCAAAAATATCAAAACATGAACACTATCAGCAAGGAACAAAATTCTCCTACTAATGTGTCTGTTATTAATATATAGTTTCTGCTATTACCATGCAATTCATTCTGCATATCCAGTAAATAATTTAATTATTTGGAAGTAGGCAAAAAAGGTCTGATCATTTGAGTTGGTCAGAAATAGGTATCATTTTGGAGAATGTGGGCTTTCTCTTCTGGAATATCTACAACAACCACCTACCCACAGAGGATGCCAGTTCTTAAATTAGCATCCCTAATCGTCATCAGGGTGTAATAAATTCTGGACATTACAGGTGATAATGTAGCTTTGTTATTCCCATCTATGAACTCTTGGGGAATCTGACAGCTGTGTAATGCCTTCTGTGTGCTTAATCCTGTAATATATGCTTGATCGATAACTATATTGATTTTATTACTTTGTGCTCCTGCTTTTCTGCCTTTGTTTTTTGAACTGCAGACTGAAATATCTGGGTTTTGTGAAAAATTTGGAATTTTAGTACAGCAAAGAAGCACTCTTTCTTCGTCTTGTGTTTCTTACTGCAGAAATAGATCTGATTAAAAAATTTACATAAATAACCTAAGAAAAATATTTTTAAATGTATTTTTTGGGTATTTTGCGTTATTCGATTCTAACCCGCTGTGCTACTTTCAGGTGGCAGATTGTCATTATGACTGTACTTCGCCATTTCACTGGAGTCTATCACTTGAAAGAGTGTTCCTCCCCCATCTCCGCTTTGCTTTTCAAGCTTTTTTATCTCTTCTACCTTGCTAGAGGCATTATTAGGGCAGTTCACCTTTGACCAAATAGGCAGATGAACATCCATCCTCTGGAGTCAGTACTAGTGCTGTTTGGTAGATCCACTCTCAAATAGTACTGAACTGTGACCTCTTCTTCTGTTCAAAGACTAAATACATAAACTTGAGTTTCCATTGGTGCCAAGCCTGGGAACCTGATTTGCTCTCTAATCCCAGGTCTTGCAGTCAGCAGCACAATGGGCAGCTCACCATGCCAGCCGGCCATCCTGAAAGAATGTCTTTATTCTCTCTTCCTCAACAAATTGCTTGTTGTTTGGCACACAGACTGCTAGACCTTGTGAACTGTCCAAAACTTTATTGCTTTTCTGGTAAACTTTCTTCTCTTTTCCCTTTGTCTTTGTCTATAATTAAAATTAATTTTTATTTTCACTTCTTAGTAATGCAACTTTAAAAGCTGGCTGATACTTTTAATCTTTTTTTCGGAGTATATCTGCTTTTTGGAAACCTGAAGGAACCACAGAAATAATACAAGCCCTGAAGGTTTAGGCTCCTTGGAAAAAAGAGTCTGTGGAAATATTAAGTGTTACTATAATGCAGTGCTCAATATAACTTAAAGAAAAATAGGGGCAAATGCTTAAGAGCATTCCTGAGTTTCCAAAGATGCATACCATTTTGCTTCTCTTGGCCTCATCTTCACCGTGGCTACAGTGTGCCTGTTGTATAAAGAGTAAGTGCAGGGCAGACTACTTATCTTGGAACCCTACATTTTGGAGTTGTTCAAGGGCGGTTGTCTTCAGAGGAAGTTAAAGCAGACTGCCTAGGTTTGTCTGTTCTTTTTCTCCTGAGCTATTTCTGGAAGCACCTTCTGTCTTCAGCAGAAGCTTCTGGGAATGCGGTTGCAGGACAAGCATTGTACAAGCCAGAACTCAGCAGAGCATCAGCAAACTAGGGTAATATTCGGCCAGATTTACCCTGGGAAAAGAAAAGCTCCACAGATGTGACCCCATCACATGAAGAGGGGAATTGTGCTTCGTGGAACAGATCATCCTGAGTGCCGTCACATGGCACATACAAGACAACCAGGCATTCAGGCCCTGTCACCATGGGTTTATGAAAGGCAGGTCCTGCTTGACCAACCTGATCTCTTTCTATGACAAGGTGACCTGCTTAGTGGATGAGGGAAAGACTGTGGATGTTGTGTACTTAGACTTCAGTAAAGCCTTTGTCACCATATCCCACAGCATTCTCCGGGAGAAACTTATCAGCTCATGGCTTGGACGGGCATACTCTTTGCTGAATAAAGAACTGGCTGGATGGCTGAGCCCAAAGAATTGTGGTGAATGTAGTCAAATTCAGTTGGTGGCCGGTCACGAGTGGTGTTCCATAGGGCTCAGTATTGGGGCCAGTTCTGTTTAATATTTTTATCAATGATCTAGATGAGGGTATTGAGTGCACCCTCAGTAACTTTGCAGACGACACCAAGTTGGGTGGAAGTGTTGATCTGCTCAAGGGTAGGAAGACTCTACATAGGCATCTGGACTGACTGTGTTCGGTTTTGGGCCCCTCACTACAGGAGAGACATTGAGGTGCTGGAAGGAGTTTAGAGGAGGGCAACAAAGCTGGTGAGGGGTCTAGAGAACAAGTCTTATGAGAAGCAGCTAAGGGACATGGGGGTGTTTAGCCTTGAGAAAAGGAGGCTCAGGGGAGACCTTATTGCTCTCTACAACTAATTGAAAGGAGGCTGCAGCATGGTTGGTCTCTTGTCCCAAGTAGCAAGTGATAGGATGAGAAGAAATGGCCTTAAGTTGGGCCAAGGAAGGTTCAGAATGGATATTAGGACTCACACAGAGGATTGTGAAGCAGTGGAAAAGGCTGCCCAGGGAAGTGGTTGAGTCACTATCCCTGAAGGTGTTTAAAAGACGTATAGATGTTCTTAGGAACATGTTTTAGTGCTAGAGTTAGGTTATGGTTGGACTCCATCATCCTGAGGGTCTCTTCCAAACAAAATTATTCTGATTCTATAATTTTATAACTATGGCCAAAACCAACACAGGACCCAGGTCACCCCTGTTCTTCTCCCTTATCTCAGTAATCCTGCATTGATACATGTTCACATCATGAGTGAGGAATATTGTCCCTGTTTGGAGATAGGGAACTAGGAGAGGAATAGCCTTGTGAAGAGTGAGATAGGCTCTGATCACCTGGAGAGTGCTGGTTAAGATCAATGCACTTCTCAAGCATTTATTTGCGCACAATATTAAGGCAATATGACAAAGGTACACAGTTTTCTGGAGCCATACATGATCTAAGAATCACATTAATTTCTTAAAAGGGTATGCATGTGTGTATGTGTATATGTGTGTTTATATGTATATATAATTTAATACCCTTTCAACTATAAGAGCAGCAGCACAAGAGTAGAAGAATTGCAAAACTAAAATGTCCACATTAAGCTGATGCATGGTACATACCAGATGATATATATACTGCCTTATTGTTCAGTTGCAGCCCAGGAAGCTAAATGCATAATTTAAGATATATGTATAGTCTAAGGGTCAAATGCTGTCAGTTACACAAGTGTAAATCAAGAGCAATTGCACCAAAGTGACTGAAGTTGCAGTATTGTGAATTTACACAAGTGTTGCTGAAAGCTGAATATGAGTCAATATGTGTCATCAATATAGCTGAGTTAGCGGTATTGAGGGAGTTTTATGATAGGCATGCATCTAAATCCTTCACTTTTTTTTTCATTTTTTATAATATTACATTTTATGTTTCTATTTTTGTCTCTGTTTTTAAAGGAATGAGAGACTCAAATCCTGATTCTGTAAGTGAAACATCCACTTCCCTCGTCTACCAAACTTTCTCAACCTCAGTTCATAAAGACATGACAAATATCTCATAGCTGCAGAAAGCTTACTTTCCTTACTTAAATTTAAGGCCAGTCTTAATTTACATAAATGCCTAATTCTGAATCTCAGGCAGGACGTTGCTAGGCTGGCTGTCTGCCTACACGTAGAAATGCATCCTTGATGTTCACTCAGTTCCGTTAGCAATTGTACTGGCTGTAATGAAGGTTTGGGAAGCCAAGTTTCCTAGACCTGTAGGAGAGCAGGATTTGGATGCGGCAGGAAAGGTTGTGTACCTGGCTGAAGTGAGTATTGAGACTTGGCAGCTGCAAGGAAAATCAGCTGTATTAAAAGATCACAGGACAATTTTCTTAACTGGTGCCTCCTGGATTTGTTATTGAGAGGTTCAAGGAAGAAAAAAATAGCTTTGCATGGGACCCTGATGGAAAGATACAAATTTGCAGCACAAAACAAAGATGTATAAAAACTCACAATCTGCTGTGGAACTAACAGAGTATCTGTCAGATATAGCTGGCCTTCAATGACCTTGTTTTGCATGGAGAAAGAATATATGATATTCTAGGTTGAGAGGAGGTTTTTAATTCTGAAAGGAGGTTATGTGTTAAATATATGGTAGCAGTCTATTCAATAATAGAAGTCAGCTCTCTTGTGGAGGCAGAATCTGGTATTCTATCACATAAAATAATGCCATTATTTCTTAACATACTTTTAAATTGAATGTATTATTTTTAAATCACCTTTTAATGATATTCTTGAATACCTAGAAAGATTGAAAAACCTCAAAAGTAGATTCCCTAATATTCACGTAATAAAAAACAGCTGAATGAATTTGGGACACACCAAGGAAAAAGAAAACATTTAAGATTACAATGATCAACTGTGGGGGCTTACTGCTTCGAGAGACACAGAACAGATGTGTCTGAAATAAAAAGGACTAAATAGATCTCAATATCATAGTGATGATTACAGTAAGATAATTTCTGAAAAAAAAAAAGAAAACAACAACAAAACCCAACAACCTATAATGAATCATGATTGGCTTCAGAAGATTAAGGCAAATTTAAATATTGTATACTGGATACATTTATACAGAATTAAGTGCATAAAGATCTAGGATTTTTTTTTTCTTTTAATAAAGATGCATCCATACATGTGCTTAACACACACATATACCCTTAGCCAGTTAGAATACTGCGTAGGTATAGATTTGTCAGAATTGTTTGATCCCAAAATCATTCGTATAAGAAAACTTTCTCTTTCAGAGAAAAGATCTCTCCAGAGACTGGTAGTGATGATACAATAGGCTGGAGTTGCTGTTATTAAAAAAACCCCCAAACAAAACAAAACAAAAAAACCCCTACTTTTTCTGACTACGTTTCTTTATTTTCCCAGTGGGATTCCGATTCCAGACATTCTACCAGCCTGACATCCACTGGGAAAGTGATGAAACCATAAATTATTTAAAGGCTTGAAAACCACAAGAACTACTGTATATAACCAGATTGATTGACTTTTTAACTCTTTTGATTAATAATACATAAACTCTTAGATATGTGAACTGGTCGAGTGCTAACCTGTTAACAAAAGGAGTAGAAGGGATGAATACTAACGTTTCTCATAAGTTATTCTACTTAACACATTGGCCAAACAAAACAAACAAATGGATTGCTCTTCCTCAGTCTTATACCTTCAATGCATCATCAATATTTGATGTCTAGCTAATGTCTCTATATATCTGGCCAAAGATGAAATTTGATCATCTGGCTTCCCAATTTTAAACTTTCCTGCCTTGCCTTTTGTCAAAACACGCAACTAGAAAGTAGAAACAGAGCTTAAATATGCTGGTTTCTTTTTTTGACTTTCACTTTAACGGCACTAACTACTCAGAAGTGAAAAAATGATATTTCAGTCTTCAGCAACAAAGAAGAGCTAGAATTTCCTCAGTTTATAACATTTTGTGCTCAGCAGCAGGATGAGGATAGAATATACGCCACTTCAGAAAGATTTCATGTTCTATCCTTCCGCTGCTGGCTCTATTTTAATTATCCCCCAGTTTCATAGTTTTGGTCTCTTACATGCTGCTTTGGGTGGAGCTCAGAGAAAAAAAGTGTTGCTCTTTCTTTCCTCTTCAAGTACAGATGAAGGTGCGTGGGACAGACTGCATTTCTAAGCAACAAGAAAAACTCCGCTGGAGACAGACCAATTTGCTTCTGGGTAGCCTGACCCATGCTTCAGGATACAGGCTATCCAGGGTGACTTCGGTGTGATATATTAGTTTACAATAAAAACTGCTGGTTCTTTTCTGTGCAATAGAAAGGTACTATCCCTCTGGATTATTTTCTGTTATTCCATCTGAAGCTTGACTCTTGTGGGAACAATAGGAAATACTTGTTTATCTGTTTCTCTTCAGTCATTCCTGCGTACTTATCTTTTATCCATGTGATTCAATTCTCAACTTCCTTCTGCACCAGACACTGACTGTCCACTCAATGTGCAGATTGTCCAGCCACAGAAACTCTGATCAGTTCTTTTTGCCTTTTGTCATGCCCATGGAGCCATTCCTTTTTGGTCCCCTTAATGACAAATATGCACGGCTGCCCATGACCCCCTTTTACATCTTTTAAAGCTTCTGTGCTGGCATGCTAACCTCCACCCATCCTCTGTCCAGGACCACCAAATGATTCCTCACCAAATATTTTTAAAATCCTAAAATCTATGTGAGATTAATCTATGCATGAAGGACGGAATATTTCAACTCAAAGCCAAATCCTACACTTTTTGTCAGTCTGTCTTCCTCAGTTTGGTCAGTTATTTTGGTGTAAATTTGTATTGATGTCATTAGTGAATTTCAAATGAATTTGTTGCAACATAAGCAAAATCAGAATCACATCCCAACTCTGCAAAATAAATGAGGTTCAATTTCTTACTAAAATACAAACTTCAGAAAATTATAACAGCCTACACATTATACCTCAATCGGGTCTCGCTTATAACACCAATAATAAATATAAATTATTTATCAACATTTATTAAAAGTTAATGAGTCCCATCACCCAACTTTTATACACACGATTACTATGTGGAATCTGTTGTCATATTCTGCTTCCTTTTCTGACTGTAAGTATTGTCCAATTTGTCTGTAGTTCCCCAAAATATCACGGAAGTATGTTCATATTCTATTAAAAATAATACGAATTTCAACTATAGCTAGTTTATATCTACACCTTTTTTCATTATATACCTGACATGTCAATAGTAGTGTAGGTCCATTATAAAATAAAATTCTAGCTAGTGTTATTTTTGCATATTTTCTTACTCTGTTTTAAGGTCTAACCAGGGAACGAAGGCCAGCAGAGCAGCATGTGACTTTACCAGAATAGCAAGTATCTTTCCCATATCTTTCAACTGTCATAAAAAAAAAAAAAAAAAAAAAGGTATTTGTCTTCTTTTCCATCTGGGATTATGTAAGAAAATGATCACCTGCATCTAATCAATTTTTTTCTTCTATATCTTTTGCATTTTCCTGCAGAACTATTCACAACTGCAACAGAAAGATCCTTTAGAGATAATCTAGTGATTATTACAAGTTCAACCTCGGATGCTGCAGGCATTAAAAGATGAAAATTGCCTAAATTCCACTGTTGTACAACAAATCTGTACCTCTGGACTCCTGTCCTGAGGTGAAAATGCAAGACAGAGAGATATTTAGAATCATTTTGACAGTTCATAAAATTAAGCAGGGATTAGGGATTCTCTCAGAAATAAATAAGTAAAAAAATATAATACCACAGGGCCCAAACAATGTTAATCACATCTCCTTGCAACAGGTATTCCTGCAACCCACTTTTTGGAAGAAAAAGAAGTCATGTAATTAATCCTTGCATGTATTTAGCACTGATGATGCCAATTTAAAAATTTGAGTGCTTGAGTTCAACATGTTAATACATATATATATATATGCATACATACACATACATAATTAATGTATAAACTAACCATTCAGTTTAAATTTATAGAGATATAGGTTCCTATAGAAATCTTATGCATCTTGTATATTTTATTTTCTTCCAAATTTTATGGATTAGCCCTGATAACACAAACACTTGAACATATGCTTAACTATATATAATGAGAATGTCTTGCTGATTTTAGCATTACTCTCAATCTACATAAATTTACGCAGAAGTCTAAGAGTCTGCTGGGAACATAATCTATGGTGCCAGTCATTTGAAATACACATTTAATAAGAAAAGAATTGAAACAACTGCAGTAGATACAGATGATTTTGCTGTCTGCTGTGGTTGCAGCAGGTAAGCAGCAAACACAGCTAGAATGAATTTATAGCAAAAAAGTATGCAGCTAACAACAGAAATATATTTGGGGGAGGATGGAGTTTTACACTCACCCTCCCAAAATCCCCCACCTACCTCACAGATCTTCAGTACAGTTCAAAATATTTCCTTTCCTTTCCAAAGCCAAAAGACAGCATTACAACACCAAGCAACAGTGCTAGTCCACTTACAAAAGCATATATTCTTTCCTTTCTGGATGAACAAACTTTCATATACTGCACTTACACAGTGTATAAAATCAAAGTTTCACTGTATTAGATTATTATTGTGATTCAATATCTTTGGAAAATGTTCAAGTTAATTTAACATGTTTCTAACAAACAGAAAAGTCCAAAATAGAACTAGCTGAATTGGATTAAAAAGTTTTTTAATTAAAAAAAAAAAATAAAAGCCTGGAGATATTTTTCAAGTTTTACTTTATGCTCAAATTTTTGTCACTTAATTTAAACACTGAACTCTAACCATATTTTTTTAATGATGTGAATACTGCTTTGTTATAGATGTTAACAAATTTCATGTTTCAAAAAAGAAACAAGAATTACTCTTTACATAGTACGGTTTAGATATTAGAATTATAATTCATTTCCATTTTAAAAATTTACTATGAAAATCATTTTCTATCCCAGTTTAGTCCAGAATACTTACTGGAGCTGGAATAATACATCATACAAGTGTCGATTTAAATATTTAAACAAATTCACTTACTTTGGATATACATCCCCTTTGGGCTCTACTTTCCATGAATACTCTGATAAATAAACTTACTGTAAGGAGGATCTGCTGGGAGGACAAATGACAAACAAAAATTGAAGAATACAGGTGGGATATGAATTTTTGAATTCTAATCATCAATTGTTGCACAAGCAATTAAAGCTGGCTGGAGGACAATAATTCTATGCTACATTAATTTTCAAGACTTCATGTCTTCATGTCTAGTTTTGTTTGGTTTGCTTTTGTTTCTTTTTCTGGAGAAAACATTAACTTTTTAGACTGTTTTGGTGAATATGCCCACATGTGTGAGTGTATGTCTGTGTACCACAGGCAACGATACCAATAGAAGAAGGCTGAAGTCCTTTCTCAGCCTGAATCACATCTTACTCATTTTCATCACTGATTTTTATCTGTGATTACTCAGAGTTAGCTGGAGGAGAAACCTGCTGCTGGGCTTTCTCCTTCCAAGGTCACTGTTAAACCGCATGGTTGCCAGCAAAACCAAAAAGTCTGTTTCACCACTCATTCTCCAAAAAAATTTCCATTCAGATGAAGTAGGAACATGATTTTCAGAGTTGAAGGGGCTGAGGAAAAAGATTCCTGTCCAACATGTGAGTATTAAATAACCACAGTTCCTGAGGCAAGGCTGGGTTCGTCTCCCCTCACAGGTTTGTGGAGGAAATCCCTGGTTCACCCCCCACCAGCCGCTGCCATTGTTGCCAGGACAGCTGCGCTGTGAGTCACCAAGATCCCTGAATAGCTCTATGGCCTCCCAGTCACACCAGGCCATGACACTCATGCAGTTACTTCGACAATCATCCCCAAGGGCCAAGGATGCCCTTTTGTGTTGGAATATTTCTTCTTTGGTCTAGAAGAAAGAAACTGAGACAAGAAATAGGAACTAAACACCACAGGGAAAGTGGACTGGTTTGAGCTCCATGTTGCTGTTGTGCAACTCCCTTCCCTGTAGGAGTCAGGGCTTGCACACGTCAACCTCAGGGTGAATGTGGAGGCTGACAAGCTTCAAGGACAGAAAAAGCAAGAGAAGTTTCATCTCTTCTCCCCACAATTTCCTCTGTCTGGGCTGGGTTCCCAGAACAAAGAACCTCTTCACCGTGGCCTCACGATGAGATAATACGTTGATGCAAACAGTAGTGTTGTCTGCTGCTACCTGTTGAAAGTCCCTGCATAGACCCATCCAAGTCATGACCACGCCATTCAGTGTTAATACAACCAATATGAGCTCTCAGTTTTGTGGGGCAATTTGTATATCTCTGAGCCTAACATCATACAAAACCTCATTACTGCAATGTTTGCAAACAGAGTTTTTATAAAGGAATTAACTATGTGTAGATTTGTGCATGTGTCTGTGTATTAACTTTTTTTGGTGTCCTTACTTATAAGGAGACACTTAAGTAAGGCCCCCTCCTTTTGGATTTTATCACTGGTTTGACAAACGAGTGGCCATATTGCCTTCAGTAAGTAGACACACACTTTTCACAAAGCATGCCTAAGTAATTTTAGCTAGAAATTGCATCAATAGCAAGTTCTTCTTATAGACAGCTGGAAAGAGAGTTTTGATTTATTTTTATTTTTGTCCTCCGGATAATGGTTTCTTACTTACTTATGTCAATGGTCAATAGCATAACAAATCCTTCATCATGAGAATGTGTATATCACTTTTCAGCAAACCCTGGCCTTTTGAGGTGAAATGATACACTGCCACTTATTTTCAAATTGACATCTCTCTTGGTTGCCAAGGCAAGTTAATTTGCAAATCAGCATTTTACATTAAGCTTTTAAGCCAATCCAGATAGACAATGGCTGCCATTGCTGTGTAATTAGTGTCTAAAGCACTTAAAATTAGATTATTTTTTAAAAATCCAGAAAGATCAGTGATTTTGCTGTGTACATGACCAGAGACTATTTCGCTGACTGAATAGAAAATCTAGATTTAGAAAAGTGCAGCAAGGCTCTAATCTAACTGGAAATGAATGAAGGATGTGCGCACAATGGTACTGGCAGATGTGAAATGAGAAACGTTATTTTCACTGTTCTTCAGGAAAATAAAATACACCCCCCACACATAATTAATTCACAAACTGTATGACTTAGATACTACAGAACAGTAGCTAGTGACAGTTAGAGGAGGAGAAAGTAGTTACTGCAACTGGACTTGCGTTCAGTTAACCTGCAATTGGCCTAAAATTCAGATTTTGACTTGAACGGTGTCAAAGATTTGCAAACTTTCTGGTAATTCTGTTGTTTTGTAATGGAGGCAGAGTTAGGAGATAAATTTCTTTTGAGGAAAATGTTCTTTCTTTGGAGACATCTGTCAACTGTAAGTTCTTCATCCATCATGAGAAAAAGGCTTTGTTTTTTGGAACTCTGAACCAGTTAGGTACTGATGAGAAAAAGGTGGATGTGAAAAAAGAAAGTAGGAGTTTTTCTAGAAGATAATCTGTTTAAAAGACAGACATATGGCTGGAGTGAAAAGTGAAAAAAATAAAGAAGTACCATGAAGTTTGTAATAGACTACATGTAATACATCTGTTTTGGTTTCTTTACATTGGCTTTTTTAAACCTTATTTAAAGTTTTCCATCCGTTCATGTCTATTTGCTACTTTTTGTTATGTTGGCACAGAAATGGTTTTATATTCAACTTCACTTACTACTAAATGTCTATCAAAGATATATTACAAAGATTATAGGCTCATCATTAAAGTCATAGGAATTACACGAGGATCAAAGGCCATCCATTACCTCAGCTTTTTGTGAGCCTGATGGCCTTTCCAGTTGCCGTTACTAACATCCTGACTTGCACAATGAGAAACCTTGGATGAATGCAGGCTGGGTAGAGTCTCTGCAGCAGAATTCAGGGGGAAATTTCCCCTTCTATTGTTTTATTTGCACTTGACACATTTCCATGAGGCAAGCTAGGGGGAGAACTTGCATCACAAGTGTCACTAGCATTTGTCCACTTACTCTCCAGCAAACTTCTGGTAGTATTACATTGTAGTAGCAGCATGGGTATAAGCAGTTACTGCAGAGCAGCTGACAAATTGCACATTCATAGACTAACATAACTCTTGAAGTAGTTCATGTGCCTGTAGGTTTAGTCTCTGCTTCTCCTCTCTTAGCAGTCTCATAAATTGTTATATTTTTAATTTATTTAGTTGGTTGGTTGGTTGTTGTGGCTTTTGTTTGTTTTAAATCAGAGAATCACAGAAGGGTTAGGGTTGGAGGGGACCTCTGGAGATCATCTAGTCCAATCTACCTGCTAAAGCAGGTTCATCTAGAGTAGATTGCAAAGGAATGTGTCCAGGTGGACTTTGAATCTCTCCAGAGAAGGAGACTCCACAACCTCTCTGGGCAGCCTGTTCCAATGCTCTGGCACCCTCAAAGTAAAGAAATTTTTCCTCATATTCAGATGGAACCTCCTGTGCTTCAGTTTGTGCCCGATGCCCCCATCCTATCATTCGGCATCACTGATCCCATCCTCTTCACATCCACCCTTGAGATATTTATAAACATTGATGAGATCCCCTCTCAGCCTTCTCTTTTCCAGGCTGAACAGACCCAGCTCTCTCAGTTTCTCCTCATAAGAAAGGTGCTCCAGACCCCTAGACCCCTAAATGTAGAATTCTTCGTCAAATCTAAATCCTCAGCCTACGTGAGATGTAGAACATCACTAAGAGTGACTTGGATAGACTCCAGGAAAGCAAATTAATATAAATAGTGTAAAAGAAGGCGGAAGTAGAAGCAAACTGTGGCCAGGTTGATTTTTCACATGGACATTTTCCCTATAACATATATAATGTTAGCTGGTAAAAGGCAAGTTTTGGCAGCGATATTAGTCCATGGGTGCTCAGTGTATGAATTATATTGATGCACATGGTTGACACATCAATGGTATGTGGAAAATAAACTGCCCAATCTCTCTGGGCCTAACAACTTACAAACCTCAATGATATACTGTAAGATTGGTGCTGTTGACTTCAAAAGCCATAAATCAAACTGCCATCAGAAGGTGTAGACAAAATTAAGCAACCAAGATTGAACAGAGAACAAAAGCTGTTCTGCATAGACAGTTATTTCATATTCAGACCTTCTAATATTTAATTTATAACCTTATTTGGCTTTTATGAAATTGCTTTAAATCTGTATGGGCGATAATTTTATAAAGCAATTAACAGTACAATCCAAAAGGTGTCTAGTAGTGATGTATACTTCCAAAAACTAAGCTTCACTAAGAAGTATTGGCTTTTAAAACATTAAGAAAATCTTATATTTTATCAGAAAAATGCAAGGCACTGCTGAATAACTGTTGTTCCATATTAATTCATACATTTCATAAATAACATCTGAAAAGACCAAAAATAAAAAGACTATATTGGTCACATCAGCATTAAATGCTGTCAAAATTCCTTTTGTTCACTCACAAGGAATGGTGTTTCTACCTGTCCCACAGTCCAACAACTCCTGTGGTTGATGTTAGTGTGGATCCAACCTAAAGATATGAATCTGCAATGCAAAGTCTGGGAATGCCTAAATCCGGATCTGGGCATTGTGGCTTGATCCTGTTTATTTTCAGTATTCAAAAAGACAATTTGAGAGTAGAATGAATTTGATACTGGACCTAGATTTTATGGATTAATAGTATATGTATCCACTTTGGTCTGGAGAAGCAGACAAAGCTTATTTGGTATTTGTAACACTGCTTAAATATTCATCATACCAGGAGTCCACATTTACCTCACATAGATAACACCTTTATCTTCATGGAGATAATAATCTGAAGAGTAGTTTCTTCACCATTAGTCTGCCAAAAGTTACCCTGGCAACTACAACTTTTACATGGAAATGAAAAACAATGAGACATAAGTACCGTAATAAGTTCAACAGAGATAAACCCCTCACATTGCCTGGTGTAGTTGTTCTGGTGGAGATGTTAGCTGTCACTAGTGACTCTCAATGTGCAAAAATGTACAGTGTACATGTTTGAAGGTGAGCTAAAGGGCCAGAACACAAAAACCTACTGCAGTAACAGTAACTGCATACAAATCCACCCAAATTGAGATTGGAAAGTGAAGAGATGGTCAAAAAGTCCTCACAGTGCATTTAAGTTGTTAAAAATCTTTTCACTCCCCTTGAAGTCTTCTCTGAAAAACAGAAAGTGGAATTTAACTGCACAAGCAATCAAGTGCACAGCCTCACACCAGTATCTACAGACTTGACATGGGTAGATCCCAGAGCTTCCACCTCTTTGTAGCATTAAAGCCCTTTTTCTCCCAGTCTGGTATGCAAAGAGGAGATCAGAGGAATAGCAAGAGATAAATCTTGCTCCTCAAAAGTAAGGAAAGAGTGACACAGTATAAAATGGTTGCTTTTAGCCACCATACACCTATGTTGGTTTCCAACCTGTTGCCATTATTTCCGTTCCACACCAGTTTTGCCCTCTGAGAAAAGTAGTAGATTAAGTGAAAATATAGCATGATGAGAGCACTTGAAAGAAACTTTTGATGTTATCTGTCTGCTTGCTATCATTTGACAACAAAAAGTACCAGACTCAATTACCTTGGAGTTCCTAATGAGGAATAATAAAACAAAAAAACCCAGTCAAAAGTACCTCACACTCCCCAAAACCATATGATGTCAAATAACTTGAAAATGACACTTCACTTTCTTGATGTTCACAGTGTGTTTTCCTGCTCATAGAGACTCCAGGAGGTTAGTAAAAAAAATCGATATTAATGAGTGACAGTGATCCAGTAGAAACATACATGTAGTTCCATACTGTTTTTTCGTCCTGCCCAACAAGAAATGCCAATCACAAGCTTTCGTCCCCACCAAAGCTTCACAGAAGAGGTCAGTGTGTGTCTCCGTGTGTCTCCTTCACATTTGACGATTTTTTTCCTGTATATTAAATAAGGAGAATTATTGCCATTTGACCACTTGCTCTAACCAACAGATCACGTTACTTGAGATAAGAATTTGAGAGCTGCCACTCTATAGCAACTTAATGAGATTCTGCAAACTACATTGTCACCTCAAATAGGCAGAACTAGCAGGCTGCAAAGGTGACTACCACATTGCTAGGCTAGATGCTGAAACCCTGAATCCAAAACTGCGTGACCTTTCCCAAGTCTCCCTAAGGCTTACAAAGTATGAAATTATACATTCTGACAAAATAGCAAAGGGAAATGCTAAAAAACTTGTTAAGAATGGAAAAGTATTCGTTGTGGGTTAAAGATGCAGTGCCCTGGTGTAATCATAGACATAAAAGAAATCAATACCACAACTAGCTCCTGTAGAAAGAAAGGGTAATTGTCAATCACAATTAGCTAGACAACATTTACGTCTTAACGCTGGACATTTTGTATGCCTGTGCTTTTCAGTGTGCCCTATTCCCATTCACCATGCCATCCTCTCCCAAATTATTCTGTGTGTGTTTTTATCACTGTTCCAAATTTCCCATGCTCTGCTGGCTTGAGTTTGAGTGGCAGCAAGGAATCTGTAAGCAGGTGTTGTGGAAGTGAAGCGTGCCATTTGGTCAGTACATTAGGTAAAGTAACGTTCCCCTGGGAACGCTAATGCTTACAACTGCATCAGCCCCAACTGTTCCTGCGAGAAGAGGAAGAGGCCAGTCCTGACCTGTTCTGACCAGATGTTTTGGAAATGTGTCCATTTTTAGCAGATATAATAGCTGTTAATTTATCAAAAGTGTAATAGGAATGAATAACACAGACTCTCTAGTTACAATCTGGTAATAAAATGCAAGAGTAGAAATTAGGGATATAGAAGAGGTTATTTTTGAATGTATAGGGTTATATTCAACACTAATTTAAGAAAATTTCCAAGTTATTCTGCTCTGTGTAATAGATATGATATGACTGGTTCAGACATGAATGCAGAAAAAATAGATCACTTTTCATTAGCCTATGCCAAAATTGCTCAAGAATCTGTGGAGACTAGACGTAAGAAAAAGAGCAAGACACCTAATATAAAAAACTCATGCTGCAGTGAAAGCAAGTGGGTTACAAATATTGAGGCTCATCTGGAAACCTTAAACCTTCTGCTTTGAGCTTTGAAATGAAGGAATCCATATTCCACAAACAAGAGGAAACTGTGTTCATGTTCTTTTATTAATATCCCTTCAAATTGCTGAAATGAGGTTTGTCAAAGGAAGAAGCATTCATGAAAAACAAATATTCTGCTTTCCTTCCTCCTCCTTCCCCTACTTTATGGCTTGCCAATAGCCCGCCAGTTTTCTGAAACTTTTTTTTTTAAGTAAGTACCTCTTCCTAGCATAGATTTATGAAAGTAGTCATTTCCCCTGTCCCAAAGGAATAAATCTTTTTTTTTTTTTTTTTTTTTTTTTTTTTATTTTTTTTTTTCCCCCCTGTGAGGATGAGTGGAATTATAGTCAGGTTGCACTCCAGGAAACAAGTACAAAATGAGCAAAATGCAGTGCTGGGCATTTTACAGACTAGAATTTCTGGATTTCTGAAGCACATACTAAGACTTTTTTCTTCACATTTATTAACAATACTTTGTTGATCACCAAGCAACAAAGCATCTGAATTCTGCATTTTTCCCTCATTTGATGGTTTTGTTGTGCAATGAGATTTTCACACACAATACAAACACCAGTAATACTGATGGTTATTAATAATAGTGAGACAGTAAAGGTGTCATTTAACAGTAAACATTGTTCAGCAGTATGGTTTTGCATTTGCTGTTTATGACCAAATTAGAAAGATTATACTGGTTTACATTCGATTTTTTCAGCCATGTTCTTTGAAGGAAACAGTTCTTCTCCAGCGTTGCGTTTGTGGTATACAGTGCCTATCTATGCATATAAAGCATCCCATATGGTTGAAGTAGGCTGGAGGGGTTGCTACTAACCATATTTTAAAAAGCAGATGTTACTAATCCCTTAAATGTTACCCCCAAATGATGTCACTTGTGACTGACAACAGTTAGACTCATCAGTCCTTTCCAACGTTCTTTTGCATGTAACATGTAAGGAAAACTAAATATTTCTCACAAAGTATGTCTCTGAAAGGACAGATCACTTTATATTACTGTTAAATTGTTGAGTAGAATGTCAGCTCCTGCAGGGGGATGTATGTATGTGTTACAGGCAAGAAGGAAAAGTTTGCCTACTAATAGGACATTCAGGGAAACTTTCAGAACAACCATTTCAGAGTCAGGCTGCACTGTGACAAGTTGAGGTTTTTAGCTCAAAGTGCCTGCCAGTGCCATGCAATACACAAAGGCTACTTTATTTTACATGTACAAAAGACTTCTTTACAGGTTTGCACATTGATGTACTAGGTGCTTCTGTGTACAAAGCCAATGTCAGTTCCACAGTTGCTTTTCAGTCGATGGCACTTATGGTAGTGAGTAAACAAAAATGAAGGGTAGCACTGAACATTTTGACCAAAAATGGAACAGAAATCTGCCAGTAGTAATCCTGAAATAAATTTGACAGCAAGGTGTAAGCAAGATTTAATTTTTATGGCAATAACATAGTGATATTTTTCATTATCATAAATCCCTCTCAATCCAACGTACTAGTGGCCTATAGAAATGATGCATCTCAGGCTTCCTCCCTTCTGCCAGTCACAGTATGTTTCTTCATTTTAGTCTAGCATGAAGTTCCCAAATTCTCTATCTCCCTTGCAAGGCTCACTGTAGGACTTTCCCATCCAATTTTTGCTGTTGCCATCCTAATAATTTGCCTTACAGATACTTATTTAGGGAAGATGGGGTTTGTCACCTGTTGATTTACAAAGACTATGAAATCTTAATCCTCTGAAGAAAGGAAGATGGAAAAAGCTTCTTTGTTTGTAACTCTAGAGCACTTTTTAGCTAAAATGGGATCTAAAAGCTCTATTTCAGCAACTTTTGCACACCTATGCAATCAGTAATTCTCTCTTACATTTTCTCTACACACATCTCTTTTTTACACTCAGGGCTACAAACTCTTACAAAGCAATATGAGCAAACACTTTTCACCCTCTTGTACTTTTGCATTGCATAAACCAGATATCTGTGTTTCATTTGGAGGCAACTGTCTGGTTCTACAATTGAGGACTGACTATTTTATACATCTCTCTCTCAAATAAAGAGTAGTTGTTATGCCTATCATTTTGAGCAATGTCTAACCTAATTTGTAACAGCGTAATGCAATTCTTTGCTCCACGCTTACCTTGTAAATTTGCATTTTTGTCTTTCATAACATATATGAAACATATTTACACTTTGCTTAGTCTCTCCCCATTGCCAGCATGGACATCAACCATTTCAAGCAGAAAATGGATAGAAATTGGGGAAAACGTGAGTGATTTGCAACAGGCACACATGGTTGAATGTCAGCATTTTGGTATGTCATTTAATGGTCAGACACTTAGTGTATTGCCATCAAACAAACCTATGAGACATATTATCAAGGAATATATGCCAGCTCTTTTCCAGCAAACTGGTTGATGCTTGATGCCAAGTACTTGTGGGCTTATACCTTTTTATGCTGTCACTGCATTCAGCCTCCAGGGTGTTGCATGAAAGGATCACTGGATGTTAATGAATAACAAAATGTGTCATTTCCCTTTAGAATTTGCCTATCTATCATATACAGTGAAAAATACGTGTTTGTTTTCTTCTGCCTGTATTTACACATGTGTCAAAATACGGACTGTTAAACCTGACCACATGCTTAGACAGTATGTTGTCTTGTTAGTCTTTTTTCATTATTACTGTTGCACATGATCATACATCCCATTTCATACAAAAAATGAGAACCACAACAAAATAAATTAGAAGAAAAAGATCTGTTTCTTCCTGCTCGGAGCAGTACCTTGTGTTCAAAACTGCACTTTACTTAGACAATGGATTTGTAAGAAAGGCACTTAACCCATTCAAGTATTTTGCCACTCATGTGTCACAAAAATAAGATAGAAAATAAAAAATGTGAGAACCACCGTTAGTACTCTAGACCACAACTGAATAAATAGTATAAAAGAACAATTTGTGAATACCTTGTAAAATAGAGGTTAATGTTTGTCATTATCATATTACTTTAATGACATACCACTGTAGCCCAATTTATTTGTTGAAATAGAGTTCAGACCTATGAGTTTCAAATAGTTTGTTGAGAAAACACATTCATTTTGGACACAGGCCAAAGCAACCCGTTAAGGTCAATCAACCAATCCACAAGCCAGTATCAGGCCATTGAAGTCTGACTGCATGAAGGCATTGTGGGGCACTTTCTGGACAGCTAACAAATAGACATGAAAGCACATTCTTGAATATAAGAGTTGGAATAAGGTATTTTTTTATAAATTCTTCTTTCAGCTCTTCTCAGAGCCTTCCTGACTTGCAAATTTATGTTTTGAGCATTTGCCCACAAGTTTCTCTCAACTAGACCAAATTCAAAGCATCAGAGTACGATAAAACACTCTACATAGGTATCCAAGTGCCACTTATAATATAGTTTTGCAGGTGCACAAGAAAATCAGTATATTTTCTGTATATGGGAAGAGTGTTTGCAGGTATTAAATTACACAAGTAATTTTATTAGACAATCTAGCAATTAGAAAATATTATTTGTAATTTCCTCTGCAGATTCTAGAGACTATATGTGATACTAATATTTTTACAGATAATGTATGCTATTTCCCAGAGAAAGAGATGTGGTTTTGTGCATGTGTACAGTTTTAACAAAAACTTAATTCACTGTGGGTCTTTAATTGTGTTTTTCAGCAAACTGATTTAAAGTTCCCTGGGGCACACATACTGTAGGATTGTGACATATCACACCAGGTTAAGTCAAACTCAAAATGTTATGTGATATGACAGCATGTAAAACACATGATTAACGCATCCACTGGGAAACTTGGCTTTATGAAAAATGGTGCAACAGGGAAACTGAAGGCACTCTCTGGTAAATTCTACTTTAAAAATATTTTAAAAGACTCAAAAGTATAAGAATATGTTAGCTTCTGTTTTATATCTACAGTTTTCTACTTTGGATAAAATGTCACTGTCAATGACCAACAAATATTTGTGGTCATTATGAATAGCAAAAGTTGTACTTTTTTTTTTTGTGAATTTCACCCAATAGTTCTTGAAATTGTAGCTACATACTACATCCCTTCTGCCAACGGATGTAAAGTTATCATTTGCCAATACAGGGAGAATAAGTCTCTTTTCTGCCCTGTGTAAGAGCAAGCATATCATTAGTTGGATAGAAAGCATGAAGTATTACAGAGGTATCATGAAAGCAGGCTATGAGCTATACTAGGTAAACTTCAGTTCCAGTTTACTCCTTCCTGCAGCACTGCTAAAGTGACTCTTAAAATTGCCTGTCTCCGTGAAACACCAACTCCAGTGTGATGCTGGGCAGCACAATCATTGTCCACTCTTCAGGTTTTATGGTCCTGCTCTGATCTACTTTTTAAGAAAAAATATTTTTTTATATTTTTTAAGCTATCTTTTATGACACTGAACTTTTATGCTATTTGGTAATTTTAAAAATTAACCTTTTATTGGAGTCTTCCAATCTTTTCCCTGCTGTCCTTCTCAGCTTTGAACCGAGTGGTTAATTTCAACTAAATTTGATAAGGATAGTGTTTCAAAAATATTGAGTTTCTCTGAGTCTTGTCAAAATAGACAGCTGGCAGAGGACAGAGATCCTCTTTGTGTCCTTTCTCAGAGAAAAGCTTACATGCCTCTCAAATCTTATTAGATAGGAGAGAATCGTCACTGACACTAACTTTCAGGACTTGCATGGATTGGAAAGCAAATCCAAAATTCTTGAAATCACTTGCTTTTTATTGCAAAGAGTTTGACAAAACTCTAGCTGCCTCATTTACGACATGGCTACTTCCTGAAATGCAATAGAAAATGGAAATACAAGAAGTCTGGAACCCACAAAGGAATCATAGACGTGGGAGCCTGTGTACCATTACTAAGTTGCAGACCACAACATGCCATGAGTGAGTACAGACAGGTCATCTCCAATAGGAGGAACAGGCAACCCTAGTCTTTAGTTTCAGCTTGTGCTATAAGAGCCCCAAAATCTGCCTGTTGCTGAGGAACAACAGACCAAAATTCCAGCTTGTACTGCAGCTCAAATTTTGTGATTGTCCTCTGAACTCTGGTCCTGAAGGTGATACAGGGAAAAGTTTCTCAAGCTACTAGTCTACCTGGACAGAGCTACCACAGACACTGCAGTTGCAGAGTGAGCCCCAGGAAGAAGATCTACATTTACTGAAAGCAGGGCTGGGTGGAGCAGGGCATTGAGGGGCTCTGTGGAGTCGCTTGCTGTGACATTCTCCAGGGTGAGGCAGATCAAGCAGAGCTATTGGAATAGTTACAGCACTCTTATCTGTTCTGGTATATTCAGCCTTTACAGTAAAGCCTGTTAATACTCAAGTATTGATATTAAGGAAGAAGGTACAAACTCATCAATCCACAGAGAAAAACAGGAGTGCCCAATCTGACATTCCTTAAGAATAATCCAGCTTTCAATTCTGTACTTTTGGAAATTCAAGATTCATTAAATCTTAAAATACTGTCACTCATAGTTTCCACTGTCTTACCCTGTTTTCACCAAATTTCAGAATCCGAAATGCTAGGACACTTTAAAGTCTGTCTTTTGAATATGGCATTGTTCACTAATGCAGTGAATTCTCTATAATCTACACAAACAGATTGTATGAACCAGATTAAGTGTAATCCGAGGACAGCAAGTGACTATCCTTTCACTGGGATCACTAGGGATGGAAGACCACAAAAGGAACATTTTTTGTAGGATTCTCACAGTTCTGTTAAAGCTTTTAAATTCTGACTTAAAGCATCTAACTATTTTGGACTGGTATTGTAAATGGTGGTAGATTATTTAATGTTTAACATATTTGGAAGTCAGTAAGGAAATATTTCTACCTTTCCCTTATTCTAGGAAAAATAAAATATATGTTCTTTTCCCATCCTCCCACAAGAACATTGGTAATGGCTTTGGAAGTATCAAGTGTTCTGAATGTTCAAGCTGTTGATTTGGACATGTAAAATGTACAGGTTTTTGTGTCTGAAGTGAAGCTTTTCAAAATTAGATTTTCTCTTTTTTAAAAACATAATTGATTTTTTTTTCTTTTTAGAAACCTACCTTCCTTCTGAAATCTGAAATGATGTGCCCTCTCTTTTTCTTTATTTTTCCTTTTGAAATATTTTTCCTTATAGAAACTTTAGTTAGGACAGTTCGTAAATTGTTCTATTCAAAGAAGCCCTCATCCACAACTGTAAATAAATATTCCAGGTAAATTACCAATTCCTCTGGCAAACTGTGGCAGACTTCTGTAAAGCACACAGAAGAACTTTGTATCGATGGTGTGCTTGAAGTGATGTTATAAGCAGTTATTGACTTATATACACACAGAATAATAAACATACTATATTAGTCCACTTCAAGTGAATAAAGACATTCCTGAGGTCTGGACAGTTTTCTGCAGAGTGCTGCAGAACCACAGGGTGCCTGATACTCTTATAAGAACTCTTTGCCTAAAAAAGCACACTTAGTGCTGAGCCCGTCCACAGGGTTCACACCATGCTCAGCCGAATAGCCTTTTCATTCTGCAGGGTCAAGGTAAACGTTTCAAATGTTTTTGTCAGAGGCGGAGGTACTGAGGAGATCAAATCGCTGTAAGAAAAAACCCAGCCAGAAGGAGGATTTGTGAGGGCGGCGCAGGACGGAGTCGTGCTCGCCTGCTGCCCAGCGAAGCAGCAGCGACAGCAGCTCCTGCTGCCGCCCGGGCTGGCGGTGGACTCAGGTTCCTTGCCCTGAGCCAGAGACTCAGGGTGTGCTGCAGAGGTCACACATGCTGGTTTGGGGCAGAGAAGGGGGGGAATTGGAGCTCTGGTCTGTGTGGCAGTTGTGTATGTGTCTGTCCTTTTAATGGCCTGTTAGGCAGGAGCGCCAGATGATTTTAAGAGATAAGACACTGCTTCGCTGCTGCATCATTATGGCAAAGTCCGACAGAATTTAACAGAGTTGAAGCCAGTTGGATTATACTGAAATGTAATATAGTTTCACAGAAAATGCTTTAAAAATAACCCAAACACCTATAGAGTTTAATAGCAATGGTTGTCTTCTTATAACATTTTAAAACCAACATATGTGTTTTTAATAGGACATTTTATCTCTGCTGTGTATTCCTTTGGGTTCGCTTAAAAATGCTATAGAGAAGTTATCATTCTCTGCCCAGTGATATTGAATTTTTCTATGAGAGACAGTTGAAGTGATCAAGTAATAATGGAAATGGACATCTCCATTAAAGAATAAATAACCACGCAGTTGCTTTGCAAAACCAAAGCAGTGCTTTTGCTGACCTGATCCTTTCTTAAAACAAAATGGTGTAAAAGAAATACCAATCCCATCTTCCTCAGCGTACTCTGAGTATACCTATTCTTTCTTAACTTTGTGCCTTTGCTAATTGCATAAATTGTGCTTGGTGCTGAACACATAGAGGGAGAAAAGGGACTGTAGCCCCAAAAAACTTGCTGTCTGAAAGCATAGTTCACCAGAACATAAATTGTACATTGTGTGAAAACACCAATAAGAAATGCCTTTGCATTCGTTAACATGATTAAGTGGATTCTTATAGAAGTGGGCAGGAGTCACATTTACTTCTGTTATAGACAAGTTTCTGCCAGTGAGTTCATCACATCTTTTTCTGCTGTTCTGCTGGGCACTTCAGCATGAACACAAAAGGAAAAGGGCTCACTACAGGATTTCAACAATTTATTATATGATAGGGACTTATTTTTGCCTGTTAATTCCAGGCCTCTTTCAAATGAAGACAAAAAATTATGCCAAGTTACTGCATGATTTATGATATTGCCAGCTCTTAGCTGAGGTGAGAAAACCTTTCAAATCTGTTTCTTTTTGGACAGAGACACAAACTTGTTCACTAAACTAGTTCTCTTCCCTAATCATCCACTCAGTTTTCATGGCTTTCTACTATTAATCGTCACTTAACTGCTGAACTGTTGGGCCAACAATATTATTAAACATAACTTTAAATACTGCTAATGTGAAAAATTTGCATGGAAGATACAATCGGTGGCCAAGGAGTACAAAATGAATTTACTTTATATATAAGACCGTATGGGTATTTTGTAAGGTCAGTTTGTTAGCAAGACACCATGTTTTTATAAAGCTCTTGGATGCTTCAGAAGTTTTAGTGGAAGATGGAATTTTACATAAAAACCTCCAAGAAGTTACTATTCTAGCTAATCCAAGAGAGAAGACAGGGGAGTCTAGGCCATGGAACAAATTAAAGTAAAATCTTATTATTACTTATTAAAAGCAAAAAACAGGTCAGTCACAATTTAAAAAGAATACCGATTGGATATATTTAAACCATGTTCACATAACTGACGGTTACGAACATCAAAACAAGCAATTCAGTACATGAATCACCAGAGGACAGAGGAATTAACTGATATATTAGTGTACAGAGGATTTCAAAGTGAGTAACTAAGCCCATGCTCATCTGAAAGGAGACTTGCAATCCTTCAGAGGTATACAGCCATATAAGTAAATAAAACATGGACATGGAAATTCAAACTTGCATTCAAACTTGGCAAAACTGATAAATAATAGATTTAGTTAACTGAACCTAGGCTGGAGAAATAACCATCCTCGTTACACACTCTTGAATTGAAGTTCTCCCTGCAAATTACTAAGGCTGACCCATTTACTGTCTGACTCCTCCTGCCATGGGAGTTAATATTCCCACATCTCACCTTTAATTTTTTCTGCCAGCATTCAGTGTCACGTACTGTACCTCTTTATATCCACGTCAAAAAGGGACTGGAGAAGAACTTTTTTATCTACTTTCCTCATCCTGCCTGAAATACATAGTTCAGTTCAACAATAATAACAAAAAGCTCATATTAGATGCACAAAAACAAAACCTCCAAAGCTTTTTTTTTTTTTTAAATTGTGATGCGCAGCAAGATCTTTATTCCATCCATTTTTAATTTGCTTCCATTTCACATATGGCTGCTCTCTGCTGTACCATACATGAGATTTTTCTCAGCTATGTGTTTCTCTTCTGTGCCCAGAACATTCTCCAGGGGGACTTAGTAATTACTGAGTACTGTTTATTTCCAGACTTTTGAAGAGCCTGCCAGAACCAAGCCTTTGCTGTTGCGGGATGTCTCAGGAAGGGATGGCCTAGCTGAGATACTGGGCACACCGTGAAAGGTCCCTCTTGCCCTCTTCCCTTCCCCACAGCCCGTGGCCGCCCTTCCTCCCCAGCCCCTACCCACTCCCTGTACCCTGCCTTCTTTTTTTGCTGGAAACACACAGCCCCCACGGAATGGTCTGAATCATGGAATTACATCTGGTACCTTGAAGGCTTTCTTTGGTACCTAAACCTGGGATTAGAATTAGGGTAATCCTGCATCAGATAAAGGATACCAAGGCAGCCTGAGGCTGGACTCCTTAGGAGATCCTGACCCAGAGTGTAACAAGCAGTGATATTTTTGCATGGCATTTCGTGATACCAAGAGAGGGAAGCTTGCTGGTGACAGAGTTTGACTCTAGGACACAGAAGGCCATGATGACCCAGTCAACAGGAGTTCAGATTTCTGTTGTGAAGTTACGTGATGCCTATTGTTCTGTTCATGCAGGAAGAGAAATTAGATATGTTCTAATTGTCTAATTAGGCTCCAACACCACTAAATTTTGTGGGAAAAGTGTATCCTTCTTACCACGTAAGAAATCTTTCTCTCCTTGATCATATTCAGTTTCCAACCTGGACCCAAACTGTTGCTGAGACCTCTGTGGCCTCCCTTGGTGAAAGGATTAAGACAGCTGATAAAAAGGAACATGATTTCTCTCAAGTAACCAAACATCGTACCAAGTCCTTCTTTTCTCTAGCCTCTCCAGGGGCCTTTTCCTATGTTCAGTCCACCTCTGGTTTATTAATGAACTAGACCTTCTATGAAATGGATATCTGCATTGAACTCCTGCTAAATTATGATAATTTGAACTTAACATCTTGACCTATCCAGTATGTCCTTCACCAGCTGTGGGGAAGGAAAAAAATTCTTAAAGGAGACATGGATCCGGTTGTCAACCTGCTGGTGAGACAAAGTCCTTTGACACAGGTACTGCAGAAGTACATCGCCTTCATCTAGCCTTTGAAGAACAGTGGAGACTTTAAAGCTGAATGTGCTTAATAAGAATTTGATGACGAGCTATAATTTGCTAAAGGGAGAAGCCAACCAAAATGTACTTGTTTTTAAATGACTTGTGTTACTGTTTAAACAAAAGATAAGTTCAGCTGGATGCTCCATCAAGAAGAAACCTAAAATCATAGCCATTTGTAAACAGGTAGTTCACACATTTTTTAGTCTCTTTTCTCATGAAATGACATGCCTATGGAAGTGGTGAAATAAAGGGTGGGTATTTAAGACTAGAATTAAATACCAACTTTTATCGCAACAGACTTAGAGCTAATTTTTGTAGTACTACTGACACATCCTATCGGATTTGTAGGTTTCCAAGTATTATATTACTAGATTTTTGAATCTTATTAGTGAGTTTGCATGTATAGTGTTATTGAATTTGTTGTTTGCTGATCTGATATGAGAAAATGTTATGGTCTCAATTTTTCCAACAATATCTGCAATTTTAAATCTTTAAAGCGTGCTCCTATTTTATCAAAACCAGCAGTAAGACATACGTATTATTTTAAGTATTGATTTTGCACTGCAGAACTCTAAGGTTCCCAGAGTATTTATTAATTTTAATTGCCCATAAGATCTCACTAAGTTAGTAGGATGTTTGTTTTGAAATGCAGGGAGAGGGGGAGGAATATTTTATCAATTTACAGGGAGTTTATAAGACTGGAAATTCTGGAGTCAGCACAACAGCTTAGGGCAAAATCCTGCTGTTATGCAATATGGTTGTTGAGGAGGGAGAAGTAGAGGGGTGCTGGCAGGCGAACCAGCCTACTTGTGCAGAACTGGGCAGAGCAAGGCAGCTAGGGAGAGAAAATGTTCAGAGAAGGTTCCCTGTGGTGTGTATCCTACGTGCTAGTCAGTGCCCAGCAGACCATAGCTACTATTGGTTTCATAGGTGCTGGATGGGACGTAGAAGGTTTTGGAGGAGGCAGCAGTCTGAGGCTAGGAGGACAGCCTGGGTCCTTCCCCGCCTGATGTCCCAACACCCAGATGTACATCACACTACAAAGGAGTGGAGGTTTATTAGCAAAAATGGCATAAGAGATTTGTCTTAGAGATTTTATAGCATTTTGAACAAATTCTGAAATTCTGAAGTTATGTGTTGTCTTTAAATCACATTCAACATACTATTTATGATACTCATTTTCTCAGGAGGTATTGTTTATGCTTATTCTTACAGGATTTTTTTACCATTCATTCATATTTTTAATAATCTCAGGCCACTAAAAAATTATGTTCTGGGGGATATTAGGTGAACTTTAACAAAAGGCTTTTGTCTAGAGCTGCTTTTCTTTCCCTGAAAGTGTGAGAGTATGCACTACTATTCAGATATGAAAGCACACTATAGTATAGAACCTGGCGAAGAATCCTACAGCCCGCAAAGTAAGAGAACTCATGGAATAAGCAATGTCTTCATGAGAAGATAACACTTTACTCAGAAGTTCCTTTTTTTTAATTATGAAATCTCTTCAAACATTTTTGAAAATGTAATGGAAACAATATGGTGTGGCTCTTGATGTTGGCTTCTACAATTAGTGTGTTATTAATTAAACTCTCAAGTAATATAATAACTTGACTGTTGGAACCTCTCTTTGCATTTAAAATACATGCAGACTGTGGCTCCAATTATAAATAGACCATAACTCTAAAGGCTTAAAACTGCAAATTAAATTATTCACAGACGGATTGTTAAATTTATGTTATAATCCTGAGAAATTATTTTTGTGTATTTTTATTTTGTTCCAAATACTATATCCAAGTATTCTTTTTCACCAGCAAATTTTTGTTGTAGTGGACATGTGTGTCTTGTTCTATATTAACACATGTGCACCTCTTTCTCTATTAACACGTGCGTACACACACACTCGCACACTCTTACAGTTAAGTGTAATTTCCTGAGCAATTATCTGCAGGTGTCTAAGCAGGGGTAAGTTGGTCTGAGATGGAACTAACATCCCATTACCTCTGTTTATCTATTTTTTGAAAAGTTGTTCCATGGAATTGTTGTTGTTCCTACTACCCACTACTGATCTTCCAGACAGATGGGGAGGAAGCTGCATCCCGTAATCTGAGGGAAATGAAGAGAGATTTCAGGGCCTTGGGACAAATGGTGAAAGAGTCTGGGGCTCAGGTTATCTTCTCTTCCCTCCTTCCATTTTCAGGTGATGATGTGGGATGGAATAGAAAAATTAAGTTCGTAAATGATTGGCTTTGAGACTGGTGCTACAGGCAGGGCGTTGGGTTCTTTGATAATGGCTAGTTTTATAAGACACCAGTCTGGATAGTGATATGTGGGAAAGGTTTATCCCACGGGGTAAAAAGATGCTGGAACAGGAATTAGCAGGGCTCATTTGGAGGGCTTTAAACTAGATTTGAAGGGGGATGGGGTTGTAGCTGGGCTTGCATCAGTGCGGCAGCATGCTGGAATCCATAAAGACCGGGAGGCCTCTCAGGCCCCTAGGGTGAAATCGGTGTACTCGGCTCGCTCCCTGAAATGCCTGTACACCAATGCGCGCAGCATGGGGAATAAGCAGGAGGAGATAGAAACCTGCGTTCGGTCAGGAGATTATGATCTGGTGGCAATTACAGAGACATGGTGGGACAGCTCACATGACTGGAATGTGGTCATGGATGGCTGTGTCCTTTTCAGGAAAGACAGGCCAGCCAGGCGTGGTGGTGGAGTTGCTCTTTACGTGAGAGAGCAACTACGATGTATAGAGTACTGTCCAGGTGCGGTCGAGGAGAGAGTTGAGAGTCTGTGGGTGAGAATTAAGGGGCAGGCTGGCAGGGCTGATACTGTTGTGGGAGTCTATTACAGGCCACCAGATCAGGGTGAGGAAGCTGATGAGGCCTTCTACGGGCAGCTGAGAGCAGCCTCGCAGTCGCAGGCTCTGGTTGTTATGGGGGATTTTAACTACCCTGATGTTTGCTGGAAGGACTACTGAGCCAGCCAGCCTCAGTCTAGGAGGTTCCTCCAGTGCATTGACGATAACTTTCTGATGCAAATGGTGGAAGAGCCGACTAGGAGAGGTGCGCTGCTGGATCTCGTCCTCGCTAACAAGGAGGGTCTGGTTGAAGCAGTAAAGGTGGAGGGCTGCCTTGGTTGCAGCGACCATGAAATGGTGGAGTTCAGGATCTCGTGTGGCGGGAGCAGAATACCAAGCAGAATTGCAACCCTGGACTTCAGCAGGGCCAACTTTGGCCTTTTCAAACAATTGCTGTGGGAAATCCCGTGGGCAAGGCTGCTTGAAGGTAAAGGGGCCCAAGATAGTTGGTTAACATTCAGGGACTGCTTCTACCAAGCTCAAGATCAGTGCATCCCGACATGTAGGAAGTCAAGGAGGGGAGCCAGGAGACCTGCGTGGTTAAACAGGGAACTACTGGGCAAACTCAAGTGGAAGAGGAGAGTTTAAGGCTGTTGTTAGAGAATGTAGGGAGGCAACTAGGAAAGCTAAGGCCTCCTTAGAGTTAAACCTGGCAAGAGGGGTCAAGGACAACAGAAAGAGCTTCTTCAAATACATGGCAGATAAAACTAACACCAGAGGCAATGTAGGCCCACTGATGAATGGGGTGGGTGCCCTGGTGACAGAAGATACAGAGAAGGGAGAGTTACTGAATGCCTTCTTTGTCTCTGTCCACTCTGCCGGAGCTGTCCTGAGGAGCCCCGTACCCCTGAGGCCCCAGAGGAAGGCAGGGCAATGGAGGAGTTTGCCTCAGTTGATGAGGACTGGGTTAGGGACCAGTTAAGCAATCTGGACATCCATAAATCCATGGGTCCAGATGGGATGCACCCGTGGGTACTGAGGGAGCTGGCTGAAGTCACTGCTGGACCACTCTCCATCATCTTTGCCAAGTCTTGGGAAACAGGAGAGGTGCCTGAGGACTGGAGGAAAGCAAATGTCACTCCGGTCTTCAAAAAGGGCAAGAAGGAGGACCCGGTCAACTATAGACCAGTCAGCCTCACCTCCATCCCTGGGAAAGTGATGGAACACCTTATCCTTGGTGCCATCTTAAGGCATATCAAGGACAAGAGGGTCATCAGGGGCAGTCAACATGGCTTCACCAAGGGGAAGTCGTGCTTGACCAACCTCATAGCCTTTTATGAAGACATAACAAGGTGGATTGATGATGGCAGAGGGGTGGATGTGGTCTACCTTGACTTCAGTAAAGCATTTGACACAGTCTCCCACAGCATCCTCACGGCTAAACTGAGGAAGTGTGGATTGGACGATCGGGTAGTGAGGTGGACCGCAAGCTGGCTGAAGGAAAGAAGCTAGAGAGTCATGGTCAATGGGGCGGAGTCTGGTTGGAGGCCTGTATCTAGTGGAGTGCCTCAAGGGTCAGTTCTGGGACTAGTATTATTCAATATATTCATCAACGACTTGGATGAGGGAATTGAGTGTACTATCAGCAAGTTTGCTGATGACACCAAACTGGGAGGAGTGGCTGACATACCAGAAGGCTGTGCTGCCATCCAGCGAGATCTGGAGACACTAGAGAGCTGGGCGGGGAAAAAATTAATGAAATATAGTAAGGGAAAATGTAGAGTCTTACATCTGGGCAGGAACAACCCCCGGTTCCAGTATAGGTTGGGGAATGACCTCTTAGAGAGCAGTGTAGGGGAAAGGGACCTGGGGGTCCTGGTGGACAGCAGGATGACCATGAGCCAGCACTGTGCCCTTGTGGCCAAGAAGGCCAATGGCATCCTGGAGTGTATTAGAAGGGGGGTGGTTAGTAGGTCGAGAGAAGTTCTCCTTCCCCTCTACTCTGCCCTGGTGAGACCTCATCTGGAATATTGTGTCCAGTTCTGGGCCCCTCAGTTCAAGAAGGACAGGGAACTGCTGGAGAGAGTCGAGCGCAGGGCAACGAAGATGATTAAGGGAGTGGAGCATCTCCCTTATGAGGAAAGGCTGAGGGAGCTGGGTCTCTTTAGCTTGGAAAAGAGGAGACTGAGGGGTGACCTCATTAATGTTTATAAATATATAAAGGGTGAGTGTCACGAGGATGGACCCAGGCTCTTCTCGGTGACAACCAACAGTAAGACAAGGGGTAATGGGTTCAAGCTGGAACACAAGAGGTTCCACTTAAATTTGAGAAGAAACTTCTTCTCAGTGAGGGTGACAGAACACTGGAACAGGCTGCCCAGGGAGGTTGTGGAGTCTTCTTCTCTGGAGATATTCAAAACCCGCCTGGACACCTTCCTGTGTAACCTCACCTGGGTGTTCCTGCTCTGGCAGGGGGATTGGACTAGATGATCATTTGAGGTCCCTTCCAATCCCTAACATTCTGTGATTCTGTGATTCTGTGATTCTGTGAATTGTGATTAACCACATGACATTGCAGAGGAGCTGCAGTTGTCCTCGTTTTGTTGAATCACCAGTAAAATTTCTACAGTCCCAATGGGCTTTGGAGAATGTTCATGGTTTGGCAATAATAAATGTGTTTTGAATTCTCAAAAATCAGTTTATTTTTTTTCTAACATGAATTAGCAGTTGACATGGGAGTCACAACTCCATCATCCATCTCTAATAAAATCAATTTATGAAGGTGTTTTCTTATACCTACCCTTTATCATGGCCAAACTTAATGTCTGTTACTATCACTGGAAAGGTTCCCAGGGACTGAAATATTTTTTCTTTAAGAACTCTGTTTGAAGATTTTACATTGTTAAGTCTTTCGTCAGTAACCTGGAATCTCCGAATTAAAAGTGCCCAAAGAGACTGAGGATATCCAGCAACAAATGTTACCAGACTATAAACTTCTGCCAGCCTTGTTTGAGAACATTTGCTCCATCAGCTATCGACTTATGCTGACTACATCTATATGGAAAATTGAATACAGGACATTTTATTCAAAAAATGGTTTCGAGTCAAAGCAAGTAACCTCTTCTTTTTTTTTTTTTTTTTTTTTTTTTTCCCCCAAAGCTATGTGGATATGGATATGATTTTCCTGTTTAACAAATATATATATATATATATATATATATATATATATGTATATATATTTAGACTTTAGGACAGATGCTACTTAGTACTGATTGAAACATTGTGCTTGATCCCAAACTTTACAAGTTTGTGTTTTGTTACAAAAACAATGAACAAATCAAAAGCAATAGAACATTTTAACCAATGCCATATTATAATCTGTCAGCAGATTATACATGGCTAATTTTGGCCTGTGTTGATATAATATAAAAAGATTACGAGAATATAACATTAACTTTGAAAAAATGTCTACATTTTCTAAAATAAAGTTTCTAAAATTGCTTTTTTCTTCAGAAGAAAAGTTTTTTTTTAAAGAATAAAATTTTAAATATTGTTATTTTTCCATAGATCAGAACTTTATCAATTTATCCAGGTTACACATTCTTCCATATTAACTTTAGATTTTATCTCGCTCAGTTTTCTCATGATTGATATCAGAAGCAGCCAGAAGCGAGTTAGGAATAAGGCTATCACAATTTATTCCTGGTGTCTTATTCCTGTGTTTTCACAAAGAAATAAAAGAACTAATTCAAAGCATGTTTAAAACCTAAGGAAAGCTACCAGCCCTCTTTCAAAGCACCTGCCACCCCCACTTGAAGGGAAAGCATAAACTATTAACAAATCTTTATCAAGGTAAGGAAAAAACTTATTGATATCTGTTCAAGTGCTAAACCCACTGAGGCAGAGGGTGTTAGCATCTGTGGATATTGTTTTTGTGCCTCCACCAACAACAAGCTCTCTAGTTAACTGAGTTGCCAATAAAAAGCCAAAGAGCTATAAACCAGATGTACACAGATGTACGCATTCCTCCTGTAGAGCCATCTGCAGATTTTGCCACAAATCTAGTGTTGGATCCCAAGATTTTGATGCCCTGAGGAAACTGGGGAACTTCTATGCCTTCAAGCACAAGTTTACTTACTCGGGCACAAAACACCGTTCTGTCACCAAAATATTGCTGCCCTCCATGGCTGCCTATCCTACACACATCAGTTGCTTTTCTTCAACACCTCAAGGTTTGTTTTAGTTTTTTGGGGGTCTTTTGGTTTTTGTTTGTTTGTTTGTTTTTGTTGTTTTTGTTTTTGGTTTGTTGTTGTGCTGGTGGTTGTTTTTTGGTTTTGGGGTTTTTTGTTTTGTTTTGGTTTTGTTTTTGTTTTGGTTTGGTTTGGTTTGGTTTGTTCTGTTATTTTTTTCTGTTGAAAATCCCAATAAATGTAGGAGTATGCGCATTTTCTATTATTTCATTTGTTATTGAAATGCCCTCCCAATACTGCTAATATTTTGGAGAATAGGGGCTGTCAGAGATAAGAATTCCGGGCCAAAAACCTTCCAGTTCTCACTCACTTGGAAAAAAAGAAACTGAGAGCCTTATCCATTTATCCTGTTCTTATCATGTGGGCTAGACCTTTCCCTCCTCCACAACTTCTTTTTCAAGAGATGCTAACATGGTCCCTTAAACATAATAGTTCTGTCAGCCAGGCTGACAAATCTACACCAACTAGGAGAAATGCTGATAAGAACAATAACAACAACATCCCATTATTTAGATCATAAATGTGCACCCTGTCTTGCAAATTAGACGTGGTTCTGTCATCTAAGATAGGAGAATCCAGTCACCTGCCTTTTGACATAGGAGCAACAGCTATGAATTGAATCATCTAAACTTGGAAAAGAAGTGTGGGAGGGACATTCAAAGATCATGTAGCCTTTCCTCATGTCTCAAGGCAGGATAAGTGCAGTGATGTCTTTCTCACAGGTGCTTGTCGAACCTCTTCTGAAAGACTTACAATGTTGATGGTTCCAGTCTGCTCATTTGCTTGCAGGAGAAGGAAGCATTGTGCAGTTAATTTTGGATATTAATGATTTAACCTCTGTTGTGGTTTAACCTGGCAGGCAGCTAAACACAACACAGTTGTTCACTTGCCACTCCCATTCCCCCAGTGGGATAGGAGAGAGAATCAGAAAAAAAGTGAAACTCGTGGGTTGAAATAAATGCAGAGTAATAGGACAGCAAAGGAAGATAAAATAATAATATTAATGATAAAAAAATATTCAAAACATGTGATGCACAATGCAATTGCTCGCCACCTGCTGACTGGTTCCCAGCCCATCTCCAAGCAGTAATCATGGTCCCACCCAGCTCTACTCAAATTTATATTCTGAGCATGATGTCATATGGTATGGAATATGCTTTTGGACAGTTTGGGTCACCTGTCCTGGCTGTGTCCCCTCCCAGATTCTTGTGCACCTGGTAGAGCATGGGAAGCTGACAAGACCTTGACTTGATGTAAACTTTGCTTAGCAACACCTGAAACATCATTGTCCTATCAGAACTATTCTCATACTAAATCCAAAACACAGCACCATACTAGCTACTAGGAAGAAAATTAACGCTTTTGCAGCTGAAACCACGACACCTTTAAAATCTTTTATTTGTTGTCTTGGTGGTAGTGCAAACCAAGTCTAGTACTGATTTTAAATTTCACATAAATCCTTCATTAAGACCTAAAGTCAATCATTGGTTATCTGGCATTGGAGAATGGATGATTTGCTTTTTATTTCAGCTGTTACTTATACATTATTATTGTTGCTACTGGCAATGAGGGAAAAAAGTTAATGTTTATATTCCACTAAGAATTTGCATACTGTACCTTAAATCCTAGACAAGGAAGAGTCACAAAAAACAGATCTATTCATTCAAAACATAGCCAAATATTTTGTTCCCTCTTAGTCACAATGACTTGGAGTAATCTTTATATTACCTTCAAAGACTTTTGGTAATTTTATATCAAGTTATAGTTAAAACAGAGATAGGACCATTAGCTTCGTTTCTTCTTAAACATCATAAAGGCCTTTTCATGAACCACACAGTATTCAGGCAGAACTGCTAAAAATGTTTATAACTCTTAATTTCATGAAATTGTGACAACTGGATGCAATACTGTTCCAGTTTTGTACACGATATTTACCCAGAGAAGGCTTTAGAGTGCTTTCTCCGCACATAGATGGACTTCCAGCTTTTCTTTCTACGCATTTATAGGGATTAAGCATTTTTGAGTGCATAGCCTACAAATAATTTTCTGAAATACATTTAAAAATATTCAAAATGATTAGGCCATAAATAGATGCATTACTAACATTCATTGGTCCCTGGATCAACAACTCATCAGGGAAAAGAGAGAAACATGAAAGCTAATTCAATAAATTCGCAAGGGGAGAAAAAGAAAACCTTAATGAAGATCTAGTGCAGTCTAAGATGTTATAAGGATAAAAATCACCTAATTAAGGGATAATCTCTCTTACTTTGTAGTATTGGAGCAATAAATGACTGCAGAGATTGAGTAATCAGCAAAGCTAAAATGGGGTCTTTAAACAATCTTCAAACTTGTTTAGCACGCTTGTGACAAAGCAGTCAAGATTATCCCAAATTCTCTGGTGATGTAAATAAACAAAACTCCACTGATGTCACTGGAATTGCACCCTTGATGTCAGCACATATTTTAACCTAGTTTTCTTTCCTCCTTTGTGAGGGAATATACTTACTTTGCAGTGCCATCTTGGTGACTACATGCTGGTTATTCAGGATACTGGCTGAGGAGCAACTGAAGTGGTTCAGTTATCAAGTACTGAGTGAAATCCCAGCCCCATCAAGTCCACAGAGAAAATTCAGAGCATCAGACGTGCAGGACTGGTTGGCCTGTTTGTGAAGGGAAGAAGTTCATAGCTAAGCACTTACAGGTATGCTTCTAAACTAGTAATAGATGCCTGATATTCCAGTAGGGAGAAGTGTTCACATATCCAGGTAAACTCCAAGATAGCTATGACAGTTTGAAAAACAGTTATATCTTTATTTTGAAAAATATCTTCAAAGGATCCAGGATTCAAAATGCTGGCTTCTGCATTCCTGAATCAACTCGCTGTTACAGACTGGTAGTATTGTGGGAAATAATGGTATTATGCAAAAGAACCTTCCATTCAGTGAAAAAAAAATGAGTTTCCTTCTTTTCTTTCTTAATCGACATTGGCACATGCTAAAACATTAAATATGTCTCCAACCAGCTCTCTGAATCCAAAGTTGGCAGCTTCTGTCTGCCTCTAGTTACCACAGTTCACAACTGAACATAATTATTTTTTTCTTTCTTTTCTTAACTAAGCACTATTTTTTCTTTACTCATCAAGGACCTAAGACCACTTAATTATGCTGACCAGTGCCTTACTCTGGGTATACTCAGCATATGTGGTGCTGCCAGATTTGTCCTATAGATGATTATAGACTATTGTGTTAGACTGTCATATCCCATTTGAACAAGGGGTCATTTTATAAATCATCTTCACTATATAAGGAGATAGCCTTTAACTTAAATGGTAGAAAAAGAGCATAGTTTAAACAAACACAAGACTGTTACTGTAAAGAGTTCATAAAGATGAAAGTTTGGAGACTAAAATTCTCTGTTTGTGAGCCAGAGAGTGGGAAGGCAAAGCTTGTATTCTGTCTCCTGCTCAGTGTGTATTTACTTTAAACCTAACTTCAAGGTAGAAATGAAACTCTTCTGGAAAGAGTAAAGAAAATATCTCTGTGTACTGCTTTAAATTAGACTTCCTTTAAGCAGGCACTGCTACAGGTGCCAAATGGTATGTGTAACTGATGTTGAATAAGGTCTATGTGAGTCTTAGCTGCAATCAGCAAATTCATTTAAGCACTCAGGTTAATACTAAACTCAGGCATTAATAAACGAAAATGCACTCCCAGAGACTCATTTCTTTGAACGAATGAGTTATGCAAGTAAATAGCATTTTGGCTATACACCTTTCACATGGAAACAGGAGTACATAAGGAGAGTTTAATTAAAAATCTAACTATTCCCTTGTCCTGTGCCTACATGCATGCTAGGGTTAGAGATGTAATATTTTTACTTTTTTTTTTTTTTTTTTTTTTTTTTTTACTTGCCAGTGATGCCACACGTCAGGTTGTTCCCATGGAAACAATGGAGGAAGCAATACCTTGGACTGATGCAGTAATAGGGATGCAGACCCATAATTATGGTCCATGGTCAATCACAACCTGGTCCCCGTATAAGGTCTTATTTGGTCTCCCTTCATTCCAAATACACTCTTTAACCTTGTTTAAAGAATTATTTTGGTCTGAAATTATTGCCAGGCTTAATCAGAAGGCACTGTGTTGGAGATACCCAGTGTGAAGAAAGTTATGGCTTCAAGTTACTTTTGAAATACAGATCGTCAGAAATACCTTGGTTTGGATTTACCAATCAATACCAAAAATATCTTTGATGTTCCTAGCACTCACATTGTCTTCTTAAAGCACATTCAAAATTCTGGAACCATCATGGCACAAAAAGCGACGTGTGTGCATGACTTAACACATTTGCTACTGGGATATTCTTAAACTCCACCTCAAAGAAACAAGCAAGAAAGGATATGAGAAAGGAGAGCGTTTCTTTGGCTGACATTTGCAGAAGGCAAAGGTAAAAGAGTGCATGTGTTGGATGAAGGGGGAAAGGGGGGGCCAGGAAACTGAGATTTCCAGAGAGTAATAATTCCAAGAATCTTCGATTCTTCCACCAGAATCTGAGAGTTCTTTTTGCTACCTTTTAATGGAGGTTCCTATTTGTAAGGAAACTGAAACACCTGATACAAATTTTTTGTTTAAGTTTCCTTGGATATTGAGAAAGTGAGGGAAGCACAGCTCAGTTTTGTTTCCTTGAAGTTAATGGAGCATTAGTCTGTCTTTTTAGAATTAGGTAATCTAAAGATATAAAGTAAGAGCCTTGATATTAGGAAACTGAGGCACAGTCAAACCTTAAGAAAAAACTTGAGCTAAACCATGTGTTTTTCTTATTAAAATCACAGTGTAAAAGGGAAGTTCCTGTCTCTCAACACACAGCTGTTGAGCAATCAAAGAATGGTATGATCTGTGCACTAAACAATAATTTAAAGGATACCCTCAAGCATTTTAAAACACAGAAGCAAACTTTTTGAAGGGACACAACTGCCAAAAGAAACAAATAAAAGCAACTATAAATTTGGCAGTGAATCCATAAAGTATTTCCTGCAAAAATGTGATAATTCTTTTTTGTGTGTGTGCAGTGTTATCTTTAAGTATCAGCAACAGCGAGTGATCTCACACATGTAAAAGCTAGGCATGGTGGGCTGTCTATGGGAATATGGTCAGATCACAAGGTTGAAGCTAGTCTAAACTAATAATATTTATTTCAACTATCTTGTGTGAGCTCATTCTGTTACACAAGCTTGTGATCACAGACAGATAGAGACCAAAGTTTCTGGTAATCCCTAATTTTGGTAAGATGGATGTGGACAGTCATTAAAAAAAAAAAAAAAAGGCAAGAAAAGTTGCAGTTTTCTTTAGAAATCGTGAAACCTGAATCGTGTATGACTAAGAAGCCCAGAAGTGTAACTCAGGTATATCTGGCCCTGTGGCCATTGTCTGGTTGACTAAATGATCTAGAGCAGAATTGTGGCTCTATTTGATTCTGTAGCAATACTCTTACAGAGTTCAAAAGATTCACCCTATTTGCGGATGTTAGCTCTTCGGAAATAAATAGCTCTTTGGCACAGATTTTTTTTCTTTTTTTTTTTTTTTTTAGAAGAAGCAGTGTTATTTTTGAATGGCATTAACAAATCCAAGAGCAGTAAGTTTCAGTAATTTGGAAACTTTGGCTCTTGCAGCTTATTTTACTTAGAAACACAAACTCCTGCAGACCTTTCCAGCAAGTCCTCTAATCCCTCTGCTGCTTCCCACAGAACTCTGCATTTGTCTGAAGGCCTTTATTCACAAAGCCTCAGATCATATTATTAAAAGATCAGTGAAATACCCATCCCCAGACTGCCCTTGGCGGCTTCGTGCCCCTGGCTGACTGGGTTTCTCCAAGAGGAGAATGTGCAGTTATCATTTGTACAGAACAGGGAACTTCACACAAAACTAGTGCAAACTCACCCAAACAAACCTCAGTTCATCAGTGTATCTTTGTCTCTAAAGACAACAAGCCTGTCACTAGCCTCATCTCTTGTAACATACGCATGCAGACACATACAGAGAAGTCGTTTTGTGGGTGCCAGTTTAGCAGATATAAAACCATGCACTCAACTTTAGAAACAACTCATCTGGCAAGAAGAAGATAGGCAAACAAGTGGCATATGTTACTTGCTATACAAGTTGGTAATAAATATGATGAATATGAGAGCCTGCACAGAAGAGAATAATAAAAGATAAGGTGGAAGGAGGTCAGTCAGCTGGTCTGTCCTCCTGCTCCAAGGCAGGATGAATGGAAAGTCCAAATATCGATGAACAAACATTTCTACAGTAGGCTCAATTCTGACCACAGTGAAGTCAAAATTTCCAGCTCAGTATCCTTCCTGAAAAAATGTCTTCTTAGAGGCCCTTCCTCTTCCAAGGACATGTATGACAGTCAGTAATGAAACATATTCTGTCAATTATCGAAATGAGGTTTTACTGTGCAACTCCACACAGAAAAGGTTCAGCATTGCGGACATAAATCAGCTTTGCTCCACCAAACAATAGGCTCAGAGCATGGCCAAAAAGACCCACAACAAAATTAGCATCAAGAGTGTTGACCAGGGTAAGTATTCTGCTTTGTCTCAACAGAAACTGACAGTGCTGTGAGCTTCAGAGACCACTGGTTCTAATCGAGCTTGTCTCAATAGCTTCCTTCTACTTGTCAGCAGCTGGACAAAAGCAGAATTAATGCCTAAGCCCATCTGTACTAGTTCAGTACTGGGAAGAGGAGTTTCCATGAAGCCATGAGATAGACCTTTGGGACCAGCCAGGATGCTATAACAGACAGCGTGCTGAAGGCAAGAGACAGAGACCTGAGGTCAGAAAAGGAGTTGTTTTTGTGGCTACAGGCCTGAATGAAGTAATGTCTTAAACAAGGATTTTAAGTGTTGTCTTGCTGTTTTTGTCATCTCTACTCAAAGTGAAAAGAATTGATATACTTACTGTGTACTAAAAATAGTTAAGTTCTTCAACCTTGGTCCATGCTTATATAGGCTCAAATCCCATATCTATTTCAACGTGTGCTTAGCTTGGCGAATGTAACACACCTAATTCAATTCAAAGGTTTGACTGACAGTGGCTGGAGTTAAAAGCATAAGGACTCAGGGCAATTTGTTCTTAGGACAAGAGCTGTCCCTCATGCCATGCCTGTAAAGTACCTAGCCCAGGGAGAGGTATCTCATTGTGGAATAATACAAATGATGTGCTAGGCCAGGAATTGCTCCAAGTTTGCCTTCCAGTAAGAAACTGACCCCATCTCAAGTTCCCAGCATTATCATACAGCAATGGAATGAGATTATTGTTTTCTCTAATTTGAAAATTGTTGGTAGGGCCCAAATGCCCCTATTCAAATTCATTGTGATAGGTGCTGCATAGCAAAGAGTCATTTTTGTTTCTTCTCCAGAGAATTAATCATCACCGTTGGTGGCACAGGCACTAACCACTACCATCAGCTGAAAAGTTTATTATGGATTGCTTCTTGAAATAAAACATAACTTTTATTGGAAGTTTAAAGATAAATAAAAACAGCTGGAGGGAAAATACTATTAAATACTCTGATGAGCCCCATGATGTTCCACTTAAAGAAAAAATTCCTCTTGCTTCGTTTTAAGGACTCTTGTCTGCTGTGTTAAAGTTAGCTTTTCTTTCATGTGGGACAAGTGAAGCTGAAAAGGGAATTTACTTAAAACTGCATATTGAAATTGCAGCTTACAGGAGCTTATGGTCAGTGCAGTTCCAAGAATCCTTCACTATTTCTGTAGTAGTCCTTCAACTTGTGTTTCCTTTATTACTTTAAAGTAGCTTTCTAATTAGACTTTTTAAAAAACATTTTAATTGTTTGATTTCTGTGGACAGACAATGCCACATGTTCACAATATTCTCATCTTTGAAAGTGACACTGCTTTATTCTGGGGACTGGGTTTAAATTATTAACAGAAGATAAGCTCACATACACAAAAAAAGGCTGGCTGGTACCAATACCATGGCGTAAGAGTACAAGAAAGAGCTCATGCCAGCACACCTCTTATTTTCTGCACCTTACCATGGGGCCATGTTTCTGGCTGCAAGAAACAGCTGCCTGGAGCTGGAGAACCACCCAAAGAATCCAGAAACAAAGAAACTGAAATGAAGTTAAGTGGTAGGAAAACACAGGTAGGGAGAGGATTTACAGAGTACAGAGTTAGTCTGTACCTATGCAAGGTCTAGTAAAGCATCATTCATGTGGAATAGTATTTGTTGAACTCTTCAGGTTCTTATAGGATGTTTTTCACTGTCACATCTGAACACTTTCAAGTAATGCATCAAGTGTTATGAAAGGTTCAGTTTTCCTGTTTCTTGAGGACATCCTAAAGACTAGATTCGCCTTTCATGTAGGCAGCAAACCTGAGAGACCAGCCAAAGTGCACAGACTGGAGCATGTGTGACCCTGAAGTCTGGATCATACTATCAAGCATGCACAGATAGGCTGCATCCAAACTGGTGGTGGCTCAGCAGAGAGTGGGATGCTGAGTGTGCCATACTTAGAGCTGACTTGCTGTGTCCCTCCAGAAAAAATTAAAATCACCTCTCAGGAAGGGCAACAATATCTCATGCTGAAATGTATCAGGAGCCCAAAGTATAATGAAGCTGTGCATCTCCTCACTTCCTCTTCAAGGGAAAAGCCTCACTCTTTGAGCCTTGGAGGTTGTTTAAATTTCAAGAGTTTCCCTGAATCTCAGATAAATTGTTAACTTCAACTAGAGGAAATTTTTGTTAATCTCAGAACATTGTCTCCATGCATTTCCTTAATAAGGACAAAATTGAAACTGGTTTGGATAGTTAAAACCAGAATGGATTTTTCATCTTTGAATGAGTGAGTGTGTGTTTGAAAGAACTCAAGAAGATTTCATATTTGTGTGGTACATTTGCTGCTTCACAAAGGACTGGTTACGCTTGAAAATAAGGGGTCAAGAGTCCTTCAGGCTGTCCAGAATTTCTTGGGGAGTAAGTCCCCTGAAGTTCAGTGCCAATGTCCTTGTGAATGCATACAGAAAGCCTGGCTTTGTGTTGTTTAAGAAGGCTTCATAGACTAGTGCTGTCTTTTTCAGAGAGGAGCCATCACAACTTACCACAACTATTTGTTCCCTCTTCTGGTGCAGGCTGCAGACACTCAGGGCTAACAAAGCAAGTTAACATGCTAGTAAGATTTAGAAATTTAGGTGGCAGGTGACAAAAGGTCTAGCTGGCTGAAATGCAGCCTCCCATCGCTGGCCTGGGGTAGTTTGCTGTGTTTCTCCTACTTCTATTAGTCTTCTGGGAAGTCCACCTATGTGATCATCACAAATAGCATTAACTGGAATTCTTAGGCAGAATTATATAGAAAGAACAGAGTAGAGAAAAGACAGATCTGACCAAAAAATAATCATATTTGGTTTATGTTTTTATTATTATTGCTGGTAATTCTTCTGAATGACTCTATTTTTCCATGTTTGGATATGCAGAGTTTACTGGAATATTTCTTTGACTTTCTTTATCATTAATATGATACCTATGTTTATGGTAAAATAATAAGAAATTATATTATTTGATGCTCAATCCTTTCACCACTTCTGTTACGCAAATTTCACTTTCGGGGGAATTTTAAGCTACCACTTTAGCATTTATTAAATGAATAAATAAAGAAATGAATACAACTGAAATCTGAAGAAAAAAATAATCAAACTAAATAGAAACATTTCAGGATTGGAGTTTCCCTGTTTTAATTTACTGCTCCCCTCATCCTTCCAAAAAGGGTCTTGGATCTTTTCTGCTGAACATGCCCTGTGCTCAACTTTCAGAAAACATACATTTTTCTTATAAATTGAACACTTCTATTAAGTTTCCTGTAAAGTCACTGCAAAAATTAACTTTCCAGTTTTAAGAATCTTTACCAGTATTTCCCCAAAGCATTAATTTTTGCCAATATTTTATTGGCTCTTATATCAGAAGCCTCAACTGTTTCTGTATGATCATTATGCATTTTTTACTTTTTATGCAATTCCTTGAAGCGCAGAGTTTTTAAGGGTATGTTATCTGTGAATAATAGCAGCAATTTAAAATCTCTTCTGTTGGGATTAAATTTCAAAGCCATTGAAATCATTTGGGAAATGCCAATACATTTGGTGAGGAAATGGAAAGGGGGTTACTGTCAAGCTGGAAAGGAACTTAAGTGAAATCTCAGCATTAATGTAAAGAGTGCAGGTTTCCACCCAGTTTCCAGGATTCCAGGACTGAATTCTGATCACTGTCATTGTGCCTTATGCAGAATAAGATGAGGTCTAAGTTTGCCTGATAAAACTGTCATAATGTAAAGGGTTATTGAAAAGCTATATTTGCAACCAGATTTACATAGGGAAAGGAGAGTTTGCAAGCTATTCCTCCTCCTGATAGCTGTCACACCAGAGAAGGACAATGATACTTGCCTCAAAACACAAAAAAAAAGGTAGTTGGTGAGACAATAGTACTAGGGCTCTACTATGGCAAAATGGGCAGATATGAATATGGTAAGGTGAAAGGAAGGAATCTAAAATGTCTCTGACTAGAACTGGAAGATATACTTTCTTTATGCATCGAGAAGCACAGGAGGAGTAAGCCTCCTGAAGGACATTGTCCTCAATAGACTTCAGTGAGAGTTTAGCCTGAATGAAGAGTTCAAGACTGGGCCTTGTTCTCTAAAGGAAAAGAGCAGTATAAATGTGTGTCCCCATTAGACGCACTGTGCACAAAGAGAAGAGTAAGAGTTATAACAGTAGCGTGGTCTCCTCTTCTCTCAGCTGCACGATCAGAGAGGTCAGAGCCTCCCTGTTCACTGCGAACAATGCCTTGGAGCAGCAGTCAGGAATCTGTCACTGCAGAGCCACATGCTGCTCTTTGGAAGCAAAATCTTTCCAGCCTCTGGCATCAGAACACTTGGGAATGAAGCGGGGTGGGGGGGAGAGAGAAAAAAAAGGAAAAAAAATAAAATAAATGAAAAGACAGAAAGCGAAAGAAAAGAAGAATCACAAGCACCATTTTTGGTAACGATTCATTACATCTCTCCTTTGCTATTAGCTTCTATAGTAACTGTGAAGTTCATCAGAGTAAAGCTAATAACCAAGTGAAACTGATCACAAACAATGTTTTATTCCTCTGCCTGAAGTGCACAAGTTTTCAGTTCACTTCATAGATGTAATTGATGCCACCAAAGAAACATGCTCACAATACTGGCCTTAATACATAAATAAATAAATCGCTTGGTGGCAAAATATATTTTTGTAGTTGGTTCTTCACTGAGAGTCAAGTAAATGGTATGTTTCATCACTGTTTTCAGCTGTGAATCCATTAACATCACTGAGGCGCTCTCAAGAGTTGGGTGAAGAGAATGGATTAAAAAAAGGCCAGACTGAAGCAGCTTTAGGAGACCTGGGTTCCTCTCTGAGCCTTTTATCACATTGGAACAGAGAGATTCCAGTCAGGTGCTGTTAAAAAGCCCAAATCTTGCCTTTAGTTAGGAAAGTGTATGGCCTTATTCAATGGATTCATGTAGCTTAAAGGAGACAGAACCAGCTCCTGAGAGACCAGACTGCACAGACCTTCTTGCTAGTGGCAGCGAGCCAGTCGCAGTGCACAGAGAGAGGTCTTATTTACCATATTTGAATCCTGATTCAGTTTCCGGCACTCACTTCATCCAAAATTTGAGGGGTGGTCAGGTGCTAATTGTTGGCGCCACCTGATTTCAAAGAAATTGAAAACCAAAAGATGGCTAGACAGACATTTGGCAACAAAGGTCGTTGAGTTTCAGCTGCCTTAAAGAAAGACACATCTGCTTTGTTTTACTGCCAACAGATAAGGTGCATATGAAATTCCCCTTGTAAATTAGCAAGATAAAAGTGATTCTTGTCTCCTTGGATTGATCCTTTTTCCAGTGTTTTGATCGTGTCAAAGGCACAGCGCTATTTTGGAGTCAGTGGGGAGCTGTGCTGCCCAGGGGAAAGCCCCAGGAAGAATTCCTACACCTTCCTTCCTGGACGGGAGTTCAGGCTGCTCTCCTGTGTCAGCCTCCTGCAGTTTGTCCATGGAGCATCCAATAGTCCAAAGACAGGTGAAATGGCTTTTGTATAGCTGGAAATGCAGGGTCTGAATTTTGACCCCTGTCAGGACCCATTTCTTATCATCATCTCCCCCCTAAAGGCCACCCTCTGCCTCACCTCCCTGCAAGGTGTCAGAACACACTCTGGTCATAAGACAGGTGAAAGTGCCACTTGTACAACAAGTGTAAGGGCTGGAAAGAGAAAATACAATTCATAGATACTGAACACTGTCAAGAAAGGGAGCATTGCAAGGCACAGTCTGAAGTGGAAAGGGATCTTTATACAGCATATGAGGCCAAATTTATCTGAAGATTGTCCTTAATTTGCCAATCCTTTTTGGCACACTTGGTTCTAGCTAAGATGACTATAACTCCCAGTTAAAAAATGATTTGCGATTGAAATATGATAAAATAGATTGTTAATGCCAGGGAGAGCGGTCTGCTAATGTTATTTATTTAAATTCTAAAGTTTCTCACGAAAGAAAGAAAGAGAGAAAGAAGAAGGAAGGAGGAGAAAGGGCTTTTTTTTTTTTTTATGTGTTTGCCTTCACGGCTTTGGAGTGCTCACTAATTCCATCTGTCCACAACAGAGCCATCAGAACGGCGAGAAAAAGCATTTCCATATGTGCAAATTAGCATCCAGCCTCTCTTAATCTGTGCAGTGCTCCTCTGAAGTAGATGGCGCGAATGGCTGCCAAACCCACTAATGGCATTCAAATAAAGGACTTTATTGGCTTTAACTGCCACTTTTTCTTTTTTTTTTTTTTTTTAAGATAGAGAATGCGTTCTGCATTCCCCCTCTTATTTTATTTTTCTTCTGATATTGTCACTTTGTACTTTTACCATTAAACAAATAGAAGGCTCTGTGCAGGTCTTTAATGGGATCCGTTTTCTCCTGGAGATTGCATTCTTTTACTTTCTAATGAAATCTCACCATTAGTTATTATACTATAACCAACACCTAAAGCATATATCATTCCCAGTCTCAGCCAGCTTGTCGTTCCCGAGGAAATTCTTCCTCTTTTCTTTGCTTTTCAACAGCAGAGACAGAGCTGAGATGAGAGACATCTTGCTTGGGATCCTGCCCACACTGTGAGTTCATATGAAAAGGAATCTTTTTGTTTGTTTGCTTGTTTGCTTGCTTCTCAAATTGTTTTTCAAGGTCTGGCACATTCACAGTGGTAGCCGAGGACAAGAAGAGGTGCCAGTGGTATCCTGCTCAGGGTCACTGTCCCGACGGGTGGCTCTGCACCCAGCAAGGCTACCATTTGGGGGTATGTTTTGAATTGTGAAGTGCTTTATTATTTTAATGGAAAACAAAGGAAATTATTTAAACCTAGGAAAAATGTATCCCTTCCATTATACTAAATCAATCTTTATTTTCACTCGTCAATATTTCTCCTATTTCTGGCAATGGTTAGGTAACCACACCTGAGGTCTTGTGACCTCAGATCTTGCTGAAAATACCATGGTTGCTAATCCTGACTTGACTAGTGGTGCCAGCAATAAAACCACAGTCTCTAGTGTGTAGCAGACTCCATATGTTAGCCCCCTAGTCTGCTAAGTCACCACGCCAGCCTAAATTTGAAACATTTCTAAAGTGTTATACAATGTTGTAATAATGTTTTTACAAAACAAAGGCTGAGTTACTGGAAGCCATATTCATCCAATCAGCATCTTATTGAAAGAGGAATCTTGATGGTAGCAGTGGTGACACAAGCTATAAAAAATAATTTTAAAAATTGCACTAAAGTCTTTAAAAGGGGAGCACTGACTTATTAGAGAGTGGAAAAACTCCTGCAGAAAAAGAAAGTAAGTCTCAATTGCATGTTATCTCACTTTTCCAAGGAAGAGTGCACCCAAAAAACCTCAAGCTGAGAACACAGTTGACTTAATTAGAGAGTTCTTAATTGCTGAAATGCTGCTTATAAAAACAAGAACGGACACTGCTAATTAAATACTGAGTAGTGTCTGCCCAAACAGAAAACCTTCTACATAAGCAGAACTTTCTCAAAATACTACTGCTGCTACTTGTTGCAGAGGTTTCCTTCGTAGGAAAATAAATAAATAAATTTTTATATATATACATATACATATATAAAACATGGACTCTGCATCTCAAACTTAGGCCTACATCATGACAGATGATCAGAGGGGATGGATCTAACTTGTTTTTAGGTTTTCCGTAAGATTCCAATCGTACAAATATATTAGCAAGTACTTAACACTGGTACCTGGAGAGCATAGTTCTCTTAAGTGATGTTAGTTAGGTACTTACATGCAAAGATAGTGGAAAAACAACAGCTCATGTCTTACATACATCTGTATGCATTACATTATTTTTTAATTTATATACACCATTGGAGCACAAAAAGCTTAGAGTCACAATGCCAGCCATGAGATGGAAAGATCACCATGCTAAGTACCAAGATAAGATATTACATATAATTTAAAAAGCTTTATATAAATTTTATATTTTATACAAATACTTTTATGAATAAAATTAAAGAAATGTTGACCACATTTACTATCCTTTGGCTATTTTCTCTCTGTTTTACTCAAATAATAGGTATTAGGTTCAACAGTCATAGTGCTCTTTTACAAAAATTAGCTTTCCAGAGGCTTTCTCAAATACTTCTAGAACACATTTATCAATATTTATTTTCCAGAATTATTTGCACCAGAATTTTGTTTTTTATTACTGACTTGTACAAGAAATCTAATTATTTTAAAGATCCCAGGGCATCATGTTGCTTGGCATTGTAAAGAAGTTGACTAGAACACAGCTCTTGATTTAAAGGGATTACAGTCTTAGCTGTCAAGACAGACAAAGACCTAAATAGCATTGTGAAAGCTATGCTTCAGTAATCAGGACAAAGAAACAATTCATTGTGATTTCGGTAGTGATTTCACTACTGAGCAATGGAGCACACAATGATAATACAGAGGATCACTTAAAGTAAATGATGCTTAAATGCAGTGGGAAAAATTATCAAATTATTTTACTTGCTATGAAACACTCATTAATCTCTATTTGCATTTCTTATGGAAAAGAACCCTGACTACCTGATCTGCATGTGCAAATAATAATTATTATTAAATAGTGAAAGTAGCACAATTATTAAATAATGCAACAATATCAATCATTACTCCTATTAATAATAAATTATAATAAGTCTCTTAGAACTATGCATGGTTCCAAGCTGCAATATTCAAACACAGATCTGAAACATCTGCTTGGATTTGGAGCTGGGGTTCGTACATATCAATCACTAAGTCACAGTTCAAAATACTTATTCTTTAGCATTTTGTACTTTAACTTCCCCTCCACACTTTTCTTATGATCCTCATTTTAGACAGAAGGAGCTGAAGGCCAAGAGAACAAAAAATGAGAAAGTCAGTGACAGAACTAGTACTGAGTTTCAGATTCCCTTACTTCTTTCCTTGCTATTTTTGCCTACATAAGTTTAGTTGACAGCACAAGCCAGTATGAAATTTTACCATCGTAACAGTTACATGAGAAGTATTTTTTTTCCAGGAAAAAAGATCCTTCATGATAGCAACAAGATATTAATTCAGACATATTTAATCATATATGCTTTATATACTATCTTTCTGAAGGATCACGAGATGAGGTATGAATTTGGTCTAGTTAGATTATAACATTAACATATTATCTGAGTACTTTCTAAAAGCAAGACCTGAGTAGGTTTTGAGACCATAAAAGTGCTTTAAAACAATTAGAAAAAGTACTTAATTGAAACTGCTTCAAAACGTTTCGAAAATTCAGTCTGATCTTCTGTAAAATCTGTTTCCTTACTTAACATTTAAATTGGCTGGTTAAGTAGTTTTGTTTTACAATCTTGTAAAGATTGTCAAGAGTCAGGGCCAGAGCAAATGAAGGAGAGCAGAGTAGTAAGTAGTAGTGTATAACTTCTGCTTTTACACAACTAAACACACTTTCCCATGGTCGCTCTTCTGCTTTACAAAAACATCCTCTCTTCTGACATAACACCCACAAAGACTGATGCAGAGACATTTTCTATAGAGCATGAGTCAGATGAAAAAAAACAATTTCAGAACTTCACCTGTGCATGTGTAGCAACACAAGAGGCTTTTCCTGTTTGAAATGAAACTTAATTGACATAACTTTGGCTTTTCTCCCAAATGAAGCTGATATAAATTTTGTCAGCACTGTTTTTTCTACAGCATACACATTCAAACACATGCACTTTGAAACACACAGACGCTCATGCATAGATGAACAATGGCAGCAAGAAAAGAAAAAGACGAAAAAAAAATTGCATCTCTCATTTTAAATCCAAGTCTCTTTGACTCCAGTAGAGCTGGGCTAATTTACACCAGCTGAGAATCTGCTCTTGTATTTATTTTAGAAAAGATGCAATTTTGTCCTAACAAGCAGTTTGCAAGAGCTACTTGATTGATTTAGTTGACTCTGGCTTTATTACAGCTTAATGTGTTCACATCACTATTGTTAAAGTTGTTTCAGCACTTCTATTATTACTGCCTAGTTTTTGGCATTTAGAAGTTTATAATAATAATAACAGTATTTTGTGCTTTTATAGCATCTTTCTTCTGAGGAACTCGAAGAGCTTTGGAAACAATAATTACTCCTTACAACCCCACAGTATAGCAGATTATTTTGTAGCACATTCTACTAGCGGTTCAGATTCTGATCTCAGTTCACATCAGTGCACATGCAAACTATCTACAGTACAAATGTGGTTTGGATTCCTTCTGAAATAAAAACAAAAGCAGAAATGCCCTTTACAAGAGCTGCCACTACCCCAGAACAAAACTTTACAGTCTTGATTCCCTCTCCCCGGTACTAATCTTTAAAACACTGGGTTTGCTCCAGCAGCCGCTCTCCTCTGTGCTCACTGTAGCAGCAAAAGCAGGGGGAAGATGGCTTAAACAGATGATGAGACATTCCCTTCTATAAAGAAATTTTCTTCTGGCTCTACAATATCATCTTATTTCTACTGGGATCTGTGCTATAAAAAAAAAAAATGCTGTAGAGCAATCTGGAGCAAGATGGTTGTTATTTTTAGCAGAAATAAGAGATTCTGAAGCTACTTTCTTTTACACCAGTGAGCAACTTAGTCCTATATTTGGTGTTTGGGACTAAGGAACAGACAGCCAAACATGTTTCTCTTAGAAACTCAATCACATTTGGAAATCAGACTCTCTCTAGTACTACATAAACTGATAGAAAACCGAATTTGGGCTAAATCTTAGCAGTCCGTTTCTGAGAAGACATCTAATATTTCATCAAAGAAAAACAAAAGTTTTTGAAAAAATCTTTGCAAAACATGCTTATCATTAAGATTTTTTTCATTCACAGATGTAAACCACAACCACAACAAAATAATAAATACAACAAAAAATTTAAACAAAGAAAAAGTTCTGAATTTAACTACCCAGAATGAGAACTGTGAGTAAATTGGTTTTTTTGAGTTATGCTGTGAAAACAAACCAGTTAAAGAATATAATCATTTCAGGCCAACCTGAACTTTTTATTTTAAAAATAAGCATAGAATATTATTTCATTTTGACGGGGTTTGGGGTTTTGTTTGTTTGTTTTGTTTTTTAAACATATTTAAATCTAATAAATGCCAATTAACATTTTTTGAACCAAAAATTCATAAATTCTAAGAAGAAAACTCTTCTTATGAGTAGCTCAAGTCCACTGGAATGTGCATTCTTCTAGAAAAAGAAAAAAATAATCTAAAAAAAGCCTTCTGTTCTGACTAGTGTATGATCTTATCACTTTCATCATTGTAAGAAATATTTGCACAAGTCAAGATGAATATTCTACCATTTCATTTCTTACAATACAAGTATTTAAAGAAATGAAAAATATTCATTAGATCAATTTGATAACCCGTCTTAGCGCAGATCTGACCTATACGGCCTTGACTGAGCTGTGTTAATCGCTGTGGACTCCTCTGCTATTAAAATTGCTATCAGAGAAGAACTTCAAGTGCATCAACACTTTTCAATGACAAGCGCAAAAAAATTGCAAATACTCTTATGCCCCTTTTGCAGCAATTTGACAGCAGATGATAATTCAATTAACTGTCCTACCATCCCCACTGCCACCAGAAAGAAGACATCTATGTCAGGCTAGTGAAAAAAAAAAAAGAGGTTTCATGGAGTAAAAGACACAGCTTAAACACAAGGGAAAGCCTCAGCCTCAGTGTTGAAACCAGAAGGTGTTCTGTCCTTTACTTCAAGAGCTCCTGAATCAGCCATCTTAATACACGGAGCAAAATGTTGGCTCCCAAGGAAGTGAGTGGAAATTTTCCATTATCTTCCACAAAGCTGGATTTTTGGATTTTGGCTTCATCCTAGAGAGAAGCACAAGGATGCTTCTACAGAATTTTGAAAATACATTACATAAATGGTTATTTCAAAAAATAATAAATACCACTTTCTAGATATTGGACATTACAAGATCATGCTCAGGTCTGAGAAACTGTAATGGCCAACTGATTTGAATCAGTGGGGAAAATCTGCCTGAAAACTATTGACATATAACCCTGTGAGTAGTGCTGACTACCTCTAATTTTAATTGCTTAGAATTTACTTTAAATTATCCCTTCTGTAGTTGGCCCACCAAAAACCCTGAATTATTCAAGAGAACCTTTGGTGATCAATTACTTTTTTTAGTTAAACTTAAGAGACAAATTAAAAAAAAGACAAATGAAAAATCACAAAGAAAAATCTTTTGGATTGATCTATTTCCTAGTCCAAACTCTGATTTAAGTGGTAATATTATCATAGTCTGGAGGAAAAATAACATAATTGAGGCTTCAAATTGTTTGTGTTTTACATGCTGAAAGACGGTTGCAGTAGACTCAATTCAGAAGAAACATAGAGCAATCTTAACTCTATCACTTCTGACTGGAGTGCAAAACTCAAATCAATTACTCATAAACATTTGTGATAAGATTAATTTAATTTTTTTTCTTAAACAAAGAGGGTAAATTAAAAGAATCAGCTTATTCCTTCCTACTCTGTAGTGACAAGATTAAAAATTAAATTTATACATATTTCATTTCTACATAATAAAGCCTTTTTGCAAAAAGAAAAAAAATACCACAGTTCATCTAATTAAATCAAAGAAAATTGCCTGCAGCGATGCTACAGTATTACAATTAGATGTCTGCCAAAACCAGCCATTTGAATTCTTAAATACCACTCCAGTCTTAAATACAAAACACGGTTTTCAGCATTTTGTCTTATATCACTGAATTTTTTTTTCATCACTATTACGTCAGCCTGGAGTGCCTTGCCAGACTCATTGCACATTTTCTTCTGTCTTACAGGAATGTTGGGCAAAGTAAATACAGAATAGTTTTGTTTTGTTTTCTGTAAGTCTACACATGAATTTTGTATATAATGTTATGGGAATAAAATAATATTGTTTTGAAAAAAATCTCTGCATTAAAAATTCAAGTTTTGTGTAATTATTGTAATTCTTTTAATACTTAAATATCCTTAGAACACAATATGAAAAGAATAAAAACCCAAGACTCAATCACTACAAGTAGCTGAAGACGATTATTTTCAAAAACTGAGGCTATTCACATTTACTCTTCTTATATAGGCTGATTAGAAAATCTAATATAGTATATATGTCAGTACATCCAGATCCAAAAGGCCTGCATCAAATGTTCAGCTCACCCCCAGACTTTTTCTGTGCAAATCCCAGTTTTCCCCATGTCTATAAAATGGGAGAATAATACTTCCTACCTGACAGGGGTGTACCCAGGCTAAAATCCACAGAAGAGTATCAGACACTCAGATACTAGATATAATAAGGCATAGATAAAGAGACAGGCTGAAAACAGTGAAGACTGGATAAATAAGTTGCTATGCTACAGTAAAGGCAATTCATTTAAGCATCGTTTAGTGGAAGCAGAGTTGAGTTACAAGTTACTGTTGACTGACAGATGCAAAAATGTGCTCCAAAAGCATTAAGATAGATTTCAGCAAAACTATCAACCTTCAATTTAAAGAACACTCATATTTGCAAAGCTTTGTGAAATATAAATAGTAAAATAATGAAGATAATACATGAGTGATGACTAAGGTTGTGTGTACCAGGACCTTTCTATGCCATCATATTTTACAGTAACTATGAAAACTACAGCAGTGTTCACCTCTTCATTTTATCTCTGTGTCCCTCCTGTCTTCCAAGTTCTCATGCTCCATAGAGCCAGTATATTTGTAATCTCTGCTGAACTCTCCCAAGTCACATACAGGCATACTCCCTTTGGATTCTTCCAGTTGACTCAACCAAGCCTAGGCTGAGGTAAAACTGTATTCATCCCTCCAGGGAAAATTCCCATTAACCAGCTGATGATACCACTTCCAGTGATCTGTATTAGAGGAAAATGTTCATACTACAGTTTCATGCTTGCCTGAACAAAAATCAGTGCCACATACAGGTTCAGGATCATGAGAGTTTTGCAAACCACCGCGTACAAACACACTTTTCTGAAGTCTTTCTCTAGATATGAGACAGATGTTCTGTGCTCTGTGCACTTACTTTCCACTATCCTCCACATGATCAAAGTTGTTTAAGGTGAAAAAAAACTAAAAAAAAAAAAAAAAATTTAAAAAAAAAAAAAAGCCAAAAAAAAAAAAGCACAAAAACGTTCAGGGAATTTTTTTTTTTTTCTAGATTAGATGCCAGAGGCAGATGCCCAGTACTCTGGTCAAGTGAGCAACTCCTTTTAGATGACTCTGTCAGATACAATCCTCTTGCTTCATTTTGTCCCCTACTGCTCCTGTCTCCCATGGAACTGCACACACTACGAATGCCTGGGGAATCTATACTCAAGTTTAAAAGCACACAAAACACAAAGACATTAAACACATTTTAATAGCATGTTTAAATGAGACCCAGATGCAGATACTTGACCAAGCGGGTGACCAAAGATGTCGACTCAGGGTGGACAATTAGAGTCTAATAATAACAGATAGCATTAAGGTTCCATTATTTAACTTTTTTTAATGTATTTTTCTTCCATACTTTATGTTGACGCACAGTGAAACATGTAAATTGTTGGACTGTACTAGTGAGAATGTTAGGATTAATTAGAATTCATTTACGCATAATTGGATAAAAGTCATCAAATAGCCAAAGACAAATCCTGAGCCTTACTCAGGCATTGGATTCTAATTTCAGAAAATGTGGATAGAACAAGGAAGAAAAAGAGTAATAAGATCCTGTCCACAATAAAAGTGGACACCTGTATTTTGATTAGCAATCAATAGGACACCTTCAGAAATCCGTTACTCTTCACGTTACCATGAAACCTCGTCTTCTAGTTCACCACCTAAAACCACTCAGCCTCTATACATGAGGTGTAATCCCAGAGGGACACATCCAATGGGTTTGCTTACAACACAGCCCACACATCAGGCTCTGACTAAAACATGACTGGAAGGCAATAAGGCCTCCTATTACAATCCCAAAGGACAAATGTTTGAAACTTAGGTTGAATTCCTTTCTCAGATTCCTGTCTGAGACTCAATTCCTGACTGCAGTATTTATACATTTCTGTAGGGCCTCATGTTTCGTCATTCCTGTGGCAATGAACCTTTGCAGTACAAGTTTTCAGCAGTATACCAATATCCAGATAGGTCAGCTGAACATGTTCAACTTTGACGAAAGGTCCATATTTCATTTGGTATGCTGTTCTATCACATTCTCACTTTCATCATCACTCATGATTGGAAATTTGAGCAGAGATTTCCAGCAAACAAGGAAAAACTGACAAAATAAATCATAAATATTTGTTTACTTTGTTCTCTTTCTGTCACCCTCCAGACATTTGAAAATCCCATACTAAAAGAGAAAAGAACATCAAATTCTACCAAATAAATACAGCATAAAAACTATATCATAAACTTGTAGAGAACTGTGCTGCCTTTTTCACTTACCTTTTGCCTATAGTGCTCTGGTTTTGAGAGGAGCCAACATAGAGTATTATTATTATTCACATATTTATTAACATTTATGTAAAAAATGTGCAAGCAAGATTTTAGTGTTCAAACACATATTTTGTAGCTGGCATTTTACTATTATGTTGTGCTTGTGGGAAAGTTTGTGAGATGGCAGAATTTGCATCATATTATAGTTACCAAACTCTGTAGTAATTACTGAAATTCAGTAGCTTTTTGAGAACTTACCATAGCGCATGTCTGTGAGGTACTTGCTGGCAATAGCTGTGAATGTCTATTCAGGACCAGAGAACATTTTTTTTTTTTTGCAAATAAACCTCTTATATTTAGAATGCCATTGCGTCACTGAATTCTGCTATTACCTGGACTGTGGACCAGTCTAGTCCAAGGAATGGGTATCAAAAGAAAAGATCTGGTGCCAGAACTTTTGGCACACATACAGAAACCTCTGTCTTCTTTCCTGGGCTTCTAATGCAGGCTTTGTAGAATAAAAACTAGGATATACACTAGCTGCCTCTTAGATCACTAACAAACATCTTCTAAATGAAATGAAGACACATAACACAGAATAATTTCCAGTGCTTGGGAGTGAACTGCATTTCACTTACCCTCTGGATTAGTCTTATAAGGATGCCTATTCATGTTGGAGTTACTGGTCCTCATAGCACTTTATGGAGTGAGCAAGTCTTTTCTGATCAATTCTTGTCTTTCACAGAGTCAAACTCTTAGAAATCTGTTGTACATTTTTGTTCAAGGAAAAGTGTATTTTTTTGCCTTTCCCAGCATTGTCTGGATGGCTGGAGAACCCCACCATCCACTATCTCCCCTCATCCTTTTGACAAGAGGTTGTTTAGGAGCAATAGCAGACATGAACCAGAGACACACTGCAGGTTACAAAAGCAGAGCATTTGGGGCTGAATATAACACTTGGAGAGCCTGAACAATAACAAAAGTAAAAGTGACCATGTTGTTATGTAATACAGCCTAGCACTTTTCACGAGTTAAGGATTAGTATTTGCACATTAAAAATAGAGAAGACCACAGAGACCACTAAAGCTGGGATTAGAATGCATAAAGCCCTGAATCCCAGATCTTGCCTTCAACCACTAAGCCACATCTTCTGTAGCTAGACCTTTTTTTAAGACATGGAACTGCTTGTTATTCAACATTCTGCAAGTACTTAAGCATCCTGCTGAATCAAGGTCCACCTCTTGGAGACCAAATCTCACAACTCTTACTCAGGCATTTATCCTTTGTAATCATGGAACTGGAATCTGTCTTCAGTAAAACACTCCCTTTTGCTGCACTGGAAAAATAAAGTCATTAGATCCAGAGTTCATAGTCTTGATTTTTAGTGTATCACTCCAGTTTTAAGTCAGAATAACTCCGCTGCACTCAGAAAGATCACACTCTTTAAAAGTGGGAGTAATATGAAAGAGAATCAGACCCAGAGTCCCCAGTCAAATGGCCATGCAGTCTTGACAAGAATACTATGCTTTGTCATCATAATCAGCTGTGTTTGGTAGTGTTACCACTGCCCTTCTTCTAACTGAGGTATATATAGATACATTCAAGAGGTACAATCTCACTGGGAATCTGGCCATACTGTTCTTTTCCTTTTGATTGTATTTGATTTGCAAGAAATAATATATTAACTTGCATTAAATAATTATCCACAAGCTGAAATCTGGTCCTGAGACTCTGACACATATGAGTTTCTAGTCATGCTTAGCTGGCTATAATTTTTCATCTGGAGGGTATCTTCACTATGCAAGCTGGATGAACGGGTTATTTTATGTTAGATCTCCAATGAATATCCATCATTGGCTTTAAAGAAAGAAATAAAGAAAATGTATTGGCTCATGTAGACTCTGTCTTTCACATCTCCATTTACTCAAGAGCCATTTGAAGTTCTCTTTGTGACTGCTCAGATAAATGGCCAGCTCACTCCTATGCATAATGTATGCATTGTGGCAGTAGCAGGGGCATTTGGTAACCACATGTGTGATGACTTGTGTTAGATCCAGTAACATGAGTGTTGATGCTGCACTAGTTAGCCCTCTGCATCTCTTGGGTACTATCCACAGTATGTTGCACGCTGAGAAGGCCAGAGTGGCTGAAAGGACATTTTTTACTTCTTCTGTCTGCTTGCTGGTGCATTCATAAGCAAGTTTAAAACCTGTGCTATTCTAGGGACTCTTAGACTGGGAAAGATACAGATTTCTTCTAGTATGGAGGGCTGCAGAGACAATGTTTTGCCATACTACCATTCAATTGGTTTAACATATTGACCCACTATTTGGGACCACACAGTGGTTGCCAGTTAAATGTTGCAGCATACGTAGAATTGCAATGAAGACTGTAAGACAAAGTATCATGAAAGACTTCTCTATATTAAAGATCTTCCAGTGAATTATCTTCTTAGTTACACTCTAAGGTGATGTTCTGCCATTTCCCTGTTAACCTGTTTCAGATGAAATTCACAGGTAAGTTCAAAATATAGGCTTCTGAGGACTTATGTAGGAGACGACGCAATGTTCAATGAAGAAATGGAAAGCTTTGTATAGTGTAAATGTAGGTGAGGAGAGCAATCACTGTAGTATATTCTGGCTTTTCCCAGATTTAAGGAACCCCTTCCTTGCTCAGCAGCTTTGGCTGAAGGTATTGAAGGAAAGGTATGTAACAGACCCCAGAGATGGGCAGAGCTGATAAGAGCAATGTGCTGGCTCTGGGTCAATTGCAGATACACAGTTCTCTAATGTGTGCAAACTTGTCCACTGAACCCTCATTCAGCCTCCCATCCCCTAAATCTGTTCCTGCTCTCAGTTTCTTTTGATGACATAACCATCATGGTTCACACCATACCTTACCACTCAGACTCTACAGAGGTTAAAAAACGGAAATGGTTCCAGAAGATGAGAGGAAATGGCCTCAAGTTGTGCCGATTGTATATTAGGAATTTTTTTTTCATGGAAAGGGTTGTCAAGAACTGGAACAGGCTGCCCAGACAAGTCGTTGGGTCACCAGCCCTGGAAGTGTTTAAAAGATGTACAGATTAGGTTCTTAGTGACATGGTCTGGTGGTTTAGTGGTTTAGTGCCAGTGTTAGGTTAACGGTAGGACTCGATTATCTTGAGGGTCTCTTCCAACCAAAATGATTCTATGATCAAGTCTACCTCCTTGGCTGCAGGATCCCTGCCTGAAGTTGCTCTTGCAACCACCATGGCAAGCAGTTGATTTGTGTTACCACAGCATTGTCCTAGGTGCAGGAAGCCCCCCTGTCCCTGCACCAGCCCTTTGTCCCATTTGGGCAGATGCCATTGCCCCATCAAACCACCATGCATGGTGTTGGGGGGCAGCAGTCTTAGTGCTGTTTTGCACTTACCGCTGTCTGTCTAGGGCAAATGGAATCAGAGGTAAATAATGTAAAAGTCTAAAAGTCTGAATGGGATGCTGTCCCATTTTCTGCTGAATGCTGAGCTCAGAGAAGAGCTGCCATTAACTTCAATGCACTTAAAGGACAACAGTCTTGTGCATCCTTGGGCCAAGCACGTTCCCTCGAGTATCAAAGGAGAAAATCAGACCCAGGAAGAGGACATCTGATTTTGTCATCTGCCTCACAAAATAGAATGAGGCAGCAGCTGAACTCTTGTAGATTATAAACAGGGTGTCATATCCTTTTCTAAACACACAATACATGGCAGATCTCCCCCAGCACCACCCCCACCCACAGAGACATACATACACTTGATCTGTGAGCGGTTTTGAAAATTTGGGCAGTAGAAATGTTTGTCACACCCACAAGCTATAACTGAAAGAAGGGAATGGGAGAAAAGCCATACATTTTGGCTTCATGCTAAATTATCAGCTTCTCGGCTTCATGCCAGCTCAGCCAGCTTATAATAATAACTGGCTCTGGGCCAAGGCTTTTTAGAGTCAAAGAGAGAGAGCACACTGCTTTCTTTTTCTTAAAAAATATTTGTTAATAATCTCTATATTAGTTGTAATCTGTGTATCTTAATTAACTAAAAAATCTATGTTAACTTCCCTGCTAACTGAAAAATGGAGGTGAGATCAAATTATTGGGAGTCCAGAACTAATCTGGATTTCAAACACAAGACAGTGCAGAAACCGTTTGTAGATGGTGTTCTGGATAGAGGCCCTGCTACCCCAAGACCTGAACACAAACACTCACAGTTTGATCATGGAGGGCATGAAAACAAAAAACCTGAAAATCTACAATGAAAACCTGCTGTTATATTGAACCATGTCTTGAACCTTGACCTGTTATCCCTGAAGATGTATCACCATGTCTCTACATGATATGGTAAACTTTAAGAGGACTGACTTTATCTGAAAGATAGTGCTATGATGATGCCTGACATGATATCTTTCTAATTTTAGAAAGAATGCAGTCAAACTACATTCTTAATGGCAAGGGCTGAAGGAGAAGCAAAATTCCTCTAATTTGAATGACTGTATAAGAACTGTCAGGTCTCACTTACTTAAATTCTATTTCATCTGGTCTCTGTTTGTCTTATTATTATTATTAAACCCTCTAGAGATGACTTGCTGTGATTATATAAAAAGCCCCTCATGCATCTGAGGTGCAACCACAAATAATAACAGTAAACATAAGTAAAGCAGAAATCATATTTCATGCCTTTTGAACATAAAATACAGCAAAAAGGAAAAGAACATATACTAAAGAGCATTCCACTAAGTTGCAGGCAGAACTCCTAATGTTAACGTAATGATAGATGAGCTAACTGGCTATTTTTACCAATGTCTTACTACTAGTTCCTTTTTCAGATTAGCTAATATTTTATCTTCCTCCTACAGCACAAATAATGGTCCCAAAATTTGTTTATATACACAAGTCCCTCTAGGGTTTTTACAGTGAACCGTTGTTATAATTTGTATTAGATATTAAATCTACTATTGCCATATGCTGACCTACAGTAAACCTATGAAGAAGTGTGTTAGGCATACGTCAAGAAGAGGGTGAAGATCAGTTCATGCTGGACATGACCCCAAATACCTGGATGTGGAACCTTGTTGTCACTGATCTCCATAAAGCCTTTTTGTAGGCAAAACCTGCCTAACTGGGCTGCAAACCCTTCAAGAACAATTTTTGTCTTCAGATTTCCAGCACCTCTTGTTTTCTTTCTGCTTTTACAGTATTTTTAGTCCTTCTACTTTGGGGGCTGTCACTAAGGGGATGATGATATCACAGGAGGCATTCAGCACTTCACAAGATTAGGTCTCTGGTCCTTGCCAAAAATTGGAAGGAGTTGAAGACTCAGAAAAAAAAGATAATAAAACTTCCTTCTCTGAAATTGGGCAGATACATAGCAAGCTGAGATGCAGCTGCCCTAACTGTTTCCTTTATTGTCACTTCATTCTCCTTATTTATCACTTAAATTTTTTGGATCTTAACAAACACCATGAATGTCAAGTTCACTGAAGTGAAGGCTATTTTCTTTGTTATTTGTACAGTGCATTGCAGAATTGAGTTCTAATTCCTGATTAGCCTGGACAAATCAGTGCACCGTAAGAAATACCAGCAATGATAATAACATAGGAGTCTGAATTGTTTTCAGTTTCAGAAATTATAATGTCCTATTATCAGTCAAATTTATAAAAGATTCTGGAGAAAATTAATCTATTTCCAGTGGACAAATTGCACAAAAGAGTGCATTCTTCAGGTGTAAGGACAGAGAAGCATGATGATAGTTTTTAAGATGTGAGTGTTGACAAATTTAATTCTGTATAATTTCTCTAGAAATCTCATTGTTTTCTTCTTTTCTGTTAGAACTTCACCTGAAATTTAAGCCCTGAGTCACAGAGAATTAATACTAAGAACTTTCACTCCCAGGTTATACTGGATGTTTCACTCTGGTGGAAACCTCTCTGTTTTATGGACTGTAGGACAGATTGTGACTACTTTATGCAAACGTTGGAGGATTTATCAGTTCAAATATAAGAAGCACTTTAGAAACTGAGCTGCTGCTTTATAATGCATCTAGTTAACAGTGGCAGAGAGCAGATGTTGTGTGTTCTCTCATAAAGGAGCACCCAAGGTAGAAAGGTGGAGCCTGGGTGCCAGGCCCTCCAAGGCATTAAGTGCAAATGCTGCCCTGCGGCAGTGTGCCCTGAGTTGTCAAAGTCCTCATGCAGGAAAACCTCAGAAAGCCTGAGGTGCTTCTTGGGGTGCTTGTGGGGGACAGTGACTGTCTCCAGGCCTCCTGCCATGGCTCCCGCTGTGGCGCAAGTTAAGAGAACTGGTTCTGAGAGGGAAGTGGATGCACAGGGTTCTCCATGCAGAAACTGCAATTCCAGTGGTGGCTTGTGCTCATTATATAGTGTGAGATCACAAATAGAAGTTTTCACACTTGCCCATCTGCCACCAACTGACTCTAAAGAGCTGGTGAATCATACACTTAAAAGAGGGCGAATTTTTCCCCGCTGCCATTGGAATGTGTTTTGAGATTAAATATGCACAGTACAAAAGCTGAATAACAAGGTTGTGCTGATCACACCAGACACTGTGTACAATGCTACAGACATGAGGGTCAGGGGTCTAGGCCAAGACCATGGCCCTTAGTCACAGCATCAATGAAAGCTGATTCTTCCTTCCCCTTGGTGTCCCTTTCCATGTCTGAAGAGACTATTGAAAGAAAGATTTCTTTGAGACGAGCCAAGGGAAAGAAGAAGGGGAGGGGGAGAGGGTTAAATAACATAAATATGGTGAAAAAATATTATTTTTGTGCTTGCATATGGTACTTTTTTCTCTCTATCTATTTCTATGCATACATTTTCCATTTGCTATTTGCAATTATGGCTTTGGCTTTATAATGTATTCATCAGTGACACTGTGATCCTTTTGTTCTGCTGCATATTAAAATGGTTCAGAAGATAGACTAAAAAGGTCTCAGGTTCCCAAGAAGGAACATAATAGGGGTAATACATGGCAAGAGTAGTTTCTGCTTTCTGCAAAACAGGAATAAATAAGGGAGCTATTGCATTACACTTTGTGTACAGTACTGTACTCTTTGTCAAAATGGTAGACAGTATCTTATCCATTGCAAATACTAGCTCTTAACCTGATTTATGTCTTGAAACAATTTTTAAGGTTCCCTGTGCTCACAATGGAAACCACGCAGGATTTATAGAAGCATTATAAGCACATTCTTTTTGTGAAGAGCAATGTTAATATGATCATTTTGGTCATTCAAGAAAAAAAAAAGAAAAAAAATGAAGGCATGTTTTTGTTTTTCATTCCCACTTTAAAAGCAAGTTTTCTTTGGGTGTGACTAATCTACATGAAGTATAACTGTATCCATTACCCATTGTAAGTTTGTGCAATATGTGACAGCTGTTTGACCTTGTCACTGAAGTCCCTCTTGCCATGGAAAAGAATCAGGAGTATGCTGCAGAGAAGATAAAACACCCTTTATTAAGACTGCTGGACAGAATCAGACTCCTTGGTTCTCTGGTTGCCAGAGAGACTGTGTATCCTATGCATCTGTATGTCATCACAAAGATCTTTCTAACTGCTGACTTGGATAGCCCAGTTGTGGAAGAAACTGAGTAGAAAAGTCAGATCTCAGCTGCCCCAAGACTCAGCTTTGCCTCTGATATGCTACTTGATTATCTGGAAGCAAGACTCCAGCATCCAGGCTTGAGGCAAGATTCATCCACATTGCAAATGAGGAGGTAGCTACAAACACAGCTGCATCACACAGGCTCTGCAATGTGAGTAATATTCCTTATCCCCGCAATGTGTTCATATCTACATCAGTCAACCTTGTGCAGTGGTGGGAGAATAGGCAAGTGTTCATTCAAAATCAGTGTTTGACTGTAGCTTTTACAGTCGTTCCACATGAGCATGTGCCTAAGCAATGCAGTGTCTGAATGAGGATATCTCAGCTTGCCTTCACGTTGTTAGGTCCAGAACTGGAGGCAATATTGCTAAATCTGTGGGACACTGAAGATAATTTTCTTCATTAAGAAACATCAGCTGATGTGCCAGTAGGGGCTATCTTACCTGAAGGACCATGTATCTTTCTACAGGACTGAGTTTAAAATATATCAACTTTTTCCATGTTAGCTGGGCTGCATGTAAGTGCCTCTGAACTTCACTGTGGAGACATGACTTGAGAACTGCTGTTCCTCAGTTTCTCATCGATAAAACAGACATAAACAGTTTGTCCTAACTCCCATTTCTTGTTGTCCTAATTGTGTTAAAAGCAGTGACAGCATTTAATGAAGGGCTCCATGGTAGCCATTATTTCAGGAAATATTTAATATTTTTTTCAATTATTTGTTCCTCCTTACCAGGCAAATGCAAGTGATTCTTCCCATGACTTCATTTTCCAGACCCTACAAATCTGGAAGTGATGAAATCAAACAAAAACCATCAAAGAATCCAAAGGAGTATAAGGAAAAGATGGACTTAACTGGAAAATGTAGATGTGCTTCTCTTAAATATTGTAGATTCCAAAATATTTGAGTACATGCCACATTTTAACAACATGTGTATCCTTGAACTTTAGTAAGAGACCTTTAATTATTTGTTTTCTTTGAGGAGTCTGAAGATCACGACTCCAGTTACCACATGGCATTCATGTTTAGGACAGTGAAAAACAAGTCAAAAATAAATTAAATTACTTGATTTTCTTTATGTCTCTTTGGAACATAGCTGCTCTGGATGTTTATGTTAAATTAATGTTGGCTGTATACCACTGACATTATACTTACATAATTAGCATTGTCTCAATTTCTTGTAACTTGCTGTTATTCACTCTCATTGTGAGTTTATTTCCTCCTCAAAGAAATTTGGACACATCTCTGAAATAAGAATTGGTATGCAATTTTAAAAAACATTATTTCTGGTAGTCTCACTTGTGCCTTTTTCTGCCTATAGTACAGCTAACTAGGAGGAAAAGTACTTACACAGTATTCAGAGCTGTGAAGGATAAAAACCAGTAAAACAATCTTCCTAATTTCCCCCACCTCAGCCTCCTCTCTTCCTCATGCATTCAGCTTCTTTTATCTTTTTCTCTATCAGTCTTACTTATACCTGTCCCTGAAACACTTCAGCAGGAAAGACAAATTGATATTAACCCTTCAACATTAAGACAAAAATGATATCTTTGATGTACTTATATGCTTAGCTCAGGCAAATGACACCTAGTATGGAGAACTTGTAATTAGGTGACTACAATCTTTCCAAACAAGCTCTTTCCTTCTGTCTCTTATAAATCAGCAGTTCTTTTTACATATCTATATTCTTCAAGGATGTCTTTGAGTGAGGAGAAGTCATGTATGGTGCTTTTGTGAGGATATTCCTCAAATCTCTTGTAGCTACAGGGTGCTGCATTGCATAAAGGTAGGAGAAGGATGATCAGCTTATTGGTGGCATTTTACCCCACTGATATACAGTTTTACTTCAATTCTGCTCAACTTCTGCTTGGAAGAGGGAGTCAAGAGAGGCTGTTGCCACAGGCTGATGCTCAGGAGTATCTCACCTCAGTGACTCCTGCAGGAATTCAATGGGAGGTAGGAGGAACTGCCTTCATGGTGTCTTGACTGTGAAAAAAATTAGCTCCTCCTTCAACCCTTGGAGTTCCCACAGGCTCTGTTGCTCAAAACATAAATGTTAACTGACGGAGGTGGAGGTATGACACTTCAACATAGCACATGGCCCTTTGAGAACTTGTGCTGTGGCTTGCACAGTTCATATACCAAAGTCTACATTCACTCTCCTCATGCCCTCAAGCAAGCAGCACTGAGCCTGAAGAAACGGAGTGCTGATAGGCAGGATATGCTGAACAGAGATCACTGTTTTGCTGATACAACTGCATTGTGTCACAAAGCATGGTCAGAATAAGTGCATGTCTGCATGTCATCTACCCTTTGTAAGTTTGCTGGTGTCCAAATGCTCATTTTCTTTTCATTTATAAAAACACTTTATCTCCTGCTTTGTCTTCTGCTCTTTTGTATACTTGTGGTTCAGCAATATCACTGTGAGTCACATAACTCCTACCTACGTCTACAACTTCCTTTAATGCTTTGCTATCATCAGCCTATACAGGAAAATTTTTGAGTAGTCTTATGAGTTTTTTGTAAGAATTTCACATTTGAAATAGTTTTCCACACTGGTACACTGATAGCTTTTAATTTGAGTGGATATATATGCTCAGGTGTTAAGCAATCTTTGCAGCAAACCACAGCTGAAGCAGTTCCAAGACATGTGAGAATATGGGCTATTATAAAGACCTTTTGAGGTCTTTAAAAGCGTGGTCCTCTCAAATTATGCATTTCATAATTTCCCTACATAGAAATCATTATCTTAGAAAACTATTTCCCCAAGTACAAGAGACAGAATTTTCTGTTTCCTCTGATCATCTCTTGCTAAGTAAGTCTTTCCAGTTATGGCAAGAAATAAGGTCCAGAGTCATTTTTGAGGAACATTTTGAGGTCTCCAAGAGGCCTTTAAAAAGAAGACAGAAAAATAACACACTGAGGGACAAAATTCATGCTTATTTAACACTTTAACTGTTGGGGGGCATGCATAATAACAATGTATTACAGCAAAGGGAAATTCGTGTGGTTCAGTGGAATAGAGAGGTGGAAGTTGTCCTCTCAGATGTTAATGGGGAGAGCGGGGAGTTGTGAAGGGGGGGAAACTCAGAAATGCAACAATGCAACATACAGAAGAACATACAAAGCTGCAACAAAAGAGCTGCCCCTGTTTGACATTCTTGAAGTTTTGAAGCCGGTCATCCTAGCGCGTATTGAGTTTGGAAACATTAAGCACTAGAAAAATGTAAAATATTCTAATAATCATGCATGCTGCCTAGAGAAACTGTTGTGAAGTGTTCCTCATTACTGATATTTCAAGAGGTTAGTGATAGAAATGACTGCGAGATGAGTAATAAGCAAAATATCCACTCAGACTGATTCCAACCAATATGAATTATGCCTGAGTCAATAATAAGTGTAGGATTAGGTGTGCTGGGCTTGATTTTCCTCTCACAACACTGCAAATTAAAATTAATTCAATAGACTACATACCGCTAGCAACAGTGGGAGCACCTACTCTCTGTCTGCAAGATCCATATTAAGGATCTGTTTTGTAATTGGGCTCAAAAAACTGGTTTCAAATCTCAACGTGTGTCTCAAGTCATTAATCTCTGTGCCCTGTTACAATCCTTTTAATTTATGTGCACAATCTGTTCAAATCAAAAACACTCCAAGATAGGGACTTTTCTTGCTTAAAATCTGCTCAGATAGTGCCCAAAACATCTGCACTGGGAGACACAAATGTGGAACATGCATGTTACAGTGGGAACGAAGCCAAGGTCTTGAGGAAGACAGCTGAACAGGCATGAGTGGTCGGTAAGTGTATCGACTCGTTCAGTGCTTCTTGAATGAAACATATATATGACTTTGGTTTCTTATCGTCTTTCGGACACATCATCCTTTTATTTACTTCTGCTTTTGCTATTTCACCACAAATAAAGAGATCTTTGTTTCCCTGTATTCTCTGACACTACATGGTATGGTAACTGAAAGGATCATAAAGGGATAAAATAGAATGGCACATTAGCAGCCACTGATAGCACAGACTAAAAAGGAGGAATATTGAATTTTTTTTGTTTGTTTGTATTTAAAAAAAAAATCCTCAGAAAGTTACAACATGACTTTTAAAGACATGGGTTTTTTATTATTTAACTTCATTTAGTTGAATATATGCTGTATGCCACAGAAAAGCAATTCCTTTTCATGCACCTTTAAAGTCTTTTTGCCCCTGTGTCTTATCTCTTTTAGTTTTGCAAAACAATTACAAATTTTAAAGTGCACAGATTGCCTGTTTTGGGGGTTTGTTTTTTGTTGTCGTTTATTTTTTTTTTTTTAAGTTGAGAAACAATTATGCCTTGATGTGTTGGTTTGATGAATTCCCATTATAAGATTACTTACCCCACAAACCCCTCTGTTCCTTTTTATGATATTTTAGAACAAAATTTTAAACAAATATCTTCCTGTCCATGCTAGTGATCAGTCTCAAGAGAGAAACTCAGCAACATTCTAAAATTCTGCGCATGAAAACAAAGGGAGAAGAAAGGCTAAAGGATAATGTGCTAACCCTGGGTCACCACTCAGTTCCTCCCTAAGCTGCACTCTTCCTGTGTGACCTTGGGCTTTATCCCACTTCTTGTTACTCTGTAAAGTAAAGGTAGAAATACTTGATGTTACACAGAGGTATTGTGAGAGAGATAAACATCAAAGTCTGGGAGGTGCTCAAACACTACAGAGATAGAGACAAGTACTGCACATAGGAAAAACTCCATTAAGTGACTGAAAACCTCAAACAACAGGGCTTGAATCTTTAGACTTACAGTTTAAATAAAGCCTTGTCATATCTCATTGTGTAGTATTCATGAATGTTTATTTCAATAGCCCCGTCGCAGTGACCATCTGGAATCATTCAGTCGTACAGTACTACTCCGGGCAATAATTAATTTCTTAAGTCCTGAGAACAAGGGCCTAAGCCTTACCAAAATCTGATGCATGCAAGACCTGAAGGATCAGGTCAGCTTGGCTGATACTAATCTCAGCCAGGAGCTGTCTTGATATCAGATTGCCATGGTTTAAGAACTTACTGGGCTTCTACTGGGCTCTGGGACCCATGGTCATATATGTACCTTACCCACTGAAAATGCAAGGTAATATGACCTAGCTAAACTCCCTTTCAGTGCAAGCTAAGGGTGTGCACGCACCGACGAATCTTAAGCTTTTCATATGGAAAGATCCCAATAATTAAACTGCTATGATTTTCTTTGTAGAAATGCTTCTCGGTTCCACTGCACCATAGCTGCTAATCAAGAGTTAGTCAGCATTTGTCCCTGTTTTCCTGCTGCTGGAATATAGGCTTGGATGTTTATTCACCTTTTCTTTGACAGTGAACAGTAGACATCTTTTCAGCTGTGAAGACTATGGTGCTATATCAAAACTACAACAGAAAGAAGGGATGGTAGAAGGTAAATACTTGCATTCTTTGCTTCAGATACAGCCCAGTTTAATGAGGAATTTAGAGGGGTTTTATTACATCAAATCACAATAAAGACCATTAGTAACTTTGCATATAGACAGTGAAATACATTTATGGAGAAGTATAATAAATAAACAATGTAAATAATCATCATTTGAGCTAAGATGGCTGATCACAGTTGCATTCTCCTGAAATTAAAAAAAAAAAGCAGTATGTAACACATTGCTGCTCTAATGAAACACGGTACAATAAATCTGATTGGAGGCTGGTCAGTTTGTTCCTGATGCCTAATCGAGAGCTTATTTTATACCACAGTCCCTAGGGCCCTGATTTATCTTCAAAGCTTGAGCCAAGAAAATTCACATCTTCAAGTTGTCTGCAGGCTGTTTTTCTTTCTCTTTTTTTATTTTTTTTTTTCTTTTTCCTCCCCTCTCTCCCTCTCCAGATCTCCATCCTGGCTCAGTTAACAAATCTATTAATCCCTAGTCAAGTGTATACATGTAAAACTCTGATGAAAGAAAGCAAATGTGGAAGAAAAGAAGCACAACTCTACAGATCAACACCAGCACTGCTATTTTCCTTATGCTTTCATCTCTGTGTTCAGCAACATTTTATGTATGCATATATTTTCCAGCAATGTGGCAAGATGTAGCTTTGATACATTTACTTCATTGTCAATTTGGTCCAATAGCTACCTCACGTAAGCGGCCACTACTTTGTTCAAGAGATAACATCAAAAGATACGACAGTTTCAGGAGTGAATTTTCAAGATTCCAGTGGTCTGCTACTAACAGAAATTCTGTTGTGAGCCAGTAGGTTTTGGACAGTTAATTCCTATTTGTGTTTTTGAAAGATTTTTCTTTTTAGCTGGTTATCAGTATTTCAGTAATGTAATGGGGAAGGAAACAGATACCAGAAATATCTTTTTTAAAGTACCTCTGCAATTCTGCCTGTAAATTAAGCAATTAAATATGTAAGATCTATGGTTAGACACCTACAGACTCAATTGAATAAACAACAGTCTAATAGGGTGAATTAAATCTACACAACCGTGGAACTCATACCAGCATGTGAGACTGAAGATACCCATCAGTATATTCTATTCCCTGAATGTGCTAGTGTTTTGAAAATTTAACCCACTGTATGTTTATGGTTATCTATCCCTTCCCTTCCTCCCACGTACCTACCAATTATTTCATTCTTATGGAATGTGACTTAGCTTGGAATATTGAATCTCTTCATTTCAGGGCATGCACAGTGTTTACCTGTAGCTCATATGCTACTGTATCTTGATGGGATCTTGAAGGAGGGTTCGAGGCTGTTTAGTTTCCATGCTTAATTCATTCTTGAAGAGGTTTAAACAGAGACTGACAGCATGTTAATGTTTGATAATCATTACCATCAGCTAAAGGGAGAATCAATGATCACGTTATACTTCCGTTGGTTTTAGAAACCTGTGACTGAAAAGTCAAAGTCATTAATCAGCCCATAGTATGGTCTACATAAAACAAACTACATCCTCTCTGCACATAAAGCATGTTGCCTCCTGTTCATGCATGTTATCTTTCAATTTACATTTTATGCAGATTTTCCTAGCTCTATGATCTTCGATCAATTTTCAAGCTTATAAGAATGTTTTAAATACTTCCAGCCCTTCTTCAGGTTTCACCATTTTCATTTGCAATTGAAAATGCTACTGGCTGAAGCTACAGCTAGGAGGTGGCATGTTCCGAGCTGAGGGGGGAAATCCCATCCTATATGATACAAAGAACAGCCAACTGCTAGCAGAAATCCTGTTCGGTTAATGAGAACCAATTTACTAGCACTACCGTTTATATTTTTTTATATCATTTATATTACCTTTTGTACTATTTACATTATTAAGAGAATATATAAACAAGACATAACAGAATTATGATTTGTTCCGTTATAGTATCAATCTCAGTCATGCCTTCAATTTTTTCGTATTTGAACTCTGTAATTCCAGAGCCAAAAATCAGTGTCTGTTGTAAAGTGCTTGTAAATGAATACAGCAATGAGTATCCAGATAGTTCGATAATATAGGTAATACAGAGGAATGTATTTTGAAACACACCTGTGGTGGGCTGCATTATTAGTACAATTTAACAAAAAGCAAACTGAGACACAAGTGATCATATACTGATATTTTCACAGGTTTCCATTAATCTGGGGTCTGGAATTATGCCATCTTCTCATATCTGACCCTTTACTTTCTCAGTGTTATTTCTCTGTCACTTCAGCCAGGAGCCTGTGCTTCTGGTGCTTAAGGTCTTGAGATAACTCTCAAGTGACAAATGATGATGTATGTACACACAGTTCAGTACTTCTCCCTTTGAGTTTAACTGATCTGGGAAATGCTATGGCCCCTAGAAATCAGACTCTATTTTTCAGCTTCAGCAATAGAGAAGAGAAGCATTCTGCTTTAATATGAAATTTCAACAGTTGGTTCAGAAGTATTTTCTGACTTTCACAAGCTTATAGAAAAGACAAGTCTCTTGACATGCACCTTGTGCTTTAATCACAAGAACATACTTAATTAGAGGCAAATTCTGACACTGAGTCAATTAGATCACTTGTGGAATAAGGTAGTCCTCAGTGAGAGTGACAGTGGCAAAATCTGGCCCTTGATAAATGAAAGGCAATGCTGAGTACCTCCCTGGGACTTTGATGAGAATGCACAGTTAACAGCCTTGCCTAAAAGTCTGAAGCTTTCCTGCCTTCCCTTATGAAAGTAAAGGATTTCTAAATATGTTCTATTGTTATTATTTATTTAAAAATACAGTAAATTATTCATGTTCTTTTTATTCTTATTTGAATCAGAAAAAAATTCCTATTTCTGATACTAATTGGTTGAGATTTTCAAAGCTGAATAAGTACTGAAGGAGAGGAATTAAAAGACTTATCTTCCATTCATTCACTCACATGGTACTCATCATTGCTGCGTTTCTCTCAAGAGTTCCTTTTCCTACCTATAAGTTTGAACTATGTCACCTTCTGTGTTAGAACACCACACCTTTCTATAAGAGATGACTGCTGTTCATTTCTCATCTTTATTGTGTTTTGCATGCTTATTTGTTTCCCAAAATACTCCTTCCCATATTTCTTTTTATCATTGGAACAAACTTCTGATAATAGGGCTGATTCTTTTGTCAGCACATGGGATTTATCAGATCACCATGTATCTCGAATACTGCTAAGAGATTATAGAATTTCTACAAGGCATAGTGGAAGGTTTATTTTCTGTGGTTTTAACCTTTTAGAGCCAGTACTTTGACTCAGAATGAAAACAGGGTAAATATTTTTAAGAAAAGGATATACTCCCGTTTATCATTAATAACTTCCAAAATTCAAAGTGTTTCAACTTGCTCAGTTGTATGGTTAATATTTTGCATCCCTTCTGCTGAAGCAGTCACTGCAGATAGTTCAGAAGTTAATCTCCCTCCAGCTGCAAGCTAACAATTTATCCAGTTTAGGATTGTATGTCACCAGTGAACGTTCTGACCACTTGTAAAAAGCAGTGCTCTGACCTCAATAATTGCATAAGCTCTGGATGGGTCTTCTGTCTATGAGACATTTTCTTACAAGCAGTAAAAGTTCCCAAGACTACACAAAAAAGATACTGGTGGAGATACTGCAGTGATTGTTCATACACTGGGAAGAAATGCTTCCTCTGGAGTGGAAAGAAGGCATAAGGGGCCAAAACTGTAATGAAGACATGAAGTTATAACAGGAATAAATTTAGCTCTATGAGTTTAGATGAGCAGCCTGGACAAAATGGTACGTGACAGCTCTTCAGAGACAGGTTTTCCTCTGAGTCTGTACTGCCACTTTAGCACTACATGTTTTTCTTAGCCCTAATCATATGCAGTGCAAGAAAGAAAAGAAACTCAGCTGCTTCTAAGTGCTGAAAAATACCGTAGCTTTAGAGATTCAGATGAATGGGTAAATGGTTGGATGGACAGTGAGTAGAACCCCACCAAATAAACTTCTCACAATTTGGACTGGCCAACTCTCTGATCATTTTTCTCAGTGGGTTAAGGAGAAGCATGCAATTGTAACACCTGGGAAAAGTTAGGCTCAATATCATGGTGTTCTGACATGAACCAAATCTCTTATCCAGGACAGTCAAGATTCTTCATCTCTTGAAAAAGAAAGACATGGTAATAAAAAGTTTATCCTTCTTCCATTATGTCAAGACTCCAAAATAAAATGAATGACAGATCATCATAGTTAACCAAAATATTGAGCTATTGCCATTCTAAAAATATTTTATGAAGGGTTAGGGAAATCACGTAGACTGAAAAAAATTAAAATAGCAACTATTTTCAAATATAGAAAGATTGTTGTTTACAACAATTATCATTGAAAGATCTAATTAGTCTACTTTATTAGAATTCTGGATCGAGACTAAAATGAAATTTAAAAATATTCCAAAATGATGTTTTAAAAAGAACTTCTGATTGTTCAAACAGGAACAGAACCACAGTGATTAAATATAAGAACTTTATTGTAATATGAGTATGCCATCAGAGGTTTCCTTTTTGCAAACAACTTTCTACTAGCATTTTTACATTGCGTTTATATTTTAAGCAACAAAAGTTGTACCTCTGGTTATTCTTTTGATAATCAAAATCCACTAACATAGGTAAAATGTTCAGATTCTTCTAACTTGCTTTTCGGCTTTTCATCTTCAAGTGTCTGCATATGTAGTTGACTTCCAGGTAGAAATTTAGACATTTGTCCTCTAAATATTGGAAGCTGGTGCAAATAAGGTGGCAGAGAAACAAGTACTTTGATTTACCCTTGCAATTTATTTTTGGGCACAAAAATATTGCTATACCTGTAATATATGCAAATTGCGTGAACATGGAGCACAGGCTTGAGTCCTTTGAAAAATTCCTCAATCTGCTAGACAACCTCGGTCGCGTATTTGGATAAAGCAGCAAAATTAATGGATGAAGGGAAAACGGCAGATGTAATGTATTTGGATTTTAGAAAAATATTTGATACAATGTCTGACAAAACCTTACTTGAAAACTTAATTGAAGCTGGCTTGGAGAAGAACAGTGTTATGTGGATTGAAAACAAACATTAATGGATAAATGAGTAAACAAGACTGCAAATAAAGGGTAATGATAAACCACAGTGTAATGATTGAGGAGTGGTGCCTACCAGGGCACCAGAGGGATCAGCCTTTGGTCTTATGTAACATCTTTATTAACGATCTCAAACACAGAGTAAGCAAGATACTGACAAAATTAGTGGATGATACTAAATGTGCAGGAGATGTAAAGGAGAAGAATGAAGATTTAGATGATTTAATTATAACAGCATGAATAAAGAGCAAACAAAAGAAACTTCCAACCATTTCAATGTACTGGACTACAGCCAGATACAAGAAATGCAGCAGGAAAATAATCTGTGGGATAGAAGATCTTCTGAGAAATGATCCATAGTGGTTGACAACTAAAAATTAATATGAACTCTACATATAACATAGCAGTAAACAAGGACCAGGTCCAGTATGGGACAAAGATACAGAAAAATCATTTCATAGGATATCATATGATAAGGTCACAGTCCTTTCTTACATAACGGTGGTCTTCCACACCAACGGAATTATTGTTTTCTGTCCTGGACAATTGATAAGAAAGCACACCATCTGGAACAACAAATAAATAAATGTTCATAAGGGAGATATATGGAAAAATAATGGGAAAGGCTAAAGCACACTTGTAATTAAGAATATGAAAATAGAAATCACAATTCTGCACACAGTTGATAATCAGAAAAAAAGATACTTTTTTTTAAGAAAAAGATAGAACTGAAAACAACAGGATATGACTGAAAGGAGGAAGTAAGCTGAACAAGAAAGGACAATATTCTTTATTTACATTAAGTATGACTAACAGAATTGTTGTCATAGGGCAGTGATAGAGCAAACAAGCCTGAGTGGCTTTGACAATAAAAGTTCTGATTGTGTCCAACTTCCTTTGAGGTGGCAGAAAATGTTTTCTGACCAATACATGTCCAATAGTTCAGTTACGCTCCACACACCTGATGCGCCTGGCCTAAACCACAAGTAGGGTTGAAAGATTCACAGCTGGTAATCTACAGTGATTTAGAACATATGCAAGCAGGGTCTCTGTCTTCTCTAGGGGTTTCCTGAGTGATGGAAAATCTGGGGGAAAGAAAAAAAAAAAAGAAAAGAAAAAAAAAGAGGGTAAATAACATCTGGAAACTTTATTTATCCTCTACGGAGATCATACAGCTCAAATGCCCAGGGTAGGTCTTGGAACTATGATTTATGTCTCCCTGTGCCAGATTTGATGAATTTGGTGCAACATTACATTGTAAAGGGTGTCTGGGAAATTCTCTGACTATCATGTGAGGTGTCAACATGTATGTAGAGGTGTTATGTAAAGTCTAGTACAACTATGGTAATCAGACGTATCAAGTGACAAGCTGCTCACAAAGTCTTGGAACCCGAGAGCTTTGCACATGGGGATGCACCTGGATTAAGAAGCACACAGTCTCTGCAGAGGGTCAGAGGAGGCAGAAATCAGCCTCTCCCAGCAAGTGCTGCCCCAGCTGAATGGCTGCGCAGGGAGCATCGGCCAGAGATTCTTGCAGAATCAGCTGTGGTGCATCGGCAAAGGCAATAAGCCAGGGACAGTGTGACTGTACAACCGTGGCAAATGGTCTGAGAGCCATGGTGTGTCAGAAAGCCCAAATGACTTCTCATGTGTAGAAGAAGCTGGCCCTTCTAGGAAACATAAAAAGCAGAGGTAGGATGTGGTGCCATTTGCCACCAGCCTTTTGGGGAGGGAGTCAGCCATTTCTTTCCATGTTTCAGTAGAAATGGCCATGTGTCTCTGCCTCCTAGGAACTCCTGCTACAGCTGTATAATCCTTTGGGACTCTGAAGCCAAAAGGAGATTGGTATTATGATAGATTTCAACATAAGTGGTGGCAGCGGTAATTTTTTCGGTCTTTGAGGAAAGTTCAGTTTTGTACAGACGCTGTGTGGCATTACCCTTGTTATGTGCAACTTGGCAGAGGAGTCTGTAGAGGCAGCAAGGCATTTCCTTTCTGCATCTGCCTGGGATCTATTCTTAAGCAAGACTTGTTCCCTGTCCTGATGCATAGAGGTTCCAGACCACCACATATGAACCAGATGAGAACAGATCTTGTACCATCTCAGAAAGGCAAGGGTCTATCAGAAAATCAACATTAAAAGCATCCGTAATTGTGAAAGCACTGCATGAGCAACGCATGATATTTATACAGTTCTTCCCTCCCAAAGGGTCTTAGAGCATTTTATTCCCTCATCTGACACTGAAATGCAGCCACCTCTGGGGTGGAAGCCAGCAACCATTCAGCATCATGGACAGTGCCATATTTAAGCAAGATAAATGCACAGAAGAAAGACCATCTGTTAGCATGCCAGTCAATTTGTAGATACAAGTAGATCCACAGCAAGTTGTGACAAACCCTGTGTGCCAGAGCCCCCTCCAACATTTCTAGCAGAGTATAGGCAAGCATAAGGAAGTAATTTGTGTACACCCTAGTGGTGCTGTGAGCTTGCCTAGGAGGATTCTTTGCACTCTGTGATACCACCTTTTCCCCCCTTGGACAAGGGATGGAGCAGATCTGATATTATCAGCCAGTGGCTCTCCCATATAAGAGTGTGAATGTAGGCATGACGACTTTTTTGCTCAGATCTAGTCAGTGGATTTTGCCAAAGTCTTGAGCCAAAGCTCCTCCGGAGGAGTGCCCAGAAACGTTTGGCTCTAAAACCAAACTGAGGGATCTCTAAGTGCCAAGTTGTAGAAGCCTCATGGAGTCTCTGTGGCCAAAACTGTGGAAAAGGAAATTTGCTCTGAATAGAGCCCTTATAGATCAAACATTCAGAGTAGACTAAACATCTCTGACAATGAGTCTAAGATTTCATGGCAAGGCAATTTTGCTTAGTAATTTGTTCAGATCTAAACACTTTTCGTTCTGTAAGTTCATTTCTCACTAAATTATTTTCTCAGGACAGTTCGTTTGAACATAATAAGGCATCCAGGCCTCAACTACAGCAAGACCTTTGCAATGCAAGTGCATGTGTTATAATACCTTATATTCTGTCATGAAGATTTAATAAAATTCACTAAAATGATGGACTGTAATAGAAATTTTTCAACAATGTATGTTAAAAGGGTCCTTATATAATGACTTAGAAGTAGGGAGTGTGTTTCAGCGTACAATATGCTGTGAAGGATTAGCCAAACTATTGGGAAGCCCACACAGGTCTCTACTACCCTCAGCACTTGTGAGTCATTATGGTCTGGTTTGGTTCTCTGATAAATTCAGTAAACTGAGGTGCAGTATATCACGCAGCAATGTCGTATATCATTCCATTCTCTAATAGGAACATAAAACAACCATTGATTGCAAACAGGCTCTTTTAAAGATTCACTACACTGTTTGGCATTTCCAAATGTTTTTATGTTGGCAAGCTATTATAATAACTCATATGGGATCAAAATGCATATAACTTATTCCAAAGTATTGCACATGCTAATTAAGTAAACAGAAGTGCACTTGTCCCTACCTCCCCATCAAAAGCAAGTATGCTTATTCTCCAGAACATTATTTCATTTCTCCTCTTTATGTATCATTCCAAACCTTCTTCTCCCACCTCCAGCATTCATAGTACTGTTCACTGACTCTCTTGTTAGTGTCTTTGTCTTTTCATATATCTAAAATATTAAAGTGAAGCAAGGTAATGAGTCACTTTTTATCTCTCCAAGGAGGAGAGAGGAAGATGACACATTGTGCACTGATTTTACTAAGAAAAGTACAGTATGTGTGGAGATTTTTTTTTGTTTTTATTTAATCTTTATCAAAACTGCATCGCATGAATAATCTTCATTCTCTGAAAGAAAAAAAAAGAGCAAAGCAAAGGAAGGTGAAAAAAGCACTAACATTGATACCAATTACAATATTTTTCCAGTTCAGTTCATGGCACTGGGGTCTTTCGTGCAGCTTAAGACAATCATGTCCAAAAAAATTGTTTGATACAAATCAATTTCAGGCAAAATAAGCTTCTCCTTGATGTCCATATGTGTAAGTCCCATTAGTATTACTTCTCCATATAAACCAAGGGAAAAAACAGACATCTTAGAGTTAATCGTATCTTCACATTTGAAGCCAGAACTACGATCTGCCATTATCATGTTTACACGGCTTGCACCTTTTTGCATAGAGTGGATACCACTAACATCTTCATGGAGCATGAATGAGAAGTGATCCCTGAGCTGAAATTTTTAAATTTTGGGATACACATTCTGCAGAAAGCAGAGGAGGAATGTCTGTCCCTCACTGCAGCTCTGGAGGGACTTTTCAAAAGGCTTTAACTTCAAATTGGTCACTTGCTTAAGCACTGGTGAGACTTTGTACCTACAATGTGTCCTGGAAGGAAATTGCTGGGGGGGCACAACAAAAAGTGGAGTCTGGCACAAATGAAGAGCTGGGGCTGGGGACAAGGAATTGCTCCCGCTAAGGAATTTTCAAAGGAGTTCACCTAGGTGAAAATGGTCTTTGAGTTATAAATCGTTCACACCCCAACTTGTGGCTATAATCACTTGTGCCAGAGGAACAGCCAAAACCAGCTGCTCCACGTTGTCTCATTAGATCTGCCATTTTACACACAGCAGCCAAAGACAAAACAGGCAGTTGCTTGGCAGAAGCCCGGGGCTGCTTGGCACCACAGCAGAAGCATGCTCGTAGTGCCGACTGTGGCCAACCCCAGGCACAGAGAGGAGAAAGAGAGGAGGAGGAGGAGGAGGAGGCAGCCCATGGGCAGTGCCAAGCTTCATTATTGCAACAAGATTTACCGGTTGTAGGTTAGCTTTCTGAGCAGGCAACAACGCCTGCAATGTTAGAGAAGGACATACACCTTATTTGGATCTCAGCAGAGCACTGTGAGGTCTGGAAAGCCATAAACAAAGGGAATCATGTCATATCCACGTTACTTTTGAGTCTGGCTGTGGGCTCACATCTCTGTGTGTTTTTGTGAAAACAGAGGGCTAAAAAGCCAGCCTTCCAGTGCTTCAAAGAATAGCAAAGGACTTTGAGTGCCCTTATGGAAAGATTAGCTACAATCACTCCAACCTCCAGCTCAAACACCTACCATGATTAAGTTTCATAGTGATGATACATTTCCCTTTATTGTGGGTCTTTCAAACTGCATTTCTCTAAAACAACCATTGTAAAGGAAAGAAGCAGTTTGAGAGGAAGGTCCTGCTACTGTATGGATTGACTTTCTCTTGCAGTGCATGTTACAAATGTGTAAACCAGGCTGGCTATGAATCTTCCACTTTAAGATGATAAGGTACCAGCTGGCTGATGCAACATAACTTTAGTAGTGTCTTATTTATCTGTGTTGGAGGAGATAATGTTAATCCCTTCAAAAATATCTCATAGCTTCCATTCCAGATCCCTGTGGTCCTTCACAGGGAAGCCACAAAAATACAAATCTTGCTAAAAGAATGAATTTCTTTCTTTAAAGAAAGTGGAGTTTCAGGTGTTTTCTTTACTACCTTGGCATCTTCTCTGTTTTCCATGGTTAATGATCATAAGACCACTTGCAACTTCTGGATATTCTGAACAGCATCCACCTGCACTAGAATGAAGAATGCAAACTTTTGCATTTGGATACCTCAAATTATTATCTTCCTCTGGGACATTTACTTGGTCATTGGGCTCCATTGTGGCAAATGTCACAGCATCTCTGACATGGAAGAGCAGACTCCTCTATGCAGTAGAGCAGGCACACTCAGGATGGTGAGGCTGGGTATCAGCAAGTTCCATCAAGAACAGTAAGCTTAGTTCAGTCTCTGTGCCTACATAGGGAAGATGTAGATTCTCAAATCCACGCATTGTTTGCCAGTTACTTCACTTTATCCCAGTGGAGATTTTATAACTGTGATGTACTGAACTTAACCACATGCTCAGCCTCCCTCAGTTATCCTAGGACACAAGAGATCTTGGTTCACCACACTCATCTAAATCTCAAATTCAGAGCTGAAGGCTGAAGCACTTGACAAGGCTTTCCTTCCTCAGGCTTCAGGAGTAGCACTTTGACTGAACTGAGCTGAACAAAATATGCAATTAAGCATTTAACTCTCTGCTGTGCTTTGGGAAAAACCTCTTGGAAAATCTGAACCAGAACTGGCTGGACCAAACTACAGAATGCTCACTCTGTATCCTAAAACTTCTGAGAAGAAAATACAGACCTCTGAGAATTTTGCCAAATCACTAGTGGCTGTGGTGGTGGAGGACTTGTTCATACAAAAAATTGTGAAAAGTGCACAATATCATCTGGTAAGAAATAAGTCCTCAATAGTGAAGCTCTTCTTATGAGAAAGAAGCTAAAAAAGAATCATAGTTGCAGCATGTATCCTTAATTTTATGCTGTACCTTTGAATATGTTGAGGTTTTGGAAGTTCCTCATTCTTACACAAAAATATATTCAAAACTTACTCTTCTTAAGATTTTTTTTTTCCATTGCCGAGTGGAAAAAAAAATAAGAAAAGGAAAAGAACATGAAAAACATTTGTGTCTAAACTGGAATTCTCACAGTGAAGGCAAATTTGGGACACTCTAAACAATGCCAAGTATTAAGAAGCGAAGAGGGGTGTCCCCTCTATTGTTTTAAGGTCTTCTTTTCCCTCTCACAATACAAAACTAACTCTTACAACTAACCTCATAGGATATCAGGCTGGAACAGCATATCCCAAGCACCCCAGCAGGAGTGAATGGAAATCCAAATACTCCTTACAGGAGTAACACCACTCCTTCAGAGAGCATGTAAGCCGTATATTTTGAACCTATATTCAAAAGCACGCATTCTGTATGGAGAGGGAGGATATATAGGAAGTAAATGCACTTTCACGGTAGTGTAACACAACCCTCTTCTCTGTTGTTCCCTTCTCTTGGCATCAGGATGGATGTAATTCTTCTCATGCATTATTGATCGGCCCAAAAGCCTGCCAAGCTAGCCTGCTTTTTTTGTGACAGACAAAGGAGGGTACACGGATGGCACCTCTCACTGCTTGGGGCTCTGCTTTCATTAAGAACATTTTCTGCCTGTTCTCCAAGGGCACCCTCTGTCAGAGACTGCAACGTAATAAAAAAAATATGGCTTTGAACTCCAGTGAATAGAAACAAAATGAATTAACGTTCAGGTGTTCATGCAACCTGATTACAAAGGCCCCATTCAGTGGCGTCCTTCACACCTTTTCACTTGTCCCTGTATAATCTCAACACATCTTTTAGGCTCTCTGCTTTTCTAGTCTCCCTCCTCCCCACACCCCTCCACCCCTTTATTTCCTAATGCTTGCAGGTCCTCCAGGAAGACATAAGCACTTACAGTTGTTGAGTGATTAAATATTTATAATCAGGGCAATGAGTGAGGTGTTGAATAATAAATGCTAAGGTTGAGGCGGCCTTAGATAATTTCTGCAGATTTCTTCATCCACAGCCTCTTTGATTCTAAGGCAAAATCCTTTTAATTAACAAAAACTTTTTTCATTTCTTTCCTTCTTCTTCCTCTTCTTTTTTTAGCAGTTGTGACAGGCAATAGTCCTTTACGACTGTTTTCTTCATGATCCTTAACCCTGAGACAGTGTTCGAGCTGTCATTAAAACCTTAGATAAGCATGCATAAAATTCACATTGGTTGGTGCTTGCTCCCATTTGGGTTTGCTTTTTATACATAGAAAACATATACAAATATATATATTTACCCATATTCACTAAAACTCCTCCACATCAACTACTATTTCATGAAGATATGAAAGTCTGTAATAAATGGTCAGTCAGCTATTAGGGACAGTTATACCATGCTTTGTTGGGGACGATGAGCTTCTTTATAGAACTGTAATCGTAGGTAATGCTGTACTTTACAGAACAGAGAGAACAGCTAGATTATTCAGTGGCTTCTCATGATTTGAACTAGCAATTAATTTAGTCTTTAAGAACTCTCTTTGCCCTCCTTAATCTCTCTAACCAGCAGCATTGGAGCTAGGGATTTTTTGAATAATTTTTTCTTTAAAAAATAATTAAAAGAAAAATCTGGCTTCTGAAGTCATGTGAGATTTTCAGTTTAGGGGAAGGAGAGTTCTGTTTCTTTAAGAAATATTTCAGACACAAGTGGTATGGACAAAATCCTGTAAAAGTGATGTCTCACGATATCAGAAGTCCTGCAGCAAGCATGAACAGTTTTCCTTCCCCTCTCTCCTTCCAGTTACATTCACTCTCATGACTATGCAGGAGGCTGATTTGTCATTTCTGAATGTTGGATTTGGCTGGGAACTGCTGGTATAACACAGACAAAATAAAATACAAGGCAGCACCTCCTGTGAGCCACAGTTTGGAGAGACCAACTTGAAATGACCAAAAGTAGGAAAAAATGAATTCAGCAATACTATTTGAAGAAATAGTAAAAAGGCATCTGACAGTTAGGAGCTTCGAAGTATTTCAGTGTCGAAGATGACTTAACCTGGAGCATAAAACTAACAGAGAAACATTAGAAACCCCATGGTCTGTCTCCGATCATGTCACTCTGATGGCTATATCTCTAACTCTTCTCAAAATGGATGTTGCCATATTTCTCCATGTGACAACACAGTTTTGAAGCTTATTAAATAAATATTCTATAATCTTTTGAGATCTTCAAAACAGAAAGGAATGGTAAAATATTAAATGTCCCTCTGCTCCACTTTGGTGAGGCTCCACATAGAGTCCTTAGTACAGGAAAGAGAGAGTGCCCAGAGGAGGCCACAAAAATGATCAGAGGGCTGGAACACCTCTGCTATGAGGACAGGCTGAGAGTTGGGGTTATTCTGCCTGGAGAAGAGAAAGCTCTGGGCAGACCTTATTGCAGCCTTTCAGTACTTAAAAGGGGCTTGTAAAAAAGATGGTGACAGATTTTTCAGCAGAGTCTGTTGAGATAAGACAAGGGGTGATAATTTTAAACTAAAAGAGGGGAGACTCAGTCCAGACATTAGGAAGAAATTTTTTACCATGAGGGTGGTGAAACACTGGCACAGGTTGCCCAGAGAGGTGGTAGATGCCCCGTCCCTGGAGACATTCAAGACCAGGATGGACAGGGCTCTGAGCAGCGTGATTTAATTGAACAAGTCCTTGGTCATTGCAGGGGTCTTGGAATAGGTGACCTTTAAAGGTGTCTTCCAACTCAAACTACTCTATGATTCTATGACTTGGGCTGTGTATGTTGTATAGCATCTTTTGTGCAGAGTAAGTAAAATGAAAGATTTCTTATGGGTATTTAGGCTTGAAAGGAGACAGTACAGAAAAGACAGAGCTTGTAACTAGGCAAGATCTTAGTTGTCTGCCTCATTCAGCCATTGATTTAACTGGAAAGTAGTTAAATAACTTCTTCCGTTTCCACTACACTTATAACTTTCCAGATTAGGATCTGCCACTTCACATGCATTTGGTACCTCTTCTCCCAGCAAGGGTCAGATCTCAGTTAGGGCTTCTCAGTGGCATTATCACTGTTAATAATAATGGTAATAGTAATAAAGGTAAATACCACATGAAAAAGATATTGAGAACTCTGTTGTAAACATCTCAAACTCAAGAGCAACCACAGATTTATTAACAAATTTAACCTTATGAAGAGAAAATTAATCCAGGTGTAAGTTGTGTCAAGGGCTCAGTGCAAAATATGCATAAATATTTGACTCCTAATAGTACTTATTCATGTAATACTCCATGCTCCTCAGTTTCCCTTTCTCAGGCTCACCAATACACTAACTGCTATGCACCCTGAAATGGTGCATTACAGAGGTAACAGCAGTGTGTGTGTCACTGCTAGATCAATGGATGGTAAAAGGTTACTTAGAAATGCCTCCTAATATTGTTTCCTGTCCCCATCAAGGGGCAAATGCTAAACCACCAACAGCTGAATAGATTTATCACCAGATGCCAAGGCTGCTGATAATTTTTGGGCATGTCATTCCCAGTAGGGGCCACTACAGAGCATTCAATAGGAAGACTGGGAAGAGAAGAAGAGTACAGTATAACAGAAGGAACCAGGTAAATATGAAAAATGCTTCACTGGAAGATTAATCCTTCCTGTAGTCCACCATTAAAGTAATAAAAGGTTTATGATTCATTTCTTACATTATAATGGAGGAGGCAATTAGTAATTACTGGATTTATAGTATTTGTTGTGTTAACTCAGCCAACAAAATACACAGCAAAACTGTTTTTCTGAATCACATTCATTGCAAAGTAATGTTCTTGAAGCATTAAAAATGCAATCTAGTGCACTGCACTTCACGTGTTATTACAGAAAGAAGGATGGTTCTCCAATGTACACTGAGCTATTAAGAACTCAAATATTTCCTTCATTTTTTCTATGCATTTTTTTTCCCAAAGAAAGGTTAAATCATCTAAGTCTAGTAATAAGATTTCGTACAAAACCCCAGAGCTCCTTAATGTCTATTGTTAAAAAACTAAACATACTTTCTCAATCAAACTACAACATCTTCCTTCTTAATGTGCAATCAAGTTTGGGTCTTTTCTTGGCATAGTGCAATGTCCAAAGTTACGCAGTCTTCACTGGCTACTGTCATTTCCTTCTTCTTTGCCTTAAAAATACTTTTTTTACTTCCACTTTTTACTTCATTAAAATATTATTTGCCACAGCAGTATTTTTCTCCTGCTGTGAATCAGATTCCATTATTATACATTGATCAATTTCAGGTAAAGGTTTACATTCTGGCACTGCTACAAAGTAAATTTTATGTTAAAACTACTCAACATATAACAAAAATTTTAACCTGAATTAACAAAAAAAGAAAGTATTATTTCTGTTACATTATCGTATCTCACCTACACGTGCCTTGGAGCTAAAAAGCTATAAAAATAATTGATTTATAATGTATCCATGTTAAGTTATTGGGCTTCTGTCCATGAGCTAAATTAAACATGTAGGATAATGGAAAACATATGACTTTCCATCCAAAACATACAATCGTCTTTCTCTTCAGCCAAAGGAAAATATACAATAAACACCACTCATCTAAAGGGACTCTACAGCCAGGGAAGGAAAATGGAAAGACAAAGGAATGAGGTGAAGTTTGAGGAAACACCTCTAACTTAAGTGAGGGTTTTTTCTAAATCATGACTGCAGACATAAACCCCATGAAATTCAAGGTTGCCTGTTCCCCTGCTAATATGTTTTCCTATACATTCCCTAAATGTTTTCATTTACAAAAACAAGATTGCCTTTCCCTTCACTGAAGAAAAAACTAGCCATGAAATCCTCGATCATCAAGGCAGGAACAGCCTTGTAGTGCAATTTCCTTCTAAAAGTTCCTAAAACTGAATTCAGAGTTATACTGTCATGTGTAGCACCCCTCAGGGGCTTCTTGAAAACCATTTCCCCGTCTGAGTATGTAATGCTGTGAAACCCAAATGGGAAGCAGTCGATCTTGTCAGCTGTTTCTAGTCAAAAAGGTTTTTGACAGGGCAGAATTATTATTCTTAGAAGTAAATTTCTGCTATGGAATTAAGTTCACTAGAGTAAAAGCTGTTGGAAAATTCAAAATTGTCAAAATTATTGAAGTAAAAAACTCTTTATTCACCTGAACATTTTTCTGATCCTATTATCTTCAGAATTTTGATTGGTAATATGGATTTTCAGTTTCTATGTGAAAAAAAAAGTAATCTGAATTTTCGGGGAAGACAACAAAAGCCTACAACATCCAACACCAATGACAGATCTACTTCACATCCACTATTTATTACATTGGAAAAAACCTTATAGAATTAACATGTAAAAAAGCCCAAACAATGTTGTCATGTAACTTACTCTTTATCACTACTTCCTTAATATGTTTTCAAACCTGAAGAAGATTCTGTGTGCCTTAAAGCTTTCTGGTTTTGTACCAACCATATCAGTTGATCTAATAAAAGATAATGACTCTACAAACCTTCTCTTTAAAAACATTTCACACAGTCTAGCTACAGACAGAGGGGGAAAAATTAAGCTTACAAGCCTTGCTTGTGAAGTCCCATTGAAAGAACGATGAGTTTGTCTGGATGCAATATGTAATAAACAACCCTGTGAAAAAAAAAGGCAGAAGCTCGCACAGCATCTGCTTTGCAAACTTAAATAACTTGGCCATTTAAGTTGTTTTGTTTGGTCTATTGCATATGGCAAAATGGTCCAATTGATGCACTCAGTACCATCAGTATTTCATTTTTAAAAACTAATCTGTTCTCTTCCGTCCTCCCCTCCATGTTGATGGAAGATCAGTTTAATATCTGGATTGCTGGCAGCATGCTTGAGTGTTGGTGAGTCAGCTAGATGGGAATGCTCCCTCTGAGTCAGTGCGGAGCCAGCCTCCCAGCATGGTGCTTGGGGACACTCTGGTGCTTGAGCTGCAATCGTTTAGATCAGAGAAAACCAAAGCCCTGAACAGTTGCGGTCACTTGAGATCAGATGGAAAAAACAGAGATATTACGCCAGTATCCTCAGCAAACTCAAAAGACAATAATTGCACTAGGCCAGATCTGCTCACACTGCCAAGAAGCCTGATGAGATAAAGACAGTCTTCTTTGTTTTCTGTCATTAAAGAGTCAAGCTTATTATTTCTTTTTATTGAAAAAACTGTGTAAAAGTTGCTATATTCCACATGAGAAGTGGTTGCATTTCAGTGCTACAGAAAGCAATTCTGGTAAGTATAAGCTGTAGGTTTCCACATGACAAGGAATAAATCAGTCCTAGCTGTGCTTTTGCATTGATTTCAATGGAGTTTAGACCAGCCCCAGAGTTTGTAAAGCATCTGTATCATCTGGGAGAAAATAAAAGACATTTAATAACAAATAAATTCTTATTTTGGAAAAAAAAAAATAGCCTGTACTACTAATCCTTCCTCTGGACTAAAAGGTCTTCGTAGAAGGGACCAGATTTTTTTTTTTTTTTTTTTTTTTTCACCCAGTACATAGCACAGTCATCTAGCACAGTCGTCTCCTCTGGGTTTTAAATGATGAATCTCAACAAAGTTACAACAACAATGATAACCCTGATGACAATGATGTCCACGATAATAAATTCAACACTTTTCAGTAAATAACACATATAATTATTACGCTCCGTTTCTGTTTATTACTCAAGTGTTTTTAGTTTCCCTTAGCAAAAGTTCATGTCACTGACAATGTAGCCAATTCAATACACAAAAATGAACATCTGCAAAATTTCCAGCCAAAAAGAAAGCTCTGATTCTTTCTTGCCTCAAGAAAGGGACAGACTGACAGGGAAAATTTTTCTCTTTTTCATTTTAAAATACTCTGACTCTTGTCATAACCACCATCCCCCTCATTCACATAGTTGCCTAGTTAGTTGGCAATTTACTAAGAATGCATCGTGCACGTAGAAAACTATCTGACAAACAAGATCAATTCAGTGAAAGGGACAATAACACTAAAATTTCAAAGTGATTCAAGGTGCACAGGGGAAAAATATGATGGTATTCAAAGTAAAGCAAATAAACATTTACTTCAGCATTGTATGAAAATGGAAAAGCATGTTTCCTGATGTATGAAGTTCAAATGAAACTCTCCACAAAGTATATGTGGAGATCTTGACCTGAGAACTCATGTGGCAGGACAGAACTCAATGCAAAATTAAAAGGAATGAGTTCTCCACCCACCAACTTCAGCAGTGCTGCTAGGCAGTGTAGTAATTAATTGAGCCTTGATATTTCATCAGCCTTTGATTACAGAGTGGAGCTGAGTGGAACAATTCACACAGAAAGTGAGACAACGTTTCAACAAAGACAGGAAAAAAAAAAAACATATTTCACCCAGCATAGTTTTGTGAACTTTGACAGAATCACAGAATCACAGAATCACAGAATCACAGAATGTTAGGGATTGGAAGGGACCTCAAAAGATCATCTAGTCCAATCCCCCTGCCGGAGCAGGAACACCCAGATGAGGTTACACAGGAAGGCGTCCAGGCGGGTTTTGAATGTCTCCAGAGAAGGAGACTCCACAACCTCCCTGGGCAGCCTGTTCCAGTGTTCTGTCACCCTCACTGAGAAGAAGTTTCTTCTCAAATTTAAGTGGAACCTCTTGTGTTCCAGTTCGAACACATTACCCCCTGTCTTACCATTGGTTAACATTTGATTTCATTTAGCAGAATGGAGAACCGCACTAGAGTAGAGAAGAGGAGCACACTAGATTGAGAGAGAGAGACAAGGGTCAGGCAGCATATTGTTTTCAAAGTGTTTCGCATGTTTAATAGTTAATATTTGACTACATGAGAGCAGATTCTCAGTTTGACCAAAATTTTGGTGCATGTAGAGAAAAGAGACCTCTCAGAGCTACAACCAGCACTCCCAGCCATTCCAGCCAGACTCATGACACTCTCACTCCTAGCCCAGAGCAGTATGAAGAATGCTCCAAACCTCTGAAGTTGGTCAAAGCCCCTAATGAAATGTTGGACAGCTGAGCATAGGTGGAATAGACACTGACATATAGCCCTTGACACCTGGTGATGTGTCTTGGAGTGAAATTCTTGCCCACGGGCAGCTGCACCTGCATGTGATGCCAAACTGCCTCTCTGCTATGGGTGTTTGTATGGCAGCTCAGAAGCCATTGGAGAGCTGGTTTAAAGTGAGCTGAGAAATAATAGTGTTCATTTTTATGACTGCACTGGCTGAGTCCCTCAATATCACAGGGCTTTCCAGGACCAAACCCTTTTCTGGTTGAAGAGTTTTGCCATCTATTTTAGTATAAGCTTTAAGGAGTTTTGTAGAGTTGTGTGAAGGGGGTCTTTGTACAGACATTCAATTTAGGGAATCTCACCATTCCTCAATAGCATGAGCTTGGGGAGGGTGGAATTTGTCTAAGTATCAGGGGGAAAACAAGCAAAAATATTTTAGCTGGTTTTGATTGTGCTAATTGTGAATGTACTTAAATGGTGAAATGTATTACTCTCATATAGCAAACTTTTTGTTCAATGACATGATGGAAACAGCTAATTTGTCCTTTTTGCTAGAACTAGGAGTGCTTTGAATGAAATAAGGTGGGGGGGAGGAAATACTGGGATGTGTGAAATTTAGGAGAGGAAATGTAAGAAGAGAGAAATCAGAACATGACACATAATAAGGCTACAGAAAGAGCAGCTGATAAAAAAAGATATGTATTAAACAGGAAATTAAAAGACAACAAGTTATCCACTTGGAGTTGATCAAGAAATAAGAGCATGTATTCCTGTAGTAACATCTCCATCTCCCATTGGCAGTTCCTCCAAGATCCAGGGTGTTTCCGGAGTCCTGGCTGACATCCAGCTTGGGTAATTATATTCTACTTACATAAAATTCCCCTTGCAGTTTCAGTTGGACACCACTTTGCATCCCAAACTGTTCTGCAGTGTGGCTATGCCTGCTTCACAGCAGAGATGGTTGCATTTTAGCAGGGAGCAAAATTATCTTTTTATATAGTTTGTATACTATATTATAAAGCACTTGGGACCCTTCTGCATCAAACGTGCTGTATACATTATGTTATCAGTAGTATTCAAGTTATTAGGAGAAATAGTATACAGTCATTTATCTACTGAGACAATAAATTCTCTGTTAAGTAGGGTCTAAGCTAAATCACAATGCCATAGTAGCGCTCAGATGGAATTGAATGGCACAGTTATAAAAGTAATTCAACAAGCCAATATGGCTACAGCTGGGAAAAGTAAATCAAAGGCCCAGATCCTCAGCTTGAGTAATGTGGATTCATAGAAGCTCAGCTATTTACACCAGTGAGGAATCCCCCTCAAAAACCAGTCTGGTAAAGAGAGATTGACCATCCTTCCCAAAGTTTTAATGCTTTCCCACCCAGGACGAGCAAGCAGGCAAGTGCCGATGAACTGTGTTTTAGCAGTAGTTGAAGACTCAGAGGAGATTCTGAAGCCAAAAAAAATTAGAGAAAGGGGAAAAACACGCACACACATACACACAAATTCAAGGGAAGAGCCAGTGCCAATGAAACAGAAAACAGAGATTCAGAATGCAAGTAGGGTTGCAAAAATTATCCACAGCAGTTAGCAGCCACAGGTGAAGGAGCCAGAAGAGGCGAATTGTGCTGTTGCCCAGTAGCTTGAAAAGAAACCTGACTTCTTATTAGTTTGGTGCCGGTTTTTTTTCTTTTCTTTTCTTTTCTTTTTTTTTTTTAAGTTTAGATCAAAAGGGTATCAAGTAATGCAATCCATGTGTTTAAACAGAGAACAGTATTAGCATGGGGATGCATGGAAGCCACATGGGAATATCTGCTAAATGAGACCATGCTGAAAACAGCCATTCAGTGGTCTTGCAAAAGCCATTGTATGCAGGAGAGTTGACCACCACATAATTCAGTTCAACTAAGTGAAAGACACTGAGTGACGGAGCGCAGCAGCTTGTGAGGGAGAGACAGGTTTGCTGCACTGGTCTAACCTGTTATTTTTACAATCACTTCCACATCCAGAATTAGGAGATGGAGGAAGATAGGTTCCACAATGGAAAGTGTGATAGAAAAATGAAATCAAACAGTATGAAGGCAATTTAGACAAAGCAGAGCATTCAGCTTCCAGAATTTCAGAGAAGTGTATTTAAAATACAGAAAAAGATTCAAGTTAATTTTTGGTAAATTGTTGTTTTCTGGATCATTCTTTTGACTTACTGAACAGCCACTGGCACTTTATTTACTACTTTTTATTGTAAAATGTAATATGAAAATAGGTGTATAATGAGAGACAGCCATATTCCAGAGCACAATTTTTCTGCCGAAGAAAGCTCGTTTGGTCCTGCAAAGTACACTTGGGAGAGAAGGAGCCAAATAATCTTTCATCCTTGGTGAAGTTACACGGATAAGGAATTGTTGGGGCTCTGTGGAAACCATTATTATAGACACTGTTTCAAGAAACTTGACAAGGCGAAGGTAAATGCTCTAATGTATGCCAGTATTTAGCATCATCTAAAGAGGAAGGAAGTCAGTGGAGAAGGTGAAGAGTTTAGCTCCTACTGTTTTCCAATTGATCAGCCGGTGCTAGTGAAAACTTCAGAAGACAGCAAGAATATAAAAAAGTCCACTGAAATAGATTCAAACAGCTAACATCAGAGCAAGGAGAACACACTGGATACAGTCAAAGAGTGATAGATTTAAATGGGAAATACTGCTGGATAGCATACTTTCTTTCAAAATGGAAGGAACTTTTAAAGTACAACTGTAGCTATTCCATACTTGAGGAAAAGAAAAAAAAAGTATCTTTCTCAGAAACAACTACAGATAATTGGGAATAAAACTTAAGAAAATGGGTCAAGGAGTATTTTTATTATTATTTTGCACATACAGTGAAGTATTTCGTTGAATTACAGAACCGCATATCTGAAAATCTTACTGAAGCACCAGAGACAAGACTTAATTCTTTATTGCAGGTCTGCTAATGCTCTTCAGAATTAAACTAAATTACTGTGTCTTTGAAGCCTCATATTTTTGACAAATGTCTAAGACTTTTTGATCTTTACCATGTATTTCACGCTGGTACACAAGTGAACTTTGCAAAATATTAGCTTTTGATTTTGTGCCTTGCATTTTGTCAACTGGAATCTTATGAGCTTTGGTTTAGCAACTTTAAGCCTCTGCTTCACAGAGGCTAATTAAATTAAATCAGCTGAGTAAAAAGGCAGCCTCTCAGGTCTGCAGTAGAACAAGAGCCAATCCCAGAGGGATAAAGAAACGTAACACAGCAGCATGCAAGCTTCGCCCCTTCCCCTTCTTCTTTGTGGAAACTGGCCCAGGCACTGGCCAGGAGGCTGTTAGCTGAAACTGTCGACTGCCATCAGCTAACACTGGGCACACGAAAATGAGCCAAAAAGACAACAGAAAGGGAATGGAAGTGCCAATGTCCTCAGTTTTTTTGGCACTGGGTGGAAATAAAATCTCCTTTATCTACCTTGGTAATTTGTTTGATTAGAGAGATGTGACTTTTTCCCATACATTTGTGACTGGTGAGAAAGCTGCTGGGAGATGGCCTTTGAAATCATGTGTGCCATTGATTGCAGCTCACAGTCTGTGGGCAGAAACTACCGTATTATCTCCTGATTAATAGAATAGCCTCACTATAGGAAAGTCTGCAACGCCGGGAGAGCTTAGGGTAATTTCTACTGGTATGTGCCACAAGATTGTAATCAGTGGACATAATTTGGGGTCATAGTAGTTATCATGTCAGGTACCTGTGGAAGTTTAGAAATCTTACCTTCACAAGTCTGATTTTTCACACAGCAACATGAGCCCACCAGTTAAGAAAGTTTAAGTGTCCAATACAGTATTCACAATTGGAATTGGAAATTATTTTGCTGTATTGCATAAACGTGGCAGTAGCCTTTCCTTTCCAAGTGTGATTCACACTTGTGCAAAGTGGCTGAAAATCTGGATGCATTGAGTTCAAAGAAGGAGACTGATCTGCAGGGAGAAGTAATATGTGTTATTAAACTGGTTAAAGAGATTTGGGGGGCGGGGAGGGGAACAGAAAAAACAAATGCTTTCAAGCACATAAGCTCTTCTTCAGAAATAAACTTCATGTCCTTACACTCCTTAAACTCAATGGGAGTTCTAGCATTGGCTCATTCATCTCTCATATTTAAATTGCAAATACAGAGGATGCAAGATTCATCCTAAAGGAAAGGAAATCGCCTACCATTAAAGAAATGATGGGGTTGTTCTAAACAAAGCCTGGAGTGCTGGAGCATCTTGACCCAAAGTGGGTGTATAGTTCAGAGAAGGCAAGTCACAACACTTCTGTGCACTGGTTTACCCACCTGTTAAACAGGTCTAACAGTCAACCTCAGGAAAACAGGGAGGATTAATTAATGTATCTGATGTTCTCTGAGATTCCAGAGAAGAAAAAGAGTGCAGTGCAAAGTATTATTCTTATTTTTGTCATTTTGGTGATCCATCATCCTGCAGCACTGTGGGGACAGGAACTACTGTCTGATTCAGCAGGCAAACATACGCAAAAGCAGTTGAGATTTGCCTTTGTTGTGGGCTGTCAAATGTGTTTTTATTTTTATTTAATTATTGGTCTTTATTGGGATTGAGTTCCGATTCTGAGTGCTTTCATGGGACATCAGATGACAAGGTGGTACCAAGGGAAGTGCTGCAAAGTAGGTCAGGTACCACAAATGTAACCAGACAAGTCACCCGGGGGAAGATCAGCTGTTTCAAATAAGTCAGAAACTACAGACTGGAAGACAATGATTAAAGCTTAGAAGCTTTTACTGAAGCCACAACATGATAGGCCTGGATCACTACAGCAGTGAGATAAAGTTGTACTATTATTAGGTTTCAGCCATCATGCTAAAATCCTGATTCTGCCAACCTTACTCGTACTGCAGACTATACCTTGCCTGGCAAGGAGGCCTATTTCCTGTGTTCGCACATTGTAACTGAGATTTGAGCCTACAGTAAATAAAGGCACATAAAAGATACTGAGTTAGTACTGTCTATGTTGGATAAACCTTGCTTAGGCATTTTAATTTTTATCCAGATCGAGCCCATTCGTTGAATCTTTTGGGGTTCTTACACAGGTGGGACTTAAAATCTTGTCAGCCACCCTAGGTAATGAAATACATGCCAGTAATTAGATATCCTCAATATTTGTTGAATTTGAGCTGTATTCCCTCACTCATAAAGGGAAAATAAATCTGGAAATTATACTTAGATATATATTTAGCTTAACTAAAAAGGGGAAGTTTTTAAGGGCTACCTCATACACACCTGTTCGCATCAGCCTAATTTCACATTCAGTTGTAATAATAGCTTCCCAATTCAGCCTCTTCAAATTATGTAGTCATTGTTTAGCTACAGATTTCCTTAAAAGTGGAAGTGTTTTGTATTACATTGGTCTGAAAAGGACAAAATTTCATCGATTTCCTTACCTTACTGCTGATCTTATTCTTACTTCAGTTTTTGCCTGAGCTTCAGGACTTACGTGTTTTCTTTGCCCTGGAATAGGAAATCAGAGAAGAAGCTAAGTCTGAGATTTTTCTCCCCAGCATAGATTTTGATTGAGACATCAAACTGGTCTTGATGTTGACTTTTGACAAGATTAATTGTATCAGCAGTGTCCTAGAGTGCCACACAATCTTGCAATGCTTTCCCCTCACCATACTATGCTGTTACATGTTCCTGGGCAGGCAAGCCTTGCAAGAATGTTGTTACACAGCTCTTGTTTAGTGTTTAGATCTTTAATATTTAGATCTTTAAAGCTTTTTATGTCTATGCCTAGCAGGCTTTGTGCCAGTTCTCCAACAATGTAGTTGGATCAGTAACTTGGAGCTTATTCCATGGTAGTGGGCCCAGCAGTCTGCTCTGGGTATGGATCTTATGAGTCCTGCAGGCTGCAGGCATCTTTGCCAAACAATGATATAATCGATAAGCTGCCAACTCTTGGATCAAGGATGTATCCAAGATATTTTAGGCTTATCCAATTACTGAATAATTGTGTTTGCAATAACCAGCTCATGTTCTGCAAATTTGGTTATTAGAAGAAAGATGATTGCTGATGACTCTGTCAGTATCAGTATAGCCTGTAAAACTCCACTTTATTATGTCTCCGCTAAACTTAAAAAAGTTACCTCTGAATGTCTGTTTTCCTGTTTGTGGTGTCACTATAACAAAATCCAGCAAACCATTCCTAAGTAGCTTAGTCACATTGCTCTGCTCCAGTGGGGTTAGTGTACAGGCATTGAAGACATTGGCAGAATGCCTCCAATTTCCTCTCCTCTCCCCCATTACACAACTACAGAGCACTCAATGGTAGTCCCTAACTTCACAACCAGCTCTTGAAGCCTACCAGTGAGAGCGGAGGATGTGGAGCTATTGTGAAGTGCTGATGGGTACCGCTGTGCTCCTGGAGTCCCCTCTTGCTCCAGGGGCTGGCAAATGAGTATACATCCACCCGGCAGGTAAGGGTTATCTTTCTTATGGAAACTTGTGTTTGTCAATGCTTTTCACTCTGCAGACCAAGAAATAACCTACGGACACCATGGAAAGCTGAGACTGTGAGAATTCTAGCTGTGCGGCAACAGCTCAGCTTCAGGCGTTTCTTAGAATACAAGTGTAATAACTGCTCAAACAAGATAAAAATGTTAATATATTTTCATGTTCATTCTTTTGCACATGTTGTACTTCCAAGGAGATCCTAGGCTGCAATGATTTTCTAGAATTATTGTGTCTCACATTGGTGGGAGAAGTGATTTTCAGCCCATAAATTCAATAGGATTTGGGACTCCTTTGAGAAATCCAACCAAAATTTTCTTTAGAAGTCAAGTTTCAAATAGTTTGTTTTCCTTGTGTACTTGGTAGGTAAGCAGAAATAATCTGCAAATGGAGCTACATGGGTTGAGTTTCTTAAATGTTTTTGCAACTCTTGAATTCTCTAGAAAAAATTTAATCTTGAGATTTTAGAGAAAAATCTAAAAAAAAAAACAGTGAATGTGCCGGACCAACAACTAAACATATTTGCATGTTGCAGAGCAATATACATTCAAGAGGAAAGGATGTTAAAAGCGGAAGCAGATATCGTTGGATGAACAGGTGAGTTCCAGTCGGTATCCAGAGGTCTATTCCTTTCTATAGTACATAACACGAACTCCCAGGCAATCAGAGTGTGAACACTGAGAATATCATAGATGTAAGATATTCCGGTGCCATTGGTCATGGTTCAAAGAAAAGCCAGATGCCTGTCAGTCAATATCCAAAGGGAACCACTCTTTTTCCAGATAAGGCACTGGGATGGTAGTAGATCAGTATGCAGAAACAAATAAAGGAAGAGATTTTAAAAAAACACCACACACACATACACAAAACAAACAAACAAAAACAAACAAACAAACAAAAAAAGCACACACACACAAAAAATGGTAGTATAAACCGAGTGGTAACATCACTTTTTCTTTTTTTTTTTTTATACTGACAGCTTTAAAAATCACTTAAATCCACATAAAAGTACAGTATGTGGAATTCAAATAAACACAAATGTCCTACTAATGCACTAGCATGTGTGTAATTATTTTAAAATCTGGTTGCGCAACAATGAACTCTGCTTTTCATCTTAATCTCATGGAGGAGAAGAGATTTCTGTGGTCTTGGTAAAATGCAATCCACGCCAGGCTTGGACTAGTCTGGCCACCCAGGTTTGCCTTTTCATATATCTGATAGATGTGTTTTGACAAGTTATATTAAGTACAAAGCAGGCCACCAGAGCAGCATGTGGAGTTGATATAGACAGAAAGGCAAATAACAGTATGAACACACTTTTGTAGGCAATATTTGCCATAACTGAGTAACCCCCATACATCATATTACCACACTGCACAAAAAAAAAAAAAAAAAAAAGTCATGCAAGAAATGGGGCCTAACAACTTTTAAAAGGTAATATTTTATACGGGATTCGCAGCCTTTACATCTCCCTTATGTAAGTCAGGTTTCTTTTCTTTTTTTTTTGTTTTGTTTTGTTTTAAGAATTGATTTGTTACTTTTGGTGTACCTTTCATTTTACACTGGTACAGTTAAGGGGAATGTTGGAATTTCCGTTCTCACCCCATCCTTCCCCTTCTGTTAATACCAGTGTGTGTTTCCTTTAGTGACTCCTCTGAAAACTGGTACAGAAACTTTGTAAGGGGAAAAAAATGCTGGCACATGCACACCTGATCTGATTGCCCTTTTTCTTTCACAACCATCTTGAGTATATCACCGTCATCCTCCAGAGCGCTGCTAAACAAGTTTTGGCAAAAGCAAAAACAAACACTATTTTACAACATCTTTGGATGCACTTCCAGAATGAAAACTAATTAATCAGTAGCCTCCAAGAGACTCAGCTAAATGTGGCTGCCTCTTTGACACTGATCTCTGCTTTGATGTGAATATAGAAAGCATGTGAGCAAACCCCCTAAAAGAGGTAATGGGTTTCAATTATTTATTTGTTTGGAAGACAGGGGAGTAGAAGGTTAGCAATAAGTATGTAGCTAATCCTGCTTAGGCCCTCCCAACAGCGTGGCTGTTTAACTCCCTGCTTTCCTACACGGTTGCTGTACAGGATGCAATGGGATGCCTTTCTTAGGCTGTCATTGTGCCAAGTTCTTTACAAAGAAAAATGTACTTAAAGGACTTGTATACTGTCAAGCCTCACATAAAGACTGTTATTTTTAATTATTCATTATCAACACCAGAGAGCTGCTAGCTCAACATATAGGCCTTTCCCCTTGCTGCATTTAACTGTCATTGGTTTTCAAGTGAAGAGTGTGTATTCTAAGCGTTAGCTAGTCATTAGCATCATATTCTCCAGACACAATATAATCATCCTAATAATTGATTGTAGTGAAGGTAGTCACTTGTATCCCACACAATTCTCAGCCATGAACTTTGTCCTCTGTAGTTTATTATGCACAGAGAAACATCTTGATGCTATAATCTATCTTCCTCACAAATTTACATCAAAGGCCAACAAGCTACACATTGTTCCTTCAAAACATACCACTTGTATGATGCTGTAAAAGCACCTGCTTTTCTGAAAAGCTTATTATTAGTAAATGTGAAATTAAAAAAAAAAACACTAAGTGAAAACCTTCCTCATAAAGACAGTGCATGTATGGAGAGAGAAAGAACACATAGGATTTTTCTTTGGAAATAAAACCTGTTAAATTACAGTGGAAAGCCTTTTGTGTCACAAACAAAAGGAACATATTGATGGCAGGCTGACTAAGAGAAGATGCCTGTAGAAGAGAAATCTACAATACTTATGTGATAGATACCTTGGGTAAAATGCCTGCTTTCCTTGTTGACTGGAACAATTTAAAATCATTTCAAATTCTTAAATCATTTGTTAGTTGTACTGTTTTTCTCTCCCTCTTCACAGATATGTCTAGTGCTATATATAGATGGTGAGACTTTGAAGTTTAAAGGATGTTTATTTATAAAAGTTTTAGATCTGATTTTGCCACACAAATTCACTAATTCTAAATATAGTTCTTCAAAGGTGCAAATGAAATGAGACAAAAAGAAGTCACTGAAATATTTATAAAGATGAGGTGGGAAAAAAAAATTGAAGTAAACAGCAACTAATTGTAACCCCATTCCCATCCTCTCCTGCCAGCCTCAAGCCCAAAACCAATCTGATATTTCACCTCTGGAAGATAAAATGGGAATCTTCTGTGCATACTTGATAGATTAGATCCATGTACACTACTCTTATGACAACAGTGTTAAGGCATTTATTTATATATAATAAATTAACATCTTAAAAATCTGGGGATTTTACTCTCATTTGTACTACACAGGTACGTTTTTCACCAACTTTAAGTAAGAAAAGGGGCTGCCCTTTTTTTCTGAACAATGGGTAAATGTAAAAAGATACCTATCCAGCCCTTTAAGGAGAGAAGAACACACTATATCAAACACTTAATAATTTAGAATCATTTGTGTGCTTTTTTAATACAATGCCTTCAAAACTAAATACTATTTCAAAGAGCTTTTGGCAGCGTTTGGGGCCCAGAGTAGCACCATCTCACACAGGCAGTGTGATACAGTACTATGAATGGAAAACCTTTCAGTAGTGGTGACAGAAGGTTCTTTATTTCTTGGCCACCAAAGACACCTGTAAGACAGAGTCAATTTTCTAGACTTGAGAGAACTAACTTCTAAATCTTCTTCTGTATGCTTAGACCCTTCTCTCTCCTGTGGGAGTTTCATATAAGAAAGTACATTTCCGAATTCCATTTCAAGAAGGTGTTTCAAATTCTTTTTCAGTGAATTTCTTGTCAACTTCACCAGTTCACTGGTCCATCCTTCTCACGCAAACCTAGAAAATGCATGCAGTACATTATACAGCCCACTATGTGAAAATGGTTGGGCTTTTTAAACTTGTAAGTAGGTTATAATTTAGATCTGATAAATGATTAAGCAATGTAACAATGTAAAGAAATTTGTCTTGTGGGGTCCAGCTGCTAGCTGAATTCAATTGCTTCTATTTGAGCTTGATATGTGGAATATTTAGTAGTCTTCAGCACAAATGTCTTTGTTCAGCTAGGAAATGTAAATATTTTCTTATTCTTTACAAGAGGAAAAGGTCAAGTTCTACTAAATTGCCCATATCACATTTTTCAATATCAGAAATTTCTCAAAAGCTCACATTTTTGTTATAAAAACAGTATTCATTTATCCACAATAAATATATTTATTAACTGACTGTCTACCATAATAATCCTCTTGCTTTTTACTTTTGTCACAGTGTATAGTGTTTCACAGTGTGAACAGCAATAATGATCATGTGTTCATATGAGTAGATTCATTTTGGCAAGTCTTGTTAGTTGACAGGTAGGTAATACACTTGCCTTGCGGCTTTGGGACCAGGTTTCAAATGCAGCCTCCACTGACGTGACTGAAAATCATTCAGATCTCATAACTGTATCAAGTGACAAGTAACGTGAATGCAGTCAGTATGTGTACGGGACCTGATGTACACTAGCCAGTCAAAAATGCTTCACTTTATTCAGTTGTGCTATCTCTGACCATCAGAAAGAAGGCACTTAAGGCAAGGGATTAAGGCCAGCAACAAAAATCTATCTTTCTAAATATATTCATATCTTTCCAACAAGACATTTATGTGCCCAGCAGCTGTTTCCTTGGCTATTGTACTCTATGTCCACTAAAGGAACTCAAGTTCCTCATATATACAGTAAGGGCACTGTACTAATTGTCAACATTAACTGCCAAAAGCAGCAATTCTATCAAGTTGATGTTGACTCAGACATGAACTTGTCCTGATTGGGTTGCTCTTTAACGCTGCTGGACACCTCTCACTGATAATGTTTTCACTGCTCACCAAGGAGTGCCAAATGTTGGCATCTCATTCATGCTTGTCATTGCCATGATATCACACATTATTCTCTAAGAGAAAAAAAGATTTCACCAAAGAACAAATCCAATGGCCTTGCTGACTCTAGGTAAACTATTTCATTCCTTTTTTTTTTCTTTTGTACCACATTTATCCAATACAAAACCTTAATAATAATAAACAATATTTAAATGTTTGCTGGACACTTTGATGGATATGTTTGGTTTAGAATGTTTTTATCCATGGGCACGATATACAGCATATACAAGTATTAATTAGCAATTACTTTTATTTTATTATAAATAGCTCAAAATCTACTTTCTTCCCCGAAATATTTTTGTGTAAGTAAGAATGTATCATGCAGATGGAGGATCTTCTAACTCTGATACACTTTAAAAAGAAATTCATTGTATTTTCAGTTCCTAGTATGGTTAGGAGACATGGTTAGCAGTATGGATGAGGTATATTGCTCCTAGTTGTTATATGGTCATATTAACAGTGGCAGAGGAGATTGAAATGCATGGAGAGAGATCTGTCTTTACACTAGCAAAGAAAAAGGAAGCTGTGGGCAGGGGAGAAGGGAGAATTTGGCCGTTCTCAGACTTGAATTCTCCTCTCCACTCCCTTACTTTAAAGTTTCCTTACTTGAACAGTATATTCCTTTGTTTAATTCAGCTCTGACCTCAGGTTTTCAAGCCTTTCTCAGTCCTGCCACTTCTATCTCTTTTCTATTTATTACGTATATTATTTTTTTTTCTACCTGTGCATCAGTGTGCATATTTACAAACTAAATCCTTCAAGCTGTTTTCTTCTCTTCCTCTACCTTGGCTCTCTATGAGTTCACTGAATCCCAAGGAAATCTGGCTCATGAAGTCAGGGAAACCATTGCTCTGCCCCAAGGCTTTCCACTTTATCTTGTATTATGTCAGTGCTCTCTGTGCTGTTTGTAGCTCCTGCTCTTCACTTTCACTTTCATATGCTGATGTGTGTCAGTTACATATTGGAAGTAGCCATGACATTGGAGGGAATGCTGTCTTTATCCCAACTTATCTTTCAGGCAGTCTACCCCACATTAAATAATCACAATTCCAGCTATTCCTTGGCACGGGTAGTGAAGTTTCTTATATGAACAACTATATAATCTGTTTATAAAATAAGTCACCTAGTTCGGTTACCAGAGAACCATAGAATAGTTTGGATTGGAAGGGACCTTCAAAGGTCAGCTAGTCCAACCCCCCGATTACACTTGAATATTACTAAATTGTCAGTGTTCGCATCATGTACACCACTGTTAGTAAGTAAAATAAATCAGATTTTCTTCAGAGCAAGCTACACAGAAGAGGAAAAAACATGACTATCAAGTAAAACCACACTGTAGCACAGTGACCCACTTTCCATGCTGTGTTGTTCAAGCCACAGTTTTGTGAAACTATGGATGTGTATTCCTTGTGTTTATAGCTTACATATATGCACATGAGAATTGTATGTGTTCATGTGTACCTGTAAAAAGTCTCTTTTAAATTACTTTGAATAGTCCTGTGTCTTTTTTGCTCTAAAATCACTTCAAAGAGCATTACAGAGTAGTCCTATATTTTCATAAATGTCAATAAACTTAGTGAATGAACGTGAAACACTTCAGTCTAGATCCTCAACCAGCATAAGTCAGGGGAGCTCACTGAAATCCAGTGGCATTATTTACAATGGGTGAAGATTTCTTCTTTTGTGTCAGTGTAATGATCTTGTTCTTTAAAGCCAACTACTATATAAAAAACCGCAATAAATATGAATTATATTTGTATCAGTAAGAATAGGAATGCATCGTAATTTTTAATATTGATTTGTAATTGAACATGCAAACAGAAAATATTAGGTATTCATGTATCTCAGGTAGGCTGCACAGAAGTTTGGGTCCATGTTACAACTGTGTAATTGGTATTGTTTATATTCATACGATTGGTGGCATTTACCTTGGAGCTTCTTTATCAGAATTGTTCTGTGTAGCAGCTTGCCTTTAAAAGATCCGCCACTTACAATTTTGAGCTGTACAACACTGCCTCATAATGCAAAAACTACTTCGTAGTGCAATTAATTTGGCTAAATGTCTTGTGAGATATCTTTAAAAGTTCAACATACGTTCAAATGTTAGAACAAATACACTGCAACTTGTCATGGCATCTGCATTAGTAAACAAGGTGTTGGAGAGAGGCCTTTGATTCTTATGGTGGGAGGAATCTAGGAAAAGGTACAAAGAATATGTAACTTGGGGCATTTTCTTCGTTCTTTATCTTTGGCAGATTTTACACCTCTGATGTGATAAATCAATAATTAGAATAATTGTAGAGCTCAAGCGTAGATTTATGCATGAAAGTTTCCCAAAGATTTAACGTCCATTTTTTTTTATTACCAGAAGTCAATTTCAATAACAGGCAACTTAAAAAAATGTCTACCACTTAATTCAAGAATCAATTAGAAACATTAGTAAAAAAGCCCTGTTCACTTCCATTAGACCTTAAATGAGCTTTTTAATCTCCATTAGCCATGCAGTTGTTAATCATTGTTTTTATCAATATTATAAAAAACAGGGACTTTAATTTCTCTCAAATAAATTGAAAATTCCGTTTGTTAACAAACTACGAGAAAAACTGACCTTCCAAACGAGGAAGGGAATGGAATTCATCTGTTCAGTCACTTTTTGTTCATAGACTGAGGGAAGCGCCGGTGGAAACCAGAGTAAGCTAATTGTTAATTAGTCTAACATCAAATCACAAAGGTATTCAAAAAGTCCTGACTCAGGATTGGGGCCTAAGGAATGTAGAAAATCACCCAACAGTTTTATAGGTATATTTTTATTTTTCATAAGATACAGCTGAAGCATTGGGAAGTGCATGTGCCTTCCTGATTTTGCCCCATACTGTTTCTTGAAATAAAAGTTCCGTGAACTCACCAGAGACAGCTTACACTGGCTGTCATACACAAATCACTGCCTACAGACCCAAGAAATGGGGATAAAGTTGCTGGATTTTGGGGGAAGTTAACAAAACCTCCCAAAACCTTCCTTTTTTGCGAGGAATATCCTATTCCTATTTTCTTTTCAGTGTTCCTATTTATGCTTGGCATTATTTGTATCAAAAATGTAAAACTGTGATGGGTATAACAGGCAAGGAGTTAAACCTTTTTAACATTTCCTGCAATCATTTTCTGCTTCTGTGATAGAAGATCTGTATCACTCACTGTGACACTGGCAGGCTGAGAAGTAGGTAGGTGGAAATGAAAAAACCTTGTGGGATTTCTGGGCTTGGGCAGTGCAAAGGGTCATAGTGCTGCTCCATGTAAAGATTCTATGCAGAAATCAATTCAAGTTTCAGCTTAATGTCCAAACTTTTGCAGTCCTCATCCAGGCTTGCCCTTTAAGGCTCCTCTACCCCTAATTACTGCCTGCAGCAGGTTCACAACAAAATTACTATTTAGCCCAGACATGAAAGGTCCCACTTCAAAAAGCAGAGGTGGAAAATGTGAACCTTCCCTCTGGATCAAATGTTCATACAGTCATGAAAACATCAGGCATTTTATTCTTGCTTGGCTTACAAATATTCTCTCTCACACACACACAAAAGAATGGGCACATTGCACAACTGCATCACAGGGAGCCTGGGAGCAGTAGTGCCATGCATTCAAGAATTACCAGGGGCTCTTCAAGGCAGGCCATTGGAGGTGGAAGTGACACAACAAATTTGGAGAAAGTGGAGGAGTGCTGGCTGAAATGACTCTTGTGCATTCTCTGTATTTAGTTATGCCCGCATATTGGCATTGACATGAGTTTCAGAGGCAGAAGGGTTGAGATGCAACATGGCATTCATAATGAAAGCTGATAGAAGTGAAATGGAAACAATACTATATGGGACATCATTAAATATTATTATGAGATAAAGTTAAACTTGCTTATGAGGAAAAATTCTCCTAACAACTATATTTCAAAGACCGACATTTCATTGCTTAGCACAGTCCAGCAATGACTGAGAACTGACCAAAGACATTGCAGTCTAAGAAGAGCAGGGAGTGGAATATTACACCTCACTTCTTAATGCCTGAATGAATTTACTGTGTGCTGAAGGGAGGAGGTGATAGAGTAAGCAGGTGTTATGCAAACTTCAGTCAAATGTACTGTTGCTGAACTGCCAGAGACATTCTCAGCTGCTCCTGGTCCCTTCTACAATGAACATGGGTATGTGTAGCTGTGTGCAGGAGGGATGAGCTTATTTGTCTAGGGTGCTAACTCTAGACAGAGCAGAGATCTTCACCTAAGAAAGGAAAGCTCAAAACTTCAATAACTTGAGCCATCTAGACCTTATTGTAATTTTTAACTTTTTTATGAGCTCATAAAAGACTTTCAGGTTTAATCTTTCAGCTACTGTGAAGACTGGGGAGCAAGAGTGGAGATTGTGCTAAATATAACAAAACAAATAGAGTTTAATTCTCCTGGAGGGAACAGGAAATCAGGAAAATCCATGCAAAGGCTCCAAATTCTCCACAGGGTATGTGACACAGCAGGTTTTGGAACACAGACATGTTGGTAGAAGTATTGCTATGTAAGCACTAAGCCATTCAGTGACTGATCCAAAACCTGGAGCTGATTTGCTACACAACACTAGAGCTACCCACTGCCTACACTTCTTCAAATGCAGCCTATTTGAACTACAAAGCCCTCTTTAACTTTTCTCCAATATCTTATTACTGTAAACTAATACCTGAAGGCCACTCTGACCAACTCTTTCCTTCCCTTCTGTGACCTCTCCCTGTTATAATCTCTGGTTAAATTTTCCCAGGTGTGAGCAGTTGGTCTTTCTGCCTTCCTTGTTCATATGAGGTTTCAAATAGCAGCTATATCAAAAGGTAGAGAATGTGTCTATGAATATAGACAAAATATTGTTCAAGGCTTTGCTAAGACTGTTCCTTCCTTAAGGTCTGCTGTGCTTCAGTAATAGTAGGGCCCTCTTAATCCAGCTTGATGCAGCTGTTTGTGGTTTAGATTTAGTTGTTCCTGGGAAAACAGCTAAGCAGCAGCCCCCTTCAGTAACCTGGAGGGTGGAAAAAGGGCTTACGTATCACCACTTCTTTTTGTTGGTGTTACTCGCCACACCCTGCTATGTTGTGATGTTCTGTATGGCTTCTGCAAGCTGAATGTTATCAAGTATATTTAGCATTCTCCATCCTGAGTTTATTGTGATTTAAATGCCAATATAATGAGTTCTGTATGAAACAGAGAATGCCTGGCACTCCTATACCAGTAAGGTACTAGGATCTCTCCGCTCCTTGTACCTGCCTTTCATAGACTAAATAGAACTAAGCTTTATACGGCTTCTTTTCAGCAGCAGGGCAACCTACTTAGTCTTCTACTCAGGACATCTGAGAGTGTTCAGCTGTTTGCTCACTGTCCATTAATATTCAGGTGAGATGCCATGCTGTCTCACAAAGACGTTGCTAGTTTGCAATAGGCCACTGTTCAGTCTAGTTTGGTAACAGTTTTTTGTGCTCCTTTATTCAAAGCAGTTCAACTCACAGTTACCTTGCACTCAACTGCAGCTATGTGGGTGGGGGCAAAATGCTACCAGGTTAAGATGGTACAAATTCATACTTTCTTATTTCTGGTGAGGTGAACAAATGTGCAAACAAGGAGACAAAAATAAGCAGTTTCTTTCATCTTTCCAGGGAAAGACCCTGGGAAACTAAAACTGGGGAGCCATATGGAGAAAGCTACTGGCCCTAAGAAAGAGTGAAAATACTCAATACCAGCCTGACTCCAGAAATCTTTTGGAAGCAATATCTGAAAATGAAGCTGCTCTCATAAAATGTCAGAAAATCAGAGCTACAAGGTTGCGGAAACAAAAGGGGGATCTTTATTGCAAACCTCTGTTCTTGTTGAGATAGTGCCAAGAAAATAACTACTCATATACATCCAACTGAAATGTTTTCTTTTCACACTTGTATTGTATTTCGCACCTTACACATGTCAGTCTTCTATGACTTTCTACAATTCATCTGAAATGGATCTTTGAGTTTCCCTGTTAGTTAACTCACCTCTGTCGTTCAATGTGCACTGACTATAGTATGTGTCCAGCTTGGGCGAATTGTCTTTTCAGAGATGCAGACTCCTTACTGTCCAAACAGGCAACTGCACCTAAGTTGCATGCCAAATACAGCCTAACATAAAAAGGCAATTATTCCCAGTTTTTTAATATTCTGATTTTATTGTGCCTAGGTAATGAAGTGGTGCAGCCCACCTGGCTGGTTTTGCTGATGAAGGTCTTGTGCTTGGAAAGTATCAATTTTTCAGCCTCTGTATGACCAATGGTTCCCTGATATTTACCTGTCATGAGAGCTGCTTGAAATGTGAGATTGAATTTTTTCTTCAGTGAAAGATGAAATCTTTTTTAAATTAAATCTTCCATAGATTTTGGCTCTGTATTTTCCTCTATTTTTTAAGAAAATAATCTCAAATCCAAGTAATTTATTTTCTTTTTAATTTCAAACAAAATATATTTTAAAAGTCCTTCTTCCCTCTCCCTTTTCTCTTCTCCTTTGGAGAAAAAAAAATGACAAAAGAAAATAGTATCTAAAAAAGAAGACATAATAGAAAAGTCACTTTAGGAAAGAATCTTTACCCATTTGCAAAGGATCATTTCTGATAAACTACAAACTTTTTAAAAGAAAACTATGATGACCACTCATTTTTTCCCTATGAAGCAAAAGAAAACTCTTTTGCCTCCAGCTCCAGCACTGGACTGTGCCAAAACGGTTCAGTCCATGAGCAGCTTCAGCAATTCACTATGGGTTTTCTCTTTGCTGAGGAGAATTTTCTTTCTCATTCATCAATTATTTCCTATTTTCCTGCTGAAGTAAAAAAGTCAAATGCATTTTAAAACAAAAACGTCAGACATTCTTGCTTAGACTGACCTTTGACAAGCAGTATGTTAGTTCTGGTTTTTGTGAGAGAAAGTTGGAGAGAAGTGGGTACTTGACTAGGGCTTATGTAAATGTCTGCTGTAGTCAAACAACAGTGTTCTAGCACACTTGCACTTACTCAAGCCTCTTACACTCTGCAAAATAAAAGCATATATAGAGAAAACCAGTCTTTACATACAAAAGGAAGAATTCATTTTCTGTACTCAAGATACATTGAAATTATGAGAAAGACATCTCCAGACACCTTCCTCACCTTTCACACCTGACCTTCTAAAACAGCCTTTACTGAATCAATGGTCTCTACACAGCTGCTGCATGCTTTGAATAACAGAAGTACAATGTCTTATAAAGTTATAATCAGGCTAGATCTCACTAATCTGGGTTATAGCTCAACTGTGAAGGCTCTTTTGAGTAAAATCATTTCTTTATTAATGAGATTCAGCCCAATCTCACTGATAAAAATTACTTTAAGAGATGTCCCTTTGCTGCTATTCAAATGAATGGGTGAAAACGGTGGGTGTTTTAAGAGCTGTCTTCCTGTCATATCAGGATGGATCTCATTAGTGAAGGGAATGATTTTACCAGGAAAAAGTTTCTACAATGAGAAAACATAACCTACTGTAGATGAGGAAAATCCAAGTCAATTAGGCTAAAAAAAAAAAAAAATCATCTCACTGCTCTCATTCGTTTTAATAACGGGAGAAAGGACGTTTCCCTCTCTCTCTCTCAAAAAAAAATGAATTCTTTTTTTAAGTTGAACTGGACTGGATCTCATTAATATAGGTACTATTTTACTTAAAAAGCTTCCAGTATTAATCTACTGTTCAACCTAGATTAATCAAATCAAACATGATTGGAGGGGGGAGGAATAACTCAAAAGTATTACATCTGTTCCTAAAGTACTATATTCGACTTAAGAAATAGATCTGGGGGGATAATAATGCACAGATACCTTTAAAGTATTAATAGCTCGGATACTTTTGCCCGGGTAAATTTATAAACCAATGTTTAGAACCTCAGCTAGACGCAGTTGACTGCAAATGATTGACAAAAAGGCAATTCAAACAGTTTATATTCACTGAGGGACCTCCCTAATTCTACAGTAGCCTCACTGTAATTAGCCTTTATCCTTTTCCTTGGATGATTAGCAGGGAGAGCTACAAGAGACATAGATTTTTCAGCCATTCTTGTTTCCTATAGTTATCAAAAGAAAGTTTCAGCTGGGTCCTGGACCAGAGTCAGTGGGTGTCTGTGCTTTTTCTATTTCACTGTCACCTGTTATTGGGTTGTGAGACCTTTAACAGCTAAAATCTTGTAATCAGATCTCTCAATTAGTATTACTTTGAATGCAAAAGACAGTGTTGATAAGGAAAGGTCTTATGGTGAACGAGTGGACATGGTGATCTTCATCTGTAAAGTGCCCCCAGAAAAGAGAAGATGTTGGGGGGGTGTGCTGAAGATGCACAGTGCAGGGACCTTGTTGGACAGGAGCAGGAGTCTGGAGAAAACCTCACAGCCAGTTCATAAAATCACCCAAGCCCGATAAGATGTATTTGAACATAAACTAAGCATGTCTGTGTGTCTTAGTGAACTGTGATTGTTATCGCAGTATTAAAAAGACAATGATGAATGCAAGACCATAACTATAGACTTGAACAATGTCTCTGGTTTCCTCCTACAAGGTTTTTCTAATATTTTGATATCTTTATTCTTCTTTCATAGCACTCTTCCATGAAGCAATATAGCCAGCTGCAGATTGTTATCCAAGCTGCAAACACAGACCTAGACAGGAATCAACTTTTGATTTAAATAGTCCTAAATTAATTTGAATCTCTGTAAGACTACACATACCTGTGCCTATGGATGCTTTTTGCTGTCTTGTGGCCCTGGAACTTTTGCAGTGACTTCTCAATGATTCAGTGCAGCAGCAGCTGCAACAGAGATCTGGAAAGTTCAGTGTGTGTGTTCACCAGAATCCATTTTGGGAGAGAAGGTGTTTTAGGATTCATTTTCCCGTTATCACTACATAGGAAATACCAACGTAATAAACATTCATATTATTTTCAGCATGCTTAAAATAATTTCTGATTAGCAGATTACTAAACATACTTGGAATTTAGTATCAGCTAATTGCAAGGAAAGAAGCACATTTTATTTTTTTTCCCATTCAAAAAGGCTGCCAAATTCTTTTACATATCCACAGACTGGAATTTCAGGATGCTTTAGCGTATATACACCGCTCATGGGTTTACATTTGCAAATGACCTCTGTAATATACTTTAAAATAGTAAAGTTTATACATATTACAATTCTTTCATCTAGAACCATACATGCAAGCATAAACACACACACCTGCTCACACATATATGAAAATCCATAGTGACCTTTTTCTTTTCTTGAAACACTTAGAGGTGGGATGGCCTTCTATCCTTCACATTTTGATATATTCTGAACGTGTTAAAACAAATTTGTCCACATCAAAAAAGTGCATGCCATGGACTTTATCTTTCCAGATCAGAAAGCTGCTCTGAGGACTGATTGCAGCTATCTGAAATAAAGACGCTGGAAGTGTATCCCACATTCAATGTTCAGCTTGAAGCTAGCAGTTAAGCACGTCAAATTATTATATGCATAATAATATGATGGGCTGAAATGACAGAATACCAGCTTCCCACCAAAAATTAAAGCAACAAACACTGATTTCTTCAAGGACAGCAACTATCAATTTGCACAATAGCTTTGGGAATTGAAAGCATGTGGTACACTGGCAAAATGACATACCAATGAAAATATAGGAGAACCCAACTGGCTGGACAATGGAGCTGCTTCTCTGCTGTTTGCTGGTGCTACCAGAGCAAGCAAACTCTCAAATACTACATCATGGTTAAGGAACACACCAAGTTTAAAACAGCGCAGCAAACATGAAGTGTAAGCAAGAGTGGCAAAGTCTGTTTAAAAGAAATTCAGTTCCTTTCACCAAAATAAAATTTAATGCATCCTTGCTCTGGTCTTCATAATTACTAAAGAACAACCAGATCTGTTTGACACATTAGAAGATGTCCATTTTCTGAATCTTAGCATCCATTCCTTCCGTGAAAGATTTTGGTTCTTTCTCACATTCACTTGTAATACCTCACAAGGTTTATCAAACTTTAAAAAGATGCACTTTAATTAGGTTAATATTTTATTTATGTTACAACTTCCCCCTGGTCATGTCTAACAGAGGTTCTATTTACAATCTTGCCAAATACCAAAGAACAAATCAACAGAACATAAATTTACTTTTCAAAAAGATGTTACTTGGATAAAATTTACATTTGAAAGTCTAAATTTGCATTTCACTCTATCCCTCCAAATACAAGCTTATTAAAATAGTAGTTTCCAGGACATCTTCTGGAAGAAAAAACTTTTCGTTTTCTTTTATTTTCAGAATATTTCAAACACTTTTCCTTGTGTATATTTTGTATTCTGTGTCTTGCGTTCCTGCAACAACTAAGACACACTGTAACCAAATTTCAACCAAGCTATTTTATTGCTCTCAGAAAAGTGCCTTTCCATATGCCAAACTTTGCTCTCCTCTGTGGCCCCCTAGGTCACCAGGATCCCATTTTCATCTCATACATCCCTGATTTAAAGCAATGAAAAACTGACATGTCTGGTTTCTGGCAAACTACAGGGAAAAGAAAGTTCCAACCTCAAGAATTTCCTTGGAAAATGCTATGCCAAAGATCAGTCTCTGACAGCAGGAGCACTGCAGCTTTCACCACTTTTTCCCTGGAAAAGAAGTGTTGTCATATAGCAGAATTCTGCACCTTTCAGAAAGTTAGGGGCTACAGTGCTCACCCTGGCTGTGTTTATGTTGCTGTTAGGTCACTCACAGAGTGTTGTAGATACATCTACTGCACAGCCAAGCCACCCTAGGTGCATGCAGAGTGGCACACTGATATGGCGCTTTCTAGCACTATATCGCTTTTTAAGTCTTCCCAATGTTCCTCTACCACTCCTTGTAACACTGTTGTCTCTCTCTTCCCTGCAAAGCACCTTCTTGAACATTTTGTGCACTAGTACAAGAGTTACTTTCCTTCTCTAAGGGAAGGAGTTGTGAACACTTTGATAGTCTCTGGTCATGCTAGAAAGGCTGTGTCAGAGCACTTTTTGTCCAGAGTATGCTTGACAGCAACATGGACACCAGTGCAAGGCCAGGAACCTCCAGCATTGATTCCTACCTTTTGTACACTAAGGGGAAACTTCAGAGGGATTGCCAAGGGGAAAACAGCTTGACTGGTTAAGCTGGTCTCACAGCCACTGTACTGATTCATACTTTGATTGCTGGCTTCCCATATGGGTTTCTGCATTCTGCATTAGTTTTCAGCTTCTAGGAGATCTCTAGATACAGCTTCATGCACACCTCTCTGCAGTAGCCTCATTCTTAATGTAATCAGGGCAAGGGTAACTACAGTGAAGTTCACTCATAACAGAAATACCTATTTGCGCCTATTTGAAATGCAAGTGAAAGAAATAATTTGAAATAACCTGGGGCTGCTATCCAAACCAACAATAGCTGCCCATGCTCAAGGAAGACTTGTAAATCAGGAATATGTCCTCATTTCAGCCTTGCTTCGTCTTAAAATATGAACTATTCTTTGTCTTGATGCATCAAGCTCAGTCTGAGATTTCTTCCTGGTCTGTTCTAGCTGTCTTCTTGAACTTCTGTAGGTGTTTTGTAAACCATGCTGACCTGCAGGGCCAAAGATAAGGAAGATCCAACCACTTAGGTCTTTCTCTATATATAACTAAGCTGGGACATAAAATTTACCTTCCTCCTCCTATCCCTACTCATATGCAATGACTGGAGCCTTCATTAAATGTTTCACCACTTCCATATGGATGATATTATACAGAATTGAGTGCAGTACTGAAAAAATAAACTGTCAACAGAGAAAAGACAAACTTGTAAGAGAGGAGGAAAACAACCAAGCCCATGGCTATAAACTGTGGTGGCCTCTGGTCTCAAGCATAGTGATAAAAGAGCAACTTCTTTTCCCTTCCTCAGGATATGAGAACATTGCTTCCATTTGAGTATTCAGCACATGTAGCAGTCCAAATGATGGACCTGACCAGGCAATTCCTGCCCTCACTGACTCCAACATAAATCTGAATTTGTGTCCTGGAAGGGACTGCTGTGAGGGTGTGCTGGGAAAACTAAGAACGGAGTTTGAACCACTGCCATAAGAAGCAGCAAAGAACCAAACAGAACACTATTAAAATGTCAGAGTTCATTTCTGGTCTTAATAGCTATGTAGAACACCCCTGCTCCTTCGCAAAAATGATCTGGAAGGTCACTGTCATTCCTGGTCTTGAATACATGTGTCACTCATTTCCAGCCTCTTCTGATATTTGACAGTATGGACCTGCCTGAAGCACAGCAAGGATAAAGGATGACACAGCTCACTGAGCAAAATTTCATTAACAATTTTCCTCCTACTCAAATAAGATCTCACCCCTGACCCTAAAATGTAGAGTTTGCTACAGAAGAGGCACTTGTGAGGACTTCAGTTAATGCAATCCAGTCTTTGACAAAGTCAGGTCTCTGTCTTGGAGGAATGCTTGAATTGATAACAATCTTTGATAAAATACTACATAATCTGTAAGAGAGAAATGGGCTGCTTCAGCAGAAGAGGTCATGTTTTTCATTGTCTATTTTGATCTGAGTTTACTGTACCAACTGGAAATAAAAACATGGATTCTCAGGGAAAACCACTGTGTGTCTCTCAGTTATATTTCTGTGTTCATACGGATGTAATAATTAATAGTTTACTCATAATTTGCAGATTCGATGTTATATTTCGTTTCTGAAAAATGAGATATTCTCTTAACAGTTTAATTACTAGGTTCCCCAGGATATTTTCTGTTGCAGTAAAACACTGACACTTTTATTTTTAGTGCAATATGACCTCTTCAAATGCTACAGTTGGGACTTGGTTTAGTACACGATGCAGATTCAACCTCATGACATGCAATGTTGTTCAGGTCAAGCAGCTTCTAGATTCATAAAAATATTTTTTTATTTTAAGAACAAATACCTAAGACTGTATATATAGCCTAATGCATTATGTATTATCATAACACGTGATATGATAATTGAGGTTATATGTTCTTATTAAGGACATAACACGAAGTTTCAGTTGTGTGAAATCACATCAGTTGCCAAAAAAAAAAAAAAAAAAAAAAAGAAAAAAAAAATTACCTTGAAACAAACTTCCCATCCTGAACATTTCCACATTTGGGGACATATTGGATTTGAACTAGTTGCAACAGTAATGTTTTCTATTCCACCTATCCAGGTACAAAGTAAGATGATCTTAAAATAATTATATGACAAAGAATGTTGTACCAGCAGACACTGCTCTTCTATAGGGTAAAGCATGTTCAGAAGGCAGAGTCCTGTCACAATAACTTTAGAGTTTACATTCTGGTCTGTAAAAAAATACTTATTTTCTGTGTTGCTCTAACCTGTCCTATAGAAACAGTTGGGGCAGGAATGGGTGATATCAAACATTTATGGAGACAAAAAGAAAGAGAAAGCATAATATGATTTTAATATTTGATTCAAATTTAAAATAAAGTCTAAAGACAGTTGTGGTGTGGCAGTATGGTCATTTTAAGTAAGCAGTCTCTTATGTTGTTCGCATTTGTAATGTTCCTAGAAACTGAGATGAGAGAGCTGTGACTGATAAATAATCAATATCTGCAAGATCATATAAATAAAGCAGAATATTAAGATGAAGGAGCTCAAGAATCAAAAGAGATTTTGAGACAATTCCCAAACAATTAGATATTTCCTTTTTGGTGAGACCTTTTTTAAAAATACATCATCCTCTCTCTGAGCAAAACTTGAGTTAGTAAGAAATGCTCCAGCAGTGAGCAACCGAAAGAATTTGACACAAGGTTTAGTTTTTCTTATTATTATTTCTGAATATTAGAGAGTAGAGATTTTAATTTAATTCTAAATTTCTATTCTTCCAGTGAAGAATATATGAATGCAGACAGTTGCATCAGTCTTCAAGTATGAGATAAGGCTGTATGGGGGAGACCTGTTCAATGTGGGCGACCTATCTCCCAAATTCAGTTCTCATACTTCATCTTTTAATGTATTCACAACGCCTTTGCAATTCACACTCTCCAATCTTCTCTTGTATAAATTGTATTGGCCCTGCTTATTCCTCTGGTAGCTTCGTACTGGTACCTACTGTGAGGTACCCAGAAATGAGACATCAGTGCAACTTCATATTTTATCACCTTGACACGCCACACAAGGCTTGCACTTAGGATTAACACATAGCTTTATGAGTGCAAAAGCCAATAACTGAAGGGCTTACATCTCTCTTACCCACAGTAAATAAGGCTTAGGAAAGCTTTGAACTCCACAGAGACAAACAAAGAATGTAAAGGAACATTTCACATTATGAGAAACGGATCTCTGAAAAGTTACGAAAATTGTATCCATATAGGTACATCAGGTCTCTTTATTTCCCCTTAAATAACGTTTTGTAGAGAATATTGAATTCTTCATTTTCCCTTCATTTTTAACTAAAATGGCTATAGTGTTGCAAAAAAAAGGTCAAATATTTTCAGTCAGGCTAACTTTGGTATTTAAAGATAGAAAGGGAGCATTTAGTTTCTTTAGCTTAGCCTAAAAAGTTAAATCTGCAGCTCTGAATGCAGGTAAAATTATCCACAATTTCCAAGGTAACTGCAACTGTGTTCCTCTAGCTGCTGTTCACTTACACTGTTTCTGACCAGAAGGTTCATGATCAACTACTCAGAGTCTGTCTATAGTCTCTAGCATAGATTTACTGCTCTTCCACAGACTGTAACTTCAATGCCCATAGCATTTAGTGAGGTGGTCAAACTATAGAATCAGCCTTTAATTGTGTCAGCCAGCAAATGGGAGATCTTTGGAAGAGTGACTTGAGAAAATGCACCAGCAAAGAATTTGGATCCAGAACATCCCTATAGCACTCCATGCCTCCCATATGTTTCTCTGTGTCATTCCTCTTATTTATTGTGCTTTTTTAAGCTTATCGTTTACCTGGGAAGAATACTGAGTCAGAACCGCGAAATGTAAGTAATCCTCAATGTTTGTCAGTAACCAAAGGGTAGTAAATAAAGTATTAACCACAGAACATCGGCTACTAAATGTCTGGAGAGTGGCCAGTCTGGCTGGAAATACGTATTCCTTTTTCTCCTTTTTTAATTTATGTCAGTCTTGAATAGATTCTGTGCAGTGGATTACACCCAGAGCTTATGGATATGAATATGGGTTGGTTGCTTTGCTCTCTCTGATCATGCTCCAGTGGTATTAACACTTGGGGTCAATCTGGATTATCCCACGTTTAAAAGATGGCAATTAAACACTTCAGTTCTTAATTTCTGAGGATTTCTTCTTGCTTATAAGAAGAGCTAAAGCAATCTCTTGCACAGAATTACTTTGCCAATTTCTTGTTTCTAGTGGTCTGGGCAGAGGTAAGGGGAAAAAGAAATAAGACTTGTACTAGTGTTCTCCCTTGGATGGGGCAAATGGTCTGAACAAGTTGCAAGGAACTTAAAGATTGAATGAGTGACTTCACTCAGTAATCGAAATTAGCTAAGATGCATCCCTAAAGCAAAATTTGGAGTCCAATTTGGAGTCGTGTGCTCAGGAAAAAGCCTGTTTTGTCATTGCAGGATGTAAGGGTGGCTGCATGTGAGGCCGTCTGGGATACCACCAAGTGAGAAGGATCTTGGGACCCACTTCCAAGCTGGAAGAAAACCATAAAGAAAAGCAGAAGGCTATCTTTAGCATGCCAAGTACATTAGATTAAAAGATGAGATCATCCTATAGATAAAGGAGATTTTCCTCTAAAATGTATATGTCTCTGATGTCATGAAATAGCTGGTGTGAAAACTTGCTCAATATGTAGTAGCTCAGATATTTTAGCTCACTATTTATTTTTATCTTCAGTATGTTAACCAGGAAGACAGTGTCAGAACTACATGAAATGAAGACACTTAGAGTAAGAAAAAACATTTCTAACAAGTTTAGAAATTATTACGTGAAAGACTTTATTTAAAATATTGCTAAATCTTCTTTCTAAGGGCACTGTTTTATAACTCAAATAAATCTAACCAGGACTGAATGGGCAGCTTGAAGGGCCCTGACAAAGTGAGCAAAGGGCAAATGAAAGCAAGATGTTTGCTTAGACTCACTGCGTGTGATCTTTTCTAGTGCTGGGCTCTGAATTCCAAGCTTGACCATAGTTTTCTGTCTGCTTTTTTGAAGGTGGGGATTTTTATCTATAGAAAGGACTTCACAATATAACTATGTGGTATGGAGTACATATTATCACTATATTAAGAGCAGCATAAATGAATGATTTTAGTTTTTAAGATTACATTATTCTTTCCTCTTGTGGAAAAATGTATGACTGCATGACCAGATAGCAGCTACATGCCAGTGCCAATGTTAAATTTATGTTTCCAAAATTTGTTTCCCATATTGTCTGACAGTATGCAAGGAACATGAACTTCCCAGTGTCTGAAATAGCCCACATAATCACAGGATTCCAAGATGCCAGAGTGCCTACAAGGACCCTTAGCCATGAAGGTGTTAATCAGTGTATATACTGTTTCATCTGCATCTAAGACCTGCAATTAAAATCAGAACTTTTATGCCTGATCCCCTGCTTGCTGCTATTCAAAGTTCCTATCTGCATACACGAGGGAAGGAAAAGGCCTTTTGAAAGTAAATAACTGACAAAATTAGAGGGATTTTCGAAGATTGCAGAGCTTCCCTTTAGGACCAGTCCAGGAGCCCTGTCCTTCTGTCAAAGTACAAATTACCCCCATATGGTGATGTCCGTTCTCTCAACAGTAATTTATTCATTATGCAGAATGCCGAATACCAAATGGTGAAAGCACAGCAGCAGAACAATGAAACAGGCTTCGGAAGATAATAAGTGTCCAATCAATGAGAACCTAATGAACTATTACATGTAATACTTTATAAGGCATTCAGACTAAAAAGAGAAAAAAAAATCAACAACAATGCAATATCAATTTACTTATTCCAAGTCTAATCAAATAGAGTAAGCATCATCCTCCAAAAATACAGCCATAACTGACATTTGGGGAGGGGGAATGAGTGGAAGGTAGGATCAAGTCAAAATTCCTTTAAGAACATAATTACATACTAACCACCTGTCCTTATTTAATGTAGGCTTTTTGCACCAAACTCTTTTGGAGAGGTAGAAAAAGGGGATTTTTTTTTTTTCCAGTATCAGTGCTTGGGAAGAGAAAGGCAGTATAAACAGGTGAATATAATAAGGGTAGCTGAGATCTTGATATCAAGAACTCATAGATGCATTTTGTCAAATGCGACATGTTTACTTTTCCAGGTGAAGGTAAAAACTTATCTATCTGCACAAAACCTTTTCCCCTCTATATCAAGAGCCTTATTTTACTGTGAGTCCCATTCACACCTTTGAAAAAATATTCCTGGATCTCAGTCTGTGGAAATAATAATAATTAATAAATCATGTACAAGGTAATCTCAGAAAGGTGTTCTGTCCATCCTAACAACCAATGTGCAGAACATCTTCTGGATAGAACTCTTTTCAGTGAAAGGTTGGCAAGGAAATTATTAACTCTTTCCCCAAGATGAGGAGGTGACATCAGAGACGCAGGTATCCTGTCTGACAAAGCACTCCGCTGGTTTTCCTGTCTGCTGGGCTGCACAGGTAAGAATCTCTGTCCTTTAGTCTTCTTCCACTGAGACTCACAACTTTAAATGAAAAATTTAAATTAATGTGCCTCTGAATTATTGTTTCTGCACATTTTTTTAAAAACCTTGTTTTGAGTTGTTGTGGTGGGGGGGGGAGTTTGTTTGTTTTGATTTGGGTTTTTTTTATGGTTGTTCGCTGGGGTCTCTTTGTTTGTTTGTTTTTTTGTAATTTAAGTTCCCTTAATCCATTTTATATTGGCTTCTATCGCCTTTCCTGACAGAAAAGGTGCAAACAAGATCGTTCATTCTCATCTCAGCCAGCTACGCATAATAATAATTCTCACAGCAATTGCCAAATATAGCTGTACATCCTCCTCCTCGAGAGTGGCTGTGGTTTTCTTTTTCCACAGCAGTTGACATTAAGTGTTTTCTGTGTTTCCTGCTGCTCCTCTTTGCATGTGATAGTGAGTAGTGTCAGCTTCACTATCTGTGTGTGTGTCTCTTTCCACGTGAAACTTTCTCCATTAAAAAGAGTAAAATATATCTCTATGTTCATTTATAATTCTGTGTTTAAATTTGATGAAAGGCATCATGGACTCCGGACTCCTGCTGCAAGCCTTGCTTCTGACGTTGCAGCCTTTTGCACCAGACACATGAAGTCTTCAGGTTATACTGCAGGAGCAATGTATCTGTATTATTTCCTTCAGGACCACAGTGTAGAGCCATTGGAATAGAAGACACCTGGGAACTAGAAATATTGCTGTATGATGATCTCACTTTTCCATCAGTGAAAGGAAGAAAAAATGTATATTGTGTGCATTTGTCTGGATAGCTGTTCCAACAGACAGGCCCTAGGAAGGATGCTCAGCATTTTAGGAATGCTGGACCCATGTGGGATGTTCGAAGAGTGGCTGAGGAACTCACATCCATGAGATTTCCACCAATCCATGGAAAACTCTCGAAAAATCTAGTGAAGTCTTTCCCAGTCTGTCTCATATTCATACAGTAGTAAAGACAAAAGAATGCAAATGCATCAAACTCTACTTTAGAGTCCGACTATAAGAAAAATGTTATTTTTTTTGATTTTTTCTTATTTTACAGTTCTGTGTTATTTATTTGCTCACAGATCTTTCTTTTTCTTTCTCACACCTCACACTTTGGCATGACAACCTCAAAGCAATGCTACCAAGTTTACATTAACAAAACTTACGCAGCAATGCAGGTGTAGTAAAACAAAAATGAAAATGAAACCAACAAAAAACAGGAGAAAAAAAACGCATGACAGAACTGCTTGGTTTCCCAAATTATCATCATGCAGTCCAGACGTGGAGAAGTAGTGAACAGCTATCACACTGTGGTTAATATAGAAAAGCACTTCTTGGAACAATGGAAGCAGCCTCCCGTATTCAGAACATGAGCTGTCTGTGGGAATTAATGCCTGTCAGATCTTCCTCGTCACCCGGTGTTTCACTACTAGGCTGACCCAGAAGGTGTGTTCATGGAGTCAAGGCGGAAGGCGAACACAGAAGATTGTAACACATCCAGTTTAAAGAGAGTGTTATCAAACTAAGTTGTTGTTTTTAATTGCCCTTCAGGGACCGTAGTGGAATCTTAGTGTCTTTTTAATGAATGGAAGTTTTGCCCATAACAGTAAAAGCAGAAGAAATAATTTTAACTGTTTGACTTGGCTCTTTTTTTTTTTTTTTTAATTATTATTAGTGTTTTAAAGCCAGATGCAGCACATAGGGTTAAAGATGTAAAATCTCTGCATGGTGCAATAAAATTGATACTGAAATAGTGTCCCCCTACTGTAGGAGGAATCTGCAATCAGGACTTCCAAGCATGTGCAAAAAATAACTCTTGGATCAGTCTTCCAGTCTTCCAGTAGACTTGGCAAGGAAGACAAGCCATATGTGAAGCCAGCCATATATCAGTTATGTGGTCTTAGATATTTGCAATAAAACAAAGGACTTTGCTGTCAGCCCTCCTGATTCCATGAAGGCTTTACAGCTCACAGCAATGTCCCTTTATCAAAAGCCACAAAGTTATCCTTAGACGTGTGCATTTCTTAGGGAAAATATTCTCTGAAATAGCTATTTATGATTAAATCCATCAGGGAAAGGGAAAGACATGAAAGGACCTAATGCAGTCAGTTTCAGCCATGCTGAATACATCTAGATATAACAAGTGGGTGTAAAACCAATTAAAAATGAAAGAAGTAAGATTGGAGGTCTGAGTGAGGGTGGAGGAATTAAAATACACAGACACAAGACAATAAGATTGATGAGAAAAATCTTTGTGACAGTGATGTGGATGCCCTGATAAATTAAGTGGAATTAAGACATCACCCCAGAATTCCTCCTGGCCATTTTTTTAGACATTATTAGCCAGCAGTTTCGTACAGGGATCATGTTAGGAGTGGGTTCAAAGAAAGAACTTTATAACAGTGCATTTCCCAGCTAATTCTGGGTGGACAGCCTGCACACAAGAAAGCAAAAGGAAGGCTGGGGAATAGTTCAGGGTGAGCCACGAAGTGAGGTCAGGAGCTAATGAATAGCTGACACCCCGGACTTGCAAACCATGTGGATGTGAACGTCCCGATGCGTATGATTACTCACATATGTGAAGTTCAGCGTGCACTCAAGCTCAGGAAAAGAACTAGCAGTTTTATTTGATGTAGTGGTAAAAGGAGTCAGGGAAGGGATTTAAAAAGTGATGTGATTACAGCAGTGTTTTTCTGAACTCACCCTATAGAAAAAGCATAAGAGAACGGAATTCTTACAAAACTAACAGGGTTTATTATAGAACAGCAGTAACGGCTTTGGCAAACGGTTTGTGTGAATTTCAAGACTATAATACCAAATGCTGACTTTTTAATCAAGTATTGTTAACTATTACATTATAAGCAACAGTAAACCCCCAATGGACAGATTAGCATTTCTGTTCACTTTGAAATATTTTTTTATAGTGTTCTTTTTGGGAGGATGCTGAGTTTTTACAGTGTTTGAGTTTTCTAGGTCCAGTTCAGCGAAGCTGTTGAGTTAACTTTAAGTATGTGATTTGCCCTCTTGGAGTCAGTGGTTTACAATCATGTATGTATCTAAGGACCTTGCCATGTTATCCAGGTCATTGGAGTTTTTTCCTTTAAAAAATCAGAAGAAAAAAACTAAAACTGACTCTGCTCTCACCTCTCTTTTTCAATCTTTCTATATGAAATATTCACAAATAATCTTTTTAATCGGTTTATGGATTCAGATACCAGTGAAATATTTGCTTTAGAATGAGTATCTCTTACTAATGTCCTGCTCAATATCATGCTGTTTCTGTGGACTCGGTACATAAAGCCTAAGGGCTATTATTCAGAGATACTGCTATAGCTATGTTTGCATTTTTTAACTCTAGACAGGGCAACAAATTCTATTATACAAATATTTGAAGCTATCACAAGGAGAAGAATACTTTAAAATAATTCTTCAGTCAGAAGTTGCACTTGCAGCTCTTTTCAGTTGCTTTTCATTATTTCACCACATAGGAACAGTTTCAAGAAACTATTATACTAACCATTATATTAAAAATGAGCCTTGTAACTCCACCCCCACCCCAATAAATATCATTTAACATTCATTGTTGTGGAAATATGTAACAGACATGTCAAGAGGGTTTTTTATTTTTTTCCTTCTCACAAAGGTATGAAAATATTAGCAAATGCTCAGATCTCTACTACTCAAAATATTATGGGTCAGATTCAAGCAGAGTGGAGAGGTCAGTGCTCCATCATCACAGCTTTATATCATTATGGGCTTTAGGGCATAATAGCCTGTGAGGAAGTTTGGTTAAAAGATGGGAAGGAAATCTGAAAAAGGTTAATTATGGCAGGCACAGCACTTGACAGTTCCTTTTCAATCTGATTCAGCTCAGCTGTGAATGCCGTTGTGTCCTCGGCACAAAGATCCCGCTCTCTGCTGTGCTACTTTCTGTCACCCCAAGGCTCTGGTGTGGTTCGCCCAGAAGAATGGATTCCAAACCCAAATACTATGTGTTTTCCAAAGGGTACACCTGCTTTGCTGTGGATCTGATGCTTAAAGCTTGCTGCCTGAAACCTTAACACCCAAAAACTTGTTTTGACAGTTTGGGCTATGTTCGTTAGAGAGTTCAAGGACTTAATATTTCTTGTGGGATTGGGGAGGAGAGGGGAAAAAGCACAAACAAAACAAAATCTTAAGCCTATGACTAATTGGCTGAAGGATGTGAGCAATTCGGCTCCACTTAATTGAATGTGGACTCAAATTAAAAAGAAAGAGTAATTGCCTTCAAAACTTTGCATTGCAGATTGCTGGCCTTTTCTATACATTAAGTGAAAGCCTTTGAGCACATGTGTCAGTAGTGTTGCTGACAGGAACCCAAATACCCTGTTATATGCATCTGCATTCAGAGAACTTCATTCTAGAAGTGATTATCCTGCATTATATTGATAGTTTTATTTACAATATGAATTTTCATGAAAAAGGTGTCCTGATTTTGGCTGGAAATTTCAAATCATGACCATGCCTTCTAACTGCTGGCTGCTTTCCAAACATATCCTGATCAGAAAACCTGAAAATAGTACTTCATTTTTCAATGTAAAAAGAAACAATTTTTGCATTTGGAACCAAGCCTGTATATTTTTACACATTTTTTCCATTGATTTTAAAGAGAGCTTTAGCTGAGCAAAACCTTGCCTGAGTTAAAGATGAATAAGCCAGAAGTAGAGAGTCAAGGAATTTACCCATGAATGTACAGAGCTCAGTTATAAGGCCTTTTTAAAATAAAAATCATGAATTAAATTGTTTTGTCTGCACACTGACATTGCCACTTATTCTTTATATCAAAGCAGCATGCACAACTCCTAGACCTATTGTGCTATGCACAAAAACACAGAACAAAAGAAACGTCCTACCTCTCAAAATACTTCGCTGCAAGAGCAACAAAGGCCCTTTGTTTGCTATTTAAGCAAGATTGGTGGACATCATCTCTGAGCAGAAGCTCTGAGAATCAGCCTTTTCCATCCTCTTCCAAACATGCATATGCACATTTTTCACAAGTCTGCTACAGTAAAAGGACTCCTAAAGAAAAGAACAGAGCAGAGCAAAAGGAAAATATTACTTTATATTAATAACAAATGCAGCACACAATGCATTCCACATACAAAGGTTACTCACTTACGGAGCTGGAAGCCAAGGGCATTTTAAAACTTAAAGATTCCTTAAATAAACATACTGGTTTAAGTAGGAAGCAAATATTCTTAGCTCAGCAGGTAGTTGGTATCTAAATCACATTCAGACTTCACATAAATACACATGTCAAAGCATTTATCTAGTAATAAAAAAACCCAACTCTTAAGGAATGCAGTTCAGATAGGGAAGTGTCAGTTATTTTGCACATTTCCTATTTCCAGCTCATTAGTTTCAGCTTTTGACAGGGGTGGAGCTGAAAGAGGGGGTCAGAAATCCTGTGGAGGTTTTTCTCTCCTCCCAATTTCGCATGAATAAACAGAGGGAGGGAGTCCCCTGCCTGTCTGCCAGGCTCTTATCTATCATATTTAGATGCTAGATGCTGTCAGATATTAGATAGTGATGCCTGTAGGTATTGCCAGTTACTGGGAAATTAAACCTGGAGTAGAAGATAATCCTTTCCTTTCCCAAACTGACTTCTCTTTAAGAGTAGGTGTGGACATCCTTCAAAAAAGTGTTGATGTCCAGACAAAGGTGACAGGATTATGTTTCTGTCATTCATTACTTGCACCTGATTTTTTTTTCTCACTCCGTCCATGGTCTCTTAGCAGCACCGCGTCTACATCCTTTTTTTTTTTTGCCTACATTCTTATATTCTTCTCAATTCCAGATCCTCCCACTCCAGAAGTAGCCGTGACTTACACTACTGATTTTTAGTTAAACTCTCCTCATGTAAGAATTCTCCATGAGTATTAGAAATTCTTAGTTTTCAAGATTTGAGCCAATAGAAATAGTCCATTTTCCTTGATTTCCCGAATTTTTTTCACAAAATTAAGGTGTTCCTCTAGGGAAAAGAGACAGTGAACGTAACTGTAAGAGGAATTTCTTTCTAGTTCTATTTCTTGGAAAACATCACTATGATCACTAACAATCAAGCCAGCAGTTACCACCCTTGTGCTAAAAGTTACATCCCTGTAAATCGAGATGAGATAACCACATGGACACACTCTTCCCTCCCAGCAGCAAAGCTAACCTAGACACATTAATTGTGATGTAAAATCGTGTGTGCAATCTGTATTTCAGCTGAAGGTAGGTAACTTCCAGCTGATGGAAGGTAACTCCTTAAGACGCTCTGACTGTCATTACCCCAGCACACAGTCGAGGCACTTTGGAGATGTGCTTTAAGTGATGTAGCTTAACAACCTTCTCACCTGGCTTATTCTTTCTTTCATCGTCTTACCTGCATAGGCGCTGTCATGGTTTGGTTTTAGTAGAATCCATTAAAAAAAATTAAACTATGTGTGCATATTATGTGTGCATGTTCATGTGAGTGTGCATGTGTATGCAGCCATGTGGTTTACGAGGGTAAAGGCAAAAATATGGCATGGCACTCTAATGAAAGATCTGAAATGGTATTTTGCACATGTTGGATTGTCCACACCTTTGGGTCATCCTTTGAAAAAACTCTATGTGGACTTTGAGGTGCTTTTAGTGAACTATGTATGAAATACTACAGCAAAATGGCTGGGTTCGATTTGATGATCAGGTGGAGTTTCAGTTTGGTTCCTATTGCCTCCCAGACTTGCTCACATGATTCTGCTACTAAAATCTATATGTTTTTGAAAGGAAGGAGAATTATGGCTTACTTTAAAACCATTCTCCATAGAAGGATGTAGGTGAAGCAAATGACCCTTGATATTTATCATTAATCAAGAGGGTGAGACTTCAATCTACATTAGCTTGTAAACTAGCTACACCAACAAAGACCACAGCCTCTGCAATTTTTCTTTTGGGCTCAAATATCATATTTATTGTGTGGCAACATCATAAAGGTGGTGCAACTTCCTCCTAGGATTTTGAGCAATTACTAAATATGTCAGTAACAGAGATCTGGAGATGCTATATGACTTTTTCATGTGCCCAGGAGATCAGGAGTCTACCCATTATGGCTGGTGAGGTATTTTATTGTGTATGAATGCAGAAACATACTCAAAGTAGGTTTATTCTTAAGGAAGAACAGTTTTTGTGATGTGGATATCTCTTCATTTAAGAGTAAAGCATAGACAGATACTCATCAGTCATACAAGATCATCACTAAAAAAAAAAAAATCAATAAGGTAAACAGATACCCCACTTATTAAATGAAGACAAAAGCACGCAGTAAAGCAAAGTTGGACACAAAATTTACTTGGTGCCTTCCTCGTTTTGAGTTTTCAACTGTCCTGTTTTAATTGTGAAGCTTAACGTAGCGGGTAGAAAGTACGTGATCTAAACAGGAATAACATTTAGTTTAGAGCCCATCATATGGCATGATGGGCCATGTCTCATAGGTGTTGTGGAAACTGCGTTCAGAAGGGAAGATGCTGACCTAACAGTAGCAGAAATATAATCCTGCCACTGTTGACCATTTTTCTCAAATTCGCAGTTGTTTGTTTGATACGCAGTTCCAAAAAGTTATTGTTTTTCTGCAGTTTTTTTCTTTTCTGTTAGCCAATAAAGTGAAACCATAACATCAGTGTTGTTTGAAAACATATTTATGTTTGTTTTCCCTATAAAAAGAGATAATAATGTTATGTTCCAATAATATTAAGTTGCAATGTTATTTGCAAGATTGCAGAGCTTTTAATTTTCTGATTATTTCCACAGTGGGAGTTTCAGCTCAATTTCTACCAAGACACTTCTATCTGTTTTGGTTATTTTTTTATTACAGCTAGAAGCAACAATAATTGCCTTTAGAATATGAAAACATGACTGAGGAGACAATTGTTGTCCCTAAAGACTAAAATCATCAGCATACATTTTTGATGTAAAATTTTTGTAAATTAATTGTGAGGTCCTATAAATATTATATTTACTAAAATTGTGTTGTCTGCTGTCTTCAAAGAAACCATCTTTTTTTTTTTTTTTTTTAAACTATGCTTCATACACAGTACATTTCCTGAGGCAGAAAACAAAAACATGGAACAAAATATTAGCCTTCTACCTTTGTAATTTTACATTCTACTACTTTTGTTTCCCAGCTTTGGGATTTCTTTTTAATATAATTCAGGAAGGGTGAAGAAAGGGTGTATTCTCAATAATCAAGCCCATTTTCAGTTTTCAATATTCAGTTGATCAAAAAATTAAATATCCATCCCAAATGATAAGGCAGTGTTTTTACATCTGATTTTGTCATAAATCAAGAAAAAAATTCAAATGTCTAACATTTTGTGGATAGTTTTGTCCACAATTTCTATTCAGAAATTATGAAATAAAATCTTTTGGATATCCTCTAATGAAAACTTTTGAATTTGAAGTTCTCCAATCCACAGTTATATCTTAGAAAAATTATCTATCAAGTCTTCTAAAGGAATCATCCTCTATAGCCCCCCATAGTGGAACCTGATAGACTGCCCGGGACCTGGAACTACAGTTGTCAAAAGTCTCTGAAATAACTTGAGTAAATGCCAAGATCAATAAGCTTAATTAAAATTACACTACTTTGTTTCCAAAAAAAAAAAAAAAAAGTATTTTTATTATATTAAAAACAAACAAACAAACAAACAACTAATCTTAAATCAGAGTCTAACACCTCTGTTAGCTCTCTGTCTGGTGTGTCCTGTGTAACCGAGATATACAGAAATTCCACATGCTTTATGGGTACATGGCAAAGCACTCAAGACACACACACTATGTCCTTTTCCTGTCACTGCATTTGACTGCAGAAGCTACAGAACATTTTGGATAAATAAGCTCACAGGCTTTTTTGAAGGAGATGGGCAGTGTTACAGCTGACATCAAGGAGAGTGATTAGTTCCAATAGATACTTCAACAGATTTACTCCAGTCTGAATGGTAGCCCTCACAACCAGAAATATCTGAAGACATAATCTGATATGTACTTGACAACTTCAGAAGAGGTCAGCCTGTGGTTATTTACTTATTTGTTTATTTTTGAAGCCACAGTACCAGAAAGGTCCCTTTTTGAGCAAGTGATAACACATTTTCTCATGTACCAGCGGAGACTGGTGTGGTCGAAGGGCTCCAGCTCACCCACCAGCACCAGTGGGACGGTGTGTGTGCTCTGGGGCATGGGAATTCATCTGCAAGTAATACAAATGACTAACAGTGCTCTTCCCTGCCATGATACCATTATGATCAAGTTTTCAACATGATTTACAGACTCTATGGGATTAACCACTAATATGCTGATTAGCCAATAACTATTGAATTACCTTTTTCTTCAGAAAAGGATCATTGTATCCAACTTGGAAGATATCATACTGCTGGCTTCAAACCACTACCACTAAACAAAGAAATGTATTTCAGTGCTGATAAATGCTGTATGGTATTTTAGCCCGAGCAGTTTATATTTATGTCTATAAAAATAACTAAGAACAGGAATAATAATTGAATCCTAAATGATTGTGTATGATCTGTCTGCATTCATATTTCAACATATAATCATATTTCAGCAGCTACGAATATGAAAGGGTTAAACAACAACAGATTTCCTGTGCTAGATAACTTAATGAAAACCATTCATGGTGCTTTTAAAGAACAACAGACTCATACTGTTGGATGATAATATTTGGTATATCTTTTTTTTTTTTTTTTTTTTTTTTACGGGGAAAATATAGACAAGATTGACTTTGCTATAATTCTTCCTAATTGCCCTAATGCATTTCATTTTATTTCAGTGTTTTCTGTTTATAAAAACAGTTAGCATCAGTTTGTTTCCATTTTTAATGGAGATAAACTCCATCTTTTTCCCTGAAAAACTTCACAATATGGTTGGAAATGTCAGCAATAATTAGACAAAATGCTTGCGAAAACATAAAATAGAAACAATACATCTTTCTATGATGGAATCGGTTTGTCTGATTATCTCTAACAACGTACATTTTCAACTGCCCAGGAGGGTCATTAGAGCTTATGAAAGTCAAACTCTGTTTTTTCTGTTTCATACGTCATGGACAACAATATCGTCTCCAGGATCATTATATATTGTCTGGCTTTAAAAATATATGCTAGATTTTCTTGAGCTACAGTGAACCTGGAGCATGAAATGCATTCAAAAATATAAACAGAAAAAAAAAAGTCATTAACTAAAAGTTACATGGAAAATATAGAAGGAAAGATAACCTCACAATACAGTACTCAAAGGGCCTTGGTTCAATTCAGTCTTCAGTCACAGTTTTCCAGTGTAAGCTCAGGAAAGTCATTTCTAGCCTATGCGCAATGAGGGCTATTTGTCCCTTAAAGAGGTGGCTGTGACAGTGCTCCCTTCTGAGTTCCTGTCTAGGTGTGAAGTCTAATTCAGAAGTTTCTGTTATTCCTTTGAGATACACTCAGAGAGTAGACAAGAGTATCACTTCTAGCTTTTTTCCCATTTGTAGAAATGAGGTTAATATTTCCCTGCTGTCACTGGAGAGTTTATGGATATAATCCATTAGTGTGTGAGAGACATTCAGAAACTATGATGACAACGGTCATTCAGCGAGTAAATATCTGGATGGAAAAGGAGGAATTCAGCGACAGTTACCACTTTACATCAAAAATATTTTAGCGCAAAAAGACAAATGGGAAGTCTGGTAAGTTTATCATGTGATCAATTATTATCCTGCTCTCTAAGAAGCTGGAATGCTGTTTCAAAGATGACGTTTGTACCTGAACATCTTGTTTTCCTATAAGAGTTTGCTCTGCACTGTGGTTTAAGTACCTTGCTCTTTCTCATTGATCCTGGCGTTTCAGTCTTCATTTGTGTCTTTCAGAGTCAGTGACAGTGTCACCCAGCTGGATGGAGTTCTAGGAATGTTACTGCTTTGTTTTGGACAGAATCTCACCATACCAGATGCCAAAGTGCCCAAGGAAAAACTGAAACTTACAACAAAAGTGCAACAATGTGCAACAATTTCATTACAAATGATTATGTTCTAAGCCTTTTACAAATATAAAAAATCTGTCGAAGATCCTAAGCTGTATTTGGAAAATGTGGTTAAAAAAAAGCGATGGCATTACAAAAATGATCTGGTATAACCAAAGCAGGTATTTCTCTTTGTTGCACTAGTACACATATGCTTTGCTAATATAAGCAAATGATTATCAATAATGACCACTCTGTACTGGTTGCAGTGTTCTAGCCCAAAGAAGACATGATGCTAAAAACTATTTTTAAAACATATAAAGGAATTAATAAATAAAATCCTTCTGCTACTCCAAATCTGCAATGAAAACATTCCTTTCAGCCAAGCCTTCAGTATAATATCCTGGAGGACATTTTCACTACTAATGAACACAGCATATTTTCCCTAGCTCTCCACATATTCTGAAACTACTGAGAATGCAACCTATTCTACAAGGATAGGTTCCTTTGAAGGAGGAGGAGGATGGCTAAAGGACCAAGGTCTCTCCACCCTGCTCACACCGCCTAATGCTTAAGCCTCCCATGGCATGACAGGAGAAGTTTCCCAGCCTTCCAGTTGCAATGTGGTTGGATATGCTCCACAATAAAATGCCAAGAGCTCCTTTATCAATCGCAGACAAGGGGTTTGTTCTTAATTAGCAGAAACCAAAGCAATGCAACAGTATCAACATAATATGGTTTGGTTTGGTTTGTTTCTTTTGCATGTTGTTTTGATCCTCTAGAAGTTTCTGTACATTTTAGTCCAGTAATTCCTCAGCTAGTGAATCAGCTCAATCAGGGTCACAGGCCTAAACTATATTCCACCTCTATGCTCCTATATTTCTTGACCAGTGAAATGCAAATTAATTGGCAGAATAAGCACAAATTTTGCAGATTGAAACAGCCAAGGAGTCACACTTCTCTCTGTTTCCTACAACACAACATAGCACAGAAAGCAAAGCCCAGGATAAAACAGACTGAGACACCAAAGTCCCATAGAAAACATTTTCAGACTTCATCATTGAAATGAAGATTTGAGAAACCACCAATCAACAGCTCAATTCCACCAGAAGCAAAGGCCAAATTTGGGCCAACAGACAGATTCACACGTGAGGCTTTGACATGGTAAACGTTTGCACAGGCACACAAGAGAAATCATTGAAAGAAACATCAGCTGAGAGGGCAGGCCAGTTGCCTTAGCTCTCTAGAGCAGACTGAAAATATAACGAATGACACAGAGGAATAGGAGTTGAATTTTCACCTTGTGTACCGGGACCACAGTGGAAAGAACACTTTACAATCTCCTTACAAGCCGATTGTCCTCAGTCCACCATCTGAAATCTGTGACTATGTCAGGACTCGATCGCAGGTCCACGTTTTGTGCCATAAACACCAACCTGCCTCTCCAGTTCAACCCTCTGCATGCTTTATTCTTTGAGAAACAGAGCCTCTAGAAGTTCAGCTGTAGGATTTTCCTGTCCGCCTCATTTTTCTGTGTCATAGAATCACAAAACCATAAAATAATCTAAGTTTGGAAAAGGCCTTTAATATCATCATGTATTAGTTTCTGATATTTTCTCACGTGTGTTATTTGCTTGCTGAAGCTGCACCATTCATGGAGTTCAATAAATGGTGTTTGCCATCAGAACAATTTGATTCTAGTACTAATTATAGCAACAAGCTGCTTTCTTGAAACATATGAGTGTTTCATTATTTTAAACTGTTATCTTCCATACTAATTACAGAAACAGTTGATCTTTTCTAAGAAGCCAGCAGCTGCAAATTCCCCCCTTTTTAAATGTCTCATTTTAATAGGTGAAACATCAGGTAAAAATCAAATTGAGTTGTAATATAATTCTCCAGAAGAAGATATGTAAGTTACAACACATTGCCTCCAGATTCCATAGGGTTACACTATTCAGATGTACTCAACCGTATCCCTTAGTATAGATCATAGCAAGCCACATGCTGCACAACTCAATTGCAAACACGAAGCCCCTAAATAAATCACACAGCAATGGCAACATTACTAATAGGACTACCAGAATCAAAGGAAGCAGAGTGATGCATCTGAGAAGAGCCTACATCACTATCCTGCATGATTTGTTTATGGTATTTTTGGAGAGTTTGTTTCTCCCCTCTCCTTTCCCTAGTCCCTCTAGATTAAGCATGAGAATGAAAAGAGAAACGAAACTTCAGGAACAACCTGTACACTGTAGTCCTATGATCATAAGGACCGGTGGTCTGGGACTTACTGCAAGCCATTTTACTGAACTAACTCATTCATCATCTTTACTCAGCTGCAATTCAGCATTTGAAGTTCTGTCAGTTTTCTGCTATCACATATTTCTAGACACTGTTCACAGTGATCCCTGAATGGTGCACAGCACAGCACACCAAGCAGTTACTGAGACTGATGACACTAGCATCATTTTTTGTCCATCCTTACTCAAAGACCTCTGCCTTTTTAAAACAGTGATAGAAAATTACTCCTATTTATAAAATCCACAGTAGTGAGAGTTTCCAATGGGGTGATGGACTTTTCCTCCCCACTGGAACAGTTGTTAAGAATCAGAGAGGAAAAATTTATGTTGGAGGTAAAAAATATGATACCAGCAACAACAATAAGTTCCTTAGTATTTCTATTATATTTGAAACTGATTTGGATAAAACATTAGGATTAATTATTTATTTATTCATTTGGAAGTAGGTCTCTAACAATGGGGAATAAGTTGTATGACCTTGTGGATCTCTTCTGACCTAAATCACTGACATTGTGTTAAATCCTTGGTTTGGAACCATTTACTTTAAGCATGGAGTTACCTCTTTGAAGTGATTAGGATTTGATCAAACATAAACATGCTTAGAAGATGGAGACTTAGCTTCTCAAATAAAGTATCGACTGCAGATATATTTTTGCTGTTGTTGTTTAAATGGTGTGAGTAAAAGCTAGGTAACACTGAGATACTTTTGAACAGGAGCTTTCAAAATTCCTTCACTGATCATATCAGGCAAAAAAGACAGGGGAAATAAAATTTAAATAATAATTTTAAAAAAAGAGCTAAAAAGAAGAGTGAGACCAAAAAAAAGAAAAATCAAAGCAAGACAAAAAATGAACAAACAAACAAACCACCAGAGCTCAACCAATCAATTTAACATTCTCCCCCAGGAACCAATGGACCAACGGTAGTATAAATCAAGAGTTTATAATAAAAGACTAATGTTCTTTTCCAAAAAATCAATATCACTCCCAAACATGCTTCATCCAATAAAGTAAGATTTTGCAATGATGAGTCGTCCAAAATAATGCTCAGATCCTCCAGATAGTTACAACTGAGGTTTTTGGTACTTCCCCTTCATTTTCCCTTTCTTACATGTCCCTCCTGCTTTGCATCAGACCAATTAATATCTTTCCTTCCCTAACATCTCTCTAGATAATTCACAGAAGCATTTGTCTGTGTGGCCTAGCATTAAACAGAAGCTATTAAACAGTCAACTCCTATCTCTTCTATAGAATTAATGTCATGTTAACTCCTACCATGCCTTGCTGTTGTGTGATATGTAAATGAGGTATTTTAACGAATTTGTAAGGTATTTCTCCCACCCTCAACACAGTCTCCTAATTTAATCCAGGATGCAGTAAACCTGTTTTAGTTGCAATATGGGAAATCTTCTTTAAATTGCTAATTTTAGCGTTACTAATCTAAGTGGAAATCACAAGGAAAATCCAGTGCTCTTCATAATACAGAAACTGAATTGAAGTTTTGTCAGGTTTGATACATACACAAACAGTGTGACTGAGGCTTGTGAGCATATTTCAGAGTAATTTTGTACTGCATCCTATCACTTTTACTAGAACAATGTACTCTTATTCTTGAAGGCCTAAGCACATGAGCACTCACCTGTGTAAGTAACGTTATTCAGGGTTCCATTGAATTCCATTATGATGATTACAGTGATACAGTGAATCTGTACTCAAGCATTCCAATGCCTTGGGAACACTTTGATCATCATCAGCTCATCTTCTGTGGTCTCATCAATGACATGACACAGCCACCACACAAAATTGCAGTATGGGATCAGTGCAGGTGTGATCAGATCCCCTTTCATCTCAGGGGCTCTATTTTCTTCCTAAAACACAGAGGTGACTTCAGAAATTTGCCTTTTGACATTGCTCTATCAGCCAGAGTCAACCTGCTAAAGCCGCCGGGTGTGTTGTGTCTCCAGGAGTGGACAGCAAGCAGCGACCCACACGGATGTGAGCTATTACTGCATCCACACTGAGAAACAAGATGTTTTGGCACCTCGACAGGGCAAAGTATGGGACAATGCATAATTTTATTCTGATTTGACCAGCTTCGAAAGAACCTTGAGATGCTAGTACTAACTCCACAGGCTGGGTGCCACAGCACTTATACAAGTATATATGCTTTAATATGACTCCTTTTTTCCAACCCAGAGCACTAGGCTTTCTACAGCTCCCTTCTGTAAGTGCTTATGAATTCCTGCTTGCCTTCCAGGCAACTGAATGAATAAATCTGCTGTGTGCACAAGAGTATGCTTTCTTCTTCATGGGCCACCCTGCTTTTCCAGAGCTTACTTAACTCAGCTTGCTAAAGCATTTTTCACCTCACCTACCAAGACATAGCCAGCATCTGTGTGGCCCCTGGTGACCACGCAGCAGGGTGCAGGGCAGGCAGGACTGAGGACTCTGAGGACTCCAAGGAGCAAGATTCCCTCCAACTTGGTCACATTTGACTAACATTCTGGGTATGATACAAGGTCATCAGAGCATTTACCATCCTGCTGCTTTATGAGGAAAAAATCTGAGTTCCTCGTGGATGAGTAAGCTTTATAAAAAACAAAGTCAGGAAATAACTATCCAAATAATCCACTGATACAGAGGATACTGACCTCCAGCTGACAACTATCTTGGAGAACTGTACAGCTTTCACATTAACTAATTTGTTATCGAAGTGTTCCTTGTGACAGAATCAGAAATTAACATTGGGGTTCCACAGATAATAAATTAGGATGGGAAAATAAAGCAACTTGACTGAGACTAATGAGGCACTTTCAGAGCCCAGATGAGAATGATTCCCTTTATTTGGTTCATAGTTTATTCCAATCCTTAATGCACTCATTACGTACTCCCCAAAATCACTGAGCTGCAGGCAGTCAGACTGAAAGAAAGCAGTAGCAGCAACAGTGCATTTAGTCCTGTGGAGACAGGTTTCTGCCTCTCAAAAGCCAGATTTTAGAGCCTGTAGAGAGCAACATGTACCATTGCAGAGAGTACAGAGGGCCAGCAGCAGCCATGGTGCCTTTTGCCTTTGGTAATAAATGAGGAGAACCAGCCATGTAGAATTTATCTTGTAGCACTGACAGTTGTTAAAGACCATGTAACAGTCTGTAATGTATATAAAATTATTGACATCATATGTGTTTCTATTTAGGTTAAACAACTATATTGTTTTCATAAGAGAAAACTGTTTCTGGAAACAATAGGCCAAATTGCTTTTTCTTGCTAAGAACAATGATGCAATGCTGCCAGTACCAACAATTTTTATTATAGAATCAGCTAACTGAAAACACAAGGCTCTTTAACGACATGTATCTTACAAAGCACTCCAATGCATGCTGATGTCGTTTTGCTTTGTTTGCTAGTCAAGATGGGTAAAAGCAATTTGTATTTTGCATTTTGCTCATTATTGCACTTTTCCTGTGTATGCTTTCCTTTCTCTTTCATGAGGGCAAGTATACAAACCCCCACTCCTCGTGAATTTTTCACTATCAGAACTAGATTATGAAATTCAAGTCAGCTGAAGGGAGGGAGGCAAATCCTTCTGGGATGTGCAAGGGGTCAGAAGGAAAAGAAAAGGGAATTGAGATGGAAAATACACTCTTGTCAACAGAAATAAGCAATGCTTCCCAAAATTTGGAGATCTCGCGGTCACAGTCAGCACAGCAAACATATTCTGAACGGTGCCTTGGACCATCCCATTAAAAAAATTTCAAATATAGAGCTGTAGCACTGTTTGCATCAGGGCTGCATATTTGAGATATGTTTCAATAGCTTACATTATGGCAAGCACAATCAATTCAGATATGCTGAAACTGGGATTGCAAAACAGAGTAAGAGCAAGGAGCCTTGCCATTTGCCATTTAGAGGCAGTTTAAAGCAAACAAAGTCTTTGACTTTTCACCATAGATGACAGGTTAGAGATTCACCAGATGTGGAGAAGATGCAGCATACTGAGACCATAAATTGATTTTATATTTAGGTTTAAAATGGATTTCATTGTCACTGAAATGTTAATCACACAAAATAATAAAACACTAGATTTTCCAAATGCAAAAAAATTAAGCTCTTGCGCTTGGCACGATAATGAAATATACAGCATACCTTGTTGTCCTTACCTTTGAACTGCAGGTAACTGTACAGCAATGTTACAGGACAGAGATGATACACTTGTGAAATATTCACGAGCTGATGTCTTTGCAGCCCCATGGGACCTGTGAAGAGCTCTTTTTTCCCCCACATCTCTCTCTCAGACTTTAAATAATGAGGAGCAGAAAAGGTATGAGACAACATGTCTGTGTGTCTCCTTTGAAATATTTTCTTACATTACCTTGTTATCTGTGCTCAAGAGCAGCAGGTATTCCAGCAGTTCAGAGTGTATCCACAGCAAAAACACCCAGAAAAACAGAGAGCCAGTAGACCTAGCTTTCAGTTCCAGTCCAGTTACAAACCACAAAACCAGTACATGGAGGGAGTGGTGGCATGTCTGAGTGGTTTTGGGGATGTGGGTATGAAGGGCAATGAAGGCATAATTTTTGCCAAAGCAGTTATTTAGGAAAATAGATATTCATTATCCATCTTGGAAAAGCACCAGTTTCCTAATCTGTGCTCACAAAATGCCCTTGTACAGAAAGTTATCAAACCTTCTTAGTATTACAGCCTGAAACAAAGCCTGACCACTTCAGACAGATGAGCGGGTTGGTCCCTCCACTAGACACAAGGATTTGGATCATTCTTTTCAGTTTAGCCTTCAGTGCCATCTGCTAAGAAACACCAATCCAGAACAAATTTTGTAGGTTTTTCTATGGTGCTGTACTGCGTATCAGGAAAGACCAATCTGAACCTGGTATGAGGTATGAGCTGAGTGGGATTACACTTGTTTCCACACACCTGAGTTGGTCTTGAATATGGACAAGATTAAAGTCATACCAGATTTATCAGATGAATCCACCCTGGTGTCATAGAATCATAGAATCATAGTCCTTTTTCAGAGGAGGCATCGCATTTAATTTCCAGTGCTCTAGGTTTTCTAACATTTTTTTTTATTTCTCCTGTATTTTAAAGATGCTTATATAACAGGTACTTTCCCATACTGGCCTTAAAAGCTCTTATTCCCTTTCTTGCATTATTTCAACAGACTAATAGTCATTGCAACACAGGTGACAGTAAATCAAATCAAGTTGAAATGTGGGCCTGACTCATTCTCAGACGATACATGATTTGTTTGCCTTACATTATCTTGGAAATCCATAACCAATGTGCACTAACTACATGTCCGCACACGGCAAGAAGATAAACGCTCTTAGTCAGTAATATAAAATCTAAATAAAATTACAGTCAGGTTTGGATATTAGGATAGCCTGGCAACACCCTTGGGGCATTACTCTTATCATTAGAATTATTTGCATTAGAGTAGTGTCCAGAGACACTACTTTTGATCAGGATCAAATTGTGCTAGGCTCTGGAAAACATGGGAAGAGAAAAAAGTTTTGAATGCTAAACAGATAATTACAGGCAAAGGGTTGGAGAAATAAAAGATTGTTATCATTGTTTTGTAGAGAACTGAAGTGTGGAGATTACATTTTTGTTGTATCCTAAGCACAGGCGCAAAGCAATGTTGGAGTCCGAATTCACCTTGCATCCAAACATTTCACTCACAAGACCATGTTTAGGCTCCCACCAGCTTTGTGGGATTGCTGATAACAGTGAGAGAGACACACTGATTTTGCCTTTACCTAGCTACATACATACCTGCAGCACTGGCAGCTGGGAACGTGGGTGGTTTGGCTTACTTGGCCTGAGGCAACCACCACATATTCTGTCATACTGTCCTGTGACACCATCTTCTCAGTGCTGGTCAGACAAGTTTGCCTGAGTCCTTCCCATAAAGGCTTATAGCCCTGCAATGTAAGATGGATGGGCAGGTGAATTACAGGAATATCAAGCTCAGTGAATGGTTGCTCAGAAAACATGTGGGGTTTTTTTTGGTGTTTTTGTTGTTATTTTGTTTTGTTTTTTCCTCTCTGTGGCAGACCATATGTCTTTCCTAATGTCATCAGAAAATCAGAGTGGAGCTAAGAACCAGACACCTGACTCCAGCTTAGCATCCAAAAGTCCATCATTCATCTCTAAAGTGAGAGTTACTTGAATACACCAGTAACTTGTTAGAAAAATAGGATAAGTGGTCTTTCAATCATTAGTGGAAGGACTATACTGAAGTCAAAGGAAGTTTCTTTTCAAGTAACAATTCAATATGTCCTCTGTACATGCTTACAAAATTTTTTGCAATGATTACACAAACCACCAGGACAACACTGGGCTGATGAAAGAGGAGGTCGATGTTTACATGCTGCTCTTTCACCTCATGTTGGCAGGGATAAGAACACTACAAAGTGATATGGAGAGATGAAGAGGGAGGAGCAGACACGAGCGCTTGATTATGTGTTTAATAAGGAATTCTGGACACATCAAATTGTAGTGAAGTGTGTGCACATCTGTAGCATGTTTTTAGTCCCATACTTGGCTACCTGCTTCTGAATGGACATTAAAGGGGAGATATTGTTGAAGGTATAAATGTTGCTATCCAGGACAGCTGTACGGTTACCTATTTTTTTATCTTTGAAGACTTCATGTTATCAGTTAAGATCATGATCTCACCAAGTGACCCGGTCACTCTCAGAAGTAATTGTGCTTAGGTAAATGAGACAACAGGCAGCAGAAAGGCTTACAAACTCAGACCTGAAACACTCATGGAACTCCAGAATAGCAAATTAGTTCCTCTCATTTAAGTTTCTTTAATTAAAATGCAGATTTTTTTTTTTTCTTAACTGATATAGGAACTCTAGTCATTATTGTTCAATACTAATGTTATTTTTTTCTTATAACTTCTGTTGTTCTGTAATTTTAGGCCCCAGGTCTAATCCCATATGTAACATGTTTATTAGATGTAATATTTTATCTCTTGGATTCAGTGTCTGACACTATCATTTTGTTCTTATTTCAATAAAAGTGATTTCCCTCCTCTTTGCCTTGACAGAATCTAGCAGTTTTCTTTATCACAGTAGAAAGTTAGAAAGGTCCTCCCAAAAGACAAAAATGGACTGCATGTATGTGCACCTTAATTCAATTTGTATCGTAAAATCCAGACCAAACAAAGTAACTTTATAATATTAGATACTGCTAGAATTGAGCTGGGATTTTTTTGTTTGTTGCTTGTTTTTAATATATGGGTATCTAGTCTCTGTAAATCTGTAGCTCATTGGCTTCATTACCTGTATCCTTGTGAACACAGGATGAATCAGTACCAAATGCTCGTGTGATTTCTGGTTTTATTTGGGAATTCACTATCTGTGTGCTTTAATCAAATGATAATGCATAGGAACCGTTCCAACTTTCAGCTGACAAAAGCATAATATTAGTTGTTTGATGAGAACTCCTCTATGGATACAAATTCCATGTGGATTTTTCCAGGCTTTGTAAATTTATTAAAAAATAATATATTCTATACACAATTAGACCATGGATGTTAAAAGAGTTAGTAAAGTAATTTATTTGGAATGTGAAACCATCTAGAAAAGAAAGACATTTTCAATTTTAACTATCATGTAATAATTGCAAGACATGAAAGGCATCCGAAACCTTTGGTATCCAAATCCAGAAAAGTTTCCCATTAGAAAAACATTCTTTGCAGACCATCCCCTGGAAGAAAGGATGTCTTTATCTCCTTTATCATATCTGTGCAGTTTTTTGCTAAAATGGGCAGTCAGAGGCCATTGTTGAATAGTGATGTTGGAAAACACTCATCTTCTTTCATATTCATTTTCTACACCTTGTCAACATCTGCGTAGCTCACCAGTGAAGCTTCTTTTCATGCAATGCACCCAAAGGTTACAACTTATAGGTCAGGGATGGGAATTTTCACTTTGCAGTCACTGGGCATCTGAGACCACATACATTACTGAGGTGACAGGTATAGTACACAATGATGAAACTTCTGTCAGTCAGAGAGAGGTCACATTGGTATCAGTTGACAACATGCCTCTCTGCCAGTTTTAAAAAAAACCAGGAAAATTAAAAGAAGACTATTATTTTCTTCTTGTGGAAAATGGGAACAGAGTTGATGTTGTTCACTAATGTCAAGTGTCTGGAGATTTAGGGCCCCAGAGCTCAGAAGGTCTCCTTTAACTGTGCTGGCTCTACTCTCAGCACCAACATAAATTGCTGCCAGAACGGAGACCCTCAGAAGCTATTCCAGAAGCAATGATGATGGTCACATTAACATGTACTGTACTGGAAACAATCATTTCCAGCCCAGTATTGGGGAGGCCAAAATAAGAGCATGGCAGTCTCCTGTTTCATATATATTTTTTCCATAATTAGTATCACTTTACAAAACTAGAAATAGAGCTAGTTTAAAAATGATTACATTAGCAGACCGAAAGATTCTTAGTTCGCATAAGGATATGGCTGAATCTCGCATGCAAGAGCAAGTTGCAACATGACTAAAAGGAAGTGAATAACTGCAGATTGCTAAAGGTTCAACTACAACCCTCTCACTTTAGTGCTGTCATGAACAGATCAGAATACCAAATCTATGATCAGTACTCATATCTCATTATACCATCTTTGTCTTCTGTGTCAAAGAAATGCCATAGCAGAACAGATAGCAAGAGAATATTAATATTGCAAAGGTTAAAGGAAAGGATCATGCTATCTACAGTTAACTCAAAGTATTTTGACCAGCTGCTGTAAAATTATGTTTCAAGGTTCCCAGAGGTTAATGTGATGACTGGTCTTCATGGCCTTTCTGTGAAACCCCGGAAGAATCTTCCAATGTTCTTGCATTTTCCCAGCCTACTGAGGTTCTTGAATGTCCCATATATTTGCTCTGCACAGACAAATGCTGGCTTTTCTAAACAAGGTGGTTTGGATGAGATTTTTTTGTGTCAAAATGAGTCCTTCTTCCCCGTCCCAAAAAGAAAAAAAACCAAACAAACCACACACAACACATCTCTAGCATAAAGCAGTGCTAATACACATGAAATAAATTGATTTTGTCAAGGCTAAATTTATCTAGTGGAGCCTACACTTGAGATCATTCGAGTGCTCTCCTGAGTTATCTCATTGTATCTCTGTTTGCAGGACAGGGCCTTGAATTTGTTTCTGCCACACAAAGTTGATATATAAGAAGACAGGATTTAATTGAAACATCTCTGAGGAGTCTTCAGTAAGTCCTGTGGTTTTTTATCAGAACTTTTTATGAAAGAAGAATCAAAGAATATAAGGAGCCTTTAGTAGAGATCCTGGTATCAAATGTAACTATAATCTGTAATAAATGTGACTGAAGTCTATAATAAATACTTTTCCATTTTTGTATAGGAATATTTTTGAGGGTGAAGGTTTTGCTCATTAAAATATTTTTTTTATTTTACATTGCATATTGGATTTTAGAAATTCATTCATACCATGGATTTGATGCAGACAAGCCATATGTTTATGCAAAGTCTTTAGCTGCAGAAGACCCTGACCTTACAGAGGATCAACTTTTCCAGAGTGCTATTACCAAGTAAATTAATACTCTTGCTTAAATAACTTAGTGCATGGGAACACAAACTGTGGAGATCTGTCTAAGTTTGTTAGCCTTTTCTGTATGTCCTCTGTTGTGGTTTAACCCCAGCTGGCAAGTAAGCACGACACAGCTGCTTGCTCACTTCCCCTCAGTGGGATGGGGGAGAGAGAAAAGTGAGAAAACTCATGGGTTGAGATAAAGACAGTTGAATAGATAAAGTAAAAGCTGCACATGCAAGCAAAGCAAAACAAGGAATTCATTCACTACTCCCCATTGGCAGACAGGTGTTCAGACATCTCCAGGACAGCAGAGCTCCATTACATGTAATGGTTACTTGAGAAGACAAACGTCATCACTCCAAACCTCCCCGCTTCCTTCTTCCCCCACCTTTTTATTGCTGATCATGATGTCATATGATATGGAAAATCCCTTTGGTCGGTTTGGGTCAGCCATGTCCCCTCACAACTTCTTGTGCACCCCCAGCCTACTCATTGGTGGGGTGGGATGAGAACCTTACACCCTTACACTGTGTAAACACTGTTCAGCAATAACAAAAACATCCTTGTGTTATCAACACTGTTTCCAGCACAAATCCAAAACGTAGCACCATACCAGTTACCATGAAGAAAATTAACTCTATCCCAGTCAAAACCAGCAGATCCCCATCTCTACTTCAACTAATATACAGCTGACTTACCCGTCCCAGTATTTTAGCACAATAGGGATTGAACTCACAGCTTCCATATAGCAGTGGCTGACGCTCAGATACTTCCCACCTAACTTGAGGTACTAAACTGAGTAGTACCTACATTTATAGTAAAGCTATTTAAAAATAGGGCTATTCATACCTTTGTACAGATAGACCACATTTTTTCAAGAAGGGAGGATTTTGGAAACTCTAAGTGTCTTTGTGGGGTTTGGTGGCACTGGCTTTGAACACCATCATTCTTTTACTTCTGTAGGGCTTGGTCTTTTCTGTCCTGTAATGATTTATCAGGAATGTAATTTTACAGAAACAAAGAATCATTTCCCATGCTCATTCAGGGACACCAATATGAGTGCTCACTATGAATGCCCTGTTGCCCTTTCCAGCCCCAAGCACCATATTGGCTTAAAGGTCTCTTAGCTTCCTAAGAGTGGGGGAGTCCTAGAAGCCAAGGTTCTTGGGGCTTTGACTGCCAGGGAATCAGCACCTAAGAGTTTGAGAAGTTCACCTCAATAGGCTAGAGAAAGCAGCAACAATTATGTTGTCTAGGTCTCTGTTTCAGTGCTCTTTTCCTATGTCTTAATGTTTTCCTTTACTGGGGGAAAGTGACTTTATCACCCTTGTCAAACATAAAGGTGATAGACAAGGGTGGACACAAGGGTGTAACTGTCAATACTAGTTACAGTGATGTACATCAAGAACAACTCCAGTAAAGTCAAAGCAGTATAGTGGTATAAAACTGAGGAGAACAAGCCTGTAGTGTGGTCTTGGTAGGCAGGACTGCAGGAATTAATCATGTTTTGAGGATGGCCAATGCATATGTCACAGAACAATAAAAAATACACTTAGCATAAAATACTACCTTTCCTTTGCTCATTTTTGAGGAAATATAACTCAAAAGGTAAAAGCTTTAGGCTGTTTCTAAGCTTAGTGTCCAGCCCTGTCTTGTAGATTTAGCAATGATTCCATGTGAATAAAGTCCATCATACCCTTACAATTTAGTTTTATTAAATTGACTCTCTCCCCCATCTCTGCAGCCATTAAATTCTCACTCTTCTTCTCCTCCTCAGTTCCCCCCAAGATACTGTTCATTAAAATGTAGAATATAAAATCTCTATATGTGCATTTTTGCTTATTAGCTGTGCTCGGTGCCTCATCATTTGCCAAATTCATATTTGTTGAACAAGGAGGGCAGAAACAATGTGAAATCAATCTTTTTTTCTTGCCAAGATAAACATAAGACACAATGAGAGAAAGAAAGGCACAGAGAGAGTGAGATAGGGAGAAAGAAAATAAAGCAGGAAAACAGCAACACCATCCCAATGGTGATGGATAACTGAAGTGAACGTGTCAGGATGGTATTATGTAAATTACCAAAGCAGCTGAGCAGTGCACTGATGATTACAGAGGATGTGAACAATGTTGTGGTCCCCAGGTGCCACCATGCCTTGTTATATTTTCTTCCCTCCAACTACCCTTGGGGTAGATTCTTCCTGACCTGAGTCCTTGAAAAAAATCAACCAAGAAATACATTCTGGAAAAAAAAAAAGGTTAGAGGACATCCATGACATTTCTCTAAAGCAATAACTGCACCCTGTGTGTTGCCAGTTTAACATTCTAAAAAAGTGCTTTTTACCTCCAACTCTAAAGGATTTGACTTATCAAACACATTCATTACAGACTGGACTCAAGGTCAACACATTTTTAAACAGAAAAGGGAAACTGAAGCGTGAGGGCAGAATTCAACATGCATTAAACTGTATTTTAAAGTTATTCTGTATTATTAGGAAGCAACTTTTCTCCCTCTCATTAGGCATTCTGTGTGTTTGTGTTTGAATTTGTGTGTTAGTGTCTATGTTCACTGGTGTCTACGCATATTGTTTCTGCTTTTGGGGAGGGTTGATTTAAATAACTGTTGATGAAGATTGCAAAGTGCTAATTTGTTAATTAGTCTTCATTTGAAAATACTCCTTATTTGAGCTGAATGTGGGCCCAAAACACCAAGTCCCATACTGAATGGATGTGTTAATAAACTATCACAACAAACATCCAGACCCTCTGCAGGCTTCTCAGGATTGGATCTTAGGAAATAACAAACCTCATTGACATAGGTTATGCAAAGCAACTCTTCAACATGTTAAGGATTTCACACAAATACTTCCTTGAAAACAATGTTAGAACTTAAATAAAGCCTAAGACAACATAAGAAAAATAGATAAATATTTTCAAAATTATTCTTGGGGGTTTTAAACTGTTGGGTTTTTTTTAACCAGGCTGCTAAATAATTTGCATTCTCTTTTCACAAAAGAATGAAAATACATTATTTTATTAGCAAGGTGCTTAGAACATCATTCCACTTGATCTAGGTTGATCTACATTGGTTACACAAAGTGTCCACTACAATAATCAAAGTTTCATGGAGTTTAGGAAACCTAAACTAGCCCCTTCTTAGGTGCTACCCACAGAAGAATGATGCAGCAGGGTGGGATTCATTGTTTTGCAGGTCAGTCTAGATGACAAAAATTGTTCCATCTCTCCTTAAAATCTAGCAGAGGCATGCGACCCTGGTAATTCTTTGTTTTGTCACAGTCTCTATTAAATCATGTCTGAGTTCACTGGACTCTGCAATATCAATAATAAATAAAAATCATTAGTATTTATTCCTTCAATAGTAGTTTCATGGAGTAGCTAATGCAATGTCTGCACAGTAGCGCTCTTTCCAGCACTGCTGTGGGCAGCCTCATGGGACTAACAAGGGAACTTGATAACTGACACTTTTACAGGTTTAAATTTGAAATTGCATTTAATTTGTATGTCATTATGTAATTGAGAACACGAGCCTTTAAGGCAAATATAGCAGAAAATGGACATCCTGCTAAAAATATTTGCAATAAAATAACTAATTTAATGGGATTCATATCTCTGGAGACTATCACAAGGCCTTTTCATGGCAGACTGCCTATGCTCTGTTTACATGTATAAGGGAGGGCACTTAGTTCATGAGAGTACACTTGAGTGGGTAGAAGTCCAGAAGCACTGACTCCTGGAGTGACAATTCCTTTCCATGGGACAGGGGCAGCACAAGGAAATGCAGAGTTCCTCTCCGGCTCAGTGCTGCATGCAACCTTTTCCTGGGTAGAATTTGTCAGCAAGGTCACTATGATGACTTCTCTTGACAACTTTTACTGGAGTCTCTGTAGGTGGCACTGGACCCGTTGTTTTGTTTAAATTCATGACAAGACAAAAATAAACAAACTCAGGAGAAAAAACAGTCTAAACTGGCCACTTAAAGAAACCTTTTCAAGCCAATCTTATATCTGGTTTCATTGTGAAGATACAGTGGTTTGGTTTCCCAAGACACCTTAAATATACTGGGACATATGAATACAGTTTTAATGGGAAAAAAAATGCTTGTGTAACTTCTATCAGTTTAGATTTGGTCAGACTGCCTAGCCTGCTATCTGGCTAGGCTCCTTCTACATTCCTGAACTCAATGAGGAATAGCAATATAAGTTATGACATAACAATTGTTTCTTTCTTTGTTCCCTGCTATATTTAATTCAGGATTTTTTTCATATGACTTTAAAAATAGCTCCTACAGAAAGGATATGGAAACTGAGGTCTCCTTCATGTGATTTTCTCAGTGCTGTGTTGTGCAAGATCTCCAAAAACCCTCAGGAGCACAAGTCCTGCTAATTGTTAATTGGGACATTCAATGGGACTTGAGCACCCACTTAATTGCTTTTGAGCAGCCAACATAGCTCTGAGAAGTGGCAGTCATTTGTCACCAGACTTACTCCTATATTCTGGGTCCAATTTGTCAAGAGCAAAAGTATCACTTACAAAATGCCATTTACCCTCAGTTGTTTGGCTTTTTTGCAGAACCTGGGCTACCTATTGCTGGAGTTGTATTGTTCTACTTCGTTTTTCTTTACAGAAATAAATAGATACAGAATTTTTATAGATTAGTGTTCTATTTCCTTCATTTTAAAGCATTTATTTTAATGCGATTTTTCACTGAAAAAAACTGGTCTTTCTGGCAGTGTAATAATAACTTGCATTCATTTTGTACCTTTCATTTCATGTGATCCCAAAGCACTTTACTAACTTAACAAGCTGAAACACACTATATTAAATACTACACATAGGGATCACTTCATCCACCACTAAAACAACCACTTACGTGGTGAAATGAGCCAACTGTTTAAGGGCTGAGTTCTGCAAGGTGTTGAGCTCTATTAGCCTGATACAATGCCTACTGAAGTCAATATAAAGACTCCTAAAGATTTCATTGGGCTCTGGATTAGGATTTATTACACTCTTCCATCAAAGCATTTAGGAACATGCTTAACTTAAGCACTTGAGCAGTTCCATTGACATTAATAGAGCTTGAAGTTGCTAAAACTTGAGCTTGCGGGTTTTTGAAGTAGGGCCAGGTGTCTTGGTGCTGTGCAGTACAGATCACAGCAAGTGCATTGAGACAGCATAGGAAAGCAGAAAACAAGTACTGAAGAACACCCTAACTCATTAAATCCACTGCAGAAATTAAGCAGTACAACTTAAACATACTTACCAAACACAAGATCAAGACAACATAAAAGAAGAATTGCTAGCCCACTCCTTGAAACTTTAATGTATTCACTACATGCCAGTAAGTTTATGTTATAATCTCTGTTTTATTCCCTGTGCTTTATTATTTGGAGACTGTAAAATTATGAATCTTTTTGTGTTTGCAAATCATAGATCCCTCTTAATGTAATTCAGAAATTCATTATTTTCTTACTGATTGGTAGTTGGATTAATAAGCATCTCCTACATTAATTTATTAATTAAAAAATGATAGGAAAGAGTAGGCCTATGAACTGGAGTAAAGCAACTGGAAAGATCTATGGTAAAGCAACTGGAGGAAAAAAATCATGGCTGCTCTGTTTAGTATTAGGCAGTTCCAAGGATGTTACTTCTCAGTCCCAAAGACAGTAAGGTTTTGTGATACTAGAAAAGATAGTAAGTCCAGGTCAGAGCTGGGACAGTAATAACCCTTCTTCATAACCTGACTGCACCCTTCCATGTTAACATACTGTGAACTGAGCACAAGTGACAAAACCAATCCATCACTGCACCGCCAACACAAAGAAGAATAGAGAGGTTAACAGAAATTGATGACATCCCCACTCGAATTTTACACTGATTCGGCCAGCTCTACGATTGAAACAGACAAAGATTTATAGTCCAAGCTAGGATGCTGGCTCTCCCTGATTGCCTTGATTTTTTTTTTTTTATGTGCTTCTGCATATTTATTTCCAAGCTCATCACGGGCTTGTAGCATTAGAATGCTGATTTGATTTTACATTCCAAGAGAAGTAGACATTATGCAGCTATTTGCATGATGTGAGAGAAATCACCATAACGGTTTGTGATATCGGCGACCAAAATGATCGCTAATGTTCACCTGCATAAGCAGGATTGTGTAATTCTTTTTTTTTTTGAAATTCAGATTTCTTCCTTTTGCTTCTCTCTCTGTGGAAAAAAAAAAAAATAAAAAGAGGGAATTATTCCATATCCTGTGGATGAGAAATTGTGTTTTGTCATGCCTCCGAGGGCTACAGTGGTATTGAGCTTTTATGAATTCGTTTGATATCAGGGCTGAGCGTTACGAGTTCCAACACAAATTTTTTTCCCCATGACATTATTACTGAAAGTTTTTATCAGTTCATTGTGACAAAAAATTGATTATTATCCTTGACATTTGATGGATAGCTTTCATAAAAGTACCTTTTTTTTTATTATTTTTGTGTGTGTGCGTAAGTCTGTAAAGTTTTCTTAGAAAGGTTCTTTTTTCTGAGGAAAAAAAAATCAAGCAACAACCACTTCTTCATGGAGTATTCTTGTACCACGTTTATCTGTGAAAAAGTCGGAAGAGAAGTGACAATCCTGCTTCCTTACAGCTTCTTCCACTATAACAGTAGGAAAATGTACATTCACGCAGCTTAGATGTAAATTTGGATTAGTAATATAACTGTTGCATAGATACCTGAAAAGAGGATTTTGAAGTGGCTGTGACAGAGGCATTGATAACCACTCTATAGTTAAGGTTAATTCAGGCCTTTGTTTTTGCCAGATTCTAATACTTCTTCGGAGTTGTTATATTTCAAACAAACGTTCAGCAGGTACCTGACAGAAGAACAAAGCTGCCTTTAAATAGTTTAACTCTTGTTTATTGCATTCAAGCAACAAGAAGCAATAGGACTCGACTCATTCTGAACAACGCCAGGAGCTGAAGCTAATGGTGATTCAATTACAGTCCCTCACAAATGGGAATATTCACCTCTGTGTGTGCATTAGTGTTGATGGGAGCTCTCTGCTTGCCTTGCAAGGAGAATACACTTTAAGAGAATGTGGCAGAACTGTTTTCTTCTGGAGGAGTGGGAAATGGCTGCTTTCCCTGGTTGCCATTCTCAATGGTGGATTTGTAGGAGTCTTCCCAGGGATCCTCGCTAAAACGAAAGGCGGGACGATAGTGAATTTTAGAGAAATTTGTGAAGACAGAAAGTCAGCCAGAGGCCAGACCAGCCATTCAATAGAAAAAAAAGGCGCTTTAGAGAAGATAAGATTAGTTATAGGAACAGATTTTAACCTTTTGAAGCAAAAGCTGTTAAGTGTCAGATCAATTAAGAAAAAAAAAAAAAAAAAAGAGTTTTCTGAACTGTGTGCCAGTTCCAGACATTTGGTGGTTCTTGAGATCAGGGAAGTCAGCAGTGAACTGAAAAAAAAAAAAAGGATAATTTAACCTTGCTGTTACTATTGCATAAATATCAAAGTGATTCCTGGTGATGGACTGGTGCAGGGGCAGTGGCAACACGAGTGAAAGAGGAAGGAGGATACTGCACAGTTGGGCCAAGAGGCCTCAATCCATCATACATCCTACATACCACATACTGAGAGAAGTGAATAAATGGCTGCAGTCTTCTTAATTCCCTCCTCTAGAGTTTCCACCTTTCTCCACTCCTAGCAAGCCGGTCCTGGAGGCAGGTTCTGGGGCAACTTTACCAAACAGGGACAATATAAATGTCAGTAATGCTGCAGGAAAGGAAGAGTTCTCCAGTGTATACTTTGCATCTGTTGTTGGAAGGAAGGCTGGTGTTTACAACAACAGTGAAACAGTTTTTTTTTTTCCACTAGTACTAAAAGGAAAGGAACAAAATAACAATTCAAAGAAAAAAATAAATTAACTTTAACTGTGATGAAATAACTGCCTACACAATAAGTTCCAAAAACATTCAAAGTAGCGTCAGACTGATGGATAAACCTTGAAAGACTGAAAAAACTGGGGCTCTGGAAAAAACATGGCTGTTCTGCCACTGTTTAAGGACAAATACTTCAGTAAATTGTTGGTTGGTTAAACAGATATAGAGCAACTAAGTCAAGGTGATGGGAGATGAAATCAGTGAAGAATTAAAATAATGGCAATATACATGCTGTCAATCAACACAGCTTGATGAAAAAACTTGTCAAATAAACTTGCTCTTTTTGATTGAGTTTATGATTTCATTGGCAAAGATTTCTGTAAGGCATTCGATTTTATTATGATTTAAAAATAATCCAGATAGTGAATTCATTAAAACTTTTCTAACTGATAGTTTTTAAAAAGGAATTCTAATAAAAAAATAAGCCTTCTGTTTTTTTCTTATTGGCTTCCTTCTGGCCTGATTCAAGTCATGACCTGATCACTGATGTGCAAAACTACATAAAATCAGTCTGGTTAAGATTACATACATGAAAACAACAGTACAGTAAATAATGAGAAAGATAGATCTGATGAACAACCTGGAGATTACAATAAACTGGACTTGCTTGAGATTTAACTTTTCCAATGATAGGAACCATGACTGCAAGTAACAATTTCTTTCTGAAGGAGAACCTTGTTTTAAAAAGGATTATCATAAGGAGCTGGAAATTTAAAAGGGTTCGTAAGATGTGGCAAAACATATGGTCAGGAATCTAAGAAAGCAAATATCAGTCCTCAGATCTGTGGCCAGAAAGAGTAAGGAGTTGATGATTAACCAGTGGAACAATTTATTTAAGGATCTCATGGCTTCTACAGCTCTTGGTGTTTAACTCACAATGAAAACTTTGAAAAGACATGTTCTTTCTTACCATCAGGCCTGATGCAAGAAACAGGATCATAACTGTTCCCTCCATTGCTGAGTTTAAATTATCTCTGAACTGTCAGCTTCACCAAAAGAAGATTAAAAATATGTATCTGCCTATGAGTTTCATAAATAAAAAGGATTGCATAAATTGAGATGCCCCAATTAGGCACTGAAGGTACTCAAAAGGTACTATTAGAGTACCTAAATGCCAGTTTCAGGACCAAAGGCATTCTGAGCATTCTTGTATGAAATGCTCTCACTTACCTCTTTTCTTTTAAAGATTTTTGGTTGTTTTCTTCTCTCTCCTGGTAGGATATTTGGATTTCATGTGCAGCTTTCAGGGGAGAGGAAAAAGGACGTTGTCGGCTGCTTTTCCTGTGTTAAGATAATTCTCACAGTCTAAAACCAGGAATGTACTACTGTTGGTCATGAAGCCTTGGCTCCATTTGTCTATGCACTTGCTACATGTGACTTTTGTCAGTGACTGCATTGTATATACCTGGTGGGTTCTCCTCCTCGGCAAAGAGCTGCTCACTCTCTCACGCTGCTTAGCAGGACAGCAGAAGTAAATAGGATGCAAAACTTTGTGGGTTAAGATAATGGCAGTGAGATTTCTTGCAAGTTATTTTCAAAACAGACTCTACATGTGGAAATATTTCTTTTTTCCCAATTAAAATGGATTAAGGTGTTTGAGAACGAAAAAGACAAATATTAAGATATCTTTCCTCCTCCACCTCCAGCCACAGTAGACACCGCTTACTGCCAAAACCTTCCACAGACAGCCAATATAATATAATATAAAGTATACTAGTCTAACAAGTGGTTTGAAATAGTGAAAGGACAACATTTAAGTTGCATATTGCTGTTGCTTTTATATTATCCGTTAATTTGTACGAATTACCTTGGCAGAAGAATGCCTTTTAACTTGATGGGCACTATTCTCCCTCTATTTATAAATTAACATGGAAATTTTAATTTTAAAAGGCTGATTTTAGTTTTATAAAAACAACATTTGATTGGATTGTTCATTTGGTTTATTTTACTCCTCTCATAATACAAAGACAGATCCTGGTTTTATTCATTTTCTATTGCAGTGATTGTATTTGCATTGAAACTGATAAAACAAACAAAACCCTGTTTTGGTTCTAAATAACATTTTATTTAAACTGCTAAATTGTTACTGTATGTATTCAAGTGAATATTGTAGAGCATAATATTAGATTCTTGGCTGGATCTTCCTGTCAGCAATCCATTAGCTGTAATGAATCTAGTAAGAAACTAATGTACTATCCACATTAGAAATATGCAGAGGTTGGAATATCTATGTTATAAAGGCTTTTCGGGAATTTTAAAATTTGCCTGCCAGCAGGAGTGATGTCATAGAAAAGAAAATGATGGTAAAGCAAAGAGGGAAACTTTGGGTCATTCAGATGTCTTGCTTCAGAAAATTAGAAGGATTTGTTTTGATTTCAATGTTTGAGACATTGTTATATTAGAGCACTTGTCATTCTGTTATGATTATAATTTGACAAATTATTTCTAATTGAAAAGTCAATTTCCATGAAAAAAATGAAATATCTAAAATAATGTAAAAACCAACCATTTCAAAACTGTCAGAAATTTTCCTGACATTTGCAAGTGAAATTCTATACATATCAATCCCATTTCACAAAGCATTTCTGTTTTGATAGCAATATTTTCCAGTAAACTGTAAATACATCAATGTTTCTATAAATGCCTCTAGTCTTACTCACAAATTTCCATATTCTTCATTATCAGATGCCAGTTTAGTTAATTTTGCAGATGAAGTATTAAACTTAACAAATAGGTTTTAGAATTAGGCCTATACATAGAAGCAGACAGAATGCTTTAATTATTTTGAAATTAGAGTGGTTTTTTAAGTTGGAACACAATTAGACAAGGATTTCAAGATAAATTAGCTAGTAAGATTAATTTAAGAAAGTCATGCATTGACAAAATGATATTACTTTACACTTAGTTTGATTTCTGTGCAGATCAAAAGCAGGCACAGGTGGGAAGATGCCAACAGCCTGAAGTATTTGTAGTACTTTCTGTGAGAGGAATAATGAATTTATTCTTACAAATAAAAATAAATCAAGTTTAAAATTTGAAGTTGGAGGCTATCCTGAGAGACAGAATAGTAAACTAAAAATAAATATTTCTCCATTGTTGTGAATGAATTATGCGTATTACTCCAAACAGATTTTGTTGAGGTGATTTAGCCATAATCCACTTGCTTTGCGCTTGCATGCCTAAATTTTATGTATCATATGTACAAAGATGGATAAAAGACTATTTCTGAGATATAAATATGCACATGCAATGCCAAGTACAGTGAGATTGAATCATCTCCATATATTCTCTAACAGGAAAATAAAAAGATGACAGGGAGCATCAAATTAACTTATTTTACTAGCTTCTCCCTCAAACACATTTTAAAAAGTGCAAAACAATGTAATTTGTTGTGGCATGCTACTCCCTGTGTTGCTATTAGGCTATCCAGGTGATGATCTCTTGGGAATCCACTCCGAACAGAGGCCTAATTCAAGACTGGATCGCAACATCTGCACCAGATAGAATTTGTCATCTTCTGTCTTCAAGCCCATTGGCTGTTGCTTAGCAACTGGTCAATCTCACAGAGTATTTGCCATGACAAATTAGTAGCGTTGTTACCATGACAACCAGCTTTGTTACTTAATTAAATTGATTTGAATCAGAATTGGCTTTCAGGGAAACAAGCGTGTTGTGTGAAGTAGTAAACATGAGCTTGCAGCTAGCCATTCATGCTTTGATGTAGAAGTCCCTAAAATCAACACTATCAGGATGAAATCCACAATCAAGTCCTGAAATCACTGTGGACAGACTTCCTTGAGATTTTAATTTCCTTTTCAAGTTTTTAGAGCACTCTGGATATATTTAGCCATGGTCGCAAAAAAAAAAAAAAAAAAAAAAAAAAAAAGACATCCCACATGAAAAACAAAACAAAAGAAAACCGAAGCCAGGCTGCTCCAATTTCCTGATTAATGCTTTGACAGTGTAAGGTGTGAGTAGGGAATGTACCAGTTGCGGAGCCATGTTGCAGTGTCACTGGAAAATAGGCAGTTTCACACAGAAAAAGGAAGAGAAATCAGATTATGTGGAGTAAAGAGCAAGGAATGGAATTTCTTGACATTCTTTTCCTACTTCAGTGACATTTTGACTACTAGCTTGGGTCCTCACCATAATATATGGCTCTACCTGGCTTGGGGAAGTGAGAGAAATCCCTTCTTTTATACTTAGGGCCCAGGCATCACAAAATTAAAATAACACAAGCCAGAAATTCAGATTTCACACTACCAGCAAATTTCTTTTAACGGAAACACCTACACACTTTTTAATTATGTTTTCTACCCTTCTTATCCTCTTTGCAGACTGACAGAGGCACAGGATTAACATATTTATATCTTACATATATTTAATGAATGAAACCTACACGTTAAGTATGAGTACAGCTGTTGCATACTTCAGATATGCAATCTCACAGTTTTTCAGTTCATCTCTGGTTTATCTCTGGTAATGTAAGAAGGGCTGCTCTTGCTGTCCTTCTTGATCTTCTTGCAAATTTAGCTGCACAACTTAAGATGTATTTTCCTTATAAAATATTAAATTAATTGCTTGGAATGATTTGAGATTTCTTGTTATGTGTGACTGATTTAAAGCTCAAATGTGCTGTTTAGCATGGATGTTGCAAAGCTTAAGCCTATGTAAACGATAAATGGAAAACATCAACCAAGTGGTGAGTCACATGGGAAACTGCAAAATGTTGACAAATTCTAAATTGCAAGGTGCTGTGTGGCCTTGCTACGCTGCTTGTGTGCTATCTGTAATTCGCACTGCTATCATTAGGATATGCAGACAGCTTACTGAATCTCTCCGAAGTAGGTTTTTATTTCTTTAGACTTTATTAGCAGAGTCTCACTTTTTTAATGTACTTGTTTTGAAAGCTTGTCTTTCTTCAGAAGGTTCTGGAAAAATAAATCATTTAAAAGAAGGAAAAAAAAGTACATATGTACCAGTAGCAAAACCAGCTAAGACTATCTTTCACAGCTCTGAGTGAATTCATACAAAGCATTTTTCTCCCTAAGTCATTTTCACAGGACTTAGAAATTGTGAAACCTGAATTACAGCAATGCACAGAAAAGTTCCAAACACTTTGAAGTCTTCTCCTGGTTAATATAATGCATTATATGTATTATCCCAATGCAGTGATTTCATCTTCAAAAATCCTGTAGAAATGTCTTATTGACCTTCTCATTGTTTGAGCAGAATTAATAATAGGAACTGGCATCTTTATTAGACAGAGAGGGAAACTGCAAAGAAAAAATTAAGTCATTGTCAAAAGTTCAGAACTCAGAATCACTGTTCACACATCTGCCACACATGTCAGTGTTAGGCTTCAAGGCTTCAAGTTTGACCAGCTAAAATTGCCATACAATAATTTCTAAAAGCTGATTTTCAAGTATTTTTTCATTAAAACATCTTGGGGGGGGGGTGTCTATAACTGGAGGAAAAAATAGATTATTAGGAGAAAAATAAATTCTTATGAGGGTTTGTCTTTTGATATATTTCACCTGTATTTTTCTAACTCTGTTGAAACAATACCTTGTCAGAAATAAGTTGTTTTCTGAAAAAATAGCTATCAATGTTAATAATAGAAAAGTCTAAAGAATTAAAGTGGGGAGGAAGTGTGGAGTAAAATTATATTCAAGAGATACATGCAAGTCTGAAACAAGGTGATGGTTCAGGCTGTCCACAAGTCGGACAGGTGATTGGGAGAAGCTGAAAAGCCATCCATAAGAAGTCAGAAACAGAATTGTTTGGGAAAAAAAAGTTAAAAGTGTTACCTTTTTTCATACATCAGTGCTGTAGCAGAGGGGTAATACCTCACCTGTTTCATGTCTTACTGCTTATTTCAGTCAGCAACAGCTATCAGCATTATTCAGTTAAGGCCAGACACATCAGTATCTTTTAGCCATTTAAAAGGAAATGGTAGCAATACTGTAAATACTTGGATTTCTTTCTAAGAGTATTTGGCCTTCTGAGATCACAAACTAGACCAAATATTAGGGCATCAGCAAAACCATGATTTTAGTAGTTGAGGAAGCTGTGTATAGATCAATAGTCACTGTGTAGGGATTCTGAGTGTAGGTATAGAGTGGAAAATGACACTGGGTTTAAACATACAAATTCATTACTGTATCTTCTTCTACAATACAGACATAGCAATATTTGCGCCATGGTCTGGTTGCATTCATTGATGGTGTGGTCCCAGAAACATGTCTTCTGGTTGAAAAGCAGGTGTACGATGGCTGAAACATGGGTGAAACAGAGTCCTTTGCTTCGCTGGCTTCACTTCCCTGGCCACTTCATAATGTGAGGGGTTAGGTCAGCCCAAGGGTGACTCAGGCAGACAAACCGTCTGACCACCTGGCCTGATTAATCATGCTACTTGCCCTCTGGCAAAGCGGGGAGATACTAGACACTGTCCATTCCTATTTTAGCAGGTTTGTTAAATAGTAAAAATGCTTTAACTTGACTTACCCACAGCTAATGGATGTTACAGTTTTATAATATTCTGCTCTTTGTTGAAATGTTTCAGGGCTAAGTTAAAGCAGGAGTTTATAAGAATGTCACACCCTTTTCAGAAGTTTGTTATCACTTATTACCCATCTCGGTTCCTCCAAAGGAAAAAAAAAGATAGTGACATATTTTTCTCTTCAAGGTTAGCGAGTGTTATTACATTGAAGATGAATGCTTCAAGATCCCTTTATAATGATTAACTTCACATTACAAGCAAGAAACTTTTCTCTTTTGGAAATATTTTAACACTCTTCTGTAGCTGACTATCTTATTCTGATTCACTGTGGGAAATAATGGGTTACTGATATTTTCCCTACCCACACCTTAAGATTAAATGTACAATTGAGCAACCGAAATCATGTCCCTTCTTTCCTCCATGAACAGTGACAGATCCGAACAGATATAAACAGATGCAGCAGGACTAATTCTGATCTTTCTTGAAGCCCAGTAGCTCTGATGTAACTTCAGGGTATTATCACTATGAAGCATCAAGGTTCTTATCATAAACACAAACTGCTATTATACTAGGGACTGTACAAACACAGAGCAAAATGTTGTACAGAGTTACAAGTCAAAGGTAAGGATATTGGACATATAAGTATGGGGAAAACAAGAAAACGATGAGATATTAGTAGCCCACGTGCTATGCTTCAGTCATTGCACATCCAGGATTAATGTTTGAAAAGTAGCAGTCCTAAAGGTTGGTAAATATCACTAAAGGTAAATTAGAGGTAATAAATAAGTAGGAATAAGTTTGGAAGTATGGGTGTCATGGTTTAAGCTATGGGCTATAAAAAGATGCACATTTAACAGATCGTAGAATCCCAGTTATAGAAATTGGGATAGGATATCATGAAAGCTGATAATAGCTTTAACTGTGGGTGGATAAGAAAGGTTGTCACTCAGATAAATTATATAGAGACTATTTGATGTGAGGACTAAGGGTCTGTCAGATATGAGCCGGGTTACAAGTCTAAGTGACATGCAAGGTGATGATGAACTTGATCAAAAAGAAGAATGAATAGACAATTGCTTTCTTTTAGGTCTATGAAGACAAGTAAACCCAAGGTGATAGTTACAATGACCAAGACCTATCATATAGAGGAAAAGAAGAATATCAAAGAGCAAGACAAGTGGTACCACCATAAGCTGAAAGCGAGTGTGAACCAGAGAAGAGATGAAAGAAAGGATTAGAGGAAACAGAAAAAACAAGTAACAAAAATAAACATGGAAGTCTGGGGTGTCTTCAAGCGTGGGACAGATTGTGTTGGTGAGATGAGCATGATTTTTTATTCTGATTGTTGACTAAGAATCCTTAAAATCTTTTGGAATATTTTCCAGTGAGGGTAGAGGTAAGAATTAGAATAGAGGAATCTCAGACACATGCTGTGGTAGTTTAATTAAAATTCTGTGAAGAAAAGAAGACATTAACATCTGGAGCATTACTGGAAAAGTGAGAAGAGTCATTAATGGACCTTCTAAGATGAGAAAAAGAAAGTCTTGCTAGTATACTAAGACGAAAAAACGTAGAGAGGAGAGACAGAAAATCATGGAGAATGTGATAAAGAAGATGAGACTAGGAAAAAAAAATCAATAAGATCTTGTGGGAGCAGGAAGAAAAAGAAAATCATATAGTTATTCCAATATAAAATTGGAACATAATGTCAAAATGATTGTCTGATAAGGGATCTTGGATAGAATTTTTAATTGTAAGATTGTACATGGAAAATGATGCCAACTTCATAAATACCTGGGTGCCTGGGAAGAGCTTGCTAGAAAATTTTAGTGGCATAAGTGAGATCATAATTGACCAGGTATTTATTAGAATATGTTTGTGAAGAAAACATAGCAGTATAAGAGAAAGCTCAGCCTAGCGCACAGGTCTAAGTCTTTACTGGAGGATCACAAAAATCTTCAGAAGTCACTATCCTTTTGGAAGACTTCACCAATTAAGGACTTTATTTAGTTCTACTGATCCTCCTACTATCATCTAACATTAAAAAAAAAAAGTGCCAATATTAAAATGACACATTGCTAGCTTACAAATTCCATTTCCTACTCCAGTTTCTTGTTTGTAATATAAACTCACAGTGACACACACACACATATGTAAATACATATGCATGTATACCCACACACACAGCACTATAAAGATACCTTGCAAGTTCTACAAATAAGTATTATATTTACTAAGGAAGTAAATATAACCAAGAAGACCAATCATCCCATTTTTATTAATTACTAATAGATTTCTCTCCATCATGCAATATAAATATATAGAAGTTTGCAATTTCTTAATGAACCTCAAAAATTCATGTCTTTTTCTCATTCTTTACAAAACACTTAATAAATATAACATTATGTCCCATCAAGACAATACATCTGAGGGCATACTTTCTTAATAGAACAAAACAAAGCACAAAGTTAAGGTTGAATGTGTGACACTGAAAGAAAATGGTGTTGAGTGATGATGGATTATGTTGCAGTTAGGAGAGGACGCATGTTTTCATTCACAGAATCACAAGGCTGAAAATGACCTCGAGAGGTCAGCAAGTCCATCCCTCTGCCCTAAGGCAAAACCAACTATACCTATGTCATTCCTGACAGTTGCTTGTCTAATCTGCTCTTAAAGACCTCTAATGATGGAGAGTCCGCAGCTCCCAGACAATCTTTCCCCAGTGCTTCCCCAAGCTTTCTGTTAGAAGACATTTTGTAATGCCTAACTGTTCTTTGCCCTAATTAAGCCTATTGCATCTTATTCTACTCAGAAAGGGAGCTATTAATTTCCATGTGGGGTTTTTTTAAATTATTTTTTTCTTCTTTGGGATTTTTTTTTAGAGAATACATTTGATATGGGGTATTAATTTTACATCAAGATAGGACAAAAAAGATCCATTAAAATATTTTGTTTTCACAGTTATTTTAATAAATTATTTGGAGGTGGGAGCCCAAAAGTGAATGAAGAATGACAGACCGATTTATATCACAATTTTTTTTCTCAACGTTCATTGAAATAAACCTCTGATGAGTTGTAGGAATGTAGTTAGCATACATTCAGAAGGGAGACAATGAAGAGAGTACACTTTTACATGAAATGTAACATTTCAAAGCATCAGGGAGAGGACTTTATTTTATACTGAGGTCTGTATCCATGCCTCCAGCTGATATAGATCACTGCCCACTGGCAACCACAGACAGCAGAGAGCAAAGAGCACCCTGAGGAAGTCTTACACTTCACTGTTGCGGTCAACCAAAAGTCTAGTGGTGGTGACCTCATTCTTGACTTTTCAGGTTCCTGTGGCTGTAATTAACATCACAGAGCCTTACAGGTAGCACACTGCTTCTGAGCAGTGGCTTGGGAAACACTGATTTTTAAAGCGCAATGACTTCGTAAATAACTGTTCTAAATAGGGAGGCACTGAAATAGCCTAAACACATATTATTTCCCTGTGTTTTTTTGTCTGGAGTCCAGCACCAATCTAAGTCTTCATCTGATTCTTCACAATTCATTGATGATAATAAAAATTAAGTCAAGAAGCTTGAGAAGTCACATTATTAGCAAGAAGTTACACAACATATATCAGTACTAACAATAGTAACTACAGAAAACAAAAATATAAAAAGTGAAAATATTTCTAGCAAACCTTTTCCTCTCCCATTAACATAAGAAAAATCAAGTCATTCTCCAAAGAGAAAGATCCTTTCCCAACCATCTTTAATTAAAGTATTGGGAGGAAGTTATTGTACTCAATTCTCTTTTGAACTGTCTCACCTGACCCTGACCAAAGATTTTCAGCTAAGTTTCTGAAAAATTCTTACATATTTATTTGTTTTGGTCCTTCGTCAGTTTGCTTGTGCCTAGATGCAAAAGTCTGTCCATTCCATGCATTTATGGCTTTGCACCATTTATCAAGCAGGTTGTACAAGTTGATTTTTTCCAGATGAACACTTTTGCTTTTCAGCCATCATCTTCAGTTACTTTGTAACTTAAATTATTCTGATCTATAGGAAAACAAGGTAAATACAGTGAAACCCTATAAAAATACTTCACTTAATTAAAATTAAGGTATAGCTTCAATTTTATGATCTCTCATTTACAAGGAATCAGACTGTAGCACCCCCGTGTAAGTAGGAGAGGAAGAGAAAGGAGCAATCTGAGAAAACTGAACCGTGTCTGGGGACTGGGATACTTTAGCCAGAGCTACTAACATTCATTCTCCAAAGAAGCTGGGTGATTACTGAGCTTAGACAGAGAACTGAGGGCAGTTTTCTCACAGCCCAGAGGCCCCACGAATTAGTCTGATTCTTTTTTTTTCCCTGCACAATCTATATACCACAATCTAATCTAGTATAGCCTACGAGATTTACTGTCTTGTTCAGAATGTGTTTTAAATAGTGATTTACCATCTTTTAAAATAAATATTGTGTATAGCAGTCTCTGGTTTAGTTTTGTTTTCCCTATCTGCCATGAGGATCCCATTTTCCCTTTAGTATGCTGACAACACAACTTCGTTAAGGCTGGTTGGTTCCATTTGCATTGGACATCTCTTCTGCATATAGATTGATGAGTTTAATCAGCGAATCAGGGAAAGACTTGGACATCAATCAGTGTCAGTTTTCTTTCCTTCTAATTTCTGATTTGCTGCTTCTACTTATCAATGTAATAAAATGATGCCAATTTAAGATAAAATCTTGGAAATAATGCAAAGCTAGTGCAAAATTGTCAACAGTTCCAGGAGCTCCACTGCATTATGATCACTGTTATTTTGAAAAATAGGCACCATATTTAACATCCAGGACCAATGATGGATCCATTGTTCAGAGTTCAGTAAAGAAAATATTTAGTAGTGTACTGCATAAACCATATCATAGCATCTTCTGTCTTATTACTAAAAACAAAATGTTCCTATGCATTTTCATGGACCTGAAAGTACAGTTTGTGCCTCAAAAAACAGCCTTTTCTATCTTTAAAAGTTATATACTCAGTAGCATTTTATAATGACAGTGTACCTGGAACATCTCAAAGTGTTGTCTCATGTATCTATTTTCACAACAAACTTGGGGAGCAGGAAATTTTTTTCTTCATTTTATGGACATAGTGGTCAAGTAAGGTATATTGAGACTGAACTCTGGACCCTCAAGACCTTCTGCATACTCACATCATGCTTTTGAAAGCTAATTCTGATCATGTTAAATAGGAATAAGATTCCCAAATTCCAGAAAGTATCTGGATCTAAATGACTTGCTCAAGATCCTGTGAAGGCACGGAATCAAACCAGACCCCCAGGCTAATTCCAAGGATTGCACTGTTCTTCCTCTGATGGAAAAGACCATGTAATTTCTAGACCTTTGCCAATAGCACATTGTTTTCCTGACTGTGGAGGGAATGGAGCTAGTATTTCCTTATTGCTAGACCACCTTTATTGTCACACTCAGGGATAAAGAGAAATGTATAGAGTACTCCTCCCATACCTACAGCTTAAAGATGGAAGGATAAGGGAACTGGGAAAGAGATCACTCCTCCTCATGCCTTAGCATGGCCATGTAGTTTTGATCCACAATGTGTCACTAATTAAAGAATTAGACTAGCATCCTTTTCTACAAGGCTATAGACTGAAAAACAGTGTAGTTAGATCAATTATTCCTATACATCATAATATGGTAAAAAAAATCAGCTTAAAAGCCAGCCACCCAAGAAGATAAAATACCTCATATAATTACACCTCTTGAAGTATGTTTCTGCTTTTATAAATGCTACTATATGTTAATAGAGAGTCTTCTTTAGTTTACATGCTAGAAGTTTGTGGTTTTGAAGCAGTAAGTCCTGAAATTCTTCCCTTCGCAATGAATGTTTCTGATTTAGTTATTTACAATATTCTCATTACAAGTGGCAATCACATATATATTTGTAACTTCAAGTTTATTTTATTTTTTTAAACTATGGCTGAACTATGTTGCCAGAAATATCTGAAGAATTATCCATTTGATTTTAATTTATATGCAGGCAATCACAGAATCACAGAACTGAATCACAGAATCCTGTGGTCAGATATGCTTAAAATGGAAAACATTTGCCTCACGTTTCGATTCATACTGCAGTCTGCAATGTGGCAGAGACTGAACATGTACAATTCTTTTTGCCTCACACTTTGTAGAATAATTTTTCAAAATTTACATTTTTGTTTGTTTGTTTTTTAATTCTGATTGACATGTCCATGGAGAGTAATAGAGATAACATTATGTAACAATGATGTTCATTAAAAGATATGAGTATCTGCACAAAGCCAGATACTAAACTACCTTGTAGATTTCTTGTATTTATGTACATATTTATACACATACATACAAATGTGGATAGGTAAGTATGTACACATAAAAATACACATGTATGTATACATATATATGTATATGAGTATATACAAAACAGTCTTAGTACTACATGTATTTCAACACATATATTTCATAGAGAGAGTGGGAAAAGATCCAGCTGGGCCATATTTAAGAGTTGTGTGACGATCCTAGTCTGGAAATAAAATTATGTGATTATATAAACCAAAGAAGCAACAACAGAAGGACAAAGGCAAACGATCTCAAATGATGAAGAGTAAGCTATTTATGCACAGTGATAATGATAGCTGAGGAATTTCTGCCTATCCAAATGGCAGGTAGCTAGGTTTTGGTGTAACAATGCCTGGTATAGATGGAAGGCCTGCAAACAGGATTCAGAGCCTTGCATCCTCCCAGAAGGGGCTTGAAAACGTGCTGAGATGTAGGTCCATAGGACCAACAATGTCTAGACAGGAAGATTTCCAAGAGCATCCACTGTATTCCATATGGGTTTATTTACCACCTCTGTAGCCACAGTGGAATAAAATCGGAAGTCGTTAATGCAAAATGGCTTGACAGTGATTTTAAAACGTATTCAGTGTGGCAATACCATACCACCTAACAGAGCAATAGTTCTCCAGATGCTCTGAATTCTAACTCACAGCACCTGTCAAGGTTGCTTGATGGCTTTCAAGCTATCAAACGATATTATTTCTGTTATATATGCAGGCAATGCTTTGCTATCTTCTCCCGCGCCTTTTCTTATAGAACAAAGCCAGACAGATGTTTAGGGCTCACTTCTATAGGTATCTAGCATTGCAAAGGCAGTTAGTGTCATTTAAGGTGCCCTAGGACATTCCTGCCCAGCCCCAGCTGCCACTTCAGAAAGACACAGGTCTCCTGTAGGTGCGGCATTGTATCTGACAGCCGTATGTGGATGCCTTAGGGTGTGTCAAGCAATACTTGATGCCAATGCATAGAAAATTGAATCAAACCCTCCCAGACATAGGCTGCAATAACAAGTCCTGCCACCCCAGGCAGGTACCTCATGCAGCCAAAGCTAAAAAGTTGCTCCTAGAGAGCTGGGACAGATATGGCTGGCTCCTGCACAGGCTGTGCTGCTGAGGATTTATCACCACACATGGGGTGGGTGACAAAGCCAGGCTGCCTGGATCTGCCACCGCTGTATTGAGCCCTCCAACTGCTGCTGCTGGCCTCGTGTTGCAGTAGCCTTTTCTGAATGTCTTTGCAGTCAATCCACTGCTCAAGGGAAAGATTTTCCTTTTTCCCTTACAGTCTCCCTGTGGAGACACTTATCACCCAGGCTATTCAAACTGGCTCAGGGGTCCTGTTTAAAGACAATCAACTGCATAACATATGGGTCTGGCTGCACTTGCACCAATATCTAACTTTAAAAAGGAAAGAGGCAGAGATTTCAGAAGAGGTTACGCTCTTGTTTTATGGCAAGTTCATATTGAGGATCCAAACTCCTTGGCTTGCACAGTCTTATTTACAATTAGCTGCAATAGTTCAGAAGAGACAGTTGTCCTGGAACCGACTATGCAGGAACACCTGACCATGCAATCACAGAAGCTGAAGAGACATCAAGGGACCAACACACAGTTTTCACACCTTCCCGATTAGTGACTGGAGCCAGGCCCTTTTGCTTGTGATAGATTAATCAAACCTTCTCTCAGCCTCTAATGGGATGACAATCAGGTTCTCAGGGTATACTGAATTGGAGTAAATTCTCCTTCCCTTATATTTTATATGTCTTTCATTTCTGGCTTGGCTGTCTCTTTTTTTTTTTTTTTTTGGTTACATTTTTTCCTCCTTTAAATGAACTGCATATTTTCACCCACCATTACTAACTTCCATCGGTTTTTCAATGAAAACACAACCTTTTCATCTTATTATAACAGCACAGCTTGCAGAGCGATAGCTAGGAATCAGATTATGTCAGCACTCCCATTACAACCCCCCATTTTCAGGGAATCATTTTTAGTGTGGCCACGGAAATAGTACTAAGGACTTAACACTGCTATCTAGGTCTTGTTCAAAGACTTCATTTCTTTTTCCTCCACCCAGCTGAAAAATAAAATATTTGACCATTTTTAAACTGCAAGAATATAAACAAACCAGAACAAGGGAGAAGGTGGCAGATTTCTGAGGCCAAGGTTATGTCAGTGTCTATCTGTCCAATCCCTTTTCTGCCCCAGTGCTTGCTAACATTTGAAACCTTATCCTCCCTCGTAGTGACCATGCATCTAGCCAAGAAAGCTGCACAATATTCCCTATGAATGAATTTACAAGGAACCTCTGAGATCAATTTGCTCCACAGAAGAATTTATGCTCTTAAATGTTTGTCCAGATTTTCTAGGGATCTCCATTTAAATTTTCCTCCTAGTTCACCAAAGTCAGCTGAAGATAAAAGGATCCTTAAATTCAGTTGCCTGGCCTTTGTCTGTTCAATGATTTAAATCTAATGTTGAGAGAGGCATTTGGATTTGGTTTGTTTCTTTGTTTGTTTGTTTTCCCTGTTGATTGTCGAGGATTTGGATCTGACTTGATATTATTACCCAAACTCAAGGAAAGAAAAAAAAAACTTCAAAGGATCCACTCCTCTCATTAAATGAGTTATTACAAATATCAGCACTCTCGATTCAAGAGGAAACAAAATGAAGGTATTCTCAGAACTATTTTTACTTCTTTAGAATTAGTAGTAACTTCACTGAACAAATTTGCTGAATGAATTCTGATTTCACAGTCACGCAAAATCACTTCTACCCACTTTCTCATTCCATTACAGCTGAGCAAAAACTATGAAGAAAAGGTACCACTAATTGTGTATGAGTTACTTATTTTGTCATAATTTATCATAGGAGAACTGAGGCATGTAAACAGTGGTGCCCCCGACTGTCGAAGTCTGTCTGTACAGAATCCATCTGTAAACACTATTCTAGGTCACTTTGCAAACTCTAGGAGTGTTCTCTGTCTGATGAGCTAACATTTCCTTCAGTGGAAGCCTCTTGTACCGAGTCCTGACTCCCTCACATGTGAAGACTTAATACTATGCTCACACTGTCTTTCTCACCTAGAGGTCTACCTAGGTCAACCCCATCCTTTAATCTACATTCTATTCTCTCTCCAACAGCACTTTAAATGTAAACATTATGTCCTGTCTTTAAGGCTTCACCTAACCATACTCCTTTCTTTTTTTGACAAGCCTTTTTTTGTTATTTTTATACCAATGCTTTAACTATACATGTTTCTGCACAATTACAAAGGAAAATCATCAAGCACCTTTTTTCTCACTTTGAACTCACATTTGTTTACTTAAGTCTGAATTGATTCTTGCTAACAGGCAGACTGCAGTGATCAGTTAGCTCCTGGTTACTTCCCAGAATTCCCCCCATAAACACATGAGTCTTCCCATAAGCTGGTTGTGAAAGATCCCTGGTACGCCATTACAAATGTTGTACTAGGAAGACCAGATTCTTCACCCTGTTTTTCTGCTCCACTTCTACATTTCACCAATGAACGAAATTATTTTCTTGACTCTATCTGTAACATCATTTCAACCGTGTGTATTCAAATCTATGTGAGCACCCATTTCTTTTTTGATGCCTGCAAGAACCAGTTGATAATTGCTTTGTGGAGATCATCCTACATGAAAATAGATTAATAAACCAATTGTGTTATTAAAACCTATAACTTAATGAGTACAATAATTATTCTGACCACTATGGTTGTGTGTTGCACTCATCTAGATCTCTTTATTTGTTTAGGCTGTTGCTTCTATGAGACAAGGATCTTTCTTTTGGATGTGGTAACAATATATCCAGAAGGCTGTTAGCCACAGCTTACAAAACCTTAATTATCATAGCTCATCTTGGTAATAAAAGGGAAATTGTCCTAAATTAAGTTCTTGTTTTCAACACGGCTTTGTATCTACTATTTGTCCCTTCAGATATCTCTTCTAAAACAAACCAATAAAAATTAATTTGTAATTTCCAATTTTTAATTTTCCTGTTAAGCTTAACTTTTAAATGTCTTAAATATAACATGGTTTACTGTTTTCAGCTTAATACCCAAATGCACCCAGAAATATCACTGTCTTTCTTTACAATATTGTTCAAGTACCTTTAACAGTTGTTATTTTGTTGCCTGTGGATAAGACTCTTTCTTTTAAAGTCTGCTCTCAGACTTACTTTTTGAGATCATTCAACTGCAGAGTGATGGAAAGTAGGAAAAAAAGTTCAGTGACAGAGAAATAAATGCACTAATGTAAATTTAGGCCTCATCAGGTCCCAAGTATTTCCCACAAAATCCAGTGTGTTGTTACAGCTTTACTGCAGCATGCGTGAGAGCAGATTTAAGAGGTGACGCTTACAAGCTGAATTATTTGGAGAAATGATGATGGATTTTTGATCTTGATATAAAACCTGATACTACTGAGCAAATAAACATATGGTTGAAATAGTAAAAGTCTTGGTTCTTACATGACTAGGGGCTATTGGAGAGAAACGTGGCAGTGTCCAGAAAGGAAAAGATGACCACTGAGAATCTGTTCATTGAGGTGATCCACATTAGAGTGGTCAGAGAAGCCTTCTAGATATGGATGGTTAACTGAAGAATGAATGACCAGTTTCTGGACTCGTAAGATACCATAGGTCACATTCCTCTGCTGTTATATTTGCATAATACCATCTTTAACTCAGAATTATCTAAAGGCATAATTTGACTTCATACTCCCACATTCCCAGGTGTAGCTTTCAGGATATTTGCCATAGGTTATCCTCATATTATATTCTTTTGCTTCTGAAGTTGACCTTTCAGTCAATTTTTACTCCATCTTCCTTAGCAGCTTTGCACATCTATAACAGTTTTCCCCCAAAGGTCTCCAAGTGTGTTATGGCCATCAATAAAATAAAGGTGAGATTTTCAAGGGCATGAAGGACACTTACAATGACTCCTCCACCTGGTTTCCAATGTGAACTGAGCATTTATCTTTCATTTTTATATCTTCAAATACTTGTCTTCGACACACCTCACAAGGATGTGAAGAGGTTAAGTGTTGTTATTCCCATTTTTCAAAAGGGGAAACTGAGGCACAATTGCAGCTAATGAGCTAGGTGAGGTTCACACCTGTAGTTTACTGGAAGGGCATTTAAGGAAGTCAAGTCCTGGGCCGCTATCTTAATCATTAGAGTACCCTTCCAGAAAAAACTCCCCATTTCCTTTTGTTACCTCAAATCAAGTTGTCTGTGACCTGACGAGAAAGGACCCTTCTTTAAAACTGTTCCAGCTTCTTCAAGTCCATTCTAGGCTCTTAGATCTATTTTAAAAACAAGCTCCATGGAATGTACCCCCAGAGCCTGGAGCAAGCTTTTTTTCAGCTGTTCTGGTCTATTTGGTTCATATGTATTCAGAGCTTCAGGCATTTTATGTAGCCAGTTGATTAAATATATATTTAGAATTTTTTAATATGCATATTAATTACCCAAAAGACCAGAATCACTCTTTAGGAGCAATTTCTGCCTATTGTGTAAAAGCATTATAAAAATACTTATGAAAAATAGTGACTGCACATGCTTAAATACTTCTCCCTATGCCAGCCCCCTTCCCTTCTTCCTAACATACCAAAAACAAGTTGTATCATATCCTGGGTTAATCAGTGGGTGAATTTCTATTATTGTATTACATGGATGCAAACTCTTGTCTTAAATTAGAATTTTTCTCCCTAGACCACAAACTGGTAAATCTCCCTAAGTGAAGATTACTACAGGATCAGGACCCTTATAAAGTAGCAGACAGCAAATCCTTCATTATTGTTATTGTTCTAATCTTTTTTTTAAATAAAGGAAAGGGAAGTCTAAGTGTATTTTCCTACAGAGCATTTCAATGGTGGGCGCGAGAGGGAATGGGGATTAACAGAACTGGGCTGGAGGTACTGATAGGAGCACAGGTATATCCAGATGAGAACAGCCAGGCAGAATGGCAAGGAGGTGTGTGTGTGATTTGGGGAGCTTTTGTTCTCTCTTCTTTCCCCAGCCCTCTCTCTCCTTCCCAAAAGCTCTGGACTCCATGGTGCATGTTCCCACAACACCTGACATGTAGATGACTGTATGTGCAGTCCTTCCTGTCTAACTCCAGGAATACTATTCTGCTGCATCCTTCCTGCATCTACCTCCCAAATAGTGAGACCCTCTTTTTTCACACTCCTAATAGCTCTGTAAGTATGTGATGAAGATATATGCTGATGATTTGGAGACACTGTTTTATAAATTGAGAATCAGAAGACGAGGAAAGGAGATAGGCAGCAGAAAAGCAATATAGGATTGCCTAGATCCTTGCAGACACACTTATGTTCTGTAAAGTTACCGAAGGCTCTCCCTCTGCCCACTTAAAAGACCACCATATGTGGACCATAAAGCAGCATAGGTGATTTAGATTTTACCCCATTTCCTGTTAGGTTACAAGAGGAAGATTCCAGCACTTTATACTAGGGGTTTTTTTGACTTAGTTCTTAATCTCACTTCTCCAACTATATTTTTGCATATGAAAAGGAATTGTTTAGATGAGATGTGAATGACACTAAGCCATTTATGGCTATAAAATGAGGTACTACACAGCTCCTCTTGGGAATCTAGTGAAGCATACTGCGTTTTGGTCTCAAACCAGGCCCCTGACATTCAAGGCTTAAGTCCTACCTGCTGGTTTACACAAGTTTACAGCAATTCCTAAACTGACTGGTCTGTTGGAAAAGCTTCAAAATGAATCCTGTGTTGTTTAGAAGCCCCTCTATCTCTTTCCTGAGAACAATGGGCAGAGCAGCACATCATTCCCTAATACTGACTATAAAAGCTGCACCCCAGCAAGTGAAGTATCAAGGAAGATAAATGCTTTCTTAACCTCTTCTGCTGTTATTAAAGGAACACAGCTGAAGTGTGCTGATGGACCATGAAATCTGAGGAGAGCCACAAGCCATTCAAGGTGAGAAATATGTTCTGGGAGGTCACACAGGATCTTTGATGTTTACGTGAAATTATCACACCATAAACTGACAGACTAAAATATTAGATTTTGACCTTTTAAGTCAATCATATCACTTTTTATCTTGAAGATCTTTCATTTGCAACTTGGTCACATATCAGAATGTTTAACGTCCTTTTCGTGGTAAAAGACAGGTGCAAGCAAACCCTCTGGGAAAGGGTGAGCTATGAAAGCCATTTGTAATCTTGTACTCTTGCCACACTATCTCACTTCAAATGCGGTATATATGTGTTAAGTTAAAGCATAAATAATACCACTTGTACATCTGCCTGCAAAACTCAGAGAAGAGAGTATGTGTTTTTCACAGTCATGTTCATGTTTGAAGTGCCAACTGAAGCCCACAATGCAAGAGGCTGAATCCTCGATAAACAATTGGCAACACAAACTCTCAAGTAAACATAAAATCCAGTAAGCCAGTAATATGAGTACAGAATAAGAGTAGGCAAGCACTTTACCTTTTATTTGCTTGGACTCTGGTTGCTACCTATGGTTGGAAAATACAGGAAATTCTGATTAACACTTCACTTTTTCTTTGACTCAGCTGAAGATTGTTAAGCATGTCCTCCTATGTTGTTAAAGGACAATAAGTAAAAAATGTCTTCAGCATTAAAAGCTCAGATCTGTAGTACTAGTATCATTGCCAACATGATGGTTTAAGGTTACAAACAAAATTTAAAATATCTGAATTTGCGTATTTCACAGGAGAAAGGAATTAGCTCATTATATAGATGAGATAAAGATACTAGACCCACTGAAAATAAGGGCTACCGAATAGAAATTCCTTTAGGGAAAATGAGTGTCCACCATTATTTTTCTATCTTATAAGAAAAGGCCAGTTTCTTTTCCTATGAATACACAGGAGAAGGAAAACAACCAGCAGGTGGTGAAATGCTTATGAGAGTGATACCCCTGTATGATGATCACCTCAACTACTGATCTGCTCCATAACTCTCACCAGCTTTTTTCCATGCTCCTTGACAAAGTTGTAAGGCTTCAGCTGCTGTAAGATGGAACTTATTTGATCATGAAACCAGCTAGAGTACAGTGGCTTAGAATTCTCTTTTTCTATGATGAGTCAGTGACTCCATAGACAAGGAACATTTATCTCAAAACAATCTTTGTATTCACAACCTGCACCATAATGCTATGATGTGATGTCCAGGTAAGAAGAATGATGCTATACAGATAGCATAGCATTTTAAGGACCCTTTAGTCTCTGAATTACATGTGAAATTACACAATGTCAGACCTGGAATAAGATCTTGAATTTGGAGTGAAATAGAAAAAAAATATTTTGTCTTGATTGTTTTGAGTAAGTAAAAATTAAAAAAATATAATATTAATTTCATTTATAGCATCGATTTAACAGTTACAGTATAATTAAAAAAACGCTGAAAAGTCCAAAGAGGAGTAGAGGAAGGAGAAGAGAAATGAAGCGAAGTGAAGGTAAGAGATCTTATGAAAGTTAACATAGCCATGAAAACTTTTCCTGTAAGTTGTGGTTTTTCTGATGAATACTACAACTCAGAGAAAACTGAGCTTTACTGAACATGATGAAACTACTATTTTTTACTTTTTTTTGTAGAAAAGAATAGCCATTCCAGATGTTAGCTTTCATTCAAGAGTGGGAAGAAGCTATCAAAGTGCTGATACTTTCATCAGTCTCTGTGTTGGGTAGGATGGCATATAGGACCATTCACTGTGTTGTGTTCTCCCATAAAAGCTAGAGATTTGTATTACAGATTGGAATTCTACAGCACTGCCCAAAACTACTAATCAACCCAGGATCCACAATGAGATACTTGGTTTGAAGTTAACATTGTTGTATACAGTGTGTAAGTTTGTGTGATAATTAGTTGTGCCCATGTTATTTTAAAACCATTTGAACTGCCATTCTTTGATCAGCTGCTCAATAGCCACTGTTCATCATTCTTTCTTCCTTTCGCCAGTTTAAGTCTCGTCCACCTTCTGTGGCTTGTGGGTTAAAAAAAAAATTATTTAGACAAATATCTACTTTCATAAGGTGCACAAGAAAGGTAATTTCCCATCCTCATTTGAATTTACTTTCACATCTAACATGATTTCTAGCTGCTTACAGAACAGTCCTGAATTTTTGGAGCTTCCACTGAGTGATTGTCAGTGTCCTGGGACTGTGTGACAACATAAAGTGGCAGATTGTCCTTTCCCAATGGGTCCGCAGCTCCCTGTCAGCAGCAGCTCTTCTGTTGGTCACAGCAGGGACAGGTGAAAGTTAGTCACCAGTCAGGAAAAGGCAGCTAGACTGCAGGGAAAAGCACTTGCACGGCTTATGGAAACTGCCAAGAGCCAAGTGTTGGATCTTCTTCTCATATGCACAAGTTCCAGTGTGAAATGAATAATTTCACTTTTTCACTTGGAGACAGCAGCTTTAGGCCTCGAGCATGGCCCAGCTACATCAGCCACAAGAACATTTTTACAGACATTGCTATTAAATAAAACCCAGAGAAGAAAAAAACCAGCCTTCACTAACAATTTCCTTCCAAAAGCTGAAAACAAAATTTGTTTTCTCTCCCAACCCACAGTTATTGCATGGTTGGAAATAAAGACTTTAATGGTGGACGGGGTCATATTGTCCACCTGATGTGAGCTCAGGGACAGCGACAATGAGCGTGAGGCCTTTCTGTTTTGAGTTTGCCTTTACATCTAGATAACAGGATCTTAGGTGCTGCAGTCATAGATCCTGGGAAATAAACCTAGTGATGAAGAAACCTGAAAGCCCATCTGTTACATACAGATGTCACATATTGTACAGAGATGAGAGGCTTTGCAGGGTGTACATTTTTCCTTTAAACTAGCAGGAGGAGTTTCTTATAATTGAGAACAGATGGGGAAAAGAAGGGAAAAGCACCCAAATCATCCTCCTTACTGTCATTCTTCAAGAAACATGGTTTGTTCATGTACCTGGATCTCCTCCTGACAGTATGTTGTCCACTGTTCAGTAACATTTTTCAGAAACTCCGTATTTTAAGAGATATGAGAAACTACAAATACGCTGTGTGAGGTGCATAAGTGTGGTTGCACAGGAAGTGAGCTCTAGCACAAACTAGGAAGTGACTGATCCACCCGAATCAGGCGAACCTTAGAAATTGTTCATGTATTTCTTTAAGCAAGCTATGTGGACTAACCTCAGCCTCTCAAAAGTGGCCTTAGCTTGGTGCAAAGGGCAATGAGAACGGAATCAAGTTTAGGAAATAATATCTTGGGTTTTCAATCTATTTCCTGGTGGACTTCTGTCACCATTGCAAAACTGCAAAACCACAATCTCATTTAACAATGTGAAAATAATTGTCATTGCACCTGTGTCTGGTTTCTCAGAGATTATTGCAGAGACAGAAGAGCAACTTCTGACTGTAATCTCAGACAACCCCTCTGTTCAAACATTTAGGTTTCGGCAAAACTACCCCAACTTTTCTTATGCTACATCAGGTCCAAGAACTGTCGTTTTGGAGTGCTGGAATAGATATCTGTGTTAAGAGAAAGATACATAGAGCTGAAAGACTGGGTTAATAGATGGATGAGGTAGTAAGTGTGCAGTAAATCAAGAATGTGCAAACTTAAAGCAAATTTCTCTCCTCTCATTTTTTTCTTTTTTTTTTTTTTTCTGTTTAGCACAGTTTCCTGCCCTTTTCAGGGTAAAATGGCCAAAGCAAATCTATGCTGTCCAAGTAAAATCCTCATGCGAAAATCGGACAGTTAAGTAGCTTTTCAACAGATCAGCTGGGTGTCCACACTGAAGCACAAAAAAAAGCTCCCAGAAGTAATGGGTTCGTAACTATATTGTGCAGTTAACTGATGGAAGATGGGACACTGGAATGAGCTATTGTTATCTCCTCTGCCATCAGCGCCACCTTCTCTAGCTGCACTTGGGGCCAAGTCACGCATGGGTCCTCATGTTTCAAGACATCCTGGTGTGCACTGGCAAGCACAGAAAGCACCCCAACTCAGCCATACCACAAGGAGCCGTGCTAGACTTGCTGCTGGATGTTTCCCTTCTCACTGCTTGCATCAGCTGAAAATAATCATATTTAATCCAAACAGGAAATGGTTTGCTCACACCACCACAGCCAGCATGCAGGGCAGGGCGTTCCTGTTAGAACGGAGCTCAACAACAAGGTTCAAAATACAGATAGAGGAAAAGATACGGTGCATCACCTCAGGTGCAAATACGTGTATCAAAAGAAAGCAAATGATGGACTAGTTAAATTAGGAAGTCTGACACTCGTGCGAATGTGGCCATAACCACTTCATGATCTTTTTGTTCACCTGTTTTAAACCACGTTTTCAGCTTTCCAGCCTGTGTCCTCTGCTTCTGCAGTGGTGGCCGTTCTGTTGCAGTATGGATTTGGAGGCAAATACTGTGGGCTAAGATCAGTCAGTGACCATTTGCAAGGCAATCCAGACCCGATTACGAACAAATGACCCTTAAACATTGTATCTGGGAGTAGAGATGGATTCAGGACTTCACAGAACTTATCTGAGTTTCCTGAACAGCCTTCAGGAGTCACCAGCTGCAGCTATTTTTTAGGATGCCTACTGCATACTCTACTAAACCTTCCTTATACAGACTCGTCCCTGTCATGACACTGGCTGACTGGGAAGATGAAGATCCTGACTCTCAATTCATGCTCATTTCAGCATGATTAGGTGCTCTGTTTCTCCAGGGCTCTATGCATATAACAATTTAAACATTCTAGTAATGACTGAAATAAAGCAACTAATTTTTTTGAAACTGAGGCATTTAAGTACCTCTGCAGATACATGCCAGTTGAAATTGCCAGTGTGAGCTTTAGGATCTTTAGCTACTTTTCTACTTCATAAATGCTACCGAACACCTGCATCTTTTAACACTGAAGAACCTTTAAATATATCTCTCAAAGCTACTTCAGAATATAGGAGATCATAACCCCCTGAATGTACAAACTCCCAAACTCCTACGTACTCATGAAATTGTACTCCTCAAAACTATGGATGTTCTGACAATCTAAAGGACAAACATCTCTGCTTTCCACTAGGCACAAACAAAATGGTTAAGGTCCCTGACTAAGAAGTGGTTCTTCCCACTAATAAAGAACTGACTCTAAGCTTCTCTATGTCATACTATCTGATCACGCTAATTGTCAGTTATATTCCTGGAAGAAAGTGAGCTTCCACTGCACATTTAGGGTGGAGAGAACAACTGCAATAATTCACTGCATCATCAAAACACTTCAGCAAGCTTTAAAGACAATCAAGGCTATAGATCTCTGTTTTCATACACTAAATTAGGGATCCTCGTTTTTGTAATCTTCATTATTTCCCTATTAAACATGTTAAACCATTTTGTAATTCTGTAGGAAATGCTAATGTCCATATTCCATCAGGTTCTGACCTGTTTTGTCGATTTTTATTATAGCTTTAGAGTCTTCTTTATTTCAAGAAAGATTGATAACTATGTTCTGGAGTTAAATTTTAATAGCAAATGGATCTGTATTTCCCCTTCCAAAGCTAACATTTATATTCACACAGGATTAGAGGGAAAACTGTCCTTAGATAACAATTCTGGCACTAGCTATTTCATGTCTTCTTTTTTCCCTGATAAGATTTTGTTCTGTCAAAGGCATTTAAAAATGTTCCATCTCAAACTAGGATGAATTTGCAAATTTTTGTGTGTGAGAGAATGAGAAGAAAGTAAAAACATCGAGAGGATACTGAATAAAATTCAAATATGCAGAGAACAACCAATTGCTTGATTCAGTTTTTCCAGCATTCACATGAATAATTTTTATTTCAGTTTTACAGTCTGGCTTGAAATTCTGTGGTCTTTGGAGGCAATATATTTGTATGTTTTTCTTGTCTGTGCTTCAAGGCAATCCTATTTCTTGGAATTTTTATTCATTCTGGAAATTTTAATCCTCTTCTAATAATTCACCCTCTTCTATATCCCAGATAAAACCCCTCTGAAACCATTGAATCCTTGCATGAGTAATGGTGAACTAAACTGCAAAATGGTGAACTAAACTGCAAAATAAAGTTTCTATTTACAGTGGTAACTTTTCAGTAGTGGGATTTTTTTTTAAATTTTATAGGCTTCCTTATTTAATACTTCGATATAATTGAGTTGCTGATTTGTTTAATTATTAGTTGTATGGGTTTTGGTTCTAATGAGAAATTTAACACTAGTTTAATGATGAAATGAGGATATCCGGATGCCAATGTTGACGTAAGTATATTTATTAAATGTCAATGAGGCCTAATTATGACTATTATAACTGAATAATTTGGCAATGTGAAAATAATTTTTCCTTAATTCTTGTTTTAAAGGTAGAAACAATATTTTTTCATGTTTGTTGTGGGTTTTTTTAATGTAAACATCTCTTGTGAATATCATACAAGTTTTAAGCTAAATGATTCTTTTATTTTAAATGGAATTTTAAATATAGAAATGCAATAACATTGTTACAGAGGTGGCTGAAAATAGCAAAATTTTTTGTAATTTTTCCAAAAGTTCATCTTTACTTTTCATCTAAATTGACATTCCAATCACACTTTGAGAACATTTTCAAATTTTGGAAAAACTTCAATGAGATTTTGTATTAGTTGACATTACAAAATGTAAGTTAAATTTTGCTAATTTTTGATTCTATGCCACTATATTGTACATATAAATATGCAAAACATAAATATATTTTAAATAGAACTTAAAGTAATCACCTTTTTAATCCAATATTTTGAAATTTCTTGCTATTCTGTTTAGTCTGTACATGTCTCAGAAGGCGTGATTTTTTGAGGTGTATCCAGAACCATAAGGTCCCTCTTTGAGAAATCTAAAACTATGAGACATTTGGTCAAATCTTAGCCGAGTAACTGACCTCTTTCAAGTAAGAAAAGAAACATCCTGTAGCTACATCACTTGTCGTATTTTTTCTGAACTCAGTGAATAACATTTTATGCATTTTGCTGCAGACTATTCACCCAGTAAATATCTTTGTCAGAATATCCTCTTCTCTGCATGCAAACAGATTTTCTGAGAGCCGACTATTGTTTAAATGTGGAACACCAAATGCGATGTAATTTAGAGCCCAAAAAGACATTGAACAGAAAAAGACTGCATTTTGTAATGCAATAAGCAGAGGCACCAAAACAATATATTACCAGTGTAAGCTTTAGATATAGGTAAACCAGTTGCTTTTTCACTTCCCACACGGAAAGACCTAAAGGTTGGCTCCGCTGGAGCAGCGTTGCCCCATCCCTACGGCTCTCTGCTCAGAGGCTGCCAGAGGATGGGGACTAGGGACAGGCAGAGTGGAGTTTCATGTTGGAAGAGGTGCAAATAAATGAATTGTAAGGGGGAGAAGGATGTTGGAGAGGGTGTGTGCAGAGCAGCAGAGGTACCTAACTGTGGGGGATGAAGACAGAAAGGGAAAGGAGAGGAAGCAGGATCCTGTGCTCTGCGTGGCGGGAAGGCTGCTAGGAGAGGTGAACCTGAATGAGGTGATGAGAGAGAAGATAGACACATGCTGGCACAGATGCACCTCCAAAACTTCAACAGCTCTCTGCAATCTTTTGCCCATTTTAACCATTGCTAAAACTTTCCTCAGGTACCACAACTGAATTAATTTTGCAGTCTAAACAGGAAATGTGTGATCTTTTGTCTCAGCCTTTCTTATGGTAAACCCCAGTTTAGCCTGAATTGTGAGCAGCCTGGAAATGGCTGCTGCTGTTCAACACCTCCTTTCTCAGACCACTCTTGGAGTACTCACAGAAGCAAAACATTATTAAAGCATCTGTGATTAAAAAAAAAAAAAAGCCTAGTTTACTAGTAAATTACATTGTAATTACTTTCAGTTCTATATGGTTATCTGTATTTGTTTTTATAATCAAAAAGGTATGCCTATTTGGATAAACAACTGGCAAGTAAAATTCCGTTACGTTTTTGTTTATTGAATCAAATGTGATTTTGTAAAAACATATCCAATACCAATTTAAACAGTGTCGAAGACTTTTAGCCTAAAATTAATATTTTCACACAAAACTTTCCATTTAGTTTATTGAAGCATCTCACAAGTGTGAAAATAGTTTTTTGGTCAGGAACCTTAATTATTTCAGTTGTGCTTAGTGGAAAGCAGAGATGTTTGTCCTTTAGATTGTCAGAACATCCATAGTTTTGAGAGAGAGTACAACTTCATGAGTACGTAGGAGCTTGGGAGTTTGCACATTCAGGGGGTTATGATCTCCTAAATTCTGAAGAAGCTTTGAGAGATAGCTTTTTTAATAGAGCACATGTGAACTGAAAATCAAGACAACCTGAAGATTAGGAATATAGAGAAAAAAATCAAATGTTTACCTTGACTGATTTTTTTACATTAAGTCTGTACAAAGAAAACAATGAGTGTCCATTCTGGTAAAAATTCCATGAAGCGAAGTTAAAACTGGCCTCCTTCTCATTTTCACAACTGGTCTGCCTGAATCTAGCTGTGATAAGCATTGTGTTATTACTGGTTTGGCTAACACGACAAATGAGGAAAACATATGAAAGGACCTAATTTTGCCACTCCTTAACTCAACAGCAATGCACAACTTACATCTATCAGCTGAAGAAGATATTCTAGTAAACAGGGTTAGTGAAAAGAAATTAGCTTTTTTTTTTTTCTATTAACACATTGCATTTGGGGTTAGACCCAAATAAGCAGAAGATCTCTTTCTTAGCTGTACAGGTTTGACATTCATGGTTTTGAAAGCAGCCATAACAATTTTAAAATTCAACACATAATGTTCTCACTGTATCAAGTATATCCATAGACTGAAAATATCTGTGAGAAAGAAAGGCCAACCTAAATAACATAAAACTTTTCCAGCAGCCTGAGGTCAAGAAGACAACGGGCAAAGTAAGTTGATAAAAGTAGCTTGATTTCTCTCTCATAGACAGCTGTTATCAGATATGTGTCTGATAATAATTATGAGATTTATCAAAGAGCAGATTGACATCCTAACAGTCATTATTTTCATTTCATGTCCAGCTGGAAGCCTCTGGAATACACATTGTTAATCTTTTTTCCCATTATCTCTCTCAACTCCATCCTTAAATTATTCAGACCCTGTGTATGCTTTTGTGGGAAAATGTTAGCTTCATCTGTATGGCAGATGATACACACAATACTTCTGTGCATTTTTTTTAACTGGTTTTAATCCAAACAAATCACAATGTTATTATCTATCATCAGCAGTTGGGATAGTAGTTCAGAAAATAGATACATACTGTAGGTATTAGTTACTTTGCAGAAGCTGAGCAATGATATAAAGTTCACCTTCTCATGATGAAAATAAATGTACTTTTTTCTGTGTAACAGTAAGCACTGTGCCCCTTCCTGAAATACTGCAAAACATAACACCACGTGTAGGCTTGACAGAAACTCTATCACTTTTCTTCTGGGCCCCAGGTGATTGAAATGAGTTTGGATTGTTTACCAGAATACAGTGTTTTTACAGTTACAGGAATATCTACATTCTCAAGTACTTTCCTGGTACTGGTTGGAAGGCAATCTGGATTGTCTCTCTCTCTCTTATTTTTTTTTTCATTAGTACTAGGTTTTATGGATAGCTCTATATGGTCTGTAGTAGAAAATATGTCTTAATGTAAGTAAGTACGTACCCCAAAATACAATGTATTTTTTTTCTCCAAAATTACCATTACTATCTCAATCATATACTGATTTTACCTTAAGACTGGGGCTAAAAACCATTATATTATTTGCAAAAGGGCAGGGATCTTTGCATTTAGGACAAAAGAGTGTTTAACCATTGTTTAGGACTCAAAATCCTCCTACCTAAAAGCCTTGGGGTCTTTCTGCTTCCATAAAATATTTTTTATATCTGATAAAGACTGTGGGTTAGGTTGATTACTTTAGAATTTAAATTAAGAGTTGTTGTGAAGCCTGGGACTTAGTTTTATGAGTGTTCACTGAGGTTTACAAACCCATTCAGCAAAAGCCATGGCTGGTGAGTAAAACTGTGCCCCTCAGAGCTTCAACCCACTACTGAGACATGAGGAGCTCTACGAGGCACACAGAAGCATTTAGCAGAAATGTTGCTGGTATTAATTACTACAAGAAAACCAACTTGCATTTTTTAGGTTAGATCGTAAACCCTCCAGCTGCTGAACACATCTATAGGTATCTTCCTACTGCATTTATTTTCCTCCTAAAGTAGCACAATGCTGAGAAAATGGCAAGAATTAAAATGAGCTAAAGTAATTTCTTGCATCTGGATGGCAACTGAGAGACCAGATAAATAAAGTCATGAGGAGTTTTTTAAAGATTCAGCTTCTGCGGTTGTTTATTCAGCAGTAGTTTAGGCACCAGGCAAAATAATTGTTTCTCTCTAATGCCTTAAATTAAACTACAGACATCACTGACCTCGGGGTAAGGAAGAGACTTTTACCAAACTCAGTCTCCAGAAGTGAAAAGAATTCCTTACTGCTGCTGTGAAGGAAGCTTTATGCCAGAGTGCCACGCTCAACAGGAGTTTCATGAGCAAAGGAAGAGGAAAAAAACTAGAAACCCATTGCTCCTAATTAGGGATTAATTCAGGTTTATTTGAAGTAGGTTCAAACCAAAAAGAAAAGGGGAGAGAAAAATAAAAATTTTTAAATGAAAAATAAAAAAGGAAATAAAGCAAAAATACAAGAGCGAGCTGTTCAAGAACCCCAATTTTGTTAAAGATCTGTACTTTGACCACCCTCCCTTCATTTACTATTTCAGCTTCTTCCATCCAGCTTTTAAAGCAATGCTAATGAAACATCTCTTCATTTCCACAAAGCAGAGCTCTCTTCTAGTATCCCCCAGTTACAGCTAATATATGTAGTAAATGACACTAGAAACGCTGCTCCTCAGTGAGGGGTTGAGTTTCTCAGACTCCCCAGTGTGTCTCCACCCTCCTCCGACAAAAAGGCAGCAGCGGCTGAGTGGGATCTGCTGCGTTTGTGTGAGTGAAGCCGAACATCTGCTTCGACCAGGCAGTTTCCTGTGCAGTCCTGCAACAGCCCTGTAAAAGAAAGCCCTAGAAAGGGAGTCGGGCCCCGAGTTTTAATTTCTGTATATGCAAGATAATGTACTTAGATAAGAGCATAACCTCCTCATTTCTGCTACCCGGTTGGTGATATTACATAAGGCTGATCCTCTCACTTAACAGTGATGAAAATTTCATCAACAAAATTTGCTCTTGCTCTGCCAAGTCATGACAACCTCAATTAAAGCTGAGCTGGAGAGGCATCTGGGTGATTACATCAGTCCAATTGGATGTCCTCTTCTCCCTGTGATGGCTCTTTCTATGCCATTCTCTGTGTATTTGATCTTCCTATCCAGATTCAGGCAGCTGAGGAGTGAGATGAAACAAAGAGCAGCTAAAACATTTCAGAAGAATCTGACCAAAATCATGGTTTTCGTTCTTCATTAATTTTTAAAACTGTAAGTAAAACATGCCCTAACCACATGGCAGTCAGATCCAATTTTGCTAGGTCTTTGCTGAAAGTTTGATAATTCTGATGAACTCAACAAAGAAAATGCATTATATAAAGCCTTTCTTCCTCAAAAAGGTCTGCATTGATGGTAAAGCGATCTCATTTTTCTTTTCTTAAATCTACTATCAACAGTGCTTCCCTAATCTTTTCCAGTGCTTAGGTCTTATGCTTTGGTAGTTCATTTTAGAAGTTCAATTCCACAATGCAGTTAACAATACAGAATATTTAGCTTCTAATGAACTGTGTGTACTGGTGTGTAGTGAAATACTGACACTTGGAACCGAAGGCAACAGTAGGATTTGACCCACTTAGATTTCTTTCCTGTAAACAACCCAGAGAAATAATGTGATTTATAATGAAAATTTTATGAAGTGTTAGTCACCCGTTAACATATATGAAAATTTAAAATTCATATTCATCTTAAAAATTGTAATTATCTTAAAAATGAGTGAACCTGAAACTCAGGAAAAGGTGTAAATGGCAAATGAGAGAAAGTGAAAGAGAGAAACTAAAGAGATTTGCTTGAGGTTTCTTTGCATTATTGTTTCTTTATTTCTCCATTTAGGCCTGCTTTCTGAAGGAGATGTGATCAGTATGATGAGCCTACTGTCAGTTCCAGCACAATAACCTTTCTTTAATCCACAGAGAATTTCAAACAAATTTGAAAGAGGAAGTAAAACTTGAAGGGTAATTAAATTTCTGCAATTTTTGTGAAATCTGGTGAATAGCTAGGGGAAACACACAAAAAAGAAATGTGTCCACTGAAGAAAAGATGGGCAGAACTCAGCTATTACACTTTCTGGCAGCACCAGTCAGCCAGCCGAGGAATAGGTAAAAAAACAGCTAGTTCATCAGGCCTCGCAAGTTCATACTGTTGTATTTATTTCATTGTGACAACAATACGCTGCTGCATTTATTGGAGCTAGGTAGAGTGCAAAGGACATTAATTTGCAGGAAAGCAAGTTTCAGTAGTTCATTTGCTCACAAGTTAGTCCTCTGTATTCCCAGCAGTATATCTGAACATTCTTCTGTGTTGATAGAGATTGGCTTTTTCTTTTACCCCAGTGCCTAGGTTTTTGTTTGAGTCTCTGTGAGGACAAGACCCGTTTTCAAATTTGCACCCCTAAATCTGAGTTTCTGTCCTTCCTGGGGCTTGTCTTTTTCCTGGGTTTGATTGTGATGCCAAATTAATAAATGATGAGCTTTACAAATCATTTATCATTGTGGACATCTGGATGGGGAAAATAAAATCTAGTCCTATAATCACACTTTCAGAAAATATTTTCCTCAGGCAACTCTTTTTTGGAGCACAGATCTATACAAATCACACAAAGTACAGGAGAAACTTGTAACCACTCTTAAGTTCTGCACTTTGATGGGCTTATATTCAGTTGTCTTACATAGTTCTTGAAATAGCCATTGACTGGGCTAGGTGACTAATTAGGTTCATTTTAGATAAGTTGGAGAGGTTCAGTGAAAAGTATTAAAGAAGCGGTCTTACAGTGAGAGGTTTGAGAAGCTCGGTCTGTTCCATTTGGAAAAGGTTAAAGGGCCATTTGTTCACAATCAGTCATTCCCTTACATGGGAAAAAATAATAACAAATTACATTAATCTAAAAAAAAGGAATAAAATCATCTAAAAGCTGAACATTGTGGCTAGATTATTGAGGACAGAAATGAAGCATGTTTTTAAAACTCTGAGATACTCACTTCACCAAAGATTATGACTGAAGCACAAAATTCTGGCCGGCACCCAAATTAACAGAACTGCTTGACAGTCAGGCCCACTAAACTCATGCAGTAATACACTAGAGATTTAGCATCACTTTATCGAAGAGCCCAGGAATATTTTAAGTCCTGAGTTTAACATTGCAATTCTCTTCACAAGCTGTCCACAGAATCTTCTTTTTGTGTTCACTTCAGATCCACTCCTTATAAAAGATGTACAGCTGAACAACTAAAAGTTTTACCTTTACTTGCTTCTGTCCAATAAATAGTCACCAATTCATTTCCCCCACTCTATTTTCCAAGCTTTCATCATAGAAGTAATAGAAGAGCACTGCAATAGGCTAGGGACTTCATGCTCATCCACATCCTTTGCAGGTGAACAGTTACTACTGAAATTTAGTTTTCTGTCTTCATGAACAAAAAGTATAACAGTCTTATGAACACTGGTTGGCTGAGACATAAAACCCCAAAGGTGTGTCGACCTTATAATATATTCAATGTTGTGGGTTTTTTTTTTCAGGCAGTGTTGACCTCAGGTCAGGCAATGAAAAAAACAAAACAAAAACAACACAATCTGCTATTGCCTCTGCAAATTCGCCTTTATGAGGCAAAACAAAAATTAGAATTAATGTGTTTATGTGTTTATTGCCTACACACCTGGTCTCCTCTGAAAAGGCCTTTGGGTTGATTAGTCATCCCTTCCAGACAGAATATTTTCCTGTCATCCTAACCCCTAAGATATTCCATTATTTAGGAGTAAATACTGCTTGGCAAAGCATGGGTCCTGCACAGAAAGAAAGCAAAAAAGGACAGAAGCACCTCCCTATCTTCCTTAAGGCAAAATAATCTAAATAGTAGACTTTAAGGGCAAGGAATAGGGGCTAGTGGCTTCTCCCATTCAAAACAAGGTTGTTAGGAGAGTGAGATACTAGATATAGGAAGCAGTTCCTAAATTTTTAGACAGCATATGTTTATTTATGCCATCATCATGGATCCTTTTCATGCCCACTCCTGCCTGTACCTGCAAGAGATGTGTATCTGCAACAACATTTCTGCTGCAGGTATAAATATTTTGGCCTGCAATCCCTTAAGCTTTTAGCACATACCACCATTCCCTGAGATGATGCAGAACAGCATTACAGTTTTGCTCCTGCCACAAGCAGGATCAGGAACAGGACAGAAATTTTCTCTAAAGGTTAACATCATCTTACAATATGGTTTACTATTCCTCCTCTGAAGCTGCTGTCAATAGATAAGCAGAAGAAGCAGTTTCCATTTGCACTGAAATTCTGCTCTTCTGTAGTTTTACAGTAGCAAAAGCAACTGAAAGACTGTGCATGGCTCAATGAGTGCAAGTGTGGCTGTCCTCCTCCACTTTGCCATCTCTCTTCAAACATCATTTTTCCTTTTTTCCCACTAAGGGAAACCCGTGTCCTGGAGCCAACACAACCCATAAAGCAGCTTACTTTCAGGTTTGAAATCCAGAAGGCAAACCCATGACCAGCTCTCCTTTTCAGTGTCTCTGTCAAGCACAAACATCATACTAAACTGGAGACTTGCGCTGTTTTAATGAGTCATTATGACTACCATTGTCACTGGCAACACAGTATTAGGGCATCCTAATGTAGAGTTGCAAGAGTTTCTGCAGAAAAAGAAGCAGATCTTAGGTTGTCCTCTACTTGTTAAGCCATCTACTTCCCCTGGTATAAACCAACCCATTTCTTAATGCCTGATCAACTCTGACCCCAAATCTATTGCAGATTAAAGGTCCTATACCTGTAAAATGTGCTAACCACCATCCTTCCTGATAAGAGTCCCCAACCAGATGCTTGCCAGATGTCAGGCTCTCTGTACAATAAAAAGACCCCTGACTTACTCTGCTTTCATTCTCTTTCATGAGCAAGCAACCACAAAGAAATGTGTTTTATAGGTATGGAAGTCCAGCTGTGAGGAAGTGGCTCTCAGACTCGCACAATGCTGTTCAAGTGGAAAGACCAGCTTCACTGTACTACCAGGGTAAGGAGCATGGCCAAGTGGAGAAATATTCCTAAATGGTAACGTTGGGGAATGTGATGAGACAGCACAGAGGGAAAATGGCATCCCCCAGACACCCAGAAAGGGTACAGGTACTCATTAACACACAGGAACTGTCTCTACAATTTTTAGTATTGCAATAAGAAATTAGTCCTTACAGAAATATTTCAAAATAGAACCAAAACTGGTTTTAGATCTATAAATAACAAGTGTCTTGGTAGGTCCCTGAAGAAAGATTTCTCCATTTGTTTTTCTTCTTCTTAACCTAAAGTTACAAGCATAGATACATTCTTTCCTGTTTTATGCTCCCTGAAGATCTCAGGAGACCTAATTTAAACCCTGGAACGTATTATAGATCCCTCTGTGGCCCAGGACTTGGCAGAGTTTAACCCCAAAAAGTTCCAAAACATTTTTTTTCCTCCCTTAAGAACTATCACTAAACCCACTCTTGTTGCACAAGTAATGTCACACTTGAATTTAAGGACGTTTGCTACTTTAAACATGCATGATATACTGTAGATCCTAGTCATGAGCTATATGTTGTGTCATCTCTTTCAATCAACAGCTTTGTAAGGTCACATTTCTCTTTTGTTTTATCTCAAAGGCTATCACAAGAAAGTCTGCATCTCATTTGAGACAATCCTACCTCCCCATATCATGAGCAGATGATGAGGATAAATTTCTGACTAATCAAAATTTCATTGTGTTCATATTTTTAACACCAAAACTGATGGTGTTCCTCAGATCATCGTATTAATTGCTTGTAAAAGTCAGTAAATATTAAAACTCCTCTTCTACAATCTGTTAGCTTCAGAAAATCATATATTAGAAAAGAGAATGTGTTCATTTCTAATCAGTTCTACACCTATTCAAAGAAGACCTGGCATCTGAGTTTCTGGGTGATTAGAAGAATGTTGATTGCATTAACAAAGGAATTTTGAAAGCGTAAATTTGATAAAGTATCTTCCTTTTAAAATACTTTTGTGCCCATTGTAGGCACAGAACAGGTAAGAATTTTGTATTTCTATTTTTTTCACAAATATAACTAAGACTGTAACGTATCAGTATAAAGCTTAGAAAATTCTTGAGTGTGATGGATTTACTGTTCTGCTTACAGTCTGGCTTCAGCAACGTACCTTTCTTCAAGGTCTTCTTCTTTGAGCATGAGTACAAAGAGCAAACATGCTCTGTTCAACTCAAGCAGAGTGTCTGCAGAGATAAAACTACCATTAGACATCCTAATGCACATAGTTTAAATCAAAAACCCAAAAAACATAGTTCAGCACAACTGTGTAAACTGGTGTTCTTTATTAAAATACAGACATGGGAGGACTCCGGAATGGGTAAAGACTAAATTATTCTTCTCACCAGATGAGTGATCCTTTCAAGTCTAGGTTTAAGTTCACCAATGCAGTGATGGGAGTGAGCCATCCCTGTACAGTTCTTCATCTAAAGACAGATAAATCTTCAGAGCTCTGCAGGGAGCCCAGGTGCCATGGTATATTTTATCATCACTCTATAAACCATACTCTGCATCCATGCCTTTATAATGAGCGCAAGGACATGAAGACAAAGAGCCTTGCTGCATATGCATCGTGTAAATCTATCAGTTTCATTGCTAAATTTGAGCAATTCTGCTAAGGTCAGTCTGTATAGCAGTGTCTCTCTCTTTCTCCCTGTTTATACAGATTGAAAAATTGCTTTTTGTTGTCTTTTATGCAACAGAGTTTATTCAAATAAGTTTTTATTGTCTATTATACTCTGTAATAGAGAAGCATTTCACACAAAAAGTGAGAGGGCTTGCTTGCTTGCTTGCTTTATTTTTTCTTTCTTTCTTTCTTTCTCTCTTTCTATCTTTCTCTCTTTCTCTCTTTCTCTTTCTTCCTTTCTTCCTTCCTTCCTTTCTTTCTTCCTCTCTTTCTTCCTTTGTTTCTCTCTTTCTTCCTTTCTTTCTTCCTTTCTTCATTTCTTCCTTCCTTTCTTCCTTTCTTCCTTCCTTTCTTCCTTTCTTCCTTTCTCCCTTTCTCCCTTTCTCTCTCTATTTCTTCCTCTCTCCTTCTCTCTCTCTTTCTCTCTCTCTTTCTTTCTCTCTTTCTCTCTCTCTTTCTCTCTTTTCCTCTTTCCTTCCTTCCTTCTTTCTCTTCTCTTCCTTCTTTCTCTCCATCTTTTCTTCCTTTTTTAGCAGTAGAAAATGCAACATACTATGTGTGTGAACATAAAATGTCTAAATATCTCCTGAGCCTGAATATCTCCTCAGCCCGAATATCTCCTCAGCCTTCTCTCTCCTTTACATGGCCCAATCCCAAATGTGATCCCAGACTGATCAGAGAGTGAGAAATAGCTTACAAAGCAGAGGCATTAATGGAAAGATACCAGGAAGGATGAGTTAACAAGTCGGCCTAATCTGAGAGAGGAAAGTCGTAATGAAAAGGATGCCGTGCCTCTCTGAAAAGATGTGTCACACAGCCTCTCACACTGGGGCAGACAGCCTGCCGCACTTGCGCCGGGTGCTCTGACACCACCTCCAACTGCTGCTGACATCCCTAATGTCAAAACTTTTTTAGACTACATGTGGAAAGCAGTTGATAATTGGTGTCTCTATGAAACTGAAGCTAAAAAAAACCCCTCATAAAATATGAAAAACTACAAGCAACATTGTTGTCAGAATTTTTGCTATCGCTTTTTTTAAAAAGTCATTAATATTAGTGCTATGATTTGTATGAGAGATGTTACCACAGCTCTCAAAAAGCATGATTTCATTTCATGGGAGACATAGCAGATGGATAGATAGGTAGGTAGGTAGGTAGATAGATAGATAGATAGATAGATAGATAGATAGATAGATAGATAGATAGATAGATAGATAGATAATCTCTCTACCCCAGCTATTAGGATTTCTTTTCATTCCACATTTGGAAAAAAAAATGATCTTTTTCAAAATCTGCCATGGAGATCTGACCATGACTGGTGACCCACTGTAAGGTTTCCAGTGGCTCTATTTACAGCACCACGCATGTCCCAGGCTGAATGCTAAGGCAGGTACTCAGAGCCATGGATGTGGCCACAACCCCAACAGCCCAAGCTGGTGCCTCTGCAGCACCTTCACGAGCACTACCAGTTTGGGGTCACCACACAAAGAGCTGCGAAACCTCTGCACTCTGAATGTAAACATCACCCCTAGAATCCTAAATCTAACTGAAAATCTCCAGCCTAGACACTTTTCAAAAGGTATGCATATTTTTTAAGGTGTGTAATTCTGTTTCTTCCTATTACAGATTTCATTTAATGAGACAGATGAACACTAGAGGCCTCAGTAGAAACAGACTCCTTAGGGTAGCAAGAAATCATATACTGAAGCTACATTGTATTTTATTATCAGACACAAGATTTTAATTTATTTTACTGTTGCTTAAGTGCCCAGGGTCCTGTTCTCAAGGGATTTACTTATTTATTCTAGTCAAGGATAACTGAATTCTTCAGCGATATCTTTGCCCTGTGCCCCCTCAGTTAAGTCAAGGTGTTTGCTTTCCTTTGTTTGCTTGCATATCAGCTGAATACTTTTTAATCTCCATCATCTGAGGTCTTTTTGTTCAAATCTTCCTGAAGTATGACTGTCTTCCTGTTACCTCTGTTGAGAAATAATGGCTACAAGGCCATACAGGGTGGCCATGTTGAGAGACTCAGTAAATGCTGTGCACTGATGTAAGCATAAAGCTGGATGCAGGAAAATCTGAGAACAGGCAAGAAGCAGTTCCTCACCCCAGAATTAAGGGGCTGAGCATCTCCTGAAGCCCACATGGGCATGAAGCCTGCTTGAACTGGCCCCACAGGTCCAGCTCCTCAGGCAGAGCAGAGCAGGAGCTGCGAAGATGGGATGAATGAGTCACAAGGATTTTTGGGGTGGAAAAGAACAGTGTTTGGATGCCATCTGAGAGCTAAGTGGTACCAAAGCACATGACTGGACCCCCTTTGCTTTATCTGAAGTGGTACGATGAGACACAGCCTTGAAAATAAGGAATAGTTTTGAGTAGGTGACAGCCTGAGTTAAGATCCGTTTGCTGATTATAATGAGCCTGTGAAGTACACCTAAAAGAGCCTTGAGTGTACTCCCTAGTTATATTGGCTCTCTGCAGTGATTATCTGTTTGTCATCTGTGTCTATTTTGGAAAATTATATTTTAGTTACTGTGAGTTAGTCAGCAGCTTGCACAATAAACAGCTAGTCACAATGAGAGTGTCAGACTCCTACTGGGTCCAGTTACAGAAATATTTCCACCAACAGGATTTATAAATGAAGCACACAAAAAGCCATCACAGGGCTGTGGTAAGGCTGTTCGGCAGAGCAACAGTAGGAACAATTGTTTGGAAAAGGCTAGGGAGAGACTTGAACTGAACTGGACTTTTCTCAAACTGTTTGAATTCTTTAGGTTTTTTGGGAGGAAGGCAGTGAGGAGAGGGATCACCAATCCCAGAACAACAAGAAGGAGTAGATTTACATCACAAAGCTCAAGGGAAAGAGGACTGCAAAATATCAAGGCAGTGGCAATTCAACCCAGCACTGTTTCCAGGGAAGGCAAGGTCTGTATTGCTGCTCCATGTGTTCTTGGTAGCTAACACCAACAGAGTTTTGATCCACAAATCAGTCTTTTCAGAACTGCTGCAATACAAATGAATCATAATAATCTAGTCTGGGAAAATATATCAATAGAATATCTGTAATATTACAGTTATCTGCTCATTTGGGTCTGTCACGTGCTACATTGGCTGCTTTGGAAGGGATTCATCTGCTCTGGAAGCCAGTGCCACCAGCTTGAGAGGGGAGCTGTTTTCCAAGGGATGTGGAGGGAGCGGCTGTGCATGTTTATGGCTGTATCTTCTGGACAGGGGAGAAGAATGCTCCTAAACATGAGTGACCTGAAGCAATTTGCAGGCAGTCATTTTGTTATTTAACATCCCTCAAAAGTGCAAGGTCTTTCTTATAGATTTCATCTGTGCCACATCCTGTTAATAACACCATCTCATTACCACAATGGTAACAGTCGCTTGATGCTCATTTAACAGAAATCTTTCAAAACAACAGTATTAGATTTTCACAGTTGGCTCCATATGATACAGGTTAGCAGCTTCTTAACTCTGCTTTCTTAGTGTAATTACATAATTTAGAATTAGTCACTCATGTTGACCTTTAAATAGAATCAAACATTCCATTTAGATAGTTGTTTTGTCATTAGCAAACAGACAACAGCTGAAAATATTTCTGCCGTTGGCTGACAATGTCATTGTGAACATGTACAAGTCCAGGTAAAGTGCAACATCTATATTAGTTATGCCTGTCCTTTGAAAGATCTGGAGCCTTGTCAGTCATCACAATGGTTAAGGTCCGGTCTTACTCTCCTGAAAGAAGTAGCTTTCATCCTTTCATCAGAGGCAGATTCAGCATGTTTACAAAAATAATAACTCTGACATACAGCAGATGAAGGGATAAATTCTGCCCTGGAATATCTCTCATCAGTTCTTGCAGCTACAGTTCGTACATATGGAGGATGGTAAATCTGAACCCTGCATATCGAAGTTCTTTTATCTCAAGAGTTTTCCACAGGCAAAAATCACTCTGACCACCAAGAAAGTTCCTCCACATCTGGGATGGGATTCAGCAGCTGTTTGCATTTTTGTGCTTAGTTACCTGGCTGCACCTTCTTGGAAATGAAAAAGGGTGTTCTGGGGTAACAGAAAGCAGAATGTTGCCCGTAGCTTTTAGCTACTCCAATCCTCAGTGCACATATCCCACACACAGCGGTTTGAGAAAAACAGGAAGAAGTAAGATAAGCCAAAGCCCCAGTGACTGCAAAATATACCTTAGTAAGTCCCAAACTGATACTGCCTCTTATCAGATGAAATACCTTAGTATTAATTCATTTTAATTAAATTCATATTTGATTCTCCAGTGATCTTTGGTGGATATTTATAGGCACTCTTCACTGCAGTACGGTGCACTCTAAATTACAAGAGAACTGTTCAGAGCATTTAGATGGGCATCGAAATATGTGTTTCAAAAACATATATAAATAAAGATGCATATCTTTGTTTACAAATGCACACAAACACACTTGTGCAGTACAAGCACATCAGCATCATATGCAATACAAGACTAGATACTGAGTAGATTTACTGACTGCTAATTTTACTCTCTCAGGATACTTTCTTCCTCTTGTAGGATTTAATGTGCTCTTTTATGGACAAGGTCAAATTGTATAAAAGTCTGCTGATAAAACGTAAGGTGCCTGTGAGGCAAACAATCTTTACTAATAATTATCTACTTTTGACACACAGAAAACATTAATAAAAGATCACGAGGCTAAGGAATGACATGGCAGTGCTGAAAGAACAATAGTGAAGACTAAGTCACATGCAAATGTTTGAATGCTTTCTTAAAATTTAAAGTTTTGCACAGTGAGATTTTATGAAGCATTGCCTATTTCTTTTTGTCCTGCATTCAAAACATAACTTTAACCTCTGTTTTAAAAGAAAAAAAAAATGACAGGAAGATAAAGGAAAATTGTCTGCATATTTGTCTGATACTTGTCGCCAATGAATCAAAATGCATTTAAGATCTTTCTATTAATATACCACATATTTTTCACATGGTGAAAGAATAAAGAATAATTTTTAAAAATGCATACCATCCAAAATAAAACCATGTGTAAATAACAGTGCCCTAGGTGGTTTTGTTTGGTTGCTTAAGGGAGTGAGTTACGAAACTGCCATTTTATTCCCCCTTGCTTTAGCAAGGTACAGTCTGTTGACTAGGTGGACTAACAGTCCTGACAAACTCTCAGAGAGTTATCTCTTCTAGATCAGCCTTTCCCAATACACCATCTCCTACTACGAGTACAAAATTCGTGTTCTGTACTATTACAAATAATATAAAAGACAAAAAAAAAAAAAGTATTCCTGAACAGCAATGCTATAAACCAAGGAATTACATTTCTAATACCCTCAACAATGAGTCAGTGTTATGTAGAAAGGTTAATCATGGTTAAGGACTATTATACTGTGGGCAAAAGACCATACTTATCCCCATCATTTGTGGCTGTTTTTAAAAGGGACTGGCTAAAGCTTTATCATTGTGGTTTGTGGTCATATGGGCTAGCTCAAGCACAGACCAGAATATATTTACAGACTCAAAAGCAATTTCTGGTGAGATTTCTTCAAAAGCAACAGTTAAACCAGCTGTTAAAGAACCAAATGATTCCTAAGGTTAAAAAAATTATTTGTGGAAATAACATTATCTTTGTTTGGGAATAGAAACAATCTGGAAGAAATCTGAAAAATATGAAAATATGATCCACCTCCATTATTCTTTAGCACACTATCAATTCTCTGTGGCAAAGGAATAAACTAGAAATAGAAAATTAGAAATGTGCAGCCAAACTACAGCCTATCTTTTAGATTTTTTTTTTTGCAAAATACTTTTTACTGGAAAATACCAATTTACAAAACTCTGAAGTTTTCTGAATTAGTTTATCAAGTTCAGTGGATCTTTCACCAAAACAAGGGCTTTGCAGGATCAAAATTGAAACCGTAAAACTTGTCCCACAAAAACGTAGGAATTAGGTCTTTCTCCTTGTGTATTGAACACATGTTTTTGAATCCCAAATCAAGCAACACATAAACTGTTCTGCTGAGGATCTCCTGCATCTTGAGTGTGTGCCTCATGTAGGGGTTCTTTGCAAATACAGATGGAGATAGAAAGTGAAATAACTATTTCTGAAAATTCCTACAAATGCTTTACTTTTTCATTCTGATGAATTACAAAACAAAAATAAATTCTCCCAACTTGGGATTCCAGTTTTCTAGTAATCTTTAGCGTTACCTCACAGTAGAGATTTATCTTAATGCTGAACAAGTCCTTTTGAGGACACTGTCCACATCCTTGAAAAGGGGTTTGCTTTCTCACTCTGCAGGCAACCAAGTCTGTGCCTCAGCACCTGCTATTCAACTTTCTCCAGGGACCCTGAAAAATATTTATCATTTGTGGGAGCTCTTATCAAGCCAGACGTTTTAACTTAGTTTGAGCTCTTAAATTTGTCTGATATTTAGGTGAATATAAACTATAAATAAATAAATAAATAAATAAATAAATAAATAACTCCTTAGTGTTTAATTTATCAGAGGAACTTTCTCTGTGCATGAATGTGCTGGTGGCCCAGATTTTTGAGAAATCAAGGCAATTTCTACCTATGAGAAAATTAGCTCATTCATTTTAGGTACCACTGAGGCTTATTCTGGGGAATTTCTGACTTAAATCAAAGCTCTCCCTATGTCCATCAAAATAAACTGAAGCAGTAAGCACTGAAGCAGATCTTTTTGAACACCTATGTTCAACATCGAGGGCAGTCAAAGTGGTTTCAGGCAGCAGTGTATTCCCAGGGGTCGGAGTAGTTAAAAGAAACCAAGGCTTGCTGCCAGCATGCCCCAGTTGGCTGATTAGCAACCACGCAGTCTGCTTTTGTGCTTCTATCATTTCATCTCACTGCGTGTTTTCTGAGGGTGCTGGTCAGTGTTTACCATTTGCTGTGACACTTGGAAAGCGTTTCTTCTGCAGGGAGATAATTGTCTATAAATCCCAACTAAATAGTAGGCAAAGAGATTTCTGACAAGAACCTAACAAATTATTTAAGGGATTCCTAGGATCACGTTTAAAAATTCAAAGAGTAGTGTCAGTATATGTGTTTCACATGGCCAGACACAGTTTGGCATAATAATGCAACTCTGAGAATCTCTTAATCTTTACCTGACAGAATTCAACATGACTCTGTAAGTATTATGATTATTATTTACAGAACACTGTGGACATATGTGCTATATTCATATACATCTGTGAACAAGTGCAGCATGTCCATGCCTCATGGAAATTGCATTCAGTGGAGATGAGAGAGAGCCTTTTGTTTTGGCCTTGTGTAAGGGCTGGCATGTAGCAGCAGTGCTCCAGGAGAAGCCCCGGAGGAACGGTGATAGGACGGTGAGTCAGAGAATTCCCATCTCCTCTCTGTCTCCTAAGGGAGATATTTGATTTAGTTCTTTACTGCTTGCAATTAATTTGCCTCCTCCACCCACTTCCCATCAACCTGCCTGCCCAGTGCCCAGATATCAGAGGACTGGGCTCCCAGTCTGTTCCCATTGCCTGACTCTCACGTGTGGATGTTCTCACATGTGTACCTGCCATTCCCTATGGGAAATGACAGCAAAAGATGGTGAGGAGGCTACCAGTCGAACTGGATGAGAAAACAGGAGACACTAACAGCGAGAAAGGACTCCAAATGCATACACCAACTCAAGAAAAAACACTTACAGGGGATGTGCTTTCATGGAAGGAAATGAATGTCCCTAATGAGATGTTGTTACACCCATTTTACAGCTGCGGTCCAGTTGCTTGAACTTTCAGGAAGCCTGAGGTTACATGCAAAAATGTACAGGTAACAGTTGTTCTCATCTTTTCCTTGGTTGGAAATGCAGATACAATGGATGTAAATTTGATGTGTGGTTGTTCACATGCTGTCTCATTGTTCTTGATTAGGTTACATTATGAAAAGCTGCCCAAGGATGTAAAAACAAAGCCAAAGCTATAGATAGTATTAGGTCCAAGAATCCCTTGATCCCAGTCCCCCTAATATTAACTATTACCTAACACTCCCTCTTGTGTTCATTCATATGTTGCTTATGGCTACATAGGAGTGTTGTTGTTCTTGAATTCCTTTTAAACTTTTGCATTTTAATAACATCACAGGAGGTCACCCACTTGTTAGATGGAATAAAATGACCCACTCCCAAGCCCCTTGGTTAACTACAGAATCATGGGAAAGTCAGTAACAGGACAAGTTCCCTGCTCCTGGGCACAGCTAAGAAGACAAGCAACATGCAATAATGACTCTGAAGTCAATATAGGGATGGTATCCAAAACTTGAAGATACGTGAATGACAGCACAGGAAGAGGATACTCTTTGCAAGGCTAACTTTTATTCTCTAAATTAGCACAGTAAAGGCTATAGAAGTGAAAGAGAATCCAGTATTTTAGGAAATTATTTATGAAATGTAGATGGGCCTTCAGTTGGGAATAGGGCTGGGCAAAATGTTAGTGGTTCTTTGTTCTTGCAGCTGGCCTGTCGAATTACACAGAGCCAGCACAGTAAATAATACTACTATTGTCTGCCTGTGTCAAAGACAGACAGAAGGTACATTTGGACTTTGTCCAAACACCACAAGGGCCACTCATAGCCACAGTGTCCAATTACTGCTTGCTTGACTATAAAATGCACTTTTTTGCTGAGCTAATTTAAGAATGGCAGCTTTTAATGGGGTTTGTATTAAAAACGGACTACTGCTTCGGCTTTTGCCTGCAAAAAATGTTATGCACTGTACAGGAAGCAACAAACGCACGTACAGTGAAAATAATCAGAGTATGATAACAGTAGCACAGCAATAACAACAGTGGTAGCAAAGTCAGTGTTTTGCAAAGGTAAAAAAGATCAATCCTTTCCTGGAATAGCCCCATGCAAAACATGCAAAAAAAACCCCAACTGGTCTCTATCTCAAGCAATGAAATAAGTGCGTCTACTCAGCCTCTGCAGATATGTGCATATTGCAAAACTTCTTTCAGTCTTTCAAGGAATCATTGACCACATTTTCCCACTCTTTGCACAGATACTTTTCTTCAAATTTCAGTTGCACTGATTTTCACTCTCACTGCTAAATGCTTTGGAGAGCAGTAAACTCTGTGATTCATTTTGTAAATGGCCAGAATTTGTTTGCAGTAGAGATAACTTTTTTTTTAATGTATTTATAGGAGATTATTCATACAAAAAGAAGATCCTATGGGATTAGGGATGCAGAAGCTCTCCCCTCTACAGTAAGTTATATCAGGGCTTTGATTTTCTTTGCCTATCTATTAGCTAGAGATAAATTTAGGTCTCTTGTTTAGAGCAATCTGCCTACAGTGCACAAGAGATCAGTAGTTGTCAATGATCTATGACGACTTACTGTGCTTCTCTCCTCTGCCATGCTGACAAGGTGTTAATTTCTTTCTTGGAATAGCAAGTAAAAAACCCCAGCGAACTGATAAATTTAGGCGAAACTCATGCCAGGGCCACATCGCTTTTTAAGTCTTCCTGCTACCACCATTCCATCGTAGAAGTCTTACAAGCCTTGCATAACAACAATCAATAAGAGAATGTGCCTGTTCTCCAAGTTAAAAATCTTGTACTGTTCTGCAGTTTTTATACACACACATGCATACAATTTGACTGTTCACAAAAGTATTTTCACTCCCAGTTGTAGAAGGTTTTTAAAATATGTGCCACAGATACAGAAACATTATCAATCAAAATGTTAAAGCCTTCATAAGCTCTATGTAGGTGAGTTCATTCTCCTTTTCTTTTATCTTTGGATGTCTTGCAGAGTGCTTCATTTGGAGAAAGACCCAAAAGCCACATTGGGTAACAAGAAGGGATAAAAGGGTAAACCTGTCTGTTCATATTTGCCAGTCTTCAACATGGAGAACACAGCAAGCATTCTGTCAAGGAAAATGAGGATATTTTTTTTTGCTTCTTTGAATCCTCAAAAGATGCACCTTCTTTGTAATAGAAAAGAAATATCTCAATACTTAAGTCAAAATAGCAAACTTTTCAAAGGCCAGAAACTTGGAGCTGGCCATGCGACTTGTGAATTGCATGCTGTAGGATTGTATGTAGGCATAAAACAGAGAGAACCTGAAAAATTTCATCTTCAAAATGATGGATATGGACAGTCCTTTCTCCACAAAGCAACCTTCAATTATTAACAGCAGGACTTGTGCCCAGCAGAGTAAAAAAATCTTCCCACTGTCTAGAGTGAAGCTCCCTCCAACAGTCATGGTTGATTCTCTTTCTCTTATCTTATACAGAGACATTAATTCTTCTCCAGCACACATAAAACTATTCACATAGAGAGAACTCTTCACCTACAGAGAAATATTCACATACACACTGTTAAAGTCAGGTTAAGGATGTCACCCAGACACACACACACACACACACACACACAAAAAAAAAAAAAGGGAGAGACAGAGATATTCGGTGTTAAAGCACCTACTTGTTCCTTAATTTGTGCTTTTGCAGGAAAACATATTGGTCTGTGGGTTACATAAGCTAACATATAACACCAAGACATTTGTGATGCTGCAAGTACAAAGACTAAGGATAATATCATCATAAATGAGGTTAAAGGAATTACTCTTAAGCAACTAGCTCAGAATCTAGACTTGAAGATTACACGACAAGTTATTTTGTCCTCATATTTCGTGTCTTTATGGGCTTAAGGAGTAACAGAGGATATTTTTTGTTATTTTTCTTAGTTAAAACTCAGGTGAAGCTCATTTTATTTTTCAGATATAATATTCAACAATTCCAGTGTATAGACTGGTAATGTAAATGCCACTCAGTTTGTACCAAGTCCATGTTCTGCAATGTCAAGGACTATGGTACCACAGGGGCTCCTTAGTATGCAAATTATTGACACAATAGAACATAGCAACCCTTCTGAAATTATTATGTTTTATTGTGTCAGGGTCTTATTGAGGACTCTTTAATCTAAGGATCCTTGAGAAGATAAAATCTAATAGCTCCTCTGGAGCTATAAAGGCCTCTGATGTCATAGGCTATTTGGACACTCCTTATTATAGTATGAGGATTATTAATATACTGACTATAATGACTTTATAACTCCTTTGTGGTCTGTTATGACTATCTAGAATTTTATAAGCCTGGTCATTGCCATGGTATGTAAGTCTCCACCACAAAAACATAAACCAAAAAAACTATCTTCCTCTTTCTTTCCCTCTGCCATCCTCTCTGTAAGGTTATGCCAACTATTTGCTGATCATTAGAGGAGAAAAAAAATTAAAAAGACATAGTAAAGTGTAGAAACTAGTGTTTTGAAACACTTTACAAGAAATTTGAGTCAGATAGACTCACTTCACATTTAGTTATGAGAAACTGTGGTGGTCGAACATATTCATCTGGTGGTGTCAGTGGAAATTTGCCCAGCATAACACTCTTTCCAGGCAAAGAACTTCACTCCCTAATTCTTTTTATGGAAATTACTTGCAGTATTGTCCGGGTGTCCATGTCTGTGCATGTCAACATGAATGTTTTACTACTATTAGCAAGTTTTCCTCCAGATCAGACACCAAAAGGAGTAATAACTAAAAAAGGAAAAACAAATGTAGCAGTTTGCATTTCTGACTGATGATCTGCCTCCAAAGCAGAAGCTCTGAACTCTATTCCATCTCATAAGCTCTAGGAGTTCTTGCTGTGTTTCCCCAGTGAATCTGGAATTTGCATAGCTATGGACTCACAACCCTTGGCTTACCCAATCCTAAATCTCTTTGGGATTGATACTCAGCTGAGAGCCAGGATTACTAGGATTTAAATATATATCAAATGCAAAAGTGGGGAGGTGCAGGAATTTCTACAGCAGCTATACAGGGCAAGCCTTCATGATGTGTGACAACAGAGCCTCTGCCATTTCTCAGCTGGAGAGATATAGGGCAGGATTTTTTCATTAGTCCATAAGTGGACCCATATGTCTATAAAGTTATTTTTTCTTTTTTTTTATTGTTGTCCCTTACTTAGCATACACTCCGAATTTACATACTTTTTAAATTTAATTTCTGTTAAATATGTTCCATTTTGTGCAAATTTCTTTACTATTTTATCCAGGATGCCACCTGAAAACAGACAGACATTACTAGGTACTATTTACATACTAGCAGGCAAGCCCATTTTTCTTTATGCTATATGATCAGACAATCAAAAAGACAATCAAGAAGCTCAACAGCAATAAGACAAACAGAGGAGGCAGTACTGGCCATCCAGACAAGAAATGGCCGGACATAAGCAGCTTTCTTGGATTCATGTATTCCATAAGTATTACAGAAAATGCCTTTTAATAAAGAACTCGAAAGAGGACAATGTGAACACCTGAAATACATTAACCAGGCAGGAATGGCACCAGGAAGGACTTGTTTTCAAGTTTAAATAGTGACTCATGGACATGACATTCTGGGCTAGAGACAATATCCCAAAAGAGAAACCCAGGAGGTAAAGGGAGCTGGTAGGATTTTTGAAAGTTGTGAGAAACACTGAATGCAGAAAAAGCACTTGGCAGGAACCAAAGAAAGAAGAGAGATGGTCAGTGCATGGGTCTCAAAAATAATCTCTGAGGAGCGTTTTAGGTGGATATGATCCTTGCAAGATTTAATCTGTCAAAGCCAGAGACGTATACTTCATGAAACCAGAATGCAAAACAATAGGAACATGAATGAGAGTTTCACAGTGTGAACAGCAAGAAGTTATAATCTGAGGGCATTATGCAACAAGTATTTGCAAGATTCAAAACACACAGAGGAGGTAGTGTTTACTGTTTTCTGTACCACCCTTTCATGCACTGCAGAGAGATTGCTAAACTGAGTCCTTTTTGAGTGATCTGAAAAGCCAGCAGTTAAAATGAGCTGGATCCCTTTTGTGTAGTACTAAGAATCCAAGCGGAAAGTTACAGCTTCTATCTCAGGAACTGCTGTGCACCGTGACTCTGGAAAGCCAGGTGTGGGTGTCCATTGTGATTTCAAACTCAAGACACTTTTCAGCTGATAGCTGAAGTACAGCAGCAAACTATGGTCTCATCCATGTATGGTGGGAACTGTCAATGTTTTCTGTAAACGTTCCTCAGCATAGCCCCTAAAACGCTTCCACTTATATCCACTTAAATATGCATAGTGCACACTGAAAAGCATGAGGAAGCTAGTGTTCAGTAATATAGCAGGCTAAAAAACCAAAAAATATTTTGAAGAAAATGTGTAAAATCGCTTTAAGTATTTTTCAAGCCATTTAGTAGCACGCAAAGTGGTATATATTTGGAAAACTTCCAGAGCAGCAGCATGCACACACGGCATGTGGTTTAGTGTCCGTATAATCCTTATTTAATTTGCAAAGGTCAACAGATAGCTTTATGCTTTCAGAAGATTCAACACACACTCTATGCATATATATTTAGGTTATTTTCATGTCCTATATGCTTGCTTGAAAGTTCACCAGTTTTTATATATTGCCAAATACATGTTTCATCACTGAAGTAAACACCACTTTTACCTGTCCCCTCTTTGTTAGAGAAGCAACAGTCCTTGATAGCAATTCTGTATGAGCCCAAATTCTACCTGTTTTTTCATAGGGTGCAAGAGCAAATTTGAGAATCAGGACACTTTAAAAAGTATCCTGCTTTCATGACTGTCTCCAGATAAGTAAATTTGGGATTTTCTCAGACTACTTCATTTTAAACTGTGTTTATATTTTGCTAATTTGTTTTTTATTTTTGGAATATGAAACATTTTTCAAGATCCCCAGATTCAGTGAGTGATAAACCTTTTTCTTACTTTACCATAACAAATATCCTTTAGCTGAGTTATTAACATTTGCTTCCTCTCAACCTCTGCCTGTTTTGGTTAAAAATATGTTTCAAAGGCAGATCAAGAACTAAAACTAAACTTGTACAACCATAGAACTCAAGTGGTGCAAAGAAGTGAAACTTGCAGCTTTTTTCACTGAAATAAGGAAGATTGCCTTTTAGTAGTGGTTTTTGTTTGGTTGGGGAATTGGTTTGTTTGGGTTTTTGGTTGGTTGGTTTGTTTTGGTTTTATTTTTGTTTTTGTTTTTTCCTATTTATTCCATTTCAGTATTTTATTTCTTTGGTTTAATCTGAGTACCAGTATAAATATATAATCATGGAGCGAATTATTACCAATCCAGGTAATAACTCAACTGAAGAACACACGAACCAATCACACCCAAGACAAACCATTTCAATGCCCGACTTCTTTCCTTCTCCTCAGCTTAAGTGTAAGAACGCATGACTCGAGGAGACCTTCTACATCTTCAGATGTGGTCCTTTACAGCAATGCTTTCCATTTATGGTTATATTTTCTAGTTTGTCCAATAGAGAAAAAATAATATATGAAAGGGAGGGATGATCTAAATTATGTTCGCATCCCAACCAAAGAGAGGCCAAAACTCTTCTAAACACTGAGAGATTTTTTTCTCCTCACCACAGTCTTCATTGTAAGTCCCTGTAAGTTCAAGGGTTTTGTGACATTATATCAGATGTTGTGTCTGAATCAACAAAAGTCTTTGAATTTTGGGATGTATTTAGAAGCCATGGCAAAAACAACGTCTTCTGTCCATTCAGCTGTAGGAAACTGACTTGATTCATCTTATCTACTATAAATTTCTGCAGTGTAATCATTTCTGGGTAAGCTAGATGTATAGACATCCTTCATAGTCAACAAAGTAAAAGAAGCATTTCAAGAGCAAAATGATTTGCTTTCTTTTAAAATAACCATCTTGAACAGACCTTAGAATCAACTCCCTAAAGATACACCTTTTTCTCTGATATATGTAAGGGACCCTGGGTAACTAGTTCAGATCTGGATGCCTAATTTTTAAAGGGCTGAAGCAGGTGAAAAAACTCTACCACAGACATTGTGGTCAAGGTAAAGCCAACCCAAACCAAGCCATTCCCTTTTGTGTTTCTCCTTCAGTATCTTAACCATGATAGCCTGACGGGCGATTTAACTTTCAGAACAGATATGTCTCTTCTTTGCTAATAAAACAGAAAACAGCTTTATATCCTGACCAGTTCCTAGTGACACATTTTTCTTCCAATGTCTTCAATGGTCTATTCAACAAAACATTTAAAATCAACTTCAAGTGAATCATACCATCTATTCCTGTTCATCAAAACACTTGATCGGGTAGGTGACGTTAAGCATGTGTTGAGTTCCTCATAGAATAAGAGATCAAGGCTTCTGGCATAGCAAAAGTCTTTTTCAATGTACTTTTTCACTGACTTAAGTTTTGCAAGTAGAACAGAGACATCCCTGGTGAAAATTAACCAAGATACCCACTGTACTGTAGAAGTCTCCAGATACACTGGAGATGCTCTACCACAGAAATGCTCTAATGAGACTCAGCCCAGTTCCCATTAAAAGATTCACATTGACTTTCATGGGTTTGAGATCAGGCCTTGACTACCAAGGTCATAAATCAGTTCAAATAAGCTTGTAGTGTTTAATGTCATGGGGAGAGATGGAGAGGAGAGGAGAGGAGAGGAGAGGAGAGGAGAGGAGAGGAGAGGAGAGGAGAGGAGAGGAGAGGAGAGGAGAGGAGAGGAGAGGAGAGGAGAGGAGAGGAGAGGGATGTCATCACCCAACAAATACTAATCTACCATAAAGAATGCGCATCCTCTACTACCCTGCATATTCAAATGTTGTAGTATGTGTGTCATACACAAAAACAAACCATCAAGCAGCCTTTCTTTTCTGGCAATGATACAAAGTGTCCCAGAGCATAGAGAAGACCAACCAGTTAAAAGGCAACCCAAGAAAGAGTTTAATTGCATACAGTCACGTACATCATAAAATTAAAGTTTTTAAATTAATACACTGATGTATGAATTAGAAAAAAAAACACAGAATTTTCCTTTATATAACATAAACTGTTTAAATTAATTGTGAATAATGAAATCAGAAAAAAAAATGATAGTCAAAGTAATGGAAGATATGAGCAAGTAAATTAAAAACATTTAGTCTTACTTCATGACAGCATACTTACCTTTGCAGGAACAAAGCCCACTAACAGACATCCTATAAAGTACCTCATCAGCATAACATAGCTCTCATTAACTCATACTTTTTCAATTCTTGGTTTCAGATGATAACATAGGTTGCTGAGTCATGAGATGCCTTTTTTTCCCAAACTGCGAAGCCTCTTAACTGCACATATCACTGCCAACTCCCTTTATTCATGCTTAATTACTCCAACCCATGTATTGTTTAGGACAGACAGGTTTTTTTCTCTTAAAGATTATTTTTTGCTCTTATAGCATTTCATCTTTAAAACACAGAATATAAAAAATGAACAGAAAAGATATTTTCTTTTTTTGATTAAAAATACATATATGTCAGGGGATTTTTTAGTTAATATAGCTTCATTAGGTAACCCATGAAAGCAACAAAAGTGTTACAAATTTTCAACCATATCTACTTTGTCTATGCAAAGTAAGCCCTGTGAGAATGACACAATAACAGAACAATCACATAGTAGCCAATTTCAGAGGTGAAAAATGTAAATGTAAATGTAATGCCTCAGCTCTGCATGTATTGTAGACTGTGGTTAACCATGTGGCTACATAGTGACCATTCTGCCTCTTCTTCACTGAGTAAGGAGAGCAATATATAAAGATTCTATTAAGAGAAAGAAGGCCTTCTGCTGTCCTGGGGAAAGTAAAATAAAGTATTAAATAAACAAAAAAACCAAACCAACCCAAAAAAACAAAAAAACACCAAAAAAACTCAAAAAACCCCACCACCAACAACAAAAAAGAACAACAACAAAAAACCCCACCTATGGATATAATACAGCAACTTATTCAGTCTCTAAAAGTAAAGAAATATTCTTTACTTTGCCAATGTTGAATGCAATTATTCCTATTATTTTTATTTCAGCAATGCCTTGGGGTCCCAAGTGAGATCGGATCCCCTTTGGAAACGCAGTGGGAAAGTTCTTGCCTCAAAGATTTTTCAGTCTAAATAGTGTATGCAGACAAAGAATGAAGATGGGAACAGAAGCACTGTGGTATGCTCACAGATATACAATAGGCCCCAGCAGATCTGCCAACAGATTTAAGGTTTCTGCCCCTCTGTCCCCGTATTCGCATCCTTGCTCTCTCACATTGAACTGTAAAAATATATGGTGGTGTAATACTGAGATTTAATGTGAACCGTGCTTCTGGTGAGAGACCATGTTCATACAAGAGCAACATAAGTTCCACACGGTCATGGGCATCTTCAATTTAGGAAAAAATAAAGTAGCCTTACAGACTTTATCCTTTTATCATTCAGCTGTTATAGCTTATTTATAAATGGTTGCTAAATCTCAAAATGACACTTGGAGCTCAGAGTACCAGTAGCAAGCAGAGATTTGCTTGCAAGTAAAGCCAATTGATTCCTAGGGTGTTCTCTTTGAGCAATGTGTAAGTCAGTCTTGTTATGTGGCAAAAAAGCTTCTGTATTTACTTACAAATTGTTAACTCCATAAATCCACACTTGATCAGAATGGAGTTCCAAGAGATCATAATTTTTTCTGACCAACATGCACCTCCTCTCATAAGGACACAGCTATGTCGGGAGATTTTTTGTTCTTCATAAAACTCATGACAATAAGATATAAAGGATGACAGTTTTTTCTAATTTTGTACTAAAATTACTTTATACAGTAGTAAGGACCAAACTGTGATGCTTTTCTTACTCTGGAGCCTACTGCTTTACTGCACAAATCCTCAAGTTAAATTCAGTGGACTCTCTTATGAATACGACTTTATATGAAGCAATTGTACTACAACATTGTCCTAAATTCACAATTGTGCTTTACAATTAGTGTTATACTTTCCATTTTAGGAAGACTGACAGGACGCATTTCTGCAAAGTATTTGTGGTACAATGAGCCTTAAGAATGAAGCCTATAAAGTTCTAGAAAAGAACCAAGGATAGGATTTGCATGCTGAGAAAATAACCAGTCAGCTTGATCTCGCAGCAAATAGCGAGTCAAAGGCTGAAAATTCAAATTAAATAGGGTGGCATACCTTGCAAGCAAAGCTTTTTTTCATTTGCTTCCTTAGATTACTTGGTTTAATGCGGTGTCTGTGTTAGCCAGAAAAAAATCACTAGAGTTCATTAAGTAAGTGCCAAAATACTTCCAAATCCTAAACCAGGCAAAGGCACATCTCTGTGCCTGAGCAGAGCACTACCAGCCCCTGCTGATTCCAGGAGAGGCTCAGAATTGGGAAGATAATTATCACCTTGCACAAATGGGACTTTTTCACTGGAATGCCGAGGTTGGCTTTCAAGGAGTCAAGCTCTCCACCCAGGTCACTCCCAGAATTCAGCCTACACCTTCGTCTAGAACTGGTTATTCCAAACTCAGCACTGGAGGATAAAGCCTCCCTTTTTCTTATTTCCCCTGTTAAGTACTCCCGTGTACTTTTCCCAGACTAAACAAGCAACCCTGACCTGCAGCCATTTACTCTCACACAAACAATTAACTTAAAGCATGTGTCCTAACATGAATTCTGGCTCCACAACAACCTGGCATTCCTATGGGAAACAGCCCAAATTAATAAGAGCCTTTTTTCTGCAATACCTGAAGTGCCCTCTCTTAAAAGACAGAGATAAGAATACTTTGGGTTTTTTTTCCCCTTTAGACCAAACCAATCGATTCGAGGCCTAGAATGATCTCCCACAAAACACTTTTGATACTGTAAAACATTTGTTCCTGTATCACATCACTGTTTTCCCTAAGAAAACATGGGATTTATAAGCACTAATCTGATTTCCAATATAATAACCCATTTTCACAAGGTGTCAGTAGTCAGTGCTTTCTTTGCTTGGACTTTGCTCAAAAGAAATGTAAATGTGTTGTGTTTGTTTTCCCCACTTCCTTGAAAGTTTGAGTCATACCCTTTTGCTATTTCAAATCATACCAAAGCAGAGGAAAAAAAAACCCTATGCATTTGTTCCCATAATTTTGAAAACAATTTCAAAATTATTTTGTTCCTTTAAATAAGTCTACCGGCCTAATCAGATCAGTGGCCTCTCCATGAGAAGAGCACAAAGCCAATACCTGCATATCTCTGAGGTGTCAATCTTGCTGAGACAGCTCTTTTCTTTCTGAGCACTCCTTTGTTGCACTTGAACTCACAGTTCAACTTGAGGCTCGAAAACTTTGCAGGGGTATTGGTGTCAGAGAAAGCATGTACCCTCCACTTCCCCACTCTAAGCTATAAACCCTTTTTCTTCTTCATTAAAACATATTAAAAGATTACAGATATGACAGAGTCCTCTACCTTCAGCTATCTTCAAATCCCTTCACTCAGCATCAGCACTTTCTTCTTACATGTTTCTTCTGAAAAACAAAATGTCATTTGCACTTCACCACAAACAAATTCCAAATTCAGATTTGTACCATTCTACTGTCTGTCTTAATAAAGCCCAGAAATGACCCCAGGATAGGGCAATAAGAATGGGTAATTTCCCATTTCCTAGTAGAACATGTTCTTCTTTCTCTTTTATTCAGCTACTACCAATGAAATTCTTGCTTTCGGCCTGTTGAGGTGAGGAGCAATTAAGAGATTGGGACAGGATTATTGAAATGTTAGCCTGGATTATTCTTTGTCCGGATCTAAATTCTGATTATTTCAAAATCCCACAATGTCCACATAACTTGCACTGCAGTGGTAGCCCAGGAATGGTGTTCACTCGTATTTGTAAGACAGATGAAAAGGGCTGAAAAAGCACCCTGGGGTCCCTGCTAGGTGTTGGGGCACACACATGCCTTCTTTCCTGCAGAAGACACCATTTGCCACTCTACCATGCCTCATCCATGATGTGAAATGGTGTCATAAACTGCAATTCTCCCTTCTCAGGGGTCAAGAACCTCTGGGAGGGAAGGAATTTGGAAGGAATTCTCATCACCTGTAGCTGGACCTTTCTCCAAAGTCCTCAACAGGGAAGAGAGTTTGCTTGTGAACCAAGTCCTCATTGTTCAGGGTGCACAACACAGGTAATGGAGACTTTAATGACATGGCATCAAAGTGGTTTAAAATGAGGTGGATTTTGTAACTCAATCACAAAATAGATGGAAAAATTACACTTAATCTTCAGTTCCCTATTCAGAATTACTCAGGTAAATTCCAACAAACACCAGAGGAGCTCCAGGAGATAAAAATTTCCACTTTGGCCTTTTGTTTCAAATACTACTGCTGAAAAGTTACAATAAAAATGTAAAAACTATGACTCCTCTGTTGATGTTAATTCAGCTGCCTGAACTTCTAGAATATTTTTCCCTCAGTTTCAAATGGCCCACTGTACATATTCCACAAAACACAGTGCGTTTCTATACGGCAACTAAATGCTGCTTTGCCGGCCTTTGCTTCTATGTCTCCTAATGCATTTCATTTACCTATACAACTTTAAGTTCACATTCCCATATAAAGATATCTAACTTCTTAATTCAACATATTAAAATCCTGCTCCAGGCTTCTCCTGTGATCATCCTCTTCCCATTTATCTTTCAGACAGCAATAAAAATATGTAAATATTAAGCCACAAAAACTGCATTACTGTAATGTTAAGGATGTGACTAACACCCACAAAATGCCAGAGGTTTCAGTCAAGGCTGCATGTTGAGCCTGACTCTTTCAACACTCATGTTAAGTAAAATTCAATTAAAAAAGCTCTGATGAGTTTCAGATAAGATTATTTTACTACCACTAGTACTTGTAATAGTTGAATTATGGGAGTGCTTGCAATATTAGCAGTGTCATAGAATCATATAATCATTTTGATCAGAAAAGACCTCTAAGGTCAAGTCCAACCATTAACCTGACACTGCCAAGTCCGCCTCTAAACCGTGTCTCTAAGAACCTCGTCTGTGTGTCTTTTAAACACCTCCAATGATTGTGACTCTGTCACTTCCTTGGGCAGCCTGTTTCAGTTCTTGACAACCCTTTCCATGAAAAAAATTTTCCTGACATCTGAACTAAACCTCTGCTGGTGTAACATGAGGCCATTTCCTCTTGTTCTCTCATTTGTTACTTGGGAAAAGAGACCAATCTCCACCTCTCTACAACCTCCTTTCAGGTAGTTGTAGAGAGAGATAAGATCTCCCCTCAGCCTCCTTTTCTCCAGGCTAAACTGTCCCAGTTCCCTCAGCTGCTCCTCATAAGACTTGTGCTCCAGACCCTTCACCAGCTTTTTTGCCCTTCTCTGAACTTTCTCCAGCACCTCAATGTCTTTCCGTAATGAGGGGCCCAAAACTGAACACAATATTTGATTTGGGGCCTCACCAGTGCCGAGTACAGGGGGACGAGCACTTCCCTAGTCCTGCTGGCCACACTATTCCTGATACAAGCCAGGATGCTGCTGGCCTTTTTGGCCACCTGGGCACACTGCTGGCTCATGTTCAGCCAGCTGTCAACACCTCCAGATCCTTTTCTGCCAGGCAGCTTTCCAGCTACTCTTCCCTGAGCCTGTTGTGACCCAAGTGCAGGACCCAGCACTTGGCCTTGTTGAACCTCATACAATTGGCCTCAGCTCAATGATCCAGGCAGTCCAAATCCCTCTGTATGGCCTTCATACCCTCCAGCAGATCAACATTCCCACCCAACTTGGTGTCATCTGCAAACTTACTGAGGGTGCACTCAATCCTCTCATGCAGGGGGCCAGAACCACAGTTTCAGCTGAAATGAATATACCCTAGGTTTGCGGGAAGCTGCAAAAATTGAATAAATATTCACCATCCCACCTCTTTGTTTATCATTCTGTGACTGCTAGGCACAGGGTCAGCCCCTTGACACAGCAGAAAACAAATTAAAGCTGCTCTAGTTTACTCCAGTTTTAAAAGACCCAGGAAAACAGAAAGATCAGTGGTAGGTAGGTGGAAGCTGGCAATACTGTTTTACAAACTGAAGCTCTGCACACCTAGGAGCTATTCACAGGACCTGAGGATAGCAACTATTAAACAGACAAGATAGACTAATGGGCAAACTTCTCTAATGTCTGTACTGAGAGAGTTTACAGTACAGGAAACAAGAAGAGATCAGAAAAGCCTGGACTGTTCTACATGGAATAGACTTAGGACTTGCACATCTGAGCATTCATTTACGCTCATGCAAAGTAAGCCCAAAGAAAAAGATCACAATGCTTGTAAGTGCGTGACGAAGTGTAATACTTTCCACATAGCTATCTCAAATGCTTTACAATATTAACTGATTAAGCCTCCCACAGAACATTTGCAAGTATGTATCACTATCTGTAGTTTACAAATAGAGATTTACATGACTGGCCCAGGGTTGCAAAACCAGTCTGGTGAAATCAAATGCTCTGTCCCAGGCATTACATGGCAGTCCCTTGCTGCTTAGAGTAGATGCAATGGGAAGGGGAATTCTGCCATTCTACTATGTACTTTTAGCCATCTCCAAATCCCTGTGTGGAAAACAGTAGAATTGCATAAGGAATTATATAAAAAGAGCTTTCTAGAAGCAAACTAAAGGAGAATCTTGCCAGCATTTGAGGCTAGGCTGATAATTAAAGCCTGACTGTCATCCAAAATGTGTTACTGATCTAGCAGACCTCTTCAATTGCATTCAGGTTTAAGTACATGAGCAACTTTCTTATTGATAAATGTGAGTTTCAGTTTTCCTAAATGGCTTATAAGTAGATTGAAAGACACCTTTATTTCTTCCTTGGAAAGCAACCGTAGTCATCATAGAAAAATTGCTAAAAATATCTGTAGATACAGCTAGCGAAAATACATTTTTTCATTTACTCTTGAAGGAATTACCAATATAAGAGGTTAGCATTTATCTATTGTTTGCAATTTACTACAAACTGCCCTCTTTATTGGAGGAAAAGCTTTGCAGAAGCAAGCTAAAGATAATAATTTATTGCTTTTTATCATCCATCTTTGAAAATCAGGCCCCAAAGTCCTAATTAACTAACATTAGCGGTTTAGTACCTCTTGGAGCAAACAGTATCAGATCTGAATTACAAACAAGTATATCTCTGCCTCAAACCTGTGTTCCATCTCTGATAAAGAGTGCAGTTATAAAGACAATATTAATTAAAATAAGGTGCCTTTACACAGTTCTCCTGTTTTCTGTGTGGTTAGTGAGAAACAGACTTACTTTTTCTCCAAAGGTCAATGTAAAAAAAAATTAGCAAAAAGCACGGAAAAACGCATTTTAAGTAGGAATACTTATCTGTCTGTATTTTCTATGTTACTTATGATATTTAGGCTGTGGAAGCACTTTAAGCATAAAGGAAAGCTGAACAATGATATGGCAACCAAACATCCAATTCAAAGCAGATACATGTAATTCTGTATCTAGTAGTTAGCAAATTGTAGGTACTGCTGGTTGATGCTGTCAGATACAGAAAGTAGCAACATGTTCTTGAAAGCTGCCTTACCTACAGGGCGAAAAGAGACAGCAACACAGGCTGGTTCCCAGTGAACAATGTTCCTCCATTCTCTGCTACCCCTCCACTGCCTAAGAAACCCACTATTAACTGGGCCCAATGGCCTTGCAGAGAAGGGCAGAGAAATTCCATACAGGCTCTATTTATCTATTTATAATTTGCTTATTTATTTTACACTGCCTCATTGTCAGCAGGCAAACTGGCATGCATGTTCTCATTTTGATAGGGAATTAGCATTTAAATGTGGAGACATAAACGTAGTGGCAACCGGATATGGACCAGTAGCTGTGTAATCACTTAGTGAAGAAAATTACGAGAGAACAACTTCTGCTATCAACACTCAGATGCTACAGCTATAGGCCTGTAAGTTATATCAAACAGAAGAGTTATTCCACCAGTTACAAACAGAGCATGTTCATTTGCTTTGAAATACAAACAAAATACATGAGAGGGAGGAGTCTGTTTGCAATGACTTATTTTAAATTCCTTCCCCAACAATCCCACACAATGTACAATTATTGGCATTGTAGTGGTTTAATCTTGTCTGTTCTCAAACCACAATAAATATCTTGGTCACGATGTTAACGAAGTACACAGTTCTGATTTGGATCTTATATTAACTTTTCACAAGTCAGGAGTTCCTCTTGATTTAAGCTAGTATGTAGAGCGATCTGAGTCAGACATATATCTAGAAATACGCTATAGATATCTCCGGGCATAATTCAACATGGCACAAAGATACACATGTTGTCTTTTGATTTCAGTTTGTGGTGTTTTGTTTTTGGTGGGTTTTGGTTTTGGTTTTTTGTTTGTTTGTTTTCCTTTAGTGTTTTGGGGTTTTTGTTTGTTTGGTTTGTTTGTTTGTTTGTTTTCCTTCTTCTGGCAGCCATTGTGGTCCTCTTCATAAAAGGTTGTGAGAGGACATAGATTCAGACATGCTGGAATGTAGTTTAATCTCCTCATTTTGATCTTTAGAAAATAAAGATGTCTTTATTTACTTTTTTATATACATTTTCTTTCAAAATATAAATATTTTAAAGGAAGGAGAGAGAGGTTGGAAATTGGCAAAAAAAAAAAAAAGAAAAGAAAAAAAGAAGACATTGTTTTAATTGTCTGATCAGCTCAACCTTTGGGAGAACAACCCTAACCTTTGGACAGATGCCAGTAACTGCCATTTAGGTATTTACATCTGTTTATCCTCTCAGTCAAATGTCTTTTGTCTTAGGTTTGACATGGGAGTACAAATGTTCTGACCCCTACAAGCAGTTCTCAAACATTGGATAAAAGACTTCTTTTCCTCTTTTCTAAAAGGATGAACACATACTTTTACCCTCCATTATTCCTCTTTACCAGTTGTAGGCTTCTGAGGCAGTTGTTGACAAGGCCTGCATAATTCAGTTTGTGTGTGTGACTAGAATTTCTCAAAGGCTCTGCTGGACTTTGCAGCTAAGCTAAGTTAACCCTCTACAACTCTATCTCAAGTCTTTAATATATGCTTTTACTTTGCAAATCATGCCATCACACTAATATTGCCACATATACAAAAATTAGAGCTCTTTTAGAATTTGGGGGAGGATGGTTGTAGGACTTAGAAGTCTATCTGGAGGAAAATTCCATTTAAGTATGTATGCATGGGCTTTCTTCTTAAAAAGAAAAAATCACTTTTGTTCACTGTGCATGGTTTTTCACGTCCACGTGTAATCTAGCAGATAGTAAAAGCAGTAAAAAATAATTATCGGAAATAGCAACCTTTGTAATCCCTCACTTCCCTGGCGTCAAAACTGGATTTTTCTCGCTAGGTAAACCACCTTGCCACTAAAAATCCGTCATTTAAGTACATAAATAATCACAGCTCTATTGTGGTTTTAAAGAACTCAGTGAATATCATATTTCAGCAATCACTGAATGTTTTCTTCAGGTTTGGTATGAAACATAGCAATAAAGTTATCTCTCAGCTTTATAGAACACAAACTATTTGATGGTGTCTCTCTAAGATCAAATGGAAATTAAAGTCTGCGGAGGAAGTTCAAATGAAGCTTCCAGCTAGAACTGCAACATAAAAAGCTCCAAGTTAATTGATAAACTCCAGGCAGAGAAAGAAGCCTCTAGGCTTGGCTTGACTGTTCTCTCAATCTGCAGCAGTCCCAAATACCACTCAGCTTTTATCATCCATGTAGTTGGGAGTAGAACCAGGAGGTCTCCCTGGGCTCTGAAGCCTTCCTGGATGCCTACAGAGCCTGATAAGCAGGAGCTTTGGTAAGGTTTTGGGGCTACGCTCCATGGCCAGTAAGCCTCACTTTTCTGTCTAGGAAGGAAAGAAACAAACTTCTGTCACTGCTAAAACCAATGAACTTTTTGCAAAGTTGTCAAACTTTTCACAAAAAAAGCTGCTGCCATTTGTCATGTAGTTTCCATAAAGAGTCATACCCAGAGCTATGCAAATAATGGAAATTCATTCTTGGAGAAAGATTTTTATTTAAAATCAGGGCATTCTGGAGGATAACCATCACAGTGCAATAAACTTGCTTTCTCAGAGAACAGGAGCTGAGGAAGAATTCGTAGCATGAAACTTAGCTGGCAGGCTCTGCTTTGTTCCTGTTCAAATGCTGAAAATGCAGATTTATTACAATGTTTAGTTTTGATTTTTTTCATTCTCTCCTATGTGCAATATTAATCTTTCTCATTATGTTGAAGATGGCAGCGGCAAGTGTTGGCTGCTCAAAACTCATAAATTTGGACTTATAGTGGAAACATTGTTTCTGAGTACAAGATCTTTAGGACAGGGCATATGTTTTTCTGTGTGTCTGAAACAGTGCAGGTATAAAGAAGAACATTACTGTCACCTATATGAATAACACGCCTGCCTTCACTTTCACTGATAATATTTGCACTTGGAGAAAATAAAAGGGGCAGATAGCAGGCTGTTCACCCTAAATGATCCAGTACTCTAGAATGCCTTTGTGGTTCAAAATAATGTGGAATTTTCATTTTCCTGTTTGAGAGTCATTCTCTTCACCAGGCCATTATGAAAATCTAGAGCTCTCAGAAGTCTAGGGCAATGTGCTGGAGTTGTGCTTGTTTTTTTGTTTGAAGCTGTTGCCAGGAAAGGCAAGCTAATTGAAATGTGGAGTTGCTTCTGTCATTTAATAATTAGCAAGCACTCAGAAAATATATTATTCATTTTTTAAACATAAATAATTAAGATGTAATAATGACACTTTTATAAATAATATTTCATTCTCTGTGAATACTCTCCAGGATTTCCTTACATCCTAAACCTACACCTTGCTCCCAGCTAGTAAATGCCTTTTCTGCAGCATTCACTGAAAGCAAATGGAGTAAAGGGATCTCTACTTCCTTCCTATTTAGATATCTGTGGGAACATCTTTAAGAGCTTTTTCCCCTCCATACCTTGAAAATTAGTCCTTTTTAAGCAGCCAGACTCTTAGGCATTCATATTATGCAAGCAGAATGAGTTGCAACAAGAATGCACCTGAAAGTGTTGGGTTTGTTTGTTTGTTTGCTGTATGTAAAAGCATGTAAGCATCAAACATCTATAATTTTGGGAGCCCAAATTTTACAGGCTAAGGAAATCAATGAGTACTAAAAGTGACAGGTCTATGTTTCAGTTAAAGATTTTATAGCTTGTTTGGCTTATTTAGAAGTGAATATTACATAAAGATACAGCTAGGCAGAATTCCAGGAAAGCATGTTCTCTTATTTTACGATCAAAGAGCTCAGTCCTGCAGACAATAACTGCTGGATATAGTCCCAGCATGCTTCAGTCTCTTCTCTCTTGCACCCATGTAGGACCATTGGACCTGAAACTATGGCCTCCTTCACACTGCAGTGACAGCATAAATATACAGTGCTTCAGAGCAATATAATTAAGCTACAGGATAAATGAAAATAATCCTACCACTTTAATGAACTTATTCTTGATTTATACTAGTGTAAATATAAGGAAATCAGGACTAGTTACTTTCTGGGAGTATTTGTGGTCGTAAACCCTTTGGAATTTATTCTTCCCTTTTCTGATAGCATAAAGCTGACTTAAAGCCAATGCAAATGTAATTTACATTAAGAAACTTTCCTCTGTCGGTCTTGTGTAAGCCTGTATTAGCATAGATGAGAAGCACAAAAATTGCAAGCGCAAGCTTTACCATACTATGTCATGAATCAACAGTATAACTTTCTTAAGTTCTCTCATTCTTATATTAAAATAACTCTTCAGTACCTAAACAGAAACAAGTGAAAGTGATGGCTAGAATAGAGACTTGCCCACTTACCGAAGTGCTTGCAACTCTCCAAGAATAGCTGAAGAACAACACTAGGGACTCATGAAAATTCCTCCAGAAAAATGGGAAGATAACAGAACTGGAGTACAGGGAAGATTACAAGACTCCAGCTGCAAGGCACAAAGGAGAGAGGTAAACAGATGAGAACATGCCCAGGTGGAACTAAGAGCGTTAAGGTTTGCAAGAACCAAAACCAGTGTATCGGATCACCATGACTCTCAACCACATTAATGCTTTGCAGAAAACAACAGAAGAAAAGAGTGGAAAAGTTTGCCAATGACCTGGCATATTAACTGAATGATAACTGCAGTCTTGGTGCAGCTCCATCTAGCCCGACCAAATGGTTTCCTTCCCTGATGCCAGCTACTTTATCAGGTATATCAGTAACCATATCAGTTGTAACATGTACAGAATTGCTGAGATCAACAGAAACCCAGAACTTGGAAAGAGTTAAAACACATGATTAGACACAGAGCCAAAATCAAAGGGCCTTCACCCATCTTATGGGTGGTGCTATCTCAAAGTATAATCACACCCTGGGGTGGCATAATGCTATTTATCAACTAACTTGCCTATATTTAAAATGGGCAAGACAGAGACTTTTGTTTAGCATGCATTTAAATGCTGCCACGCAAGAACTGCAGCCGTGACAACCGTCCTGTAAAGTTTTCAATTGTGAAAAAAAGAAAGGAATGAATTAATGAATAAAAGGTGTGTGAAAACATGGACACACAGGTCACTGACCTCTCTGTCATAAAGAAATACATGACATGGAAGGAAGGTAAGAAGAGAGGAAAGAAGGAACTAGAAGCTTCATAGGACTTGGTAATCTAAAGCTTTCACCCACTTTTTTGCATCTGTGTTTCCTCCCCGGCAGAAGTCTAAAGCCTGCCTGAATTAATTGCTCTGCTAGTTAGTGATACAGAAAAACGTCAGCCACCACCAAGGTACAGAAAATAGCTTAGTTTATTATCCTTTTATTCTGGTTTGATCTGTAGTGACAAAAGGGAGAACCTGTGAGAACTCCTATGCCTTTACATGCTACCATGAGATGTGCCTCTTGCCACCACTTTACAGTCAGGTCCAGCACAGAGCTCTAAGAACATCCCTATTAAGGATGTGCACTGAGAAATGGCTAGCAAGACCCAAACTCTAGAACTACTCCTTCAGAATTTTGCTTTAAAAAGAGAATAAATAGAATGGGCAAGTTCGAAAAGTTAAAATGTGTGAAGGGTGTTGGTGAAAAACAGTCCTTCTCTTTCTTTCAGGTCCTGCCTCACCAAAACAAGAGAAAGAAAGATAATAGATCTAAAGTTCCTTCCTTTGAAATAAAGATAATATGTATGGAACCTAAAAAAGGACTTCAATTTTCACAGTGCATTGGCATACTGTGCAATTTAATGCCAGAATAGGTCAGTAAGTCAAATACCATAACCGGATTTTTTAAAGGGTTGTATGTTTCATGACAACTGGCAACATTTGAAGCTATCTGAACTAAGATAATGAGGATAATCAAATCTCATGCTTCACTCCACAAAATGATTACCTATAGGAGTTAAGCAAGGATTTTTCTTCCATGTGTTAAGTGTACCATTGATAGGTTGATTTATTTCCTTGCAAGGAGGAAGGTTTCCCTTTCCTCTGCTACACTGAATATTTCCTGTGCTGAGAAGAGAATACCAGCTCACTGTGCCAGGTATGCCAAAAACTATTTAGAGATCTGGATCGGAAGGGAAATCCACTGTATGTGAATTTAAGCTAATGCATTTTATCTCACAAATGGGGCAGATTAAGAGAGCATACACAGTTGATTACAGCAAGTCAGCTGACAGGCACTAACTTGTTAAAATGCTGTAATGCAATTGTATCCCATACTGTGCCTGTATCCTGAGGAGGAAAGGGACAAATAGCTGAGCACGCTAAGACACCATGAGGTAAAGCCAATGTGGTTTTTTTCCACAGATTTTTTGGATTTTCACAGACTGCCTACACTATGCAAGCAAGTGCTTTGTCAGTACTTTTTCAAAGCAGGCTGCTGTGTAATTCTGGAGTCTTCCTGTTCTTCCTCTCTGCTTTTCTCTTCTTATAAACACATTCACACACAAACACACTTTTACAGAGATAAATCCTAAATAGCCATATTTGTTTCTCAAGGCTGTCTAACATGGTGAATATTAAAAATCAGATGGAAATTCTCCTTTGGTTGAGTGCTCTTCGCACACATGTCCACAACATGCATAGCTCTGCAGAAAGACACAGGTAGGCTGAAAGAGCAATCAGGATACCATCTGTGTTTGGCAGAAGATTTCTAACCACTTTGCTGCTTTCTTTCTCTCATCTCTCTTAGTGTGAAGAGACAGAGGAACCCATGGAGATTCACTGAGAATTTAAACAGAACATATTGAAGGCTGCACTGACAACTGTGGATTCAAAGCAAACGAAAAACGAGTGCTGGAGCAGCCCTGGTGCTATGGGTTCAGAAGTGATCTCTGAAGTGGCTACTACAGGCACCAGCTATAAGGGCTCAGCCTGCTCCTCCCTTGCTCCCCCATCCCCAGCTCTACTTTTGTATTCAAGGTTTTATTGCTCACAGCAGCTGCTTGCTGTTGATACTAAATTGAGCAACTCTCTAAAGTATATGACGAAGCAAATCTCATGTACCTTGAATGAAGAATGTCAAATTCCTCCACTTTCTGAAAATGCACTCATTCTTTATGTGCACTTACCTTTAAAATAGTGCCAGCAAATGTTAGATTATAAAGAATGGTTGTTCTTTTACTTGATGTCTGTCATGTGAATATCATACACATGTACTCTCCATGTTTCTCGTAGCCTTGCAGGATCCATTTTCTTTGCATAACTAGAAAGTGAGATGCGCATTTTTGAGCCTAATACTTTCTTCTAGCCAAACTGAGGACCTTGGCCTAGGTGGACACAAATTCACTGTTGTCACTGGAATGATGATCTCTATACTGCAGCCATGAATGTGACAGTCTGCCAAGGAAAATATCTACAAAGCTATAGGAAAGAGAAGGAGGACAATAAGATGGAGAACCTTATTTTCTTTCTGGCTTTCTAGAGATGGATGTGTCTGGTAGTCAGGATATAGGTGTTGAATTCAAAGTAGCTTCATCCAGCATAGGAAAGAAAGCAATAGGAGGAAGAAGACTCTTATTATCTTAATAGTGAATTTCTCTTCCACACTTCTGCCAGCAGTAGAGTATCACACCATATACAAATTAATATTTCTGAATTATTTAGCAAATGTATGCAAGCAATTGGTCTTTTGTGGTCTTTTACCTAGGCTTGTAGGCCTCAAGAAGACCAGAAATTTAAGTAAAATATCCTACAAGCCAAATGGGTCATGGTATATCCATTACTCCAGAGTCTTGTTGAGTTTTTGGATTATATGATTCAATTTGCCATTTTGTTGGGAAACACATAAGGTTTGTGTGATTATGGATATAAATGTCACTCAGTAAATTGAGCCAGAAAACAGTAGGATCAAGCCAGATCTTGTTCTGCCTCCTCAGCAAAAATGTCAAACAAATTCTGATTGCAAAATTTTTTAATGGGCAATGATTTCTTATTTATTTATTAAAATAATATAGGACAAGTTGAGATGGGCTCTAAGAAAAATAAAATAAAACAGCAAGGCTTGCAAAACTGATAATAAAAAAATCACAAATTGTTCTTGGGATGTGGCCTCTACAGCCCAGAGTAATACTTTTATTTCCAAATAATTATTTTAATAACCTGTAATATCAAAACTTCTTACTACCCTTAAGGGAGAAGGAGGAGGGAGAAGACAGAAATGAATAACTTTTTTTCTTGAGATACCTGCCTGAGTTTGCAGAATGGATGATTTGTGAACTTATCAGTTTGCTTACACTCCATAATTAACCTAATCATCTAAGTATTCAGGATACTGTTAAGTATTTTGCAGAGAGAAAAAGAGACACAACCCTGACCCAAAGACCACCCTCTCTGTGAAATGAGCCCCTTTAATCTGGAAATTAAGGAAAGAAATAACGACCTCCAGAACATAATTTTCAGACTGTCGTTTTTTTTCATTTTGAGATCAATTAAAGCTCTAGCGTCTGCATATCTCAAACATATATTAAGGGCAAAATTCCAAGGGTGAAATGTCCACAAAGTATAACAAGCTTTAAACACTATTCCATTTTTATTTTATTAGTAAATAGATGGAGGATTGTTAAAAGATGTTACACTTATTTGAAAAACTGACCCAGAATGCTATCATCAGAAACTACAGAGAACTAAGTGCCTTTGAAAATATGCTCTTTATTTAAGTGCCTACGTGGGAGTTCAGCTTGTTAAAAGTCATTTTGGTTGCTTAGCAGATGCAAAGGCCAAAAACATCACTGAGATTTTACAAGATACTCCCTATCAAAATGGTCTGAATCAGTGGCTTTGAGTTGATTTGATTTAGGAATCCCCTACAAATCTTCCAAAAGATATTAAACCCCTACTCGGAATGTAAGTTTATGTACAATATGCTGCTATTCCTTAGACTCCTCAGTAGTCCAGAAAACACCAAAAGGATTTAGACTGCATATTGAGGCAGGTATGAAGCAGAAGTTAGGAGTAAATGGTATGTTCTTGCAAGGGATGAAGATCACCTGTGAAATTCTGCAGAAGTCAGCACTGCTCAACACATTCATAAATGACAAGGAGTAAAACATTGGGGTGATAATATATGATGTATGTAGATACATACGAAGGGAAGCAGATTGGAAAAAACTGTCTTACATTCACACCATTACTACTCAGTGGAGAAAGTTTGTGTATAAAATATTAAAGACAGTTCCGTGAAAAATATCAGCTCAGTAGTTGTCACAAAAGTAAATGACATCTTCAGAAGCCTTAAGTAAAGAGTGGAAAAAAAACCCAGAACCAAAACCAAACTCATCATACAACATCAGAAATCCACAATTAGCCCTTTTCATGACTATATAGGTTTCAGATCCAATCTCATAAAAATAAAATATTAAATCAGGAAAAGATTCAGACACAAGTCAGAAAGACCTCAGTGTGGAATAGCTTCTCTTCAGGAACAACTGAGGAGACGAAGACTATTCTGCCTGGAAAAGAGACAATGTGGAGATGATGTGCTAGAGGTCTACAAAATCCCAAGTGGCCTGCAGAGGCTGGGTAAGGCCCAACTATTCCTTCTAATCTTCCAGTTCAAGTACGAAGGGCTTTTAAAGAAACCCAACTCTAAACAAACAGAAGGGCTTGTTTCTTTATGCAGCAGGTAACAGCTCAGTGGAGCTCCTTGACAAAGGATAAGGATGAGGGGCATTTACATGGGATCTAGAGATGGTAAAAAGATTTGCAGGTTACTAAATAGACAAACAACATCAGGCTCTGGAAGTCCTTTAAGCTAAATGTAAGAGGATACTGGAGGAGAATGACAGGAATATATCATATATATTTACCATGTCTTCTCCTGGTGTTTTCTTGCACTTGCACTTACAGCTGTTGTTTGAGAAAGGATACTGTGTCGGCTGAAGCCCTAGACTGACCCAATATGAATTTATTTATTTATTTATTTTAGAATCACCACACTACATTAACAGGACTAGCATGTATTCTCTACGTAGTTCATTAATTTAGCAAATCTGCACTTAAGGCACTCTTGGTGAGGAATGACTCGGTTGTTCATTTGGTGTATACAGCATAATATCCAGAAGAACGTTGCAAAACTCAAATTGTTGAGACTATCGTGACATGGCTTGTGTCAAATAACCAAAAGGAAAGCCTTTCAATATCACGCTTTTGTTCAAGCATAATTTCTTTTAACAATAAAATAATGGAAGAGTATAGAAAAGAGAGGTGTCTATTGTTAATATAAAGTGTGCTTTATTGGAACTCCTGTGGTTAGATATCATAGCAGTACTTTTCATCTCACATACTATGATGGAAGGAGGTAATATGCTATACAGAAGAACAATTAGCAAACTAACCATTAGGTGTTGTATTTAATGTTTTTGTACAAAACTTGGGACTTGGCACTTCATGGGGAGAGGAAGAATTTGTCTTTGTATTTGTTCGGTGCATTAAAAACCAACATTGATGTTTTTGTGTCACCAGTACAGTAGGCAATCAGATGGAATACAACAGAAATGTTTCTAAATAATATATTTGTTTCTGGATTAATTCTCCCATTATTCAAGAATTTCAGAATAACTACCAAAGTTGAACAGCTATGGGTTTCCTGTTATCCTTGTATTCCTGCAATAATATTGCCTGCTGCATAATATTGCCTGGTACTACAACATGTAATTGAAATTAGTTCTTAAGAATTTACTAATACAAGCCTTTTTTTAAGTTCACAGGCCAACTTTACCCCTGATGGAAGCTAATGAAGGTAGTGAATCTGAATAATTTTAACATGTGTTGATTTTAAAATCTTAACAGGATAGCATTTCAGACACAAAAATATCACAGAAATTAGAGAAAGAGCTCTGGAATTGTCAGAAATGGAGAACTGCCAGTGTTCATTGGATTAGCAGCATTTGCAAGCCACAATCCAGCCAACAAGAAGCAATATGAAAGAAATCTGTGATTAGAAGAAATGTCCTGGCTTAATCAGCTAAAATCTTGTATGGCTAATGACAGAATTTCTTTTTCATGTACTGAAAATGAGTGATAGGTCTGTGACTGAAAATAAATGTAAAGATTTTTTTATTTCATTCAGACTGTGACTTAAACAATTCTAAAGTGTAAGTATGCTGGGGAAAAAGTGACAGAGAAAGAGGCAAGTTTGAATAAGTTTCAACTTGGAAATATAAAGAAATAATTGTCTGAGTTAAGATACCTAAGAGTATGGGAATGTCTTCTGCCTGTACCCTTGCCATCTCACAAACACGAGGTTCCAGTTTTACAAAGTCACTTTTAAAGTCAGAGGTTAAGATTTCAGCAAGCTCTGAGGTTGTTCAAGTTCTAAACTGCTGGCACTACTCCCTTGCCCTCATCATCCCTCACTGATTGAGGTAGCAGGAAAGGTTCTATTACCAGACTTGAACATGCTGGAAAGGGAATGTGCATTTGAAAGTCAAATTTCCATTGAAAAACAGTGGTATAAAGTTAGAGAGTAATTATCTTAAAAAACATCAAATTATAAATGTTACCAAGGTTGCATTGATCTCCAAATACCACTTCATTTCCCCTATAAATGATTGCATCTTACTTCATTTCATCATGCTGCTAAAACATGATGAGCTTGGTCAGAATTAGTAGCTGTACACTGGCTGCTGAATTAAAAACAAAAACCAAAAAACAAACAAACAAAAACAAAATAAACAAAAAAACCCAAAACAAAACAGTGCTGCGAAGTTGTGTTTTAGCAAAAAAAACCAGTAAGAGAGTCATAAAATATGCACATATATCTGTTTGAATTGCCTCAGTGAGAAAGAATAAGATGGTGTACAGGGGAAGAGGAAGTAAAAAACATGGTGGTTAACCCACACACTAAGAACGCTGAGTGTTCTGGTTAATTACAGAGAAGCCAATTGTTTCATGTGAAAGATGGCTCATTATTTAAGTATGCTCAGAAAATGGTTAATTAGTTTACTTAACCAACTGTACTTTTACCTCGTCTTACTCTTTGTGCTCTGAATGACTTTAAAAGTATTTTACTTAATCCATGCAATTTGATTCATTTTCTTTTAATTTTGTTACAAAGTATCAATGTGAATCATTGAATCATCTAACTACATTTCTCTCTTTGGGGTGAAAAGTAAGCAAAGGAAAGAAAAGTAATTTAATTTAGCATTAATAAGCTGCAGACTGATGTTTACAATAAATCAGCCACCATTACCAACCTTAATAGTTGTGAATAAGACAGAGCAGATGTGGATACATCTCTCCTTGTTCTTTTCTTTACTCTTAGGGGCTGAATCTCTCTTATATTCTTCTAAAATGAGCACATGGGTTGTTCAAGTGGGTGTATAACAACACTATTTTATAAAATAAGAACCAAGGCCAAGAGTCTTTTAATTCCCCAGGTTTGTTTTCTTAAAAAGTAAAAAGAGATGCGTGTTCAGTTTCCTTGCAACATTCAAACAGATGTGACAGTTTATAAACAGAAGAAAAAGTGAAGTAAAGACCCTTACAGGTTAAGCATTTTTGTTCAACTTCTCTTTTGTATGGTATCCTTATGCAATATTCTGGTCCCCTGGAAAAGACCTGTAGCTGTACAAACTCTGCTGCTTTCAGTTTACAAATGTATTTTGTCTTCTTGATTTTCCACAGACATTATTAGAGATTAAAACATTGCTTTTCTGAAAAATCTTTCCAGATATGACCGTAACAGTTAATGTTCTAGACATACAGCAGATGTGATCTGCATTAGCCACTGTTTCTCTGTTTCAGGTGTCAGTCATAAAAAAAAAATAGGAACCAAGTGAGAGAGAAGTCCTTTCCAAAAATTCCTTACTATCACCAGACTCCGAATATCCAGAATTCTCCTTATGTTTCTACAAGATTGCTTCCTAAGTAGCTTCATCTCTGGAATTATACCCAGGATGAGTTATACTCTCAGCATATTTTTAGAAAGTTTATGAGAGCTGAGAAAGGCAGAGAGGAGGAGGAGTGCGCAGGAAAACCAAAAATATTTTATGCTTTTGCAAGCAATTAATTCCACAGTATAAAAGTCTGAAAAGGGAATGGGTTTGGAGAACAAACCTGCACGCTAATACATGCCAATATTTCAAAACTACAGAGCATTTTTTATCTGAGGATCTTTGCAAAAATGAGTATTTGTTATTCTCCTTTACAGATACAGTGTTTTGTTTAAGGCCATTCAGCAAGCTGAAACATGAGCAGAAGTGAGGTGCTCTGTCTCCTGTGTCTGTATCCTATCCACTGTGAGACACCACTGCCCTGTTAAGATGAACAGCTATGAAGAGAGTCTTTTGTCTGATTCTGATTAATCTTTTGTCCTGTCAGGTTCACAACACCCTTTGCAAAATTGTAGTTCAAGGTCCTCTAATGTTTACCTTACATATCACCACCTATTTTTCTGAGGTTTTTATAACTCAGGCATGAAAAATTTGCTCCAGGGTGAAAGTTGGCATGAAAGTGTCTCCAGCCAGGAGCTTTTTGCCTTTTTTTTTTTTTTTTTTTTTAACCTAACTCTAGAGAAGAAAAAAAAGATAATAGCTAAAATATTTCCAAGACCTTGCAAAGCTGGAAACAGTGACAAGATCATTTACAAGATCATTTACTTGAACCAGTTTACCTAGACCTAACTATAAAAAGAATCACACCATGACTTAACTCAAAAGTAACCAAAAGCATTGTTACCCATGCAGTCCTCTTTACCACCCATGTACAGTAGGATCTGAACTGGTTTTGGGGTGGGGTATTTCTGTTTCTTTTTTTAAGTAGTCCACTGTGGTAAAACACTAACAGCAGGAATATTGTGAAGGCTTAAAGTTGCTGGAATTTCCAGCTCATTATGATTTTGCTGAACTTCAGGTGAGAGGAACCCATTTCACATCTCTCAACACTCAAGTTCACCTGTAAGTGGTGGCCCTCACGATAGCATTAGAGAAGGACTAAAGTTTGCCCTTGCTCCGTGCGTTCCCACAACCACTCCGGGTATCCTGGAGCATGCAAGGTTCCATTCTTGGGAAAGCTACTCAGCTCAGCCATAAGTGATGTGCTTTGCCCAAGGTTGGCATGGAAATAAGTTTTACTTTGTTTTAATTTTCTTGTGTTTTTGGCTGGGCTGGGCTGTCTCAATTTCATCACAATCGTTACAGGTTTCAGATGGTCTTTCCATACCCTATATCCTGCCTTTCTTGCAGAGGTGGTGTGAATGATTAGAGACAGGCTTCAGTGGTTTCAAGGAGGAAAACGGACCTTTAATAAAGCCGCTAATATGGGAAATATCTGACACAGTGATGTATTAGATCACAGATTAAACATACTCTATATGATTACTTACCCCACCATGAAAAGTGAAATAGGCACTATGAGATGAAAAACACAGTCTCTGTACAAATAGATTAAAATCTGACCTAACTCACACAGAGTGCTGGCAGCACATGGCTGTCTTTCAGTCCAGGTCTCAACCATGCAAGCACAGAATGTACTCCCACACCTTTGTGTACACAAAAAGGAAAATCTTCCATGTAAAAAATGTGTCTTTAATAAGTACTTAGTGGACTTGAAAAACTCAGGACTTCATACCAGGGAAGTTTGACTTCAATAATAATAGTTTTGTAAGGAAATTTGGATAATGTAAGGGAATATGAATATTTAGGACTTTGGGAAAAAAAAGGGACTGTTTCTTCATTTCTGAGCTGTTTGTTTATTTTGTCCTACTGTTGTACTGAGTTAGGATTCCTGAGGTATCAAGACCCCAAGAGAGTAAATTTCTTTTACAAAAACCTCTTAGCCTGTCTAAAATGTGGTACAAGATTTGGCACCATTGAATAATAATGTTGTCAAAGTCAAAATTTTTCTTTTCTCGTAAAAATATCTTTCTGCTCTCCACAAGATAGAGGGCAACAGTCTCCCATAATTTTGGTGTTCCTGAATAAGAGTCTAAAGATTTCCCATTCTTTTTCTTCAACCTGCCTTCTGAAAGATCTTGTGGTGACAGGCCACACCAAAGTGCCTACAGGGACAGCCAAATCTACCTTTGCCTAAAGATTACTGCTTTTCCTCATCTCATCTTTCTTCCTTCAGATGTCGTAGAACTTAACTACCCTTACCTTGTCACATTGCCTCTCGTAAATGATTCTCAGGACCAGCTCTTGCCAAGTTAAAAACTACTTAATTCTACAGGAGGTACAGCAGGAAATTTTCTGGTAACTTGGTATTTACAGGCCTGGAGCACCTTCAAGCGACAATTGTTTAAAATTGTACAGTTTTACAGTGGTATGAAAGAAGAGAAAAATAGTTGACCGGAGATAAAACAGCATAAGATATATAGTTACAACTTTATAACTAGTTTTAGAGTTACAACGCAGTTTCCAACTGTGAAAAGTTACCAGTCAGGGAGACTATGGAGGCCTACAAGAGCACAGAAATGTGAATTTGTAGGGAGAGAGTAAAAGAGGTTCCATTGCTTTTCCGAAGCTGGTAAATTTATTACATTGCTAATTGGGGACAGATTCAGAGTAGCCAGTGAGTGCTTTGACACCAGCTTCAGTGAAATGAGAATTCACCTAGGTCCTTAGTATTTTCAGCAGGGAGACCTTTAGCTATTCCTGCTTTTATAGATTATGAAAACAAAGTTTTTTAATATGTATATTCATAGTCCTCAACATCAAGAAGCAAGAAGAAAAAAATCTTTGAGATGATGATAGCTTTGCCGTGTAAGAGCTTACAAGCTTCTTTATATTTTTCCTGCCTAACAACTTCAGATTACTTCCTGTTTACTGTCAGTGCATCTAATGCGTATGTCAGCCTGGTGCAGCACTGACATGATATATGCATTAGACCACACATTGATAGCAAAGAGAAAGTTACTCGATTCTAACAGGACAAGAAAATTACCCACAAGCAGTAAAATACGGGGTTGCCATGTGACTATGTTCTGCTTCAGAACCATGTATCACATGATGATAACATAAGAATTAGGGGAGTGTGAGAGATGCTGGAACTGCAAAGCCTGTTTTCTGGTCCCTTTGCTTGTCTGTGCCCTGCATTAATATGCTCACCTGCTTTAATCTTTCTCATGTCCTGATGGGCTGCTGAGCTTTGCTTGGTATCGTTGTGTGTCATTTTACACCACAGTCAGCCTGATTGCTACACCCCTCATGCGTTGCCTTGTTTCCCCCTTGCAGTATTAAGTGACTGCACCTTAGATATAATTCCTTCTGTTTGTAATGACTTTGCTGTTCACCTGCCCCCACACACAATGTCTGGTTACACTGCCTGCACTGCCCTAAATATATGTGCCAGACTGGGAGAGCTAAGGCAATCCAGGGGAAAAAGAAAGGAGGCAACAGACAACTTACTGTTAATATAAATAGCATAGTGTCCTTTACAGAAAATATAGGCTTGTGACCAATTACGACTGCAATTCCTTGCAATCTTGATGCAAACCTGAAGCATCCAGTTTACCTACTCAGTGAAATTAAAGGAGAAGAAAATGTGTTATCTACAGATAAAACAATAGAGTAAAGGTAGCTGAGATCATGTCTATGTGTTTCCTAAGCAAATTCTGCCTTTTATTTAGTTAATGTGAGCTACTGAAAGGCAAGTCATTGGTTAAAAGTCCTATACGTGTATTTTTGCCTTTACTGTGATTTGCATAAATGCCGACAGTGCTACCTGAAAATGTTCCTGTCCTGATTTATGGGTGTGTTTGTATTGCTCATATCATAAATCTTCTCCTCTAGGACACTTCTGTTCTGGTATTTATTGACCAAAGACAATTTGCGTTAAGAATGTTTTGAGATCTTGCCAGATATGCACTAGGGGATATTTGAGAAAACATTCAGTACTCAAGTGAATGAATCTAGGCAAGTGTATGATCTCACTACTCAGATAAACATTTTGCCATAACATTTTAGTACCCTATTTTATTAAGAGAAACCTATGTCTCCATATGCATCTATTTACCATACAGTCAATTCATTTAGACCAAATCAAAATAAGTGCTGTAAGAAGATAATTTAGGTTAGCAGTCTCAGGCTGGTGATTACAGCTCAGTGAACAAATCTTCAGGGTCAGATCTTTTGCTAAATCTAGCTCAAGCCCCAGTACTACCCTGTATTGAAACAAAATGCCCAAACATGCCCTCTGTACCCTATTTATAAATTTCTAAGAATTTTACTTTGAAGATAGGATTTTTTTACTAATTATTATTATCAAGTCTGAAAATATCTAGAAAGCTTTGATTGAAATGAGCGCTTTGCACATCTGGGAGCTGTACACCTTGACAGTAAGAGAGGAAGCACAAAAATAAACAAGGCTGTATGACCAGTGGGAGAAATATGTTCGGGAGAAATATGTTCAGGAGAGACTGAGGCACGAGGTGATGAAGGGATGCCAGTGCAAGGAAAAATCAGTTCTGCAGCATCTGGTGGCACGAAGGTGCCTTTCTTGGTGCCTGTCCTGTGACATAACCTTCATAACATGTCCCCACCTGAGACCACGGTGCTAAGAGCACAGATCCACCCTCTGAGGGGCTTTCCGTGGATATATTTGAGCCAAAGTCAACATTTCCCCTGGGATTAGGCACCCTTCCTTCAGAGGGCAGAAGGAGAGGGCAGGGAATCCCCGTGTTGTTTTCTCTCTCTGTTTGCCCATCCCCATGCAAGGCAGGGTCACGACACCCACGCTGGGGCTGGGAGACGCTCCTGTCTTTGTAGGAGCTCTGCCCACCAGCTGCTCCCGGCTGGGAAGCCATTGCAGCTGCTTTCGGTCCCTCCTGCTAAATCTGTTTCACTTTGCAATAAACATATAGAGATTCATTTGGCCAAAAAGAGGAAGCAAGACCAAGCATGAATCTCTATCCTACTGGTTAGGGCACTCACCTGGAAGGGAGGAGATTTAGGCTCCAGTCACTTGTTTCAGTGAGGGTTTATGTGGTTTATATTGAACAGCCATTGGATAAAATACTTAAATAGTCATTAGAGCAGGGACAGCAGCCCAGGTCTGCCTCCTCCCCTTCCAGATGAGGGCCTCAAACAACTGGAGAGTCATGCTCAGTCTTGCTATCTCCCTATTTCCTTATCTCTCCCTATCTCTCCCTCTCTCTCCCTAATGCATCTGTAATTACTTGATGCAAGGCGGAACAGCTTCCACAGCAAAGATGGGGAGAGCACCCCTCCTTCACTGCCTTTCCCCTCTTTTTGGAGAGGTGGGTTCAAAGGCTTTCCAGAGCAGGAAACAACCAAGGTGTCTGGGTCCCGAGCTGTGGGTTCACAGCAAGAGCGATGGCACTGTCCTTTTGGAGGCTGTGCACGCCCTGAGATCACCCAGCAGACTGAGCCCCTAAGGGGACCACACACAAAATAATACCTCATCTGGAGATCCCCAGCCAACCAGGCATGAATTAGGTGCTGAGGTACCCAGCACGAAGACACTTGGTGGCAACCCCAGCAGCAGAGCTGGCGGCACTGCGGGATCTCCCTGTCTGGACTTAAGGAGCGCTGGGGAGGTGGCAGGCAAGCAGGGGCTGGAAAGGAGTTCTGCGGGGACTCAAGGGCCGCTTGTCCTTGCCTGAATCTAGCCCCAGGTCACCTGGCAAAGACCACACAAGGAGCCTGGGGAGGAGCAAGACCTGAAGAGCCATGTCCTGATGCACAGCCCAGGCCACGGCAGCCAGGCATCTCTTTGCTCTCAGACACTCCTATGCAATTTCTTGACAAATTAAAAAAATATGTAGCGAGGGTGGACAAGGCAAACTGTTCATCACCCAGCAAGATCGCAGTTAACAGCCATTGCCATTTCGAGTGGATATAATTAACAAACCATTCAGTAGACAGTCCTGAATGAAAATCACAAATAAATCTGGTGAGTTCCTGGTGGAACGATTTAGTTATCTTTCCAGAGGAAAACAATGTGTCTGTGTGTAAGCTTTTAACTCTTTTTCTCTTTCCTCCTCTCACTCTTATACTGGATAATTATTTATTTTGTAGCTTAATTAGCTAATTATGTATGTGTTATGGTGCTTTTAAGCAGGAATTCACTTTGTTTAGTTGCTGGTGGCATGTGGCTTTTGTTCAGCTTCTGTGATGTCAGCTTGTAACATAATCATCTTTACTTGCAGTGGTCTGAGGTGATGAAGTCTGCTTTCGATGCAAATATTTTAATTATCAGAGTAAAGTTTGAAAAAGGGCAGCGGCTGACAAGGAATGGCTTCACATAGATAGAGGGTAACTTATAAGTTTGCGCAAGCCCCCAGCTGCCCGTCTGTGAGGCACAGTCACACTGTTTCCCTTCAGAAGATGTTCTGAGACTTTTCAGAGAGTGTACGAAAACGCACTGACAAGAGTTCACCAAATCCACTCAGGAGTTTCTTTTCTAGCTATCACTGTGTTTTCAGAAACATAAAGGGACTTCAACTGTTTCCCCATCCCATCAGCTCAACAATAAAGAGGTCTAGGTAGAACCAGTGTTTAGGAATAAAATGCAAATGGAACATGTGGCAGGGAGCTGAGGTAGGTTATCTTCCTGCTTGCTACAACTTCACACAACAGCGCAAGTTCCACCCACCTGCACACAAGCACCAGCTCCACATATGTGCAGGTCAGGTGCACGAGGTCATTGCGAGAGTTAGTGGCTCCATTTCTTATCAAATGCCCAGCCATGAAAGCAGCTACAGCATGTATCAGTGGATCTCCCCCACTGCTGTCCAATTCTCTAGTTTGTCTGATTCAGAGATTTCCGGCATGGTGCCCTGTGCCAGCTCCAAACCCTGACAAATGTCTCTCGTTTTCATTCAGTTGTCAGTCATAATGTATGCAGCCATGGACCTGCAGTAACATTTATTCCTTCTTCTACTGGAAAGATGAGTAAGGCTCTTCGGCTCATTTCCCCAGTGGTAAACTCTAGCTGTCCCAGTTAGGAAACTGGTCTCCCTCAATACCTTATCTAGTCAGATGAGCTGCTCAAGACGACTATTCAGAACATGCGAAATAGTTTCTCCTGAGAATTACGCTTTAAAGAGCCTCTCTTGTGCAGGAACACTACAGCTACTAGCTTACGATACCCATAACAGTGTTTTAAACCCCTTTTTATATTCACAGATTAACACTTTACGCATTTCACTTTGTTCATACACTAAGAAATAAACTTTCCTATGAATCTATTAATTTGTTCACCAGAAATCATGCCTGCTACCTGATGAATGCAGAAGGAAAAATGTATAGCCTTCAAATAAGTCACTTAGAAATCATAACATACAACAGTTCCTACATGATCAGCTTTGACATTGAAACGTTGCTCTATGTTTTTAAGCTCACTGACAGTTTTATGATTTAAAGGCATTTTTTCTGCCTCTTACTCACCCTCACATTCACGTATTCTTCACAGTGGTGCCTGTGCAACAACAGTCAGTAATAACCCCTTTCCCTAAGGGATCAAGGAAGGAAATTCGACAAGTCACTGCCTCTCCCCTTTCATTTTTTTTTGTTTGGTTTGGATGGTCTCTGAAATGGGCTGGAATGCAAATGGAAGATATTTGGCAGGTTGACATTTGTCTGCAAAGCTAGGCACTGAGCCAGAAGCATGGAGCAAGCTGGAGTGGGTTTACATAAAGTAGGAGCAATGGTGCCAGAGCACTCCAATACATTTTTCCCTGAGACTCACAGGCAGCCCACTCAATACTCATTAAGGGTGAAATCCAGCACTATTTGAAGACCCTTAGGAAAAGGCCTATGCACCAATTAAGTCCTTGAGTCCTCTGCATTGGTCTGAATTCCACCCAAAATAAGAATTGTTAGCTGAGGAAAAGATGCTATTACCCAAATAACAGTCTGATCTTGTGAGGAAAAGACACTGTTGGCATATGGTTGGAAGCAGCACAATCCTTCTACACAATCCCTCATAGCTGCATCCTTGCAGCATATTTGGTGTAAGCAGACTCTTGTCTGCCCATGAAGAGCCCTTACAGTGTAAAAGACTCCAGGCAAGCAAGAGAGCAGATTCTTTCCAGGAAAGACCCTAGAATCTGATCGTTCTTAAAAAGGGAATACAGGAGTCACATTGATACAGTTGGGATGTAATAGGTAGACTACATAGGGCTGACTGTGGTGCAATGGCTCAGAACGGCATCCAGAGTCTATTTTTCAGCCACACGTATTAGCTTCTCTGAATGTCTTTTTTTCACAAATATAGGATGTGCGTGGGGATGTTGGGTGTGATACAGCATTTACTACAGACAAGAAGTGTCTGCAATCCCTTCAGTAGGCTGGAATATAGTTTTTGCTAGAGAGAAGTTCACATAAATTATTCTCTTATTTATATCTATAAGGCAGGCAGGCAGGCATTTAGTAGCTCTCTACTGCAGCAGGAAGTTAGTCTTAGATGGAGGATATCTTTCTATTAACAAGGTCAACACCATTATTTTGTATGGGTTGCATGAATGCTCATTTGTTTGCACGCAGTGTGGGGAACGCTGCATATTTTAATTTCTAAACAATGGGGTGACACAATGTCAAAGAGACACAGAGGGACAGGGGGAGCATGGGGAATGCTTGTAATGCCCCAGAGCCTTTTCACAGCAAACCAGTGATAATACAAGCTAATGGTTTCTGCAATATGAACCAGTGTAAGGTCAATTGGAGACTGATTTTAGCTTCCATCAGAGGGCATCTGCTCCATAAATAAATCTCTTTACATAGTGCATTAGATTGAAATGTAGACTTGAGTACTGAATCCTGGAAATAATACATTTTTCAATTAAAAACCTCTTCACATGACACAGAGATGCCAGAGAAGCTGAGTGCAGGGATGGGGACTTACCAAACAGTTTGCAAGATTAACCCATCAATTGAATATTAGCCCCTCGATGCACACGCTTAACTCCCATTAGTGGTACTGGGAGCGACAAGACTGCACCAATGAAGAGAATCAACCTCATAGTCTTTGCACAAATGGAGACGCTTTCTATAGAAATTAAGGTGCTTTTAAGAATGTAGGGTTAACAAAAATACAGTCTACACAATGGAAGTGAATCAAATGTTTACATTATATAATTGCTTTTGCTTGCCTTGATAAGGAAAATTAATTCTGTAAAGTGCCAGTTCTAAAATGCATGCTTGAATACACTTGATGAGCATAAGATCCCTGCACACCTAAGGCAAGATTGATAAAAAAAATCAGATATGCAATTGAGCTAATTTTTTTTTCCTCTTGCACTTGCTGTCAGGTTCCTGTGAGTTGAGGTGGTAACTCTGTAATTTGCAAAAGTGTCAAATGAAAGCAAATATGCTTTAGCATGTGGGTAGGGTGCATCCAGCAAGAGATTGATTGGAGAAGATAACAGAGGATGTCTTGCTCCAGGTCAGCAGTTATGTGGTCCTCAATCAGGACTTTGGATTTCAAGGTCGGAAAGGGTTGTTGTGAACATGTAAGATCGCAGGACTTAGGTCTTTCTCCACTTAAATACTTAAATTAAAAAAAAAAAATAGGGCTTTCTTGGATGAAGAATTCCCTGCAGCACATCATAATTACAAATCCTATCCAAACAACAACAAACAAATATTCCCTCAAATTGTGTACTGTTGAAAGTTTTCAGCTGAATTTGTCTGGTTTTAAGCATTGTATTTTATTACAGCTTGGTTTACAGAACTGAAGAACTCTCTCATCATGAGAAATTAATGGGAATTTTTTTCACTGTTCTCTAATCAACAGCAGAGGGAGAGAGAGGACACTCATTTGGAAGGTGGGACACCCAAGTTCACATCCCAATTTTGCCTGAACTGGAATGAAGGGATTTTGGGCTACGTTCCCACCACAAGCCAGTGGTCACACTAGGGGCTGGAGTAGTATTCAGCCTGCAACCCACTGTAATTGTGGCAGCTGATAAAGACATTTCACAGAGTGGGCTGGAAGATTTTCTACATGGATGGTCAGGGAAGTTTGCACAAAACTTCTGCAAAAGCATAGGTTAAGTGGATGGTGGTAGAATTGCTCTATCCATCACACAGGGTTTTAAAAGCAAGTAAAGCTGAGGAGAGGAAATGGAGTCATGAGCTCTTTAATGTTTTCAGTCCCAGGCTGCATTTCACAGTGAGGCAGTGGCTTGTTTTCTAGGGCTGCCTACAAACGCTGACACAAATGGCGTAAATTGCAAACAATGAGTGGGAGAAGTGTATGTACAACCTACTGTGTTTTCTTCACAGGTTTTATGTGTGCCTATTTCCTCAGTGATGTTTTGTGAAAGCTCTCTCCAAGGTGCCACAACCTGAATATTATTTGTAGCTTTATTTGTAATATATTTCCTCAGAAAGTAAGAAAATGGGGAGAAAATGACAACAAAATATAACAAGTCTCAAAACATCAGGAAACTCTGTTATTGTTATGAACCAGAATGCAGTCTGGGCCAGAGATCTTTCAAATTTGGGGGCCCACGTACCAAAACACTCACCTGTGACACCTATGAAAACCCATTGCCCTGGTGGGATCACACAAATATGTGTAGAGAGACACAATCCATGGAGGGCTTACTTAAGCAGATGGCTTAATTTTGGGGGTGTACTGTTTGCCTAGCACATTGTAACTTGAGCAAAAGAGATTTGTGTCACTTTTCTCGTCAAGTTATGACCTGTATTTTCAAATGTGGGTGCTTACGGTCAGCAGTTAAATAAGTGTCCTGATTTCCAAAACCATGGAATACATAAGGTGCCTCTGTCTGGTTTTGGTTTTTGTTTGGTTTTGGGTTTTGTTGTTGTTTGTTTTGTTGTTCGTTCTGGTTTTGGTTTGGCTTTTTGTGTATGTTTTGGTCTGGTTTTAGAATGCTTAAAATGTCACTTGCTTCTTCAGAGATTAATGAATCATCAAGGATCTCAAAGATCACTTTCCTGACCAAAACAATCAGGTGAATAAAGTAATTTCTCCACTTAACAGTTAGGTTCGTGGGGCAACATTGATCTAATATGCTTGTGGAAAGAGGGTGGTCTATACCTCTACATCTGCCTTTGCAGAGTCCCCAAAGTTTAACTCCATTTTGATTATGTTTCCTCACTTTATTAAAAAGCTTATGGTCATAGAGTATAGGACAAACCCCTGAGAAATAGAATCTAACATCAAAGCTAGCTCAGCTTTGACCAATATTTTGCACCAGATAATCTCCAGATGTTCCTTCCAACCTACATACTTTGTGATTCTAGTTAAACCATATGCAATGTGGTTATGAAGATGACTTGAGGAAAGTCAGAAATGCTGGCTGAAGCAGATGTTTAATTTTGTAAGGTCACGAGAGGTAACAAAAGGGTGCTCAAGGCCTCCAGAGAACTATTAATACAAAAGTGAGATAGAGCAAAACATTCATAAAGGGCAGTGGGTAGAGACAAGATGGGAATAGCCTTCCAAAGCATTGCAGTAGCAGCAACAGCTCTTATCAAAGGTGGCATAATGAACTGATTACAGCAGCCTTCCAGTACCTAAAGGGGGCCTACAGGAAAGGTGGAGAGGAACATTTTACAAGGGCATGTAGTGATAGAACAAGGGATAATGGCTTTAAACTGAAAGAGGTTAGGTTGAGATCAGATATAAAGAAGAAATTCTTCCCCATGAGGGTGATGAGGCACTGGAACAGGCTGCCCAGAGAAGCTGTGGATGCCCCATCCCTGGAAGAGTTCAAGGCCAGGTTGGATGGGGCTTTGAGCAACATGGTCTAGTGGAAGATGTCCCTGCTCATGGCAGAGGGGTTGGAACTGTATGATCTTTAAGTTCCTTTCCAACCCAAACCATTCTATGATTCTATTATTCTATTCTATGGTTAGGGCAAAATGTACCAAGGCACGATGAACCAAACTTCAAAAGTATCAATCATGTTAGAGATCTTCAAGGTAAAACCTGACTGTTGAGATTATTGTACTGGTCAGAAATCAAATTGAAAAAAAACCCCTGAAACAAGACAAGAAGAAGTGGTGAGCACCAAATCTCCATGTAGAAATGATGGTTCGAGAAAGTAAAGGTCACTGTGCTTCTCCACAGTAGCCCCCAACGGGACATAAGCTGAGAAGCAACAGCTATCAAACACAAACCACCATGTAGGAGAACCAAGGTTGCTAGCTTCTTCTAGATGAAGGTCAGTGCAGTGTGAGGCTTGTGCAAGTGTTCAGAGGTGCTTTTTCTTCTTTTATCCAGAACTGATGTGACAATTCAGATTATAAAAAGATACAGAATCAGAACCAAAGCAGGAACCTAGGAAGAGATACTTGCAGTGTATCCATTGTATCTAAGTATGGTACCTATTTTATGTTTTTAATTTAATTTTATTCCATGAAAAACCAATACTAATACAGATGAAGATTCTCTCAGAAAATTATATGACCATTAAAACATTACAGATCAGGTTTGTACTTTTGAAATATATGAACTCAACCTTACATTAACCTAGAGCTTTTACCAAGTCCTAGAAGTCATGGCAGGAATTAGAGAGATGTAACCTGACTCCTCTTTACTTAGATTTCCATGGAAACCACTTTTCATTACTAGACCAGGTCCCAGACTCACTTTCTTTTCCTGAGATACCAAGGTCAAACCACAATTCCTGTTTAATCATCAGTACTGTTCTTATTTTTTAAATAAAAACACAATATTTCCTCTAGTTAAAAAAGTAAGAGTGAGATGTTGACTAACATATATTTATAAGCACTTAATCCTATCAGATCTAATAAAATAATGATAAGTTCTGTTAAGCGATGTTATGCATGCTAAGTACCATTACTGATCCAGACCATGTTGAGACAGCTGACATGTCACAATGATGTCTATATCTAAGCATATTTGAAATTTAAACTCAGAAGAATTGGAAATATTAAGCATGCATAATCAAGGTTTAAATGTACTAGTCATAAGTGGTGGAAGCATATTCTTCCTCTTCCAGTACTCCTGTAATATTCTTAAATAGATCTTTTACTAGGTATATCTGTTTGATGGCATAAAATTATAATAAAATAAAGTCCTGAAAACATTTGATTCACAGATACATTTTACTACCTTTCCCCTTCAGGTAACTATCATTTGTGTCCTTTTCAAAAAATATTGGTACAATAAACATAATTAAATTCAACATTTCTTTTTTTGATCTGCCTTCAAAAAGAAGTAATTCAATGACAAATCTAAATATGTTTGGTCTGTTCTTTACTGAAGAATCAATTAGAAGTTCAATTAAACATACTGCAATCAAAGAGAGAAGCTGTCAGCTCTCTTCCAGGACTTCAAGTGGGGATTTTTTGTTTGCTTGTTTTTCTCTTTACTAAGATTCAAACTTTCAGAGGCATCTGATTTTTAAAATGAGACTTTTTCTTTGCCAAATTAAAAAAAAAATAAATCAGGGAGGGGCTGGATTCTCAATGGGTGTAAATTAGCGAAGTCAATTTAAAGTTAATGGAGAAACGTTCATTTATATCAACTGTGAGTCTGATCCAAGTTATATTTACTTTAGCTGGGAAATATTTTTGATTTTACAAATTATTCAGTCTTATATCTAATGTTTTTCATGATTAAGAGAGTTATCGCATATGTAATAGTAGATGCTGCTGTTCTTCATGTTGAAGAATATATTGGTTAAAGTCATCACAAGGAAAAAAACAATATCTTGATATAAAGGAGTTCATTTTATTTCCTTCATGGTTATTAAAGAATCCAACAATGATAAGGTATTTGGAAACCACACAGTTCAAATAATATTAATATGCAGAGGTGGGAAATGAATATCAAGTTACCCAAAATCAACACTGTCCAGGCAGAAACTTGCATCTCACAAAATAAATTACTTGTAAAACTAAATGTCTATATGAAATATTAAAGTTTAAAACCATTCTGTATTACCCATTTTAAATACAGTCACCCAACTTACGCTGCTTCTTCTCCAGCCATATCTGAAAGTGAGCAGGCACATTGCATCAATCAAAAGAAGACTGCAGTGAGAAAAATAATCCCCCATCAAAGCAAAATACATAAATACATAAATAAGGCCAGTGTTACATAAAATATCAGCACTACTGAAAAGTATTTAAATGAGCATTTAAAACTTAGGGGTGTTTTTCTCTCCCTCCTTCTGCCTTCCCCTACCCTCCCAGCCTGGGTTTGTTTTATTTGGCACTTAAAGAGTCTGGTTTATTAGGCAAATATTTATGAACTTGACTTTAACCAAAATCCTGTTCACAGCTGCACCTGAGAGTTACTCCAGCCTTGGATTGGAGCAACTCTCGGGGATCAGCAAATTGTTTGCATAGCCACGGAGGGGGAATTAAAAATCTTGTTGAATCAGGATTAGCAGTCCGCATGAGGAGGAGGAGGAGTGCTCATTTCCATAAGCTCTTCATCTCCCAGGCTGCTTCTCAACTCTCTGTGGCCTGCAGACATGTGTGACCCAAAAATGAAAAAAAAAAAAAAAAAAAGAGTATGAGTGAGAGGAAAAAAGAATATAGAAAACAGAGAAAGAAGGGGGTTTGCACTGACTGTATCTTTGCTTTTTCTGCTGGGCAGGGTCTGAGCCAGCCTTCCTGCACCTTCAGCCAGGCTAATACAATCTCCCACCCTTGGAAGTACATAGCAGTGTCAAGACAGATCCCAAGAGTATGGCTAAATCTCTGTTCCTGCCTCAAGCGGTGTTGCCAGGCAGGTTAAACTCTGAGGGGCCATGTTTGTTTCTGCCTTCTGATTAATGGTAGCAGAGCTGCGTATGCCGTGTGAAGTCCCACGTCTCTCACATCTGTTGAGCCGCCTACCTACCTGTGCCTCCCAAAGCCTGGGCAAGAGCATGCTTTCTGATCATTTGGGATGCATTAACTACTTGCCATTTGCATGCACATCAACAGTGTTTAAATCCAAAACAAAATACACAACTGTAGTACGCATGGGTGTCTTCCACGCCAGATGAATGGATAAAGCTGGCTGAGGTTAACAGCAAGGAAATCTCTAAATAACATTAGCCTTACTCTGAAGCTATGCAATAACCTACAGCTGCCCTAAATTTTTTGGTCTGTGAACTCTCCTGCATGCCCACGAAAAGAGGTTTTAAAGCAGCTGCAGCTGAAAGAGAGCTACCAGTGCAGGGATGTGAACTTTGTTTCCTCACTAAGAACAAAAGAACATGGTCCCTTACAGAACAGAGAGAAAAATACCTGTGCCTCCAACTCCTAAATAGAGTATTCAGTAAAATCTGAGGTTGTGATGGTTATAGAGTCTCCATCACCTACTCAGGTTCCTTCATGACCACAGCCATCACTGTCACAACCTCCTCTCTTGAATGCAACCAGAATTGCTGAAGCATACCAAGCTCATTTTTAAACAAAACCACAGCCAAATGAAAATGCATATATATTTAAGTTCTCTGATTATGGAAGAAAAAAAGACAATTAAAAAAAAAAAGAGGTATTACATAGCAAAGATCAGCATAGCAGAATCAGACTCAAAATGACTTTGTATATGTGTGTGAAGCCAGACAAAAACAAGCCCTGCTTTACACATTGAGAGTTTTCTCATGTTTGTACCTGCTGTCCCAGGAGAGTCAAGTGAACAACTCTTTCAGCATTAATTGTGGACTATATAACTAAATCTCTACTATACTCTATGCCCCAGACCATATCCTTCTCTGTGACAGTTCATCTATCAGCGAGTCTTCTAACAGCTTCAATTAAGTAGAATCAAAAGTATAAATCAATTTGTGAAGTGCTCGAAATAAGAGAAAAATCACAAATGTCCCAGCTGTGTGGTCACTTCAGTCAACCATCCTTTTAAGAATCTGCATTAGAGACTTAAATTAAAGTTTGAACAACTCAGGCTTGTTGACTTCAGCAGTCTAATTTTTATTCACTGAAGTAGCTTGAAATTTTTGAATGAAAAATGCATGTGCAAATTTGGCCCATTTTCAAAACTTGATTTTTTAAAATATTGCTAAAACATGTTAATGTATTTACGGTTTGAAAGACTTTTTTTTAATCAAAGCTTTTCTTTCCTCTCTCCTGCCCCACAGAAGCTGCTTTTTCATATTCCTAAATTGTGCATTTGAGGTGATCTTTTCCATCACACAGCCCCTGCTGCCGTCAACACTTTACACATTTGAAGTCCATTGGAAGGTCTCGGGATGACTTTGTGCTGTTTTAAGCATTTCTGCAATCTTCCTGCTCCCATACTGCTTCAGAGACTGAAGAGACCCTTAAAATCACTTTGGCAACCCTCAGCACCTTCTAAATTGCAACCACATGTCCAGGCTGTCACACAGGTCACTGTGTCTGTGTTACATTTTCCTAAGCTACAGCCTCCCTATGAATGACCTGAATCCGTATATTTGCTATCCCAAATCTGATGGCTCCTACTGGCAGGAGACATTAAGACCCTTCCAGAAGGTCCCCAGGCCGCTTTTTCCTGCCCAGCACTGACAGCTTTGTGGTTGTTGAACCAGCCACGGTCCTTTGTCCAGAAGAGAGTGCTAACATGAAGGGTACATCCCAGATATCTGCACCGAGGATGCTGATGCCAGTCTTCTCACATCACATGTTGCAGCCCTACTTCTCCTTTCCACTGTTGTGACATCTACTATAACTATATTCAGAAAGAAGTCTTTCAGATTGGCTTCTGTCATTTCTCCAGTAGGAAATTCTGAGGTTTAGTTCCCCTTTACACTCTTCTGACCTTTCTGAAGGCATCATTATGTCGTTTCACTTGGCATAAAGGACATGGACTGCAGAAGAGATTGTTCTCTCTTCCTTTTTTTATACTTTACATCCCAAACCTCTAAGCTCCTTCTGAAGTCTCACCTCTCGAAACATACTAACCACCAACAGGCAACATTCCCCACCACAACCCCCACCACACCATCCTTTCAGTTGTTTATCTGATCTTCACAGTGAGAAGAAAAATGGAAATTGCCTCTTCGCCCTCACGTGCTACAGAGAAACTTCAGTTTCCAGCTTCAGTCTTTGCCTGATGCTGCTCAGGGAACATCCACAGATGTGGCTTTCCCCTTCTCCAACCTTCACCCTCACTGTTCTCCAGCCCTGGCAGCCATGCAGCAGAGTGTTCGAGACTTGGTGTCTGTCACTGAGTGCACTGAACCCAAAATCCAATGAACGCAAAAGTTCTTCGTGCGGTCCATATTGTTTTCTTGGCAGTAGCACCAAGGTGACAGGGAGGTTGCTCTTGCAGTCATATCGGAAATAGATAAATTGATAGATAATGCAGAGTGGGCAACCTGCACTTCCCAGAGATGCCTTCAGTACAGTTTCGCAGATTTTTTCTTTTGCTTTTGTTGTCTTTAGGACTGGCGCAGTGGCACATTACATTAGTGCAAACTGGTGCTGATACTCAGAGGCTGTGCCCACTCTGTCAGGATTCAAAATATTACCACAATCTGCAAGTAAGCAATAAGATATGACAAGGAGTGTGATACTGTAACATAACAATGTACCTCGAGGGACACCTGTGAGGGAGGAGGGGAAACTGAGTGTATTCAACTGCCCAAGGTGTGATTTTTATCTCAAACCATAATGTAATAAGATGTGATAATAAAAAGGCACAGGACTGAAACAAACCATGTCTTTTTTAGAATGTCAATCTCATTCTGTGGTATTCTGTAAAAAATGTTATGCTGTTTCCTGCCTTCTTAACAGGATTCTTATAGAATTATCTGACATAATTTACATCAACTTGTTTGTTTTTCAATTAGCCATGGTAGCCCTAGATTATAATTTCCTCGTGTGGATTCTGCTCCAAGGATCCCTTATGCATTCAATACTGTTTTGCCAGTATCAAAAAACATGGTAAAAAATGGGCTGAATCTCTTCTCTCATTTTAAACATCAGGGGTTTAGAAGCACCACAAGAGAAATATAATATACAAGCAGTTCTGTCCTTTCATAACAAGCCCCCTTCTTTCCTGATGCTGTTTCACAAGTGTGTTCCTAACACAGATACTACATAAGCCTCAAACCCTTTCATTCTATAAAAAATTTATATTCACTTAAGCAAAACTAAAACACAGTAGCTTATACACTCCTTGGGCATAAGTTCAAGGGAAAGCATGCTTCGTATAAGTGATAGGTATGAAATAATTTTAAAATATGGTGTACTCAAAAGGTGCTCTCAGAAGACCTGAAGGGTAGAAAGCTCATTCTGACCTTTTACCAAGTAACCTCAGTTCTCAGTGACCTCAGTCTCAGAAGAGATATCATGTTATTACATGTTCAGGTCATTAAAGATGAAATACCTTGAACAGTGGATGATAGCTTCTGCTATCTTCTAGCAGAAGTTAGAAGCTAGAAGCTTCCAGCAGAAGCTAAAAGAAGCTTCTGCTTCTTCTAACAAATCTGAGATCTCTGTTTGTTTTCAAATTTTAATTAGAGAATCATCCATATAATCTGTTAGTACTTTAGAAAAAAAATGTTTTAATCAACTGGATAAGTATGATATTGACATTGCTACAAATGTCTCTAGCGAACAAGTGAGCTTTTACAGACATTTTTGGTGGGCTGTATCATCCTATATACCTTTCTTTCTGTTTTACCAGTATTGCAATCCTCAGTCTTTGTCTTCTCCAAAACATGCCATTGATTTCATTTCATGAAGAGAAGCATTCTCAATGATTTGGACAAATACAGTCCAGTTACCACCAAATGAAAAAAAAAAAAAAAGAACACTTTTTTTTAATAGAAAATAACTATTCTAGGCCTTATCATGATTATATGCAGTATGTACTTAAGCACTGAGATCCCATTGAGATGAAACATCTCAGCTTCACAGTGTTCTGCTTCTGTTACTGGCCATGCCTGAAGCCATTTTTTAAGCATATACCCATTGACTTCAGTGGGAGCACTCATAGCCATAAAGCTTGTGATGGAGTCTTGCGTTGGGACTGCTGTTATTTCTGCTTGCAAGTACTTTATGATGCTGGCCTGTCTGTTTTAGCTTGTGATTGACTCTTCAGCTCAGCAGGAGAGGATCTACTGTCCTTATTTGTGCCGTTCACAAATTTCCACGTGCATTACTCTCCTTGCTCTCTAGCCCAGGTATGTCTCACTGTACCTGTACAAAGCAAACCTTTATTTTTCTGTTCATCTTCCCTTTACAGGGAGTCAGTTATCACAAGTTCAGCAAAGCAGGAGTATATCGTCCTCAGATGGGAGAGCCACTCAGGGAAAACAGACAGAAGGTGTTTGTACCTTAATGAATGGCACATTACTTCAGTCAGTAACAAAGTTGTGTTTCTGCTGGGCATTTGGAGTTGACTGCACTACACAAAGTGTCAAAAGCAGCAATAAAACTAAGTTTTCTGGCTATTTGCCTCCATTAAAGACCTCGTAATAATTTTCACAATAGCATCCTCAGTGTTATGCCTGATTTCAAATTGGGATAATTGCATTCTGTCTACCTGAATTTCTTTTCTGGAGTTCAGCTGGATAGACTAACCCCTTTTTACTGCCAGAATTCAGATGTTGTTTAGGGACACAACCTGGTTTTAAATGATTGTTGTTCTCTCTCTCTAGAGAGAGATTCATGGCAACTCAGATACTGCAATGGTTAATATTAGAACAATACATATAAATAAATAAAGGAATCTCAGGAGCAGTTGAAGTGATTCCTATACCCGTACACACACACAAGCACATGACCCTTCAAGATGAGAGACAGTATATGAGACACTACGTTGTAAGACATTGCAATGTTATTATGCTTTGTATGAAGGATGCTATATAAAATATTAATGTATTTCATTAAAATGACTCTTAATGTCAATATGTAGTGTGACTGTGCCATGATTTCTTATGTTAGTAGGTGCTTTACTAAAAGTTATAACTTTACATTATTCAACCACAATAGTCTCTGTAGTGAATGAATTGTCTCTGTTATCAACTTACTTATGCCCCATGAAAAACCATTGCTATGGTGATGAGTATTTTATGGCACAGTATTCGCCTAATTATAAAACTGTTCTCTAGCAGAGGCACTAATGTTATTTTCAACAGCAAAATCCATTTTCAAAATTAAAATATATACAAATAATTGAGCCATAACCCTCAATAGACTGTATTTTTGATTGATAATTAGTTCTGTGTATTAAATATGTTAGAGGTAAATGTAAAAGTTATTGCAATGGGGTTTTAAGAGGGCTTATTTTTATAACTCTAAAGCAATGTATACCGTTGTTATTTGCTGATGGACTGTATGCCATTAAAGTGGAAAAGTCACAATGGAAATAAAAATATTCTATTTGCATATGAAACACAATACCATGCAAAAGAAAAAAAATGCAAGATCTGGGTTTATTAAGCATTTATTTGTAAATAGCATCATCCCTTGAAAAAATGACACATTTAGTTCTCTGACTTTATTGCCACTTCCATGGAGCTCAATGTTTTTCTTCAAATCATTGTGATTATTATACCCAGTCTGAGAATTTGACACCTGCTGTTTCAAAACTTGAACACAAAGGTTTCAGGATATATATCAGATAGTACAGAAGAGAGGAAAAATACTCAGACTACTGTAATGTAGTAAGATTTAGGGGGAAAAGAAAAAAGGACAAAAAAATATTATTCTCAGTAAGTAAAATCAGTCAAAACATTTATCTAGAATCTGGGTAGAATATGTTAGGTGCATTTAAATTAGTATCATGAAATTTATAATGGAATGCTAAAGTGAAGGAAAAAAAAAAGCCCTACTAGCAGAGGAAGTAATATTGGTTGAATCCTGTAAGAAACTGTCAGCAGGGAAGCAACAAGACTAACAGAAATACAACTGATAGTGAGATAGTTAAAAACAAGACACCAGAAATGCTTGAATAAAGAAGAATGGAACATCAGTAGATCATAATGGGTAAGAACATTGTGTATAATGTTGTACTTTAATTTTTATTCATTATTTAAGTGGGAAAATGACAGGGCATCTGATTTAGTTTAATATCTACTGTGGTACGATGAATATGACAGTGATGTTTAGAGCTATCTGAAAGTCTTTAGCTTTTATTCCTCTTCCTCTTAGTTTCTTCTTCTTTTCATCTTGTTTGTAAGTGGATGCCTCAATATTTGTACCATTAACATTGTACAGTATTTTTGAGAGTCTTGTTTATACTGGAAGCTTTAATACATAAACCGAAATAGTGGAGAGTATTGCACTGATGTCTATTCAAATATCATCATCTGTTAATAGTCTGTGCTTCCTGTAGGTTAAGCATGGTTTCAATTTAATAAAGCATTTAGACATAATCTTAACTTTAAGCATGCACTGAAGTCTGTTTACAGTCGTCTAAATATATTGGCATAGGCTCCAATTGGAATGAAGTGTGTATGTAGGGTTAAACAGATGCTTTGCTGAACTGAAGCACAGATCCTAAAACTGTGAGACTGATCCTTGATCTATTGAAGGCTTTCAACTCTGCTGGATGTTAGCTCCTTTATAATGTGTAAAGCTGTCCAGGGAGGATGAGATACTGACCCTAAAATGAATAACAGTACATTCAGCCAATGATTTTGCTCATGTCTGCTTTGAATAGAGATGGAATAAAATTAATGTTTGAAATCAGCCATATTTGGCAAAAGACATAAAGAAGGTCAAAACTGAGGGCCCTGCATTTGGATATAGTACCAGTTTCTGCCTTTTGTCTGAAGGTAGTTTATTACAGTTTACTACAGGTAAGAACTGATTCCAGACTGCTTTGTTTTCTATTTACTCAGGTTTTTTTTCAATGTGTTGCATTTCTGAAGAACAAATACTAGCACTTGCAACATTACTTTGGGGAAAAAAACCAGAAGGAAACTCATGTGTAATCAGGACCAGTCTATGGCAAATGGAGGAAACCAGGTCAAATACTTCTGTTAATAAATTTATCAGACTCTTTGTTTAAACCCATTAGATTTTTTTTTCCTTCATTGCTCCTATTTGAAAGCTGTTCCAGAGCTTCAGTCCTCTGCTAGTTATAAATCTTCCCATTTCTGTCCTAGATGTGTTTACAACCAATTTATACCCATTTGATCTTATGCCAGCATTGTCTTGGATTTTAACCCCCCTCTATGTTGAAAAAAACATAATAAAAAAATTTTGAAGGAGAAAAGTGGATTACACTGTTGAAAATCTGTTATACTGACACTGTTAAAATTTAGAAAATAGAAAATATTCCAGCATACTGATTTGGGGGCAAATTTAGTGGCTTTCAGTAGGAAAACAGTTTTACTTTTCTTTTGAGAAACGGATTTATAAGTCTGGACCTTCCTGAATATGAAAACAACCAAGAATCTACCCCTACAGTTAATCACACGTAAACCAAGAGGTAACTTTGTCATCTTCTTTCTCGCCCTGCTTAACAGTTATTATGAAAAGCCATTGGTTAAATCATGTCTCTCTTTTTTATTCTCACAGTCAGAAAACTCAGGAAACTATCTTCCAAAATCTTCAAAGTTTCTGGATTTCACCAGTTTAAGGCTATTTACACAAAAGCCATTGTTCTAAGAGGGTAAACACTGTTTTCCTCCTATCATTGAACCAGTCGTGTAACAGGATTTTTGTACCAAAAATGAGGTTTGGGTTTTTGTTGTTGTTGTTGCTTGTTCATGGTTTTTGGTGGTTGTTGTTTTTCAGGGATTTTTAAGGTGGGATTTTTTTGTTTTAAGGAGGGTAATGCAAATACTTTCCTCTCCTTGTAGGCACTATACCATCCATTTGTCCTATCTCAAGCCTGTAAGCTCTTCTGCCATTTATAGCCTCGGCAGAAGGTTCACAGAAAACAAGTACAGCTCCTGGTAGAGAAGGAAATATTTTCTAAGTGTCTGCTTCTTTTTTTCAAAGAGACAGAACAGCCTACCTGCATATAAACACCTCTCTTTTGCTTACAGAAATATACATACATACTTACAGATACAGATAGTTTGGACTGCACTACAGATGTAGTAATCTCAAGTTTTTGTTTAAGACAATGAACACACATAATGAATTCTCAAGGTATTCAAAGCAATAGTGTTGTAAGCATCTCCTTCAATCGTAACTCACATTTACAGGTTTTGATTTAAAATACTTAATTCTTCTAGAAAGATTGTGACTTTTGAAAAAAAAAATGGAAAGCATGAAAACTCTGAATATTGAGGGCAGAGAATGACAATAAAGCTAGAATATCTGCAATTCACTAGTCCTTTTTCAAAATAAATAGGGTCACAGCAGAAAATAATACCACGAAGCAGCTTGAGACACTCACTAGGAACTCAGCTTTCTTGGACCACCAATACCATTGTTTCCTGTAAGTGAAGATTTTGTCTTGGAAACACTTGTATCCAACTTTGTTGGAGTAGAGACTGTAAGAAGACATCAATTTTATAAATGCTTAAAGCCCCTGTCATTAGTCACTTGGTTTATTCAGCCTGGAGAAGAAGACGCTGAGGGGAGACCTCATCATGGCCTACAGCTTCCTCATGAGAGTAAGAGGAGGGGAAGGTGCTGATCTCTTCTCTCTGGTGACCAATAACAGGACCTGAGGGAATGTCAGGAAGATGTGTCAGGGGAGGTTTAGGTTGGACATGAGGAAAAGGTTCTTCACCCAGCGGCTGGTGGAGCACTGGAACAGGCTCCCCAGGGAGGTGGCCATGGTCCCAAGCCTGACAGTGTTCAAGAAGTGATTGGACAAAGTCCTCAGACACATGATGTGAGTTTTGGAGTTGCCCTATGCAGGGACAGGAGTTGCACTTGATCCTCATGGGTCCCTTCCAACTCAGGACATTCTATGATTATGTGATTCTATGACACTGCTGATCTCTAAAGATATCTTTAAGAAAAAATAAGCTTGCGACATTGAATTCTTATCTTTCTTTTCAGGTTGACAATGAATTCCGCAAAGTTAGTTCTACTTTTAAAGCATAAAACAGGGAATAGAAATATCCCACAAATAAGAAGAATTAAAAATGCTAGTGCCCAATCCTATTGATTTCACTTAAAGTTGAGAGTACTCAGCACCTTGCAGGAGGCTCTTGCAACATCAGACGATCAGGCCCTTATGCAGAAGGAAATATTTCATTGATTGCTCTTAACTATAAATGGTGTCATTTCAGAGGAAGTAGCGCAGAATGTCAAATGTGTTACACTTTAGGCCCACTCTTGCAAACATTTATGCATAGGAGAGCATTTACACAGGTGAGCCAATTCAGTGAGGTCTGCTGAGCACCCTCCCCTGCCCGCCTATGCAGAGCTGTACTGCCAATGGGCAGATTTTCCCCACTCCCTCATTTTCCACCATGAGCCGTTCTGAGGCATGTGAACAGGGTGCACAGATTTACTCCCTTACAAATACTCTCAGAAATATTTCCTCTCCCTCACTTTCTAAGTAATTTCATGCACTTTATTTCCTTTTAGTAGCATGAACTTTCCATACACCCAGCACCTGTCCCTTTAATATAGCACACGGGGTTCTTTCCCTCCATACTGTACATTATCCTCATTAACACATATCAGTCAAAAGCACTGTTAATTAAACTGGCAAGATGATTACACACGCCTCCATGTGCCCCCTCAGAGCATCCGCTTGCCAAGATTTTTTCCTCCCTCATCTAAAGTGGGTGGAGAAGGCCCTGAGTAAACCAGACTTTAATGCTTAAAAAAATATCCCAGTGCATTGTTCTCTTGGAGCAAAATGGCTTACACGTCATCACCACTGTCCCAAATAAATAAATGCAACACTGACACCAGTCTGTAAAACTAACACATGCATATTTGATCCGTTCAGGCACTGCATATAATGACATTTCCTTTCAAAACTCCTCTTCAGATAGAAGACTCAATACACTGACCTTGAAGTCTGGACTAATGAGGACGTTATAAAGAATTGATGAAAGCTGGGCAAAACCCAACAGGTTAAAGGGGTTGAAGTGTTTAATTTTCCTTTTAATTTTTGTTTTGGTTTGGTTTTTTGTAAAAATATGAATGATTTCCCAGATTTTCTATTCATTTCCACTTCTTTGTGAAATTTTTGCAAGGAAATTCATTGGCTTCCAGCAAACATTTCCACAGCATTTCAAAAGTTATAACCATTTTTGCCACATTGCCACAAAACTCTCTTAAGAGAGTTTGAAATTCTGTAATGTGCTTTGGATCAACCTCTCTTCAAGAATACTATTGGAATGACAGGGCTGGAGGGTACAGTAGTGGAGTATAAATAAAGGCAGGCAGTGGTGATCCCCGAAGCAAGGATAATGTACTTTTCCAGTACACACACAGGCCTGATAGCTGCAACATAAGCTATCCAACCATCTTGCTAACAGAACACAGTTCTAAGAAGCTATAAGAAAATACTGTCTTGCAAGGAAGGAGATGAATTTGCAGAATCCATCACTGAGAATAAGAATGTTTACTCCATAGCTGAACGTGAGCACCTCATCTCCTGGGAAGTGAGACTGGTATTCAGCTGACTGTTAATACCCTGTTCTCCAGTAAAAGAGATGTACTTGAATGCTGAGAAAACAAATTAGGTGTAGATCAAGACAGTAAAGCATCTTTCTTATCCCACGAGAATTTCTCAACCAATTTTTTTCCCCTCCTGTATCAGAACAAGTCAAAATTTTGAAAAAGGTTCTGAACTGATGAAAAATTAGTGGAAAGAGAAGCATGAGTGAGGAATCTGGGATTTGTTGAAATTATTTTGCATTGCTTTGTTCCAAACTCTCTCTTGGAAGCTGAAAGGTGATTTAAAACATAAATAAATGCCGTCAGCTGAAAAAAAAAAAAAAAAACAACACTGAGAAATTCACAAAAATTACCCTGTTTAATGAGTATTTCTTAGTATGACTAATCCATATTTTCCAGTAGAAATCATCATAAAAATTCTTGACCTGTTCTGATCAGAAAGTTTCAAGAATATTAGACCTGTTTTGACAGAAAGGGAAATAGGCACTTCCTATAGAAGTTTTTGAAGCTGGTCACATATAGGCCAGTATATGCTCTCTACTTCTCTTTGAACTTCAGAGACCTTTGGCTGAGAACAGGAAGACTGTCCTCATGTGACTTAAACCAGTTTTCCCATCAATAGTCCAAACATGCAGAGTCCAGAGAGGTAGTACGTCACAGAGTGTCATAAACGCTAACAGAAGTATCTTTGTATCCAATGTTGTATCATAATAGTTCAGCTACTATAATTAACTGATTATCAATTTAAAATGGAAGATAGTAATTAGATAAGTAACTTTAATATCTACTTTAATCATTATTAACATTAAATTTTTAATTTGTTTCCTAAAAAATGAATTCTGACCATTCAATTTGGCATTTGCTTGCTAGCACTATTTGCTAGCTATGTTCCAAGATCCAGAATTCATCTACATTTGAATAATTCAGCTTAGAGAGGGGAGGGGAGGATGTTGTCTGTGATGTTGCCTTCTAAAATCTGTGTGTGCCCACAAAAACATGGATATGCACTAACACACAGGTTTTGAAAAGCCTTATCATATGTGAAGAAGATAATGGAAAACTTCACACAAGATAGATTACAGCTTTGTTTCAGTACAAAATTTACAGCTTGTTTTATCTAATACTTTAGATTTACATGTCTGGCTCAAAGGCTCGGTTGTACTGGGCACACATTCTCAAAGTGACCTTGGGTTATTTTTGGAGTGCAGGCAGAGTCCACTAACCAATCCTTCCATTATTCTCCTTGAAGTCCCAGCCTTGACATTTTCAGATGATTTGCAAGCAGTGAGCATGCACTGCAAGCACTGCTGGACCCAGTTCCATCCCCTTTGAAGTCAATAGTTATTTTCACGTTGAGTTCAATAAACACCTATAATGAAAGGTGATCTGATGTTGCAATTTAGTTAGTGCTGCCACTTGTTATAGAATCTGGGCTAAAATTCACCTCCTGAACCTCCATTTTATCCTGGATGATCCCTTTACATCCGTTCTAAAAAACTGCATTAATTAAAATGTAATTACAAAAAAAGTTACGTTTATTACTCCGTGACCATTGTAGATCTATGCAATTAGTAGGGAAGCATATAGATGTCACTAGCATAATTTTTTATGATCTACTAGCCATGAGGAAGTTAATTGTTTCCTTGGTAATTAGAGAAAGCAATGTGCTAAAAATTTAGAGGCCTATTTTGATGAAGTATCTTTGTGGTATCCAGTTTGTTCAAAAGGGATCAGTTGTTGCCCTGTATGACAAGCAGAAAATTCATCTCACTGAGGACAGCCTAAACCTTGGGTGAACACTGATAGAAGTGACCCAGCAGATAATGAGTACACTGAGAGTAGGGAGGAGCTGACTTCTGCTTCATAAATCCTCCCTAGTGTTAATGTCTATGTTGTACAACAACCAACAATGTAAAGAGACGTGACAGAATGCTCACACTATTGGGAGACCCAAGCGTGTGCAAACAGGTGCAACTGTCTTTTCTATGACTCTTATACGATACGTGTCAAACATCCTGATGAATTATTTGACCCAACATGCAAAAGAAACCCTTCTGATTATCACGGGAGGTAATGGTTATGTTTGTAGTGATTATGTTAGGTTAGTCAGGGATCTAGATTGATGTCAATACAACAGTTTCAAAACACATACATGAGTAGGAAAAGAAGCTAAACTGTGTGGTGATAGCCTCTGGGAAGTAATGGAAGCAATAGGTTCGGCATAAATCCAGATCCCATAGAAAGTTATTTATAGTTGCCTGATGTATACTACAGGAGGTATGAGTCTTAGCCTGACCAATTATTCTTCCCTCAAAATCTACTATAAAAATGTATTTACATGATGACAAAAGCCTCTTAATTTTTTCTGAATTAGCTGGGGAAAAAAAAGGGGGAAGAGGGAGGAAGGGAAATGTAATAATCCAACCCCACAGGAATATTCCCATGAATTCCAAGGGAAAGTAGCTTTGGAAACACAACAGAGTGATATGAAGGGACTTTAGGCATACAGGCCATATCTACCATCTGTTAGATTTTCCAATTTTACAGGGCTTGAAAAAGGCACTCGCCCACTTGCAGTAATGAGTGAGAAACAGTCTCTGAGGAGTACAAGCAGCAGCAGGGTGAACTTCACAAGACTGTGTCTACTTCCTTGAAATGCTATGGGGCTACTGGTAAAGAAACAGATTAAGTCTGGGCTGGTGGAAGAGACTTCCCACCACTCTAAGTATGAATATCATGCTACTAGTAGAAAATGACTGTGCAAATAAGTCAACAGATGGAGTTTAAGAATACTCTTTATTCTTTTTTCTGAAGCATCTGGTCCCAGGAGATGTTAAAGACAGGACACTAGGAGTGCTGGGTCACTACTCTGATTTATTAAGGCAGTTACTCTGCTCCAAATAATTTGAAGACCTGTTAACATGACAGTCACTGCAATATCAGCTGTGTTCAGCAGCAAACATTTTTTTTCTAAAAACCTAGGGACACAGGATAAGCTGAATCCTTTTGTTGTCAAAAAGCAATGGGACAGAAGTGCTTTTCTCTCATTTTAAGCATATGACAAACTCCTGCAATGTTAGTCACACACCTTAGACCATAATTTAGTGACAAAATCATACCACTCACAGACAGAAAAATATGTCCACCATTTACTTCCCTAGCTCTTTTTTATTTAGACACTGACTAAACAGTGCCAAACTAGACCTGTGTGGTACCTTCCCTGTAATAATAGTAGACACAGGGAGGGAAAGTAGAGACGCCAAAAGGTTTCTCATAGAACTAGAAACCTGAAATATAGAGTACTAGTTTTCTTTAAACTTTCCATTAGGGATCATTTGACGGTCAGTTGGCTGAATTTAAAATATGCAAGCTGTACATTTCAAGTATTTATGATTTTTTCAACCACAGCCAGGCACGTGGTTTGAACAGTGAATGTAACTAACCATTGGAAACTGGGAAATGGAGCAGATTTTCCATCACATGAACTTCTTCCATCAGTGTAGTCAGTGTTTCCCCTTCCTCCTATTCAGGCAAAAAATAAGGGTTTAATGCAGAATAATCCTTCCAGTGAAAAAAATCTGCCTAATGTAAGGTTTTAGTGATTATTATTTCTTGTCTTGCACCCCATGCCTCGTCTTGCACACTATGCTGAACTACTTGCTAGAGGGTACATTGAGGTTTACCAGGCTGTATATGTAGTACTGCTCACATCTTAATCTCCTTTCTTATGAACAATTATTTGCTACAAAGGATGAGAACTGAAAAGGACAAGAACACAGTCACTCCAGGAGGAATAAATGGAAGTGGACTGCTTGGAAATTCATCAAAAAAAGGCTGTTTTTATAAAACACCTCAATTTTTCACATACAAGAGATTCAGATGAGCATGAAGTTTAACTTCTGGAAGACTTGAACTTGTCACCATTGTTGGTTCTTCCAGTCTACATCTTGCCTATCAAAGAGCCGTGGGAAATTATGCAAAACTACCAGGTGGTCCTGTATTCTTTAATATTGTAATTTTCTGTCAGTCTTCCAGTGAAGTGTTTTATTGCCTGTTGTCCTGACTGTCCTTACCATTCTCAAAACCAACCAGCAAGTGATGTCATAATTTGGAATCTATTTCTATGTCCTCTGACATTTAAATGGCTGAAACACATCTGGTACACTGGTTAGGCAAAGTCACTCCTTACTGAACCTGTCAACTCTCAATCTTATGCAATTTTCTGTTATGAAGATAGAAGCACCTATAGACACAGACATTTTTTTCCAACATATGCACACAGCCAATTTTACTGTAGAGTGACTAATATCTCTGGATCATTAAAATATTTTTCAGTCAGTATATTCATAACTATAACTAAATTTGTGCATTAAACTACACTGGGCTGTTCCAGAAAGCAGCCTAGCAGTTTTCATGACAGACAGAAATAAAAGGCAATGAAATTATGCTGATTTTTAAACATAATTTTCCAGTAGTTTAAGAAGAATAAGTTTTTCATTTAAAAAAGCCAGCAGGATCAGCAGGCAACTAAGTTCTGTTTTAGTTGAAAATCAGTGGGAGGGAATATAAAGCCATATTTTTTTTTCCTAAACGGAACTGGAGCAGCAGCAAAGCTAACAAGTTGTAATCAGCCAAGATTTTTTTTTAACATATCACAAAAAAGGTACTTTTTAAAAATCCAGAGCACCCTAGTGCAGTATTACAAAGCACATTTTCTGCAAGTAGTTATTCTTGCAGTAGAAAGTACAAAGAAAGAAATATCTCAGAGAAAGTAGGAGAGGGGATTGTTATACCCATTTATAAGTATAATTTGGGTTATTTGTTTATATTTAGAAATGCTTCAATAACCAACTATGTCACACTGAATCCCTCCCAAAATTTAAATTAAAAAAAAATATCCCTCTCATGACAGGCAAATACTTACCACCCTAATGTCAAGAAAAACAAAAAATCCTTCCAGCTCTCAGTTCAGCCTTTCTCAGTAGAGTGGAAATAGTGAAGTGGGTTTTCCAGCTTGCTACAAAGGTTAAAAAATCAGATAAATGGTAAACCAACTGTAAGAGACAGCTCTGGAGAAATCATTACTAAAGATTGTCCTGCTAACCTCCCTTCCACAAATGTCTCCATTGACTTTACTGGGCTTTGGATCACACCCAGAGTGATTTGTTGCCCACTGCTCTGTCAGCTGAAGAGAGAAAATCTCTCAAATAGGCAAATCCTAGGCCACTAGGGCTCTGAAGACTAATGCCAATAAAGTGAACTAGCCAGAAATTTGCTGCCTGCCAGGACACATCCACTAAAAAGCCATGTTTAAGCAGATACCAAAATTCTGCACTGAACATTTGGTTCAGTTTCCAAATGGTCTCTAAGGCCTAAATAACTTTGTATTTTACAGGAATTAAGAGCTATGCTAGCTGGTACAAGCATCAGAAACTGGGAAAGGGTGCTTGGCTCAGAGTAGGGGTTTGGGCATTGCTGTTCGCTAGGCTGTGCTGTCTTCCTAAAGAGGAGGCTTTGGATATGCTGATGGAAAGGTGAACAACCCTGCAATGACACAAATGAAAACCTCTTCTGAAAACATTTCTTTCTTTGCCTCTTCCTGTCATAAAGATTTTTTAAAGTAAAAATATAAATATAAAACATCAATATAAGGGGAGAGTTATATGAGAGTTACGTATCAACGACAAACCAGATATTTGTCCAAAAATACATTGGACCGCAACACATGGTAGGCTGAAGCCACTTCCCAGGAGCTCTAAGAAAAGATAGAGCAAGAAATATGAGACAATTTTAATACTTAAGCAGTAAAATTAAAGGGCTACAAATTGCAAATATTAGTACAACGTGAAGTTAAAAGGTAATAAACAGCTGTTTGAGGGTCTTGAAAAATTCCTTGAAAAACCTATTCATAAGTTTAAACTTTGCATTATACTATGCACTTCGTAGAATAACCTCCATGTTACAAAAGGTATTAGATTCCTGGAAGATGCTTAATTTATACATAGGGGTATTTTAATCCATTGCACCAATACACTAAATGATATATTAACCTTCATTGCACCATTGGCATCACTATGCCATCACTGGCCATATTCTGATCAAGAACAAAATGTTACTGTTTCAGACCCCTGTTTTTGAAAAATTGATACATTCTCTTGCAAAAACAGCACATGCCAAAACTGACAATCTCTCTGACCCAGATTAAGTATTTCTGCTCAAGTCCATTTTAAATTTAAATTGGTCACCAACAATGTGACTATGCTTTTTGCTCGGTTCCTATATTTGTCTCTAGCAGAAAATGACTTGGCTTTTTCACAGAATCACAGAATGGCTGGGGTTGGAAGGGACCTCTGGAGATCATCTATTCCAACCCACCTGCTAAAGCAGGTTCACCTGGAGTTAATTACGCAAGAATGTGTCCAGGTGGGTCTTGAGTGTCTCCAGGGAAGGAGACTCCACAACCTATCTGGGCAGGCTGTTCCAGTGCTCTGTCACCCTCAAAGTAAAGAAGTTTTTCCTCATATTTAGATGGAACCTCCTGTGCTTCAGTCTGTGCCTATTGCCCTTCATCCTACCATTGGGCACCATTGAAAAGAGTCTGGTCCTATCCTCTTGATGTCCACCCTTGAGATATTTATAAAAATCGATGAGATGCCCTCTCAGCCTTCTCCAGGCTGAACAGACCCAGCTCTCCCAGTCTCTCCTCATAAGAAAGATGCTCTAGGCCCCTAATCAACTTCATAGCCTGCCACTGGACTTCCTCCAGTAATTTTGGGACACCATCTATAAATTTTAGTACACGTTTTCTTTCATAGGAAAGGCAAAATTATTGAAGATTTCTATTATTAGTTTTTAGTCACACAGAGGTCCAGAAAAGACAGATGACCTCCAGATTTGATATTTAATTGACTGCAGCTGTTCTATAGTCTGAGGAATAATTGGCATGTAAAAGAGCATTAAGCTATGAGCACTGTGATTCTTTCACCCTCACAATAACATTTTTCATCGTTAAGGTAGAAGAATGACCTGCATGGCTGACCAAACCAAGTCTCAGGTCACTTCTATAATTAAAAAGATAGGTAAGATCAATAACAGCAAATGGTAGCACTTTACAGCACAATAACTGGTTACATGTAGTATAACTGGCAGTAACAACCTCATATTTATTAAGGCTGAGTGAAATTAGAAAGAGGAAGAGAAAAACAGTGAAGTGCAATTGTATATTTGTTTTCTGGTCATCAATATTTAGCTCGTTGTGGAATTTCAGAGACTCATTGATTGAATGTGGAGAAGTGTAATCAGCACACTGATTTTATTTAAGCATTGATCTTTCAGTCAAAAGCCACATAGCCCATCTCCTCAAGAATTTCTGACTTGTCAAAGCCAGGCAAAAAGCACCACAACAAACAACATAGACTGTGCTCCATTCTACACACACGTAGATAATTGCACAGACATCAAGACACCTCTTCAGGCAATATACTGCCAGGACCTCCAAAACCAAGATGGGGTTCTAGTGTTCAAGTAGCAACACTATGTATGACTCTGATTTGGGGGAAAAAATTAGATAAAGTTTAAAACACAAAAACTTTTTCAGACTATTAAAGCACTGCACTCCTATTGTCTGCGCTCTCTTTCTGCAGTCAAGAGCCATGCAGTAACCTGATAATTGGCACCATGCTGTATTGAGGTAAACTTATCAAAAATCAATAGATTCTTGATTATGCAAAAATACAGTATCCTAATGGGATGGAGGACATCTCTCATTATATAACTGAGTTTAAAAATAAATCCAAATTTAAAATCTCTTGGGGAATATTTTTTAACCTTAAAACAATATTTCTTAAAAATAATAAAAAACTTGTTTAGAATGTACAGGTATTAAAAAAGCAAACACTGATTTTACACTCCTGACACTCATCTCTCGTAGGTGTACATCTACTGGCTACTATTATTTCATCTACACCATTTGTCATAAATTCCAGTACTGTGAGTACTCTGATTTAAACTGGCTGAATCTCTTCTTCCATGTATGTAGAACATTAACAGTTTGGTGGGCAGTGCCAGGAAACTAGAGTCATTGGGAAACCCAGAAACCTGGTTGTCCTGGAGGAAGATTTCTGCCTTTTACCCTGTTTTCAGGGTGTTTAACCTGTTGCAGTTGTCATGACAATAACCTTTTGCTATCAATTTAAACTGAGTTTTAAGTTGCTTGTTGTTGAGCAAAAAAATAATTGTACACCTGTAAATGATACTACTCAAACTTTAGCCTTTGTTGGCTGACAGCCCTCTTGAAATACAGTACACAGCAAAACTGTATCAAGATTAGAGAGCCTAACTGGTGATAACTTTCAGTGTTATTATCTTAATAAACTTTCTGTACTTGATTAGCCTGGATAAAGAAGATATAGATCAGTCATGATAGCTGGAAAACTAGAGATAAGCTGGTCATCCTTTCAAGATAAAAACGCCCATCTGTTCTAAGATTGTAATCAAGAACGTGTGCTGATATTTAGTCTATTTCTACATGGCCTCTAGCTAATTAAATACTAAGATGCAATCCATTGTTAATGCTTTCTCTTTTCATTTAACTCCCTTCATTGTATCCAGTCAGTGCCTTTTTAAAGATCACAGCACACTAAAAAGCCTCATAGAAGGTTATAAAAGCCACTTACACCTAGTCATCCATACAGTTGAAGGGTTCAGGAGCAGCAGGGTTTTTAATTCACTGCTCTTTGGTGAGAGCAAGAAATGTGGCTGTACTGCAAATCCAAATTCAGATAACTCCATACTTCAGGGGGCTGTAGCTAATGTACAAATTTTCTTTTTCTTTTTTTCCCATATTGCTCTTAATGTTCCCACTGTGGATTCTTTGCTGTTCTGATTTATGGGGGTTTGGTTTACAAATTTAGGGGGTGTAGGTTTTGTTTATTTATTTGCAAAGTTGAGAAAGAGAGATTACCAACACATTACTCATCCAGGAGTGTGAATGAATATGTATTAGGACTGAAAAGGATTAGGTGTGGAGGTGATTTTCTGCCAACCTTCTCTATTTTGCAAAGATATATTTGAATGGATTATGGAAAAGCAGTAACCTCTCCTAATTAAGGTTGCTGGTAGTACTGCTACAGTATTGCTGCTCTTCAGTTCTTCCACCATGTAGTTACTTCTGCCTGTGTCTGGATATTTTTTTTTCCGTGTTATTTTTTAGAATACAAACCTTTTCCTTGATTATCTGGAGTGACTTATCAATTTGCAGCACACAAAACTGTTTGCAGTCTATATGCCTCTATCTCAGGGGTGTCAAACTCATAAATGTAGGAGTTGTTACATTTATACAGTCCTAAAATGACATTCGGCCCTTTGAAGGCAACCACGAGGCTGATGTGGCCCCCAGTGAAAATGAGTTTGACACCACTGCCCTATCTGATCAACTAAAATCTGTTGTGCTTTGAACTCAGAAATATTGTGAGGTATATCTTTGTTATATCAACTGTTATGAAAGTATCTCCTTACAGTCTTTATTCATAGAAGTGCTCTATGTTGACTGTTTAATCATACATTAGTATGCAGCCTACTTTTTTAACCTTAAAACATTTGGTACAGAGGTCATTTCCATGCTCCAACGAACAGATTAAGCCCTCATTTTTCAGCAGGAGAAAACTAAAATAAAACGTTGCATTTCACATATTACTTGCCTTGTTTACTTGCATTGCCACTACTACATCTGCTATTAATACAGCTCTCTTCCATTGGAATTTGACTATTCTGCATTGTGTTCTACCTCTCATTTCTGGGTTATCAGATGACTTCACTATGTGATGGTTTTGACAAAGCTGCCCTGAGTGATCAAGGACCCCTGGCATTGCAATGTTGTGCCACTTCTTGGTTCTCTGTGTTGACCAAAAATATTCTTCCTTCAAGGAACTTCAGTGTTTGCTGCGCTAGGTTTTTATTCCAACCACTAATGTCATCACAAACAAATTTCATATCCATTTTAGCACCCCTCATTACACTTGTTTATCAGGTCACACTTTCAAACAGCTGTCTCTACCATGGATTCCAACTTAACTGCTAGCTGTGCTTTATTACACTATTTCTCTGTCTCTCTCTTTTCCAGTTCCTGTGGCCCTTCTTTATCTTAGCCCCTGCTATGCCAGGTGTCCTCTCCAAATTAGTTCCAGAGCTTCTAGGCATACATGTTTTTGTGTCCCCATCTTCCTCTGGGGAGGAGAAAAAAAAAATTTAAAAAAAAAAAAAAAAAAAAGCAATTTCCATGCAAGCCTTTGTACCCTATTTTATCTTAGCCCTACAGGCAAGCAGACTTCTAACATAGCTTTAGGAGCTTCTTGCATGCACCTTCTCTCTAGAACTTTTCCCACTTCCTCAGCAGTGAACCCAAGTCTAAGATAAGCATTCCTTCTTTGTTCCTATCCTGATTTCCTCCACTGTATTTTTTCTTTCATGCCTCTTTTCTTCTTGTACCAATTTTCCTTCTAATTTTAATCCACTGTCTGAAAGCCACCAACAAATTTCACAAAACACTCCAGATTAATTCATTAGCATCTGTGCGAGCACACTAACATAAATTAATCTTTGAACATCAGAACTTTATATATTATAGAAATCTTAGTCATTTAGGAGTTCTAATAAAACCTTATCACATTATTCATGAGGTTTATCTTGACAGAAGAAAAAATGAAGCAATGACCATATATCATTGTAAAGTGCTTTAGTTTGCTAGAGCTAGGTTTTATAAGTGTCAAGAAATATACATGGAAACAGGAAATCCAGGCAGAATATAGTAGTATTTCAAACATCTAAAGATGATGAGCAAATTGTACTACCAGATGTTTCCAGTTGCCACTGAGCAGCTTAGTTTATTTCAAGCAATGGGTGTTAGGTCGGACATCAGAGCACTGAAGACAAATTAGACCTGCTATTTCTATTCCTCTGTATATTCAGTCACTCCCACTGTTATTGTCAAATCAGTGTAGAAATATCCCTCAATAGATTTTTTTCTGCAAGGATCAAAAGCCATCCCTCCTTTCCTAAACACACTTACATACAGCTCTTTTCCATTTCCTGACAAAAGCCATCACTGGCACCAGTGCCAAGCATTTGTGAATAATCATGCCTGCAGATACCCAATGTACAAATTCATACTTCTGCTTTTTATAAACAGTGCTTCAGCTACACCATCTGAGCACAATAAATGAATTCAATGTAACAGTGGGTGTTGTTCAGTTGGACATACATTCACCAAATCTTTTCAAGATTAAATTTAACTTCATTGCTACTTTTCTAATGATTTTCTTGAGGAGGGAGGTAGATGGAGGGAAGACAGAGTGAGAACAAATTGTTCTCACCCTACGATTAGGATCCACGTGAAAAAATAGGCTGTCCTATGTAACTTAATATTTGCTTCCCACAAAATAAATTCAAATGCCCTGAGAAGATGCAGATGACATGCCAGTCTCATTCATCTTAAGGTGTCAGGCCAGCCAACTCCATTCCTGTTGATGAAACTTTTATCTCATCAGCAGTCTCTCTGTCATTCCTTGACTGTCTTAGTGATTTAGTTTTGAGCGCAGATTCTTGTTGGGTATTTTTTGTTTGTGGGATTTTTTTATGACAGCCTTCCCTCAGTGTGGGGGGGTAGCTTCTAGAGAATGCCTTCTTGCAGTCTCTATAATTTCCTTTTATTTGTGACATACTTCTGAATGCTTCAAAGTACAGATAAGTAGGACTCCAAAAAAAGGAGTATATATGCTGATACTGTAATTTTTCTCATCTAACTTTAATTCTGCAATGTGAGAGTTTAGTGTGATCTGGCTGTCCACATTTCTCTGTAGCTGGTGGGAGAGATTTTATGATTTTCCTGTTGTAAGGTGGTATGTGCAGAGACTGGCTAAATTAATCACGTTTTGGAGCATACACAGGCTCTCTGCTGATATGGGTGAGTCCAGAAGATATCTAACTTCACTGGTAAAGTAACACTTTAAGTATAAGTCACCTTATACATGCATAGCTGTTCTAGAATGTGCAGAAAGCACAGTTTTCCTGAAACCTCATTCTGTCTATCCACGTAGTTTCCTAGAAGCTTTTTCTGCAAATAGCTTCTAGTTAGAAATAATAGGGAAAAGAACAAACACTCTGAATGCTAGCAGCAGCATCTCTTTCAAAAGCTATTTGCATATACAAATTAACAGTGCAAATATTTCTTTCAAGGCTTGCACACTAAGAAAACGAACATTATTATTCTTGTTGAAAGATGGTGCTGCAGGTTAATACTTTCCATAGCCATATGTGTTAGTTTTCATTCATGTGGTGCTATATCAGTATGCCTACTAATGGGCTGAGTAAAAGGCCCTGAAAAACCATGCTGGTCCTTGGAGAGGTCAGTGAGTTTCCAAGGCAGAAGCACAACACAGCTAAATGACGTGATGCTGCGATGCTCCGTCTCCTGCCTGGGTCCTGGGGACCCTGGGTGAGCTGCTGAGAGTCTTCCCGTCTACTGCAAATGGGACAGGTCATATGCAGGGTATGCAAAGTGGAGGGAACCTCACACCAGAAAGTATGCAATGTGGCCCTTTTTAGGTTTTAGAAAAGAAAAATCTTAGCTTTAAACAATGAAAGAGTAAAATCTCGGTTAATGAGAAAAAACATAAATGGTTTAGGAATGGAAGTTATAAGGCATGGAGATGATCGGAGAGAATATGAGTGAATGAGGTCTCAGGCCTTGTATTACTGGGAGGCAGAGAGGTGTGACAATTGACAAATCTATGCCATCGGGGTGTTTTTTAGATACCAGAATGTAGAAGCTAATCAAAGGCTTTTTCATGCCAGAGTAGCCTTCAGCCCTGCCTAGTCTACTGTGCTACAGCTGTCTGTGCCCAAATTTAAGATGATTAAGTTCTTTTAAAAATCTAATTTTAGTCACTGTGCACTTTTTTCTTTTTTTCTTTTTTCGTTTTTTTTTGTGACAAAGGTAAAATTTCTTCCTGACCATTGCTGATACTATAATCAGCTTATGTCCTGAAATGTGTGATTTGATTATCCTTATTATCTTGGCATTCACAGCTATAAAAATGTTATTAGTGATCATAAAAGTATCTGCCCCTTTTTATTCAAGTCCAATTATTTTACTCGGCTACCTCTTGTAGCAATGTATTCAGCAGGTCAAATTTATATTGCATATTTGAGCTGCTGAAGAACTTTATGGTCCACAAATGAAGTTTAAAATTTTACAAATCTTACGAGAGCAAGGCTTCCCGGTGATTTGATAAGTACTTCCTGCTCACCTGAGGATGAGAAGGGTAGTGCAAGGATGCTTCATGATGCTGTATTTATTTCACTGTGAGTTTTAGGTGCATCCTTGAGATTCTGAGGTCATATACTTATTTAAGCTATTGGAGAGTAAGACCAAAAAATTGAGTCATCCTGAAGGAGCTTTGATATTGCACTTCATTTCCAAAGCCTGTGGCTATAAAGTCATGTTATATTTGTAGTCAGACATCACTCCTGACACCCCGTGGGGTGAGCTCACTGACCTGGGTTATACTGGGTGTCAGACTAGACACCCCGAACTTGACTTTCACAAGCATTTGCAGCCCCTTTAGAAATTTCTGCCAAGCCACAAGAAGTGCCTCCCATTTTCTCTTGACTGAGAAAAAGTTAAAATCTGGCAGAGGAACAGTAATGTCAGAACAGGACTTCCATAGGGTTCGATTCAGGAGAAGACATCATCCCCTGGCACGCTCAGCCCCAGCTGAGGCTGTACAGGGGCTGGCAGGGAAGGGTTAAACGTGGCAACAGAGGAGAATTAATGGTCAGTGTCAGAAACAGCAAAGCAGCATCTGAGAGGCCAATACCCCGCTGGGCATAAACTTGACCTCGTGCTGACCCGCAGCTGCCAGGCAGCCCAAAGAGCCACGGCCAGGGCCGAGGCGAAGCTACGCGACCTGGGGACGCCGAACTGCTGTGGCGGTGACCTCCGGCTGTGATTTATTGACTGGCGTCTCTGCATGCTTGACTAGGGCTCTGCTCGCCAGTGAAAGATGTATTGATTACACATTAGTCTGCAAGGGCGGGCTGGCATCGCTGGCTCTGGAGAAACACGGACCAACTCTCACACATTATTAGGTTTGGCATAATTCTAAGAGGACACATAGGATGGTTTTATTTTACCTGGCAGCCATGACATTCACTGATATAAAGGATATAATCACAGAATCTGAGTAAGATATTAATGTGGAATTTTGTACTATAACTCTGGGAGCTTCAGGCTGGAAATACATACACTGCTTTATAACATGTCACCATGTAATTTAGCATCCAAAACACTCTATCCATGCATATTTTCTCAATTTCTGTCAGCTGAAACTCTGAAATAAGGACATTAAAAAATTCTGGATCCAGTGACCAAAAATACCAGAAGGAAGTATGTTTCTTTAACTGCTTAGTTAAGTCACTTTCTGTTTATAAAATTGAAGAGTTTAAAAAAATAAAAAATACATGTGGACAAATGTATTTTAGTTATCCTTTTCCTATAATGTTTATTGTGACTCTGCATTATTTACATATTTCCTTTCAATTTTAAAGTCATTACTTAAAAAAGACTTGTTAAGCATCTACAAAATTGAATGTGGGTGAATGTGAACTATGACAGTCTTCTGTGTACTCGCTGAGTTCCAGAAAAAATGTGAGTTTAGAAATAAAATATATGATCTCTGTTCCAAATCACAACTCCCCTGGCAACAATTTAGGTCTTAATATCAGCCTGAACTCCTACATGATTTTAGAGAAACACCGTTTAGGTGAAAAATCATTTAAAAAATTGCTGTCATTATTTGTGAATAGCAATAAACATCACTCACGCTGTTTACTTTATCACTCAATTCTCAGTGCGGTTTGTCAGTGCTGGCCAAGGCAATGAAAACATTTAGTTAAAGAAAGAGGAAAGTCAATTTTTGAAGCTTTGTTAATGCAAGCAAACAGCACAGACACCTGTACAGCTTCCGATCGGGGCTGGCTCTGCACCCATTCCTGAGCTGCTGGGCTCTGTCTCCCACACTGGGCAGAGGCTCTTGCCCCAGGGCCACCCTGCTTGGCAGCCCAACTCTTCAGCCAGGGCAAGGAGAACACCCACAGAGACCACAGGAGCCAACACGTTTTGAAATTTGCTGTGTGCTTTGCCCCACGTCACCCTAAAATACCTCTCCACAGTCCAGATCTGGTCCCTGAGCTTCTGAGTCAGGAGGCACAGGTACAGCTTCCAACCACACCAGGACTGCATCAGCAGGCTCAGATTATGCCCCCTAAATAAATATCCTTACAGAGCACAGACTGAGAAGAGTATTTTTTTTCTTGTTTCTCCTATTTCTCAAGTTACAGGATAAGAAGAAATCATTTGGAGGTGGGCAAAAAAATACCAGTTAGATTTAAATAGTCTGATCTGATTCTGCCCTACCTTGTAGTTACTTTCTAGTGATTTAGTGCAAACTGTGAATAAAGGACCAGCTTTGCAGAAACTTTGAATTATAGCTAATTGTGTTAAGTTAATTTTGGTCTTATTGAGACCGTAGTACACTTTATTGATTGTAAACAGAGTAAATTTAAAAGCCAAACCATAAAAGCCTCAAGTCTACAGAAAGAAACATGATGTGTAAGCTTACTAGCAGCATATCACTCATTCTAATTAAAACAAAAATGCTGTGCTAATGGCAGAGGGGCCTGAAAAGGTGTTGTTCAGCGATGGTGAGATGTTTGCTTTTGACTGAATAACACATCTGAACCACATCACCAGCAAATGTTAAGAGAAGTCTGGATTTGCTAGAAGGAGCAGCCAGTGGTGGCTCATAAGGATCTGAGCCATGGTAACACAAATACAAAGGAAAGGCTCACCACAATGTGTTCCTTCTTGATACAGAAGTTAACAGTGCACTGCAGCCTGCTCTTCAATGAGAAATCCTATGAATGACTCAAATTTCCCTACATGTTTCAAGGCAACAATATACTTAAAGGTTAATATTTATACAAAAAGCTCACTTTTGGTTTGTGCTTAAGACAGAACACTTTAAAAGGAAAAGGAGACAACTCATCTTCATTGCGACAACAGTTATTGTAAAGCCTAATTTTACAGGAACACGTCACTTTCAGTGTGTAACCTGAGCAGCACTGAATCTGATCACTTGGAGTACTCAGAGATGACAACCATATGACTAAGGATAAGCAAATCAAATTCAGACTGCAGCAGATAACCTGGCCTGATGCACAGCAGGACGATTCAAGATCTATTGATAAAATTGCATATGTTACACAGTACAAAACTACTAAAATGAAAACAGGAATCATTATCCTCCAGACACACTAAAACTTTTAGTGTTCTGAAACAGGCACATAAAGGTGTTATCAACCACTTCATGTTAGGGCATTACATAGAAAATAAATCGAATATATGTCTAAATTTCAAAAATAATATCAGTGTCTGGAGACATGATTTTTAATTTAAAAAGGAACTATAGCTTGCAAGAAAAAATGCTTCTGCAATGACGGAAACTAGCAATGTATTTTGTATAACATCCGGTACACACTAAAATTTTGTTTCATTGCTGTGTTGCATTATATTACTTTGTTTCAGACAAATGGCATAAAAATCTAATCTACCAAGGGAAAAAGTTCTGTTTCTGAGGCAGGAGAAAAGTTTCTCCTCTGGGGTACAAGGCTGTTTTACCACACACAGAGCACCAGTCTACCTAGGCCATTTTTCTTGTTGGTGGGAAAATGGAACATATTTGTGAAAGTTTGCACTGAAGCAAAACATATTGAAATGATACTGTAATGATCAAGCTAAGTGTACCACAGAACTCAAATTTCAATGAAAGTTTCCCCTTGTAAAAATGGGAAACACATCTGAAAGGCATAATATAAATGAGTACCTCCCCCTGCCCCAGCCTCCAAAAAGTAAACAGAGCACAGCAATGACAAACCAAGCTGATATCTACCCCTCACTTCTACTGGAGCTCTTAAATAAGAAAAAACAATTATATCCAAATTTCTTCACATTAATCAAAAATCTTGCTAAAACCATTACTGAAGTACACAGAGCAGCAGGCAAGCACTGGCTGCAGCATTCACACTGCTGCACTGAGAAGCACACAGTCTATCCCTGCACAACAGTGAAGGGTCCTGGGTAGCATCACCTGTTGTCCCATTCATGGGACAGACACATGTAGAGGACCCACCAGAACATAAAAAAAGACTATGATGTCCACACCTTGACCAATCCCAGTAAGCCAGTCTGAGCAAAAGGGAGGAGAAGACATCTAAGGAAATTTGAAAGTCCAACAACCAGATGAACTGGTCTGAAAGTGAAATTCCCAGTGGAATTCTGCAGAGGCAAGCAAAGTGTGACCCAGCTGCCTCCAGCTGGCCAGCACATCTTTGAACCAAATCAGAGCTGAGTTTGGGCCTTACTGTTGTCCATATTTTTAAAAAAGCAAACTCTTTGAGCTCTTAGATATCAACAAAATTAGTCCATACATTTAACGTGGTTCTTTGACAATGTCTCTCACACTAGGCTACAACATATGGCATTCAGTCACAAATGGCCGTAATCAAAATACTTGTAAGTATGCTCCATGTAATAATATATATATATATATAACTTTTACGATGAAAGTGCTGAGAAACTGGAACAGGATGGCCAGAGAAGTTGTGGACACCCCATCCCTGGAGATGTTCAATGTTGGGTTGGATGAGGCTTTCAGCAACAGGACCTTGTGAAAGATGTCCCTGCCTGGGGCACAGGGGTTGGACTAGATGATCTTTGAAGGTCCCTTCCAATCCAAACCATTTTACGATACTATGACTCTATGATATACATACATCCAAAGAATAAAAGGCCCTATTTGCCACAGATTGTATCTATATTGCTGCTACATTATAAAGTAATTTTAGAATAGGTTAGAAATACAAATTATTCAGAAAGATTTTATTATGCTGTATCTATAAATTTGATCCTAATATTGTAGGATTTTTAAACAATTTAATAGCCACAGGTGAAACAGACACTCTGAGAGACAGCAGGGCTTTGGAGAGCGCATAGGTGAATTATGTCCATAAAGGACGGAGACATACTGCCAGGCATACTGCCTTTGGGAATGCTGAGGAAACAACAGTCGGCAGCATTTGCAGACAAGACCATACACTCCATGGTACCAGGATGCTCAAAGTGAAATGAAATCAAGGAGGGTAAAAAAAAATTCTGCATGGCAAATAACTACAAAGTGTAATGAAATTTCTATTTGTGGGTTGCAAAGCTAAAACTTTTTATTAGTGTGCAGCTGGGAGCTCTGTAGTTAACTCTTTCAGATAGCAAGCACTGTTCACATCGTTTACAATATAAATGTCACTAGCTAACCTGAAGGCTTGCTGTAAATCAAACCTGCACTGTATAAAAACTGTTATTTGTGTCCTAATGGGTCAAAGAGAAGAGGTGCCCTCTCTAAAAGAGCTGGATACCAGATTCCCCTTTCATTGATTGAGGTTTCAACTCTGGGTGCTTGAGTTTATGACAAAAGAGTTCACAACACTGCTGGCAGGAAGTCGATAGTTTGATAGATACCCTTTGCAGTTGGTCCTGTCTCTAGCACTTTAACCACGCTTTCACTCTGACAGTTATTACTGCTGCAATAAATTCTTCAGTAAAACAAATAGGCTCTCTGAAAATGTATTAGCCCAGGCACACTATTTTACTTAATATAACTGCAAGTCTTAAACTGGTAACTACCGTAGTAAATAGGCCAATATATTTAGAAAGAATCATGTGTGTGCGTATGCATTTACAGTAAGTTACCTAAAGTTCTCTTCAGTTCGGGTGGCACAGTATTTATTACACCTTCAGGTTATACTTTTAAAATTCACAAAGTGACTGACAGTAGCAAATGCTTTAAAAATCAATTTTATATAATGCTGTAAGTATTTTCGCCCAGTTCTCAATATTGCCTTGGTGAGTTTGCAGCCCAAATCCTTCTAGTGACCCCTAGACCCTTTGCTGCTGTTGAAAAACTATGCCCACTTTACTCATACTAGACCCTAATTGCTGTTTATCTTCCAAGAAATCCCAGCGCTATTGCCGTTTTCTTACAGGATGCTTAATAATGTTTAGTAACAGGTCCTGGCTGGATTGGGCTGGGAAAGTGATGGTGTCCAGAAGGTCTCATTGGTGTCCATAGGCACCAGCAATTCACTCACCCTCCCTCTGCCCTAGGGCATCTCTTCTAGGAGTGCTAGTCCCAAAGGAAATTTCTTTAGATTTTGAACTCTAGGTTCTCATAAGCTGTATTGCATGGCTTAATCAAAATAATTTCTAAGCAAATCTGCAAACATTTGTGCATTGCCATCAATAATAATAGGCAAAATGAGAAATGGGAGTTTTCTTTATAGTGTTATTGGCATTATTCTGTGTTGTCAGATTTCACTTTTTTCTGTGTGCATTCATTAACCATTTTCATTAGATGTAAGGTCTAGATTAATATTAAAGCTAATGTATTAGCAGCTGTCCAAATTCTCTCCATTTAGCCCACTTTCATAGAGAACCTGCCTACATACAGAACCCTTCAGCACGTCTTCCTACACCCAGAGACTTTGTGTCACTCAGGAGAGATGTCTTGAGACATCTATCCTTCAAGATTAAATGCATCCCTTCTGAGTGGCAGTTGCCACAATTGAAGTAAGCGTTTACTGCTAGTGCTCAGCCATGCAGCTAACTGCTCTGTAGCTGGCTGTGGCCTCTCGAGGTGTAGGACATTCATAGGGGAACACTGGTAATTTTGTTTTACCCTGCAGGCATGCAGTTTCTGGCTACATCGTGAGGAAATATCGTTGAGTCCATGCTGAGATTGCTGTGCCTGCTGCTCAGAGCTCTCATGAAAAGAACTAAAAGGATAAGAGCTCTCTTGACCTTTAAAGTCCACGTATTTGGGGTGATGGATCTCCCAGACATTTGGGGGAAAAAAAAAATCCCTAGCCCATTAGAAAACAAGTAAGGATAGGCTGAAAAAAGAAATCGAAATTCTGTCTGTTAGGACAAAGAGAAAAATTTGTGTGTTAGCAAAAGTAGAAGAAGTAGGTTGTAAAATAAAGTTCATTTCCACACTTTATCAATAAAGGCTCTTAAGGGTCTCCTGCTTCTTCACATTCTATTCTTGCCACAACAAAAAATTATATTCTTTTCACTTTTTTGATCCCCATTCTGTTTTTTCAGAACTAACCTGTCCCCCTTCTTACTAGTGATCAAATCAGCCAAAACATCAGCTTGTGAAGTGTAAGCAAGTGAAATGATGCAGAAAAAACATGTTCAGTCAAGCTCAGATATAATTCCTGGGACAATCTGTATGACCAGAAATCAAAGCAAAATATTACCAGTGGAAAAAAAGGGGAAAAAAATAACAAAACTCTCAGTGTCCAGGGTTCAATCTGGTAATTAGATCCAGGTTGGGCAAATGGTTTCATAAAACCAAGGTTAATTTCCCAAACACTCTCTCGCTGTCACCGTTTACTTACAAAACCAGGACACTCACAGAGATGTTTTTATCATTCCTCCACACACCGCATCTACTCTAGGAGAATCAAGATCCACCTTCCACACAGTTAAATCCTTACTCACCAAAGAAGAAGTGTCTTTAGCCAGTATGCCATTTTACTACACACCAACAATCATGTGAATATACTGTCTGTGTTACTGAGGTATTTGCCAGTTTAACCACCTCTACATCTGTGCCCTGACTCAACCCCTGAATTGGTTTGTAGAAATTTTTAAAGGTGCTGTGGCTGTTAGAAGTTCTGCAAGAATACAACACAATGCTGTTCGAACGTCTTGTTGCTCTTGACAGAGATTCATAGTGAGGAACAAAGTGATATGGCCCTAAAGGGAAAAGAAATAACAAACTCTTCATGTAATATATTGATTAAACAGAAGCAAATAACATCTACCGCAGTGGCATGGAAAAGTTTGCAACACTAATCTATTTCATTTTTCTAACAGCAGCATTTTCAGTTACTGTATTTCACAACTGGAAGTCCATTTGGATTTAACAAGGTAAGGCTCAGCTCTTTCAGTCTTGGCGTAGGATAGCATGGGCCTGAACAAAACCACAAAATATTTTGCTCCCTTTTATATTTATATAAATAATGCTATTATTTCCAATAGCCCATAATGCTTACTTTGCCGTGTATGCTCCAGACAGAAAAGATGGAAAGCACAATAGAACCCCCCGTTAAAATAATAAATGGATTCAGGTGGGAATAACAAAGCAGGAAGGGAATAATCATGCTGGATAGGACCAAAGACCTAGCAGGCAGTGCATCCCATAAAAGAGTGGGCACAAGTCTTCTTCAAATCATCAGGGGCTTCCTCACCTATCTCCAGCTCTGAATTAATCTAAGTGAGAGAGCAGAACCTTATTTAAAAAAAATTTTAAAAAACACCTTGACACCTTGATGGCACTGAACTAGGATCAAGTGTCTCCCTGAGTAATGCGCAATGTCAAGACCTATAGCAAGCTCTGGTGAATCTCAAATCTGTGGCAGAATCAGAGGAAGACTGAGATTATCTCCACCACCTTCAAGAGAACATTTATGAAGAACGAGTTCCTGTGCAGCCTGTGATGCTGTCCTCCATTGTTAAAAAAAAAAAAAAAAAAGGGAATCTAGAATAACACCCCAAAACACCTGTTTTATGGCAAGAAAAGGAATGTGACTTTATTTGTAACGAAAAGGGAAGGGTGTCTAAATCTCCACACAATCTCGACTTGAAAAAAAAATAATTAAAATAAGTCTGGTCATTACCAGATGGCTAAGGAAGATGAGGAGTAGGGCAAACAAGAATACATGATATTTCCAGCTAATACTTTCCCAGACACCAACTGTTTTCAGTATGGGAACTTCCAGAGCTGGATGTGGTTTCTACATATTTAGTAATCTTCAAAGGATTTTTCTTCCATAAACTTGTCCAGTTTCTCTTGAACCCATCTCAATTTTTACCATTCAGGAAAAGAAACAGAGAGCCAAGGACAATTGCTCATGTGCCTAAGACCAGGACAAAAGTGACGTGGGTTTGACTTCAGATTCTTCCTTTCGTTTATCTGTAGTTTTGACACTAAGATCCAGATTCATCTTACCTTTATTAGGCCTGTAGTAACTTTATGCATGGTGAAGAAAGAAAACCACTGTCAAAACTGATTTGTACACTGAAGAACATGAACACAGGCCTCACAACTCTTAGAAGAACTCCAAGATGTTCTCTCACATCTCTTTACATGTAGACTACCTATCAGACAGATACCTATAAAGGAGCCAAACATTTATTTCCTTTGTCCTTCACACTGAAATTACTGTGCCAGCAGGCTGTGGCAAGCTATGATTTAGGGGATTCTGAAAAACTGAAAGCCTTAGAAGAGTTCTGAGTAATGGCAAAAGGTGAACTTCCCAGTCCAGGTGAAGAGAAATGACACATACCTCAGGGTTGAGGACAGACCATATTATGGCAGTCCCAGACACATTTAAGGCCCTCTCCAGTGCACAAATATGCTCTCCCACACTTCTTTCTGCAGAGAAGAAGGTACTTTGTAATACCCTTGATCACACTAGACAATGTGGACAACCGGAATTTGAACTTAAAAGATGCAGCAATGAGATTAGGTGCTTGACTTCTCCATCAGTAAAAATGGAAGACTACATCTTCAATAACGTTGTCACTGTTTAGCTTGTGTATTTAGATGTGTGATCTGTCAAGACTTAGACACAGCTCTAGTTTTGCATGCTGATACAAAGTCAGTTGGAAGGGTGTACTCTGTGTAGGAGAAAACATGAGTAGTCTTATGTTTCCAACTAACTGAGTGCAAGATCTGCACCTTAGACTGGCAGCCTTTTTGGACCAAATCCATCATTTGTTTTTACGCATGTATTTTGCATGAAACAACGGATTCCTACTGTCTGTTGGGATTGCTAAAATATGTCAAAAAGAAGATCCTGCATCCAAGAGACCAGTAGTTGCAAAGTAATAGTGCTGGAAATTCAGTCAAATCATATGAATGGATACGTTCTTCATACAATGGCCATGGTTTCCTTAACTATTCAAAAAAGAAAAAAAAACTTCATAACACAGAGCAGTACTTAGAATCGACCTTTTTTTCATAATAACTTCTTAGCTTAGCATACAAACTTGAAGCTGTTTCTGATGGATTCATTCTTGAGGACTTGATATATAGATTCATGATTTTTCCTCATTCTATTCTGTTTATTAATATGTGCAGAGTCAAGTTGAAAGAAACCAATAGGACAATTACTGAATAGATTTTCCTCTATCACTAATATTTCCTCTTGTTCTTTTCCTTGTCTTGTCATTCTTGCAGAAGGCCTCTGCTCCCCTCCATGCCCTTGCCCAGCCTTCCCAGGAGACAAACTTTGCTGTTAACATCAGCTTATTGATTTTTCTTCTCTTTCTATGGAGATTTCTATGTTCAGTCACTTTGCTGCAGAAAACCGGACCTTGGCTCTTTCCCTAGCCACACTGGACACATATTTGCTGACATGTCGTTTCAATTAGACTACCCCAGAGCTGCACAGAAACAGGAAACCACTCCTCAACCTCAAACCAATCCAGACACCGGAAACCAGGGGTAGACAGAAGCGAGCTGCAGCTTCATTAACGACAGTCAGAGCAGCAAAAAGCAGTAGTTGCAGAAGGACAACAGACCTTCTGTTTGAGACATGCTGTGCTGAAAGGCTTTAGTTAAACTCATTAGTTATCCTTCACACTTTGCTGTCTCAAGAGCTATTTCAGCGCATGCAGGTAGCACTGGCTATCAGTGAGCTAAATATGTCTGTACCAAAGTCACACTCAGTAACAAGTTTACTGCAATGAAAGGACATACAAACCTCTTCAGGTCCTCCTGGCAGTGTAGCCAGGACATTAGGGAGTTCAGTGTGGAAAAAACATATCCTGCCACTGAGGAAGATATAACTGTAGTTAGACAGCTGTCTAGTAAACTAGAATGTCTCATACTTAAGTCAGCTTAAAAGTAGCAAGAGTGCTACATTACATTGCCTCCTGGTATGTAGTTGTACTCTGAGAGGCGAACAGAAGAAGTACTTGGTGGGGAGGCAATCTCTACTATTCTCACATAATCATCTCTAATGGGTTCTTCAATCCAGAAACTAAATTGGGTATGGTAACGTTTCAAGCTACTTTATTTTTTAAAATAGTCAGCTTTCAACCTAAGAAACCACCTCACTGAAAACTTTGCCAAAAATCACTACATTGCTAATGTTTTGCTGAACCAGCTTTTTTAGGGAAAATATATCTATACATATGCATGTAAATAAATTCTAACTAGTGTTTCTGGTGGACTGTAGATCTGGCAAGACTGTGTTGCAGCCTAAAAAGAACAGATGTCAGTGATGATATCACATGTAGCAGAGCATAGGAGACAAGTTTTTAAGCATTGCTTAAGAAAAGCAAAAGCTGTGTAATGGGAGTAGTGTCATCATTAACAACATCCTGCCACTTGACAGTCTTCACACCCATTGCAAACGACTGTGATTTATCAAGATACCAGGAGGAGCACAGCACAGCTATCCCCTGTCTCTGGTTTCGGACTTTGGAAGTCTGGTGCCTGATTGTCTTTCTAGCTATGTCTTTCTAGCTCTGAAAGATTAAAAAAACAGCTATTTGCTTACTCACAAACACCCAGTCAAACAACAAACACTTTTTTCTACTCATAAAGTAATGAATACTGTTTATTGCTTGCTGATAGGTGCTTTTTGGTAATATAATGCAATCCTGATACCCAAAGCAGAGAAGGGTGGAGGAATGTCTGCTTCTTGACTAGCAACCACCAGTTCTGTGATATACCCTATACGGACACCCCAAAAGGCACATGTCTCTCCCAGAAGCCTCCACCATTCTGCAATAAAGATTAGTCTGTCATTAGCAGCTATGGGAAGATTTAGCTGCACAGTAGGACCTGGATCCAGGCCTAATTCCACAGTTTGGATCAAGATCCAACAGGTATTAGAGATTAGAGGCCATTCACAAGGACCACATTTTTTCTGAGATATGTAGTCAGACTGGCATCTAGTGGGATTCTGAAATGTGCCTAGGAGCCTAACTGGATTTCTGAAACCCCCCTTTCAGCACCAATAAACAGTTTTTGCTGGTTAAAAACTTCCAGGCTGGCACGTGGTTTTGATTTGTAGTCAATCTTCTGCTATCAGAGCAATTCAATCTAAAGATTCAGTTCTTGTTTCTCTCTCAGCTTGACTTTTTTTTTTATTTAGGGGAAAAAAAAAAAAAAGGCTGTTTTGCTCTTGGACAGAGCTAGGAGTGGCAGCTGAATGTGGTAAACAGGAGACAAATGTATCAGCTAACAGGGGTTTTTTTAGAAATTTCAAGTATCACTTGAGAGAAGATTTGGCATAACATGTTTTTATACAAGTACCACGTGTTGGATAGTTTGGTGTGAATATGTTCTCAGCAGACATAGAGAGTGACAATACATCCTTTTCCTCTCATTTTACTGAGAAAGTAGCCCCCCAGATGACATGACAGCACTGATGTTGTTGATCATCTGACACCAGAATGATAATTTCCAGAAAGAGTTTTATTGAGCTGACCCATGTAAGAGAATGACATTAAAGCCTATTGGTTATCACTATTGCAATGAACAGAATTAGCCTGCATGTGTGTCAGGTTTATTGAGTTTGGGTAAAAATATTGAGTATTTTGATGACGGTTCACCTCCGCACACAATTCAAAAAGGAAAGGGGAAACGTGGTCACAACTAGAAGCACAGTTAGAAAAGAAAATGGATGTTAGGTATATATACAGACAGCATCTATGTGCAGGTTACATATTTCTTCTAAGTCCTTTATTCAACTGAACATCCTTCAATTGCCAAGAGATAGTCTTCATGAGATGCTTATGTTGAGAAATAAAAGCTGTTTAATAGTTTTTTACTTTATTTTTATTTTTTATTCATATCATTTTAAGTTACTTTTGATTAGGAAAAAAGTTCGCTCAGTGGCACTTTTTTATGTCTCAGTTTGTGTTTGTATCTCTTGATGTGGGATGTTATATTAAATTATTTATTTTTACAGAATGGAAATTAATTATTGTGTATGAAATCCCAAACACATATGGTCACAGTGCTGGTTAGATCTGCCTCCTGCTATGCTTTAGAGATTCAAATTTGGAGGTAGCATGTTATTTTCCATGCCAAGACCACCTATGGTTTTCAAGATATAAGTATCTGAAAATTAGCATTTTCACACTGAGCACTTGTTCCAGCTTTAGTATACATTGACGACTACCATCTTGTAACTACATGCACTATAAAGGATGTTAGCAATCTATAAATGTAATTTAAGTTCTTCTGAAATTCACTGACTGCATTTTCTACATCTACCTTTAGCACCATGTAACATCAATCTCTTCTTTTGAAATCCCTCAGAATGTCTCTTGACTGATAGCAGTGATTGGCATTAATTAATTTCAAGGGTCAGTTGTGAATGATTGGTTTGTCATGGTCAAGGACTGAATTATATACGATCAGGAGAGCGTGCTGAAATGGTCAGTCATTCAGTGAAAATCAAAGAACATAAGTTCAGATGGAAAAGAATTCATGGCTCTGTTTATGAATGCAGCCAAGCCACTTTACATCTGAAATTAAGGGTTTTCAGTCACAAATCTATTCTTAAGGAAATAGCCCAGTCTCTGGCTGCATTTTTTTGCCAGAAAATGTATAAAGAAAAAACTCTATTTCTGTCTGCAAATGTCAAGGAAAGTCCTACTCAAAAGATTCATAAAATCTATTATTTATTATCTATTTATAAAAGAAAATCAGATTAATTCCCGTTATTATGTAACAAACTTTTATCTCTTAGATCTTCATTAATGCATCTACATTATGTGCTATCAAAAATTTAGGAGAGAGATTCCATACTAGCAACAAAAGATAGCAATCATGGTTGTGTTGAGGTTTTTTATGCTTGCCATTATATTGATTCAGCTTCGTATTCTGTTTTGTTTCCCCTGCAGTGTATAACCACAAGGGAAGTGAAAAGAAAATAATATTCTTAAGGAAACAAAACCTTTTTCCAAGAAAGGAGTCACTCCTGATTTTTCGTTAACTTATATGTTAATAAATATTGACATTGAAAGTATTGTGATCAAACACATCAATGAATGATCATTGCATGCAGCTTTTATAATAATATGGTAAATATATAAACTCACAAGTCAGCACCTAAGGGAACATATGGAGTAGCCATATTGGGGAATATCTTTGTAGATAAGTATTTAGAAACCTGCTAAACAGTGATGGCTAAAACAGTAACCCAATTTACTCACCCTAACATCTGAATTGGTGGTGGTACAGGCTAACAAGTATTCAGTAAAAACACAATTTTTTTTTTTAATATATTTATACATTTTTTTCATTTCTTGTATCTTATCAGTTTTCCAGACGTGGAGAGATGCAACGTTTATCAATCTATGCAAGCACTTGATTCACCATCAGAGAATATCCAGCCTTTACTGCAAGTCATTTTAATGCATAGCAATGATACATGGACTATGCACAAGACCAAAAATCAAACTGGGTAAATTTTAATTCTGTGCAACTCTTGTACATTCAAAACTGGAATCGTATTTCTAAGAAAACTGATGGCCAAGACAGTGAAAAGAGTCTTAGAATAGACTTTGGGCTACACACCTTGGCTAAAAATTTTGAGGCTTTCAGAGTAGCAGCCCATTGAACGGGGAAGGTAATTTTAAGTGACTAGGAATTTAACAGTAAACTAAAGTATAGTAGATACATCTTCTTCCAACCAATCTATCAGAAATAAAGAACCAGAATGTAGCTATGCAGCAGGAACACACAAACCATAGCTGTGGACGGCCATTGCGTATGCTCCCAGTGCTACCCATGCAAATTAACACAGTCTACATTTCCAAGGATTCATCAGCACAACTGTGAAAGCAGGACTAGCTGATGAAAGAGCAATGATTTTCATCAGATGCAATATTCTGTCATACATGAGTATTCTGGTTTATGAAATCTACAGGAGAGAAGGAAAGGAAGAAACTCCAGTTAATGTTCTGCTCAAAAACTAAGAGGCTACTATCTGATATGTGTCACCTGATTGACCAGGCAGATAGATCCACAGTATTGGCCAAGCATCCCTAGCAGGAGGCATCATGTCACAGGGGCACCCCAAAGTCAGTTTTAGACAGAAAAAAAGTTCCAAACCAGACTTTATTCTAGCTGGAAAAGTGTAGCAAATAAACCAACTAGGAACAGGGTTTATACAATTATTTAGTACCCCAACAACATAAAATATAGATTCGGACGTTAGTTGAAGAGACTATTGGGGTACAACAACAAAGGAATAATGGGCATCCACAAGGTGCACTCATACACTCACAAGGAGTTAAAACCAGAGGCCTCTCACTCATGGGTGCCCACAAGAAATAATCACTCACCTGGGTTAGGTGAGAGCTCACACTTGACTGGGTTAGGCAAGGACTCATTCAAAGATATATCCAGTAGGGAAAAATAACCACTCACCACAGGAGGAGATGAGGCGCTCTCAATCCTGGGAAGTGTCCTTAGACAGTGTCCCAGTCTAAGGAGAGGGCTCTAGTTCACAGACCCATTGCTCCGACAAGACCATTCAAAGGGGGTCTTCAGCAGGGACCCCGTTTTATAGCCTGGTCAGATCTGGCTGTGGGCATTACAACATGGTCCAGAAGCTTCTTAGCTTCTCTGGGCACCTCCTTTGTTGAAGACCCTGTCCATCGACTGCAGGTCCCACCTCTCCTGCCCCCCAGCTGGGTGGAGATGAATTCACCTTGCCCTGGGGTAGGGGAGGATGTGACTTTCAACACCTTGGCACCACCCTAGGTGTGTATGTGTGGACAGGTACAATGGGGCACAAAAAGGTGCTAAGGAGCCATCAACTGCCGTGTTGAAGGGTCTGGATCTGAGGGCTGTGCCACTGCCACATACCATTACTTTTGGAATTGCGCTCCGACCATGTGAACTTTGTTGATAGCACGTCCCAGGACCCAGGGCTCACGTATTAAGGTGCCAGGAAGGGCTGCAGCACCAGGAACTGGGGAAACTGCCTGTAAGAGTGTGAACATCAGAAAGCAGCATCACTTCTGCCTCCTCTGCAATCAACACAAGTAACTTATCAGGTCCGTATGCTCCAGAACCATCAACCAAAAGCACCTCAGAGAAACAGATCCTAAGTATAAAGCTAGAAATCTTGTTTCTAGCAGACACCTTTAAAATTGTATTTGACTTCAAAAGGGATCAGGCCCAGGACTTTATAAGAACTTTTTCATGATCATGCAAGATGTGACTATGGATCTACTGAGGTAAAGTGATTTTTCATAGTCTGTTGCTAACACTGAACTCATTACTACTAGTTTTCTTGTTTTAGTTCAAGCCTTATGTTGTCATTATTTTCTCTTCAGTCATAGATGAAAAATTCAAGAGGATTCTAACATACAAATCTCACTCATCTTTGTTTAACGGACTTTGTTTGTTTAATGGCGATTCTAGCCTTCATTGTTGCCGAGAAAACTCTGAATATGTGGTCTAAATGCAATCTGAGGACTAAAACCACATTAGGAGAATACAAAATAATAGTTCTGTAGCACATCCTGTTGACTATAAGACAGTCCTATGAGTTTGGAATTTTGGGGGATAGTAATGCCACCATTAACTTCACACAGATATTGGAATAGTCCAGTGAAGTGCAAAATTTCACATTTCACTCTCAATAAGACATAAGAATGGGGTCTATGACAGTGAGTGGCACATCAGTGTTCTCGAGAATGTCACAGTACATGTATCTAACATTGTTTGTAATAAAAAATTTTAAGTATGATAAATGCCAGCTCTTCCCATCTGCTCCTCATGCTAAACAAATCCAGTTTCTTAAAGATGTTGAGCCAAAAGTGGACCTTCTGTATTTGTAAACTAAACTGGATATTAATGGATTTATTTTTGTTTGTTACAGTTTTAAATTAGATCTTTTTTTAAAAAAAAAAAACATAGAGACTATTGTCATCACAATAGTGTCACAATACAAGTGCATTTCCTACCACAGGTATATGGCTTTCATTAACGACAGAGGTGAGTGGGTGTTATCTATTAATCAAATAGCACCTAAAGGCCCAGCCGTGCTAGATTCTCAAACAGACTAGGATCTGTACAACTATAGTACTTCCAATCTGTGTGTGGAAACCATGCCATCAATAATCCCACACATTTAGAATGTTCAGTAAATATCAAACTTCTGTTAAAGAATCAATGATGGACAACAAAGCTAGCAAATATGGAATGAAGAGAAGAATCATGATCGCAAATCTTCGTGGCCATCAGTGGTAAACCAAATGAAGAAAAGTTGAAATAAATAAGCAGCATTTTGTCCACAGTAAAGTTCATAGCAAAATAACCTTTACTTTAAAAAAGGCTGGGATGTTGTCCACTGCTTATGAGATCACATCAGGCAATTTTATTCTTGATATCTCTTCGATACAATCCACAATATTTAAAACTGACAATGAAGACACTTCATAGTCTAACAGAATGATCCAATATCCTTTAAAATGTACAGAAATGCTTCCACTGCCTTTAATAGGGTCTGAAAGCGAGGAATATTTAATCAAAACACAGGCTTGCTAAACAGTTAACGGGTAAGTACAAAGGAGTATGAAAAAACAAGGTGAGTGACACATTAAAAATACCCACAACAAACAGATACAGAAATAGGTTGATAGAAGAATAACAAGGTCACATGGCATCAGTCCACAGGTGATGTGTTTTAGGAGACAGCTGGTGCCTGGAAGCATGCAGTATATTGTAAAGTGCTTTTTTTCAGGAAAGTTGGTGTATTTCCAAACATTGGTGTAAAGCAGAAACAGTGTGAGTGGGCCAACCTCCTACAGTTCACATCTGATCCATTGCGAATAGGATTAAATATGATTGCCATAAACATTCATTTTGTCTATGAACACGTAAACTGATGGCAATATGCATAAACAAAAGTATCTTTGTGTCAGTCTTTTCATCAGGTATCGCAACTTTATTCATATGGTACGTACACAAGGACAGAAGTTTACCAAGGAGAATACAATTTCTGCTAGAGTAGGTTTATCTCTGATCTTTTTTTCTTTTCTCAAGAGAAAATAACCCAGCTTTAGAGACTCACAATACTAGTGAAGAAGTTTAATAAAACAGCAAGCTCTGCAGGAAGAATGATCAGGCATTAGGTAGTGATCAAACCAATGATCAGGCAATGTAGGTAAGTGGAGAACTATCAGTACACAGCTGACACCAGAGCTGCAAAGAGCTTACCCATCCACTTTCACCCTATTTATTTAAAAAACTCTAATAGAGACAGTGCAGACTAGTGTCACCATATCAGCAAACTTAGGGGGTGACAGCCCATGTTGAAAATTGAAATAACCTACAATTTGCCCTGTTAGTACTTTGTCAGCCAAATAGAGAGCAGAGTGTGCAGACAGTTTCTAATTCCAATACCAGCAGGTTATGGCTAGCAATCAGTCAGGAAAAGACAAGGGTTGACAGTCTACCTGCATTTAGCCAGACTACTGCACTTCTAGGGCAGGAGAATATGAACTAGTAACAGAACTTCTTTGCCTGAGTTTTTCTTTCCTTCACTGTACCCTTATACTGATTGTGCTGTCTTAAATAGAATAGTCTGTTTATTATCATGTTCACTGAAACAAGGGCTTCTCCTAATATACATGGTACAGGTGTTGGACCCCTAATTCATTTTTACTATGATTTTCAAATTATAACTGCATCCTTCTTCCAGTGTGCTGTGTATCTAAAGTATTTTTTAAAATCAATATTGATTGACTTTCATTTTCTCATTAAGAGAGCTTTAAAAGTTGGGCAGGAGGAAGCTGGGTTTTTAAAAACTTTGTCATGGAGGCACCCCAAAGTCAGTTTTAGGCAGAAAATAAGTTCCAAAACAGACTTTATCCAGAAAAGTGTAGCCAATAAACTGACTAGGAACAGGGTTTATACAATTATTTAGCACTCATATAAAATACAGGTTGGGATATCAGTTGAGGAGATTATTGGGGTATGACAACATAAGAATAACAGGGATCCACAACATGTACTCATACACCCACTAGAAACAAAAACCAGAGGCCTCTCACTCATGGGTACTCACAAGAAATAATCACTCACCTGGGTTAGGTGAGGACTCATTCAAAGATATATCCAGTAAATAACCACTCACCACAGGAGGAGGTGAAGCGCTTACAATCCTGGTAAGTCTCCTTAGGTGACGTCCAAATCTAAGGGGAGGGCTCCAGTTCACAAATCCGCTGCTCCTCCAAGAAGACCACTCAAAGGGTGTCTTCAGCGGGGATTCTGTTTTATAGCCTGGTCAGATCTGGCTGTGGGCATTACAACATGGTCCAGACGCTTCTCAGCTCCTCTGGGCACCTCCTTTGTTGAGGACCCTGTCCATCGACTGAAGGTCCCACCCCTCCTGCCCCCCAGCTGGGTGGAGGTGAAGTCACTTTGCCCCAGGGTAGGGGAGGATGTGACTGTCAGCACCTTGGTGTCACCCTAGGTGTGTATGCGGGGACAGGCACAAGGGGGCACAAAAGGTGCTAAGGAGCCATCAACTGCCCTGTTGAAGGGGGAATGTGCAACTGTGACACACTTCGATAGCCACACTATACTATCAACACTATACTATCAACTGTATTCTAACAAATAACAACAATGACTGAACTGCATGGGTGCACCCTGCATACATACACTGCTAATATGGCAGAGGAGAGGTTTCATTGTTATGGACCATCAGCGCTACTGCTGGGATCCAGCACAGTCATTTGGATGTTAAACTATGTTGGATTTTCTTGTTGAAAGTTGCTGCTCGCAACCAAAACGGATAAAAATCTCTGGTTCCTGAACCAAGAATGGATCATAGTTGTAGCTGCTCTGATTCCCTGCCATCTAAAAAATAATCAACATTTTAAAGTTCTACAAGGAAGCAGAAAAGCTGGAGAAACAAAACAAGAGATTAATGGATCATTTTAAGACTTTAATGAGAATGAGGGTACATCTTGGACACAGGTCATAAAACTGGCTCAAGACTGACAACAATGCATAATGACTGTGCAAAGGAATCCCCATTATCAACCTAATAGTCAGGAAAAGATAGATTAGGATGGCACAGTGTTCACATGTGGCCTCTTGGGGATCATTTCTTAAATGAATTCTTAACACGCAATGCTGTAAAAAGATGATTTGTTGAGACTCAAGGACAATTTCTTTCCCAGCTATTTCCATGGTTTTAACATAGGTGATGACATATTTCCTCCTTGGGTTGTGTGCCCAGAAAAAAGGTAGGAATATGTTAGATGGCACAAAAGCATAGTTTAACAAACTGAGCAACTTATAGTGCATTCATCAGGCTTCATATACTGCGGGGTAAAAATACATGTTGCATTAAAGCTTTGAGAGACACAAAGAGAAGTGCTGAATATAGGTTTTCCCCACTAGGTCCACTGAACTTATAAGAATCAGTCAGAAAATTCATCTGTGACCCCATGGCTGGAGCCAGTCTTCATTAATCCCAGTGGGTGCCACTAATCATGTGCAAATCCTTAATGCATTTTGTCCCAGTTAAAACACTAAGGCTTTATATAGAGAACAGATGACACAGGCACTGTAGAGAGGGAAAAGCAAAGTTATCCATATATTAAAAAAAAAAAAATCTTCCTGTCCATACTGGGTGGTATCTGCCAAAAGAGCATCAAAAGACAGCACAGTATATCAAACTTTCTGAGGGCTTTTCATTAAAAGGTAGAGAAAACATAAAGACATTGACTTCATGCCACTTTTCCTGAAGCAGGATGGCACTTAGCAGGCCTAAAAATTGCTTCCCATACCTTCATATGGATTAAAAAAGGACAAAAATAGGTTGTTTTGTATTCATTCCATCATGAAAATGCCCATAATTACCTGGCATTTGAAACAGAAAATTAAAATATTTAGCAGAAACCAAGATTATTCAATCAAACAGCTTATTCACCATGTCTTCTCATCATAATGACTTTGAGTCTAGTGGCCAGTTTCTTTGCCCCCATCACCCACTGAATTTGAGCCTTCAGTGATCAATTTCTTCCCAGTCTGACATGCGTTTCATCCCAGTTCAGGTTAGAAGTCCTGAAGTTAACTAGAATTCATAAGTTTTTTGAAAATCGGCACCTGAACAGAGGCGAAAGACCATATCAGCTCTCCATGGAGAGAATTCCTCCTGTAACTTGGCACCAGTTATAATACATTTCTGTCCTGTGGTCATCTAGCAGGTTAAAAAAAGATCAATAGCAAACCAAGGAAGTGATGGGGATCTAAAGATACTGCTGCAGGGGATGTCATATGAGGCCCAAAGGGTATTTGAAGTTTTTGCAGTGAATAAAGCAAGTAGCACTCTGGCACAGCCTATATATCTGTAAGAAACCAGGGTCATTTAATTATACTATTAGCAGAATATTTCCGTTTCTTTTTTTAAATACAAAGAACAGCCTTTCATGTACCTAAGCAAGGATGTGGAGAGACCTCCAAAACCTTTTTTTTTTTTTTTTTCACATGTATGAGAGCATGAAACCCATACAACTTGACACTTGGCTGAATTGGGATGCATCATACAGGGGACCACAGTTTGGTGTAGTGTATATGATACTCTAAGTCAAAGTCAGCTAATGTCAATAGGGCCTCATCTGCTGTCTTCAGCAGACTTTGGATCAGGTTCATTGCATACTGATAAAGATGAAGTATAAGGGGGCCTTGAATTCTCATTCTGATTTATGCTGAGTAATTGAATACAAATATAAAGACAATATAAATAACTCCAGAAAGGTCACTTGGCTAGTCAGGTTAGGAAATAAATTTAGAAGCCTTAGGTAAATGCCTAGGCTACCAGAGAAAACACTTAATTTGAAGTCATCAGGCAATTGTTTTATCATTATGTTTCTTTAAGAATATCTGACATCATTCAAAATCTACCTTTTTTTGCATTCATAATGTAGTAAACAATCAATACGGCTTTACAGCTCTTTTCTTATGGTCTGATCCTACTATTGATCTCAGCTCAAAGTTCCACTTTACTTCAGTGAAGTCTCACATATAGAAGGACAGCCCAACTCAGCCTCAATGAGTTTCCGTATCAGCATCATCTATGATATATGCAAGATTATATATAGATCCGGGAATAGTATCTGTCAGTCATGTACTGCTGCACAAGAGTGGATGGAGACAACACTCAACTTACCGGTGCGACCGACTAAATACCCTTTGACAGTAACATACGAACCCATCTGTTAGGTAGTCCAAGGAATAGGGCTTCAATGTCTGGATGTCATTTCCAGAAAGAAGAGAGAGAGATATGAACAAGTAAGTGTTCGTTTTCTGGTATTGTGTTTTAAGAGTCACAAGATTTTCTCCAAGCTGAAGAGTTCATTCAGTTCATTCTTGCGTATGTTTGAAGATGACCTGCTCCCCAGTTGTCACATCCAAATCCTGTGTATATACCAAGGATACTAACATCAATTTTATACTTCCTGACCTGAAAATGAAAACAGGTTTGGGGGAAGCCATTCTCAGAGCCCTGCATGGTTTAGGTAAACCACAGGTTGTATAAAAAGACACTTGAAGGCAAAAGTGTCTGTATTTGCACTGAGGCCATCATGGCAATTGTAAAAGCATCAGAATTCTCCTCCAGAATATGTTAAGAAAGAGTAATACTAGAAGAACGATAACAGCAGAGGGTCCTGCTGAGGCTAACTTACCTTACAGAAAAGCTTATTTTGTGATGGCAGGGTAGCTAGTCTAGGTATTGGCTAGGCTGTTTATATTGACACTATATCATGCAGAAGGTGTATTCAAGCCACCAAATTTCTTGCTGAAAGAAACACAGGAAGACATCAGTGATCTTAGACCAGAATAACCCAAATTTTTCAGGTTCTACTGAAGTGCTCCAACTACTAGACAGTCACCCACATCTTTGAATTTACAATATTAGATTTTCTATGATGCTTGCAATGATACAATCCATCATCTATTCCCTACTACTAGTGGAACTACAGTTTACTCATCCTTTCCCTTAACAGGGAAATATGTTTGAAGTGCAAGTCGTCAGTCTTCCCACAAATCTAATTTTAATCGTATGACAGTCCCGTTAAGGAAATAGCACTTTCAAGGTCAAAGCCAAGAAGATGTTTGTTTACAAGTTTTACTTTTGACTTTGAAACTAATACATAACTACAAAGTCCAAGAGTCAGAATATAGTTCCTTCTGTTTCATCTACATGGAGAACTTTTTCCTACATCTGCAACTGCATCTGTTCCCTGATTGATACAATATATGAAATTACTAATTAATACAAAAACTTCAGTGCAGTTACTGAACACTCTTGGACAATATAAAAAGAAGGAACGTAGCCTTTCAGTCCTACCCAATTCATTTCACCTTAGACTATGTTCCTGGACACCTGGCAACTGGCTGTGAGGAATTGTGTAGATCTGTCTTTCAAGGCAGGAATCTGCTGTTTGGGTCCAGGGGTGCACATAGTGCATTGCAGAAAGCAGCATTGTTTTGCTTAACTGTACTTTCTATGCCATGCACAGAACGGTTACAGGACATCCAAGACCAGCAGAAAAGGAAAGAGAGAGGAAAGGACAAGAGAAGTGACCACAGGCATCTGGTGTCTTATTTGCTCTGTCCCTTAAGAAACAGTATTGTTGGTTTTAGGAAAAGGTGGAAAGTATCTAGAGCTGCAAAGATAGGGGAGATAGTGCCTCCGGCCAAATGGAAACAGTAGGGAGCACAGAGGTGGTGTCTGGGGATGGACAGGAAATAGAAGGAGTCCAAGACTGTATCCCAGGTCAGGATACAGGCTTTGGCAGAAAAAAGAAAAAAGAGAGAAAAAAAAATTATATTGCTGCTTCATGTTCTTTAATTAAAATGGATAGGGAAAATAGAAAGAACTCTACAGTTTAAAGAGGTCTTCAGTTCACCTGACTCACACTATCGTTTGTGGCACAGAAATTTGGCACATCTGAAGGCAAAGAAAATGTTGCAGACTCATTTTATACCAATTAATCCCCTTTTAATTGTCTATGATGCAGCTGAACAGTATGCAGGCTGTGAAGAAAGTGACTGTCAGAATACATTGGGCTGCTGTTTCATCCTGTCTACAAACAATTCAACTATCCAAGTCTTTTTAAAACACTGTATTTCACCTGTATGAAAAGGAAGGTGGATAGAAAATCACCCAGATCCCTCAGGGAATGCAGCCCATTCTGCTTTGAATTATAAATATATCATTGTTAACATAACTGGTAATTCACACAATGTAGCACTTCACAAATATGATCATATTTACCTCCTCAACAGCTCTGTGATATAGGCAGAGTTGGGTCACATTCAGCACCCCCGTAAGTACATATATGCAGGATCAATTCCCTCCATTCCTCAAGCAGAAAAAATAAAGAAAAAGCAAGTGACAGAGAGCACTGGAAGGAAAGCTGTAGCCAAACTAGGACAGAAGCATAAGCAATTGTTCCCTTTTCCCTCTTCTTTACAGTGAGCTTCTTCCTGCTCATTCCTGCTTTGTTAGAACAATATTAAAGGTTTAATTCCACAACCCTCGTTCACACAAGCAGTCCTTTTGCAAGCAGAAGCATCCCATGAGTTTAGTGAAATTAGTGCTGCTGTATGACTTTTTTTTTAAAAATGGCCCCAGATGGAAGTCACTGATGGTGGAAGTTGGTCTAGTGCCACCAAAAGAAACTTTTTGTACCATTGTCCTTGTTACTGAAAACCACCCATGAAATTAAGATATGGTTACTTGGAAACCACAGCAGTGGGTTTTAGACTGTAGATTAGAAACTCTGCATAATACTGCTGTGTCCATTTTTTATTAAATAGATTACAAACATTATGCTTTGATCCTTACCTATAGTGGGACAATCACCATTTTTTGTAACATGCAAACAAAATCATCTGCTTTGCTGTTTGGAGTCATACTGCAGCACGGCTGGGACAGGGAACTTCAGGAGTACTTCAGCGTACATATTTCAGTAAAACCATCCTGTTTCTGTAAATGAAGAGTCCTCGTTTTCTCCCTGATAGATGTGCAGGCATGCCTCACTAACAGTTACTGAGGGTCACAGGCAAACAATTTCTATGCCTACTGTACATAGTAATTGTCATGAGAAATTATCTTCACAGCCTTCTAAGCCTCCCGTTTGCAAACAATGGTCTGTATGATAATAATATCTCTATAGCTTACAATGCATACACATTAGCCTGGTGTATACATAGCATAACTTTCCAATAGAAGTCAGCATTGATCATCAAAAGTTTATCCCATACTCCATAGCTGGGAATAAAATATTTGTCGTGTTTTTATCAACAAAATAGTCATATTCAGTGCCTCTGGCTGCATATTACTCCTGACTAAATGGACATGCTACAAACCTCCTACATTCCAGCATATGTCTTTCTTGCATGTTTCAGAAAGATAAATTAAGCAGTCATAAGCATCAATAGTCTCTATAGTGCTAAATCAAGAAGATTTTGTAGTATTATATCTCATAATATGGTTGCTTCAAGAGATACCTCTTTAAAAAACAGAATATTTTTACATTCAGAATGAAGTAATATTTTCTCCCCACTTCTCATAATCCTTTAATATGGCAGACGTGCACCTGATCATGCTGTTTCCCATACAGCAAAGCATGTTTGTGTGCTGTTAAGCACTAATTCTATTCATGTATATGATACCTGTTCTGCCAAGTTGCCTCTCTTTCTCTATGCATGCTGCAAGAACACTTTTAATGAAATAGTTTGCATTAACAACACTTTCAAATGTATATGCACTCTGTAATAAAAAAGAAAAAAAAAAAAGAAAGAAAAAAAAACCACACTCATTTTGCTTTGGATTAAACTCAGTTTTAAATAACAGACTGCTTTATTATACATATCTCAGTCCCCAGGCAGAAGCACCTGCGTGGATTTATACACATACGTAGACACGCACACACACAGCAGAGCAATGCCTTTTCCTCTGAGTATCCTGTGTCCCCTGTAGCCCTTTAATGCTTAAGGCTAAAATGCTAAAATACTGAAAACAGGTGTACCTTGACCCTCTGAAGATCTGATAAGATCTGACTGGATCAAAGGCCAAGGTCACTTGAGTCATAAGATTGGCTGATTGATATTATTTTTGTCATGGTTCCAAACTGTTGAGACGTAGGATTCTGATTCTGGCACATGAGAATCAAATGATATGATAGTCTAGTTATTAAATATGACAGATAGAAAAAGCTGTATGTTGCACAGCTACTCTGTGATTAGTACCCTATATTTTACAATGTCACTGCTCTGAATGCTGTAATACTTCCAAGACTCTTTCAAGAACTAAGGCTTTTGAATTTAAAAAGAAACAATAAAAGAAGATACAGATGAAATCTGATAACAGCTCTGTAAGATTTCACAGCTTATTTTCCCAAACAGCATTCTACTTCAATAATTCAACTGTAAAACTAGTTCTCTGCTGCTGTGTTTTATTTTCCTTAGGACCATCTTTAAATCTTTTATTTTATTTTATTTTCATCAGATGGATGAATAAGCTTCTATGAAGCATTAGAGGAAAGCAAAACAAGAAAAGTTAGCTCTATCTCCTCATTTTCATTTTATGCTTGTACATAGATGCAGCATTTTAAATCCAGCTCTGTTCCCCTACAGGTAACCTATCCTGACGATCAGGGAGGAACCCCACCAACAATAAAAATGCCCATCTCACTCACATATCTCAAACACTATCTTTTTAATGTAATCAAAAGTAGAGTAGTTTGATGTTTAGCATGGCATATCTATAACTTACACAGTCTATCATTTCACGCATCTCTAAACCAGATATACATTTCTGTCTCCTGATGCTTTGCAAATGTTTTGAAAAATGCTTTGAGATCCACTGATGAAAGACATTTTAGGAGCATACGGTATCACTGACATGGGTGTCTTGAGTGCCTACTTGCATTTTGAAAATGCAGGCTTTTTTCTTTAGAAGAAGGCCTAAAACCCCAATTAAATCAGAAGATTTTTGTGGGATGAGGGATTGTACTGTATTAGATAAGTTAGCAACAAACCCACCAAGTAGTCTAGGGGGAAAAAAATAAAATGCAATCAGGTAATCTTACAATCAGCAGATAAAAGATAAATAGAAACATATTACATAGCCTGTAACTATAATAGGCTAACACTGCATTATTTCCGAGATGTAACTGTTGCACACAATCAGAAAGAAAGTGAAGATCTATGAAACACTAAGTGAAAATGGGATAGGAAGGAAGAACTTACATTCTAAACATGGGATTTTCTATTGTTTCTTCTCAGAGAAAGGGTGATTTCTTGTTACAGATAATAAAATAATCGTGTGAAGACTTGTCTGAATAGGCAACAGTTGGTACTGTGCTTAAGACCAGAGCTGGAGGGAATGATTGTTTCTGTTTTGAGTAGAAGTGGCCCCCCTGGTCTCTAAGAATGTGTGCATGATGGATAATAGATACCTGTCTGATATAATTAATTATATTTTTCCTAAATTTAACATTGCCTGAAGGGTAAAATCATTTTGCTTGGTGAAATCCCTCATGCCACACAAAGTCTGTGTGCAAGCCAGATTTAATTGCTGTGATAAAACCACAAGAAAGACCAGGTTTGCATTAAATCTATAACCACATCTAGTGAAGAATAGCTTTAATCACCTTTGAAATGGTGACCACAAGATAATTAAAGGGAAAGTGTTCTCATTAGTAATTATCCAGGAATATCAAATCTCAGTTTATCATGAAGTCTAATTTAAATGGCTTGGCATGGTTTTGATTTTTTTTCTTCTATTTCTGAGGTTATGAATCTCCTAGAACTTCTTCTGTGAGGGTGGGAAAAAAATCATGTTTGCCCTGTGCAATTTCGCAGTCCACTGCCATGCTTCATTTCCTGGGCCAGTGTTAGTCAGTGTGAAGATACCAGGTAACAGCATGGAGTTCTCATTGACACCTTTGCCATTTTCACATTCAGGACAAACTTAAAACTGAAGTTTTTCATTCTCACTAAAGACAGCAGTACTGGTGTTGTGATGAGATAATGTATCTTCTTGCTCCTGTCACTAAACCCTCTTCAGTGTCATTTCTCTGCTCATGCTGACGAATACTCGGTGTCTTGCAGACAGGATTCCAGTGGAAAAGGGAAACAGAGTCTAACTTGAATCTAAGCAATAACTTACATTAATTTGCAGGTGTAAAGCAGCACTGCAACAGAGCTTTTCAAACAGCATGCAAGACCATCCCTACTCTCCAGAATCAAAGCCCGGCACTGATTCCAGGCTCTGATGAGTGTCACCTGTGTTATGAACTGACCCTGATCAAAGACCAGGGCAGAGAGCAAATTCTCCTGCTGCTCACATTGTTTCCTCTGTCTGACCTGTTTAACAAACCTAATAATACATACCATATCTCATTAGGCTCAGCATCTGCTTACTTGTAAAGAAAATGAATTTGGAAGACTGTATTTAAAAACATCAGACAGTGATAGCAGCACAACGTGGCATGTATAGTAGTGTAAACTTGATACTTTTACGGGAACTCATTTCGCTCTGCATACACTCTGTTTTCCTCCTCCTTTCCTCTTTACACACCTTAGCAAATATGCCAGGAGGGGAGATTCTGGTCTGGTCTGAGCTACTGCCTATGAAATTTCAGACAACTTGGTTTTTGGCTTGACAAAGTTTGGTGGGGGTCGCTTTCAGTATTAGGCTTATAATGAAAGGCTTGTTGTAACCTTATCTATGTTATGTGGAAGAGATCAGCACCACTCAATCACTTAAAAAAAAAAAAAAAAAGAAGGTTTTTTTCTTTCTTTAAACATAATTTAGTTTTTCTTTCCCCCAAGTCTCATTGTGGGTTCACTGAGTTATGCTCCCCTTCAGGCAGAAATGGAAACCAGAGGAGCTGCATTCCTCCAGCGCATTTCTGACAGCAAGCGTGGCTGCACCGAGCTTAGCAGCTAAAGCCTTGCCCTTCACTATAGTGCAGCTGCGCAGAACTTGCCTGCTTTGGATCACAGTGCTTTTATAGAGACTTTCCCAAAGATTTCACTTTGTTGGTGCAGAATTGCACTTTGAGACTAGGAAACACCACAAAAACAAGGAAAAAAAATGTATCAAATACTCAGTGAAAAGGCTTGCATTTTATCTGGTTTTGTATCGAAATTGCATGGTGTTATGAAGTTTGCATGATACAGAGGAATGAAAGAATTATTTGAACCTGGGCCCAGGTTTGCTTTGAAATGTTCATGAACCATAGCAAAACTTTGAACTGATGTAAAGTGAGATTCAAGTTTGTAATGAAACCAGGCCATTTTACATGGATTCAGGTTGCATAATACAGGTCTCTTACAGCTGTACTCTCAAAGGAACATATTCCTATCTCAAGATGGGATTTACATACTGTATGTAACTCCCCACATATCCCAGCAAGATTATTACTTTCTTATATAGCCGTAAATCCTAGAGATTTATGTTATGTCAAGGGAACGGATAATCAGCTCACTAAAGGCCAAATCCTAGCCCCTGAACAGGTATGTCAGTGCCCAAGAGGTAAAAGAAACCCTATTCTTTGCCAAGATAGATTAGCAAGGCACAGCCTCCACAGCAGCACAGAAGATGCTCAGCTCACACTGCTGGGCCAGGGTCTCTGAGCAAGCATGCGGTCAGCCCCAATAGTCATGTACAGAGCAGCATAGGAATCAGTAGCCCTACACCAAACACATCAGGCACTAGGTAGGTCATGCCAATCAGGTACTGACACAAATTATTCTTTTCCCTGGAAGCATTCCTGCAACTTAAATTCAGAACACAGCAGTCAGCTAGCATGGGTAACATTAAACTAGAGCAAATAAACAGAAGGCATCAGGTTCTAGACTCAAGTGGCATTCCCTAGCACTGAAAGGGGGAAAGCGAAAGCCAAATAAAAAATTATAGCTCTGCGCCATACCTGATTTTAAGGAAACCAGAGTGCTTTCTTCAGAATCTGAATATTCTTTACTGTGACTTTCCTAACAGCAGCAGACAGCCTGAAGAACCCAATTTTCTGTATACATACCATGAGCATTCCCCACTATCTGCCTGCTGAATTCTGTAATTTAGAATCCCTCCTGCCCTGGAAACACATGGGTGCCCTGAAGCGCACCTGTGATCTTACCACGACCTACTGACACACCAACAAAAAGAGGGACTACAGAATCTCAGCATTTCATGAGGACCGTCACTCCAGAAAGTAAAACCAACCAGACAAAATGCCTCATTTCAAAGGCAAAGAGCAGACAAGAAATTTCCCTTCTCAACAGCAGACCTCACGTAAGGGTAACTTGTTTGTACTCAGCCTGAGCACTGCCCACACCAGGCAGGCAAGAGAGAGCAGGGCATGGCTTTGCTCAGATCTGATCTCTAACACTGGACCCAGCTTCCTTCCTCTCCCAGTCTCCCTGCCAAGCCCAGGCCCTCCCAACACACCCCTTTTATGCTGTCTGTGGAGGGGTGTGTATAGGAAGCAATTAACTCCCCACAGCTGGCTAATTCCTGCAGGATGGAGAGACAACTGTGGTCCCTTTTCCAGCCAGTTTAAGGATTAACCTCTTCTTTCCTGGTGTCTCAAGGGGGTGTGTGCACCCTTGTACACAGTAAGTTGGGGTACGGCTCTGGACATATTTGACAGCTGACTTTCAGCAGTGGTCCCACATCTGAATGATAGTCTTATCTCTCTTTAAACAAAACGTAGTCTCAGTAACAGATTACAAACAAAGTTCTATGTTTATATTCATCATTATAGATCTGTTTCAAGCAAATACAATCATGTCCTGTAGAGATTAATCAAAAGCATAGGAAGGGACGTTCAAAACCATACAGTAAAATCTTATTTCATTCATGTGAGTGATTAATATATAATTGAATGATAATATTACAAATAATAAGACATGGCATTTATATAGCACCTGCCATCTGAGGATCTCAGCACTTTGCAAACAGCTACAAAATCTCACACATGCTAACAACATGGCTTATGATCTTTTCAGCCTAACCTTTCAAAACTTTACATGCCATATGAGCATGTTAAAACCAGGAAATGAATATGCCTGTGACTTCACAGAATTAGACATGCTTTTAGGTCTAAATCTGGTGCAAATATGTGTCCACCATACGTGAATTTGGCCCCAGAGTGGCTACAGATAGGATAGTATTGGACTGAGGTATATATGTGTGCATGCATGCATATTTAATTGCCGAGTTTTCATTCATTTAGGGTGTATCTTGGTTCAAGGAAAGGGAAAGAACTTGTAGTGCCAAAAGTCATCTTTACCTTGTTCTGCCTGAAACAGAAAAAAAAAAAGACAGTCGAGCTCCTAAAAAAAAAAAAAAAATCATTAATGTGCCCTTGATGCAGTCTTTACCACAGATGTTTACATAAAGCCCAGCCAGATGTAAAATCTAGATCAGAAGTTAAATTTCCTCCTGCAGGTATGCTGGCAAATGCACTTGATGCAGAGCCCAGAGCCCCACACATGTACACCTGGTTGGTGGCTGTGAGGAGTGGTGGGTGAATGATGAAGGTACATAAAATAAAGACCAATAGATTCAATCCATGTGCTTCGCAGATATATTAAAGTGTGCAGATTGTCATTATCTGCAGGGTATGGAGAATGCAACAGCAATTCCTCTCCAGAGGGACCAAGAATTAAATGGGCCAGACCTATTCCCCAGCTTCTCATATGGCCTTAAGAACGTGTCATGACTGAGCACGGATGATGGTGCATATGGACATTGCATGACCTTAGGAACCTGAGATGCTGGGATCTCTCTGCAGTATGGTCAGTCATCCACTGTGTCACCTCAGTCACCTAATTTCTCTCTGTATTTCTGCTTTCTTTCCACTTCAGTCTAAACTCACCCTACTTTTTAAAATTAAGTAGGATTTTAAGGTATTATTTAGTTTTGTTGAGAAGCGGTTTCTGATGGTCTAATGGCCTATGTGATACAAGGAGACCCAGGGATGTAAGCACAATGGGTGTTCATTAATACCTTGTTCTAATATACTTTAATTTCAACATTATGAAGTACTATTTAGAATAGTAACCCATTAATTGAAGCTTTTTGTTTTCAGATATAAGTATCTATCTCAACATTAAGTTCTTTTAAGAATAAACGTGGACATATTTTCCCTGCTTTCACTTACTGCTCTCCCTTTCTTCCTTCCTTCCTTAGAACTGTTCTTTCACATTTTGTTCTACAGACATCTAATCCTCTTCACACTAAACTCTTGAGTGAAGAATTCACCTATTTCTCAAAGTTAGCTTATCCAATCAGAGACCAGAAGTAAAACCAGGTGAACAGTCACACACAAGGAATAACTTAAAGTAAATAATCACGGTGTTCCAATTACAGATAATTCATAGGGTATGGCTTGCTCACAAAAATAATTCAACAGACAATTACAAATAATGAACTAATTTGGGAAAATCACAATCAGTTTGTGTGCATTACATTTACAGACAAGCTGAATCTGCTGGATGAATTATTTCTTATGAAGGATTCAACCAGCTCCACTATTTACTTCACAGAGTAGCTAAATCCAAAGAGCACACAGTGGAAACCACCACAGAATGGAAATATTTACATATTATCTATGTTTGAAGTGTGCAATGAAAGTTGGAGAGAACACACAGCTAAAAAGGCATGCTAATCACCCTGGAAATCATAATGTAAAATTAGCATTCAATAAATGTAAAATGGCAAGCAAATGAATGCTGACATGTGACCAAACTGGGCGAGAATATTCCAGATCAGTATCATATTTCCTCACTGATAGCATTTATCTCATGGGCAGGGGAATGGAATGATGTTGTTACTATTGTTGCAGGACAAAGACCAAAATTTCAAACTCATTTGACTTCTTCTTAATTTTTATCCCATAGAAACAGACTGATGTTACCAGGTTCATACTAGAATCTGATGGAGTGCGAGGTGTTTGAAGCTGATTATGCAAAAATCTGTGAGGTGTCCTCTTGAAATTTTGAGCCCAAATTAGCAAAACTGGAATATAATTGCATATTACAGTAATTCCATTTACTTTGGTTCTTCCTGAAGACAAAGCAAGAAATGGAGCAGGATAAACAAGCACTGGAAGGAATTCAAAATTAACCCTCTGCTCTGGGTTAGTCTCTCCTTGCTACATTTTGAGATCTTTCTTTGCAGGAGCTAGTCCTGTCTCATCTATGAGCTTTCAAAGTACACCACCTACATCAGAACATTCAGTTCTGATTTAGCTTGGGACAAGTTTTAGACCAGAGGATATTTATTAGCTTCACAGTTCTAAAGACATTGACACTGTTCAACAGCTTTAAATAAGGAATTTCTCATGAACATTATCTTACTTCAATTTCACAATCTCTATTATAGACTCTATTTATACTCCCTTATGGAAAAATATTGTTAAGGCAACACTGAAGAAAGGAGCTGAAAATAAACACATTTTATTTTGATATAGTTAATAAATTATAACCTTTCTTATTCTTCTTTTCCTCTCTTTTTTGTTTCACCTGTTTTGGGTCAGACCAGGTGCAAATAAAACTGAATAAGGATTTAGGAGTCAGTTTGGCATCAATTCCTCTTTAACAGAACATTTGTTCTTACCAGACCAGAATGTTATATAATTTCATCTTTTTCTCTTTTTGAATGTTGGCCATCATTTCAACCTCTGTGCTCTATTGCACGGAATTCATTATGCAAGTTGAAGAAGTGTCTCAGATCTGGCTTTGACCAAAAGCGTGAGTTTCCTAAGCACCCCATGTCCCCAGCATTTCTAAGCACTCACATTCCCTACTACGCCATATGGCACTGGAATACTCAGTGGGAGTTGAAGCAGTGGAAAAGTCCTGGGTGAGGCTACACAAAGCTACAAATACCATTTGAAAACTGAAGTTGTCTCACCACTCTGACCAGAAAGTCTCCACAAACCACAAATAAATGTACTCCAGACCACAGTTGGAGAAAGGCTGAGATAGACAAATCATTTAATAAGCAGAACATGGTCTTCATTCACAGTGCTTTCCTTAAAGGGGAATGAAAAAGGGGCACAGTGTTTGACAAAGCATTTCCTTTAGGCAATACAATACTTACTTTTAATTTATAATCCAGTTTACTTGGCCAAAATTACTTTTCCTTCTCATTTCGCTGCTATGTACTTTGCTGGGAGACAGCTGGTCACCACTTTCTGCCCTAGAGGTAGCTGCTTTTCACTGGTGCTTTATATTGTTGTGAAGTCCTTGGGGATTTACAAGATGGAAGACACTATAAATGTGAGAAATTTTGGAGCTCGTTAAAGTTATTACGAAACTTCCACTTTGTATTAGTCAGATCTTTTCACAGCCACTTTACCACTGAAGTCATCAAAATGTCATCCATCCTTTCAACTAGGAGAGACAGCTGACTAGATTAATTCACGTTGCATTATCTGTCCCAAAATTCTATGCAGTTTGGATGACTAAGGCCTGCACCAAGTTAATCTCCAGTTTTGCAAAAATAAAACAGACTCACACTCTCCAAATTTCAAACTGGAATTTGAACTCTTCACATATGCAACATTGGTTAAACACAAGCAAATGTAACCATCCCATCTCAAAAAAAAAACCAAAACAGGTTGTTCAGATAAATCCATATCTTAATTATCCTCTAGTTCTCTGTAGTTCTTGCATGTGACAAATGAAGAATGAAAATAAGACATCTGATTAACAGCTCAGGACACCATAGACAAAAACAATCATTACAGCACATGCACGTACACAAAATCTTCATCAGATTAAGTTAGTCCAAACAGTTGAGTAAGGAAAAAAATTAACTAATTCATTGTGTGAGCAGCCTAGTCATTAACTCTATAGAAAGAGACGGCAGCTTAACTAAAATATTATTGTTGAAGTAAAAGGAAAAAAAAACGAAACACCACCATTATGACATCCAATTATTCTATTAAGCAAAATAAACTATTCTTCTGTTCTTTGAAAAGAGCAAGATAAAGCACAAAATCCAAATAATTAGGTCAGCAGCAATGAATTCTGAAGAAAAGCTGTCTAGACTTCTATTTTCATTTTCAAATTTGAGTGGTTGGGTTTTGTGTGGCCCATGTGTGTTTGCTCCTTTGAATTCTCAGGGTGGTCACGTTAATAAGTTTGCCCCGGCAGGTAGAGTGAAGCCTGGATCAAGGTGTGGCATTCTCGCTTTGATGTCGGCTGTCACACTCGGCTGCCTCTCGATCTCTTTGGCTGCCATCAAGTCTGTTGTTGTGGGAGACCAGGTAAACCAGGGCTGTTCTGCTCCGGCACAACAAAGGAGAGGCAGCTAATTTTTGCTGTGAGGAGTTCTGGTCCTCACCAGCTAAGAATACAGGGATAACATAACTCATAACAAACTTTTAAATAAAAAGGCAGTGATTCTCACTGGGCTTTTAGCAGAGACCACTGTTTGTTAGTGCAATGGCAATATTTGAGGTCTGTTTGTAAAAGGTCTTGCAGAGGAGAACTATGCAATGGAAAGGAAGTGGTGGACCAAAATAAATAATGAGTTGTAATGTATTTAGAGAATTATAAGCACAATTAGAAAAAACCTTATAGAGGAAAGGTGGAAAGTGGGGAGGGTGTGGAATAAGGCTTTCTTCAACTGGGAATTTGGTGGACATTTAGTGAAAGGAAACAACACTTAAAAGGCAGTATTTTCCTGCTTTTTCTATTCCTATAGACAGCAGTAACTAATAGCAGCTGTCTGCAAAGTAAGATGCAAAACAGAATGAGCAATTTAAAAGGAAGAATCCAATACTAACGTTTCCTTGAACACAAGGAGGTCTGTTTCAAAGGGAAGCTCAGTAGGTACAGTCTATTATTTATTAGTGTGACTAATGCGAGGAACTCCCATGGTTCACACAAGGAAGTTCTTCCCTGCTTATCTCCATATTCTGCGGCATAAAACCTTTCATGCGTGTTGTCCTCAAATGTCAAAAATGTTTTCATCTGAAAAAGAGGATAGAAACAAAGTGGATTTATCCCAGAAGCTGAATCATCACCCTGTACTTTTGAGATGATGCTATGATGTAAACTGTAACTGGTCTCAGCAGCACTGAACACCAAAGATTTTAAAAATTAAACATTTTAATAGAAATGTGAAAGCTTTACTAAAGACTCTATCTGCTGATTTTATTTTCTAGGCTTTAGCCAGGCTGGTAAATGATGTCAAACACACAGAAATTTTGAGTGAGAACAGAATGAATGTGGAACCCCTGAATTAGGTCCATTTAATCTTGAACAAAGAGTATGAAAATGGAAAACTTGCCATTAGCTTCAGGCTTTTCTAAAACTGAATACCAGAACAATGCTTATGCACTTCCATTCTTTCAAAGTTGCTACCTTGAGACAAACATACTACTAGGGTCAAAAACAACCTTTCAAGGCCACCTTAAACTGAAGCCAGCACACTAATACAATGCTAATAACTTCTGAGGATTTGTGGAGGACTATGAGCAGCTACATACAATCCAAACACGCTGAATGACTGGAAGTCATCTTGCTGTATGGCTTTTTCTGACAGCATAATTAGCAATACCATTATCATCACAATAAACCCTACAATTTGAAAACAAGGATGAAAACACTGCAAACACCAGTGAATTTATTCATAACTTCTGAGGTTAAACATGGTAAACCATGGCACTGGTCCACTACCCAACCTGAAAGTCCTGCTCATGGAAGCTCCCTCAACTCACAGTTGCCTCATGCTCCTTCACCTGGCTTCTGCTGGTTTATATTCTTCTGCTCCATGGCCCATGCAGCCTGAATTGTCATTTGCTCATTTTACATTTAGTTATTTTATGTTTACTGTTTTACAAATGCAGGTGATTACCTGAGACTGCCCTAATGGGGGATCACTCAGCATGAGAGGAGTTGTGCTATACAATATACGGGAGTGCACCAGCTGGTGCAGCCCTGCCATAGTATAGCAAAAAATGGGTTTTCACCCATTGGAGAGGTACAAAACAAGAGATAGTCGATCAGTTTCTCAAGAAACTACAAAGAAGGTATCTACGGTGAAAAAGGTATCTTACCAGGAGCAGTGTTAAAACGAACATTAAGATTTCAAAGGTATAAACAATTGATATCTAACATTATGGAGTGAGAATAAGACAGACCATTGACTTAGGAACTGCCTGTCCAGCAGCAGATTCTTGTAGAAAATGATCTTAAGATTCAGTGTGAGATGATAAGATGTTACAGAGTATCACATATTAGTGCAGCACCAGTTTATTCATTTGTTATTTGACACAAATTTGGAGTAAAATGCCAGGAGCTCTAAACCAAATTTCAGCCACAAGATCTGTGGAGTTATTGCTGTGGTCAGTTCAGTTCCTGAAGTCTATAAGTAATCTTATTTCTACTTTTTCTTTTTTTTCTCCCCTTGTGGACTGTAAGTGTTCATTATTTTATCAATGTTAACAATGGAATAGATGAGTAAAACTTCCAGAGGTTTCTAAATGTCTTAAGGACAATAAATCCCATTGGCTTTGGATTCTAAGTCAATTAGATGCATTTGAAAATTTTACCTTTTATCTGCACGCTTCATTAGTCAGATTTATTAACCAATCATTTAGGAAGGGAAGGACCAGAGCAAAAGGATCCCTGAAGTGTAAAATTTACAATACTGATATCTATCCTCACCAATTGCCCAAGATTAATTCTCTAATTTAATTCATTAATTAAAGAATATGTTAATTGACTGAAAAACTCAGACAGAGGTTTCTCTCTGAGCTCTTTCCCATTGAGAAAAAGGGATCCCTGTTCCTAACAAAATACACATATGAAGCATAAGGACATTGAAATTCTTTAAGATCTGAGCTCCTGTTTAGTACAGGACTTTTCCCTGTTGAATATACTATTTCACCTGAACTTTCCTAAGAAATGGAATTTTCATAGTTTGCATTTCTCATCAATTCTCTAGCCCATTGCATTCCATTGTCAGCAAGTTAATTCCAAATATTCCATCCTGAGTTATTTTCCACTTATTTAATTTCACTCATTCTATTTGATCTCTATGTCTTAATCCTACCTAAAATAATTCCTCAACGTTTTTGCCAAGACTAAGCCAAATGGACAAAAAGCCTAAAGGACTTAGAAAAGCATCTCTGCAGAGCAGAATGTTTATGTTTCACTGTAATTCCTTTTTTCCATACTGCTAACATCTCTGCAGGTAGCTTTTTTGCCTCTGGGCAGTAGGGTCATAGGTTCATAGTACAGCAAAGGGGGAAGGCTGGAAAACTTCTCCTCTTGACCCAAAATGACATGTGTGCTATGCACTGTATTTCTCCACTGTTCCCATCTGCTACATAAACATTTAATAGCCCACAACAGTGTTGAAAAGCTGATAAATTCTGACCCATTGGCCCATTTTCTCATTTAAGCCTACGGTACAAAACAGTATATCGCCTTCTCAGCAGGAGAACGCATTCAGGTCCCATCCCTATTTTTTCAGTGTATTTTCAATATAAACTCTTTCAGATACAGAGCTGAATATCTTCCAGCAACTATTGACCTCAAACTCATGATAAAAAAGAAATCAAACCCCCTAAACAGTGTTGGGATTATTGGCCTGTGAATATTTCTGTCTATTTACAGTAGATCAGAATTAGTAAGAGAGATAGAATGGAGGCTTTATATCATCAATTTAACATTAATTACCTAAATCTCTTTGAGGACCTGTAACAAAAAGCCCCCGACATTTGTGTCACTAAGATTATTATAACATATTGCCAAGTCATAGCATTGCTGCACTGGTAGATAGAATTCAAATTCAAATCCAGGCTAAAGATGCTACAGCTGTCACCCTTGCCCAGCAAAGCCCTCTTAGGTTCAAAAGTTAGCCATCCTCCTGCCTGCCTCCACCAAATCAGCTCCTGATCCCCGGAGATTACTAATCCTGACTTCTCTGCACATAGTTGACAGGAAGAATAAAGCTATTGTGCCTTCCTAATAATTCAGGCTAATCACATATTTATAAAAGAAAATTAGGAAGAAGTGATTAACTCCTTCCAGTTCAGCTATTGATAGTATAGAGTTAATAAAGAGGCAGCTGGAATAGCTTTAAAATGTGTTTAAATTTTAATGCAGTGTTATAAAATAATAAATGTTTAAATAACTACACTTCAGATTAGCCTAGTTGCCCAATATTGTGCCACTGTCACCAAGGAAACATGGAAAGGCGAGTTGACAGAGGCTTTCATTTTGGACAGACGTATTCAACCTGAAAGTACAGTTATAACACATGGCAGGTCCAGTACAGATGCTCACCCTTTGGAAGGAAAAGGGTGCAATAACCATTCAAAATAGAAAATTCATGTATCCCGGATATAACTGGAATCCCTGCAAGTTAGGAAGGATTTCCAGTCTTGGGTTTATGTGTATTATAATGCAATGATTCCTAGAGCGATTCTGCAGCCAGTGCAATAAAAAACAAAGAGATGGCTACTACTCTTCAGTGTTTGCAGTCTCCAATAGTTCAGTATTAAAAGAGTACTGGTAGACCTAAAAATGACAAACCAGAAAAGCCCCAAAGAAAGCAGAATGCAATCAGTCATCCCACCATATCATGGGTTTAGGCAGGAGCTTTTCACCCATCCCTGCGTTCCTGGTATTTCCTGCATCTCCCACAGAAGTGTTGACTCACTCCTGACTTTCTCAAGTTCCCATTTGAGGGGAGGTGAGCAGTGCTCAGTGCCACTGGTGTGTAACAAGGTCACAAGCACACAGCACCTTTCAAGAAAAAAAAAAAAAAAAATCAGTGTATCAGCAATTTAGGCCCATGGCCCATAAGGTCCTCTAGGAAAAAAACAGGAAATGGTATATTTAAAGGCAGCAATGTGCTGGAAGAAAATGAATTACTGAATCCACCCTCATATTGTCCCATCCCCAACAACAAGCAATTTAAAAGTGTCTTCTCTGCAGTAACACCTTTAAAAATAAAGCGATATGCATATTTTTGTTGTTGAAAATCTTTACTTTTATCAGGCACCAGACACCATGAATATTGTCAAAAACTACTAACTTTTGGATTCTTCTACATATACTGACAATCTGTTCAGGCATCCAGGAAAGGAATGGTGAAAACTTAACTAATGCTTTGAATACTAACCTTTAAGCTTAGTAAAAAATAGAATGAAAATACTATATTTCTACGGAAATCCAGACATGTTTCAGGCACTTCCTTCCCCTTGACCCAACTCCATTTTTACTTTAGCTTCAAAACTGTTATTTGGGAGAGGGAAAAAGCTGGAAAGACAGACAGCCTAAAAGGAAAAGACATTATGGGTATTAAAGAACACAGTCCTACCCAGAATTTGTGCTAGCAACAGGGGGGAGCTGAGCCCACACATGCAAGCAAGTGAACCTGTTGGCAAGGGTAGGTTGTTTGTATGGGATGAAGGAACTGCATGTTCAAATCCTTGCTCTGCTTGACTTTGTCTTTCACAATGAATATTTAATAAATCTCACTTCAAACTGATTCAGAACAGGGACCTGAACATAATCTTCCACATCCAACAAAATTTTCAAGAATGTCTCCATTTCGTACTGGATGAGCAGAAATATGTTGATATCTTTAAAAATGTGTACTGAAATTTCTGGTTTTCAGAGAGCCCCATTTCAGAATAAGATTTGCAGTACTCTGTTTCGTTCTTCCTGTTTTATCACTGACCAGACTTTTAGCATTTGTCCAGTAGTGATTAAGAGAGAAACAGGAAGCTCTGAGACCCTACAGCTGAATCAGGGTATGTTTTATCTGAGACAAACAGTGTATACCTAATGAATGTTAAAGTGAAGAGAAACAGGTACAGCTCTAATGCATTTTAGCCAGCTGAAGTAAATCTCATTTGTTTATCCTGACCAGTTAATGGGTTAAAGAATGGTTCAGCACTGTATTTACCTCTCATTCTGACACTGTCTGAAGAATGGATTGTTTCTTTCTTTTTTTTTTCTTTTTCAGTCATCTGTGTGAATTCGTGTATGAGGGTTTTCCTCCTTGACATTCTCTCTTCCTTTATATGATTCATGCTGAATGCTTGTGATCCATCCATTGAGTTGTTTGGTTATGGACATTCCCAAAGAAAATAAGATATTCCAAAATAAAATACTAAAACCAGAAGCTTACAATGACCTGTTAGTATGATTGAGCAGGAGAAGAAAATGAATGTTGAGGAAAAAATCTCTTGTTTACAAATATTTATCTTCTATTATTAACTATTTATGGAGGAAAATAGCTGCAGAAACATGATTGGCAAATTGGCTTATGTTTAAATAATGTGTCTAAATTTTGACTGAGCACAGTAGTTCATCTTTAAATAAACAAATGGTACCATAATGTTACAGTCATTAAATATAAACAAGTAGTGGTCACAGTACCCACCTGCCACACTAAAGTTGTGCAGAAGCATCCGAGTTTCCTTAAGCTCTTTGAGTGAACTGTGAAGAGGTTCCTGTCAGGGAAAGCCACCAAAATGTGTTGCACTCACAGTTTTTCTTTTCATTGCATATCAGTAGCTGAGTCTGTTGGTGAACTAAGGTCTCTGGGAATGGAAATAAGGGAGCATTTCCTAATGTTGCCAGCCCAAATAGGAATTCAATCTCTCTCTCCAAATGCCTCAGCTCTTCAGCACTCACTGCAGAATCACGTTTAACGTGCCACAGATGTGATGCCCTATTTGGGGTGCAGGAGACAGTGGCAGAAACAAGCAGTTTTGGCTGATTTGCTGGGTTTGTCTCTGTTGCTGAGCCCGTTATTGCAGTGTGAAGTGCTGACCAGTGAGTGTTCCCCATCCCTCATGGTAGTGCAGTTGCACTGCCAAGCATCTCATAGCTGTTTTGCTGTTATGAGGGCTGATAGTTTCTCATTCTCACAAGAGGATTTTCTATTTGTTTTTTGGGGAAGTCATGTTAGAAAGGTGGTGCATCCAAACCTGAAAAGATGTGAGGGACTTAGTAACTGCCATGAGAAAAATATTCTAGAAGAAGAAATTAATTGATGCCTCATTAGCCTAGAACCAGATTTCTTCTGTGATGAAAAAGCTATAAAGGAAAGCTGTAGAAGTTCTCCAAAGAGTAATATTTCCTGCACTCTTGGAAATTTAGGACTTGAGGAAAAAAAATGATGCTGTTTCTTCATATGCCCTCTTCCCTCCACCTGTGGCTCTCCTAAATCTTGCCTCTGTGACAGGTAGGTTTAGCCTTTCAGAAGGGTGCAGCCACAGCTGGATGCAGTGAGAGAAGCTGCCTGAGGGCCACTGTAGTCTGTGGAGAGCTCAGTGAAGTAAGACTGGGACCCTGAGCCCAGTATTTAAATCAGACGTAAAGCAGCGTCCAGAGCACTGGGCTCCATGTCTCTCTCTTGTCAGCCTCACTGAACTATAGGTTTGTGTTCTAAGTAGGGTGGAACTCTCCAACCATATTTTTATACATAAAGTATAGATATAATAAAGAAGCAGTTTCTTTCTCGATTCTTATTCATAGTTGCATGAAATGCATATTAGCTGCTTTAGGAAAATCACATTTTAAAGTACCTTTGAAAAAGCAAGAGAAATTCTACCAAAGGCAATGAAAACAAAGAGATGTTCTCCACTGGTACAAGCAAGGTACCATGAGTAAGCAAACTCTGCCCATCCATCCATGCTTGGATAGCCTATCCAAGCTGTCCAGTTCACAGTGTGCAACAGGGCTGACCTCTCCTTTTATTCTTTGCAATGTTATTTCCACAGATATGAACTGGGAGTGAAATGCTACCAACACAGTATTACCTACACGCTGATGTGCATGGAAGTCCATCACTTTCTTCTGGGCAATGGTAAATTATTTGAAAAGAGTTGAGACCATAAGGAATCAGATGTTCAGCATTTTAAAAACTTATGAGACCACATTGCAAACAATGGAGTGTGCTGTGGAAAGAATTTTTAGCTTGGGAAATGCAGATGAGAAAACATGGAGATTGAGCAATTAGAAGCCTTGATTCCCCCCTCCCACCTCCAGCATATGGCAGAAAATTGGACCAGAATCAAGTGATGTCTCTCCTCGGTGGAGTCTGACTCCTGACCTCTAAGACAATGGAGTCATAAGCTATCCTGAGGCTTGATTGAGAAGCCACTTCAACATTTCCATAAGTCATTCTGCCATTGCAGATCTGTCACAATTTTGTCATAAAGTTTGCAGAATTCTGTTGACATTGTGTCATCTCAATAAATGCAAAGGGAAAAAAAATGAGTCGGGGCAGGTGCGAGCACAGATTTCAAGTCTAATGCGTGGGCTGCTGCATGTCTTCTGACATAATCTAGGCTCTCATACTTGATGTTTTTCTGGAGCCGTGGTGAACTCTTCCATCCTTTAAAGCGATCAACCTCATTTGACTAATTCGAGAAGAAAAAAAAAAAGAAAGATAAACACTTCACTTCTCCTCTCAAAGCATCCTTGTCCAACTTGGATCTTTAAAAAAAGTAACTTAACAATTTGGGGCCTGGTTGTCATTTACATGAAGGTCACTTCACACTGATCTGGCTGTGTAAACGGACCATAAGTTACTTCTACACCCACTTGAAAGACCTCTTACGCTTGCCAGAATGATGTAAAATGGCCTCAATGTAAGTGAGAACTCAGGCTCTTATTTTTAAAGCACTATCCCTTTATGGAGATGCATCAGTCAAGTACATTATACTCCACTCATTATTTTAATGGAAGCCTGCAATTTGCAGAAGGCAAATGAAATGGCTACTGACAGCATTACAACAGCACCCAGTACAGGCATGTTCCACAACAGAAGGTCCCACAGTCCCCAAAACACCTAAACAACTCCCTACCTTTTAACATCTCACCAGCTCTATTGACCGTTCAAATGCTTGAATACGTAAGTACACTGGTAATTTGAGGCCTTTTAACACAGGAAGATGTAACCCACCAAGATGTGAGAGATCTGCTAGTACTAAGCATGGTCAGATCTTTCCACTGCCGCAGTCAGAGTGATTGCTTTTCTCATGTTCTTGATCCACCTGTGGTAGGATAACATTTGTGCAACTGAGCTTACTTGCGTGTGACTTAGCAATGGCACCTGGAGGTCTGCAATTGAGAGGGGGTTCATGCTCTTCTGTATGCCATCAGCTCAGTGCTGTGTGGCTTAGTTTGCACAGGGCATTTGTCAACTGTGATAATGGCTTTTGATTGTTTAATAGGAACCAGCTTCACATCATGTGTATCAAATGTACTAATGACTAAGCAACAAAGAGAAAGAAGCTTCAGAAACTTTGGAACTAGTGAGGTTTCACACCAATATAGATGGATTTGATACTTTCTTACCTTATCCTTCAGTCATACATCTGGTTGTATTTGAAGAGAGTTTTACTATTATTTGTAGAAGTTGTATTTGTGAGCTGGTTTCTTTGTGTGAGAAACAGAATGAGTTAAGTAAGGAGTGTGATACAAATGGAAATAAATGAGAAGGCATTTTTTTGTGGGTTTTTCGTTTGTTTGTTTGGGGTTTTTTGTTTTGTTGTTGTTGTTTGGTTTGGGGTTTTTTTGTTTGTTTGGTTGGTTTTTTCTTGGTTGTTTTGGTTTTGGGGGGGTTTCTTGTGTTTTTTTTTTTTAGCTAGAGTTTGATGGCTTTATTGCATTTAATTTCACTTTAAACCCCAAAGAGAGCTCAAAGGGGTTAGGAACACAGAGCTCAAACTGATAGAAAGAATTGTGTGAAACATGATTTGAGCCCAGTCCAGACTTCAGTTTTGTGGGTCCTGGGAGAGCTAACACATTCAGATCCCCAGGCAGATGCCTCCTAAATCTCCATCTCTAATCCCCTAGAAGCCTTCTGTTATTCTCTCATCTCCATCAGGCTGAGACAAACCTTTTCACCTTTGTGTAGCTCCCAAAGTAGGCAAAATCAAATTGTCACTAACTTTTGGAAGAAGATGGCAAAAACAAAATCTTCACTAACTACTTTTAATCAGTGCCTGTTACTCTCACTTGTGCACCATTTCAGTCAATGATGTGATATTTAATAAAAATATTCCATTTCACACTACCATGTTATGACTTTTAAAACTAAAAGTTTCTATAAAAATGTACAGTTAAAAAGCCAATTTGTCCTTACATGCATCTCAACCATTATATGTTTGACCTTTATACCCCTCATTCTTAATTTAAGATCTCTTATTTATCTCCCTAACCAGTGGGCTTGTATAAATCAGATCTCATTCCCTTCAAAGTAATTATCAACCAGGGAGTTGTTAATTTCATTTTGGATCTATTTATGTGCAAAACATTAAAAACAAAAGGTCCACATGTTACTGCACTTCCAAAGTGTGAACGTTAATACCTTGGAATACACACAGATATTTCTTTAAGAAAAGATGGGGAACTGCATGACAACTGGGAATTTTCAAGGGCCAGTTTTGCATCTTGTGGCTCTTGAGGCTCCAGATTTCTTCTTCATGGCCATGAGCTGAATGGGGCTAACATGATGTTGCTGGGCAAACTGAGAGAGGAGGCAGCCCAGGGGCTCCCGCTGGAGCTTTCCCAGCCCTGCTCCGCAGTGCAGCAGTGGACTGTATCAGCTTCAACATGTGCTCCCATCAGCCTTGCTCTCTTATCTTATGGCTCTCAGCTTAGTGCTATGGCTTATAAGACGCAGGGAGTAGGGTAATGAAGTTTAAGGAACCATGTCCTCAGCCTACCAGAGAACCATTCTTTGTACAATCTTCTTTACACACATGTAGATTGTCATGTCCAGAAATTATAACCATGAAAGCCCAGCAGCCAAACAGCAATAGCAAAGCATGAATTGTCACAAATGTCAATACTACAGCACACACAGAACATCCTATGTCATCAAAACAGCAGGCTCTTCCACTTGTTTTATGTGCTGAAAGTAGAAAGCCAATAGCCATGCAAAGAGGCATTTTTCTTTAGAACTGCTTTTATATTTGAACAAGAGTATATTTGCTAGAGTAAAACTCTCTACCTGTATTTATCAGGACAAAAACTGTATTTCTCATCTGGGGTAACAGATGGGCTTTTATTTCAAAGGTCTGAAGTAAGTATGCAGTATTTTCACTAATCTCAGAAAAATGTAGATAAGGAGCTTTATCCTTCTTTCCCTTCTCTATTGAAAGACTGCAGTTGCAGCAGATACACACTTCCATCCGTGAGTATTTCCCAAACTAGACATGTTTTACTTTGATCTCATCCAGGCACTCAACTTCTAGCAAGAACAAGCATGAGTTTGACTGAAAAAGGATCTAAGACAAGTACTTGAACAGTAATGTTCATGTAATAGACATGTCGAATGGTTAAATGGCTAGCACACAGACAATGAAGCTACCTTCTGTTGCCCAGCTTCTGATGGAAGGACAGGTACTTTCATTACTTTTCTGTCTTGCTGTGTCCCTGACTTTCCCTGAAACACTCAATAAATTATATGTCCATGTGAAAATGCCAAGTGAGGGAAAAGAAGGCAGGAGATAATCAAGGAGAAAGTATGACAGCAATAATGCAAGAACTGAAGGCAGCTTTTGTCCCAATATCCAGAGGATATTTCAGACACATAATTGTCTCTTCTTACCGTCATTTCCTCACATATTTTCCAAACCTGGGACTTCAACTTATTCCAAGGAAACTGAGGTCTGATTTTACTGACAGTTTTCTCTTGCTCAGTTTACCTGCTGCTGCTATCTCTGTTACTATATCCACTGCTGTTATGCCATCAGCCACCCAAAACAGCCAGCCTCCCAAGAACACATCACTCCAGATTCACTTATTGTCATGGCTCAATAAGCTCCAGCTCCAAAAGTTTTTCTCATGAGATTTTTTTTAATCAAATAAGTGTCTTCCTCCTTCTTGTACTGGCATGATTGGTAACTTCACCTGTCGTAGTTCAGACTAAGGGGGATTCATCTCTCTGTACAAACAGCAGCCTAGCACAAAAAGTAACATTTCAACCCTCTGCAACTCATGTAACTGCTAGAACCACAACCCAGCCAGGAATTAGCAGCAGACCACACAAAGCAACATGAAATAAAGTTACTGCTGATCACAGCAAATTTTGATGCCAACAAAAAAGAATGAATAAGGCATACCCTCATCATTTCCTAAGTATCTAGTGTAACACTCACTGAGACCTCACTGGAGGATACCTTGCCCTATTTCGCCCCTTCTTCCGTGCTTTGTGTCCACTGTTCCTTCATTCCACTTTAAGGATAGGATAGGATAGGATAGGATAGGATAGGATAGGATAGGTGATTAAACCCTGTTATTGATGCCATAATGCCCACAAACTTGGCAGTCTTTCTGCTGGTAATTAGACAAGTTGTAAAATGACTTATTTCTTTCATAAAGGTTAGACACAGGTGGACAAAGGTGAGTTAAATCTAATATTGGCAGCTGAGTTACACATGCTATGCACACACACATGCACCAAAAATCCTCATTATTAAATCACAAAGCAATTAAAAAATTAAAAATTTCATAAGACCCCACATAAAAGAAATACAAGTGTTTAATGATGGATTAGAAAGTGAAAGTGAGAAAAAAGTAAAAGCTCAGCCGTCTCAGGGGCTTCCCTTGCAGCCTGTGATACTGATTTCTGTCTTCACCCTCACACAAGCCGCAAGAGCTAATAAATTCCTGGCTCCCCTGCCTGGGAGCCAAGGCCGATTAATATCTGCCTACCTTGTTACCTAATTCATTATGGAATAGCAGTTAATTTGATTTGATATTATTTTAATAAAATTCTGTAATATATTAGATTGTTTCAGGCTATCAAAATAATTTTCCAATTATTACGGTTACTCAAGCAAGTCTTTTTTTCCCTTCATGAGCGGCAGTTGGTCTGACTCAGAATACATTAGCTCCTACAGCTTCATCCTGGCCAGAGGAACACGAAGTATATGCATGATTACACCAGAAATGTTATTGCCAGTAATGTGAGCCTGCAGATTGAGGCACATAGTCCAGATTGGTGTGCAATTACAGGTCTCCATGACGTCATGACATTGCTGATTACTCTTCCATCTACAAATGAGTTAATACATTAATAGACATGTACACAGTTACACATACACATGTGTGTAAGCATGCATGCCTGCACACAAATAGCTGTTACATTTTCTATCCTGATACTAGTGTTTGAGGGGAGCAGCACAGGAAGGCAATATGGGATAGACGCTGCATCTCACAAAACTTGTGTTACTTGCTCCTGGCATGGGCAGCACCTGTCTGGGCAGCAGGAGAGTTTTGCAAGCAGTGGGAGTTGCCTTTTTTTGCTGTCATCACTTTTGGCCACTTCAACAAATAACGAGTTACATCCTTGCTTAGTAAGTGTCAAGCTGCTCTTTTCTCTTGGTTATAGCAAATGTCTAGGAGACAGAGAAAAGAAAGGACATGGGTGGAACTTGATTGAAATAGGAAAAGGCAGTCTAGACAAAAGAGCAGGTGCAAACACAGCCAGTCCATTTGCAGATGCACTGAATGTCACAACATTTCTGCCTGGGTACTTGAGAGCATCTTCATCATATGCTTCTAGGGCTGAGAGGGTGGCATACCAAACACTGTCATGGCTTAATCCTAGTCCCACTGGACTGGGAAAGAGTTTGCTGTCATCCTCATTAAGGGCAGAACTGAGTCTGCATTAGTAATTTCATATAGTGCATACAGCATAAATAGATTTGATTAGCAGCTATATCTCACCCTTTCTGCAATAGTTACTCAGAGGGCTTCTGCTCACATGAATATATAAAATATCTGTACTGCCATGCTGTGAGTCAGGAGAGAGTCCTGAATTTTAAATGGTGGAAGAAGATGTTGTTTGGTCCTCAAAAATGAGAACTGATAGGACCACCTGCCTCGCTCTCAGATCATCATTCCAGTGAATACTCTGGCACCTTCCCTGCACTCCTGAAGCAGTCTTTGACCCTCTTGGGTCCCTTCCCGTGACAATGTTAAAGTTCATGGAGGATTCCCATTTTGCCATTCTGTTCAACTCTTTCCTTGCCTGGATTGAAAAAAGGAGTGCAAGCACCTGAGTTTAAGCCACTGATCATTTTTAAGTGATGGTTTTGTGCCTTAGACAGTACATCACAATTCCTTTTTCACATTCTGCCTCCAAAAGTGGTTATTCCCATTCCATTCAGCTATCTTAGAAGAGTGGTGGCTGACCCATGGGATTTATGTCAAATATGATTTACAATCTTTTTCATGCTTCAGCAGAACTCAGCAGAAGCATAAATGGATCAGAACAGACCCTAAATATGTGAGGAAACACACCTTTTTTAGTTTTAGTATTTGTAAATTGTCTTATTATTTCCATTGCTTAGCTATTATTAAGTGCATGAAATAGCAGTGTTAATAGCAGGGTGCTGCAACAGCAGTTATTTTGCTAAGAGTTTATTACTACAAGTAAACTGTATGCCACCTGTCAAGTGAAAGCACTATCATATCAAATGTGGAGGTTAGTGTAATTTTTCCTTCTGTGCATCAATGTTTCTTAACTTATGTTCACATTTGGTGGGTTTAAATTGTTGAGACAAAAATGATATTGTCTACCAAAAGTATATTAGTGAAAGATGGGAGGATGGTGCAGATGCCTAACATGACGCTATTTCTTACTCTAATCCTTGTCAGTAAGAATGTTTCAAAGTTTCCTTTTAAAGTCATTGCATTTTTCTACAAACTACATTTTTACTAACCCTGATAAGATAAAATACAAGCAAATTGTTGGCTTTTCACAAAATTCATGTACAAAAAAGACTGTTGGAAGCATTCACGGTTTTAAATACACCCATTTCCAAAAGGAAGCTTCCTATACAATGTTCAATGACTAGAAAACTTGTCTTAAAATCTGTCTCTCGCCAATTTTTAGTTTTTGAATATGCATGCTTTTTTGCATGACTAATATTTTTCAAAGATCCTTTAAATGTAACCTTTACATTTTAAAAACAGGCAAAATGACTTACAAAGGATCCTGATTTTTTCCTTTGAAAAAAATCCCGTCATTAATCATAACTGAAGTTTTTCAGTCACTCAGTATTAGTGATGCTGAAGTGAATTAACTAAAAGGCTTTCATGCTTCTTGATCTTAGATTCCATGCCTGAAACCCTCATTCATTCAAATCTTCCTTACTCACGTAAGTTGTCCTATTGAAGTCAATGTATCTCAGCATGTAAGTGAGATTTGAAGAGAGGTCTTTGGTATATAAAAGCAGGAAACAGAGTTGGTTCTCATGATTCTTCCAGAGAAACTGGTAGGCTTACATTCTTTTCAACATCTCTAACGCATAATCAGCTAAAATGATTTTAGATCCTAGAAATTGCTACAAGATGGTTATAAATTCTTTGTGTGGACAACTTTTCCATTTGGTGGTAAAACTGGAAGGCCTTATCACTCTTTTATAACTTTCTATATAATTTTTATGAACGCAAACATAAGGCATCAAAGACTGCAGGCTGAAAACTTCTCTGTGATCCAAACCAAGTGGCAAAATTAAGTCCTGAAAAAGTTAAGAATCACATCTGGTTTATGGTCTGCTTAGACGACTTGGCCTGAGAACATAGCACAGGAGTAGATTGATGCAGAATAAGGCTCAAATTTAATAATCAAGCTTGGTTACTGAATACAGCTATAAAGATGGATGAAATGAAAAGTTTGTATTACATGTCTCCACTCATCACATAACAAAAGAACATAAAATAAGGGGATGTTTTAAGACTAAAAGAATAGTCTGTGTTGAAAAGGGATCAAATGTAAACAATCTGGGATAAGACTTTATTCCAAACAATAGCCAAGCAAGAATGTGATGTCCAGTGCCTGGTAAAGGGAGAGGGACCTGAGAACCTTGGGCCCAAGCTGCTGTCACTCCGTACATGTGCTTCTCTTTACAGAAGTGACTGAAGGTCACAAATTCCTTTTTTATTTGGTTGCCAATGGAGGGCTCTGCCAGTATGCTACCATTTCAGAATCTGTTCTCCATCCTTCTTCCCCTCTCCATTCCCTTCACTCCACCCTTCTTCCCCCTGGGTAGTCATTCGCTTGGCTGGCCAGCAGAGTTGTTTTGGTAACTCTGTATTCTTCTCATCCTCCTCTGATCACAAGTCCTGCAATACAGCCTGTCTTGGATGACATACAGTAAAAGAGAACATTTAATTGAAAACTGACATGCTGTGCTATTATAATAACTATATACATTGTTTGGCTATTCATTCACATCTTCTGCAAGTCACAGGACTGCAAATCCAAGGTACATCAATATCGCTGAGGCCCTCCAAAGTTCTCCCAAATGTACCTTTACTTACAGGAGCTGCGATAAGGGCCTGATAGAAGGGGAAAGCCTGGAAATTATATAGCCCCAGAGAAATGTTCTCACAGTAAGTGATGACAATGCAGACAGAGAAGATTTGAAATGCTTTTGTTCTGTGGTTGGGCTTTCTTAATTGGCCTGTGAAAAACTGTGGCTACACTGGAGATTTATCTTTCTAGGTATGTACCTTAGGTACCCACATAACCCCCACTCCAGTGCCTCAGTCTCTTGCTTTGACACATTAACCTTCCAGCATCTCCCCCGAACTGGTGGTCCCATCTCACAGCTGAGGAGTTGAGGCACAGCTGATTGGACTTGTGCAGGGCCTGTGAGCATCCTGACCTTTCAAACAGCTTTGCATATGAACTGCTACATAAGTATATCCAAAGGATACCACCTTGCTAATGTGCTCCTTTGCACTTCATTGCTATTGTACTTAGTGAAACAAATACATACTCTATAGTTCATTCTGCTTAGAACTTAATTCTCTTTGTCATACATAATGACTTGAAGAAATGTTTTAGATATTGTTGCACAGTATTCCTTCTAAATAAATGCCACAGTACGTTTTCTTTAAGTAAATGTTCTTCTTAATATATTTTGAGAGTACACAGATTTTCTCACTTTCTCTTTTAGATTTTCTTTAAGACTGCAAATAAATACCTGTGTACGGGTGGAACACAGCTTTGATGAGGTCAGTCTATATGGAGAAAGCCTCGTGCAGTATAGTGGTGAATGTCTACTTTTCCTGTAGAACAACAAATACAATCAGCATCTCAATAAAGAAAAAAGTCAAATGTGAGGCAGCTCAGAACACACCCACACGGACAGAAGAGCAGATTATATGTTAATCAGTGCACAAATGTTATCAGACTTCTGAAAAACAGAAACATCCTCTAAGTTCAGGGGCCTTAGCATCCTCAGTCTACAGCTACACAAGCAAAGAAACTTGTCTACGGAAATTAATGGTACTTATTCCTCTTCCGTGTACTGGGGCATAAATCAAGGACAATGATTGAATATGTTAGATGAAAAAAGTACAAAGCTATTATAAAGACAGAATATATTTCTACTCATATTAAATTTTGGATTCTTAAATATAGGTTCTTAAAGAAGTAGCTCATATCTGGTTATCTAAGTATATCACAACTTCAGGCTGAGGCCACAGGTTTTATAACACGTGCATGAGTACAAAAGGTGTATCCTTAACTGACTTCAGAGAGAACTGTAACAGAAGCTGTTTTAGTGATTCAGAAAGGATGAATGAGGGTTAGCAGCACTGTAGTGGATTTCAAGAAATGAAACAGAGTGCATGCTCTGCCCTAGTCTTCCTGTGTAACTTTTGACGAGTCATTTAACATTCAAGTTTCCCAGCTGTAACATGGGGGCAAAACAATTTCTTATTTGCACAGAGGCAGCTGTAGGATGGACACATTGAGATAATGACCTGCTCAGATCCAGCTGAAAGAGGCAAGCAGAACCAGTCGTACTTTCAGTGGTTTGCCCTCCTAGTCAGCAGAAAAGGAGAAGCAATAATTCTAGAGGTGAGCAGTTGCACAAGAGACATAAAATTAAAAGGTAATTAAAAATCATTGGGTAGAACAGTGATGAAGTTTGAGTAATTGCATTCTCCTTACTTAAAAAAATAACTCCCTGAGGCTTCAATTGGATCTAGGATTTTTTTGATTTTTTTTTTTTTTTTAATTTGAAGACAGCAGGTGTTGTGCTATATCACTGTGCATTGTTAACGAGTTGCCATGTTTCTCCTTAGCAGTGGATTGGCAAAGTTATTCCCTTTAGCATGTAAAAAACTTTGTGGATCTCTGAGGTGGAAGAATATATAGATATAAAATCAGTCATATCTGGAATGGCCTGATTTCTTAAGAGTACAGAGCAAGGTTCAAGTGTTAGAGAAGGTTTCTATGGAAAGGAGCAGCTGGACCTGGTTTCTTAAGGACAGTCTCAATCCCAGCAATGCAATCACAGTCATTAGTTGCTGGTGACTGCCTGCACTATTTGCTTGGTGGAGCAGACCATCACACAGATTTGTCAGCGCCCAAATCAGCGAGTTTGGCTCAGGCAGTAACATAGGTTAGCACCGTTGTTTTTACCTTTAGGTCAGTGAGGTCTTTTCTGTAGTTTGTTCTGTAGTTTGCTCTTGACTGGGACAATAATAATTCACCTGGAGAGAATGCAGGAAGAAATGCTTGAATTTATTTCAGCCATTTGTAAAGTAACCTGGTATCTAAAGCATGAACTTTCCTAGGATCCTCACAAGCTCTGTGTCTCTCTTAGCAAACTCCAAGCATATAGGGAGTCCCATAATGCTAGTATAAGCAGAGCTATTGGTTTTGTTCTGAACTTCTTCCAGAAGTTACTCTCTATCCCAGCACATAGCTCTATGAATGAAATGATATGATTACCATCAGGGCACAGAGATGAAGCAAATTCTTAACTTCCTACTGGTTAGGAGGAACTCAGCAGAGAGTAAAGAGCAGGACAGCTGAACCTAACAAGGAGCTCCTTCAACAGGCTGGTACTGTGAAACAGTTGGATGGGAAGAAAACACTGAAAGAGTGGATAATATTTAAATAAATAAATAATTAAATTCTTCCTAAATCCTTCAGAAAATACTGGGAATTCATCTTCCTGCATAACCAAGATTTGCCGGTTTGTTTTCTCAGTTGAGAATCTGCTTTGGGGAAAACTTGCTGTGTGTCATCATTTCAATTTCCTGTAAGTTACTTTTGCCATTCAAAAAATGATCATACAAACATGTTAAAGTTACTTCACCTCTCTGTGGAGCTTGTGGTGATTTGTGTTGTAGATATGGTTGTTAAAAGAGGATAGACTAAAACCAGGCTCTTCAGTTTTACGTTAAACCCAACTCATAAATTAGGAAAAGCAGAGCATGAAGAAAAGAGAAAAAAGTCATGGCACACGTGTAGGCTTCAAAAATTAGATTTGTTGTCATTGTATCCTAGTCTTTAGTTCCTAAACTCACTTGCTAGTATAGTATCTGAACGCCATATAATAACAAATCTGTCCTGGCTTACTTTCTCAAGTTTGAGCAATTGTGTAAGAAAGTGGACTGATATATGCCTACATGTAAGGAACTGAGTCCCAGAAAATCTGTGTAGGTTAAAGAGGAGGTTTTGGAATTTGCGATGGTCTTTCATTCCCAAGAGTTTATTCTACAAACTTGGAATGAAACCCTCACAACATACAAAAAGACATTAATTTCTACATAAGATATTCATATTACTTCAGGTGGTAACTTACCAGCAGAGACTTCAGGAACCAAATAAACCCCAAGAAAACATAAAAGAAGTAAAAATGCCCCCTCCATTTGAATTTCCTATGTGATTTTTTTTAAAGGGGGTCAAGAGAATGCTAATTGGACTCAAAAGAGAGTGTATAACAAAAACACAAGGGTATTTTGAGCTTTGAGTTTTAAACACCATAATGCTAGATTGTGAGCTTAGTTATAGCAGACTAAATCTCAAGTAAATCCATTGACATCAAATGACAATCAGAGTCATTGAAGTCAGTTACTCTGGATTTAGAGAGCCATGACTGAGATTAGAATTTGGCCCATGCTGTTTAGATAAGGTCAATGTATACAAAGAAAAATAGAAACCAAGACAGAAGAGTGCAGAGTAACTGAGTTGATAAATAGAATGGAAGATTTTACATATAAGGAGAGGATTACTTCATCTTGGAAGAATAATAAAGATGATTAAGAGGTGACATGACAGAGGTATTTAAACTAGCTGAAGATTATTATAAAATTAAGCTTGATGATATATTTGAGTTTAGTGAAGAGACCAGAACTAGAGGATTTAGGTTTAAGTAAAGTGGGAATACATATAAGAATTTAAGGAAGTACTATTTTACAGAGACTGATAAAAAGATGGAAGGTACTTCAAATTCAAATGTTAGATATGTGCTGCATTAATATTTAAGCAAATACAGTAAGACTATCTGCCACCTAATATGTTTAAGTGGTATCAGTCAGTTTTCTACTTGCAAATAACCAATCATTTTTACAGAGAGACAATTCCACTGATTATTTCTTCCCCCAAATATGTCGATTAAATCAAAGATGCAGAGTTTTTGGAGCAACGTCAGTTTTCAGTAGGTGCAGATCTGACCTTTTGCCTTTCTTTCACTCAGCAAGACTGGCAGACTCTTTCTCAGGCCTCAGGATCTCGATTGCATGCACCAGCAGGGTGGCACAAGAAAGCTTACACTTCTGTTGTCCACACATAACCTGTTTGGTGAGTAATTAAAGGATTTTAATTTCCAGCACAGTCAATCTGGCACCTTTCAACAACTCAAACTGACAGGAGCAGAAGACAAAAAAAAAGAAATAGCACTCTTAATTCTCATTGAAAGAGAAAAAAAAAAACATACGTGGAAAAGATAAATAAGTCTTATGAACAGAGTATCATTGTTTTCTTGTATCTTTGAATCACTATTGAAGAAGATAAAGCTCATCCTAACACCCTACCTCCAAACATCTCTATGTATAATCTTCTGTCTTTCCCAATATGTGCAGCTCTGCAATAACTCTGCTTCTTAAGTAAATGTTTCATGATAGTAAATGACTAGTGAGGATAATCAGTGTTGTGCATCCCTGCAAATCAAAAGATAAATGTGGAAAAGATCAAATAAGGAAATAACCCAAAGGTTAGCTTCGATAGTCACACCTTACAGTTTGTCCTCCTCCCTTACTTTCCCAACCCTGCAAAACTTACCAATGGGATTAATCAAGAGAAAGTTTTAAGTGACTTTAAAGAATGGCAATAGGAGAGAGTGTTAATATTTTATCTTTTTTTTTTCTCTCATATCAGACTATATTATAAGACTCAGAGGAAGTATTGTGTCAGATATATGTAAAATCTCAACTCATTTCATTTCCTTAAGGATCATCTCTTAACTCAGATGGCAGGGCTCCAACATTGTTGTGTGAATATGCCTCACGCAATATGTTGGAAAAGTTGTGTCAAGAGGACTTCACAAAGGGGTTCTTTTTGAGCAGGAGATGTGCCATTCAGATGGGAGGTTTGAGGCTAAATTTCCTCATGACATAAACACTCTAGACTCTGCTTCACCAGTAATTATTCTAACTCCTTTAAGCCATCACCATTCCCAAATCAAATTGAAAAGATGACAACAAACCTATCATTCAGAAAGAAGGGGAGGGCAGGAAAGAGCACTGCTGCATGAATCGCAGACTCACAGAGGGAGGACTTGTATGGTGGGCAGCAAAATTGAGGAGATAAGTGGGATTTCAGATGATCTGCAAGAACATTTTTCTTTGTGAATCTGTGTTGTTTGTTATTTTTTCTTGCTCCCTTCAGGGCTCCCTATTTTATTTAAGCAATTGACTGAATGTGAGAAGCAAAGTCACTCTAGATTTCTTATGTAACTGATGAACAAAGCTGGCTGTCTTCACAGAGAAATTTGACTTTCCATCAACTACAAGGTAAATTGCCTTTTACACCTGTACTTCTCTTTCTTCTGACCACGTAGGAAGACTACAGTGGCTGCACTTCTAAATCAAATCTCTCAGTTACATTTCTAGTTAGACCTTCTGGTGTGTCAGTGATTGTGAAGTCCAGTCCTGAGGCACCTGAGTCTTTTCACAAGTTGTATAGTGCAGATTTGTGAATTTGACTCGTGGAATCTAACACCGAATGTTAGGTGAAAAATACCTCACTAAGTACCCTTTTGAATCTTTCCCAAGGTCACAGAAGTTGTTAATTGAAGTCATTCCACTCATAACTTAGGTTATTATGCTAACCACTGTGAGCTACCATGACATCTTTCCCTTTTTTTACTTTTTCCTTGAAGAAAGATGACTGATGCGACTATGTGGGTGGGCTGGCTGGCTGTCCCCATCCTTGAATAGCTTTTTCCCTGAATAAATCCATTGATTGATTTCAATTACATGCAGAATCATAAAAATGCTTAAGTTCCAATGTACTCAAGAAAATCAGTAGTTAAAGGAAACCAAAACTGATGCCTCCAGTGAAGAAAAAAAGAGACAAAAATAGTTCATTGTCCACTCTGTTTGTCAATGGCTAATTGGCTGATTAACCACAGCTTGTGATGTTTTTTGCTCAGCAAGGAAAAAATGAAGGGGAGGGGTTGGGGAAAAACCTATTATAGTGCGCCAAGCCAGGGGAAGTTTAGGGGACAAAAGATTTTTATCTTCATATATATCGAAAGACAAATTCAATTTGTTCTGTTACCTTTGGAAGAGCTTATTTTTTCAATGTGAATGCAGAAGGCATGATAGTTTCTCCTGTATTTTTTTTTCTCAATAGCATCTAATAGATAAATATAGGACAAAACTTTAATTGCCTAAGTAGAAATAATCACCTTGTTTTTATTTTGCTCAGTGGTCGTTATTTTGGGGTTTGCACTCAGTTACAGGCAGCAAATGTGTATTTCTTTGTGCACAGCTCCACTTCTGCATGCGCAAGTTACGAAGGGAAAAGTCTATTTCTTTATAAACTACAGTCGGGAAGATTTCAAAAAAAGTTTAAGGGGCATACTTAATAGATCAAAAGTGCTATTACCACTTGAGGCAAAATGCAGAACTAGTACAAACCCATTTGGCCAATTCACACTTGTTTGATATATTTCAAAAGCATAATTTTATGCTGGATCAGCTATCATCTGTCTCCCTGCAACCGTCATCAGGCCAGGATAAACACTATACTGTATGCTCTGATTAATTTGACATAAATACTGTCAAGTCCTCATACCTGAGCCAGATCATGTTTTGTATAGAGGATGATCCAGTTGTGCAGGGATCTGGTATTAATGAGCGCAGAACCAAGGTTTAAACTGCAGCTTCCCTTTCTGTGTAAGTAATAAATGGTAGCCAAGTGCAAGTAACTAGTTATAGGACTCCTCTGATGCTAGCCAGTTTTCCATATTCAGTCCAAGTACATGAGCATTTTAGCACTATATCCATATGAATCTCATTTCCCATTATGCTATCCCAAATATTGCACTGAGGCTGCTTTACTCCCAGATGATTATACATAATGGGCAATGTCTGGATGGAAGTATGCTGCAGGGATTCTGAGCAAATGAGCTGTCTCAAACTTACAATGTGGGACTACTCTACCGTTAACAGAATCTTCTGACATTATTTCAAGCAGTGAGATTATTAAGTGTCATACGGCTAAATAGGAGAGGTCATTCAATGGAAATATCAGCAAAGTCGGTCATATAAAAAACATACTACCAAGTGCTCTATGTGACATTAGCCCATCTCTGCCATAAATCTATAGGTCTGTTTCAAACTGGCACGTGAAATAATATATTTTTATGTGTTTCCTGGTAAAACAATGCCAACTCTGTGAACAGCCTTTTTGTGCAGAGAAGTCTCCATGCTTGGGTCCTTGGCTTGCTGCAAGAAAGAGGGAAGAAGGCATTTTAATAATGCAAATAAAAAGGGAACTGGATAGTTTAAGGAAAATATGGTTACTAGACAGCTGGCAAGACATAGATTTTAAGAATATTCATATCAAACAGCTGATCATGGAGAAAGCCCATCTTTCTAGGTCTGATCGAATGGCCTAAAATTATGTGTCTATGTAAATATCTAATGGAAATAATTTTATGAAATGCAGAAGACATCATAATCCCAAAATATCAAACCTGATACCTGATCTCCTCTCTCTGGGCTTCAAAGAGGCAGCTTCAGCCCTTCGTAAAGCCTGATCTCAATTTATGAAATAGGCATTGTGCTTCAGGGAACGGGAACAAGAAATTCTCTGAGATGAATTTAACCCAGCTGGATCACATTAGATAACAACACTAACTGAAGTGATGTCTCCACCTCAAGAAGAATACAGCCCTTTCACCCTGTCCACTCAGTGAAGGAGTAAGAAAAGCAGAGAAGACCACCACAAAGTGAAATAAGTTCTTGTGTACAAAATACTGGATTATAACTTGAAGATACTGGAATTACTCCTGGCCCTATCACCAGCCTGCTGTGTGAATCTGCTGCTTCACATTTGGCTGCCCCAGCTTACCTGTACCCATCTTTTCCCATTCATTTGTACAGTTTCTAGCACAAAGGACCCTACATGTGTTGCTGTAATCAAGTAACAACAACAGTGTCATGGAATGGTGTAAGAGCAGAAATGTGTGCAGGAGGAAAGAAAATGTGGCACTCTGTGGTAGTCTGCTCCACAATGAGATGGTGATCCATGAAATTAATCTCCTTACGTGTTTGGAAGGATGGAAAGGAGATAATGCTATTGTCAAAAAGTGTAGGGGCAAATAGCTTAGTAAGATTATTTCTAAAGGATCTGTAACATAATGGTTAATTCCTGCACCCACAGCCCCACCTGTAAACAACTGTGGGTGTGAGATGTGCTGGGGAATTGAAAGCATTGCATCCTTTAACCCAGTTAGGAGGTTCTGCCATTAAAAGGATGTAACAGAGCTGAGTCTTATTTGGAGTATTGCTTTGGAAACTGAGATGAAAGAAAGGATGCCTTTGTGGTGAAGGGAAAGAATTATTCCTACAATGCAGGAAGTTCAGTTTCAGCCTAGTTCACGGGTGCCTGTGTGACCTGTGCACATTTAAGCTCAGCTTCCCAGTAGAGGTGCTGAAGTTCCCCTATTGAAGGTGCCAAGGCCAGAGGTGTATTATGGGTCCAGAGAGGTCTTAGACTCATGCAGAGAGACTATCCTTTAAACATCGTGGTCTGAATGATCTGGGGGGTTTCAAACCTCATAAAATTTCAGTAGAAAAACTGAAAGGATGTACCAAGGAAAGATCTCTTCATAGTTGCTTTTTTCTCCTATGCTTTCCTATGCTTTCATTACTGCCCCTGCCAGAGATAGGATACTTGAAAGGTTGTTCTTATGCTGAGTGATGGTTGCTCCTCTGTTACAGCTATGTTTTGATATAGATGATTCAGAGCAGGTCTCAGATTCAGATCTCCACAGGTCTCAGTTTCTCCTGTCCACCCTTTGTCTGTCTTGACTAATTTGGCTGCAAGTTTGAATCCCAGCCCCACTGGTTTATGGAAGTTTTGCAATTAGCTTCGCTCAGCAAAGATTTTCTCTTACATTCCTCAAGCCCAGGACTGTCTCTTATTATGTGTGTGCCGTGTCTAGCTCACTGGGGTGCTGAAGTCAGTTGGGACTGCCAGATGCTACTGTAATGCAAATAGATGTTAGTATACATGAAGGAAGAAGAGAGATCGTATGAGTTTTCTTTTCACCATTATATAAAAATCCTCTCAGACTTGAAGGACTTCAAGATATTACATTAAAAACAGCTTTTTTATTATTTTTGCAGGATCTACAGCATTTTTCATGTGTAGACTGAGGGCTAACAGCTCTTCATGGTATTTACAGGAAAAATGCATAGTGCTAAATAATCACCACATGCCGTGGGAGGAACTTCTGTTTTTAATAAAACCAGTCTGGTCTGGATCAATGATAAGGGGGCATAATTTCTTCAAATGGGAAGCCAGCTCTTTGAAAGGAATCTTACAGTCTACATTAATCTCAGATCAGGGTCTGCAGGGTAAGCAGAAATCAGAGGTCTGGCCATTTTTATGAATAAAGGGTATTGTCCTTTTCTGAGGGGAAATTCTGGCAAAAAGATTTACTGAAAGAAAGAAGGAAGGTTGCAGGGAACAGAACAAAGAGCTCTGGAGTGTATGGGGCTAATTGGTGCTCTCCCTTTCTTTAGGTGTATAAACACTCATTCAAGAGTGTATTTACCGGGTGATTAGTTCTTGCATTAGGGCTCTCCTTTTCCAGGGAATGAATCCTCCCAGTTGCAAGGCAGAGAGCAATAAATGAGCAGAATTGCTGCCCACATCATGATTGCCTTTAGCACTGTCAACCCATATATCACATATTATCACTTCTATTCACTGCTGGCAGCCCCTCTCTCCAGTTTGCATGTGTGTGGGTGCCCAATGCAGTTGAGTCAAGCCCCTTGATATCCGGGGAGGTTTGTTTGCACACAGTGGTCCATCTTACTACGAGGACCAAGTAGCAGGACTGAGGTCTTGTTATCTTCTCCTCTCTGCTATGTCTCTATCTTGCTGCTGGATCAGCTCTCCAGTCTCTCCTCTACCGTTGCTGCAGAAACAGCTTCAGTATTCTCCACTCTGCCTTTCTCACCATGATACAATCCATCTAATCTTACTGTCCATTGTTTCTGTAATTAATGCGTTGGTGCATGACAAATTGCTAAATAGAGGAAAAACAGAGAGTTGTCTTTGGATTGTATGGATCCCAAACAGAAACTCCAGGGAGGAGAAGAAAAAGAGAGCAGGTGTCCAAACAAACCAATTGTTGTTACTGGACACAAGGACAAGATTCAGGGAGTAGCCACCAAGAGCACATCATTTTAAGCAGTTGTCCACTCAGACAGCTACATTTGCTGAATACAAAGCGGCTTTCAACTGGAAATGGATTCACCCGTAGTTCACATTTCCAAATATTACAGGTGAAGCAAATCACATGGATTTTCCTGTCTTGTAATAAACAATAACAGCAAGGGCATATGTAATGCCTTCCTCTCAGTGATCTTAAGGTGTTCTATAAACCCTGAGCATCCTTTTACATCTGAGGAAGAGCAGAGAAGTGATTTACTCAAGGTCAATGTAAATCAGCAATGAGTTGAAGAACAGACTCCAGGTCTCCAGATTTCAGCTGTACATTCACACTGATAGATTTCAGCCACACCTCTGGGAGGAGGGAAGACAGGACAGGCGTTTACCAGCCAATTTCATTTTGTGTAAAATGCATGTGCACATAAATTTATAATACAAAAACCTAATTTTTCTTTAATTATACGACTGCTTTTGGCCAGCTTTTTGCAGCTCTAAGCTTGTATGCTGTGGATGCTTCCTTAGTTGTGTCTTATTACACATTTCAAGCAGCAGGTTGTCTAAAAGGATACAAAATTTTTCCAGTTTCTGCTATGGATTTGACCACCAGGAATATAAAAATTTCCACAGTGTTAGAAAAATAGGCAAACAAGACATATAGCCAAGTATAATAATTACTTTTTGGCAAAGTGCTTAGTGGAAAAATTCCCATTGTCATTGTACAAACAATGCACATTCTCCCATGTAACAGTGTCAGAGTGTTTCTCATAAACATATGCACTACTTCCTCTTCAGAAAGGTCAAGTAAAATAGCATATATCAAGAGGAGCATCTAGAACCAACCCACCTGTTATTGCCAGCCAACAGCAACTCAGAGAAATGATGCTAGTGTATCTTGCAGAAAGACAACTTAGTCTCTGTCTACAGTAGATTTTTACAGCATATGAGAAGGACACACTGGTTGAAATTCATAATCCACTACTTTAAACTAGCTTTGTGGGTCCATTTAAGTCAGTAAAGACAAATCATTGAGGTTTGGATTAGATGTCTCAATGGGAGTATTGAAAAGATTTGTGCTAGTGTATCAATAGAAGAAGTATTTTGAGGCTTCCTACAAGACCCGTCCACTTAGGGGGCTTCACTTTTGCAACAGGAGTTATTACAATCAGGAGATATCTTTCTAGAAAGTACAGTGCAGCTCAGCCAAAGGTTGTGTGTTTGAAGCAGAAATGGCTGGAAAAATTCTTCAATCCGTGTTACGTAGGACAAAGGACAATACTGTCATAATGTTCCCTTGAACTTTATTAGCAACAAATCCTTATCGCACCTTAAAGTCCATGATCTGTGCATCCCTGGTGATCCATAAATGAGATCTACAGCTATGAGAAAGATGATGGTAAAAAGCAAGTTCGTTTTCACTCTACAGAATACCATGATTGGGCAATTTCTATAGGAGAGAGGAGCACATCACCAGGAGAAAATATTAAGGAATCTACCAATAATGAGAGATTAGCTACTGAGAACCGGCAAATAATCTCTGCCAGGTAAACAAAATTTCTGTCTTTCAATCAGTTGTGATCTTAGCATTGAACAATTTAGAAACAAAACAAAACCAAAACCAAAACAAACGAAAAAAAGTGTCTTCCAGGAAAATTAGTCCCTCAGATTTCATTCCAATTTTCAGTCTCTCCCCACTATACTGAACCACCTCTCCAATGTGTGAATCCTAAACATATATACATATATGTATTTTTATACATAAGTATATAGATCCTCTGAAGATGGTATCCTTTAGAAGTCTGCAGTCAAAGACTTGGGATGGTTCAGAGGAGGACTGTGTCAGAGTAGGTACTAAAAGGTTTCTGACTGACTATAATGCATACGACAAATGGAAAGGGCCACTGAAATCTGAAGTCTTACAGAAGAGAAGTTTAATATGCAGGTCATCAAGGAGAGGAGGAAGAATTGGACAACTTGAAGGGCAAATCATGCTAGAATTCTGTGCAAGCCACTGAGCACAAATGACAAATACACCCAGAGACAACACTCATGTGCACAAATACACTGTATAATCCCAGACACTGTAAGAAACATGTAAACATTCGAGCTTGCATTTGCATACATTCTGAAAATGCTAGAGGACATTTTTGCAAGCTATTATTTAATTTATTCACAAGGTCGATTTGGAAACAGTGTTCAAATGTTTTGGAAATACGTCAAGAACATCGTTTTATTTCATGGTATTGTGGTAGCATCTCATTATATTAGTCTAATATGAATGCAGCACAATGAAAAAGCTATTGTGATGGGATTGTACTAGGCTAAATAGATAGAATGTTATTACAGCACTATAAAAGGAAAGATTTATAGGTTAGCATTTGCATTTATGAGTAAGAACAGCACATGCAGCCACATACTTGGCTATTTGGACTCCCAAGGAAACTAAACCTTTTGTTGTATTCAGAGTAATCAGACATTTGAGTAGTGAACGACCCTGCTATTGTTGGAAAAAAAGCAGCAGCAAGGGAGAATAGGTGCCTTGACTCTGATTCTGGAACAGTTTCTCCTGCCAGGCTCCCCAGAGGTTTTATCCTCTTTCAACAAGAACATCAGGATCCCAGACAGAATAGGATCCAATTGCACATCAAAGCAGCCTTTTTTTTCAGGATGGACAACTAAGGGGCACAATTTTAATTTCTACAGAAATGCAGCCAGCAGGGAAACACGACTACCTTGTATGAGCTGAGGAATGTCTTTACCTTCTCCAGGATATTTTCCACTATGATTAGAGGCAGAGGTGATGGAGGAGAGCTGAGGGGATTTCTCTGTTTCCTTGCTAAAAACATTTTGCCAACTATGAGAGGTTTTCAGTAAGGCATCCCTTCAGTACCTTCTCTCCCTTGCTGAGTTTGGATTGATGAGATCTACGAGGTTTCTATTTAAAGAAGAAAATCCCTGTTTGCTTTCATCTTAGATGAATAAATATGATCCGGAGAGGAAAAAAATCCTGAGTGCCAGATCCTCAGTGTTGTAAGCACCACAGTTGTGCTGACTAGAATAAAATTACACTGATTTGTATCAGCCAAGGCTCTGGCCCGATATCGTGAACACACCTTTGTAAGCCATTTTTGCTAAGCATCTCTCCATGCTATGACTGTTGTTGCTGTCTCTTGAAAGAAAAGATATTTTAGTGATGACTGCTTCCAACAGGAAATCTAACATAATAATGCGAAGTCTTAAAAACAGGAAATAGCACTCATCTGTGGAATCAGGGCTTGATGGAAAGCCTGTGAAAACCAGTGGGGATCATACTATGACTCCTCATAGGTTTTGTATTATTCCTAAAAATGAATATTAAAAAGTGTCTGAAGGAAACAGATGCTTCATTCTCAGTAAACACTGCTGTACCGTGAGATGTTAAGTTCCCTTAGACTCTACTGAAAATCCCAAATAAGATCACAAATGTGGAAGATTTTCATGTGTAAGTGAATTCTGGAGAGAGATTTTTACTGTGAAATTTGCAATTGAGCTAGACTGATCCTGCGTGCTTTCAAGAATCTCATCCTCATGTTCACTTTGGCAACACATGCATCGATTGGACATCAGTCTGGAAGAATGGTTTTTCAATCTTACTTTTATGAAGCAGATATCTTTGTTTAACAAGGGATACCAGCCTGTGAAGTGCTGGATGCTTTCTGCCAGATGACGAATGTCTGCATTACTGCTGAAAGTGCTCCACATCCTGCCAAAGTTGGTCAGCAAGGCAGGAGGACAATGTTTGGAGAAAGCACTCCTCTGCCCTCGCAAAGGAGGGGTTGACAGTCCATGTTCTTCCACACCAACAGTGAGCTCGTAAATACACTGGCTTGCGTTAGTAAAGAAAATACTAAAAACAATTTACAGCTTTCTATGATATTTACAGTTATTTGACTTCTCCATCTTCCAGTGATGAAAATAGCTTGCTTCAGACTTCTCCATTCCACTCCTGCCCCCCCGAGAATAGAAAAGGACCAGCAGTCCCATTGCTGTTCATCCTCAGAAACTGCTCCATGACGTGGGAGACACCAACACTGCAGTCAGGTACTGCCTGGCTTACTTTCTTCCATGGAGTCTGAGTCATCCTTATTTGCTTACCATCTCACCTGCTACAGAAGCATAATAAAAGGAATAAACTGAAATGTTTTCAGGAATTTTGAAGAAGGGGGGACCAGCCAAGCTGCTGGCATGCTGAAGTCTGAGGAGCACTGTATCATAAACCTTTCTGCAGAAACGAAAGAGAAAATAACTTTTCCCTTCTCTAAAAATATATGTATACAAATATATGTATACAAATATATGTATATAAATATCAATCTTTGAGATGCTGGATCCTGTGGGTTGCACGAGGAGCTCTCTGGTTTTAGCAAAATTATAATACCAGTAACCAAATCAGTTATTGCAAAGGAATAGTTCCTATTAGAGTTGCTGCTGCCTCTTGTTATAAAAAACTAAATTTTAGAAATATCAGTTAATTCTAACCAATGTCTTAAGTGATTACTTAAGACCAATTTAATCACATTGAAACTATTCAAAAGAAATATTTGGGGTTTTATTATCATAACATATTCTTCCACATCTTTATAGGTAGAATCAAAAAGAATTAACCTCTGATTTTGCTATCTGTATCTTATTCATGTTAAACCTTGTCGTTGGCTACTGAATTACAGATCTTCCAAGGTTAATAATAAAGTTTAAACCTGTGAACTATTAGGTTTTATTTTTTTGCCAGAGAATTCCCATCCGTTTGATACCTACAGAGCTACCAGAGTGAATTCTGTACAAAGCCCAGTTGCTTTCAATCAAAACTTATTTGGAAAAGTTGATGAGTTACACCTAATCTATGCTCTGGGTACAAGTAATGAAATATGTCTATTATCTTCTCACAGAAAAAGCCATTCTCAGTTCAGAAAACGGCAGAAAATCAGAAATCACATTGATTGTCATTTGATACTGGTTAGCCTTCTGTGGCTCTTTCCTCAGCATCTCAAATTTTTGCTCATATTCTGGGTTAACCAGGCTTTTCTCATTGACCATACAGGGAAACTAAAAAGATAATTTCGGTCCGACAAATCACCTGCTCATTTCAGGCAGCTGCTTGTTTTCTTAGTAGGTGTGTTTTCACGAGTATTTATAAAGTATTTATAAATAGACTTGCTTTCACAATGTAGAAATAAGTCCACTGACTTAAAAAAAGAACACATATGCTTAAAGCATACAGTTAAAGATCTTGATGATTCAGTACCTTTATGCCACAGCAGAAAACAATAATCAACTTTTCTGTTTCATACTGTGATCTCCCACATGAATTCAACTCCTGGAAGCTTATGACAAGTGCCATGACACTTTTGTTTGATTCTTCTCAGTGGGCCATGTCTACAAAGAACAATCATGCTAGACATTTGAGAATAGAAATATTTGTTAAAGACAATGTTCATCCCAAAGGGATCTCTCCATATAAGTGTACTGCTGGATTTTTGCATTTTACAGGAACATAAAATAGGAAGTGGTTTATTGTTCAATACTGAGCCTGTGACAGAATTCTAACTGGAAAATTGGAGACCATAAAACATCAAACGATCATATCTTTCAGTCCTGCTATCATGCTTGAAAGGAAATGATTTGGTTCATTAAGTATTCTGCAGGTTAAAAACAAATTATCTCCATTTGTATTTATTTGCAGATCTAAAGAGCTATCGAGCTCACAAACCTCTCCTGGACTATTAAAACCATCCAGCACCAATTTTAAGAGTGCTCAGGAGGCAGCTTGCAAGCAAGTAGCACCCAAAACCAGGGACAGACTTTCAGAGAGCTCACCCTCCATCACATTGAGTCTGTTTTGAGGCACGAACAGGAGCTAAGCCATTCTGAAAATCTGTGATTCATTATGAATCCTGAGTATTATTAAAAATCTGGCCCTCATTGAAGGTGCTGGGTACTTGAAAACTCAATGCTGGGTTCTCATGAAATTCCTGTTGGAAATTTGTTTGTATGCCAGGGAAGGTTTTTGTGTTAGACACGTGTTTTAAATGAATTTTAAGATACATATCTAGCTACCAGAATACCTTTTTAAAATATGTTTAAATCACTGGTGTGGGGAAAAAAGAGGTGACCTTATTGTGTGGTGACATCATTACATCTCACACACTCAATGGCATCACAGAGCTAGAGAAATAAAAATGTAAGCCAGTTTCTAACAGAGTTGAAAACAAAGAAAATAATTTTAGTCCAATCATTAATAATTATATTCTGAAATAGAAGATGACTTAGGACCATTTAATTTGAGTAAGGTAGCTGGATTAATTACTGACATGAAATAGTGGTAGAATTTTGACAAGCAAAGAATCAAATTTAGAGGTCTTACACTTTAAATCTGCCAACACAAAGGGCTTTTACAAAGTCCAAATAAAGGCAGTTAAAACAACAGCCTTTTAGGTCTTTGGACTTGAACAGGACACTTCAGTACTGAGTATTTCACAGTATTTTTTCCCTCTGGGCCACACCATTGTTCTGCCATTTTGAATAAAAGAAAAAGATAATATTTTTAAGTCTTATATACCTGTACTCTCTCCTTAGGAAAAAGAACTATGATGAGATAAACTCGACATTGCCCATATGAAATAATAACAGAAAAGACAATTTCTAATGGGCAAAATACTGTGATAAGGATTAGACACTCTTGGGCTCTTGGGTATTCATCTTCAAATGTTCAAATGTTTAATGCCTCAGGTTTTAAGAGTCATTTGGACAATGCCCTTAATAATATGCTTTAACTTTTGGTCAGCCCTGAACTGGTGAGGCAGTTGGACTAGATGATCATTCTATGTCCCTTCCAACTATTCTATTCTATTCTATTCTATTCTATTCTATTCTATTCTATTCTATTCTATTCTATTCTATTCTATCCTATTCTATCCTATCCTATTCCATTCCATTCCATTCCATTCCATTCCATTCTATTCTATGATGGTCCTCTATAGGGACTGATGAGGTCAATGGGAAACGTAAAAAGTATTTTGACTTTCTGCAAGGATACAAAAACCAGCTCTTTTGGGAGGACAGCACTGGGATTCACCAGGAAGAATCTGCTACACAAAGCAAGTTATATGGAGAAATATAGCTAAATCAATGTGATGTGTAAAATAAGCCAAATATCTTTTAAAAGTACAAGAAGAGGGAGTGTTTCACATTTATTTCTCAGATAGCCTGCAATGTCCTGTCTGCACTGTAATCTGTGAAACATCTGGGGCTGATCTGAGACTGCTATTCCAGCAGATGTGCTAGATAATTTGTCACTTTTCAGGTGCAAAGATGTGGACAGGGCCTGCTTAATGGATCCATAACCTTTCATCTCAGATTCTCATAGCTGGGAAGGCTCCAGTCCCTCTTCTTTTGTATGATTTCTGGTTGTTTCCCTCCCTTGCCTTAGGTGGAAGCTAAAAGGATCAGAGCTTTTGAGGGAGATTTCAGTGGAGACCAGTGATGCCACATCCACTTCTTCCTGGTGGCAACTGTTTGGTGGATGAGAGCTCCAGGGACAGTCCTGTCCTGGCCCAGCTGCAGGAAGGTGAGAATAGCTCTGTCCAGAATATCTTTCCATCCACCCCCTAAGAGCATCTGCAGCATACTAGTGCAGGGTAACAGGGAGGTAAAACCATTGTGTAAAATGACCTCTGTTTCATCTCACCCAATTCAGACCAGTGAAAAATTAGTCCTACACCCACCAATGCCCTTAAAGGGATCTGCTCCTTTTAATGTGTGAGATGAAGAACAGGAGGAGGAGAAGAGATGAAAAAGAAGGACTGTGATAACTGTGGGACCTAGAAGCTATAGTGTGCTCAATTAATTAGAATCTTCACTTGTTTAAAAAAATGGTCTCTCTGTGCACATATTTAAAACTGGTAATAAAATATCACTACTGTACCACTATGGAGTCTCTTTGAGATGCTCAATGAAATACTTGAATTACAAAGTAACAATTTCTATTGTTAGGAGTTGCTGCTATTCTCTTTTTATTGATGTCATAAAGTAGGTATTTATGAGATGAGGTTATTAAGATCAATAGTATAAATGGAACACCTAATTCTCTCTTTTTCAGGCTGGCACAAAGCATTCCTCCGGTGGAATCTGTGAGAATAAAAGGTGACTGGATACTGTCAGTTAACCCTAATCCAAATGCAAAGAGCTCACCCTATTAACAATGAGTCATTTTTACATGTTTCTTAGATCTAAAACTATCTTGTCCCTAAGTAGCCTTTATGAAATGTACAGATTTGAATTCATTGCAGGACTGGATTTGCCACATCTACAACTAACACTGAAACGCTATTTTTTTCTTATTTAAAATAAGAAAGAGAAGATGGAACATTTTATTTTCAAATCCATTTAGTGGTCTGTTTTTCATAAATATGATCCTTCTTTGTGAAAAAGTCTCAGATTATAGGACTAATACTCAGTCTTCGCATCTACTGAACAATGACCTGCAACTAAACTATGGTATGGACTGGATTAAATCTGTATGCTAATGAAGAATCGAGCCTGTATTTATACACGCACAGTGTGTACTCATACCAAGTTGCAAAAGGCAATGTTTTTGAGCCAAATACAGTCACTAAACTCTCTTAACTATTTCTAGTGATCTGACTTTTGTTTACCATTTACCTTTTTCACTGGTAATCAGCAGCATCATCAATCACTGCTAATTTAAGCTCATGATTAAATAATATCAGCTTAGTTGAGTGGTCATCATTAAGGGAAAATATTTGCAAACAGCTGATCGTGTTGTTGTTCCTAATGACTCTGCTCCTAGAACTCCATTCTACAAGCACTTGCTACCTTCATTAATATTTACATACGGGACCAACAGTTTTAACAGTTCTTTAATCACAAGCTGCTACAGAAGAAGGTGAGTGCTCTCCATTGTTAAATGAAGAAAAATATTATAGAATAATTTTTTCCCAAATTTGTGTGAAACAAAATACTTAGGATATTTGGATTAACTTCAGTAACAGAAAAAATAATATAAAAACTTCATAAAATAATAACATGTTATCATTCTAGTATTGCTTAATACCCTGTATTAATAATACATTTTGAAAAGACGTGGTTTTCATACATGTACTGAAAAAAACTGCTATACTTAAAAACCTCAAAAGGCACACGAAAAAACTTTAACATCTTATTTCACATCACAGGAGATTAATTATCCTTTATATTAATCATTTTGCTTGGAGTATTGTACAACAAGTTATTTGAAACTGTTGGCAAACTGAGACGTGAGTTTCCATTATAGCTCTCCCTAGTGAAAGTGTTGAATGAGAAAAATTCCAATACTTCACACAGCTTTTCTATGTGACTATACATAAGAACTTTGTACCCATGTAAGTGACAAAGACACAGCAAATTTCCTATGAAAATAGGAACATCATCTGTTGCATACCAGCACTAACAGTAGTAATTGACTGGAAAAGTCGTCTCCACCCTGCTTATATATCTCTGTGGGCTGCAGAAATCATAGAAAAGCTATCTCTGAGAGTTGCACTGTCAGCTCTGGCATGTCAGCATGTGTGGTGACAGGGAAGGGTGTACACAGCAGTGCTGGGATGGAGGAAGAGATATGGTGAAACTCAGTGCCACAACATGTCCCCAGATGCAGCCCCACGCATGCACAGGGCTCCTGCTCAACCCTCTTCTCTCCTGGGCATGTTCCTCCTGAGTGTGCAGCAAGGTGCTGTGAAACCTTTACAGGGCTAATACAAAGCTAACATTTGTGTCATGCTGAAAAGTATTTGAGGAGAAAAAAGACCCCTACTTGTCTGTCAGGCTGTCTGTTCCCCATACTATACTCAAAGCCGCTTTACTGTTATGCCACAAAATGTGAATCAGAGGGAACAGGGAACAAAACCATCTAGACAGCAAGTTTGAGTAACAATGTGAATGCTACATACTGTGCAATGCCATTATGTAGCTTCAAATCTTTTGTTCCAGAGAACATTATATACCCATTACATGCTTAAATACAAGCATTGCTACAGCATAATTAAAATGTTTGTGATTACAGAAATAAAAGGAGAAGTTAAAAAGCAACACTGTATTACCTCTATAGGACTGCTAAACCTTGGCTGTAGGCACAGAAAGAAAAGTCACCAGCATGAGGCAAGGGGTGTACAGGACTTTGGCTCCATCTGAAAAACCAAGCTAAGAAGTAGAAGGGCAATTCTCTGTTGGCATATAGCTGTAGAAAACTAATTTCTCTTAGTTCCGGAAGCATGGCTCCTTGAGCAATATTTCTGTACCTGAAATGTTCCTGTGGACATGCCACAGGGCACTGGTTTTAGTGGGAGCTATGCTATTCTATGGTAATACTTGTTAGTCTGTGCTAGTACCTTCTCCTCTATTGAAAAAACTACATTTTGTCAAAAGGAAAAAAAGGTACTACTATTAAAATACTTCAAATGTTAGTTTGAGACTTGGAGTTCTCAAATTTACAGCTTTTTTTTTTTTCCAGGAAAGCAAGAACTAACTTCCATTTAGCTAAAAAAAAAAAAATCCACAAGGAAATATTTATGTGAGCACTTGCAATCAGCTTTATTTATAACTTTGCAGATAAATAGTTGCAAACACCATGCACTTTTATGCTTTGTTTTGTTTAATAATTCCAGAGAAGTCCATAAGTGAGATTGTTGCCACAACTGGGAATCCTTGGTTTAGCTGACAAAGACCTAGCTACAATGTCCTAAGGATGCAGAATTAAATGAAGACTTTGTGCTTCTCTTCCAGTCTGATCCCAGAGATGCCTGGGCTATATTATCTTCTATAATGTGTTTTGCCACAGTCTCTAGAGAGGACCACCTCCTTAAAAGGACAGGACAGTAATCTAATAAAAATCCAATCTATGGAGATCCATTACTGTGCAACTGAGAAAACCAAACCAAACAAGATACTAATATAAAAACCTCAGTGAATTCCTTGGTGCATTGTATGTACTACAGCATTTACAAATGACCACAAGGATTGTGTAATATCATCTGCTGTGCAGGGTTTATTTTATAGGTCCCATGGGCTGGAATATTTAGACACAACAGAGCTGAACAGAAGGGCCGGTTGTAGATTTAACTGGGAATTCTTCCATTTTTATGGGCTTGTACGTCAGCCATATCATTGCTTTAAAAATTGCATTTGTATTTAATAGTAGGAGAGCTTGACCTGAAAGTAGTAACAACACATTTATCTAACTAAGCTCTGCATAGTACTGCAAATTGAAAGGTAGAGAGATATTAGCTTTGTGAGTTAAGATGTCATTGGCAGCACAGGAAGGGTAACTTTGTCAACTGTCATTAACACATTTTTTATGCTGGTACTTTAGAGATCAGAAGTGTTAACCTGGAAATGGCATTCTGATTTAAATCTCTTTAATGTCTGGAAGGACTGGTCATTTCTTTATACCACTTTGCTCTTTGAGGAGAGCCAGTCCTTTGTTCAGCATCTGTAAATTGCCTGTACGTGGATCTCACTTGAGAAAGGAGAAAAGGATCCCTTCAATTGTTTCATGAGTTACTCAGATCTGTCATAAAACCGTCACTTTGGATTATTGCTTAAATGTTGGCTGCAGGCTGAAAACAGTGTGTCCATGCAGCACTTACCTAGTTCAGGTGGGGTTTATAAAAGGGAAAATGTTGCTCTTCAGGGAGGTACCAGTTAACCTTATTCATTTAAAAAACTGGTTATATATTTTGGCACTCGCCTGTGCAGTCTGACATTGACAAAGCTTTTGACAAGTGAAGTAGATACACGATATTTATGCAAGGTTCTCAGAAAGTGCAGGTTCAGAGCAAGCTTTATTAACTAGACCTGAGCTCTTCCTGTGTCAAACAGCAGCTCGTTGCAGGAAAGACTTCAGATCTTCTGCCCTTTGCCCTTTAAAAAGGTACAAAGCTGGGATACAGGTGATGCAGGACTCAAAATTAGCAGTTCCATCTTTACATGGCTTCTTCTATTTTGTTATTCAAATGTCGTTTACCAGGCTACAGGATATGCGAGACAGAAGGTGGGAAACAAGGAACTCGTCTTCAGAGATGTTTAGCAGCTTCAATTTTTATAAAAGCCAATTCCCAGAAAAATGAAGGATTCACTCAGCACCTTACCTGGACTAGGTTCTGTATGACTGTATGCATTTTGCTTTATAGTCAAGGAATAACTTAGGTATTTTTATCAATATGCCTTAAATTCATATCTAATTGTATTTCATCTGGAAGATATTTTTCTACAGTTAGTATCAGAGTCTCAATGTATCAGGAAGTTCAGTGAGAAAAACTACAAAAGACAATAATTAGATGGACTAAAGAGTATTCATTTTGTATTCATTATGTAGTCATTATCGTTATGGGAGATCTGGTTTTGCATTGAAAAATTATTGGTTTCTGCCAAAATCTTTGCACAGATTCCTCATGTAGTAGGATTCTGGCACATATTTGGAAGAAAAGAATGAAAACCAAATGAGACATTTTATCATGACCAACATCTTCCATTGAGAGAAAGATTTGCTTTACCTGAGCTGTGTAGCTGTCTGGTTAAGGTGCAAGAAGAGACTATAAGCAGGCAAAGTATGAAAACATAAGATCAGGAGGTAGGCAGCCATTGGCCTGAAGCTGAACTGAGACATGGTCTATCTCCAGGAACATATTTGAGGAAACTCCATCTGAACTTTCCGAGGACTGAGATTATCAACAATTTCTAACATCACACAGCCCAATAAGAAAGTGATATAGCACTGGCATTCAGTACCAAATGCTGTATGATATATTTGGCTCACCTTCACAGTGCTTGAGCAATTACTCCGGTGTCTGGGACACATCACATCTACTGCACATGTAGTTCACAGCCAGGCTGCAGACATGCTACGAATCTAATGATCCATCTCTCCTGTTGACTAATGCTAACATGGAGTGTGTCAAGAAGAGGGAATGAACCAGATGAAACATAATAAGGATTTATGTAATTTTGTTGTGGAATCACATTTTGCCAGTGTCTTTAAAGTGGTTTAAGGTCATCTGTTGCAGGCAGAAAATTTCTCCCAATCTTTGTGCAAGACTGAAGTATGTGCTGCAACACAAAACTATTTCATGGTACTTTGTTATTCTACAACAGTTCCATCATGGTTATCCTCCTCACCATATCATGATGTGTTTCCTTTGCAGGCATGGTATATTGCTGCCTCACATCATGCCTTTCCTTGGACGCTCCCTTTATTGTGCAAAAGGGGAATATAGTTCACAGTTGTTGGCTTCTCTGGGGATTTCTGTTGGGGCAGACACAGAAAAAGATATATCACCAGCTTATCCTAACCTCCGAACCTCCCTCTGTACCCCGCAACTACCTGTATTTTCTGTTCTACTTTCCAACCCTACTGTGACACAGCAGGACACTTGGATTTTGCTCTTGATTACATACAAGCTTTGCAATATAACTGCTGTATTGCAGGCTTGGATTTCATATATCGTAATCAAGTATGATCAATTCACTGCAGGTGCTATGGCAGGCAGAGGATGATGCAGTCCCTGTTTTCTAAGTGCTCCCAACTTAACCTCTAAACGTTGCTATCAATAGGAGTGATTGGCAGTGCCTTCTGTACTGCAAGGAGATAATTGTGGTGCTATGGTATAAGCAAGTGAGACCCATTCTGTATTTTTGCTATAGTGGAAAAAAATTCTGATAAGAGCCATATGGGGTAAAAGACTAGGGTTACAGCAATACAATTACAGGGTTGTTTTAACCAAGCATAGGTATGACTGAGATGCCAAGTGAATTTTTCTACCATATATGTATGCAGGCAAAAAATCCATCCGACTGTCGACTCTTATTTCTAACTTCACTTACTGTGACCACTGAAGAACAGGAGAATTTTCAATGAGGTATTAATGTTATGAAGAGGTTTAATATTATATAGCTCATGGAACACCAAAGATCCTTAGCTCTTAGTTCATGATAATCCGGATAGAATTTAACCCACAAAATTTAAAAGGTGAGTCTGCATTACTTTTAAGTAGAGAAAAAAATCTATTTTATACTGTCATTCAGGTCCAGTCTAAAGCTCTTAAAGTTAGCCTGTCTCTTTCCCTCGATTTCAGAAGGCTTTGTATAAGGTCCTGATAGTCACAACTCCAAACTGTGTGATATGTAAAAGTGTCTTTTTTTTAAGTATTCCTTGCAATCAGATAAAACCATTTCCTAAATGGCATCATTCAATATACAGACTGTAGCAGGTAATTGTAATTGTAAATTACTGTAGCAAGCTTAGAATCAACTATTTAAGTACTCACCTGGCAAAACTGCAAAAGCTAACTATTTTCCTCCTTACTTCCAGTATATATTTCATTTTTCATGGCTCCTTAACTCAGATATTGCAGTGGGCAATTTGGATTGAAACTTGGCATAGAAGTTGTCAGCCTCCAAGCAAATATTTGTCATTTAAAAATCATGAGGCTGTTGAGTAAAACTTGGCAAACTGTTCTAAAACTGTATATACGGCAACTACATTTGCGAAGTATCAATGCACAGGGTATACACACTTTCTGGCAAAACACACTCTCGTGCATGCATGTGCCAACACACAAAATACACAAATATAATTTTCTTGCACATCAGTACTCTCCATAATGTCTTGCTGATGATTGTGTCTCAGAAATCTGAGCGTGAACATAATTTTGGATGTACATTGCATTAACAAGGACTGGTTGGTATTTTATATTCACTGGCATAATGGGGTCTAATCCCTCCAAAAAGGGTCTTAATGACTAATACACACACAGGCACACATTTTGAAAGCACACACTTCAAAAATATATGGAAACAGAATCATAAAAGCTAAATTTATTATTTCACACATAGTATAAAATTGCAGAATACTAGTTTTTATACAAACATCTCAACAAGGGGAAAAAAGAAGAAAAAGACAGAGGTATTTCAAGAGACTGCATAATACCTGACACTTAATTATCTAATCGTAATTACCAGTTTATAACGTCATCTTGCCAACTGCAGAAGCATAAAGAAGCCTTTGCTGTTGTTGAATTTCATGAGAGCTGAGGCTGAGCAGCAGCTAGCATGACTTCTCAAAACTTGTAGGACTGAGCTCTTTGAACACACACTCTTGGTGTTTCATGATCAACAAATGAGACATCACAATGAATGGGAGGAACGTGCAGCCAGGAACTCACTACCTGAAGTTGAGGAACGAATCAGGGATGAGAATAATGATGAAAGGTGTCACTCATGCCAAACCAAATATGAGGGGCTTAAAGCCAGCACACTACCGGAAAGAATGACCTAAAACCATCGTTGGTCTCTGCCAGTGCAAAGATATTTTATCAGCTTTTTTCTTCAACGACTGTAAGTGACTCAATATATTAACTCATATGGTAGACACTACACTATAATAAAAAATAACTAGTTGAATTCAGGGCAGATTGGAAGCTTTAATTTAAAAATGTCTATGCTTGTCAATTCAATTAGATGATAATTTACTGGCAAGTCAAGTTAAGTAAGTCTTTCCAAAATATAAGGAAAAGACAGACTCATCAGATAACTGTCTGAGGCAGGTACAACCCATCACACTAAGCATTTCTCTCCAGCTTTAAGTTTCCTCCACTGCATCCATATGTCAGTATTGTCCCATTCCTGAACTGGGAATAGGTTCTGCCATTGCAAGCTGCTTATTTTGCCATCCTGCTCCTCTTTCACTCTGTGTCATTCTAAATCCTTCCTCTTTCATTTTGATGTGACAAAGGGATGCAGTGAAGTGTTTGTATCTGCCTATCTCTAGCTGCCTATCCAACTCACTTATGACCTAGTCACTGTATTTTCCATCAGCAACAACTAACATGTATTCCACAGGTGTGGGAGGACAGACCACTGCTACAGTGAATAGCACCGGGTTGGGTTTTTGGTTTGGTTTGGTTTGGGGTTTTTTTTGAAACTTTTTACACTAAAAAAAATTGAGCTGTGATTACATGGTATATACCTAATTAAAATGTACTATAATTGTTGAAGTATTTTACTGAAGTCATTTTCTTTTTCAAGCGACAGCCTTACCAGATGATAAAACTTGTCTTGTGGTTTCTCTGCCTTTGCCAAGAAGCTCAGAGCTAAGTACAGAGGGTGGGGTCAGTCCTGGACATCAAACCCCCCCATGAATGGCAGCATTTTTCACTAAGCTCTCATGCTCAAGGCTTTTTGCCAAACACTCAAGTCCAAGACAAATAGCCTATGTGGGTGTTTTGTGCACAAAGATGACTGAGGTTCATTTTAGCTAGATGGATAAACCTTTTGAAATCTGGCTTGTTAGAACTGACTATATTATAGATCAGAGTTAGCTGTTTATTGAAAAGCACTGAGAGGAATGTAAATTACCCATGAATCAGAACGACCGAGAAGTGAAGCACCAGTGGCTCTTGGTGAATGTATTGTCACCTATTCTCACAAACAATGCAATCATTTATGTATGGTGGATTCATTTTTTTAAATGACCACATTCCAGTTCTGTCTTTTAAATTTTCCTTTGTTCCACAGAAGAATGATGTACAGATGTATGGAACTTGCAAGGAAAAATTCAAGACTCCTTAAATCTCCTGATTTTTAAAAAATATTTTTATTTAATATGTCTCTATTGCACGAAGGCTATTTTCTGTTGGTGTCAGGGATGAAATTTCCATATGGGTGAAAAACTTTAAAACTTTAAAGAAAGACTTTAAAACCCACTTAGGTTCTGGTGCTCTGTGGGACCCAGAACAGCTTTATGTACCAGAGGGCCTTTTTTGTTTTTTTAAAGTCAACAGCTCAAGCTCCCATTTATGAAAAGTACTGCCCTTAATTCTCCACAAGCTGCCATCTAAACACAGAACATTCCTAACCCATCTTGCACCTAAAAGTTTCTTTGCCCCTTCAGGCCTTCTGCAACTTATTTCTCAACATTTTTGCATTCCAGCAGAAAAAAAAAAAAAAAAAAAAAAAGACGATGTAATCGTCCATAACCACCCAAAACTTTGGAACCCAGAAAGTGCAGCTCAGGATGTCACCTTGCAAGATAACTCAAGGAAAGGGAAAGCATCTGTAAAACACAGCATCTCTCACATCAAAGGCATTTCCCTAAGGTACGGGACTACAGTTAAAAGTTTTATCTTCCCTACAGGGAGCCAGTATTTACCCTTTCCATTCTCTTGCCTGGGAGAATGGTTCTGTTTTCATTTTGAAGGTCAACTCCTACTCAGTTAGCAACAAAAACAAAAGAAGTCGTGTTGTTGAAAGGTACCCCAGTCTACCATAGTCTACAACCATGATGAAAGTGCAGCCTGGAGAACAATTCTACCATGTATTTCAGTTGCGTTGTGCTAGGACTGTCAGTCTCTTCTCAGCCCTGCCTTCCTTACTGAGACTGCGAATCACATTGTTAGTCGATACACATTATTTAACACACAGCAATGTCATGGATGGACACTCAAGTGAGTTGAGCCATGGTCATAGGCAGAGGTATTAGGTTAGCACACAACTCCACTAAGCTGAAGTATCCAGTTCCTCAGCATTTAATTTGATGAGACTTAACCCCAATTGTGATAACACAGGTGTTCTTTTGCTACCAAGCAGTTACTCTGCATTGCACTTATCGAGCAGTAGAGGCATGCTTCTAGAGCCAAAGCAACACGACTCTGGGATGTGAGCCTACATAGCCTAGGACATGGGCTGAAAAACAGCATATTACTTCACATTAGAACTCAAGGAAACCAGAAGACTGTAAAAAGTTCTGTTTACTGATGACTCTGGCTGCACTTGGCCCAACAGTGATGACAATAAAACCTGGCAAAATTTGGTCTTGGTCGATTAATGTGGTGTTGACAACATCTTACTGGGTGCTACTAGAAGCATGGCAATTATTATGGTGTTTATGGTGCACCTCTATGGGGTTTGCAGAATTACACATTCTGCACACACCCTAATTACAGAAATATTCAGGAAATAGTTTAACAAAATGAAAAAGGATTTGCAGGTAAAATTGGCAAGTTTTCATAAGTTAAATGCAGCTGTAATACATACTATTGATCAAAGTACATTAAAATTACACTGACTAAATAATGGAAATAAAACAAACTATGGAATAGCAGCTTATTCCATAAACAGAACTCATCCTGTGTTCAGAATAAACCCTGGATCTTAAAGGAAAACTAAAAGGCAATTATATAATTAATATTAACATAAACCATACGTGTAAGTGGGTTAAATTAAAGCTGAATGGCCAGCTTTGATTCTGACATTGTGTAAATCTGATTTCTTTACTTTGCAGTTATTAAATACTGTTATAATAATAACATTGCATGTTGCCTTAATTTTGGTTTTTTATAACACTATCTAGAAGTTACTTTTGTGCAGCAGTGACCATCAAAACTGTGCTCCCAGAACAGCTAGACTAACCACTGGGTTTTGTCTTCATTGTAAAGTAAATATTTCCAAATAATGAACAGTAATATTAAGATCCACATCGCATGCCGCAAAACAGCCATGAATTTGGCATGTGTTTCCCTTGCCCACCCATGAACAACATGGGTTCATGTCACCTGATGTGCTGTTCCTGTCCCCTTAGCATCAAGGTGGCTTTCTGCCCTGTAAGTACCAGTTGCTAATAGGTCTGTTTCACAACTTTTTCTTCTAAAGCTCCTTTCTGTTACTCTCTTGGCATATGTTTATTCCCCCTTTGAAGCTGCTAAACCTAGGTGCATAACACTATTTTATAGAGAATCCAAGGCCTGATCCAGCATCCACTGAAGTAACGTTTGATACAGTTTGGTGGGGCTAGACAAGACAAAGTAAAAGATACGAGGAAGACTGACAGGTCACACTGACAAGTTTGTCTAGAGGCTTTCAGAGGTGCGTGAAGAGGCGCAGTGGCAGAAGGACCGTGGCTATTGTGTAAATCCGTGTGCCTGTTTGTTAGTTTTGTTAGTTTGCATCGCAGCAAGCAGCAGGTTGTTACAACCTCTGTGGTTTCTCTTCTCTGTGCCTCTTCACATTACTCCCTCCTTGATCTCAGAGAGAAATCTTACTTGAGCTCAACCTCTTTGTGGAGGCAACTTTGCAAGTCTTCCCCCTGGCGTTACTGGCCAGGGGATGAGACTCTTATTCAGAGGAGAAGCAGCTGAGCCAAGTGAGTTTTCCACAGAAACATTGACCCATATCTGTATTACCTGGGACCTGTTTCCCAAAATCAATATTAAATTGCTTTAGGTTTGTGCAACAGGTCTCCTGGCGCTTATAGCAACACACTGGGAAATAAACTTTCATTCTTGGATTTGACATCTGATTCCACCAGCTTTCTGTACAACCTCTTTTTATTCACAATTGTAAAGCTGGAATTGCTACCTCGTTTTAAGGCTCATCATCTGAAGCGGTACAAGATTTAGTGTATGAGCGAGCCAACCACAAGCAGCTGAGGTACAGCCCTCAGCTGAGACTTGATAACTGAACGTATACGTGCTTCTAGCCTGCTGCAAATATGAAAGGAAACTGGTTGCCTGAAACCAAACTCACAGTGGATTTAAGCCACTTCCTGGGTAACTTGAGCTTGTTTGGTTTTCACATGCTTCAGATCTACACAGACATGTCTCAGCAGAGGGGCGGTGAGTTTGAAGGACTCCCTCTGTCAATCGATGCAAATCACCAGTCAGGCCTCTTCTTTGTGAGATGTTTGGGACAGGACCAGTTTTTGGTTTTGTGTTTAAGAAAACTTGTGCAATGAGTCTTACTCCATTACTAAAGTTACAAGGCACCAAATTGATACACATAATAAGGTATATAAACACTAATATTTTGGTGTTGAGGATATTAATTTAACAAGATCTTTTTACTGTGAAGGTTAATTCTTTAAGGTCTGAAAAACATTTGGAGGTCCCTGTAAGAAAGGAGTTAAAGAAATGTGAAAGTGTTGCTTTGGTACTGTGTTATTTATCAGCTGTCTGGTTAGCATTTGTGCTCAGTCCGCAGGTTTCACATGTAAATCAAATGCAATGAGTCTATGACAACTCACTAGATTTACACAGATGGGACCTGACCAGCCCTCTCTGAAGTCACCGGAGGTGGTCTGGGTTCCCTAATGATTGCAAATAGGCGACACAAACATAAATATAATTTACTTGTATAAAACTTTTAATTAGGTTAATAAAATATCTCTGCATAAAAGCCTATAGATCGTAAAAACCCAGACTCTGTGCATACCAGAGCTGGTGTGGATCAGAATAATAGACACAAAGAATTGCATTACCATGCTAATACAACAGGGAAGTCTTCTATCTCTCTTTTGAATAACCTCTCATGCAAATTTCAAATGTTGACCATGACACCAGACCTTCTTAGGGCACTGAGTTGTGTTTCCCTGTGCTTACAATATATTTGATTTCAATACAAAACTGCGGACTCATCAAAACCCCACCTTTCTGCCAGCATTCAATTATTTAAATATTATACGATGTAGCAGGGGGTTGCCCCTGAATCTTGCATAAAGTACTTCAGGCAAGCTCACAAATAATATAGTATGAAAAGGACAAAAAAACAAATGCGCAGAAATTTTAATCAATGGGATCCTTTTTAGCTCTTAGTTTCCACCTTTTGTCACCCTTGACTGGTTGTTTAAAACGATGATTCCAAAATGCATTTAAGCATACAACAAACATATATATCCAAATTGTCTCCACAATAATGATTCTGTAATCTTCTTGAAGTCAAAGGCAGGTTTATTTGTAATTGCGGTCATTACCCACCCACAAGCTAAATTGTTTGACCCCATGCTAAAAGTTTGAACTATGCAAAGGTTCATTGTTGTTATCCAATTACTATGTGTTTAGTTTCTCATGCACATAATGATGGAATATTTATAAATATACAAGTACTTCATGGTACTTATGAAATGTTACCAACAAAATAAAAGAATAATACATATATAAGGATATTCCATATACACATACATATACATGCTGTTAACAAAATACTTTTTATTTAATGTGCCATATTCTGGCCTCAGTTCCTAGATATCACAATGCCAAGGAAGTGGTAAAATTCATAAAGGTTGATTTCAATCAATTCCTCTTCCAAAAGACAAAAGTTTAGTTTGTCTTGTACAATGGGACTTGCACTAGTCGTAGGGAACATTTTTATACTTCTTAGGGAGTAAACAAAATCAGAATTCTTTTACATGTTTGCTAGAAAAATCCCCCAAGACATAATTTTCACAGAAGTAGTACATCCAGTTTTGTGTTCAAAAGTGTGATATACCAAAACTACGAGCCAATTTCTTTTTAAGAATGTGTATAAGCTGTCATAAGCATACACCAGTTTTCTTGTCCAAAATCTAAAAAATTAATGACTTGGTAGCTTAACCTGAGCACTATTAGCATCTGTCCCTGTGCAGCCCCAAACAGAATGGGTCTGAAGGACCAAGAGGACCTGCCATCCAAACTGTCACTGCATTGTGCTCCTGATTGCCACAGACCAGCATGCCAGGGCAGGGACACTCCTGACACAGGATGGCTGGAGGGTGCGGAGGTTTGCCATGAGTCACCAAAGGTGGGGTGTGCCAGTTCTGCATGTCCACCCTGACTGCAGCTTGGGAGGATGTATAATGGGTTCAGTGTATTCCTCCCCCAGGTGAAAACACTCCCTGCTTCGACAGGTGTGAGACACATCCTCCAGGGAGTGGGGACCCACATCCTCCAGGGAGTGGTGACGCACACCTCTGCTGGTCATCTCCGGTGCCCTGCTCCCCTGTACACCCCATGCCTGGCCACAGCCAGGACACCTGGCTCTCACCCCCTCCGCACCCTGAGGAGGAGCGGCGTGCGGGACCCCAAGCCAGCTGTGTTTGAATGAACCATGCTGCCCACTTTCCTCCCACTGGATGCTGTCCCCTTTGGACTTGTCTCAGAGCTGGTTGAAGAAAAGGGAAAATCTCCCCCAGATTCAGTGGTTTTGGGGACAGATTCCAGACCCCAGACAAATATTGCTTCAGAGAAGCTTGGAGTCTAGGATATAAATCTATTTCTTTGTTGCAGGCCTAGATGTAATTTGATTCCAGTAGTCAGGACTAGGATGTAAGAAATGTGGAAATATCTGTACAGGTTCCCTGCTGAAACAGTGGGTGCCATTAGAAAGCATAATAGTGTTCCGGGCTATTGATTTTACCACAGTATTTCCTTGCTTAAAGTGTTTTCCACTACGAGATATTTGCACCGTGCCACGGTAAATGTTATTTTTAACAGAGCTCACTGAAGTCTTGTTTAAGAAACTATGTGAACAATGTTGAGTTCTCTCTCAATGTAGCTACTAAGTTGGGTTGTCTGATGTCCTATTTAAAAAAGTAGGTAGGAAGAGCCAAATGGAACATAAAGCTGAAATGAGGTAAAAGGTAGATATGAAAAATACTAAGTAGTGAACCCCCATGAAGAAGTTTAGATACTAATGACATTAAATAGGGGACTACATTAATAGGTAGAGCTTAGATTTTGATTATATTTGCTGAAACAGAAAAAGACACCCAAACAAGACCTCATTTATCTTCCAACTTCCAGCTTAAGTCGTATAAGATGTGCTCTTTTTTATACCACTTACTTTTCAATTATTTTGTTATTTTTCTGAGAGATTCACTTATTCTGCTGTAGGCTAATAGGAAAAAAGAAGGGGGTGGGTGGGAAGGACAGGAGAAAATAAATACTTATAAACTGGTAAACAAGCAGAATATGCTTCTAATTTACAACCAACATAATTAAATGTATATCAGCTCATCTGTCATAAAGAGATCCAAGCTTCCTTTAAATGAAATTGGTATAATTTTTGTCCTTGGCTTGAGGTAGAGCAAAATTAAGTTTAAAACTGATCTTTGTTGATATGAATTGACACATCTCCCTTTTTCTGGATCTGAGTTCCTAATTTCATAATTTACAACAACTAAGATTTTACCAAAAATACTTACAGTATGTGATGGAAACCAGGCAAATAAAATACTAGTGAAACTTAACTGAAGCAGATATATTTAGTGGTTTCTTCTGATCCTGGACAGATACATTGAGTGTTCCATGGGGGTTGGTCCTGTGTTTGGCACTATTTTGTATTTCATTAATGACTTGAAGATGGAATAAAGTGTACTTGTAATAAATGTACAGAAGACACGTAGCTAAACCACACTTCAGGAACTTTGGATTAGACTTCAAAATTAATTGAATGAAATAATGGCCTTACAAAGCAGGAAACAACTTAGTAAGGACAAGGGTAAAGTTCCTTACTCACTTAGGAATACTCACTATGAGTGAGGTATGTCTGTTGTGGAAAAAAAAACCAAAACCAAAACCAGCTAACAGTATATATAAAAAGTGTCATATAAAAGGATCTAAAAGGCACCTGGGTAATCTGTCCTCTCCTCTGAGCTTATACAACAACTAATGGAAAATTGTGTCCAGCTGTGGACCCATACTTGAAGGAAGATGTAAACTAGTTGAAGAGACTGTACAACAAGGCAGTAAAAATCAGTGGACATCCAGAAAAAGTCATTACAAAGCAAAATGGAATAATCCATTCTCCACACTATAAGGCAAGAAATAGTGAGCCAGAAAACAAACCAAACAAACAAAAATTATATTATCTCTAAGTTTCAGAATATGTTGTGTAAAGAGACAATGGAATCTAGATTGCTGGAAATTCTTAAGAGCAGGTTAGATAAAGATGACAAGACTGGTTTAGGTACAGCTCATTCTGCCCTGGGAGACAAGGGTAGATCTGGATTTTTTGGTTCTCTTTCATACTTTTTTCGTATAACTGCATGTTAAAATTCCATTACTGTTATGATAGAAAGAAAATATTAAATTGGAACATACTTCTCCATGGATACTCACAGGAATCCCTGGACAGGAGCGTTTTCATGGAGACCCCTGACAAATAAGACCCTGTGTCTTTTCTGAAAAGCAAGGTACTTGCTGGATTCAACAGAAAACAAAGGACTGGACTATTCAGAAGCCAATATAACTGGAAAAGGAAAAGCCAGACTGTTGCAGAAAATTACCTTCAGGCATACATTTTCACTAAGTCTGCAGAGAGTTGTCTATAAGAGATTTATCATCCTAAATTACCATTGGGTCTACATAGGAAATAAATCTCCACAGATATCCCTTTGGAACAGGAAGAAAAAAAAAGTTAGCTCTCCTGTTCCAGGTTGCGATCTGGGGAGAGAGACTATATCAGAGTAGACATTATTGGGGAGTTACCATCTCCTCATCTTTTATATTTTCCATAAAGTTAATGGCTGTTTGAATTACCAGGCACTTCTTATGCTCCTCAGTTTTCTTGTAGCTGAAGAGCTACTGTCTAAATATGAAAGGAGACTCGTCCTCACTTCAGCTGGTTCCCAAAGCTAAACAGAATTTTCCTATGGACGGACAATTCTGATTGGGAAGAAGGATGTAGATTGGTTGAAGAAATTCTAGAATAGAGCAATAAGGAGTACCTAAGAACCAGAAAGAATTTCTCAAGGCAGGATGGAAATCCTAATCATGTCTAGTGATACTAAGAAGAGAGGACAATCTGACATACAAGCTTGCTATTGCTAAGGGATTTGAGGTTGATGAAAGAACAGAAGAGGAAAAAAAACTCTGCACAGTTCAATGACTGCCCTTACAAGGCATGTTCAGAGGAAACAGCTGGATCTGCAAGCAAGATTTAATATATCCTGCATTGACTATACATTCATAGGAAGAGAAAAAATGTAGTATAAAGAAAGTGGAGTGAAAGCTAAGAACAGTTTAAGAGAAAAAAAAATGGAAGCAGAAAAGATGAAGGGGAAGGATTTCAGAATGATTCCCTGACTGCAGCAGTGACAGGAGGGATCTGCATCTGATCTTATGCTAATGTATAAAGCTAGTCAAAAGATCTCTACTAATGATCAACTACTGTCAATTTTACATTTATTTAGAAGCTCCAGTAAACGCACAACTCCAGCTACTTGCCACCAAGGCGACACAAAATATTGCAGAATACCTGGGTTTAAAAACTCCCCCATTCTCTTGCAGCTGCAGTTCAATCTGCTGCAATTCAAGGTGTCTTTAAGACATGCTTCAAATGAGACCTTACCAAATGAGATGCCACTTTCTTTTCTGTATAACAGTTTGTGGGTGGGTCCTGACTTGGAAACTCTTGATCTCAGTTCACAAGAATAATTCCTGAGGGACCTATGGCAGGTCATTCTGAAGGCCAGTTCTCAAATTTCAGGTCCTGATTCTTCCACAGTTCAAGTCACAATATTATTTTAGTTTCTTTCTTATCTTTTAAGCTTATTTCCCATTTCTGGACAAATGAATTGCTAGGATGTCTGTGAGGTCCTTAATGCTCAGGAACTTGGGAACAGTTCAGTTGAGAGAAATGTCAAAATCTCCCAACTGGGTTTGAAATCCAAAGATTCAAGCCTTAGAAAAGTGTTCTAATTACAGTGAAATCTGCAACACTTGATCAGTACTTTCCAGTTACAGCAACTTTTTAAAATCTCAGAAAAATTTCAAGTTACCTATTCCACGGGTAGTTTGTGGAAAACAATCTATTTTTCAGGGTTAGCAATGAGATTCTGTTTAACTGCTGTGGTGACAGTGTCTCAAAAAATCAATCCAATAAGCAATTAAAAATTGTCCATGTCTGTAACCTTAGCAGAGAATTGTCCATTAACTGCCAACAAACAAGAACATAGTCTGCCAACATGTGACTCATCTGCTCTCCTATACTAACATCCAATGGTAAAGCTGTATTTCATACAGGAAAATCGAAATCAACTTATGTGAACGTTTGAAGCAAAAGTCATGCATAACCCACTAAAGCAAAATGAATATCAGAGTCAGCAGGTTCCAAAAAGAAGAAAAGAAAAAGTAGCTATAAACTCCACAGAAAGTGGAAATACAGGCATTGTTATACAGACCTCTAATCTCTTGTGCAGTGCTATATGTGGAGAAGAAAAAATGCCTTCCTGACCTCTCCAGGTGATCAATTTACACTCTGAAGCCTGAGAGCTGATCTGTATCTATTCCAAATTAACTGGAATAGAAAGAAGCATGAGGCTAAAACATAAAGAAATAACACTGTAGAAAGCAGAAAGTACCTTATTCATCAGTACAAGTCGGGATGTCGTTTGCTAGCAAAGGAGATATCTTCCTTTCATAAATATGCCTGTGCAGATTTTAATATCAAAAGTACCTCAGAACTCTCAGTGAAAATAATCTCTGCAGGTACTGGTCCAAAGCCTACTGAGATCAATAGGAACAGCTCCCTCCAGTGCAGTAGACTCTGGATCAGGCCCTTTCTCTGTAACAAAGGTTCCTTCTATCACACGGCTGCAATGTCCCCTCCTTCCTACCCCCTTACAAAACGCTTCAACTTCTGTTTCGAAGCTGACAGAAAAACAAACAACCCTGATGAACCTAACTGGAAATGTCCTTTCAGATGGGAAAAGATACGCGAAATCACATTAGCCCTGCCCAATGTTAAGATGTTATGCAACTTACAGTCTGATGCACTGTATTGTATGTGATTATCATGCAGTATAATTTCACAGCTTCTCTTTTTTTTTTTCCCAGGTCTACTGAACTTCTGTTATTTCCAAAGTGTTAAAAATACTCCTTTTGCTAATATAAATGATTATAATTGACAGTGCATTGTCAATCTATTGCAAAGCTGATTTAATTAAGAATGCCAAGGGGCATCATTTGGGGCCAGGTATCTAAGCTGCATTTTTTTTTTTGATCTCAACCTCTCCCTATAGGACCGTCCACACTGGCACCAAAGGCTGGAGGGCAAGAGAACAAAGGGAATTTTATGTGTCTGAATTCAAATTCTTTTCCTTTGAAATGAAGCGTCCAGAATGGGCAATAAAACTGTGAAAATGGATTTCTGGCCGCATTTGATGTTAAGCCTTTAGTGTCAAGAGCCAGGTCTTTTTTTCTCTCTCTTTCTTTTAGGTTTTTTTTTCTTCCCCTGAATGGTCTTGTGGGGAATTTGTCCTATAAATTATTTCTTACCGTTTGTATGCATACAGGATGGCCTTGTCTCGTAGTTAGAACTCAAAAGTAGGCTATTTCATGTGTGTGTGTTATAATTAACTTGTGTTTTCAGTAAAATTGCGATGGAAAACATTGTGCTAAAGAGGCTCTTTTCATGTGGCTTTTTTTCCTATCAGCCCGTGTGTGAAACTTTAATGTTTATCAAGCACTTCTGTGGAAAGAGTAACTTTCACTCTGGTCTTCCTTTTTCATACCCAGTAGTCATAATCCTTTGTGTCATCTTTCCACCCCCATAGTAGGATATTGCAATGCAATAAGAAAAGCAGAGGATTAGGCCCACTTAGAATGATCATGCAGAGGGATCTATTATAATAATGATTACAACCATTTTATCTTTGAAAGCTAGCCACTGATGGAAGGGCAAGGCGGGGGGAAAGGAGACAGAAATGAAAGAAATCTTGGCATATTTAAAGGATTTGTTCCTAAGTTTTGATTGTATATGAAAATTGAACTTTAAATATTTATTCGTAACAAAAGCAGTTGGAAATACCTTATTAAAGCTGCCTAAATTAATTTAAATTATTATGCACCGCCAAGGCAATATATTCTTGCTCTCTGAAGAAAAAATTTTGTGTGTATGTATGTGTATGGGTGTGTGCGTGCATGCAGTTTAATTAGAACACTTTTCTTTTAATAAAACTAGTAGCATTTCACTATCTATTTCTCTGCAGACTATGTTTTCATGAAGCAAGATTACAATGATTACCAATTCTTTTTCTACTCGAGCAACTCAAGGTGTTGAAAGTAAAATTTAGTTCAACAAGTATATGGAGACTATTTTACTAGGAGCCAAACTCCTATGTTTTCAAACAGAGAATAGCAAATGTTTAAAAACATACCTTTTGCCCCTGTTAAGTAAAAAAAAAAAAAAAAAAAGGAGAAGAAAAAAAAAACCTCTCTCTTTGGTGTGTTCATGGATTTCACTGTCTCTAGTCCTACGTTTCTCCTCTTTCAGCCCCTCCTTTTTTTTTCTGATATCCTTTTCTTGTAGTTTTCTTTCTCCAGGCCTCCCTCAGGCTTCCTGCCATCTATCTAGACTTATTCTCTTTTCCATTGACTTTGGTTCATTCTGATCTTTTTTCTTTTGTTTTACGTACCACAGTTCACTTTTTCTTCCTTTCTCACATGTAGTTTTTCCTTGCCTTTTCCATTTTATTTCTCTGTCTTTATCTATGTCTCTAATTCTCTGTTTTCTGTATTTTTCAGCTAGATTTCCAGGCTGTGACATATATACCTGCGCAAATAAAGAGAAAAATTGCAATCAAAGGGATTCTTCAAGATTAAGGCAGCCTTCATTTCAATCAGCATCTAAAGCTAAGAGATTTACACCAACAAATGGATAAACAAGTGTCTGTCATACTAGAATTGGGGCAAGAATGCTTTAAATGAAAATAGTAAAAAGTTGATAGGAAATTATCTTCTCTAGTATTGCTTTATAGGAACTCTCACCTAAAGGCAAGTTCGCCACAGTACTGAGCATCCTTACTGACCTCTCCTAACCTGAACTCTGTCAAGAATTTTTTGTGGGGACCACATCATGACCCTGTGGGAAGCACAGTTTATTCTAGCACAAAAAGAAGAAAGAGTGCCAGCACGATTTTCAGGCAAACCAGATTTTCTCTGGTCTATTTAGTTTTCAAAGGAATGCTTCTACAGTTACCTGTGTAACTCCAGTAGTGCCCTAAAAGCCACGCTTTTGTCTGATTTCAGGACACCATGTCCAAAAAAACACAAGGAACTGTTTAGCAGGCTATGAGATCGGGGATTTTTGAACACTCAGCATCCTGACTTTACTTACAAATGATTGTATGCTATTACTACGATCAGTACCCTTCCTTTTATCTTGGTTGCATGAACAAAACCAATCTCTCTTTTTTAATACAAATACAAAGCTACATTGCTTCTCTTTGGTCACCACCTCCACCCTCATCTCTGGGTAATAAATAATTAAAGAACTGAGTAAGGCCTATTCAAGTCTCCTTCTTCACCCACCAATTTAATGAAATATATAAATGCTACAACTTCTATTCAGTGATCAGGCCCTACAGGCCTAAAGTTAAGCATCTGTGAAAATGCTCTGTTGAAACATCATTTTCACAAAACAATCAAAGTTATACTGAGACAAACTATTAGAAGGATCAAAAATAGAAAGATCTCTATTTTTTATCTGTATATGTAGGTTGATAGATACGGACTTGCTAAAATATACTTTGGTACATTTTCATCTACATCTACACAAAGACCAAACATTTTCCATTTAATCCAGCTGTGTAGTAAAATACTGCGTTACCTGGTTTACATGTAGTATAAAAATTCCAGTTACACACAAACATTTCAAAATTTGGAATAGAACTTAGGAATTCTCATCTCCCTTGTTGCTTTTAGGACAAATATACCAACTGCTACAAACACCCAAATTGATTTAATGATTTAAGCATTTTTCAGACACACACACACACAAAAAAAGAAAAAAAAATAGTAAAACCTTTCATACAAAATATTCTAGTTTCACAGACGCTCTGTGAAACAAAAAACAGGAACATGTAAGATATTACACATAGTTGTACCAAAACCACAGCCAACATTCATGTATTACATCTGTTAGACAGGCAATGCTCTGTCCTGTCCAAGATGTGGTCAGCTTTTGAATTAAGATTTGCTGAAGCAAGTTTCCCAGGATCTATTGCAACCCTACAGCTTCAGGCTGTGATAATGTGAGATTTTGGAAACCAAACAGGACAGGGCTTGGCCAGTAAGTGAAGAGGAGAATCCGAGGAGAAGACAAGGCACTGCAAAATTTTTGGCTGCTTTTCAGTTCATGGTGGTTTGTACCTTCTTGCTGAGATGGGCAAGATGTTTCTCTGAGGTCCCTGGCATTGTGTCCATGGTCTGCGGTTCCCCTGTCCTGACCACTGCAGGGCATTGGAGGTTCTTTGTTGCTTGTTTACACTTCAAAGCTTTCTAACTCCACCCAACCTTGCAGCAAAATCAGAATGGGAAATGAGTGAATAAATATAAGATTACTTAATCTGGGTACATCTTTTACAGCTTCCTGCCTTTAATGCAAGAATTTGCTACTCAGAAGCTACTACACTACTGTATAGATTCATCTGCATTTCAGTGACAGGTAGGGTTTTCTCTTATTCCATCTTAGGAATCAATATACTATTACTTTTCCCTAAAATATGTTTTTCCTCATTAATAGTATGTGCATGATTTCTGTTTACAATTTGCCCTAACATGAATTCTTAGAAATAAACATTTTTATTTTGTTCCTGTCATGCATGATAAAGGCCATCTCAAAGTACTCCTGTATCAAAGAAGTAGTATGCATACTAAAAATGCCTTTCTCAAAATTTTTGTTTTGAACTTTGTGAAGCACAGAATAGTTTCTACAACCCTTCTGAACCCTCTTTTGCTTCCCTCATACACTCAACCTATACTTTCACATCGTAAGTTCTACAGTATCAGATTTTTAGATGTTTTCATTGGGATTCCATCTCCTTAAGACATCATGAAAGAATCTAAGTTTTCATTATTTTAAAAACTTGAAAATATATCCCACTTACAATGCAAAATTCAGAAGCAACAAGCTAGGAAGCAGAAAATAAACAGACAGATAAATAGATTAAAAAACAACATCAACAAAAACAAACAAACAAACAAAAACTGTTGGTTTTTTTTACTGGTTTGGGGGTTTGATTTTCATGTCATTTATTTTGAGGAAAATTAAGTGAGCACCAGCAGGGAATACACATGATTTTTAAACAGCCTGTAACTGATGTGTGACCTCTGTTCAGCCACATGACACAGGCACTCAGCTGCTGTAACAAAAAAAAGTAGATTCTAGTAGAAAATGCATTACATAGCACATATCCTTCTCCTTTCTTGGTACCAAGTTTGCCACCAGTTCACAACTCACTGAACCCAAGCAGTGTAAGCGCCGAAGCTGAGCTCCGGGTGTCGCGCATAAGTGCCACTGTAATTGTGAAGACTGCTTGTGCCAGGCACTGCACACAAGGAGCTGGACAGGAGAAAGCTGTAACACAAAGTGTTCTGTCTTCCGGTATCATACGGCAAACCCTCTTTATCCATTTGAAACTCTCGACACAGCTTTAATCAGGAACACAGATCTTAAAGCCTGAAAAGATTTCAGAGAGGAATGCTCTAAGCCGGAAACACTTTTGCTCAGCCCCAGGCCTTGTATTCACAGGTCAGGCTACAAAGTGACCAGCTTGACTGACACAGGTGAGAAACAGAGAAGTGAACTTGCACAGATGAGCCCCATCGGAAACGAACGCACACGCAAAGCCAGCACGCACACGAAGCTAGCGCTGACATGCTGCAGCTGGTTTCAGGTACACAAGGAGACGAAGTCTACCCGGATGTGGTCAATATTGTTGTAAGCTTCACAAAATATGTTTTTTTTCCCAGAGGCCTTTGCAGCAAACCCACAAGTTTTTTTGGAGGTAACTTCACTGCACAGCTTTCAACTTGCTGGATAAATTGTGATGGTTATTCACCGCTGGTACTGCAACAGTAGCTGTTTCCATCCTTTAGCTCATTTCATTTATTTTCTTTCATAAATGGCTGAAAGTGGAAAATAATACCTGATGATTAGATACCTTTTGGGTATAAAACTTCAAAGAAGGGAGAGTAATGATGAAAACATAATAATCAAAGTTTCCACTTAGATTTATTACTTATTATTACTATGAATATTTTTCAATTTTTAGAATGCATGTCATAAAGAAAACGCATGTGAAGCTTTCCATTTTTAGCATTCTATTTATTAACAATAGTTCCATTCAATGTCCATAAACAGCAGATGCAATTTTAGTGAAATCCGTAAGCAATAAAGCTACTTATATTCTAATTCAAGTATCTTGACCCATTATTATCAATTTTGGTTTTTGTGATTATTTAGTTCCATTACAACAGTAAGTGCTAAGTGCTTTCTAAATTAAGATTCATGATAGTCATTCCAGCCTTGTTAAGAAACAATGTTTATAACCTGGTTATCTAAATAACATATTACACTAAACAGAAAAAAAAAAAAAGAATACTTACTTGACAATTCCAGTAAGAGTTTCTCAACAATTCGACAACATGATATTTAAATGAAATGTATCTTTTATACATGCACAGAATTACTGATTGGTGGACTTCAGAAAGCACAGCTAAAGTTATTGCTTATTTATCATTCAAAGGTGTGACAGATTTCACAATTATTAAAAGAAATGTCTCACTTTTGAACTATGACCTGATGGCTAAATCCAAAATCCAAGGAAGTTATCCATCAAGCCCTTTCATAGGGACCACACTCTGTTCTAGGCACCCAGCACAATCCACCAGGGTGTACATGACTAAATAAGCACAGTCAGATTCACTGTGATCTTTGTTTTTCTCCTTAATTCTGATTAATATTTGCTTATTCCCCTCCCTGATAAAATTTTATCCAAAAATAGGCATGCATCTAGGGAGAGTCACATCTGTCTTGCAAAGTCTTGCATAGTGGACTCTCACCTGTGACTGGGCACACACCATAAACACCTCTCATTAAAATCAGCACATAGCACGTGATGAGAGTTATTTTTCATTCTATCATAATATTGCTACACTTTACTTGTTTGTGATTCAAGTTTGTTGGACACAGGCAATTCATGGGAAAACTTCAGTTTGATGGTTCAGTTGCATTTGAGGGCAAGAGTCTCAGAGAACTTCATGATTAATCTGCACTGAAGCTTTTCTTCCAAAAGTCAAGCCTCCTTTTTAGGGAAAGGAGGAAAGGATTTGGAGTTTGGCTCAGGAGTGGCATTTTTATGGATGGTTTCATAAAGAGCCACACAAAGGATTAAAGGCTAATCATGTCAGAGAATTGATGAGCTTTTGTAAAAATAGACAATATTTGGATTCAAGTATTTGTGACAGATATTTACTGCATCACAATGCATTGTCTTTCCAGCCAGAAATTTTTGAGCTGAATGAGTATTCAGACTGGAGTCAATCAATTTAAATTTAGCTATTTCCTTCTGTGAGCCACAGAACAACTCTGCAGATCTGTAGCTAGATCTTGAGATCCAGTGTGGAGGTCTGAGGTCTGGACCTCTGAGGTCAACTAATGGTTGATCTACACAGTAGTTCTTCCCTCAGTGGGGCTCGAGAATGATAATAACTTCTTTCTGCTCTGCACAGCTGTCAATTTTCATAAAATCTGCAAGAACTTAATATATTTGAGGTCTCTGCCCCTCAAATTTACTTGAGTTTATCCAACACGCTTTAAATGTACTGATGTACACACACATGGTGTAATCGTTATTATTTCCCTTCCTCAGCAAACCAGGCTAAAACCAATAGAAGGTGAGCCTCTAAGACTCTTCCAGACCTCCAGCATTAAGTGCAGCATTGCCTCTTAGTGTATACAACCCCCATTGTTTTGTCCAAGCCAATTCTAATTGACATCATTGATTCGTGAGAAGAGTATCTAGTAATTAGTAGGTTTTTTTAACGGTCATGCCATTTGACATATGAAATGTTGTGCATTACTTAAACAATAGGGTAGAAATATCAATAGTCTGGTGCCACTGTGTATGGCTCCTTTCCATTAGAGTGCATATATGTGTGAGGTTGTGAATGGTGAGTAACAGGGGACTGTTTATGATATATCTGGTGAAGTCAGCATTGACTTCTTGTACAGTAGATCTCTGGGGGTAGAAAAACTTACTAGGATTTTATTTATCTTTCTTGGGCTTGATCAGCAGATTACTTTCAGGTTTATTACAAAATTTAACTTGATTTTACTCTGAGAGATACCTTTAGCTGGACTTCCCCTACCATATATGTGATTGAAAACAGGCTCAGTAGCTGTTTTCTTCACTTAGAATTCTCTGTAATGCTAATGACAAGGGTTATTTTGGGTCTCTGTTGCTGCTATTTTCTCTTTTCTTCTTCTTCTTCCAGTGCTGTTGTTTAGCCTGGAGAAAAGATGATGTAAGGGGGAACTAATCCCACTGTGAAGGTTATTGGAAGATAGAACCAGATTATCCACAGCAGGGCATAGCAGGATGAACAAGAGTCAACAAAGATTGAAACATAACTCCATCTCTTGAGGTTTCCATGAACCAGCTGGACAAAGTCCAGAGAAGCCTGGTCTGAATTCAATGGCCCTGCTTTGAGCAGGACATTGGTCTAGAGACCTCCTAAGGTCCCCTTCCAACCTGAATTTTTCAATCATATTGTGATTCTATATGTTGTCTTTTAAATTCATTTTCTGTACAAAGATTTGTCTGCAAACCCTGCCTTGCCGTAAGATATGAATCTAGTGAAAGATCCTTAGTAATCATTGATAAAACTTGCCTTTAATTGATGTTACTTTAATATAGTTCTAAGTCTGAAAGTCTTCAGTCAGATAGTTGCCATGAAATGCAATATCCTATATAAAAAGAGAGTCTTGTTATTGCCTCACTGACTTTCGATCTGTAGTTATTGTGGCAAACTACACTGGATAGAAATGGTCTCTAGGGTCCCTAAAGCTGTTGCTAGATTTTCACGGTTCCTTAGGCCATCAGATCTGCTACTTTTAAATCCTATTATAACTTTGTATAAGTGAGAAGGAAGTGAAGAGTGCACATTTCAACTTTCGAAGACCTCTAGATGGTCATACATTTACTTGAGGAGTAGGAATGTTTTATATTGATGGCAATTGAATGCATTTAGACCCCACCTGGCTTTGGGTGATTTCTTTAAAAATATCACATTACTGAAAGAACTTGCCTTCAATAAGGTTTTTGTATTATGAGTAAAAGTTATTTACAACCTTGGTGGGTTCCCCTTTGAAGTCATTTGTCTTGTTGAGAGGGGAAGTGGGGCTGGCCTTTGAAGAGTTTCATTTCATCTTGGATCTCTCCCTTTGAAGTACACTTTACCCCGTGGGCATTCCCTGTGGAAAATCTCTCATTGTTCATGGGTCTCCTAAGAAAATATTCCCCAGAGGCACACTTCCCTGAAGAATAATTTACCTTGGAGATACAAGCAGTGATGTATTTTTCATCCTTGCCAACAGCAGGTAGAGTCTAGTTACACCAACAGCTAAAATTATTTTCTAAAGAAAATATAGATGATTGCTAGTTTAATATGTAGAGGGCAGCTGCACAACACATAGACTGTCCAAATCTTGATAAACTCAACTTCCTTAGTGCTATTGAAAAATTATAAGCTATTTCAGTAACAATACTCTGCCTTTAGATAGTCTTATTTTTTTTCTTTTAATCTTTGATGCTGAAATCTTCTCAGTCTTCAGTTCTACCAGGAAAAATTCTGTGAAAGCCTGAAGAAAATCTTGTCAGCCATTTGCAGGCCTCACGGTGTTCAAAGATAGCCATTCTGAGTGTGATAAAACAGAGAAAGTACTTTTTCTCTTTAAAGAATTCTTACTATTTTTTTTTATATAGAACTTCAACAAACAGAAAAGTAAACCTTTCTTTACAACTCAGTGCTCATTGAGGTCTAATACATTAGTGAGGTTGCACACCACAAATTAGGAACATAAACCCAAACAAACAGCCGCACCTATGGTCCATAAAAGCTTTTCAACCATTAAAGCAGCTCTACTTCTGTGTCCTACCATTGCCTAATTTCAAAGGCATAATATAGGGTAATTGCTCTGCCCACAGGATCAGCTGTAGGCATAACCAAAACAAGCAACTAACTTGGACGGCCAATTTCCAGAAAGGAAAAACAGCCAAAGCCCTGCTCCCTATTTTGCTTATACCACAGCCTTAGAAATCCAGACTGGCTGCTGCAGCTGCATTGAGGTGTGTGGTACACAGGTGATGGGGGCAAGTGGGAGCCCTCCCAGAGGCAGAAATCATTGCCCCAAGCCTTTTCATCCCCCTGGCAGCAGAAAGAGCAGTGAATCTGACCTTGTGTGACTCCTCTTAGTGCCTCCTTTCTCTTTTTCTTCTCCATTGCAGGAGTGACCTATTTTTGATCATGTTCCACAACTTACTCTGAAGGGGTGCAACACTGGAAGCCTAGAACCAGCTCAGTACACTACATATATTCTTAAGCACTGACTTAATTTAGTGTTTTCTAGCAACAAGCCTACCATTTCACAGAGCACCTGGGTCACTCAGGAAATCTATGGTAGCTTCAGGATTGTTGCAAAAGTATCAGATTAAATTCTCACATTTCATTCTGAATGCAAAGAGAAAGACTCAGCGGATTGGAGGGGATATTATGGCATGCAGTTTGCAGTTTATTTATATATATATATAAACATATATTTATAAAACTTCAATTACCTCTGAAAATAGAGGATTCTGACAGGAGATAAGAGCTCAGCCAACTTGAGTGCTTCCTTTCAAAATTATGTGACTGATTTAGGTAAAGATAGTATGATATTTCCCATTGCACTATATTTAAGTATTAATGGATTTTTCCTGTGAAATCTCTATCTCTCTTCTGCAAGACAACCTTTGGCCGTCTTACTTGTTTGATATTATGGTCCTTTCCATGGCAACAGATTGTGATGTCATGCATGGACAGATTATGAGGTCAAAAAGTGCCCAAGATGGAGTTGGAGAAGTAGGAAAAATTCTGAAACTTTTCGAAGTAAGCATTCAAAAGAAGTGGAAAACATGCTTAGAGTTAATGCAATAATTGTCTAACTTAACTTGCCAAAGAGGCTTTGTGGTTGGGTCAGCCATTAATAACAACAACAACAACAACAACAATAGGAAGCATTTGCAAAGACCACAGCACTGTCAAACAACAAAGAGCTTTATATCTGTTACATACATAATATTGATTCCATTTTGTCATGGAATATGTAGAAACTTTTTAAAAATTTTACTTTCTCAACAATGACACTTGAACTAATGTAAGCAATGGGTAAATCTATGAAAAGCATAGGTGTGGCTTTCACTTTTTTTCCCCTCAAAAGTTTACACGCGTTTAGACCTGAGGTTTCAGTTCAGCTTTGTTTGGAAAATTATTTTGAACACACATTGGTTAAAACAATTCCAGTAATTTGTTCACATTCAGGGTTTTTACTCTAGTCTATCAGCACATCAAATACTTGTTGGATGTTGTCTGTAGAAGTTCTCCACAAATACATTTCTCCTGCAGGCTGTGGCTTTCCACAAGTCTATTCTTTTACTATTTGATAAAATTTAATATGTTACAAGGGATCATTGTTTTTAACACTCCCCATAGTTAGTCTGATTTCTCCAGGAAATCCACCTGCTGATAAAGGCAACCTGGCTCAATGCACACATGATAATTTACACAAAAGAAGCTTGTTTTTGCAAAGTCTGGATAAGACACACCAAATACTATGAAGGGAGAAACTGAGTCCCATAGACTTTTCCAGCAACCACACAGGTTTCTTTGAAACCAATTCATATATGTCTATGCAACAATTAAACCTGCAGGTTGCAGATACCATTCCTTACATCAAATTATCCCTCTATAAAATGGGGTAATCCCACATTCCGATGAGGTGCTAGAATAAAAACATCATAGACTGGGGAGGTAGATAAAATGGTAGCCAGCGGTCTCTATAATTTATTGGAAATATAAAATTCTACCTGGAAATTCTGCTTAAAATTATACCTGTGTCTTTCTTTTGATGCAAATATCAAAATTATGAAAATATCAGGAAGACACACATCAGTAAGTCAGATTTAAAATGGTGAAATTAAAGCACAGTTGTTTTTTTCTTTTCTACTTTTTCCAGGAAACTCTTGTCAGTAATGAAAAGAGAATCCTCCAAGTTTACAACGAGGACCTTTCCCAGTGAATCAGGGTGTTCTACAGTAGGAGATAAATGAACACCATAAGTGTCGAACGGCATTAATGGGAGTTTTGAGTGTGAAAAGACTATGAAATTGCACTCTACAGCTTAGTTTGTGATTGATGATTCAACTATGAACAAAACACAGGGCACCAGCTAGATTATGCTAGACTAGGCCAGGGTTTACCCGGCCTCTCAGATTCCATCTTGAGTTATGCTTTCTCCCTCTTAAATAAGATAAACCAGCTGGAGAATACGGACCTGTAGTCAATACTCTGCTAAATCCTCATCCCTTATGGCCATATTCTGCTTGGTTTCACACATTCATGTCTATGTGCTCAAGTCTTATCTACACAAGTATATACATAGATGTGAAAAACTTTGTCTTATTTCTCTGTGTGGACATGCTGTTTCAATGGTGAATATGGCCTTGATATTGTCGAACACATTAGAGATACTGAGCACCATTTAAGAAGAGGATTCCCTTCTCAAACACAGTTTCAGTATATTATGGACCCTCTCAAATTTAGCATAGAAATGGGAGAGAGGAGGAGAGATCTATTCAATGAACAGAAAGATATCTTAACAGAACACAAATTTAGCTCTGGAACAAATTTCTGTAGGATGTCGTGAGGTCCAGAAGGATAAAAATCTCTAGAAATAATAGAATACTAGGTCGGAAGGGACCACAATGATCATCTGGTCCAAGCTTTCTTGGCAAAAGCGTGATCTAGACAAGATGGCCCAGCACCCTGTCCAGCTGAATCTTGTAAGTGGCAATGTTGGGGAATCCACCACTTCCCTGGGGAAATTATTCCAATGGCTGATTGTTCTCATAATGAAAAATCTCTCTCTTGTGTGCAGTTGGAATTTCCTCAGGAGTAACTTGTACCCATTGCCCTTAGTCTTTTACATGTGACTTTTTGTAAAAAGGGAGTCACCATCTTCTTTGTAGCCACCCTTTAAATACTGGAACATGGTGACAAGATCTCCCCTAAACCTTCTTTTCTCAAGGCTGAACAAGCCCTGTTCTCTCAGCCTTTCCTCACGTGGCAGCTTCCCAGTCCTTTGGTCATCTTTGTAGCCCTTCTCTGGACCCTCTCCAATCTGTCCACATCTTTTTTGTATAGCAGGGACCAAACCTGAACACAGTATTCCAGGTGTGGCCTGACTAGTGCTGTGTAGAGCAGGATAATGACTTCTTTGTCTCTGCTGGTGATGTCCTTGCTAATGCAGCCCATCATCTGAAGGATGATGCAATCACAGATTTTTAAAAACAAATCTAGTCACAACCTCCAGTTCAAGAAGTAGGTAAGTTCGTGGTTGCATGAACCAGGGAAGGTAGTCTGGGAGAAAAATCACTCTATATTTACCTGTTTTCTTATATTTTTCCACTGGACATGTACTATTTACTCCTGTTAGATAGAGAATACTGGGCTAGACGGAGCTCTGGTTTGCCTGAGGTTGTAAACTCGTGTGTTTACCCTACCTACAGAAAATGCTGAAAAGCTTGAAATCAAAGGGGTAGTACTACAGCTTGATTGTACTTTTATAATAAAGTCCATCTTTGTTAAATAAAGAGATCACCAAGTTACAATGAATTCAAATTCAACTGTGTCTATAAACATAACATTGTTTACATCTTTCATTTATGATGATATTTCAACTAAAGTTGTTCTGAAATTGCTCTGCTTTTGCGTTATGTCATAAAATGGAAGCATATATTACATTATGCAGTAAGGAGCTGTATCTCATTTAAAACACATAACCACATAATTTCATAGATATATATCTATATATAGATATATATCTATGAACAATGAAATTGCCCCAAAATTAAAACCCTCCTGGCAGTGTATTTGTAAACACAATCAGCCCATAATCCAATAAAGAGACTCTGTTTTGAATTAATGTGAATTACTTCTCTATTCTGCCTTTACAAATACAACTTTTCATCTGAACTTCCTCACTCCCTCTTTGTTTCACTAAAAATAATCATAGTGATTTTCTTCCTCACTTGTAAATAGCAGAGGAACCATTTGAAAAGTAGAATAAAATGGAGTTGAAAAAAAAAATAACAAAATAAAAGAAGCCAATATCATTCTTTTTATACCTGCAAATAGAATAAGAAAATCTAATTTCTCAGGACTTCTGGCATGAAATACTTTGCATTTTAAAAAGAAACCGTCACTTCAATCATTTTTTATGATTCTGATAATGAAAATGAAAGCTAGATTGTTAAATGGAAAGTGCAATGATTTTATATACACATAAAAAAGAAACCATTTCTTTAATTCTAATAATTTTTAAAAAATTCCCAATGACAACCTTTTAGTTATAATTCATTAACCTTCCATACAACAATATTTGGTACAAAAAAAAACCCTTACAATATACGGATACAAATTAAATACTGAGAGGTTAATCCCTGAACAAGACAGTAATTCAAAGGGAAGTGCTTAGCTTGTAATATTTACTGAACTGAGTAAAAAAAAAAAAAAAAAATTTTAACATAAAGTACTCAGAATTTGGAAGATAAATTGAAGACTGATATGCCTGAAATATTCAACTACAAGGTTTTCTTTCCACTTAGTATGTGCTTTTCTTCAAGCTTCCAGAAATTTAGTGATACTAAAAACAATTTGAGGAAACTACCAAAAAAAAATTACTTATTTGTGAGGATTTTTATTTTTATATCAGGAAGCTTAACATTTTCTAATAAATTCTTATTCAGCTATTAAAATTTTTTCTGCTAGACATGATAACTATATAGACCAAATGGTATCAATTCCAGCTTCCTGACTGATGCTACTACAATTTTTCTTGTTTTCTCAATGGAATGTTATTTTTCTGCTCTTCCTAAGCCAACGGGTTCAGAGCTGAAAGTTTGCTGAACTGGATAAAGGATCTATGCTCCCTCAAACTGCAGGAAATCACATCAAGAGTACTTGTTCTCCCATCTAATACCTTACGAAGTTAAATACAATCTCTTTTCAGTCCTCCTTCTCCTAAAACATACCATCTTGACACTTTCTGGTGTCATAAAAGTCAAGTCCCACTGATTTTGGTAGGTCTGTGATACTGTGGGATCAACCCAGGAAAACCATTTAAGACCTTGGCGAATGAGGATATGAGGATGTGGAAGGACGGGAGTTGTATACTCTACTGGGTCTTCTCCATTCTTTCTCCATCCTGCTGCAGAGCACATCTTAGACAAGTAAGACAAAAAAACAACAATCAGGATGCCAGACAAATAGGCAAATGGCAAACGCCACCTGCTTCCAAAGGGAAGTGAGGACTTGACTACAGGTACAAAATCCCCAAATTTAGGAAAGAACTGGAGAATTTAGGAGAGTCTCATGTCTATGCCCTCTTAAGTGGCTCTGAACATGGGACTACCACAGCTCGTCCCCAGATATGCAATGCTTACACAGGAGTGGCAGGATCTGCTGACAGGGCTACTAAGTGAATTGCACGTCTTCAGTGCTGCGTAAGAAAATAAAAACACATTGTCAATCATAGCAGAAACCTGCAGCATATTTATTGTCATCAAGGAAGTCTCCGACTTTAGAAAATGGTTTCCAAAGTCAAGCCTTACTTCTAATTGAAGTCCACAGGGCCAAAGCAAGAAGAGATCAAAACACTGGTTGCCCTCAGGCAGGCTGTGAGGCCTAAGGTCTGAGAGGGGAGCTTGGCCATGTGGTTTGTGCCCGTGGAGGGACCCATGGAAGCAAACACAGCACAGGGCAGACAGGCAGAGTCTGGACTAAGTCAGCACCAGCTGAGACAGCACTGCCCTTTTCAATCTACCCCCTGGTTCGCACACTTGACACCTCCCAGAGACCTTGCAGCAGCCCTTGCTCACCCTCCCGTGCCTAGCGCCACACCAGCTGGGAGCAGCCTGCTTCCCTGCAGACTGCCCTGTCCCGTCAGACCACAAAGAAGCCATTTTCATCCCATCAACCTAGGCCAGCCTTGCGTTCGTGGCAGGCTGGCCAGAGGCTTTCCCAGGCTCCCCTTCCTCAGTGCCGGGGAAAGTAGGACTTCATGGAAGATCCCCCTTCCCCACTGTTCTACTTCCCCTCCCAGACCCACTGGCCCTCCCTTCTCCTCCAGTCGCTTCAGATCACAAACGAACTGTTTCTTTAAATCCTCCAGCTTAGATTGGTTGCAGGCTTCTGGGAGCCCGTGGCCAAAACTAAAGCCAGGGACAATTCCTGAACAAGTAAGCTCACAATGCCCTGTTTATTTATACAGCACAAATGATTGAAATCATTATGCCCCAGACTAGCGGGACCTATTTATAAACAACATCTTAAGATGAGCAATATAGCAGGACTTTCCACCGCTTCACAACAAGCGCCAGCCCCCTCCCCCCATCCCCACTATAAAGCTCCGAGGCCCTTCTGACTTGCCACATGAAAGATGCATTCCTCGCCTGTTAAATTAAAATCTAATCATATTCTGCAGTAAACAAGGCACAAAGAACACTCTCAAAATTATGGGATGAAAACCAGCAACACTAAGGGCCAAACTCTCAGATCTATCCTACAGCTCTTTGACAAATGCAATCAGTTAAACATTTGAGCACTTGACAACAGTCACCCCACCAGACGTTTGATCTGCCTGGTATTCCACCCTCTTCCATAAATTATGGATCTTCAGATCTGCATGTCCTCCATGTTTGTGATGGCTGGTCTCCAACAGAGAGGAGGCTTGGGAAGAAGTGGATATTTCTCTCAAAACACTTAAATTACTCCTATGTTTCTGCCTATACAAAGCAGATCTGGAACTACTTAAGTGGGCATCAGTTGCGTTTGGAGCCTTGGAAGGAATAACTTTTGCTTTTCATCCTCCTCAAACACTCATCCAACCTAAACAAAATGTGAGATCTAAACAGCAGCCTCACACTTCAGTGCCGCCTGGACTTTTGACTCATAGCAGTACTCTTTGACTCTTGAAATGCTCATGCTACAGCCTGGCAACCTGTATGCAAGGGGACAGGAGCATGGCTGGAGTTGTGAGATGATGGCGAATACCATGGGGAGCCAAGGGCTGGCTTTTAAATGTTGCACATCACCCTTGGGTCAACATGGATGACAGGTCCCTTGCAGATCCTATGAATCAAAAACGTTGGATGATTACTTGGGCTGTATACTTTTTATAATGTTACCAGTTTACTTAACTGTGGTAATCGTGATGAGTCTCTGACATTATTAGAATTTTAGAATTAATAAGGCTTAGCACCTCCATGGTGCTTTGCATTTTTCTTTTCAGAGTAGAGAACAAGTATTAACTAATTGCTTTTCAGAAAAACACTTTTATTATCACGATTTTATGAAGTGGAAACTCAGAGGTTAAGTAACTTGCCTGAAGTCATTCAATAAGTTGCACTGGGATTAAAATTTAGGAGTTAGCTGCCAGCCCTATTTTTTTACCACCGTATCACTCTGCCTCTTATTATAAGAATTTAATTTACTTGGCAGAGAATGCACCTTTCATGTGGTAAGCCATATATTGCCATTCTAATGGAGTTGAAGGAAGGTGAGAAGGCCAGCAGATTTCATAGTGAGCTGAAGAATCACATCACAGTGATTCTGTTTAAAAATCTTTATCTAATGGAAGATGGCTTCTACTCTCTAAAAAACAAGAACTTTGTTTCAAAATATGGATGATCATAGACAAGTATCTAGATTTCTGTTCAGCCATCTAGAGAAAGAGGCTGAAAGCTAAGGAAACTGTGACAATTAGGTCCTTCTGGTATTTTGAGATCTATTTCCTACAATTTCACCAAAATGCAGGCAATATTTTGAAACCTGAGCACTAGAATGTATGTATTCTTCCCCCAGTTTTCTGCCCTTGATTTGAGTTCTCGTTTACGTTTTTTCCTGTGATATTCTTCTTTTAGAACTACTCTGTTCCTTTAGTGCAGACTTTTGAAAAGCTGAAGATCCAATATAGACAAGGGTACATGCATGTGTGTGTGTGCACAATGGTAGGAACTATATAGCTAGAAAGACATTTTCATGTATCCATTTTTCACAGGCTAATCTAATAAATCAATATGGAAAGTTCTGCAAGTACTGAAAATCAGTGAATCAGTGGCCACCTTCTGGATGCGACAACAGCAACAAAGCTCTGTGAACGTGTCTCTGTATGTACACATGTGAGAGAAGGGGAGATCACATTTTCGACACCCACATCTCCATGTATATCCATCTCTCCTGTATTACAGCCTCCAATGAAAAATAGCCTCAGGAATTCATATACAGGCAGATGAACTCTGTTAACATTGCATTCCAGCTCCAAGATAGAACTGTGCAGGTGTGTTGTAAATTCATCACTAAATAAAGATGCTGCCTTTTATTTTTCTGTGGAATAATTGTCACAATATAGAGCCACAAAGTCAAAGAAAGTGTCAAAAGACCAGTAACGACCATTATGAGAATGTCTTGAGATGTGAAGAAAGAAGAAAATCTGTCTGAACACAGACCAATTCCAGAAACAGAAAATGAACACAGCAGCTGTGCAAAGATCCAAGAAAAGAAAGATCAGTGCCATTAGTGGGAGAAAAAATTTGATACAAGACATTTTAAAAATAGTGAGGAAAAAGAATGTGAATTTGATAATATAAATGAAATCTTATGCTAGAAGTTCAAGTTTGCAAGACTCAGGAAAGCAGTCATTACTGAAAATGTACTCTGACATGTAAAAATCACTGCTAAAATCACCTAACAAATAAAAAAGAACATACAGAAATACATTTTAATTATTTTTGTGTACAGCAGATACACAGACATTTGTCAAAAGCACAGTAAAAGTGATTTATTTAAATTCCGGAAAGATTTACTGACACCTCACTTCATTTAACCTGTTTGGTTTTCTTAAATGTGAGTTGTTTGATTTGCTCAAGTTCTTGCCATTGTAGCTGAGCACTGCAGTAGTTGCCTGGAGAGCACAAAACTATTTGTCCACTCTCCTACATGTCTTCTACCTTATGCTCACAAGTATGGGTATGAAACCTATGTCTAAACCACTTTTTTAGCAATGGACAGGTTGACTTCTCTTGGGAATGTGTGCCATTTTCAACAGATGCAGAGGAAATAGTGGAAATACATCCACAATGTTCATTTGGCCCTGGCCTTGCGCCTGAGGAGCCTCTTAGTCCATGTAATTCAAGTTATTCCTGGTAACATTGAAAGATCTAGAAACATTCAACAGATTCCCCAGTGATCCAAATGACCCTGTGCTACATATGTTTTTATCAGCTTTAGCTGGGATATGATTCTGCTGAAATCTAAGATTGGTTCCTTCCATACTCAAAATACTCATTCCACAAGTATCAAGAGTCATACCAGGTTTCTGGGAAGACCTGTGGGATGGAATGACATGAAAGAAAAATTAGTTGTCTTTCTCTTGACAGGAATCCCAAGGTTCCTGAAAATCAGCAGTGTTTGCCTAAATCATGTGAAGCTGAGCAACCTGGACTCTGCTGGTGGCATTCTAACAGGAAAGAATTTCTTATCAGGACAATAATCACTGTCACTGTCAGTATATCACAGGATGGAGGGAGAGGAGCAGTGATCTTGAGGGTCTTTAAATCTTTCTCTCCCTTTTTTTTCCTCCCCACCTTTTTTTTTTTTCTTTTTTTGAAAAAGAGAATTACTTCTATTCTGTTACCCACCAGCTAATCTTTTGAGTTCCCCAGAGTGGGCTGGCCACTTCTTTCCTCTTATTTTCTCCTCCATTTCCTGCCATATTTTTATCCTTTCCACAGGATGAAGCATGATTTTCAATGAAGAGACCAGGCAAGTTCAAGGCTGGTGATTCCTCCATGGAATTTCTCAGACCTCCCATACATTGTTTCCTACTGCTGTACATTTTCTCCTGGGAACCACACTGCCTCTGTTTGGTCTTGAGAGAGGATATTACTCCTGTCACCTGTAGAACTGGAGAAGAGTCTAATCTCTATGGGTTTGTAGAATCTGATTCCACCTCTGATCCTTTTCCAGTGTTTCCATGTCTCCAGAATTATTCCTGTGGCAGAAAATCGTGATGATAGTCCCAGTCATCTTCATTCCCTTACATGGCTTGATACAAATGAGAAGGCGAGCTGGTGCTTTTACCACAGGGACCTAGAATTCAACTGACACAAGGGCAAATGAGGTCTGTATGCACCCCAATCTAAACACAAGTTCAGGCTTCCTACAGGGCCCATATGGAAGAGCAGAGCCAGAAGTGGGGTAGTATTGACAAAACATTTCCTTTTTCTCCATATTGAATGCCAAGACAGTTAGTACTCTCAGCTTACCATTTTAGCCAGGAAATTTGAAGCCAAACTATGCTATACATGTAAATCATTGTGGGGTTATATCCATGAAAACAAGGCAAAACTTAGACCACAGATTTTCCAGGGAAAAACAAGTGCTGCATTTCAGGCAATTAGGAGCAGTAAAGTAAACATTTAGTCACCATTGACTCATGAGCTGAAAAACACAGTAGTCAATTACAGCTTTCGGCAGCAATAATTAATATGGTGTTGATGAAAACTGTGTTTTTCACTCAACATACAAAGCTATTCCAGGTAATTAAATGTAACCTCATCTATATCTAATTTGTCTTTAATCTGCACACGATACAGTATTTCAACCTCATATCCTGTATTCTGGAAGGAAAATAATATAGGAACATTACCTAAAGCATATACCAAATAACCCTAACATGATTTGTTTACATTTAAAACTATTTCACACTTTATGATTAAGTATTTGACTATGAAAAGGTTTGTGCTTTAATCATTTGCACAATCTTTCTTACATTACTCTTTATGTCTGATTTATGCAGATAAAGTAAGAGATCAATTTTAACCATGTATTCCACATAGACATTTATTTATTTGTATGTTTTAACTTCCTGGGGCTTTTCCAGAAGCATTAAACAGAAAGAAAGTAAACAATTACATAAGAGATGACTCTTGCCATTTCTGATGAAGGACCTGTGATATTTTGAAGCTTCTGAATACAGAAAGAGGTGTTATGTGCAAAGTAGTCCTTAGTATTGACCTGATTTTCCAAACTGCAGGTTATCTACGTCTCTCATTGAAGCTAACGGAACTTCAAATGCACCCCTGAAAATTAATGTATATCACTGCTCTCTAAGTCACTGTTTATAAACCCAAGTAATTTGAAATCCATATTTCCAGCTTGACTACCCAACCAATTCCAGCTATAGTCATATAGCAAGAAAAATGGAAAGACAAATTATCTCATCTCAAGCTTCAATTTACTTATTTTTAGATTTGCGAGAGTTTCTTTGCATGTTAGGCTTTGAGGTGTTCCTCCACAAACTGTGTGCCAGTTGAAGCATCAGTTTCATGTGACTTGCCAAAGTGTACTCTTACTAGACTAGTTTAAATCTGCAGTGTCAATACTACACGGCTAATACACCTGGCATTTTTACATCTGACCTGCAGATTAGTTGTCCCTATTAGGTTCTTAAAATAAACTTCCAGAAAAGATAAACTTTTAAACAACATGAAATTAAGAAGAGTTGCTACTACCTTTAGCAAACACAATATATTTTGTATTCTTCATGAAATAACAACTTCGCCATCTTTATTAGCACAAGAAGATCTTGTTCCATAACACTATCATAGCTTTACAGTTTCTGAATAAAATGGTTTGCTATTGTACAACAAAATGTCAAGTTACTGGGCCTTTAGTTCTGTCAACCTTTCTGATAACTGCTTTAGCTTAATTCAGAAAAGATAGTTTGTTCTCAACTATCAGCATTATCCATTCTCCCAAATTAAATAACATGAAAACATGACTAAAATTCCCAATCAAGACATTTCTCTGATAGTGACATACCAAAATATTCTGAATTGGAGACTATTATTTTTGTTGACCTAAACATTCACTATGAGGCTGGATTTTCAGAAGCAGTGACAATATCTTTGAGCAAAATTCAGAAAAGTTGTGTGGTCCAGTCAGGTGGATTTTTGGTCCATGAAACGTATTTAGTGTAAAATGTAAGACCCTTTGATACCAAGGAAATTCTCTGACTTTGGTATCAAACAAACTCTTTCTCTGAGCATGAGCAAGAAAGCCTTTAACACTTTCAGAGGGGGCACAAGCCAAAACAAATGACACAATCAGCCAACAAATGACAAGCACAACACAATGCCTTACATGAGCATAATAAGTAAGCCTATTTGTGTTATTTATTTGGAGGAACAAAGAGGCTTTTCCAGAAACCATCTATACATTGTTGAAAAGGAGTGAATTACCTATAGCTTTCAAAGGAAAACAGTGCTGTTCAAATAAACTTGGAGGTTGGAAGAAACTGGGTTACTGACTGTGGGTCTGAGTTAGGAGACTTAAACACTTCTCTGGATTTTGTCTCACTGCTTACACAAAACGCAGGTACATGGGCATGCAGGGTTTCAGCAGAGAGACATTGCCACAAACATCAGATCTGGAGCCAGGCTTGCAGCTACCCGAATCTAGTGTTTTGCTTTGAAGTTGCCTTCTGTAGCACCATAACAATAAGTAGGGGGAAAAAAAACCTTAATATCCTCTGGCTAGAAAGTATAATTACAGATGGTGGGCTAGATTTCATGATCAAAAACTGTTAGCTAAGACCCTAAAATTATGAGTTTTAAATAATAAAGTATGTGCTGAAGTCTCTAGAGTCACCTTTGGGTTTGAACTGTTGGTGTGCTTGGGCACGTGTTCAAGCTTTTTGTCACAACCACAGGGACTGGAAAGTTCTGCTTTCTTTTAAAGGAAAGATGAGATTCTCACATGGTCACTTCATTTCAACAATGGAGGCTTTAAAGGAAACACCAGTTAGGGCAAGTTTCATGATAAAATGGTAAAAACTGGCAACACTATGGGTCTTCTCAAAATTCATGAACATGAAAAGAAGCCAGGTGAAATTGATTTGGTTTCAGGTTTCACAGAAGCTTGCAGCTCAACTCCAGCTTATCCTGAAGTTCACTGAAGTTCAGCCTTTCAAGGCATTCTGGTTTGTTATATGGGTAATACTTAGGGTATTACACGGATTTGACATGAGGCAGGTGAAGCTCAGTAGGTCCAACGGTGTCTTGATTTGAGATTTTGAGTCTGCTTAAATACAAAACAGAAAGCAAAATTCCATCTTCCTCTGAAACCAGGGAAAAGTTTCATACAATCCGTCATGAGCCAGATTCACTTGTTGAAGAGTTCTTGGGACTCACCAAAGTCCATGTTTGTGTAACTGTGCAGTGAGGTTAGTCTATGGGGTCCTACCACAATGCGTACAGGGCAAACCAGGAATCTTGGAAACAGGGCAAAGGGAAGGGTGTAGATGTGTCTTGCTGTGAAGAGAGGATTTACCTCTCCCAAGGATGCAGAGAACCACAGTCGGTCCTCACCACAGGATTTACTAGAGCCTGAGGCTGTTTTCTAAAATGTGGTAGACTAGAGCACCTTTGCACAAAGTACATTTAGAGTGTATGCTCCTTGGTGCTGAGAGGCTCTTTCTTTCTTTCCATTACAGCTAGTAGAGACAGAGGAAATGGAGTATAGTTCTCAAACCATTTTCTAGATTTCAAACAATTCTCCGTTCCTTATTCAGACTAAAGTTGAACCCCCGAAACTCTTCCTGAACTGACAATTCCAAAAAGTTCAGGTCAAGCCAGCTAAAAAACACAACTCCAATAATATCAAAGTAGCCAGTGTGCATTTGACCACTGGCTACAAAAACATTGTCAATCTGGTTTAGAAATGTTTTATAGGATTTTTTTAGTTAATATATAAAAAGTCACATATTTTAAAACTGCGCTTTGTGAAGTAACTCATAAAAATTTTTGCCTACTAGTCTGTGGAGCTACTCATGACACAATTGTTACCATTGCTTTTCTCGTCTAGAGTTTTAATGCCAAACAGTCATATTTGAAATGAATGGTTTTTCTCTTTTATTTTATCTCTAATTTTTATGGTGAAATTCTTGCTCTAGTTAAGAAGGTATGGTCAGTTGTCACCCATTATTTCAGAATTCTGAGTAATAAGAATGGGCTAAAATGAAAATTTCACTATTTTAGCACCTTTGTTTTTCCAGCATGCAAATTCAATTAATATAAAGTGAAGCTCTGAAGGATGTATTAAAGCATTACCAATCCTTACTGGTTTAACAAGAAAGAAGATATGTATCTTTTGTGTTTATCTACATCATTCTTACATAGTTATTAAACTTCCCCCAAAATATTACTTTAATAATTTTTAATTAACACACAATAAATATCCTATTAAATTGAACTCTTTAGTTTGCAGAAGTAATTATTCATTTGAGACACTTAATTTGAAGGGTTATCGCAGATCCTTAAGTCTATAAGTTAGATTGCAATACTTCTCATCAGGAATTTTATAGAAAGTTCATTTCAGGCTGAAAATCATGCTTGAGCATTTCAAAGGCACTTAAAGCCCAAATTTAATTCAAGTAATATTAGGCCACTCTACTGGGTGTGCAATTTGTGCCAACAGTGCTCCCTTATACAATTAGTGGAGATACCTCATTTTCTATGTTGATTATATGGTCAGTTTGGGGTAACAGTGCTTTTAAATTCTGTCCCTGGATAAATGCCTTAGTTTAGGAGCAACGAATACAGACCTCAGCTGCCTAGCATATATCTTTCACAAAACCTCAGTTTTCTCTGAAAATTCCAGTCTTCATCCAGATTTCAAGACAGGGAGGAAACAATAAGAGCATGAATTCATTATTTTTTTCTGATTTAAGGAAATGTGCAGTCTTCGTAATCCATCGTAATTTCAAATCATAAATCTGAAGCTCAGGAAGTATTTGCCATTTCTGTTGAGTTACTTGTCAGTCTGGCCACTGAAGAATTTAAGGTCCATTTTGAAGCAGGATAGGAGAAGTCTTCATATGGTCAAGCCTCCACTACTGAAATGACACAGCTGATAATAGAAAATTGCTTGGGTTTTTTTTGGTTTTTGATACTTTCTCCATTAAACTATGTTCTACGGGGTGGTTATTCAGACACTTCCATATTATTTATGTCTTCCAGTACATCCATCCTTCACTCTCCCTTCAATTTATTTCTACCTATTCATGCAAAATGAGTCATTTTGAGCCTTCTGTGGCCAGCAGTTTGGTCACAAAGTGAGTGCTTATAGCAGGTTCATGCATTTGTGAATCAGTTGTTCTGATTACAAGCAAAAACACATAACTGAGTGAAATACTGTGGTTGTGTGTAAAGTCATAGTAACCTTACATGCATGAGTCCCAGATTTCTGGCTTCCTCCTCTTTTAGTATAGCTCTCCCTTGAGCACTTATTTGTTTGCCCTTGCCAAAAGAATTATTCACCTAAACACAGCCCCCTTGTGATGTCAATGGAAGTCTGAGCAACCTACGGCAGAGAATGTTCAAAACTTATATTGCTACAAAACAATGTTGTCTTCTGGTTTGTTTTATTTTCTTGGATATTCTGTTCTGTGAGAAAAGTAATCCTGTAACTAAGACTGACTTGTGATTTTTCACAGTGTAACAAAGTATAATAAAAATGCCTCTATTTCACCTTCTAATGATTAAATCTCTCCAATGCCCTGAGCCTTGGACATGCAGGCACACAAGTAATTTTATCCACATGAGTAATCCCACTGAACTCTCTGGGTACACACATATAGCATTGCACATATTCACATCAGCAAGATCAAGAACTGGTTTTGTGGAGAACATCTGTGGCAAAGGAATCTTCTGGCAAATAAACAGTGTCTACATTAGCAAACCTCATAGCTTTGCTTCAGTGCTCAGTCACCCACAAAAGTCACTTACTGCCTTGCACAGCACTTGCTTTGAGCAATATTCCTCAAGTAATTTGCTTTAAATTCTTTAAACACTGTGACAACATAGTTTACTAAAGCTTTCAGAAAATTAAAAAAAAGGTTATAACCACTTATTGTAGGTAGTTAGAAGTCATTGCAAATGGTGTATTTGAAAATCAAAGTTAACAACTTGCCAATTGATATTTCATTCTGCATTACTTAGTGGTCAGGATAATGGCTTCCTATCTTCATGCAGTTTTTTTCACCTGATAATGTTGAATTTTTGAGCAACAGTGTGAGCACAAGAACAGTTTGTGTAAGTAAATGAACCGTGTCAGCAACTGTAATTCAGTCAGCATTGAAAATATGATCAAAATGTATTAAATTATTTGTGATAGTTTCTCTCTGCAAGAAGGCAAATCTATTTGAACAAAAAAAAATTAACTAGAATATGAAACTGCAATAATAAAAATGTCATGTCCCTTTAAATAGTATATGAGACCTCACATATTCTACATCTTAAGTTGTATTTCATTCTAAAGCAACTAAGAAAATTAATTTGTGGCTAAAAGTACAGCATTTCGAAAGGATTGCTCTATAGGTAAATTAAACAAAGAAACCCAAGACAAAAAAAACCCATCTATATAACCATTCTCAAATGGGCAATACATTTTATACAACATAAAAGATCAGCTGCAGTGTTATATGACAGCTAAAAACTCTTGTATTGATTCCCAAAAATATTGACTTAATTTTATCAAAATGTATTTATTCATCACTGCTGCATCAATGATCTTCTGTATTTTATATGTAAATAATATATTCTATTCCCTTGATCATGTTAATCTTACTAATGACAAATTACCATTCTCCACGTACAGTTCCTAGATTTACAAATTATCACTCCTGCTTTCAGGGGACTGAGAATCAGCCACGCTTGCTAATGCCTCCATGGATCGCCTGACACATAGCAGATTTTTATATTCCCTTTTAAAGCATTCAGCTTGCAAGAAATAATTTATAAATCTGGCTATCACTCGCACTTATCCTCTTACTGCTTGAGGGGGAAAAAGAACAAGATCAAATTGGGAGGATTATTAACAATTTAAGAACTTTATTTGCTTCAATTAACTCTTTGCAGGAAGAATTGCATGCTAAAGACCATTGGTTTTAGGAGAGGAAAGTGAAGTATCCTGTCTTTTCAGTTATGGTGGAGAACTTGGACAAACAAAAAATATTTAGAGATACTTTTTGTTTTCTGACTTCAAAAACCAGAAACTTTTTACATTTTAAATGTACATTTAAAACTAAGAGCTCCTTTTAGCAAAATAACATGACTTCCATTAAGGAATTAAAACTGTGACAAATCAAGAAAGCTAAAAATTCAGACTTTGGGACGGTTTCTGTCTTACTCTGCACCTGTGCACAGTGGAGACAAAATGCTACTGTACTCATTGTGATGCTTCCTTCCTCCACTTGGTATTTCCTTTGTAGTTGTATAAATGGTGATGACACAATAGAGAATGAGATCCTGAAATTTCACACTTGTGTAGGTTCACCTGTCTTGGGGTAACCCCTGAATGCAACCTTCTCCTTCCCATGCAGAGACAAATGCTTGTGATAGTCCCACAGCAGCTTGCTACCTTTCATTGCAGGAAGCTCCTTAGCTCTTTCAGTGCAAGGGAATGAACAGTGCTGGCTGTAATTACTGAGCAACTGCTGAAAAGGAAAGACAGTCAGCTGTTCCTTCACTGTAAAAATATTTTGGGAGTCACTTTGAAGATTCCTGCCACATCCTCAGGGCCATGGATAGCAGTAGGAGAACTCCCAATGTAAGATGGGATTCAGTTGCCAAAGGCTGCTGCCTAAATAGCAGCCGAGATAGTTCAGAGTTTCCCTGCTGTCTCTTGTAGCTGCCACTCCAGAAGGAAAAGGTGTCCTGAAGGTCCTGCCAATCCCATGGGGATGTCCCACATACCCAAGGCTTCTGAAATGCTATCATGTACCTAGATTCAAGTGATGGAATAACTCCCGTTGAACCCAAGTAATTTCCCACCATAGCTGGTGAAAGTTTCTATTCCAATGATAACAGATAACACTAATTGTAATCAATATCACTAATCAGTATCTTCTGGCAGCAAAACATCTGTGTGATAAATGCTTAGAGATAAAAATAACATTAAGAAAGCAAAGGGCTCATGACATGTACTACAAGCCAACTCTCCATTCCTTTGCTCAGTGCCCCCTCTCACCCCGCCCTTGGAATAAAAAGGGAGCTCCCCTGAGACCATTGGGAGGAACAACTCAGGAGCCTCCTGGGGTGACGGTATCTCTTATTTACATCTGAAATTTTCATGTGGTGCATCTATCTTGCTGATGCCCTCCACTCTCAACACCTTTCTACAGGGGGAACAAAAACAGAACCCCTACAGCTGATAAATCCTCATGTTGCAGGGAAGAAATGACTGTGACGGCTTCCTTTATCTTCGCTTCTGCCTGACCATTCCCCATATATGACCACGGTACTGACCATAAGTGTGGCAGGATTTTACTCATTAGGAAGCCTTTTCTGCCTACAGAATAACTTTAAGTATCCTAATGGGATCTGTAATTAGCAGAATACAATATTTTTAATAGACTCCAAAATCCCATTTCTACTTCATTAAATCAAGGGTTCTTTTGAGCAGTCTATGTGTCAATAAGTATTTACGACTGAAGCACAAGTTATTGGCCTGTACGGTACAGCTATTTCCATTTGTCACATTGATGTGTATTTGGGGACTATCTAAAATACAGACTGGATCAATTATAATGGTTGATCATGTAAATTCTCCTTAGTTCAGTGGTCATTGCCACAATAGACTTTCAGAAGCACCGCAGTCCATCATGTATCTAATGTATAGAAACCTATTTCTGATATTCATTCATTATGAGGCTGTCACATATATTGGGGATGAGCGGAAAGGCTGGAAATGGATGGCATGTGGACATGATTTTTTTAAATTTCAGATGACAGATACATGCCATATGCAAACTTCCTCCTTCTCCGTACATCACTAGACATTAAGCCCCCTTCTTTCTCTGTACAAGAAGAGTTAAGATTTTAAAGAGTAGGGAAAAGCTAGCCTTGTTTTTAGAGAACAATATTTCTTTTCTCTCTTGAGCTCTTTAAAGACTCCAGCTATCTGTGGAAGGCATCTCATTATAAATATGCTCATCTACTTACATTCCCTTTAGGAATGTCAGGATAGAAAGGGGCCCTGTTATCTACTTCTTATAAAAAGGTTGAAAATGCTGCTTCTCACCTTGCAGGGAGGACTCCCAGCTCTTGCTATTGCTAGCAGCTATTTTAAAAATAGTTAGCTTCTGGAACTATGAAGTTCTGGGCCGAATATCAGTTACAAACAAGTATACAAAAAAAAAGTCTGTTCCAATCTATGGCAGTTTGAACTGCTTGGGATCCTACTGCACTTGCACTGTGGTTATTATTTTCCATGTAGCTGGAACACTAAATCTGTAGCAGAACCAATTCTTTACTTGCCTACCAAAAAAAAAAAAAGTATCAAAGTCTAACTTCAGGGTAATTGCAGCAGCTAAATCCAAAGTGGTTAGTACAGGTAACTTTATGTTAATTTTAGTTAGAATTTAAGGGTTGCTGCCTACAAACACGCATTCATAGCTTTAGTTACATGAGTCATTCAATGACAGCCAATGAAAATATTTGGTGAGTAAAATTCCATATATGTTTATAGGCTTCAGTCCTAACAGGGTACTAATAAGCAATTCAGATATGAAGTTTACTTCCTCATATGCATTAATGTTAATTACAAGTAACCAGAATTATAAAGACAATGTAATTACATTCTAATTATAGCATAACCACAGCCACTGTGTTATAAGTTCAACCCCATTTTTAAAATTTTTTCACTCCCTAGAGACATATTATTTTAGCACACGCTTTTATTCCTATTTTCGTATCCTAGCTTTCAACAACGCACATCTGAACACTCAGACAAGCTCTTCACCCAGCTTCCATTGGACAGCAGAGCAAGTGAAACATTATTTAACCATATTTTCAATTAAGAGTTACTCACATTACTTTTATTCTTTATAAACCAGAAGAAACATAAAGGAATTATAAAGGCAGAATAGCTTCCATTTCATTTATACACAACACTCAAATCTTGACGCGGCAACACAGTGTTAGTCCAGTAGCTGTCTATGCTGAAAACAGGAAGAACTGCTGGAAGGCTTGACAGTTAAATAGGGAAACATGACAATAGATGCTAGACATGTGGAACATATAATAGATGTGTAACAGATACATTCTATATACTTCCTTTCTGGACTTATATTGGTACAACAGCCACAAAAGCTGTTTTGTCCTGGTCAGCCTAGTGGATCATGATTGGTTTGCTCTGTCAGAAGAAAAAGGGTACCAGCAAGGAAGTAATAGGACAAACGGAGTTCCATCTCTGAGCAGAGAGGGAAGGGGGAAAATAGAAAAATCACCAATCTTCCATCTGAGTATTTTCTCACACCCAACAGCTGATAGCGAGGGAACTGGTTATCCTCTCAGGAAAGGCAACTCAAGATAATAAGACACCCACTTCCACCTGCAGAAGAACACATCTAGTTGTGGGGAAAAGAAAATGAGGGAAGGCCAAGAGAGTGTCCACTGTTTCACTGCATTAAGGTGGAAAATTATGCCTCTGAGGGAACACCTGAAAGTCTGAGGGGTTTGTTGACACAGATGAAGTCCCTTGTTTCCCTTGAGGATGAAACAAGAGTAAAAGAAGCAGAACAAGATGACAAAGCACTCCAGTTAGGAGAAGCTCTGTGTGCTCAGCTGTGTGTTTCCTGGCTGGAAGGAGGAAGTGTTATAGAGTGATGATTCTTCCCCATTGGCAAAGGGCACCATTGCTAAACAGAAGAAATGAAATAAATCATAAGATAAAGCCAAACAAACCAAATAGACTTACTTCTAGTCTTAGAAGAACATGAATCTTGTCTCCAGGGTATGTGTGTCATCCTACACACCTGTATTACAAAGCCTGGCTAGTAGCATCATGCCCTGGAAAGAAGAAGATGCTGCCAGGTGGAAGTGGTTCATTCCCTGTTTGCCATACAAGGATACTTCTCAGCCATCTCTGCAGTAACTGCCCACGGCATCCCAGACCTACTTGGAGCTCAGTGCTATTTTCCACTGGACACAAAATACTAGCTAAACAAGCCCAGTTCAAATCTTGGAGTGAAAATTTCTCTGAGACTCCGAGTCTTACTCACATTGTAGTTTCCTTCGCAGAGAAGTAAGAACAGAAACATCTCTGAAATATCAAAGAAGCATACAGTGGCTGGAAGAGAGAGAAAGCTCAAGACAGCTTCACCAAAGATATGTTTGCTGGCTTGTGAAGATATTATTCTGATAAAGTCAAGTAAATTTAAATAAACAAAGAGAGGAGGAGGGAGAATTGCAAAGGCACATGGGGGCTTAGAAAACCTACTGATCACAAACTGAGGACAACAGCAGGAATGCAGGGAAGGAGTTCTCCACCATGGATGGTAGACATAAAGTACTAAACTGAAAGTCCAAGACAAGGAAAACAGATTGAAGGTAATTTTATTTCAGGGCTGTAAGAAGCTGAGGATAGAGTCTCAAAGCCATTTCACTAATTTGTTATGTCTGTCTGTCATTATTAGAGGTATCTTAACTATGCCTTTTTATCAGATAACCATATAGATATCCTTCATAAGGTAGAAGAATCAACAACATGTAACAATTTATTGTTTTACATAGCCTCCAGGGTCACCTTGTTTAGTCAGTTTAAAGGTGAGGAAATAGGGCGGTACACTTCTGAAGATGCTGGTTCTCATTTAACTTTGTAGATACAGCAAGAGTATTCCGTAATTATCAATAGCAAGAAGAGGACTTTGAAAACTCAGAGTTACCCAAGAGCCATAGCCTAGATCAGCAAAGGAAGGCACAAACAGAGAGAGTAACCCATATGCTCAATGCCAGCTGCCAGAGCTGTTGTGCTTTATGACTGGCATTAGTGTGATGACAGGTCCTTGAAGGAGAATATAGCCTATTTCACAATGAAACATTCACAGGATACCATGTCATCATCTGTATGTATGTTTAAGTTCAACAGCTGGGGAAGCCTTTAGATGCTTAAATTCAAGAGGGCAAAAAGACCTCAGGGAAGAAACCACTCATCATTCAGTATTTTTTCCCCAGAACAATAGAATAAATTAAATGAATGTGTCAAATAATAATATTCAAATAATTACATTTGACCCAGACAAAATGAAAAGGGAAAATAAAATGCACATAGTATAATGAAGCATCACAAAACAGTTAAGAATCAGTTGTTCAGAATAAATGCAGGAAACAGTATTTAAAAATTAAAGTAACCAAGAAGAAACATATCAAATATTAGCGGTCAGCAGTGTTTGCTGTGCAAATTCATCACTTTGGCCTGAATACAAATAACCAGTACACGTATATTTTGAGAACGGGAAAAGACTGAAATTAGACTGTTTCTAATGCTGGGAGACTCAGCTATGCAGTTCACCCTTGCCATCCTATATCACAAAACGTGTAAATGGAGACACCTCTCAGGTGTGTCTAATATCAGATAGAACAAGCAGTAACATCACTAAAAGTTTTAAGTCAATAAGGTAGCTGACTAACCTCCTGTTATCCAATGCAACCATAATAATCCCATCAAGTATCGTTTTATAATAAAAAAGCCTATGTTCATTTTCTAGCAATCCTATTAAAAATGTATCTGATGCTCACAAGAACACAGACTCAGAGACGTGGAGAAACTAAATTACTTAGTCTGTGCACTTAGAAATAAGCAGCATTTCCAAAGAAGTATAGTTTGGAAAGCACATGCACATTTACCTGGAGAGGAGTCAGCATGGGAAACCTGAACAATGAGCCGCAGTGAAACAGTCACACTGACAATCTGGAGATGGTGTCCTCCTAAAGCCATGAGCATGTAAGTAACCAGCATCCTACTTACACTCACCTCCTGATTATATCCCACACACATGAAGGAACCTCATTGCTGGTCTGGATGGTCTCTTGCCCAAATAAAATATTTCATTTCTGCATAGCTGGAGTCCTCCTGATGGGAGCAGCCTGCCCACAAACCCAGCATCAGAGTGCAGTGCTGGGCAGCTGCAGCCCCCAGACACCCCTAGCCCCACTCCTCTTATGTCTAGGAATTCACATTTTCCACAGCTCAACTTTAATAGGAATCATTTGCATGCACATCCCTGCTTCTATTTTTCTATAGGAAAGAAAAGAAAAAGAGGAGAGAAGAGGTTTCTGCATGACATTTCTGTTCATCTATTCTCACTGAGCAGCCTCTTTTGTACTGCAGGATCTGAGAACACAGAGCAACTATTCCTGTTCAAGATATGGGCTATTATACCCTTATCCACACATTTTCAAGCATAATCATAAATTTATACCCATCTCATTTTTAAAGACTTTCATAGCAGGGGTGGGTGTTGAACATCAACACCTTGAATTGTTTTCGGTAAACAAGGCCTGGTCCCTCAACATTTTAAAGGCCCAGCAAAACAGCCTTTATTTTAAATAAAGTATGTGATGTGACACACCTTCACCCATTTCTAGAGGAAAAGTGAGAGCAGTAGAGTGGTTAATCCAAAAAATAAGAGTCAAATATACAACTTAAAGATTAAAAACAAACAAAACAAACAAAACAAACACAAACAAACACAAACAAACACCACCTTTCATCAAAACTGGGAGCAAGCAGTTGAGGAAGCAAACAAGACAGCAACTAGCATGTTATCAGAGCAAGGAAATCAGCAGCGAAGATCAAAATGGTGTCTCAGCATACTAATGTTGACAATGTCTGCGAGTTCCAGCGCTCAAAGAGACCACAGCAGTAATCTTGGTGCAACACATCCAATCAGCAGCAGTTTACTTGCAGGGTGCAACAGGAAACCCTCACATTTATCAGCTCTGCTCCCTCCTCAGTATATGTCACTGCAGTCCAGAGAACCTAGTACTGTGTTAATTTATCAGCAAATCGAAAGCAGAATAAAAATGCAACTTCTGTCTTCTTTTGAGTTATTTATTTCCTTCGGTGTTTTATTTTTAACCCTACATGATAAAATTCAAGAGTTTGTAGCTTGAAATTCTGGAAAGCAAATGAAGAAAAACTTAAATCCAGATTAAACTTTTATTTGGTACAAGTGTATAAGCTCTGTTTCTACAACCAATCTATCAGGATATACACTTGGACCTGCAGAGTCCCGCTAAGGGCCTGAAGATCTGCTCACCACAATCAGACTGGAGGAGCTTTCCAGCATCTCCCTGGAACATGGGCTCCAAATTACTTTTTATTCTTATGAGAAAGGAAGGTTATGTCCAGAGCAGGCAGGCTTGTTTCTCCCTTCTGAGATTCTTGGTTCTAGAAGCCAACTGAAATGCAGTAAATGTGTGAAATAGCACATATGAAATGTAATCTAAAACCAGCAAGGTTTGGGCTCTGGTTTTGCAGAGGAAAAGGAACCTGGCGTCTTCATGGATTCATTGCCTGTATCCCAGCTGTCATGCTGTTTTATTTACTGGTTCGTTGACTCTGGCTTTGGGTGGGTAGCTATCAGCATATCTCCACAAAAGTGGAAGCCATACAGCTTCTGATCAAGTTTGTTTAATGAAATTGTTAAAGTTCAAAACTAAAGATATTTAATCAGCTGGGATTTGAAACTGAGACACAAAAGATAAATTTTTTCAACAAAACCAAGAGTATTAATATGCTTTTGTGCATCTGAGGATTTTCAGTTTAGGTTCTCAAAGCACAGAAGGGAGAGACATCTCTTAGTACAGTTTCACCGGTATCTGACAGTGTATTGCAGAGGCTTATTAACAAACGCAAAGCATATTGCATGAGAGCTCAGAGCTGTGCAAGAAAAGCATCTATCTGAAACCAGAGGAGATGGCACCGTGCGCACACACTGCATAAACAGCACATGGTTTACAAGCAGAGCTGAATAGGTCTGCTAGTTCTGTAATGAACACAAGTGGTCAGGGTGTTGGTTTGCATCTCGGATGAACAGCTGCCCTGGAGCCAACGTCCTTAACACTATGCTGGGTTAGTGCTAACACAAAGGGAAAGGTGTCACCTGCAAAGTCAGCAGCACCTACTTCTGCAGCAGCACATGGGGGTGTTTGCTGTAACTCTTCTCTTCAACAGTGACCTGACCTTGCTTATGGTCATATCGAAATCAAAACACAGGCTAAGATGGCAAGTTCAGAATAAAAAGTGAAAGGAGAAGGAAGAGAAGCATGATTTCTCCTTATTTATCCAAGAGCCAGAAATCAAAATTGTTCTTTGTGCTATGTTTGTGTAATACTTAAGATACAAAAAGACAGCAATGTTTTTCCCTCTAGTCACTCACCCCCTTGCAAAGCCAAATAACATATATCTATATATTTTATAGCATTTTTAAATGTTTGTATAAAAGTCCACTTCATAGACTAATATTCTGGAACATTTTTTATACCTCTTTTATGAACCTGAGGAAGAAATCTATCAAGTCAGTTCCTTGCATCTCAGAGAACTATTGCAAGCTCTGGCTTGAGAACACGTGAAATGTGCCATGCCAATATTAGCTCTGTTTGAGCATATTGTACTTGAAGCCAGACTTGTGCAGGAAACAAGGATCAGAGCTCTGCTCTACGTACTTTTTACCGAGGGGTCCTGAATAAAATAAAATAAAATAAAATAAAAGAACCAACTGTCAAAAGCAAATCATCAAAAAGCAGATCTAAATCAAACTGCTGAGCTCAAATCATACTTAAATTTTTTACCTGTGATGATAATGTGACAAAGATACAGAATGAACCGTTAACTTCATTCAATCCCAGTTAAAAATGTGGCTGTGGTAGGACAGTAGCTACACATTAAACAAAAGATCCTTGTGATAAAGTTATGCTCCTAAATACAGACCATTGAGTCAATTAATGTTTACTTAAGTACTTGTCATCTAAAGAAGGAGCAGAGAGAACCATCAACATAACCAAAAGCTTGTGACACTGATTTACATCCAGTTCCAAGTGCATGTTTTATTTATTTTCAATCAGGATCAATCAGGAAAGAAAATAATCAATGAAGTCACAATCATGAGTGGTATTTGGCCATCTGGGGGCCCCAGTATCTCTCGGCCTGCATTGGAGGCAAGGGAAAAAATTTTTTTCAAGAGCACAGAGGAGCTCCATATGGTTGAGATCAAAGGTGTTGCTGGGTGCATGGTTCTGCTTTATTGCCAGGCACTGCTGTTAATTAGAAAACAAGATCAGAGGCAGTATTAAAATCCAATTAAATTGATATGAACAGATTGCCAAGTGATGTTCACTAATGTATAATTGAGCACCATGCAAATTTCGGTGGCTGCCTTTTGTTTTTTCTCCCCTCACTCTGGAATGAATGATGAAGCTATGAAGTTTTTCCTCGTTGTAAAATATAAACAAGTTAATGCACTGATCTAGGGGGTATTGCTCCAGTGATTGATGAAAATGAGAGTGGAATATTAACGTGTGACTTTTGGGGGGCTTCTTTTATAATCTTATTTTGTTCTTCATTCTTTTATTGTTGTTGTTGTTGTTATTCTTGTTATGGTGGTATCCAAGTACATGCACAGATACTTCATCGTTCCATTACATTCCATCATTTCAGAAACAGAGAAAGTTCCTTTGTAGCTGGATATTTCTTTCAAACAATTACAAAACCATGAATATTTCAAGTGACAGGCCTGCTACTGCTGGAAATTAACTTTTTCCAAGAACTATATGGACTTTATACCGTATATCTTTGTTTAGAATCCACAGCTTCTATTAAATTTAATTACTTTCCTGTGCAGCTTTATATTGAGGGTGACTTCAAAACGAGGGCAGCAGCTATTAAATTTAATTACTTTCCCCTGCAGCTTGCATAGTAAAGGTGCATGGTTAAGGTGCAGCTACTAAATGAGGGTAGTTTCTAAACAAAGATATACAATATTTATACCATATATTTTTCTCCTTCCGTATCTGCCTTTAATATATACACTCTGTGTGTGTGTCCACATAATGCAGGTAAATAGCTAAGTGCAATTATTAAATGCAAAATGCTAACTTTTAAGCTAAAATTTATGATATTTAAACTGCATCACTGCTTCTTTCTCTCTGTGAATGGCTCACACAATTCCACTCACAAGTCACACAGAGATCAATGTTACTAGCCTTAATAAAGAAAAAAATTCCAGGATGTGAAATTCGTTAAAACATTGCAGAAGTTCTGAAGTCTTTTAGAAAACACGTATTTTTCTGTAGAACCTACCGTAAAGAATAACTGTAAGCCCTCAGATAAACAATAACTGTCACCCTTGTAAACCTAATATATTAGTATCATTGTGTTTTATCTAATCTATCATTTCTAACTGTGAAGATGCATTGATGTAAAAGCTGGTTTTAAAAACGGGATCAAAGTTAACGCATAAAAGACCAATAAATCAAACACGGCAACATCTGACATGGTGTTCATGAGATATTTGTGGAGCTTTCAGAAATTGTTCAAATTCTCTTAAAAGGAGAACACATTTAATCAAATAATATTAGTTGTACATGTGAGCAGATCAACAGAACTGCTGTTGCATTTGTGCTTTCAGAGAGATATGGAGTTGTGTTTGCCTCACCTGTGCTCATCAGTGCAGGGAGTACAGTGCAAAGAACATTATGGATATAGGTAAAGGGAAGGGTGGGCATCACCAAAGGGTTCGGGGTTTCACCCCTTCATTCCATTTTAGATAAACACCATGGGACATTAAGGTGTCAATATGATCTTATCACAGTGGGGACCATACCACTTTCAGTTCATCACAATGTACCCCCTGCTCACATAAAGTAGAGAGCAGTGGTAGGAATTTGTGTAGCATCTCTATATTATAAGTTGACAAAAATCCTTTGCAAAATTAACATAAAACATTGGAAACTCTGTTACGGTGTAAGCAAATGAAGAAGTTGTGGTGTGTTGGATGCAGTTCCAAAATCATTTTGAAGAACCTCGTGCTACCCTAGCACTAGCGGAACACGAAAAAGTACTAGGAACTTCAGGAATGTTTGGTGTTCTGCTCAAACTTTTTGAAAAGTATCTTTATGGAAACAGGGAAGTTATACAGTTTACTACTTATTCCAAAGCAAAAAAAGTGCTTTTACATTAAAAACTGAAATGATGATCAGAATAAAATACATGTGGTTAAAACTCTGCATGCAAATACAAGTGTGATAAATGTTTTATCAGAAGCTTTTAAAAACAAGGGAAGATTTTAATTTTTTTTTTTCTGAGTTATATTTTTTAAAAAAAGAAATTAAAGAAATATTAATTCATACAAAAATATATATTGGGAATTTCTCTTCATCCTTCCTTCCTACTTTGCTTATCACTTTTTTCTGTTTTCCTTCAGGTAAAATCAGTCATGTTTTTCCAACAAAAATACAATACCTGGGAACATTGCATCAAAAATTATTAAAGGGGCAAGTAAATAAGAAAACCCTTATGATGCATACTTAACATCTTTGTATTTCAGATTTATTTTTTCAGAAAGCTCCAGTAGAAACCCTCTTGACATATCATTGAAAAATATTTCTGTACCATTTCCTTGCCTGACAGAGTATTTTGGTTAAGGTATTAATCAATCCCACTAGAGGATCCATAAATTATTACTTGCCAAATGTCTAAATTCAGTAGGAGAATTTTACTGATCAATAGATTTTACAAATAATCATCAAGAGAGGTCCTGAACCAGAATGCATTTTGTACTTCCTCTTTGTAGGTTAAGAAATATGGCATGATGAAAAGAAAGAGTTTTGTCTGAGGGCACTTTTCCTCTATTCTGTCTGTTGGGGGAAGACCTGTTTAATTATTTATTGTCTGTTTATACAGATTTTTGGGTCCTTGGATCTTCATTGTGATGTCAACAAATTACTGCAATAGAGAGAAAAAGAAAAAAAAAAGATGAGAAGGAGTAATTAGAGGAGGAAAGACAATGAAACATGTTACTCAAGAAAAGAGATCATCAATTTACCCACAGTTATATTAATGTGGTGTCTGAGACACCAAATTTTCTTCCAAGACCTACAGAAGGAGATGACAGCTATTACAGATGTGTGATGCTCTTGCAGTAAGTCTATGCTACTGGATATAATTTAGCCATAGTGGAGTTGTGGTCACAGAGGTTAACCCAGTTAACTCATTTCAAATTAGCCGAGTCTTTCTGCGCAGCATGGCACTGAGCAATGAAGACTAGCCTGGAAGAGCATTTCTGCATGTGAAAACATGTACAAATGTGGACCTTTTGAAGGACGCCACTGAATTTTATAATGATGAAGGAAATGCAAGACAGGGAGATCACACACCTACGTGAGGTAAAAGTAAAATTTGCAATGATAACATCCATAATTCCTTATAATAGCTAACTTCTAGAAAACGGGATTTGTTATGTCACCATACGATCCCAAGCCCTACAACATAAATGTATATATGTTGATTGCAGTGTTCTGCGAATTGTCTGCCATTTTCAAACAGTAGCAAGATTTGTTTTCTGACTGTGTGAAGATACTGGCATTGATCTCACTTTTTTTTTTTTCTGCTCACAAAGCAGAGCAACTAGGTCCTGGATAACACTTTGTTCTGCTGTATGTCACTTCATATCCAGAGACAAATGTAAGGAGTATGTTTAAAAGACTCCACAGTGGAAATTAAGTTAATTTCTTCATAACTAGTCAATGTAGCAATTGGTGCAGGTACAACGGACAAGATCTTTTTCATTTTCTTAGTGCAAGTGTTTCCCTTTGAACTCCATGCTTCATTATCACTCAAGTTTTACATACTGGATGACAAAGATAATTTAATACTACTCCGTCAGTGGCTTTAGTGTGAAGTTTGCCTTTAACAGAAAGCTAACTACTGATCTTCAGACACAAAGCCCAGGAATCTATCAGCAGAGTTCAAAATTAGCTGAGATCTTATGTCCTGAGGCCACCCTGGTAACTAATGGCAATTTTACAATCATTAGTTTTTGCCTGATGGGCCAGTAGTAAGGGGGACCATGATCATGACCCAAATCTAAGAAAAAGGCCTCCAGGCCCAGCTTTTTGTCAGATTATGGCTTTACTTACCTAAGCTGGTTTTATCCTATTACAGTGTGTAAGCTGTGGTAAGCTTGATACAGACAGGGTGGAAGAAAAGAAATCGACCTAACCTTAGCAGGGTATTAATCACAGGCAAAAGCTTGGGAGAAAGGATCTGGGGTATAAATCAGCACCATCCCTGCTGGTCACTGCTTGATGAGCTACAGATTTGAATCCAATTTTGCCTTATCATATTTCTTTGCAAACTGGCAAACACAGTAAATAAGAAAAAATATTTCTGTTTTGAAAATAAGTTTCCCAGCAGAACACTGGTTTGTACACTTTCCTAATAGTGTGCTTTTAAGATGTTCATAAAGAAGGCAAACTCCCCTAAATAAAAAAGAGTTCCAGTCCTTACCTCTGGGATCATTTTTAATTTTTCAACTAATGACTACATAATCTGCAAACTTCTGGGGTGAAAAAATGGCACTTTGCTTTCATTTGCCAACTGTTTTTCAATTACAAGAAACTAAGGTAGAATTTCTGAGTTGCGGCAGCAGGAAAATGTCAATGCTGAATAATTTCATTGAAAGAAAAAATGGTACTTTTTTGTATGTTATAAGGCATTGCAAGATAAAAACAAGTTTTCCAACCACGTCTAATTTTCAGAAATCAACATGACAGAGCATGAGCCCTTGGATAACAGTTTATGCTCTTCATAGAAAGAAAAAGCATCAGATTTTAGAGATGTCCAGAGCTTGTTTTCAAAGAGCATTAGATTGCATGTTGCCATCTCCCTTATAGGTATTCATGTTTCTGCTGAGCCAAATAATCTCTGTTTCACTACCACATCTCTCTGCACGTCCCAGTATGTGGGGGAAAGGACAGGCTGACTACTGGAAAGAGCGATGATGGGAGACAAACTGACTCTCAGATGAGACATGTAAAGCAAGAGGATAATAGACATAGAAAAGATCTGTAGGACTGCACAGATGGTGCTAGAATCATAGAATGTCCTGAGTTGAAAGGGACCCACAAGAATCATCGAATCCAACTCCTGTCCCTGCGTATGACCACCGCACAGTTCACACCATGTGTCTGAGTGCATCGTCCAGTCTCTTCTTGAACACTGTCAGGCTTGGAGCCGTGACACCTCCCTGGGGAGCATGTTCCAGGGCTCCAGCACCCTCTGGGTGAAGAACCTTTTCCTAATATCCAATCTGAACCTCCCCTGGCACATCTTCCTGCCATTCCCTCGGGTTCTGTCATTGGTCACCAGAGAGAAGAGATCAGTGCCTGCCCTTCCTCTTCCTCTTGTGAGGAAGCTGTAGACCACCATATGGTCTCTCCTCAGTCTCCTTCAGGCTGAACAAACCAAGTTACTTCAACCACTCCTCATATGGCTTCCCTTCCAAACCCTTCACCAACTTCATAGCCATCCTCTGGACACTCTCCAGTAGCTTTACATCCTTTTTATCCTGTGGCACCCAGAACTGCACACAGTTCTCCAGGTGAGGCTGCACCAGCACAGGGTAGAGTGGAACAATCACCTCTTGCTAGTACAAGAAAGAGGAGTGGTTCTGTTGTATATTTGTCTAGTAGAAAAACACAGGTACAAGTTACTGTAAGTAGAGACAAATGATGGAAAATCTGGGCTTGTGAGAATGAGACCCAGCCCTTGTCACTGATCTCATGCACACTTTTTCTGTGATTTAGTTTCTGCAGCCGTAAATAAAATTCAGCTCTACCTACTTAATATCTCAGTACTGTAAGAATTAATATTTATACAGTGTTTTGTCACCCAGGACTATAAGACAACAAAAGTACAAATTACTACTGATACCAAAAGGCAGAGATTTAGCAGAGATTTTCTCCTTACATACCCAGGACGAACAACACAGTGCTTATCAAACCGAAAAAAATAGATTGGCTCCTTGTATTTCCTAATCTCAGCATGCTGTTTTCTTTACCTATTGCTTTGTGCTTGCCTTGTTTCCTCTATATTTCCCTTAAACATCCTCCACAAACACTTTAACACACCACATGGAGGTAGATGAACTTAGTCCAAGCAACTAGCGTGGTCATTCCTGCTGTTCCTATGACTTCTGTCATAGTTATAGATTGAAAATTTTTGGAGGCCAGGATGAATAATTTTGCTGTTTACTCCTACAGCTAAATAATAATCTGATCAATACTTGCCTTCTAGATGCAACAGGAAAAACAGCCTTGGTAAGGAAAAGACAAAATTGTTTCATTAGTATATCCAGACAAATAGAAAAATAATTCTGATCATCATGAGGCAATAGAAATGTTATTGTGTCCTCTTTGTGTGAGATTGTACTATTTTTATTTGAATATGTTTGTCATGACAGACAGTCGAAAAGATTTTTGACTTGGCAAACCCCAATGGTATTGTTCATCTGAATTTTGTCCACATTTTAGTGCTACATATTGTTCAAAAAAATGAAACAAGAGTCACCTCCAATAGCATGCCCCCACCATAAATGCCTCCACCAAGCCAGCAGTCAGGAAGAAACAAGCAATGGACACTGGGGCAGTAAGTGTAACCCAAAGTCCTTTTCTTGCCACAATGACACCTGATGGCAGCACAATCATGCAAAGGAAAATGAGCAGGGCTGGAGATGTGCCTTGTCCAGGAGTTGAGCTGGTGATCACAGGGTACCAGAGAGCTGTTACCACATGAGCCACAGGGAAACAATGGGTGGGCTGCTGAAGTTAAGACAACTCTGGCCCAATATTTGAAACTTTTCTACTAGAACTAGGAAACAGGTCAACAAAGTCACTGCTTGATTGGCTGTCCTTAAAACTATCAATGCTGTAACAACCATTCCTAGACTTTATTTTATTCTCCGGGAGCTTGTTTGGGTCTAAAAATCAGTGAACACTTATTTTTGACACTCACAGGGGAACTAGGACTGTGAACCCACACAGGAGTGGGTTTATTGAGAAAGAAGTTGCCATTCAAATGTTGAACTGTGGTTCAACTATTTTGGAGAAACATGAGCAGATCACACCGCACCTTTCTTTAAAGTGCTTGATGGCTATTGCAAGGAAACTGAAGATTTATCTAAGTGATTGTACACTTTCTGGTGTCTGTGGGATGAAGTGAGGAAAGAACAAGGATGTTAGGTGAGAGAGGCGGAAAGTGTTCGGTACAGTTTTTCAAACTAATTCTGTGGCATGAATGAAAACTACTCACCTGGACTAGAACATTTCCAAGCAATAAATGAGCACAGGGACTAATGCTGAAATCAAAGTGAGGCACCCCTTAAACAATGTACCCACAACATTTAGTTGGCTGCGAAACACCAGCCTGGTCTTAGTGGCCTGATCTCAGATCCACTCACCTACTCCCAGCCTTGGAAGGCACGACAAATTTGGTAGCTGCTGACTAAATAAACCACATAGGAGTATGCCTTTCAGACACAGATGGTATTAGTCCTTCTAAACTAATGAGAGCTTGGCAATCACAAGGGGGACAGGAACTGGGGGAGGGATGTCTAACCCCAAATAGGAAGGCGACACTCAGCAGTGAATTCCAGGGGAAAGAAACCCAGTTACCAAAGACAGAATTTCTTCAATTTTTGCTTGTTAATTGGATTAAGTAATTTGGGTTGCTAAAAAAGAATTACTGAATCAACACTTCTTTTCACAAATGACACAGCTCTTTTAAAGAGAAAGTCACAGTCTGCTGATGATGTCAATCTCCTACTTTTGCTAAAAGGTAAAAGTCACGAAGAAGGCAGAACATAGTTTTCACTAGCATCAACTACCAATCTGACTGCTATGTAGAAACTGGTAGTTGCACCAAACAGCCGTCCTGACATCTCAATAGTTCCCTTTCCTAGACACTTTCTGTCATTTTCTGTCTGGCAGGATGGGTTTGATATTGCAAAATGCACCTACCCGGTGATGTACCCGCACTGATTTCTTGGATGTCTGAGGAGGATGGGGGCTCAAATCCTGTTTGTTCTCAGTAGAGCTCAGGTTTCTTTGAAGACCCCAGACTCATTCCTTCATAAAAGCAGATCTACAATTATGAATCAACAGCCATTGACAGCAGTGGAATGATTCTCATCAATGTCATTGGAGGCTTACCCACACTTAAATTAACCAATCAAATGGCCCTCCTAATACAGATACAAAAAAAAAAAAAACACACGACAAAAACAAAAAACAAAAAAACAAACAAACAAAAAACACAGCCAAACAAAAAGAAAAACCAACCAAACAAAACCGAAACCAACCAACCAAAAAATAAACAAATAATCCCAGGAAGAGAGGTGGTAATCAGTGATAAGGAAATCTTATTTGGAGAAGCCAGCAAGTTTTTTTCAAACATTATTTTTAACTGCCACCCTAGAAATTATTGACTTTTTAAACATATTTTTGTATTCTGCTCTTGTATTGTTTATCGCTCCAGTTATCTGCTTTCGAATATGGATGAATCTACTGATTGAAAATTAAATATAAATATCCATGTGCTTTATATATTTAGTAACAAACATATGCACACATATGTACTGTGTATTTGCATTGTTGCCTGGGAACAAATGCCTATTTTTAGTTAATATGAGGTGATTTTAATTTACAAGAACTACCTTGCCTCTCAGCATTTTAAAGAGCATACACAGAGGCGCCTGCATGCTTCTAACATTTGATATATCATTAAATATGCCTTCTCACATTTGGCACATAAACCCTGATAAAGTTTCACCTTTTAACGAAATAAATGACTCAATTAACAAGATGAAAAACAGCAGTGTGGTGGCAGACCCTCTTGGTGGCAAAAAAAAAAAGGATAAAAAAGAATTATCTCAGCAGGGTATTAATACAAGGAGCACCACAACACACAGCGGGCACCTGGTTTGACTGACAGCCACCCAGCAAAGCTGACAGATTTGTCAGCTTGCTGACCGCTGGCTTGAGTCTCTCGCACCACCCTAGGAATAAATTTTTGCTCAGGAATGGTTGGGCAAGCACTCACTTGTCTCTCTTAATCTAATTGAATTTTTTTAAGTTGTTTTCATTTTTATCTGCTCCTGTGTGGAAATGTTCATTCCTGGAGCAGCAAATTTTGGCTCCCTCAGACGACAAAACTTCCTCACAGTGCTGCTGTCTTTTGAAGGAAGGCACAGATACAGACACAGGGCCAAAATCGTCTCTCAGCTCCCAAGGCTTGAATGGATGTAACTAAGGTACAATTTGACCTACCATTGGTGAAAATTGCCTTTTTTAATGGGACTGGAACTTAGGACATCTATATTCAGGTGCCTGTTTTTCCATAAGGTGCCAGCTGACAGGGAGCACTGCTCATGCATGATATATTCTATATGACCAGAAACCAAGTAGCAAGGAAAGTTGGCAAATTGTTAACCCTTTCCTTGAAGTAGACATTAGCCTCCAAGTGAACATCTGCTGTGCAATGGAAAATTAAGAGAGAAATATAGATGCATACGGAGAAAACTGGGACTTTGACTCAAAGACAATTCAGGTATGGAAGACTCTGCCAATCAACGGAAAATCTGGATAGGCAAAGATAACCTTATTTAAAGAAAAGATGATCAGGAACTGCACAAAATCAATCTGTTGGATATCACAGTTTCTGATGTTAATAGATGTAAAACCACAACCTCTATTATATAATCAGGCATGTGCCTACATGAGTGACATCTTTATAATTGTGTGCTGTGTCTCTCTATGCATTGCATATCATTAAGCACCCAGAATATGTCTAATCAGCCTAGATCTAGGAACTGCCATTTACAAAGTTTTTTTAAAATATGACATACAAAACTAAATATACTCTGGGTTGACGCAATGCTGATCTCCCAACTGCTACCAAAAAAGGCCAGGTTGCTTCTAATAAATCTTTTGAGATATTATGTAGAAGACTTAATGTTGGATCTGCTCTGAGGCACTGAATTCTGACTCAAGGAAGATGCAACTAAAGTAACTTAGTGATAGTTTTTACTTGTGTAAGACAGTTTTGCTTTTATCTATGCATCGGAGAAGCATTTAAAACTCCAGTGCTCAAAAGCCTCATTTAATTTCAAATGACAATGCTCCTACTCACATGACAAAACCCTGAGATTAGATCTTCAGTTCCTGTGCATGAAGAATATCTGTTTTCAAGCTGAGTATTTCATATTACCTTAGCACCAAAATGTGTTTGTAATACTCCCCAAAAATGAACAAGTCTAGCACTCATTTAACTCAAGGCAAATAGTGTCATGCTATTCTCTCAGTTATAGGACTCCATACCGGTTTTCATCTTGCTTCTCTGTTGTGGTTTTAAAGAGAATATCTTTCTACCTTTCCTCTGCTCACTGTGGTGAAGTTTTGCTTTCTCTAATGGAACCATCCTCATGAAATCAATAGGGTTGTTTGTTGAATCAGATGATATTAAAACAGACTATACACATATGAGTCTGACCTTCAACTAAAAACTTTCATGATAGTTAGAGAGGTGATTATTTCTAATATAGATTAGGATTTGCACTGCAAACTTTCAAGAAATGTCAGGATAAATAACGGTATGCATTATTTTCCTGTCTATTCAATAAACTCTGGGAAAAAAGTGTCTTTTATATCCTGAAGTAAATGGATTTGTATTTGCTTTAACATTCTTATTTAACTGACACCTGCTTCGGAATAGATCTGTCAATAAACATGTGACTAGAGAGTCTGGGAACATTTCCTCAATTTCCATACAGTACACCTTTAAAAGGTATATAGTGACACGTGGAAGGAATGAAGCTTGATAGGTCTTTCTCAGGACCGTTTGACAGTAGTACTGAAAATAAATGCAAGAGCAAAATAGGGACAAAAACTAGGCAGGTCTACTACTAGAAACTACTAGTTTCCAGCATTTATCTAGAAAATCATTCAGCTCTAGACTTTCTGAATATCTCTCATCATGCTTCAGACTGGACGATATTGAGAGGAATAACCATTTTGCTTTACTACAGAGATCTTCTTTTTTCTCTATTTTATTTTAATTTCTTTCTATGATAGCCATCTTCAGAGAGAGAAAGAGGGATAAAAATGGACATTGTTTTAAAGAGACTTTAGTTGTCCTCCAGGAGAACAGTGCAGTACAAGTCAAGTTCCAACTCCTAAAAAAGTCAGAATTTTACATTGCTCTTCATGTGACTTCAGTGATTTTAAATAGACAGATATGTTAGCTTTCCCTGATTATCTGTGCAAGTCCTTTATTCCTTTTTTAATAGATCTGAACAAAATATTGGTGTAAGGGGAGGAGTACCTCAATAGTCCCATCGAGGAACTGACTCAGTACCCTTTGAGATTGGGGATAGTTGCTCTTTACCCACAAGAGCAGAAAATATTATTACACAGGACATGCAGGCACACCAAAAGTTCATGCAGTACATAAATCTTTTTCAAGAAGAAAACATTTTGCTAAGAAAATACTTCTGTTCTCAATTCTATTTGCTCTATAGTAGATTTGGTATTAGGTGAAAACATCAAGCCCCTTGAGGTTTATAACATAGTGTTCACAATTAAATGAAGTAACATGCGTGTGTGGTTTAGGACAGCTAAACATTTTGCAAACACTGCAGAGAATTCAGCATTGTGTTTCCTGAGAAACACTATATCTTAAAGCACAGAGGCTCAGCAAAGATGACACATTTCAAAAGTCCCAGAGTTAGGAGTTATAAATAAATATGGTTTTATACACATTTCACATACACACTCAAGTAAATTAAGAAAAAATATGTATGTTATTCTGAGTAATGTAACATTCAATATCCCTATCCAGAAATGTTTTACTCCACACCAAAAAGAAGATGTAACAACCTAAATGACATGAAGTCTTGGCTCCATGATGGTCAGTGGAAAAACTCTTACCAGCTTTATTACAGGCAACATTTCTTCCACACAGGCACTTCAGAATGCTCCTAAGTAAGAGGTCATTAACGTTTATCTCACCTGTCCAAATATGAACATAAATATTAGACCCAATTCACCACTGAGTCACTGCTATTATAGTTATACATGGAATAGTTTTACATGAAGCTAATTGTTCTCTTCACAAAATATTAATTATTTCAAATGAAAAGATGCTATGATTGGTCTCCATCTGCCTCTGTGCTTCTGTCTATAAACAAATTCAGATGTCTGTAGATGACTTGTTAGAAAGTACAATTTCATTCATGTAAAGCAAGTTGTGCCTGATTTCACCAGGAGGGAATAAAAAAGACAACAAAAATACCTTTCATATTTACTCTTCCTCAGTTTGATGGAGTCCTAAAAAGTCAGTTTGGGGCTTTCCCATACTGCAAAACTTTTTGTTTTCACGAGCATCATCCTGATGGTCTACCTGGGATACAGAACCAAGAGCAATGGACACATGCAGTTTGCCACAAATACAGAAAGCAGATAAGATTTACAGTGTCCAGTGAATAACACTTGCAGTGACCTTTACACAACAAATGCACGAAAGGAAAAATAAAACACACAACTTTTCCCAAGCTTTGTGATCCACTTGCAGAAATACAGCCTCTGCAAAAGGGTAAATTCAATGTGAAATCTGCTAACTACCATTGATTTGCCAAGCTGTACTGCTATAAACTAAAGTGTTAAATATCTTATGGTATAACTCAAAATTCTCTGATTTTTATTGTGCAGAAATTTGGTTGAAATCTCTGCTTATGAGAAATGCAATGCCCATCTGAACCACATTCAGGAATAACACATTGTTTTTCAATTTTGTATGCAAGAAAAAAGAAACATAAAACAGAATTCAGCACATGGGTGAATAAACTCATAATTTATTAGATCGTTTTTGCTCTGATCAAGGGAATAGCTGAAAGAAAAGAGGTCAGAAGGACTAGTACTGTTAATATGCAATTGATGAAATCCTCAAACATATATTGATCCACTTTTTATTACATTTTTAAACCCTTGACTGTGAATATTTCCCAATAAGACAATAACTATAGCAAATATAATTTGCTGTTCTTAATCACAGTAGATGTTCTTTCGCCTCTAAAGATCATCACACAGAAGATATTTACATCCAATACACAATGTGAATTTGCCATAGATTGCATTTCATACACTGCCCTCTTTTTCATTTTCATTTCTTCGAGCGTATCATCTCTATATTTGACCCTATCTGTACTAACACATTTTAGTCACACATGGAAACCCCAAACAAACTTTCCTGACAATATAAATTGTTACTACAAAATAGCATAATAATGTGTTAGACCTCTACCCCCTAAAAAACCTTCACTGCCTTATTCATTACTTAAATAAAAAGAAAAAGCCAAGTTAACTGTCAGGATTTTTTTTTCTCAGAGCTGTAGAATTTCACAAGGAATTCAATCTACAGGGAAAATTGGGGATAGCTGGTCGCCCAGACAGGCCTGCCCGGGGAAAGTCTTTCTACTGCTTGTGTTTGACACAGCTTGAAGCGGAGCAGGTTGTATAGGCCTTGACCCAGCAAGGTCATCATTTTGTGAGCAATTCTGAGGCCTGACATCTGCTGCCTGGCTTTGAGTAAAAACCAGACCCCCTTAGCCAAAACACAGGCCTGCGTAAAATAATCTCTCAGCAAGGATCCTAGACTTCAGTGAAAAGGCTAAATGGCCCTCTTTTTGTCTGGGTGTCCAGGCTTTTTAGTCCTTCCTTGTCATGTAGCAGAGAGTGCAGAACAAAACCATTCCCAGAATGTAGATAAAGGCCATATTCTCACAACTCCATGCTATAACTTCTTCACCTCATGTGAAACTCACATTTATGCTCTGGGTGCATGGCTTTGCAAACAAAAAGGGACGGGCATGCAGTAGCTGAGAGAGGGACACATTTTTCTTCTAAAAATGTATTCAGAATGGTGCCTTTTCCTCCACAGTTTTTGAAAAAAAAAAAATCCACTGTTCCAAATAAAGCACATGATGTGTTTGTGCTATTTAAAAATTATTAAGGCTACGTACAAGAAGCAGGAGACCTGATTCTCAGACTTTATTTGTCCACATAGGACAGGAACTCAGAAGAAATGGGTGACCCATATAGAGGTGGCTTTAAGCCTTGGCTGCTGCTTGTTTTTTAATTACATTGAAAGCCTTTCAGTCATTCTGGCATCAGAAGGAGACTGATGGAGGACATCTGATAATAACCTGCACACAGGGAATCTCCACAAAGCAAAAGTGGTGCAAGGGTTGTCACTGGCAGGACACGTGGAGTGAAATGAAAGCCTATCTAGAGGACAGGTTACAGCAGTTAGTGTCTTTTTCTCAGAGCCAAATTAAATTATTACTGAATTAAATCTAATCTCATAGCAAAGATAAAGAAGGCCCTGTATTTTTCTACAACACAAATAAACATTTTTCCCTTCACCCTCACAGATCCATCTAGCTCAGATCACAAGAAAAACTAACTCCAAAACAAAGAAATTCTGGAAACTGTATTTCTTGTACAGTGCAAATCACTGGCTGGATAATCCTCTCTAAATATCCCATGGCAGCTACAGTGCTGCATGCCTGCTATGGTGTCTTGATGCACCCGAGTAGCAGTAGTTGTCTATGCCATAATCTTCCCTCCACCATCTCCTCTTTACCTATGTCAACATAAGAAGGAAGGTGGAATGACAACCAGGATAAATGTGTCCTACCACTACCTTAATCGCTCTGTCTCTGCTGGTGCTCATAACTCAGTTCCCCAAGAAACTGTCAGAAGACTCTCCAGCCAGCCTGAGGCACACTTATGCACCTTTTCCCAGGGAACCACTGTCCTTGTGAAACCACAGGGTCTATCAGCAAACTCACCAGTCACACTCATAAAGCACTTGCCTGCTATGACTGCCTTTCAAATGTAGCAGGTCATTGGAGTTGGCTGGATAGGAACAGTAAGCATGGTAGGAAATCATGACCTTCTGTGAATCTATTTGGTTGTGGGGAATTACTTAAGGCAAAATATCAACATGAGATCAAAAGATCAAAATCAATTATGAATAACTCATGAATAAATTTAGACAAAAATTGGGTAGATTTATGAGTCTCCAAATGCATAAAGTTCTGTAACAGTCTTCCAGGAAAAAATTGTATTGTTTCAGGCTGACATTGATTTACTTATGGAAAGGATTTTGTAACTAGATGAGAGAAAACCCAAGTATAAAAAGTTAAAGCTCACTATGAGAATTCTTGGATTAGATGATGTTGTGGAACATCAAGGGAAGTTGCATTGCATTCACACTATACTATTAATCCCAAAGTTCAGTGTTCCTGGTGGTTGCCTTGGGTCTGCTGGATGCTGAATGTTGAGGTATTTCATTTGTCTGCTATTAAGGTTACATTCTGGTTGTGCAATAAAATCCAGGCCATTGCAGACAAACAGGTACTAGCAATGCTCCAGATTTATCCAACTCCATCCCTGTACCAATTTACAGTTGTGAATGCTGGTCTTTATTAAGGACTTTAGATTTGTTATGGGGTATTGACAAGCACTTGACTGACCAAGGTGCGAGGAGTTAATGAGATATGGACCCTTCTGAACTAGATTGCTATGAGTTGCGGTTACAAAGTATCCTAAGCTATTCCCCTTAAGCTATTCCCCCTAAGCTATTCACAAGAAAGTGAAGATGTGGGATGCAATATGGACAGCTTGAGGCTGGGATCACTTGAATCAAAGAAAGGCGACAATTAAATTCCTGAGTTAGTGAATCAAAGAAAACTGCCAGAGAAATCTGACCATTATTACTAAGGTCCACTAAGAAAATTCAATGTAAAGGAAACAGTGTACTTTTGAACACCACTTACTTCCCCAGTTACGCTACCATAACTGCTATGACTACATTCCTGAAGCTTTTCAACTGAATGCAGTCTTCATCAGTCCAATAACATAAGTACTAGCATCTGAATTATGCTTTAAGCTAAGAAAAAATAAAATAATAACATTTTACACATAAAAAATTCACTCCAGGGAGGTTCTTTCCTTGGCTTCTGCTAATTCTGAGCTCTCAGTGGAGATTTACTTGAGGAAAGACTGAAGGGCAAATTAGAAGAGGTGTGCAGTGCAGGAGCAGCAGCATCATCATCCAGTTGAATGTCACTGAAGGGCCTGTCACTGAAATGGTGCTGAATTGGTCTAGAGAGGAATGAGCACATTACTGCTGTAAGAGAGAGAACAAGAAAAGAACAGAGAGCACCTGTAGTATGATGGAAACCTGTATAAAATCAGAATTTGTTTAGTTGGCCAATTATTCAAAGCAAGGGATAGCTGTGTTCAGACAGCAATGCTTCACGTTATAAATTCCTCAGTTTTACTGAAATACTTTAAGACTGGGCAAATAAGCTCATCAGAATGTCTAGGGCTAAAGATTTTCTGATAATTGCCTAGGAGCTCTAGGCAATATTCCGTACAATATTTTTAACCTGCAGTACTCTGTGTGCACACAGCTTTTCACCTTCCAGCACATTGTGGTCTGTCCTTTTGTCCTCTTCTTCCCTGGAAGAAAAATGCAACCTGCCCTCAGATTTTACTCGCACAGAATAGACTGATTGGATTCTCCCTACTGCTGAGTCAGACTCAAATGAAGATCTCAATATTTTTGCTCAGTAAGAACTCCTGTCACTTTTATTGTAAACTCTCTAGCCAATGTCTATTGGTCTTTGTAAAAGGCTCAGGTGAATCAAATGAGTGAGATAGAAATCGGTAACCAGGGTTCCTTTGGAAGAAACCATGACAACCCTAATGAAAGTTGTTCTGTAAATAGATTGACCACATTGGTGAGTAGCATATTGGGCTGTAGAACCACTTTTGAACTACCTGTATGTGGGGTTTATCTCCTCAAGAGAATCTGTATTTAAAGGAAATCATTCAGTAGTTCCCATAAGAAGGTGTCTGCATTTAAATGAAGATATAACATCCTTATGAACCCCTGCTATTGCAAAAGGTTTGTCATCCAGTGTGTATATTCAGCACTGTGGGTAGGTATCCTGCACTCCTTTCTATTACTTAAAGTCCTTATGTACTGTAGGATTCTGCACTTCATGCACACTGGGACATACACAGAAGTACAATCATTCTGTATCTGTACAACAAACTTTGAAAATGGCATAATTCCTCTTTTACTATGCCACTGTCCTTGTCTCTTCAAAGTTGTTGGTTTTGTTTTAAAATATTTTCATTACGAATTGATATTTCATTATGAATTAAGTCATTCTCTATACCATGAGTTAGCTAGGCAGGAACACTTCTAACAAAAATAAAAATCAAAATATTCAAAAAATTTGTTTTAAATCTGTAGATTACTAAATATGCAAGCAGAGCAAGTAATTCTAGTTACAAGATTTTAAATTAAACAACAAGTGCAATATCAATTCACAGAAATTGGAAGTTTGGTCTCATTTGACAAAAGGTAAAAAAGGGTTCCTAGACAGTATATTAGGCTTTGCTGATGGAGGTTAGTCAGGAATTGAAGGGACTGATGTGATTGGCCTCAATCCCACTATCTGAGATAGAGAGATAGAGAGATCAAAGAAATGGAGCTGCCACCTACCACTTATTTTCTCTGCCAGGCCAGGATATTGTGATAGCAGAACAAACCAAAAATTGTTCTTCTTAACATGACAAGTTCCCTAAAATCAGGATACGCAACAGAGTGCCTAAGGGGAAAGATGTAGAAGAGGGGCACCTAGTCTGGCAGAGAGTGTTTTCCAAAAATAATATCTTCCATGCGTTAACATCAAAAAGTACCTATTTGTCTCCCTGTCTGTTTCCCTAGTCTCCCTGGTAGACCAGACAGGCTTACACCAATGTAACCCTTTTTTCTCCTGCTCCTTGGAAAGCCTGCTCCCTACAAGCTTCTGGGTAACTTCTTGTTATTCCACTAAGTCGTACTTCCTATGGTTCTGCACAGCAGGAAGGCCCTATTCACTAGTTAAACAGTGAAGGAGAAAGTAGGTTCATTATGCAAGTGCTGTACCCTTATTTCTGTGTTTTAGATGTCACTTGATATAGCTACAGATACTTTCAAATTATTTTGTGGCATTGAGGCTCTTCTGACTTACTAGTGCTATATGATAGCATAGGATATGTTGCCTGTCTTTCTTGGCAGTTGCTGTGATGTACCTGTTTACTAGCTTTAAAAAAGTTGAAGTTCTACTTATTATGTGCCCTTCTTAGATTTTTATCAATAAAAAAATCTTGCTAAGTTTTTAATTGAAAAAGTGCCCTGATAAGACTTAAAAAAAAAAAAACCAAACAACCAACCACCCTTCTAAAGATTTATGCTTATAGTAATTATTCACTGATTAATTGGATTAATTTCCTGGATGATCAAAGCATGATAGGTACTTTATAATGCAGCTACAGAATGATGACTCTCAACAGCCACATGATGTAGTATGCTTTCTTAAATCTGGCCCAGCTGGCACAGAGAAGGAAATGAAGCCAGCAGAGAACAGATAGGAAGTATACTCTTTTCTACAGATGTTCTGATTCAGAAGCTGGGACATGGCTTGGTAAGGAAGATGGGGGAAGGTATCAGTGACAAGTAACTAAAGACTGTGCAGGCAGCCCCTTCTACAGCGGGCACACTCACATGTTGTAATTGTTCATTCTCAGGATCCCCAGGGAAGCTACAATTTGGTAAGAGAAATAGTGGTATTTGGAAATGATACTATCTTGCTTCCATGCAATATGTCCATATCCATCTTTGGCAATAAATGTTCATTCTGTATTACAGAGCACACTACCACTGTAAGTGCTGAGTTGCTTACCAGTTTTTTCTACCATGCTCTTGGCATCCTGAGCATTTCCAGGAACCAAAAGATTGGTGACAGTAAGAATGGCAGCCTGGGTGACTGGATGAATCTACAGAGCCTCAGCTGGACTGTTAAACATCAAACAGCTTCTTGTCTGCTAAAAAAAAAGAAAAGTTATGTTTTGTCCATTTACTGGAATACTCCTGATGATTGGCATCTCATTGGCATCAAGTCTGTGATATTATTCCCAGCCTGAAATCCTGTCAGAATTCATGTAACAAAGCAAGAGAGTCACACCAAATGAGAGCTCCACCTGTCTCCCTTCTGTTCTTATAAGCCATCCCTGAACCTTGATCCTGTGCAGTCACTCTACCAGTCATTGCTATAGTCAGCGTTGTTAACAAGACAAAGTATCCCAGGGACAGATGTGATCCACAGCCTATTCGGGACACTGAAGAAGTGCGCTACACGTGGAGGAGCATGTGATGTGTCTTCGATAGGCACTCTGGACATCCAAAGAAGCTGAATCTGCTGGCTGTGCTAGCACAGGGAGCTCTCATCCAGTTACCTTGACATCAGGTTAGAAAAAGGTGTTCCAGTAAACAGATTGGACATTTGGGCTTAGCAGCAAAGCCATGTGGGAAAGCATCATGTGAGACAGCAATGTGCTACAACATAACTTCTGTAGAAGAAAAATTAATTCCTGTTTCTGAAAGAATGAAAATCCCCCATAAATTTTGACAATAACACCTTCATAAGGGATGGAGTCTTACAGATGCGGATCTTTCCATAGTAATGCAAGCTGGCTTGTACTGGAATGAATTGCCCATAGAGACAAAATCTTGATGTCACAAAACGTGTGTGTAAAAAGGGAGATGGGGGGAAGCAGTCATATTGCAAGATGCATCTCAATTTTAAACCAAAACAAATGTGTTCAAACAGTTTTTCCTAGTCTGTCAAGGAGTTTCAGACCCTGAAGGTATTTAAGCCTGTTCCCTTTCTCCTTAGGTACAATCACTAATCTCTCTCACTACTTTTTTTCAAAGATACAACCTACTTACCTACCACATAAAATGCAGAAACTCATATTATCATGGTTCAGCTTTAGAGATTTACATTAGAATCAGTGAACCTTATTTTAGCACAATATATGTGGTGAGCAATACAGTGAGAGAAGACTGGGTTTATTCCCCAGATAAGTCACTTATTTCTTCCCTCAAAGAAAAATCCAATATCCTGAGATTGGATGCATATTGAAGCTTTGGTGGAAGAAAAAAAAAAAACATACTTAGGCTGGATTAACTTGTTCAAATTGGACACTCACTATCTGTATTCTCTGCAGGGCTGATGCCATGCCTATTGCTCACTGTATACCATATATAAGACTTGACTCAAATGTTTTCCTTGAAGAACTACATGGCCTGAACTTATTTACCTAGCAAATAATTTATGAGACCTTGTATTTCTTTTCATATCAAAATTTTATTGTGATATTGTTTAATGCATTTGTCAACAATAAATGGTGGTGCAGTTGGCACACTGGAGGGAAGGGCTGCCATCCAGAGGGACCTTGACAGGCTTGAGAAGTGTGCCTATGCAAACCTCACGAAGTTCAACAAGGACAAGTGCAAGGTCTTGCATATGGGTCGAGAAAATCCCAAGCACAAATGCAGGCAGAGCAGAGAATGGATTGAGAGCAGCCCTGAGGAGAAGGACTTGGGAGAAGTTCAACATGATCTGGCAATGTGCGCTTGCAGTCCTAAAGCCAACCATGTCCTGAGCTGCATCAAAAGGAGTGTGACCAGCAGGTCAAGGGAGGTGACTCTTCCCCCTCTACCCTGCTCTTGGGAGACCCCATCCGGAGTACTGCACTCGGCTCTGGGCTCCCCAGCATAAAAAGCGTATGGACCTGTCGGAGCAAGTCCAGAGGAGGACTATGAAGATGATCAGAGGGCTGGAGCCACTCTCCTATGAAGACAGACTGAGACAGTTGGGGTTATTCAGGTTGGAGAAGGCTCTGGAAAGACCTTATTGCATCCTCTCAGTACCTAAAGGGGACCTGCAAGAAAGCTGGAAAGGGACTTTTTACAAGGGCATATAGTGATAGGACAAGGGGTAATGGCTTTAAACTGGAAGAGGGTAGATTGAGATTAGATATAAGGAAGAAATTCTTCACCATGAGGGTGGTGAGGCACTGGAACAGGTTGCCCAGAAAAGTTGTGGATGTCCCATCCCTGGAAATGTTCAAGGCCTGTCTGGACAGGGCTTTGAGCAACCTGATCTAGTGGAAGGCAGGAGGCTTGGACTAGATGATCTTGCAGGTCCCTTCCAACCAAAACCATTCTATAATTCTATGAATGTCAAAGTTTCAGGCTGTGAAACAGATGTAAATACCAGCAGAAAATCTGTATATGTTCAAACGCCTTAATAAACAGTTTAGGAAACTGGCAGTTATTACTTTTTTTCTTTTTAATCAATAATATCCAAAGATTGTTAAAATCATTTTATTGCAAGGAGATCAGAGAGGAGATTTTAAATGGTCAAAATGACTTTTCTAACTGGTCATTTTTTTTCTCTGCCAACCATCTACCAAAATCTGGAATTACTCAGTTTTTTACTCTTTGGCCAAAATGCAGAATCAGAAAAATCCTCATATGTTAGTAGGCATGAGACAGAGGCACTATTAGTATATTGTTCAGTCAGTTCTATATCCACGTTTCCAGGTCCCACAATGATCAGCAGCCTTCCCACGCCCACAGCATCCATCCCCTCTCCTCGCTCCTCTTGGCTGGTTACAGGTTAGACCCCCCTCTAATGATTTCCTTCTAGAGCACTTACACAGCTGCCACCACAGGGCTCCTCAGGGCTTTTGTGGGGTTTGACCTAAAATGATCACTCTGTGGCATGGGCTCTCTATGACCCAAGCATGAAACCCAGAGCTCGAGTCTGGGTTTCACAATCACAAGATTGTCTCTAACCTATCAAACTCTGGTAAATTATTTGAACTTGAGATTCATCTACTACCCTGATTTAATTTCAGTTTTTTGGGGGTAAAAAGAGATATTTTTAATCTTTATCTTCTCTATAATAACTTTGGCAAAATATAGGAACTATTTAGTGCTGACATACTAAGAACATTTTGTAATAATAAGAGCAGCACTAGGTTGCATATTATTTGAATTAACATGAGAGCATGGTCCTCTGGCCATGACCAAGACCTCCATTCTGCTAAAGTACTAACAAAAAGATGTTCCATATCTCAAATTATCTACAGTCTCAGAGATAAGAGACAACAAATCGATGTGTATAGCTGCTTAGAGATTGCAGAGATAATGCAGTCCTGTGTGGTCAGTGATATATGCAGTGGCCCCAGTAACTTAACCACTTCTCAATTTTTTGTAGAAGGGAGGAGGTCAATCACAGGCCTCAGAGCAGATGGGATGGGAAGGAGGTCACCTACCTAGAGGTATGGTAGTGAGGTCTGCACCACGCAAGGACACACAAAAATGCAACTTGAAATTCTGATTTAACCTTCAAAAAAATTGTTTCTTAGACAAAAGCTGGCCCAGGAGTGGCCCTAGGGTGCATTCAGACACAAATGGTTGCACAGGGTGCCATGGCAGAGATGTCATGCTTAAGCGTAAACTCTCCCATCTCTGCTCCCGCTGGGGACTGGGCAAATGGCTCCAGCAGCTTGAAGTCCACTTGCCTTCAGCAGAACATAGTCTTAAATGATTTCTTCTCTTTTTCTTTTTTTCCTTCAGTGTTGAAAGATGCTTCTTATCTAAGGGAACATGCGTGCAAAGAGCTGCATGCTGGAACCTAAACTGCAGGTGTTTTATTGAGGGCACTGTCTCAGTCGGCTTGGCACTAGTTACAGTTTCACCCCTTTGCTCAGTGGTTTTATTTATAAATAACATTATCCTGGAGGGGAGAGAGCAGAGAATATCAGCACATATGGTATGTCAAATCCCCTACTGCTTGGAGACCCCTGAAATGCTTAGGTACAACAGGGCATGCTTAAGGGTCTGAAAATCTTGCCTTTTGTCATTTTAAGCCAGGCCCTTAACATTATTTTAATGGAGTTGTTTTGAATTTAATTATGCATCTGTTGTATAATACACTTACAATAAATACCTCTAGTTATTGCTCCTTAAAATCCCTTTCTTTCCAGTATTGACTGCTTTAATTTACTTTTATGCAAACAGCCTAGTCGGATTTAATAAAATGTCTTAGTAGCATGTTTAATGACATCATTCCCCCTAGGGACAGTTGGGAAAATGACCTTCCATTTTACGAAAGAAGAGGATTAATTTTTATTGTCTGGCCCAGTTAATGCATGTTTAGACATAAAGGCCCGATCAATATGACAGAGAGTATAGTAATTTTACTCACAGTACTTTCTAAATGGACATTTCTTACTAATCCATTTTTATAAATCACTTTAAAGGCCTTATTGATCTTTAATTGGGAGTTACACCTAATCACTCGAGTGCAACACATGGCTAGTTGAAACATTTTAACCCTTTCCACACAACTCTTTAAAATTCATATCACGAGAACTTTTGCCCTCTCCTCCCCTTTCATATATATTGTGTAGCATCCTTTGCTCTCAGACAGATCTTACCCAGACCATCCCACACCAGAGGAACAAAATACTGGGGAAAAGATTATACCCAAAGCAGTAAAGATACAGTAGTGCATGTGTGTGTCAAAAATACGTCCCTATATGACTCAGAGGTGAAAAGTATATTTCTTTGGACTTTTAAAATACAAATGCACAAAGCAAATACATACAGTGGAAAATGAGGAGCTACAGTATGTGACAGGTGTCTTTTCCATCTCTGACTTCACCAAGCTTATAATCATAATTGTTAACTATTCCTTTCTTTCATTAAAGATCATATAATGTTCTAAAAGTGTTTGAACAAGTATATAAACACATGTTTGAACAAACATATTTCCTTGTCAAAATTCAGTGAAATTTAGAAACTCATAAGTGGATCTTAGAATTTTGTATTGTTCATATAGTCCTAGGCTTCAGAATGGATTACAGTTCTTTCAATTAACATAACTCACTCTTCTTGTTGTGTGATGCATGTGTGTCTGTATGGGTTTGGAGATGTATGAAGGTAGGACATGTATTATTGCGCCTTAATATATAACATCATAAACATAGGCCTATGTGCACAATAAAGAAAAAATTAGCTCAACACATACATGAGTTTTTTAAATTATATTTTTATATCCTTTCAAAAGTTTTGAAAAAAAATTGAACCCCAAGATTTTATTCCATTCTCACAAAAGCATTCTTTCGAACTGAACACTACCTCATGATATATACAAATGTACCAGTGCAATTATATAATAATATTTATAGTCATAGACCAGAAAAATGTCTTCATCTATTTTTACCATCTAGCATTTTGTGAATGATTTTTGAAAGAACCCTTGCAGTTGTGGAGCAGACAGCACTGAATTGGAACCTATTTTATGACTTATGTAATTACACAAATAGAAAACATTACCATAAAACATTAAACTTCTGTGATTACTGCATTCATATAGATTTCTTGATAATGGCTGAATTAATTTTAAAAATATTTAAGAAAATGTCATCTTTGAGTGAAACATTCCCAGTCAAGAAAACACACAAATGTAGTACTTTGCAATGACAATTTTTTACGTTATTATCACATCAGTAACATAAGTCTTTCTCTAGGACACTAAAACATGAAGTTGAGAGAGTTAGTAAGCAAGGAATTTGGAAGTATTAAAGTCCATCAGATAAAATTAATGTGCTTAATTGCTACAATTTCTGAGTTTCCATTATGGTCTTCTATAGGATTTTCTGTTCATCGACGATCAGTGTATCAGTATTCACTTGCCTAGGGCTTGCTAAGCTAGTTGCAGAGGTATATACTTCCGAGTATTCTTGGTAAGGTAAATGGAAGAGCTTGAAATATATCTGATCTTTCAACCAGAGAAGGGAATGTCTCACATCTAACTGTAACAATAAATTCCACCTTTTTGCAGAACACAAGCCCAAATCTGTACATTGAAGGCTGGCAACAGGTGAGTAGGATTTAAGTTGCATGTGAGTTGCAAATATTCCTAGAACTGGCTACATATACAGGGCTAGAGATTTCACATTTGAAAACTGGAAAAATTCTGGCCTGCTTTAGATGGAATTTCAGAACAACACTAGATGCCTAGTGGTCTACCTCCCATTGGAGCAGCCAATAATTTCATTAAAAATAAGGAACTAATCTAACTGATAACTTGTCAAGACCAGGAGTCACAGTGAAGACTTCACATCTATGGAAAGTGTGACCAGTGTTTAGGTGAAACATAAACAACAGCAATTTCCACTGCTGACAGGGAGCCTGGAATGAGGGAAGAGGGAGGTGCAGAATTCACCTCAGATCTTTAAATTAAGTGATGGGGTCACATATTCTATGCAAGAGGAGAGAATGGAGTGGAAATGCTCATCTAAAACTTTAACCAAATCTAAGCACTTGGAAAGTGGAATGAAACATGATTACTAGATGAACTGCAGCAATTGGCTATTCAAAGGAAGGAAAGGAAGGGAAGGGAGGAAAGGAGGAAGGAAGGAAGGAAGGAAGGAAGGAAGGAAGGAAGGAAGGAAGGAAGGAAGGAAGGAAGGAAGGAAGAAAGGAAGGAAGGAAGGAAGGAAGGAAGGAAGGAAGGAAAGAAGGAAAGAAAGAGAAGGAAAGAAAGAGAAGGAAAGAAAGAGAGAAAGAAAGAGAGAAAGAAAGAGAGAAAGAAAGAGAGAAAGAGAGAAAGAAAGAGAGAAAGAAAGAGAAAGAAAGAAAGAAAGAGAGAAAGAAAAAGAGAAAGAAAGAGAGAAAGAAAGAAAGAAAGAAAGAGAGAAAGAAAGAAAGAGAGAAAGAGAGAAAGAAAGAAAGAAAGAAAGAAAAAGAAAGAAAGAAAGAAAGAAAGAAAGAAAGAAAGAAAGAAAGAAAGAAAGAAAGAAAGAAAGAAAGAAAGAAAGAAAGAAAGAAAGAAAGAAAGAAAGAAAGAAAGAAAGAAAGAAAGAGAAAGAAAGAAAGAAAGAAAGAAAGAAAGAAAGAATTTTCTCTACACATAGTAGTTTTCATTCTGATGAGCAAATACAGGAATAAGAAGTATTTTGATCCGGAATTGTCATTCTGTGGGATACAGAAAGCATAGTTATGTCATTAGGTAACAATCTATAATTAACTCATTCAAGTATCTGTGAAGGACACAGCTGAGCCAAGGACAGGAACAGCTATTCCACCCACATGTTCAAATAAAAGCAAACAGAAGTTCTTGCTGTCTGTCACCATAGTCAGAACCTTCACGTAAGATGGTTGATGTGCAGTTATTATTCTGGACATTATCTGTCGCTAGAGAGACTGCATGAAAAATGTTTATTTTCCTGCACAGAAAACCCTGTATTTTAAAGGAAGCATATAGGTTCAATAACTGGGCATCAAAATTTACATTAAAATAAACCAAAATCAAATAATATTTTAACACTTTTAATTTCAAATGTTCTTAACTGTGAGAGAGAACTGAAATGCTTTGGCAGTGCTACTTTAATTTCTGACATGGCAATCAAAAAAGAGAGTAGCAGAGTTAGTTGGTAACCATCCTATTATTAACCACTTCAGCAACAGCACAGATCCCAGCAGTGCTTTATACTCTTTGTTAGAGACATGTTATAAAACATGGTCAGGAGATGTGAAGAAATGACAACAGGACAGCTTTGAAAAATACACACATTATACAGGTATATTAAATGGATACAATGAAACATTAATCATGCTTTTCTTCTCCTGTTCATTTTTAATCTTCACAGATTTACAAGGCCATTTGTGGTGTTCTCCAATTTTGACAAAAATATTTTATTTTCTTAAAATGCTTGTTTCCAAAACATTCCAAAAGTTAATTTTAATTAAAAAATATTTATTGGTTAAAGATTAAGAACTTAATTATTTTATTATATATGTAAAGGTAGATCATAATTGGCCATTAAATTCAAATAAATCATTGTAGATTTACATTGATATGACTGAAAGGAAAATTCGGCTCGTTTTTCACAGTTATTATTCCCACAGCCTCACTGACTTACAGTAGGTGTGTAAATGAGAACATAATTTACCCAAAGTTATTCAATTATGGATACTAATTCCCAAAGGATAAATTTTTATTTGAGGGCAGTTTAGTCTAAGTGGCTGTTGGTATTTCAGCATGGTGTCACATATGTGATGTGGAAGGAAGGAAGGAAGGAAGGAAGGAAGGAAGGAAGGAAGGAAGGAAGGAAGGAAGGAAGGAAGGAAGGAAGGAAGGAAGGAAGGAAGGAAGGAAGGAAGGAAGGAAGGAGAAAGAGAAGAAAGAGAAGAAAGAGAAGAGAGAAAGAGAGAGAGAAAGAAAGAGAGAAAGAGAGAAAGAGAGAAAGAAAGAGAGAAAGAAAGAGAGAAAGAAAGAGACAAAGAGAGGAAGAGAGAAAGAAAGAGAGAAAAAAAGAGAGAAAGAGAGAAAGAGAGAAAGAGAGAAAGAGAGAGAGAAAGAGAGAAAGAGAGAGACAAAGAGACAAAGAGAGAAAGAGAGAAAGAGAGAAAGAGAGAAAGAGAGAAAGAGAGAAAGAAAGAGAGAAAGAGAGAAAGAAAGAGAGAAAGAAAGAGAGAAAGAAAGAGAGAAAGAGAGAAAGAGAAAGAGAGAAAGAAGGAAAGAAAGAAAGAAGGAAAGAAGGAAAGAAGGAAAGAAGGAAAGAAGGAAAGAAGGAAAGAAGGAAAGAAAGAAAGAAAGAAAGAAAGAAAGAAAGAAAGAAAGAAAGAAAGAAAGAAAGAAAGAAAGAAAGAAAGATGGACACTTGTAACAAAGATCTCTAATATTATTAGTTAAAACCCAATTTGACTGTAAACTTTAATACATCTACTAAATGTCAAGCACTACTGGATATAGCAGCAGTTTCCTTAGCCCTCCTTGTTATTAATACATGCTTAGCTGCAGTGGAAATTAGAAGGTCTGTAATAATACCTTTCCAAAAAACACTTGAGATGAAAATTTTGGTTTGAAATTTACTGAGAACTCTATTACTGTAGTAACAAGTTATACAAAAGGCAAATGTTAGGATAGAAGCCTTTCATTTAGAGTAGCTTATTTCTGACATTATATGTATTCAACTTTTTTCAGAAGTGTTAAGAGTCATTGAATTTGACCAGTATGCAATCCACTGCTAAAGAACACATTACTGTGGGGTTTCTTTTATTTTAAAACCATGTGATATTCTTGATACCCAGATTCTTTGTGCAGCACTTGCCATAATCTTTGTCACATCCCTACTTTGTCAAATATGAACCAAGCAGTTCTATGTGTAGAACTTCCTCTGCGATGTATATATGCAACCCTGGATAGCTTAATTTCTTTCTGAAAATGTAATTGAAAGTCACTTAATTTATTGTACATACATTGCATTCTCCTGCCCAAAAATGATATTGTAGGTTTTGCAGGCGCGAAGGAGAAAGCCCTTTGTGTATATGTGTTTCAGGAGAGAGACAAAGTGTGACTGAGAGAGCAGCTTGGAAATTGAAGAAAGAGGAATAACTGAGACGACATTTTGGCTCAACAAGGAAAGAATTTTTAACCCAGTTTCCCCATACACAGCATTGTCAGACTCTTTCATTTGTACAAGACTCCCAGCTCCTCATCTAAAATTGTGTATGCATTAAAAACAAAACAAATACCCCAAAAAGAACAATCAATGGTGCTAGTATTTCTTTTATAAGCAACCCCAAATTATTATTAAATTATTATGAAAAGAAGAGAAGAGAAGAGAAGAGAAGAGAAGAGAAGAGAAGAGAAGAGAAGAGAAGAGAAGAGAAGAGAAGAGAAGAGCTTATTGCAAAGCTATACATCTTAAAGTAGATTTTACTCATGCAGATATATCACCTAAGGAATTTTTGCAGGATTTGGCCTTAATTTCTTTTTTCCTTTTTTTCCCTTCTTTTTGTAGTCTTTTGAGATTCAAAAATACAATTCCAAAGACATTTTCCGTCTTTAAAATGTTCCTGATACAAAATGGCGATTTCTGTGTTAGTTGCATTTCTGTATTTCTGTTATACATCATTAAACAACAAAACACCTTTCAATATTAAGTTATTTTCTTCAAATAATATTTGCTAATATTGAATAACTATTCCTTCCTAGAACGTCTCCAGTTTCTTTACAAACCTCACCACCTCTGTGCGACATTGTAATTTCAGGGGGCCTTGAAGTGTTGTTACCTCTTAGAGTAACCTGACAACTGTTACATAGAGAATTGCAATCTAAGTTGTCCAAGGTTACAAAAGTCCAGCTCACCCATTATATTAATTCTTTTTTTAATGTCACATAAGGAGAAATGCTAGTAGAAAGTGGTCAATTTTGCCTACTTATTACTGAAGTAGCTTAGTTAAGGGGTCCTTGAGCTACCTGCTGAAGTCACAAGTTGGCATGACAACAAACTCAGAGAGCCTACAAATAGGAGAAAATGTATACAGCTCGAATAACCAGAATGTATTTTCTTTGGTTCACTTTAATGACATGGATGTGAGATTCATTTTCTGCACAATATTTATTCGACAGTTGCTGAAGTAAACCATGAGGTAGATAGTCTGGAAGAAATTAGCTTTATCAATATGGTTGTTGCCAATCATGACGGTATCTCAGGCCACATCATTCACCGTGGTACTGCTAATCATCTGCAATATCCTCACTAGGTGGGCTGAAGCCAGAAGGCATCACTATGTCCATGGGCTTTAGCTAAATCTTAAGCCATATCTGGGATCTTAACACTACTTTTTCCCATCCATTCCAATCTAACATTCTGTTTTCCCATCACACTACCTTCAACTCTGTCTAAAAAGCCTGTATTGGTGGAGCCAGGCAAATTCACAGTTTGTATCGCTTCTGAGAATTGTAAATAGAGATGTAAATAATCACAGTTCATTAAACAGGATGATCTTGGTAAAATTTTGCCAAGTTTCTCTGTGCATAAGACCCTCCATTGTGCTTGTGTAATTTCCCAGAAGCTCAACAGCTAACAAAAGTATGCACTGGAAAGTGAAGCCATATTTTCTGCCATTTCTACAGAAAAAAAAAATTCTAAACATTATAGTTGGTTGATATGCTGCTTTTGGATGGATTTTTCTGGGAAAGAAGAGAAAAAAGATTGCTTGCTTGATTATTTCTGAATCACAGAAATATTCCTGCAAATTTTCAGATGAATTATGAATGAAAATTTACCTCAAAACTTAAAGAAAAAATATTTTTCTGATAAAACTGTAGACTTTTCGTATCATTTTTTACCCTTTTATTTTGTTGTTATGGCAGATACAATAACTATAATATCTCAAAACAAAAAATGAAAACTACAATTTAAAACGTGGAAGCAAAGTGGTTTATTTCTCTTCCAAATCAAAGTTTGGCATTTCGATTTCAAATGAACCACTTTTTTTTCTTTCTCACGCTCTCTATTTCTTGCTTTTTTGGGGATTTTTTTGGTGATAAAAAAGTCAGAGTTTTCCAATCAGATTCAAATGTCATCTCATCTGAGAGGATGAAAAACATGGACTTCCCCCAAAAGAACTCCACGTTGCTAAAGATAAAAGAAATAAATTAAAGCTTTCCTTCTAAACTTAATTCTTTATATCTTGGAAGATTTCTGGGTTATTTTATTTTTTGTGCTTTCATGAAGGGTTAAGAGGTATTTCTCGCAGTCAATGATACAAAGAGAAGCCAGCAATAATTTGACATGAAACCTCAGACTACACTTAAATTGTTTGATTTTGTAACAGCAAACAAGAATTTTATTAATATCTTATCCACTGCTAGCCCCAAGATAGCCTCTTATCAACACAATACAACACAACAACGTCACAAAAGAGATTAGGACAGAAAGGGATATAAAAAAATACTATATCATTTGAAATGGCAAGGGACCGAATGTTATAGTTCCTTTATGGAGAATCAAATCCATATTTATTATCTTTTCTACTTTAAAAAGTCACAAATCTCTTGCCAAAATTACGCCTTTCCTTCCCCTTTTAAATCCTTTCACATCACTTGCAATACAATTCCTCACTAGGCTGCCTTGGAGTAGTATGTCATTCTAAAGTAGAATTGGAAAAATAATTGGTGTAACGGCCATACCTTCGAAAAAAACTATTCTTGAATATCTAAAAAGTGAAAATTTACTGATAATCAGAAATCTAAGTTACTGTTGGGCTGTGGATACAGTAACTTTTATTTGTCAACCATTTACTTGTGAAATTACTCAAGCATTTGCAGTGATAGCATACATTGTAAGGTGCAATATGAACAGTAACATCCATCTGAAAATGTTCCTAGAAAGATGGCATCCAAAATATACATATACATATATACATATACATACACATACACATACACATACATATGAATGTGTTAGGGTTGGAGCACAGCATTAGAAAGTGACAATGACTTCTATACTTAGATTGTCTAACATATTCCATGATTTAAAACCTTCCAAATGCTTTATCAGAGAACTAAAATACCACCACTGCTTGCAGTTAGACAGTGAAACTTGGCACAAGAGTAGTTTTTTGGCTAGAGAGGTGTCTTTTGCCCACCCTGTGGAGGTACCTTCAGATTTGGCAGAGTTATAAATCGATGGAAAATTATTTCCATCACTGGCACTTAGAGTTTGTCTCTTTCTGTTATTATTGCTCATGGTCCACCCTGTCTTCTCTCTTTCATTCCACACAGGTCACCAATAAAATACATCTTTGTTTTAAATTTCCTTAAGGAAAATAAAATGCTTTTAGGATGAACTGGGAACCAGCAGCTTGCAACATCAACCCCTATTCTTTTTACTGATGTAGTTTATTTTTGCATTTAGTGCTTACTCCTTACTGCTGACCTGGGCCAGGAAGAGCACACACATGTCCAGCACTGTAGGTTTAAGTTTCAGGGCTCCTACGAACAACACATTTTCGCACTACTCAACCTTGATTCACTCCAGAGAGTCCTGTGGGAAAAGTAGAGTTCTTTCTTTTTTCTTTTTCTTTTTCTTTTTTTTTTTTTTAATGTTTTCCAGTTATTGTAATTGACATGACTAAAAATTAGTATTTTAAGCCTGCTAACAAGATATCAATTTTCAGTTTTGCAGGAAAACTTAAATCCAGTATAGTTTGACTCCTGGGGCCTCAGCTGACACTTAATAGCATTCTTTTCATGTCCCTTTTGGTAAACGCATCACAGACATCACACGTTACATTTCTGTATGTACATATACAGTTGTGTATAGCATTTCTAGGGAAAGAACATAAACTAGGTAAGCCAGTGCGGCAGACTGCAGTACCGCAGGGACACTCAGGTCAAGTTTCAGCTGTCTTGACAGGAGAGCTGGACCCTGCTGAGGTCCATGGTGCCACCACTGAACCTAGGTGGCTTCATGTAGCTGCAAGTCTGTCTACACTACCTTTCAAACCCATTTCATTTTGATTTTTCTAAAAGCAGCTTCTGGCCCTCTAGACCACAACAATCTGTCACGTCACTTACCAGCAGCAGTGCATAAACTGGAGTGCTAAATATTCCCATTGAGAAAATGGACAAAGATGTGAATGCTGGGGGAAAAAAAAATCACAGCACTTACATCCTGTCCCAACTATTCAACGTACGTTTGAAATGCATATTGCTCTTTAACAGAACCCAGCTTCACTCCTTACATAAGCAAAACACATATGACTTTTCAATCCATTTACTTGTTTGCCTCAATGAAACTTTTGTAGACTTTAAGTGCTGCCATGCAAGTCAACAAAACAAAGTTATTTTTTTAAGTTCTGGAATGTATAAAAAAACTTTGGAACCACGGATTTCATGGGATTTGCATGTACTTGATGTATAACTTTCTTTTATTTCCACATTTTCTTGAAGAAGTATTTTTTAAGCTGATGGTTTTAATACTAAATCTCCAGTGTAGGCATATTTTTAAGGTTGAACATTAATGCCTCAAGTAGAGTAAGATATTTTAACCACAATAGGGTGAATGGTGATGCCAGAAAATCTAATGTGATTTCAGACACATCGGAAGCAAGAACAGATAAAGTTGAAACAAGTTTTGATCCTTACTGTTACATTTATGTAACATACATTTTTGCTTGAGTAGTGCAGTTGTAGCTGCTGCAGAATTCAGCCCAAAAAACAGAAGTGAGCCTGTGAATGACAAGATAAAAGGCCATTTATCTCTGAGCAACGGCTACTAAAATAGTATCAGTTCACTTGTAAGTTTTTCACACAGGTCAACAAAATCTCTTACCTTCCTCATTCAGTTCTTTGGAGCGTCACTGATACAATTGTGGGCACCTTAACACTAGGAAAGAAGTGCTGAGGTGAGTCTGAGGCATCTCAAGCTTAATTTTAAAGGATGTTCATTTAACATCAAGAAATCTTGATATGAATTTTTGAACTACCATGTTTTCTCAAAGTACTATATAGTTTTGGCCTGGTTCCACTTTAGATTTTACATTCACTTTAACCAGAAATCAAAGCTAAGTCTGAAAACAGGGTAAAAAACAAGTGTTCAGGAACCTGAAATGGCAGAAGTTTGCAAGGATCTGTTAAATACTGAGAGACAACAGCTTAGTTTCTGTAAAATTACATTGCTTAAGTCAAAACTAGTTTTGCATTTTTAGGACCATAAAAAATCCCAGTGTGAAACCACAAACTCCTGCTTTTTCTTTCTTCTTTTTTTTTTTTTTTTGCTTTTTTGTAACTTAAAAAATATCCAAGTGATTTAAACCATATTCTCTAAAAACAAGTTTATCCTGTGCCGAGACCTTGTGTGCCAAGTTTCAGCACACAGCATATTTTTATAGGCTGAGATATTAACCTCTCAAAACAGAAGCCTGTTATGGAAATATTGTTAATCCCTTGACTAGTGGGGCATAATGAGACATTGACCTACTAGTTTTCAAATGTGAAAGGGTCCAATTTCTGACCTCAGTAATAGTGGCCCACATTGAGAGGAATTACTTTATGTTCAAATACTTTATTCACTCTCAAAAAGACCAAAATTCTACAAATATGGAAACTTAGATTTATGAGCTATAACATGTCCCTGAAGGTAATTAAATAGCTGTAGATAATTGTGATCATGTAATGCAGGTTTACAGAAGCATACACACTTCAAGATTATGTACTAGCTGTGTTGGTAAGTGGTAACTGTCTCATAAGCTTTGAGATATTTAATATTGTAGAGAAATTCATACAACCACATGAAAAAAATGAGTCCCATCTAATCTCTAACATTTTTTGTGGCATTACTTTTTTGAATGAACTTCATCACTAGTGAAAATATTTGCCAGTTCATAACCTAATCATTCTCTGTTCAAATACAAGGTTCCTGCTTTTAAACTGTTTTCAGTCTAGTCTCTGATTCCAGCAGCACAAGAACATTTAAATGTAACAGGTCTTAAAGGTAAATAACTTCTGGAAATGGTTCAATACGAAATATTATGTGATATAAAACTTATTATGTGATTATCAACTCAGTGACACTAGACCGATGGGATCACCATAGAATGTCTAATGTAAGAATAAAGGATAATTAATTTAATAAATGGTGATGTATTTAGCACATACAGACAATTACTAACACACTCTAGGGCAAAAGTTGAAATACTTGGTATGTATGTCATACATATGTTACAGATTTATTCCTGAACACAAAGGTTATCTCTGTAATGCAGTCAGGGGGTGTAACTCCAGTGCAGACAGCTGTACCTGCTGTCAAATCAGTGACAGGGAAGCAAAGATGTGACAGCAGAGGCTTCAGCTTCCTAAATACGAACCTGGTATCCCGAGCAGTAGTGTACAGCCCATGGTGAAACTCATGCTACCACATTTTGCAGCTAAGTGTATGTCCCTAAGTGGAGAAGCTGAATTAGATACAGCATCTTCAGGAAGGTGAGGAACACAAGCCTATTTTCTGTCCATCTCTCACCAGAGGATCCTGTGTCTGCCTGAGTCTTTAGAGATAACATATTCCTAACTTGATCATTCATGTTCAGAGAAAAACTAAGGAAAGCGAGTCTCCTCATAAGTAGTACCTTAATAGACTAAAGATGAAAGTCAGAATGCAACACCACTAAAGATTGTTTTAGATTAAGTTCACTAATACATGTGACAGGATCACATCTGTCCATGCACTGAATCCAAGCATATACAAAGATACACAAAAGAGAACTGGTTCCAGCCTCACTTCAGACATGTTGCAGCTTCCAGCCTAAACCATAAGTGTGAAAATCCTGAAGAATTCTGGCTATTTTGAAAACATTCAACCTTCTGTAGCTGTATAAGTGTACAGAATGACTTAGCATGTTGTATTTGCACAGAGTATATAATACTCAAGTGTATACATGTATTGTATAGGATGTGTTGTTATATATATGACATCTACTCTGTGTGTGTGTATATTGCACATTTCAAACAAAAACTATTTCAGAGAGAGAAGAGGAACATTCTTTGTTTCAAACTTTGTTAGTTTAACATTTTCACAGATGCATAAAAAGTTACGTCTTTAGAGAAATACATTGAAACAAGCTCCTTTCTGCAAACAATATTGGTTTTGTGAATCAGGCATTCTGATTAAACAGTGTTCATTAAAATAAAACTCTGGCAAACCACACTGCTAACCCAAACATCCCTTCAGTCAGATGACACTGTAATACTTCATGAGGAATTTGGACACTGGATCTTCTATTATTTTTACTAAGAATAACGGCAGACAACCTCTGCAATTAATTCCATTGCTAGTTGTGTTTATATATACATGCAGCTTCAGTAACAACTTAAGCTCAAACGTTTAAGCAAGTGAATAACGTATGTATATGTAAAGATGAGTCCAAACCCAAAAACCTTTTGAACGTTTATAACCTTGCCCGTGTTGCCTTCCAGAGAATCACTGACCACCTCAGGTATGAGTCAGGCACTAAGTTCAGTCCTACAGAGGTGCCAGTTTTGCTGAGCTTCTGTTGTGATTTTAATAGGGGAAGCTATAAATTAATCAAACATATGAGGCTTGGTGAGGGTTCTATGAATTATATTTTTGGATTTAGCTACCCAAATTCAATTTTATACCCCTAAATCCTGCTATGTCCAACTTCTGAGGCCAAAGAGCACCATAGCACACCAGGGGATTTTGTCATCTAATCCTCCCAGCATGCCTCCAAACCCACACTCCTGCTTTCCTTTCCATGGAAAAAGGGCTGTGGGATGCAGGATGGTACATGCCAGGATTTTACCCTGTAATGGAGACACGATATGACGGCAGAGTGGGAAAGTTGTCAGTGTGTACACATTTTGAATGCGTGTAAGCCTCAGGCTCAAACCCTGCGGACAGCCTTAAAGAGGGGTCACATCATACCAACTCTCAGGGGAAAAAATATGTTTCCCAGTATTTTTATGTAGCAGCTGGCACATCTGGGGCACTACTGTAAAATAAATAATAACCTTTCATAAACTGATGTTGACACCCTGCTCCAAGCTCAAACAATTAAGCATTTTGCTTTGCTTTTGCCTCAGAGACAGAAATAAAGAGTGACATATCCCACATGGCTAAAATTCCTTGGCCTTTCTCTCAGTCACATTAACATTATTAAAAACACGTAAACTTGGGGTTTTTTTGCTGTTGTTGTTTTGATGTTCACATTGTTATTTTGTTTGTTTCCTTATTCTGCTCCAGTCCATTGTTTTCACTTATTACCCATGCCACGAACAATAACCGATGAAGCAGCAAAAGCCCTGTGCAATTGTTTGGAGAGCAGCAGTAGTCCCATCGTGCTGCCAGGATTTCAGCCCAGCGTACCAGTTCAGCATACAAGGTTACCAAAAAAAGGCTGCGATAGCTCAGATCTGCCTCTCCCAGCTAGAAAGACTGAGGAAACTCATAGTTAAAAGAGGAGCATGTGTGGATGAGGACCATCGGTCCTGCAAGTCCCCTCCGAAGGGGAGCTCAGCGCTGAGCTGCAGACAGCACATGGCTCCCTGGCACGCTGAGCTCTGCCAGGTCCCAGCTAGATGCATGGTACCCAACTTTTGAAAGCAGGTACTTTGACAACCCTCTGCAGGAAAGGTCAAAACATCCATTTTATTCTGGAAATTACTATTTCAAGAAAAAAAATGTTATTTTTCTTTTTAATGTTGTTGCAACATTCACGTTTAAGCACCAATAAAAAGACACCAGTTCCAGGCATTATACTAACTGCCTAAAGCATATCCCCAGAAGCACTGAAGAATCTTTAAAACTGAGACTTGGGCAGCCAGCTTTCTCACAGTAATTATTTTCCACCACTTACTCTGGGGTAGAGTGCATCAGTCCTTTCCAAAAACACCATCATACAAATACATTTTGCCACAAGCAGACAAGGGCTTTACATTAAAATCTGCAACCCGTTTCATATAAGCATGAATGTATTTACTGTAAAGTCGCTTGCAAGCTCTTTATTTTGCTCTAAATATTTCACAGCCCTGAGAATGTTACTAATAAAATGCTCATGCTCATGTTCAAAACATGATGGTCTTTGTAATAAACTTAAAACAAGGAGAGAATTATTTAGAAAACTTTTGCTCATCCAGAGCAAACAATGTACTCTTTTTTCAGAAGAATTTAGGAGGAAGACATAAGACTTAAAATACATTTCAACGTTTTAATTTAAAGATCATAATAAAGAAACAACTCTGCAACTTAAACAAAACGTTCATTTTCTCTTGTTCTCCGAAATAAGAAATATTCACAGTGGTGATACAAGAACCTGCAGAAGAACATACACTGATTAGATTAGATAAGCATGAACAGCAATAGAGATCAAACTTGAAACCAGCACACATATCAGCTATGCAGAGTTATTTTTATCATCTTTGATTTATACCCAGCAATGAGATCCAATTACGAGAAGCAGAAATATCAATTAAGTAGGAGAAAAGTTTTATTAATGGGACAATAATATTTTTCTTGCTGCTTGGGTTGTCTGTTTGTTTTTACCCAGAGTAAAACATCTTCTGAATTTTACAGAGAAATTAGGATCTCTAAATGACTTTCCTGAGAGTAAACCACATGCTGCCGAGCCTTTGGTGCTGTTTCTGCAAAAAGTACATCAGTGTTCATTCACAGCCTCATCCCACTGTGCCATCCTGGAGGTACCTGGGCACCCTGGCCGCTGTGACAGGGCTCAGCAGCCTGACCCTGGGGAGGTGCCAAGCTCACCCCAGGATAGCTCACCCTGAGATAGCTCACCCCGGGATAGCTCACCCCAGGATAACTCACCCCAGGATAGCTCACCCACAGCTGCTGCACCCGCGTATGGGAACACTGAGCTGGAAACCCCACCAAGAAGTAGAGCCTCTAGCTATAGTGAATGTAGCATTGCAAGGCTTGGTTGGGTTTTTTCCTCTTTTTTTTTTTTTTTTTTTTTTGCCAGTTTTACTTTTTAGACAGTTTATGCTTCCACTCTCAAAACAGATTTTATTCTAATAAAGGCTTTTATTACTATTATTCACCTGTCATTACACAGCATTAGACAATTAAGTAGCATAGTCCAGCTTTCATAGTGGAGAACATTCCCTTTCGCTTTCAGAATGGAATGGGAAGACAACGTAAACAAAATATTTCATTAAAATATAGAGCTGCAGTGTTATTTATTAAAAAAAAAAAAAAAAATTAAGCATTGCCAAGACTGCCACCTACGCCTAAAAAACTTTGCTATGAAAACTCACTGGCATGAGGAAAAAGAAAAAAAAATATCTATGGGCATGAAACAGTCTTCAGTCACAGTTTGATTGCCAGGCGATTGACAAAATAATTTGTACCCGTCGATTTTCATGAAGGAAATTTTTACAATGGATTTGCCAAGCAGATTTTTAATTTTAATCAGTAATGAAAAAATGACAACATGGATCACAACAAGACATCAGCCGTTAAATGGGCTTTCGCGATTGCTGTCAGGACGACTCCATTAGGCAGCCATACCTTTGTGGGCATCAATCACGCTCTTCAAACTCTTGTACATCTTCGAGATTTAATTAGACATTTAAGTTCTTTACTAGCAATTTGCAAAACTGTCACTTACTAAAAGTGCAAGACACCAAAAAAATTTTAAGAGTGAGAGAGTGATTTCTTCTGAGCCCTAAGAGACTGTTTATCTCATTCCTAGGAGCAGTTTTAAAGCCACCAGTACCCTCCGCCAAGTCTGGCCAACGCCTTTGAAGGCTAATTGCTCCTGCAGCCTGAAACCAAGCAGAGAAGTACCTCAGACACAGCTGCAAGCTGCCTTAAATGTCCGTGTTGCAGTAAAAGAAACACCAGGGAGGGAGGGTGGGTTTGTGCCTGTGCGTATTCACTCCGTGCTGCTTCCAGTCAGGTGCGGCAGAAAACACTTTCTCAGCTTTCCAGGAGAACTGCTGAGTCTGGGTTGGGAAAAGCTAATGAATGTCTGAAATCAATTCTTTCTAAACCATCCACGAAATCAGCTCCTTGCTGTTATTAGTGATGGAGCTGTGCACTGGGGCAATGAGCTCCCAGGCCAGTTGGTCAACATCTCCAGCACACATGGAGGAAGGACCTGCCCATCATGGCCATCCTCTTCCAAATCTCTGTGCCTCTGTAGGGGTGTTGCATTGCTGGGACTGGCTTTTCTCTTTGTTCAGAGACACCGGCACATTCTTGGAACAAACAGGGAACATTTTTAGTGCTCTTTTAGTCTGTTTGGATGGGAAACTTTGTCATCATTTTGCCAAAGAGGTCTTCAGAGGTTTTGTGATGGAGTGTCATGAAGAAGGAAAAGCACTAGTTGAAAAAGTTTAAGGTTTTGGTAGATATCTTATTCTTGTCCTCCAGATTTCCAAAACCAAATGCTGTAGTCTCCTTTAAATGAACTCTGGCATACTACATAGCATTAGAGAGATAAATATAAAAGGTGGATTGTGAAAATGCTGTTACTCACCAGTGAAAAATTTGCCCTGGGCAAAGATGTACAGTAGAGAGTTATTTTCAGGCTAAAGTTTTTTTTATGGGATTTTTTTTCTCTTTGGTGGTGAAATGAGGGGGCAGGGATGCTCGGTTTTCCTACAGATCTTCAGTAGAACAAGCAAGTGCATCAAACTTCAGTCATTAGCACATTAGAGCTAGTTACTAGTCACTGGTCTGAACTGATATGGGAACGTTTTTGTATTTTGCAAATATGCCCTCACAAAGATTACCTGTTCTCACCTGCGTAAACTCCTCATTGCTTTACCGAGGGAGACAGATGACTCTGTGTCTTATTATTCAGGTGAAATTAGCTCCTTGCATTCCCAAGCAACCACAATCATTGTCATGGCAATTTTCATGACTCTCCTGGGTAAATATAGTACCCGTTCACATCAGCGAGAGGGTGAGTTGTGGCAGGGTGACAAGATGCAGGCAATTATATATTTAGGAGCACAGGGCCGGGGGCTCAGCCACTGCGCAGAGAGAGGGTAGCCAGGGCAGAGCTGGTCGTGCCTGAGCTTCACCCCTCCACCACTGGTGTCCGTGTACTGGGGCTGTGGAGATCAGTGGTGAACGCAGGCTTTGTGTGAGGCTCTCTCTGACCCCCATGCTTCAAGAAGAGCTCCTGCATGTGCGGCGTCCCTGGCACTGGGGACATCGGCAGCAGCAGTGGCAGGGTGACAGGCATCAGCAAAATCAAAGGAGACATCTGGGCTCCAGGGGAGGAAGTCAGGGAGTTCCTCTCAGTGCTCAGGGGGACACACCACCCACGCCAGTCGTCCTGGCCAGAGGAGCAGCAAGCACAGAGAATGAGGGAGGAGGAAATAAAATCATCTCTCCCTGGAAAACAAACTGAAAAGAAGATGAAGTGAGGAGATCCTGCTTTGCACTGCCTTCCATGCAGCTGGCACAAACACGTGCCCGGTCAGTAGGTATATCTGGTGTATCAAAAGGAAAACCAAGAGGATGTTACCTGCAGCAACTTTGCAGTTTTGCAGTTACCACCAGTTCTTTAAGGTTATGTTACCAAATCCCTCTGATTATTCATCAGTACCTCAGTGCTTCAGAAATGGAGAGCACAGAGCAACATGTGCATCATGAACCTGCACTTACACAAGCACACGGTGGTACATGGTGCACTGTCAGCCAGACCTGCTGCAGACATAAACAGCAACATAGTAACATCACACTATAGCACTCTTCAAATTCCATGAGCTTCCAAACTTTGTAGCTAATTAACCTCTACATCACAGCTATGAGGCAGATGTCTGTTAATAATATCAATATAAATGACTTTTCAAATGAGAATACTGAGGCTAACAAGGAACATGATGCCAGCAACCACAGGTCAAGTGCTACAGCATGAAGTTTGACTCCATCTCGCTGCTGATTTTATAAACTATCTTTAAAAGATGCAGTCTTAGTAAGCAAATATATGCACATATGAATGTGCATATAAAGCCTCTTCCTCCCTCTTTTCATATATACTTACACACACATATATTGCAAAATTTAGCATTCTTTGTATTAAAACTCTGCTTGCTTCAAAACATACAGTCCAGTTATAAATGCCTTTTCTACACTGGAGGGGCAGTGGCCAGAGGACTGAAAGGAGCAGGACTGGAGAGGAGTTTGGCCCTGCAGCCAGCATGAGCAGTCCCAGGGCTCTGTTGCTTGGGGCGATGCAGGGCTATGGCCCTGCTGCCAATCTACAGCACAGCTTGTGCTGAAATGACCTGTGCGCTGATGAAGCAAGAATTAGTTCCCAGCAGCAGCACCAGGATAATTAAACCACCCTGAGCCATAATGCCTTCCAGCCCTGCAACTTCAGCAGTGTGCTTGCTCCTATTTCCCATCACGCTGCAGGATCCCTCATGGCATTTTTCTGTCCCTTAAAGCATTAGGTGGAAAAGGCCAGTCACCTGGTTCGTCCATCCCCTTGGCAATACCTTCTTCAACTTCCTTATTCAAGCACTGCTTGGAAAAGGTTTCCATTGACTCAATGGGTGGTTCTTCTGAGTAAGGCTTAAATAAAGTTCGTGAGATTTGGCCACCAAAGTGTGGTGACAAGAGGGTACAGACAGCAAAGCCTCTTGCGTTTCGGTGCTGGTCCAGCAGGGTGTAATACAGAGGACTCAGGAACACATCATGAATCAGCCACTTCTCACCAGCTGGAGCATTCGGGGAGTGCTCCTGCCTGCCCTGGACCATCTCTGTCCCGGCCTCACCGTCAGCCCCATGACTCACAGAGAAAAGGGGCCGTGGGCTGGGGCAGCCTCCCCACTCTCCAGCAGTTGTCCAAGGGCACTTCTTCCAGCTTGCAGAAATCACCAGGACTTTAGACCCTTAGTGGTTTTTAAAGCTGTTTTGGCTCTTCAGAGCCATGTGCTCGTTTTACAATGTAACAAGTCAGACCTCTCTCTCAGTGCCCCATCTGAATATATATATTCCCAGTTGTTTAAATCCTGCTCTCTCAGCTTTGGACACCTTAACGCTTCCCATGTCTATGTGCTCCACAGCAAGCTAGTTCAGCCAGCGATGAGGCAGACCTGAAGGAAGAAAAGGCGATAGTCTTTGCCAAAGATGCCCTTGCAACTTCACTGTGTCACATAGTACTGATCTATGAATCTCATTAATTTCAAAATACAAAAATGTTTGTGGCTATCGTGAGGGAAGGAAGCATAAGTTAACTTGCTGCCTAGTATGAGACCTTGGTTTAGAAATTTCTCTCCTGGCTAGAAACTTCTAGTTTATTGAAAAAAAACAGCTTGAACAGGAAATAATCCATTTAAATAGAAATTGTCAATGCCTATAAAGATATTGTTCGAGCTCCTTTGTCAGAGTATCTGATACAAAACCCATTGGAGATAATCGAGTTTTTTCACTGGTTTGGGTGGTCTTCCTTCATGCAGCTCTTATCTCCTTGAAACACTAAAGATAGATATGTTGGTTTTACTCAAATTTTTCAGTCTTCTAAAAACCAGGTTTGTACAATAGAATTCTAGTCCCTTCTTGTGGATTTTGCCATTTGCTTTATTCATGCAATCAAAATCTGATCCTTGGACTCTAGCAATTTAAATAAATCTGCATTAGCAGATGAGCTTTATACTTCTAAGTGATGGGTGTAAACTAAATACTAAAAATATAGAAAGATCATATGTAGACTAGTGTTTAGCCTCATATAAATCAAGGAAAAGTTAAAATAATTCAATAGATCCAAAATTTCAAGTTTTACATGGAGTCTCAGTGGAGATTGTGGTTTGTAACTTCCATGCATGCAGTGGATGAAGTGGCTCTATATACATATTTTCTCATCACATCTACAAACTAGCAGTTCTACTCATTTCAGTAAAAGTCACGACCAGATGAATGTTAGGCCTGTGTAAACTGCTCCAAGACAAACCTTGCTTCATTTTGGATATTGGTGATAAATCAAAGCTCAGCAGAGGTGAGCTGAAAATTTATATTGGATGTATTGACAGATTTGTTTTTGTTAGCAAATTTAGCCTGTAAGAATAAGAGCAATAGTCACCTAACAGAATCCCACATCTCTAGATTAAAGATACTTTTACAGTCAGTTAAGACTCTCTGATTACTACCAGCTAATTTCTAATGAGGCTGGGCTGTAATTTGCAGGTTTGCTTCAAGTCCAACTTCCTCCATCCTCAAAGCCAAGTGTTACATCAAATAAGCCTCAAAATTCCCACTTAATTTTGACTTCCACTTAACTCCTTGACTATCTGCCACTGCTCCCTCCCATTCCCACATCTATTATTTATACAAACACACAGACATGTAGAATGGCTGCAGCAGAATCCATTCTTTTCCACAGGCTCTCCTGAAGTTTCCACCCTGTGAACCTGAAAGCAGAAAAAAAAAAAAAAAATATATATATATATATAAATGTGAAAGGGAAGCTTTAAGGACTCTGGAAATTGCAAATAATCCATGGCTTTGTGTCCAGGAAAACTCAAATTATTAGGTTTCCTGAAGCCTCTGGCAGTACCATGGGCAAAATATAGGTCCAGATCCTTGGCGGATGTTAACTGGCAGGGCTGTGCTGCTTCCCTCAGCCTCATCTGGCCCATTATGACTTCCACACTTTTTTTTTTGCATGCAAGTATCATTCATATCCAGGAGCATTCGGCATGTTTTCTTTTCTATATTCTTTTTCTCTGGTTATCTGACTCACTACCAAAACAAATAAACTAAAATAACCCTGCACACATGTCCATTGTATCATATCCACAAAGGATTCTGTTATTACATATGCAGAAGCGGAACTTCTAGAAAATAAAACACGAAACAGTTTGAGTCTCTAAGGCCAATTACAACTACTCTGATTTAAAAGGATTATAGAGAAGTAGGCTCTGTGCAATAATTTCCAGTCTAATTACAATTTACAAAGAATCTTCATTGTTGTCAAAAATATTTAATGTGCCTTGGCATTTAGCAAATAATCTAATTCAATTTTTTTTTTTTTTTGGTCACACAACATGATCGCACACAATTCTCCAAGCTGTTTACAGTGAGCAAAATTATCCTTGCAGCTAGATAGCTAGATCCTTCTGAAATGATAATCAAACATGATTGTGATTGCACTGAATTTTTACTGCTGTCATGAGTGTGTACGTACTAATCGTACAACGATGAGAATAGCTGCAAAACTCTAAGCTTCATGAACAAAATTCACCACAAGAGCAAGAAAGAGCGTGACAGGGAGAATGACCAATCTTTAGTAGGATTATTTGCTGTCTAATAGAGGTCAGAACCCCAATACAGTTTAACAATATAACAGGCATACACCTAAATGGATATGTCAGTTTTTACAGTATTAAATTATTTAGCAGTAATTACCCCAGCATGTGGATACCATAAATGTAGGTCTTATAAGTACGAGAAAATAGTCTGCTTTGTTCATTCAAATTGATGGTTTGGTGGCCAGCTATAAAAGTACTGACAGTTGCCAGCATTCTGTGTTGTGTGCAAGCAAGAAGTGGATAGAGACATTCCCTGGTGGATGAAATTTCAAAATAAAACTTAAGACTAATGAGAAAGAGACATAAAACATATGGAGAGCTCTCTCTTTTCATAGAACTGGAAAAGTATAACTGGAATACCTCAATGGGGTTGAAGACACATTCCTCTGTAGCCAGTGACTCCTGATTTTGACTCCAGAAGAGCCCATGCTGAGTCTAACAATCCCTTCTATATTGGCTTTTCTGTTGCTATTTCCAATACAGTTGAGAGTTATGAAGATGAGTTTTAGAGGTGATAGGTCTGACTGGTTTGTAGAAAATAAAAATACCATCTATTGTTATACGCTGCTCAACTTTGATTCAAAGCCTGAGAGAAGAGAAACTCCATTGTCCAGATGCCAGCAACTGAGACTTCCACATTTCAAAGAATATGTAAGATGCAAGACATATATTTGCAGCAAGGTCCTTGGGATTCTACAGCAAACTTTAAAGTCTGCAGCAGCTTCCTTCAGTATCTTGGTGTTGACATTATAATTAATTAAATATAAATCTGAGTTGTGCAGTTATTAATGAGGCATCTGGCTTGTTTACTTTGACACTAGAGTCTCATCTTGAAGAACATGGGATGTAGTTTGTGGTAACAAGATAAGAATTTCCCTTAAAAAGACAAACAGTGAAATAATGTGAATTCAGCTGATTCAACAAGATCCTCGATATTTAAGTAACACAGATAGTATTTAAACAATCATCTTTACATTAGAGAGCTAACAGCATTTAGGACGATTTTTGAAATTCACATTGCTCAGCAATTATTCCAGGTTGTCATCAGATTCAAGAAAACAGCACTACATCATTTTATATTCAGCATAATGTTCACTAACATGAAGGAGTCTTGATATACTCTGTGATAAATTCCAGGTGTATGAGCCAGGATTTGGATCCTTTGAAAAACAGGAAAAAAGTAGCTATGTTTTTTATTACAATGAATGGCAACTCTCTGTACACAAATGAGTGAAATTAGATATTTCACAGCAGACTTGAAAATAAAGAACTTCAGTAGTTTTGTCACATCAGAGAAACTGTTCTCTGACTCAGTATCATGATATTTGCATATATTACAAAACTTCCATATACCAATTGTGTTGTAGATGATAAATCATGCAGAAGAATCTTATAACCCATGTAGATCCATTCAGTGGATGGGGATGGGGTACATGTTTATCCATTTTTTTTAAATGCTAAGCATAAAATAGATAGCAGGCATTTTGTTGTTATGACAATTTGGCATCTTCTGAGCAAATGTATTTGCTTACTATATATACATCTTCAAGCTGTCAAGTAATTGGACAACCATTGCCCTCTCCTCATATTACCAGTTTGATTAAAATGGCAGAGGCCAGATGCCCAGCTCACTCACAGATTCTTTAATTAGAGGGTCTCCTGAACCTCCGAACCACTTGAATGAAAAAAAAGAGCAATTAACACTTTTCTGGGGCTCCCTTCGTCCATCTGTCACAGCACAGGTGAAAAAAAAAAAAAAAAAGGAAGAAAGAAAATATTATAATGGTCCCTTTCTCCAGTATTTTCACTGGACTCTTCGTGTGCTCCTCCAGCCAGTCCATTAAAAACATCCCTCCCCCTGCAGAAGATGAAAAGCCTCTAGGTTTTCAAATATGCTAACTGCACAGTACATCATCTAGGGGAGAAAAATCATGTCGAAGCTACACAGACAGGCACAACATGTCTTTAATAATCCCCACTTCCATCAGGCAAGAAAGCTTCACAAAGCTCTGTTGGTTAGATGCAAGGGCTTGACATGTGAGGGCATCCACTTCCCCTCCCATGCTGCCCCCCACACCCATCCGTGATATCAAATGAGATCTGTTATCAGCCTTAGTTAGATCATAATGAAATAATTGCAGGACTCAGCTGAGGGTGACTGCAGTGTAGTGAGGTGAATTAATTTTCCTACCACAGCAGGGCATGTCAGATCTGGCCACAAGCGGGTCAAGCCATTATTTTTTGTAGGTGTGGGGAAGCGATTGACTGGATTTCTGCACTTTGGGAGGGAGGGTTTGTGGAAGAAAAACAAAGGTGCAACTCAGTCATGCTTTGTCATTTAAATGGCCGGCAGACATGAAAGTAAAACAGTTAATAAATTAGCACAGAAATAATCTTTTTATTCAGACTTAAAAAGAAATCTCATGCAACTTGTGCAACTTCAGAAATTTCACCAAGCATCTGTAAAATATGCATTTCAATCCACTCCAGGGAAGATGTTGATTTTTTTTGAGGGTTTTAATAAGTTTACAGCGAAAATGTTAGCAATATGCAACTTCTAATGATCAATATCACAGCTCCCACTCCCATAAATGCTACCGCTGCACCGAAGACAAAACATTCATTATGGCTCAGAGAGTATTTTGGATCCAAATACTTTGAAACATCGTACTGAAGGCCAAACAGCACATTATGTGCTCAGTAAAGCTAACCAAATGTCTATCATTTTTCCCCAGCTATTGAGGGTAAAAACAATTGTGAATTTCAAAATTTCCTGTGTTCTTATAAGTTATGAAAATTGTTGCTTTTGAGAATTTTGCTAAAAGCAAACAGATTTTTATTTAAAAAGAGCTGCTCATTTTAATCAGAACTCACATATACCTTAAAAAGAAAAGCTACCTTGCAATTCTGATTTTTCTTTTAAGAAGAAACTAATCTTCTCTTAAGAACTTCTTCTCTTAAGAAGAAACCTAATACAAAACCAAAATTTCTACTAATGTTTTTCTTTGTACTTCCATTTCAAATTTGTACATGCTGTTAGCTCAATATTTACATTCACCAGCAATTAAATAAAAATGTGGAGCCTTTACTATAGTGTTATATTGTTTGGTAAAGTTTTTCGTGTGCATTTTTTGGTTGTGTTTGTTTGGTTTTGGTTTTTGGGTTTTTTTAAGTAGGTACTATTGAGGGAAAAATGCATGTGAGTTGTATGGTTATGTTGTACAATTTTTCCAAGAACGATGTTGTGAAGAAATCATCTTTGCTGAAGCCACCCTCAGAATCTGCTTCGACTCACAGAAATCCCCTGGCAATTTCCATTGTGGCTATAAAGAGGAAGCACAATGTCTTGCCTTAAGAAATGGAAAATGCTCGCTGAAAAAGTTCACTGGCTCTTGCAAATTACTACAGATGATTGGAAAGACAAGTACTTGGAGACCAGTGGAATCTTATAGAGGAATTAAATTAGGTAATTGAACAGTATGATTTTAATGTAAAACACTCAAGGCTGAAGTGACAACTAAACCCAGCATTAGGAAGAAAGACACCTGCACTACAGACCTTTGGGTTTCCCCTCATTTTCTGGTTCAATCTAGAACTAATGAGAAACAGGGTGTCAGTTACCTTCTGTATTCAGTTCCCATCAGTGGATGAAGGGGAGATGCACATTTTCAGAGGTGACTTTGCTAATTCCTTTCTGTTTCTTTTTTCCCATAGCATTTAGAAAAAGGGAAGAAGATGAAGGAAAGGAGCACTACTCAGACTTCTCTTGTTAAAAATAAGTGAGATAAGAAAAAAAAATTGTGCAAACATCTATACAAACCCCAAGCTGTGCTTTCTTAATTACAGAGGATGCAGAAACACTTCTAAAATACCCCTAGCAATTATTCACCTATCTTTCTTTTTAGCAGCTTTCCAGGTCCAGTCACCTCAGAGGTTCCAGTGGAATCTCCTGGCAAGCTGAGTGAGAACAATGTGATTATTTAGCATCAAGAGAATACAAAACCTAATACTACAGCACCTTAGCTGGAAAAAAAAAAATACATCCCTCATGAGATACTAATAGCAGCTTATACCAATATCTGTACTGCAACAGGAGGTACCAACAGCTCTTCCTCAAAGAAAAGGAAAACATGGAGAGTGAAGAATGATACTCTCAGACTTTCCAGACCCGAGTTCTTTTTCTTCAGCATAAGGTGTTGGCTCATTTTTACTCCTGATGCATGCAAACTGCATCATTGGAGATGGAATAGAATAATGCCTCATGAAAAATTGTATGTCAAACCACTTTTAGGCAGTATTCTTTCTCTGTAGTGTCTTCATTTTCTGGTTGGTTTATATAGTTGTATCTATAATATGTATGTACATGTATGTATGTGTGTGTGTATATATATATTTCTCTCCTATGTCTCATCACCTGTCCATTCCTCTCATTAATCCCCGGTCTGCCACTCCCAGTCCCTCAAGCACAGGAACCTCTCTGCCACTCAGTACACTTTGGGGACAGAGGAAAATACCAGACTCTGGCCCCAGGCAGCGATGGAAGATTTTCTGGGCAGCTGTAATAGCAAAGGGCCAGGAAGAAAAGGTAAGAATACAGCAATTTTTTTTTGAGTGGGAAGGAAAGAAAAATACTCCAGCATATGCCCACATCAAAGTCTTTTCTGGGCTAGCATGACTCCCAGCAACCCAGAGCTGCTTGATATCTCCTGGAGAGTTAATTTTTCCCCGGGCAGCCCAAAACTGGGGAGACAGAAAGTGGCCTTTTACCCATTCACTGTCCCTTCTTAAATACCTGTTTCAAACTATGTTCCTCTGCTCAGTTTCCTGCTGGTTCCCGTCAATGCTGCCCATGAGAAGGGAACGTCCTGTACCTCTGCAATCCACTGACAAAGCACAATACAAAAAAGCTGTTCTGTAGGGTACACACCTGTGTTTTATCACATCACCTGGTCTCCTTCCCTTCTTCTTCCCACTGCCATCTTCTGATGAGTCATACACAGAATTTTCTTGGCCTGAGACTGCAAGACCCTCTGGGCGGAGACTTGGCCTTTTGTACATTTGTAAAGTGACACTCCTTTTCCTAGAGTTCAGCCCTTTGTTGCTCTTCCATGTCTTTGACAACACAGAGCTCTTCTCCCTCTCTGACATAAAATCCTACTTTAAAAATGCTTTCTTACTGTCGTGAGTCCTGAAGCTCCAGTAGCAGGAAGGCAACCTGTTCTATAAATGGCACGAACGCTGATTGGCAATATCATGTGTTAATTGGCAATATCTGCTTTCAGTAGGCTCTGCAATATGTGTTATATCACACTGACTACATACATACCCATGATAGTAGCTATTAACTATTTGCAGGATGAATGTGTGCTCCTTTGAAGGATGGATGTGAATTTAGTAGTTTTGTTTAATTAGCCTTTACGGCCTGTCAAAAGCTGGAAAGTGAAGAGAGCATCCATCGAATGTGACATACTGTCAAAACCAGGCAAAGCAAGTATTGTCTTACCCACTGTACGGTTCCCTCAGAAACATCCCCTTGAGATAATCATCTTAGCAGTATCAAGCTCTTGGCAACCCTGACCTGATCCAGAGCTCACAAAAGGCAATAGGAGTCTCCCACAGACTTCACTGGTTCTCAAGTGCATCACTGTTGCTCCTTTGGTCTTAGCGGTTCAACAGGATTCAGTTCCCCCCAGGACCACTCTAGGTGAGAAAACACTGACACAGTACAGTGATCTTCTCTAGGTTGTGTTTTTACTTTTCTTCAGAAGTGTGTTTCCCTGAACACGGAGGGGGTTTCTGTATCTAGAATTTACCATCCCGCATCACTAGGCTCCGCACCCAAGACCCTTGGTCCCGCTCATGCCTCCCCAGCCCTGCTCACAACTGCTGCTCCTGGATTTTGGGTGGCTTTGCTGCCACCAGATGCTCAGCAACCACAAACCAAATAGCCCATCCCCTGTGAGCCACCAAGGAAATCCCCCTGCCTACACACTCAGTGCTGACCTGGCGTGTGCTGTCTGAAATCCCTCCATTGTCTCTGCCTGTTATTTTCTTTGTATTTAAAAAGGCTCAGTTGCTGCTTCTTCAGAGCCTGAAAAGGAGTGTTTGGCAAACCCACGGATTTTAATGAAATCTGTTATTGTCTTTGGATCAAAGTCTCACTTGATGGCAGCTATTAGCACCTTTCACCATAACAGTAATTTAAAGGTGACCACAGGCACCTTCTGTTTACTACTCAACAGTCCCCCCTCTTTCTTCCACCCAGGTCTGTGGGCACATACTTGACCAAGAATGAACCCGGTGCATGTCTTCACTATCAACAAAGGTGTAGGAGGGGGAAAAGGGAATCTTGGTGTTACAATCCACATTATTTCCTTGCAAATTCAGGTGGAATAAAAGCTTTAGTTTTCATTCTTTTGTAGGCACCACTGTAATCTCTTCACTTACACAGCCAGATTTACCTAACTGGCATCCAATATAAACTAGAGCATTCAGTTCACCACGACGTTATAGGAATATATCTAGCATCCATTTTTTACCTTGCCTAAACCACTATCCTTGAGGTAGAATTACTGGTTTTACTAGGCTGGCCTGTTCCACTTGAGGGAAGTCATCTCCTTCCTTTCTCCTCTCCTTTCCCATACTCTCCTGCCACAATTGCTTTATCCTCATGGGTGAAAACAAACAGAACTTTCTTCTAACAGCTTAAGACTTAAATTAGGCTATTTCTGAGAGAAAAGGCAGGCCAGAAACCTAGTCATTTTAATAAACAACCAAATTTAACTTTACACAGGACTGAGCTGATAATCAGTTGATAATATCTGAGAGTAATATCTAATTTATAATACTGGTATCACAGATTAGATTTTCCAGGCTGTCCAGTTGATGCACAGGAGAATGCCAGGTCTCTGGCATGTCATTTTTCAGAATGGCTCCTGATAAGCAGTGCTGTATGTTAAAAGCCAATAAACATGCTAACATCTTCTTCTATCTTCCAAATATCTACTGAGCCAGGTGCAGGGGTACATGGCTGAACCTAACACCCTTTGCAAGGTATTAATGTTGTATACAACCACTATTTATTATAAGACTACAAAAGATGAAATAAGGAAAATGAAACACTTGCACTATCTCCAAGAGCAATGGTTTCACTCTGTCTGTTTGCATGACCTATAAAGAAATTTCACGTAACTATTCTTGTCAATCATGTCCAAATAGCTCAGCCCTGCCCTTTCTGTGTCACTCTGCCTTCTCCCCATTGTGCTCGCAATCATTGCTGCCTCCCTCACAGCTATTAAAGCAAAACATTGAACCACAGATTGTTAATTTCTGCAGTTATACATACACTCTTTCTTTTCTATTTCATGGAACTACCATTTATGTAGTTTATTTTCTATAATGGTTTCCAATTAAATATCAGTAATTCAGTCTTAGCATCTCATTTTTTACTTAACTTCAAAGGCGACGAAGCAACTTATACACCAAATTAATTATGTCTATTATCACTTAAAGAAATCCACTTAATTCTGTCAAGCCTGGCGAATGATATAGAAATGTTGGTTCGATAATATTAACATCAACAACTTAAACTGTATTTAAACCAGGAAGGAAGAAAATAGAAATAATTAATTGCTCATCACAAATCTGCCCAATATGGAATGCCATGTGGTTCTGCTTTTCTAATACATTCATTTGCTTTCTCTGCACTATTCTTTGTGAGGTATATAAGTAGTTAAAGGAGTATGTTGAAAAATGAACAATCAGGCTAATGAACAAAGTGATTAAAAGTTATTAAAACCAGAGCCAAAATGCTGAGGAAGATGTAAAAGTTTTGAAACGTTGCCCCATGTAAGCAGAACCAGAAAACATCCACCCTTTCTATTCTTTGGTTTGTACTCCTTCCCTAACCAACATGAGAAAATTACATGATGAAAAATAAAACAAAACAAAAAAGGAGAGACACTAGGACAATCACATTGATTTAAGTGCTAAAACCCACAAACAGAGAGACAAAATTCAAGTGATCTCAGGCCTTCAATATTATGGATGCCTGCACTGTGGTGAGTTTACGAGGGCTCAGCATGGGAGCAGAGATTTCTGGTCAGACCCCAGTCTCTTTACATCGCATGAGGGCCAAATGCGGGGGAGCAGCCACCAGCAGCCAGGACCCCTCCTCGCTCTGCTGCACCAGAGCACCTGGCAGCCAAAGGGTGCAGCGGATGCCGGCATGGGCGGGTGTCACAGCAATCTAAACAGACAGAGCAGAAATGAATTTCACCACCAGAGATTAACCAGCAAATTAAACTCAGCCTCTCTGATGGAAAAGCACAGCGATGGAAAGCGCCAAAGTCTTCGCCACGCTCCTGAGAGCTGTCCCTGCCCACCGTGCCTCTCCAACACCAGCTTCTTCAGCCCCACTGAACCCAATGATGGGTTCATCCGATTTTTTGGCTGAACAGAAGCCAAAAGGTGACGATTCGTTGCTGGTGCATTCCCTAAACAAGGGACAAAGCCTCAGTGTAGGCCACTTTCTGCAAAAGCCTCCCACAAAATAGAGAGCCAGATCCACCACAAGTTCATTACTCTGTTTACCCAAAGGCAGAAGTGTTGACTTACACAAGGTGATGGCCAAAGTCCAACACCTATTCCCAGGGCACAGGCTCATTTAGGTGTTCAGAGTGCTCCCAAAAATAAGCACTTCATGGTAAGTGTTTGCAGAGTGAGGCACTATTTACTTATTTTCTGACACCAGAAAATCCCCCTCTCAGTGTGCCAGTCCACATTCTCACACATTTTGCCACACTTTATCTTCTAAGACTATGTCAGCCAGGTGCACACCATGACCAGAGCTGGCTTCCAAAGTGATCTTTCTAAGGGAAAGTTTGCAGTTTTGAAAGAACCAAAAATCCACATCAAAGTGACGAGTGGAGGTTTCAAAGCTGGATATGGAAAGGAAAATTCAAGCCACTGTGAATTACTGACATGCTTCGGATAGAAGTGCAGGGAAGCGCAAGCACAGACACCTCCAGCTCAGCTATGGCCTCTGCTGCCACGGAGATGTGCCCAGCATGGGGAGCTGCAAGGGCACCGTGGGGCTGCAGGAGGGTCACACCAGCAGCAGTGACAACGTCTGGGACCACTCCAGCCCAGACAGCCCACGGGGTGGACAGCAGAGAGGGAACAGTGAGGAGCCAGGCTGGTTTTGATGGAAATCTGCTTCGCTGTCCAGTTTTGAAATCATTTGGAAGATGTGTCAGAACAGGCCTGTTCTTTTGAAATGTCTCAGTGCCAACAAGTGCGTTTTTAACAGAAGAAATGTTTCAGCACAAAAGCTTTGACCAGATTCACAGAGGAGCACAGTCTGTTAAACGTCCTCCTCAGCAGTCAGTCTATAGGGTATGAGTCTGCTTTAGCCAGAAAAATAAAAGCCCAGTTTCTTAATTTGTGCTGTCACAGCTCAGACCTTGTACCTTAAGAGGTCAGCCTCCAGCATTTAGCCAAGACATCAATGTGTAACGAGACCTCTGCTGATCACTGAAATCCAGGTACAAGCCTGATCCAAAGTTCAGAGAAGATGGCAGGAGGTTTTCCATCAGCCTCAGTGTACTCAAAGACCTTAATGAAGAGCGTGGATGTTCCCAGACAGTTTTCACACATTCATGACTGTTTTTCCACCCACTAAAAGGACTGATTTTATCTTGTATTGCTTGAGTCCAACCATGAGATGTACTGATTGGAAAAATCTCAATGCATGAAAGAGGAACATCTGCTAAACAGGGAAAAAGGATTCTGACCTGACTCAACCCCTTCTACTTCGGTGGTGAAAAGGGGATATCATGCCTTCATTGCTTGCCAGTATTGAATTCCCAAAGCAAAGGAATATTTTCTACTGCCATAAGACCCCCAGAGGCATTTCCTAATGCTAACCTTACCTCCTTCCCTGCAAGGCAGAGAAGGAGGGAGACATGTCTGTTAGGGTGTTTGAGGATACAATCTCCATTTTGTCACCAAAACCTCAGTGGTAAAGATCCCCTTAGCAGCTGTTTCAAATCAAAGCAGCAGAACAGCATCTAACTCACATGGGGAAAGGATGGCTGGGAAATCGGGGAGTCAGTCTTCTACCAAGCAGATCCTGGAGTAGAAAAGAAATTGTTCTTCTGCATCTAGAGTCCTTCTACCAGCATCTACCCTCAGGAAAGACAGCAACACTGAACAAAAATAACATAGAGTAACAGACACGGATAATTTAATAACCCTAGAGGACGAGAGATTTAAGCTCTTGGACCAGCAGTGAAAGCAAGCTGCAAAGTCAAAGCCTTTCTCCTTGGCAAGTGCCCAACAAGCAGCTATTTCTGATTTGCACACGCAAAGTGTGTTTATATCTTTCATGCAAATTCCTATGCAAAAGAGGGGCTGCACAGCAAATATTACTCCTCGCCGCTTTCCCCCGTTGTCCCTGCTGGAGAGCACAGAGCGTGCTTGAGAGATCTTGTCCAGCCCCACTGGGAAGCTTTGACAAGAACCCTTTTCTAGCACATGGTCCTAAGTGGTATCAAAAATAGTAATTCAGCCATCTCTAAGCAAACAAAACCAGAGTCTGTAAGAGACAAGAAGCTGCCAACTCTGAAGTGATGCATGTAACATTTTTCTTTCAGGAAGAAGGGATGTTTTCTCTTTCATCTGTTTTCTGTTTGTTCGTTTGGTTTCATTCATTTACAAGAGTCTCCATTTAACCAAAGGGGAAAAAGTTGATGTTTATTTACATCCTCTCTGCATAATAAGGCTCTGGCCGTTACACACTTGTAGTCTCACTTAAATCAATGGGATTACTTGCCTGAGGAAAGTCAAATAAGTACCCAAGTCCTTGAAGGAGCAGGGCATAAAATAGCTGCCTATTGCAGTAACACAAACAATCATATTCAGCAGTTTTCGCCTTTTTCCTCATTTAACTCATAAATTTGTGTTCTGTTTTGTTGTTAAATTAACACAAAGTTATCACTGGAGTTAAGGAGGCAGCACCAGTCTGATTTCCACGTTGCCTGACATGCAGCCCTTTGTTATAATCATCACAATAATATTAAATAAAAGATAAGGACTGCTGTCAAAAAGTTAATCATCAAAAGCTGGAAATCACATAGTGAATCTGTCAGTCGTCTGAACTGGACGGGGTCATGAAAATGAAAGGGAAAGAACGTGCAGTCCGCGGACGATGCTTACATGTTAATAAAAACCAGCCAGGCAAAAACATATATGCACAAGACTGAGCAATTTGTCACCCTGGGCTATCATGGCTGTTCCCCTGCCTATTGTAACAATGCCAGCATTCAAAATAGTCAGAAAGGAGCTTACAGAAGCTGAATGCCAGCACATGTGTTTTTCCAGCTGGAGCAGAGTCCTGGACCAGCTTCTGAATTCTAGTTTAAGTTTCTTACTCGCTCTCTCAAACAGGAAAAACACATAATGCAAAGACTGAAAGCCCTAAAATAAAAATGTTGAAGAGAAACTAATGCTGGAAAGAGTCCTAAAAACATAGCTGCGAATTTGGAAGTGTTAACCATCCCCCCGCTGCACACATACCTTCCTCTCCACAGAGCCCCGCCGAGGCTCGCCTGCCCGCATCTCGGGAGCCCGGGCACCGCAGACCCCGGCACCGCAGACCCCGGCACCCACCCTGCCTCGCACCCACCGCCCAGCACACCCTACCAGGGCTCTCAGGATGGGAAGGGCTTTCTAGGTTTGCCTCAGCCTGATGTTGAGCATTGTACCTCCGAAAACATTCAAATGCTTCGATCTTTTCACTGTTTTGGTCTTGCAATATTAATAGAGCTTCCCCCTCAGCCCCCTGCCTTCTTCAGAAGGAATAGTTCAATGCTCTGCAAGTGCTTGTTTAAAAAAAAAAATAGTTTGAAACCCTCTCCAAACTTTACAGTCATCTACTCCAGGCATAATCATTTCAAACTCTGCAGCACTTCACATTTGGTTAAAACCACTTCAGTTTAGAAGTGATTAGAGGTTGAAGATTTGCAGTTTAAAATTTAAATTAAACTGTTTAAAATTATTGGAATACTTCACACATTTAAAGCAAATAATTTTTTTCTTTATTTATTTATCTTGCCTTCCCAGTAGTTCTGGATTTTCAGTAGCAAACTGCAGAGCAGAGGCAGCTATTAAAGAATCAGGAGGGACCAGAAGTCAGATTTAGGTTTTCAAATCCCAGCAACTTACAGAAAAGAAAGCTGTGAAGAGGACTGTGTTTCCACAGTGGCAAGGACAGCAAAAATATCTGTGGATACATAGAGACGAGCATGGGAATGGATAATAATAGTGTATGGTTTAAGGCTTGTGCTAAAATATTACTTCAGACCGTTTGCAGCCAAATTCCTTTATTTATAAAAAGCCTATACCAGAGGCAAACAAGCACACTATAGTCTTTATATTATTTCATTTTAGCTCTATAAGATTTCATATTTTAGTTAAACAAATTAACGGAAGGACAGCAACAATAAATCCGCCTCTCCAAATGAATGTATCTTTTTCTTCCTTTCCCAAAGATAGAAAAAAACATCCCCAAACTTATCACTCCTACAAATTTACATGGCACAACATGTTATCTGTATTTGACCTGTAAACTAAACTGCTACCTGTTTCATAGAAATTAATCCCGAGTTCCTCCTAATAAGCACTAACATCTGTGTCAAATCGCAGCTCCCGATTCAGAATAAGAATCGCACAGTGCGCACACGTACACAAACCAGAGCTGGACCGAGACATTACATCGAGCACAGCCTTCTGCTTTCAGCTCGAAAGGTCTGACAAAGCAAGCCGAAAAAATAAAATATTTCCTAGTTTACATCACTCCTAAACCCAGGCAACCCCAACTCTCGGATGCGCTGGGGGGGGACGAGAGGAGAGCAGCTTCTCAGTTCGAAAACAAATCCCTGTCCCCGTTTGCCATCCCCTGAGGCGCGGTGGAGGGCGCGGGGCGGCAGCGGGGGGACCCTTCAGGGGGCAGTGGGGGGCACGGGCGGGCAGGGCCGGCAGCGGTGGGCGGGACGCGGGCAGAGCCGCCAGCGGGGGGACCCTCCGAGGCGGGGTGGGGGACGCGGGCGAGCAGAACCGGCTGCCCGCGGCCGCGCTGCGGGCTCCCCCCGGCCCCGCTCCCCCCGCTCCTCTGCAGAGCCGGCGGGGTGGCACACGCCTTTGGGTCCCTGTGAACGGGAAGCTTGGGCTTGTTTTGTTTCTTCCTCCAGGAACGGAGGTGGACAAGAGGATGGCCCTCATATGTAATTCTTTAAGTGCTCCTAAAAATATGTTTATACACACATCACCGGCTTTCATCGTTGTTCCTCTGGCTTCAAAGATCAGTAAAGGGTCACTTACAGTTAGTTTTCTATGGTGCTTGGACTCCTTAATATTGCCACAGGAAAAGTAAAGAGACATGAAAGTGAAAATAAAACCCAAGACATATAGCATCACGTTTAACAAACCCATCAAAAGCACTTTTCATCCTCCCTTACATATCCTTCCTATTATAATTAGCTAACAAACCACATTTGTTTATTGGGTTCATCTACAGTTACGTATGTATGTAAGACATTAGATATACAGTTTGTATTAAGCTCCTGTATCAGTTCTTCATAGATGGGAATCCCCATGTAAAACCAAAAAAGAAGAAAAAAAAAAAGTGGGCAGAAAGAAAAATGAAAAAAAAATTGTTTTCTTTTCAAGTACCCACAAGTAATACTCAACACTTGTACATTAGGTATTCAAATCTTTCATGATCTTTATATTAAAACTTCCCACTTGCCACATGCCTTTTTAAGCAGTACTAGTCTTTGACACACACACTGAAATCTACCCAGTGTGTTAAAGTTATTGAACTGTCGTGAGCTTCCTGACAACAGTGCTCTGCTAATGCCAGTTTTGATTCCACTGACATTAATCTTGGTAGGGCTGAGATGCTGTTAATACTCACTTCCTAAGCGAGGTAACCCCTTCAAAGGCTGACACACACCACCTCGCCTTGTTCATCAAATATATAATCTTACTAAATGCTGTAATCTTAAATCCCAACCTAGAGTAACTAGCAGTGCTTACATTATCATTTCTCTGTTAAGTTCATCTAAAGGAAAAAATTACCTATTAAAGAATTGCAGATTTCATAAACTACACAATCAGAACTTACGACCAACACCTTCTCCATGTACTGCACCAAATTGCTTATTAAGCTTTAACATTCATACAATCTAGGATTATTTCTGCCTTTTTGCTGGTCCATCCACCCTTCCATGCACACAATATGAATCTTCCAGAAGGTCCCATTGAAATTTTAAAGAGATCTTTTTTTCCCATTTGACAACTTTACATCCTGAAATTAAAAAAGGGGAATGTGGTTATAGCATATGATGTAGAAGGAATTATAAAAATGGCCCTTCATTGCCAGTGCTACTCAATGACAGCTCATTTTCTTGTACCAATAGGAAGAACAAGATTAGAAGTGACTCTAATTCTTACCCAGACTTCAGGCCGGTGAAAGTCAAGTGAAAGAAATAAGGCTCTCAGTCTCTGGAGGGCAAGGGTACCAGTCACTTATTTCTTATGAACACTTGCTGACATGTGCACTAAGCATAATAATAATAATTTTATTTATAAAGTGCTCACCCACTGAAGTGCTTGGGGCATTGTACAATATCATAAAAGCAATTTAAAATACATTTTAAAATATAGGAAATAATGGACCACCCTCTAATAATAATAATTTTTATTTAGAAAATTATGACAAGAACATGGGCCTAATGTTAGGCACTCCCATCAGCTACAGCAGAGAAGAAAGAAAAAAGGAGAAATAAGGGAAGACAAGGAGAGGAGAGGAGAGGAGAGGAGAGGAGAGGAGAGGAGAGGAGAGGAGAGGAGAGGAGAGGAGAGGAGAGGAGAGGAGAGGAGAGGAGAGGAGAGGAGAGGAGAGGAGAGGAGAGGAGAGGAGAGGAGAGGAGAAAGAGAGAGAGAGAGAAAGGAAGGAAGAGAGAGAGGAAAGGAGGAAGGGAGGAAGGAAGGGAGGGAGGAAGGGAGGGAGGGAGGAAGGAAGAGAGAAAGAAAGAAAGAGAGAGAGAAAGAGAGAAAGAGAGAAGGAAGGAGGGAAGGAAGGAAGGAAGGAAGGAAGGAAGGAAGGAAGGAAGGAAGGAAGGAAGGAAGGAAGGAAGGAAGGAAGGAAGGAAGGAAGGAAGGAAGGAAGGAAGGAAGGAAGGAAGGAAGGAAGGGAAAGAAAGAAAGGAAGAAAGAAAGAAAGAAAGGAAGAAAGAAAGGAAGAAAGGAAGAAAGAAAGGAAGAAAGGAAGAAAGAGAGAAAGAGAGAAAGAGAGAAAGAAAGAGAGAAAGAAAGAAAGAAAGAAAGAAAGAAAGAAAGAAAGAAAGAAAGAAAGAAAGAAAGAAAGAAAGAAAGAAAGAAAGAAAGAAAAGAAAAGAAAAAATATGTTCTGATTTTGATTTAAAGTTTTAAGGCTCCTAAAGCATCTGGGTTTAAAAAAATCACACAATTTAAGTAAAGCTCTTTTCCTATGTATAACAAAAATCATAAGGGAATAATATGACTAACAGATTGCATTCAGGTAGTTAATTCTCAGCTCCTGTTAGCTGGCATTGATGCTTTAATTTTCCAGACTAGCTTGAATTACTTAATTTTCTATCTTTTGCTGTTGTGATATTCTTGATGTTAATGCAGGAGCAGTTGGGTATTATTTTTTCCTTTCATATATTTTATGTATGTAAAGTTTTTAATTAATGTTTATTTAAGGATAAAAAGAAGAGGTTTTGCACCACGGGAATGACCAAATTTATCACACATTCTAATCTACTAGTGTCAGCAAAGTTACCCTGGGGATACATTTGGCTCTATGTATCACACTATCATATAGAATTCCAATAATGGGCATCTCCTGGGTAATAAGAGATAGAAAGCAGAAAGAGAGCTGGGAAGTTTCGAGTGGGATACTAGAAGGTGTTTTGACAGCGCCTGGCACTGGACAGCTTCTCCTCACACTGCTGCAGAAGGGACAGAGACCCTGGTGCACCTGCAGCTCCGTCCTGAGCGAGACCCCCGGCAGAACCATGGGCTGCAGCACTGCCAGCAACACAGGGCTCTGCACACAGTGGTGCAAAACTGGAATTTTCCTTTTCGGCCATGAAGATGGCCACCGTGATTGTCACACATCCAGATGGATTCTGCAAAGGCGGCTCAGAACCATCAAAAATTATGGCTAAGTAAGACTGGGAAGGTCAGACAGAAAGACTTCCTTGATAGGCACAATCAGAGAGCATAGATCAGGTCTCTAATTAGGGCTCTACTAATTATTTTGAAAGGATGTATGTGCTTAACAAGAAACTTCCGCTGAGTGTCCTTGTACACTTCATATTTCCTGTGCCATCAGTGTTTTTGCACCCACACTTAGAGGTTAAGACTTTCAGGGAAGACTCAAAATAGATTCATTTCAATAGAAGCTGCTGAATAACTCCCTAAATTTGCTTTCAAAATTTCAGCAGTGCCAAGGAACCCATCTAGTCAGTCTGTATGCTTCCAAGAGAAAGGATTATAGCTTTACTTATATTTTGGACAACCCAGAGCAACTCTTCGTACTTAGCAAATACAGACACATTCAAATAGGACTGACTGGTCTCACATTCTCAAATGTGCATATGCACCGAACAGGCAGACAGTTCTGCTCAGGAATAGAACTGAAATTATTATAAGCAACTCACTACTTGATTTTTTAAGCCTTTTTCTGTGCTAGTTGCACTTTTTCACTGAGTAGAGTTACTTTGGTCTTTCAATTGTGTTTTCCTCATTGAATTTCCTCATTGCACGCTCCTTTGCATGTTTCATTGCTCAGCATTATCATTCATTAATGTTTCAGCTGCTTTCTTTTGTGTGCTGCCCTTCTGTTAACATCAAGTTTCTTTGCTAGTCAAATAAGTTATCCCACTCCTTTTATAATGCCGTGGTCTCAGCTTTAAAAAAAAAAGGCAGTAGGATACAAAATCTTCAAATGGCTTATTAGAATTCAGTATGACTGGCAAGTGTCATTTAAAAAAGAGATACTGCACCTTTAATAAATTTAATCCACGTCTGATTACAGAGGAAGAAAGCTCTTTTTTAATCTTGCAGGGCTGGAATATTGCAATAACTGTTCCATCTGATTTTAAAAATAAGATTTGCTAAAGGTCAACGTATCTCCTGGCCACATATGCAGCAACATTGAAATTTCCTTGGCCAGGGAATAAAAAGATTCTATCATTAAAAATAAAAGTGCAAGGACATCTTGCAAGCCCATAGGGTTTTTAGAAAGAGAAGGAGACATTTCGTTATCAGCTAGCAATCATAAGATTTTTAAGCAATATCTCTAATCTGCTTCTCTTCCCCCCACCCCTGGTCTCCACAACCCCCCTTTCCTTTTCACATCAAGGTCTTTTTATCTTCCAATTTTGCATCTAAAGATGAGGTGAATGCCATTAGCTCAATTCAACCTCAAGTGTAGTCAGATGTGCCTGTGATTTCTGAAAAGCACTGTCTAAGGTCACATTAAAATGTATAAGAGCTTTTCTGTTCCTGAGAAGGGGCTTATTATCCATCCATGGTGTAAGGGAGTAATGTCAGTGGCCATAGACGAGGGTGAAAACAAAAGAGATATCAGGGTTTCAGGCTTTTGTCAGAGACCTCTCTGCCTCCCTTTTATGGCTGTCTGAAGCTCTACAGATAGCACCACAGACTGTAAACTTGGGCAGCTCTGGGGGAGAGAAAAACAAGTTCAACAGGCTCAGACTCTCCTTCCCTGAACCCTCGTCTTTGAACACTTAACTCTTTCCACAAAACTCAAACCCGAGAGCACCACTCTGCACACACCCAGGGGTTTTGCTCCACACGTTTCCCGGTTGGGAACGCCACCGCGGTGGTGGCCACCAGAGCCCCCATCCTGCCGGGGACAGCAGCACCCGCTTTGCTTTGAACACACCAGTGTCCTCGGAAACCAAATCTGGTAAACGCTCCTTGGGCTGAGAGTCAGGACAAGATCAGAGCTGCCAAATTTGGCAGCAACTTGCAGTGCTTTTTTTTTTCTTTAATTTAAAAAGGGCTGTCAAGAAAAGTTGATGAGTGTTTACCTGGGCATGATGTCCGTATTTTCCAGCAACTGAATTAAGGAGCTGTCACTCAGGGATAACGCAAGTCATCAGTAAAAAATATTACAGTATCAACACTTTCTGTTTTCCTTCTTCTTAAAAAGATTTTTAACAGTTAAAAGGAAAATTCCGTCACAGTGGGGTTTCAAAAACAGATATTCATGGCCTGTTTTAAAACCTGTCTCAAATGTAATTGTATATTTTAGACTCGATTCCCATCTCAGACCTTTGCAAGTGATGTTATAGCTTTAAGCACCTTGTAGATATCCCTTCAGGGCCATGTGCATGGCTGACTTGCAGCAGTCTGATGTCTTGAAGAGACTGCAGGCATGCTCTTTCTACTGTACAACTCTGCACTGAACTCCTATGACCTGGTACAGAAGATATGCTCTCTTGGTGATCTACTGCTGAAGCTGCAGGTAGGCCTTTTCTGGAAAAACAAGGGATTATTTCCACAACTTCAACAGCCATTTCCCCTAAGGAATGGGCAAACTAAAAGCATGAGACAGGTTTTTTCTTCTTTTTCTTTTTCTTTTTTTTTTTTTCAAAAAGGCCGTCTGATTCATCTCCTCTCCGAAGCACATTAAACACAATCTAATTTATAAAGGGTGGGCCAAATGTATTCAGGGCATAATACTTCTGAATGTTACACTAGGAGTTAATCTGACCCATAATTTTCCAGCTTGGTAAATTTTCCCATCTTGCAACAGTGATGCCAGTTAAGTGACTCACTGTGATGAGATAATGTAGTGACTTAATTACCATTGTGAACAATGAAGTTACCGTGCAGTTTGTGTACCCTAAAATGGCATGCAAGCCAGTAAAGGTAATTCCTGACTTTAGTGTGTACCAATGAGCTTATCAGAAGGAATAATAGATTGATATTTCTCTTTCTTTGTGAGTAGGGTTGCTAGTTTCTGCAATATTTTTTCATGGTACTGCATATTTTCAAACCTTGCCTCTGAACTCATTAGCTTTTTCCCATGAAAGCAACTGTCTGTGAAAAGGGAGCTGAGGCATGTTTGCAAACTCCGGGCAGCAACACAGCTCTGAGATGCAGTCGGCACAATCATTGTGGCATGCAAAGATAATTGCTCGTGCAAAGGAAGTTTTGACGTCTCTGAGATGCTTTTTGCCTGGTAGACTACATGAGTTTGAGTACAAATCACTGTTTCTATATGTCGACAGCACAGCTGACACATACAGGTGATCCCAGTATAGGTTTCATCTATCTATTCCAAGTATAAATTGCAATGAATGTTCAACATTCTGGACTTCTAGCTCAGGCAAGGCAAAAACCCTCCTCAAGTTGCCCTGCTCAAGATGATCTCCAAAGCCAGGCCAGCTCTAAGCACAGCAGAGACAGAGCAAGTTCTTCTAATCCTTGTGGAAATACAACATTGTGTTGCCTTTGTCCCTTCTTGAGAAAAAATTGCCATCAGTTGGACAACTCCTGTTCCTGGTCTCATGTGGCAATAGATCTAAAAAATAAAGCTCTTAGTTACATCACTTATATTTACCTTATTTGTCATTTGGTTACGTCAGTGTTGTCACTTTCCATCAAGCCCATGGAGCACAGGCAGCAGATGGCCCAGCTCTTCAGCCTTTCCCATGGCCTCATGAATGTCTAGAGGCCATCCCTTGACCTGGGTACGAAGCACACCTGGTGCCTCTCACAGGACTGGAAACGCTTCCTCTGCAGACTCCAGGCAGCCTGGGATCAGAAGGATGAGTTAAACACAGAACTTCAAATATAGTCAAAGTTGCAGCAGGCTACTTGGTTAGTTTCCATACCCCACATGCCAAATACATCCTCTAAATTACTTCCTTATTTGTCATTTATGTACTTTTGAATTTTAATGAATAGTTCTCTCGTTCTTTGCCAAACTCCTATATTCATAGAAAGCTGGCATTTCACAAATATCAAAGAGTGCTGCTAAGTGAACCAACCTCACAAAAACTCAGGAATCATCATTCAAATTCCCTGTTAAAACAGGAAAGCAGCTAACTGACATTTATCTGTTAAAATACAAATAATATTTCTGCTTATCCCTTCAGTGATCCTACACAGCCCAAGAATGTTTCCCGGAGTGCTGGGGCTGTAATTTTATTATGATGCCGTGAGCTCGGCCTTCAAAATCTGCAGCGATTTGAATCAAATTGGACTTTCAGCTTTCTGCTGTTCTTTTTAATAGGAAGGATCATAAAGAAATTGACCCCTCTTTTTTTTGGCAGCCATTTGACAGTGGATCATCTTTCTTTTAATAACCCACATTGCTGTTTCCACAGTAATACTGCAGTATTTCCACAGTAATACTGCAGAGCATGGACATTAGCATACTGATAACTGAAGAAATGTGAAACGTTTGTTTCATATTCATCTAGTTTTGTTCTGGTTATTTATTTCTTTAGAAGGGAGGTGTGTGTGTTGTTTTTTTTTTTTTTTCTGATAAGCAATCTCTGACTTAAGGAACAGCTATAATTTTGTTTAGGGAAGATGAAAGACCTCCTCAGAGATCAAGGAAAAGAAACAGGGAAAGAAATGAAGCTGAAATCAACCCAGGTGATTTTTTCTCAGAGTCTTCCAATAAAATGCACTGACAAAGAAAAGTGAAGACAGATATGAGACACCAATCACTATAGTCTCCCACAGCACAAAGATTTTAGAATCTAAGGGTATTCAGCCATCTTCTGTGACGAGAGATGGCTTCTTTGCTTAGATGGTCTCTGGTAAAACAGATACAGTGACAACTTCTCAGGTACAAAATTGGTTTGTTATGTGGGTTTAAAAAGAAGCTGAAATGAAAAGCTTTTACTTAACCCAAGGAATCCAGAGTGTGCTTTCAACACACAAAATAAGACAGAAGTTGAGGCTCTGAAATAGAAGATGAATAATAAAAGTACTAAAGTCATAAAGTGGCTTTATGTGAATGGAAATTCTGCATGGGAAACAAGCAAGAATAACTAGAAGTATCATTAAAGAATTGAAAGTATGAGTGCAAGTGAAACCTTGTAAAATAATTCTCATAACCAGAATATCAGTACAGACAGGTTCAATTTATATAGAAGAGATACAACGGGAAGAGACAGAGGAGGGATGGTTTTGTATGTGAAAAACATCTCCAATGCCAGCAGACGACAATATGAAAATGGAGAATAAGGTAGTGAAATTCTTGGATAAAGACAAAAGGAATGAAAATCAAAGGAGAATCTACAGGAGGTAAATGCTATAGATCACCAAGACTGGAGGAAAGCAAGAATAGTAATTCTTGGACCAGCTCTCAAGATACTTGTAACCACAGGATACTCTCCCCATCGGAGAGTTTAATTTCCCAGATATTTGCTGTGCAGCTAAAGCAAGATACAGGTTACATCAAAGAGATTTTTAAATTGTGTGGGAGACAGCTTCATAATCCTGACAGGAGAGATTCCAACCAGTGGAAAAGTCAACCTGGAAGTAATTCTTCCTCAGAGGCTTGAATTAATCATGTAGAAGCGACCAGTAAACAAACTTAGAACCAGTTAACTATCATCTTCTTGCCCTGGGAGGAAAGGATTCATGGTAAGGTATACATTTTAAGAAGCCATATTCTGGGTAGGAATGTTAATTTAAACCCAATCCTCTTGCCTTCAAATCAGTGACAAGGCAACCACTGATTTTGTTCTTTGATGCTGTCCTCGTCTTCATATTGACATTGCTTCACATTGAGGTAAGAATTTGCAGCACACCAGCAATTCTGCACAAAAGAGAGAGAGATTCACCTATGAGATATTACAGAGACACCATCTGAGACACCAGCCCCGAGTGCCAAATCACACTGCTTAGTCAAGAGAGAGACATCTCTCCAGGGTGTTTCAATCCACCTAAGATCTGATTGCCCTCTGGATACAACTAGGCTTCTATGTGAAGCACCTTAGGCACCTACCGTTAGGGAGATTTCATCCCCTGTTCGATCTTCACGTGGATGCTGTTATGCTCCCACTAAGAATATCTTTAAGTGAAGCAGCTTACTCTGACAGCATCCATATGGAGAGCAGGTAGGAAGTAGTTTCAGTGTTGCATACTGTATGCTACTTTTCCTACCTAAAGAAGACTGACGGATGTATTAAAATTCATCTGCGAGAAAGCAAGCTGTGAAATATCAAAGGACTTGAGAAGTGATTGTTTTAAGGGTCCACACGTAGCTCTCGGCCGTTGTTTGACCACAGAATGGTGGTCTGGGTGATACCGATACCATTTTTGCTTGAGAATTTAGAATGCTCTCAGGAAAGTGGGCTGAGGCAGGACAGTAGCTTCTCTTGACAAGTTCCTTCCATCTCTTTTCCTGAGACAGGTTGCTTCCCTGTCTTCTTCCCAGTAGATTCACTCATACAATTTCCCCCCATTTAAATTAATCTTTCTTTACTCAGAAAGAGTGAACAGAACTGCATTGTACATCCTATTCCAGAGATCCTTCTCATGCCAGATGCAGTATTGATAATATTTTGCTATTTTACTAGGTATGTCTTACCTGGGATTTCATTTGCCTTTTTCACGGCCACATCATTGCCAATGGCTCAGGCAGATCTGTGTGTTAGTCTGCAAATGTCTGAGATGTAGACATTTGTCTTCTGTCTAAATGAGTCTCCTTTTTATGGCAGAAATTCTTGTTATTGTGTCCTAGGTGGAGTACTTTGCGCTTCGTATGACTAAATTTAAACCAATTTCTAGTACTAATATTCTCCAGATTGTTTGTATTTCTCCTTCTCCTGGCTTTTGGAAGCATAGAGCCAGTTATACAGAGATGATGGAAACTCTCATGGTTTCTTGTAGCATGAAATCTGGGGCTAGCAGCAAAGCCCAGAACACAGAGAAAAATCTTCAGACTGTGTAAATCAACAAAGCTCCTTTGACTGAGTTTTCACAAGGATATGGCTGCAAATCTCTAGCATGTGTTCAAAAAATGTCGCCCAGTTAATGTGTAAGAAAATCCAAGTGCTATTGTTATTTTGAAGACTTAAGATTATTATTCACTAAATGCACTGGGACAAGAGAAATATTATAAAGAATAAGCAAACCAAGAAAAAAAAAAGAACACATTTAAAATTAACTTGAAGATTTTAATCTTAATATAGAAAATAATTTTTCGACCATACATTTGAGATGTTAATAATTTTTCCCTTATGCAGGCTAACTTGAAAAGAATACAAATGTCATAATCTGGATTAAAACCATGCCTACTCAATCTGAGATATACATCTCATAATCAGGAACATCCAAGTCCCCCTTTCACAGGCACTGCTATATTCCCCAGGGGTTTTCCATACTGAAGTTAACTTATGCGGGTAGAAGATTTAGACACAGTGAGACTTGGAGCACCAACACGTAGGACAGGAATCTGCATACCTGAAAAATGGATTAACTCATTTTAAAACTGATTTTGCTAGATGCACACTGTCTCTTAAGAGTTGTCTCCTACACCTCCTGGGTTCTCAGAGCTCTCTGTGAGTTCAAAGTTGCAGCTCCTTAGTGGATAATCACCAAGGCAGCTTGTGATAAGCATCATGCACAGTGATGGAAGCAGTTCAGAGTTTCTGAAGGTAAGGTAAATAGGCTTCCATTAATTGCAAAGAGCAGTCTCTAATTACTTTTCTAGCCTGGACTAGCCTATTCTAATATATATCATAATTCAGAATGCAGTGTACTAACTAACGTCTACAGAATTTTCATTACAAAGGGTGAAGAGCTAACTCTTTTTGGAACCAAAGATATTTATGACATTAATTTTAACAAGGTCAAGAATTCACCACAGATAGATAAAGTTATTCCTGACTGGCACTCAGTGCTTTTGTGAGCAAGGGCAAGTCACTTCTCCAGGCAGCCGTGGTCTTTCCCACAGCTTGTTTTTATACTCAAACTGCATTAGCACAGGGACTGTCTCCCAGATTTGTTTGACTGGACCTAAGATGGTGGGAAGAGCAGCACACAAAAGGTCTCGAAGTGGTAAAAAAAAAACTAATAAAAATGATAAAATAAATCTAGTATAAGATTTCTAAACACCAGACACGTAAGAACACAAACCCCATCCTGGTTTAGATGACAATCTGCCCAGACTGTGCCCAGTGATGCATGTTTGGAGAAGCATCAGGGATGCTCCAGAAGCTCCAGGCTGGGCCTTGTCTCCAGTTTACCTTCCCGGCTTCCCTCAACCAGTTTTAAAGACCCTGTGAAACAGTTTACTTCTGAAACATATGGTTTAACAACCACCACTGGACTTCAATGAATATGTCTAATTCTTTTCTTAACTCATTTTTACTTTTCACTTCCACTATATCCTATTCTCTGTTTTGATTATGCACTGCACAAAAAAGGAAAGTTTTATTTGTTTTAAACCTAATAATTCCACTGGATTGTGAACAACAGAGTCTAATCCCTCCCTAATCACATTCTCTGCAAGATTAATTATAGACTTCTGTCATATCCCCTCAGTTCTTTTCCAAGCAAAAACTTCCAACTCTTTCCTTTTCCATTCCACAGAGTATGGAAGGCATTCTTGCAGCGGGTAAAACACATGACATTTCTCACTACCGCTTCCAGGTACCTTTGTTCCTTTTGAGACAGGATAACCATAACTGCATTCAGTATTTAAGACACAGATATGTCATGAACATGCATGGTAATATGATAATAATGCTTTTGATTTTTTCCTCTACTGTTTACCTAATTGTTCCTAATATTCCTTTTGTCTTACTTGAACTGATCCTTTTGAACAACTCTCACAAATGATTTAAATATTTCTGGTTGCCTATGCCATCCTGTCCATAGATATATGGACACCAACAGACAAGGATTTCAGGGGGGATTCCTTCTTTATACAACTACTTTGCAGTTACCACCACTGAATTTCATTTGCCCACTTAAAACACAGTCTCTCTGGATCCTGGGATACTTCAATCAAAGCTACTAATTGAATGCTGCTCAAAAGTTAATTTTGGCAGATAAAACTTTTAATAATTTTCCTTTATAATAATTGATATTATTGTAACCAACTCAACTTCAAGTCATTCAGCAGTCTGACAAGGTTTCAGAGTCTCACTGGAGTTCCCGTTGAAAATGCAAAGTAATATTGATGGAACAATAGATCATACTGATGTAATCTTATAGGAGCAGACAGCATACAAGAAGACACAGTTGATGCTCCATGTGGCAATTACAGAACTTAGCTGCAGCACTTCAGTTGAATACTTGTACCATCTCCTAATTAAATGATTCCACTTCACAGGACAGCCATATAGTCCTCTGATAGAGTAAATTCCTTCATCTTAGCAAAGTTTTTTCCTTTTCTTCTTTTCCTTTTGGTCTTAGATGATCCCTCTGCTTCTACATCTATCATAAGGTAAGAAATAAAGAATGGAAAACAATTCTGAAGAACAAGTAACATAAGATGTTATGGAACTCAGCATGCCTGTGGTGCATGTATTTTCAAAAAAAGGACACCAAGATATCCTTAATTAATTATATCGAGTACCTCAGCCTTCTCTGTATCCCTGGTAACCAGGTCTCTGATATCTTTCTGGAGAGGGCCCACATTTTCCCTAGTCTTCCTTTTAGCACCAGCGTAACTCTAGAATCTTTTCTTATTGCCCTTCACATCCCTGGCCAGATTTATTTCTACCAGGGCTTCAGCTTTCCTAACTTGATCCCTGGCTGCTCATACAATTTCTCTGTATTCCTCCCAGGCTACCTGTCCTTGCTTCCACCCTGTCTAGGCTTCCTTTTTGTGTTTGAATTTGTCCAAGAGATCTTTGTTCATCCATGCAGGCCTCCTGGCATTTTTGCCTGACTTCCTCTTAGTTGGGATGCATCACTCCACATCTTGGAGGAGCTGATCATTGAATATTAACCAGCTTTCTTGGGCTCCCCTTCCCTGCAGGGCTTTATCCCATAGTACTCTAGCAGGCAGATCCCTGAAGAGGCCAAAGTCTGCTCTCCTGAAGTCCAGGGTAGTGAGCTTGTTGTGCAATCTCCTTGCTGCCCTAGGGATCTTGAACTCCACCATTTCATGGTCACTGCAGCCAAGGATGCTCTTGAGTTTCACATTCTCCATCAGTCTCTCCTTGTTGGTGAGAACAAGGTCCAGCATAGCACCTCTCCTCGTTGGCTCCTCTATCACTTGGAGAAGGAAGTTAATTGCTAATATGCTAAATTTTTCCTGCTTCTGAATAAAGAAAGCTTCCATTATTTTCCGAAAATTAATATATATATATACATGTATATATAAAACTGAAGGAGAATATTCTCCCAGCACTGAGCCAAGGAAGGACTCATTTAGCATGGAAAAGCAGGAGCCTGCTGCCATCCCTCCATTGCACAGGCTATCAGCCAAAGAGCACCACACAGCTGCAGTTTTACAGAAGGATTTTTGGAGTTCTGTGGCAATACGAAAAAAAAAAAGTTTTCTACTTGTACTCTCAAGACAACTAGAGTTTTTTTGACATTTTATATTTATAAAGAAATATTCTGAGCTAACATATAAATACATTATTTTTAAAAATACAGATATAATAACATATACGTAAAATATACCGTTATGCTTTTATAGATATGAATAAGTATACAGGTATTCTATAAGGCCTATATAAAAATGTAGGGAAATTATCTACTGCAATGTCAGGCACTAAAGGAGTTATGCTCATGATGTCCTGTTAGTTAATAATTTTATATGGAACACATCAGATAGGCAGCTAGTGGAAACACATGAAGAGATCATAGTTCTTAATTTATTTGGAAACTACCAACACATATGACATCCCTTCACTCTTAGACCGATACTTTACCATGAAAAAGGTGTGAGCCAAATTCACCGCTTCTGAAACATCACTGAATTGGATAATGTGTGAATTGCTGTACCTTTTACTATGCTTACACATCACACAAGTCTCCTACCTTACCGGCAATTTTATTTTAAATCAAGCCTCATGCTCTATTTAGGATGCATCAGTAATTGCAACTTTTAGTCCGTGGCCTGGAACTGGCTTTTGCAAATTTGCAAATTTACCTGGTAAATGTGGAGAACCCCAAAATTAGGTTCTCCTCCTTTGTTTACAGAAAAGAAATGACACATGTGGTTTGCAAAATGTTTCCCCAGAAGGAGAGCTCTAAACATCTAAGTAAGGCATGAAATTTACAAACTAAAACCTACGAAAGTGGTTTTCCAAGAGTAGCAATGATTAATACAACGCGTCAGCTTTATTTATTAGTTGGTCTTTCTGTTCCAACTCCAACCACAAACTTGGAGGCATGAGCACACGTGCACTCATACACACGTGTGCACACGCACACACAACGCACTTGTTGTTGCAACATGCTGTTAAGATATTTCCTTCCTTTTGTATAGAAAGTATTATAGAAGATTAACCAGCTCTCCCTTTTCTTCCCAGCACACTGTGATTCTCCAAACTCAGAATTCATGTAATTCTGAAATTCAAACTGGAGGGGGTTTTCCTTGTTCTATGCAGATCAAAGGCAAAGAGGAAGAAAAAAAAAATAAAAAGCCTCATATACAATGCAAGGGCCTCTTCATTTCTAAGTTATGTAGATGACCCCTCTGCAAAAATAACTATCTCTAGGAACTTGGAAGAAGAAACTGTAGTCCCAGTTGCTTTGACCTAAATAAAGTGTCTGTGTAATTATCTTCAACAGGGCTTGCCAAAACATCATTTTAGACTGTTCAAATGCATATTCTAAGAGGGCATGGAAATTTGAGGGACAGGATGGCAAGCAAAGTACATTTTATTTCTCTGAACAATTAGAAAGATTATAATAATACAGCAAATAATGTGCATCCTGCCACTATGTGCCATCTTCCATCCCAAAGGATCTCAAAGGGACTTGTCACTAATTCCATTTTTCTCGTTCCAAAAAATAGCATGTCAACCTTTAACTATTTTGTTCCATACAGTACAATACATACTTAAATTTCCTACTTCCCTTTTCATTCTCATGAAACTGCCAAAGTGCATTTGTTTGGGGTTTTTTGTTGTGTTGTGGGGTTTTGTGTGTGTGTCTCTATTTTTTTTTCCCCAGTGACTTGGGATTCCATGCAGTCTTGATAAACAGGCATCTTTGCTCAAATACAAAGCAAATTTTGCTGATAAATCATACCTTCCTTCTTCATTGCAGACATTTTGCAAATATTTTACATGAATATTGAGATGATTGGGCAATTTTAGTTATGCAATAACTAAACTGATAAAATCTTATTTTGAAAGGATTTGCATGGAAACAAAATCTCATTTCTGTTGGTGAAAACTGAAGAAATGAGAAGTGAGAATTTTCTTCTTATGATCAACTCTTAAAAAAACCCAAACAAACAAAAAAACCTTTAGATCATAATGTCTATTAAACAAACAAACAAAGTTATTTTAAATTGATAATTCATTACAGGATGGTGTAAGAGTTCAATATCATAACATCTTTTTTCATTATAGAAACACAGATCGATTTGTGAGATACACACCCCAACAGCTGCCTGAAAAATAGGATATATCAAAAAACAGGAGAAACATATTCAACATACCAAAACATTTTCCATTTTTTAAATAAAAACTGAAGTTCTATTTCCTCAAAATTTAGAAGAATAGAAAAAAGGAATAAACATCTCAGGCTTTCTCCTTCTTATCTTAAGCTGATATTTCCTCAACCTGACAAATTAAATTCAGCAGTCTTTAGGACTTGATTGTTTGTATCTTCAAGAGGGAATTTTTATAGACAGAAAATTATTCCCTGACTTGGAGTCTGGCCAGGGCACTGCAGAGAGCAGCATCTCGAGTAAAAGCAATCAGGTCAAAACAAGGGATACGCTCATGCTAAACTGTTTAATATAAAACCCTCCTCCTGGAAACGAGACAAACTGTCAGAGACAACCACAGTGACCATCCCAAACAAAGCAGTAAAGCATTTCATCACGGATGTTATCCCACACTGTGTAATTTCAGACAATAGACACTAGTTTGTTCGCAATGAGTTTGTGCAATTTAGCAGGAAATGTGAAAGCTGGTCAAGTAGAGAAAGGAAAAAATTTCCAGCCTATTACAGAAAACCTCAATGAGAAAAAAAAAATGACAGAGAAGTTCTCTCCCATGTAAGACCTTACTAGGTTGATATCTAAATGCATGGATGCATGCCTATAGTCCCTTGGTTGTAAAAGCTTTATTAGAACCCACAGTAAAAGGATAAGTAAAACAAAAATTGAGAATTCCAAAGTTCAAAGCACACAATAGCTGATGAACTAGCATCATCTCAAAACTATCATCAGGAGACCCTGTTGGGATCAAATGTAATCTCAGGAGAAATAATATATTTGTGAGGAAGATGCGTGTGTTGATCAGATAAAGCTTCAATCATGTAGCACAGCAGTGCCTGGGTATATTATTCACAAATATCACAGATACACACTTATTACAAACTCAGGACATTAACATGAAGGTGGTACTGAGACTCAGTCAGCAGGATGTGGAAAGGAACATAGCAGACAACCAAACAGTAAACATCAGAACAGAGTTTCAAAACACCCTGCTAACAGAAGAACCACGTACAAGCCAGTCTCTTATCATCACAAGAATAAATTGCGTTGGCACCAACATCAAGATGCCTGCAAGGTTAACACAAGACTTTGTACAATACTGGCATGAAAAAAGTAACTCTTAAACCCAGAAGAAAACACCTTAATTCTCCAAGCAAGTTGGAAGCTCACAAAAACCATAAAAGAAAGAACTTGGTATGAAACAGTGTTAAGGTATATAATTGATGAGAATTTTAAGCGTATAAGAAAGTTCTGCTAACCACATTTAATGTTATTATGTTAAATACAGCAAAAAGCACATTAGGAAAGACACAGTATGTGTAGGAAGGATTAAAACCTGAACTATGCACTGCTTTGGCTCTCTCTTTTTGTGCTTGAACATCAAACACCAAGGACATCACTTCACTCTTAGTTCACCTTTTTAGCTTACCTGATAAACCTTAATACTTCCTTTCAGGGAAGTATAACTTCTAGGTACTGCCTATTCTCCTTTCTTGCCATGAGTGCAGTAAAGATGAAGGTACTAATGTCCTTCAAATGAAATTACAACAGTTGTAAAAGAGAAGGCATTGTCTGCGGTTCTGAAGAGAAATGTTACTTGCCACCTTCTGTGTTATCTGTTAGTGCTGTGCTGACTTACTTTTTTTTTTTCTCTTTAAAGTGGATTTCACATTTTTCTCCAGCAGCTCCTTTGGCTTCTGCAGGCCTTTGTTTTGTTGTTTATTTTGTTTTTATCTGCAGGAACAATGCAGGCTGTTTTTCCCATGGTGTTTTTGTACACTGTGACCCAAAATCTAACACTTTCATTTCTTATTATCTACAACTGAAAATTCCAATATTTTGAATTAACTTTGCTGTTGAGACCAACCTCCTCACAGCATAGGAACAATCATGCAGCATGTCTATAAGCTGTATGTGGGTAGACATGAACACTCTGCCAGCGTGCTAGGCCAGCCACACTCCACTCAGCCACAGTTAGCAAAATATTAAACGTGACATAATAAGCCCAGCTGATAATGAACCCAAATATGCTAACTGCAAGAAGACAGACGACTATCCCACTGCTTAGCATGTCCCATTTTTTGCAGCTCAGCAGGGTTATATCCTCCTACATGTCGAATGAGTGTGCAGCTCACGCACCATATCAAGGCACCCACCTCCAAGAGAAAGCCAAGCCAACGGATTCATTCCATCTATCTACAGCCACTAAATATTTGCAGTGAGCTAAAACACACATTCACATTACAGCTTTCCCCTGCTAAGACTCGTGTTTAAATAATTTTCAACTTCCTTTTTAATTATGTGCCTTAGAGTCCACTTTCCAGATTGAATCTTTACACTAGGCAAATTGGATCTATGCTAGAACAGCATGTCTCATTTCAGCAGGTATCTAGTTGAAGATGTCACCCAGAAAGCCAGTTATCTTCTGCAGGGGAGGATGAAATACAAGAGAACAAAAGTGATGGGCTGAGGACCCCCATACAAGCAAATGTGATGAGCAGATTTGGATATGCAGGACATGCCTGTCCAGCAGTGTTCTGGTGAGCTGAGCCTCTGATTCTCAGCACCAGACTGCAAGGACAGCTTGCAATGGGAAAGCAACTGGAGCTAGGCTCAGCCTTCTGAGGCCAGAACTTACCTTCTCTCAACTCCAATTCAGAAAGATAAACAAGGAAGCTGCTGTGTTCTGAATTGTTGGCCTGTCTTTTTAGAACAATGTAAATCATGTGAGAAGGATCAGATGAGGAAAGGCGGCTCCTGTGTTAACCAACAACCCTTTCAGGCCTTCCCATTACACATCTCCACAAACTCCACCAAGTGAGGCAAGACTCAGACGGACAAAGAAATCCATTAATTGTTTTTCCCCTGAATATGTCACTTGTCCAGTGAACTACTCTCTCCTGTACACCCTGAAAAATCACAAAGTCAGGTTTTCAGAACCTGTAAAAAGTATCACATTCAACAATCCCTACAGCACTACAATAGCTGCAGGTTGGATCTCATGGATGTGATAGTTATGGGCATAAAATTCCAAAAACCCTTTATCATTTCAGTTCTCCCTGAGTGATTTACATGAGACTGTATTAAATGATGTCTGTTTGTTGTCTGAAGTTTAATTTCCAGGAGGATTCTCTTCAAAGCTCCACTTCCAAAAATCAACTAAGAAATTTGTTTTCCCTGCTGAAAACAGTTCCTAATTTTGGGAAGTATTGGAATTGGTTATTATTAATCCTTCTACATGAAAATTATCTCCCACAGGCAAGTAGTCACATCAGGTACCAACAGACTTCAAGTCACTCAATGTGGAAGCAGAACTGAAGAATTTCTTCCTTCGGTCACAATTATTTTTTTCTTTCTGGCTATCTACAGCTTTCTCTGTAGGGAAAGTGATATTTGCTGTCATAGCTTCAGCCTTGCTATGTAAGTTAAAAACATGCCCTGTCTCCATTACATGATTACAGGCAGACTTTCAACTCTGATAGTCTATGAGCCAACCTCAAGGAACGTGCGCCAGCTGTTACAAAACAGTTTTCCTGGAAAATAGCCACCGGACCAGCAGTCAAACTAGGACATTCTACATACAAGGAAGAATAAAATTAAAAAAAAGCACAGCAGTACAACACATGATTTTAATAAAGGCAGGAATGCCATGAAATGTCCAGAAGAGAACATGTCTATACTAACCACTAAATTTCATGATCCATGAACATTCACTGTAAGAACACTGTGGCACCAAAACACTCACCCCATCATCTTCACTCTCCATTGAAATCCATCGCAGAAATTCAGGTGTCTTTCTGTCCTGTCAAAACTTGGATACTTGGTCATCTGAGTATCTGAGGACATCACATTATGTGATGTGTCTCACATCCATCACATGTTCTTTGTTCTCTCATCATCTCCCCATGGAGAAGGAGTATGTGGCGCCAGGCCTCTTGTTTTCCTAGGGATTTTTTTTCTGGTTTTGTCTGCACATGTTGCTGCATACTGGATAAAGCAAGGTCACAAAGCATGTCTCACACTTGGAGTGGAAGACTGTGAGGCTTGTGATGGTCCTTAGCTTCTTAAGCTTTTGTTTTAATCGGTGGAGATCTTTCCTAAGGCTGTGTTTCCTTCACAGACAAGCTTTACCCAAATGGAGGAGTGCTCTCTTGAGCCAGAAGAGCAAAATTATCAGTGTCCACTATCAGAATGCCATTTATGTAGCTTTCCACAAACTTCAGTGGATAAAACCCAGGTGTCCCGTAGAGAATTCAAGTGAGGAATTGTGTCTTGTGTCCATTTCTGATTAGAAATGACTAAGCCTAATGATCCTCATACTATGAACCATGACAACAAGAGAAAATATAGGTAGAGTAGCTTTATATAACACCCAAAGCAACCTCTGCAACAAAAGTACAGGCCATTTAATTTCAGGAAAGAGCTTTGGCGACTACGACTGAACTCCCATGTGTTTGGAGGCTGGAGGTTCAGAGCTAGGAGCCTGCTCTTACTCCCAGATGCCCAGGTTCTTATGCCAGTTTCCTCATACCAGCATGAACACAAATCACACCAACACTAACCCCAGACCTACTCACAAATAAGAATGAACTGAAGGACTCCATTCCCTCCAGACCATAATGTTATGTAAAAACTAGGAGGAGCAGTCTCAAGATGTGACAACACCTCATGGGCACGATTGCTGGCATGTATCATGAGAGGAAGGAGGACGTTTAGTCAGCTCATCCAGGATATATTGATAGCTGTCGGCAGCCAGGAAGGACAGTTTTGGGCAGTTGTCAGAGAATTTGCAGATGGATTAAACATTTTGTAAGGTCCGGGTGTCTGAGTTGCAGGAGAATGAGCAGCTGGAGGAGAAGGTGACTGTGAGCACGCTCATTGTGGCTGGGAGGTGTTTCTCTGGGACTGTTTCAAGTTGACCCTGTGTGTTTTGATGGCAAAGCAAAGCCATTCTGCCATGAAGAGCTGACAGTGCAGAGGCCAAGGCGCACAGGAGGTCATTGCTACTTGTTTGGGTTTAGCGTTTTGACTATTCTGTTGCAAATTACTCAAAAGAACTGATGTTCCTGGTGGCTGAGGTTCCTAACGTGGGAGTGAAAACCTCAATCAAAGGGAGAATGTATGTGTAAATACCCACACTAGCTATCCTGGAGATTAAAAACATAATTAATTTTTCTAGAAGCAAGAAAGCTTACATTTAAGACAATGAAAACAATGTCAGGCCACCAAGAAAAAACATAGAATCACATGTTTAGCATATGCATATCGAGGTTTTCATGTTATCAGAAGGGAAGCTCTTTCAAGAAATGCAAAGTGTCCTGATTTGGCTTGAACACAAGTATTCCCTTAGAAATGCTAATCAGTTAGGTAAAAATCTACAGAAAAATACTTTGTACAGATCTTTTGTCCTAGATCAGGAATAATTTCACTATGAGGTATCTACTGTGTTCCACAAAGAGGGGGGCTCTACCTTCATCCATGCTAGCACCCCTCTCATAGTTTTTTTTCATTAGTACAGGCATGAACATTTTACTGTACATTGCAAGCACCATTTCAAGGTATCATATTCATGTTGTGCTTCTAACCATGCACAGATACGTTTGAACAGGGCAATAAGGGTTAATTGTATCTTTACCAGTTATATATTGCAAACAAAACACTGACAATGAAACAAGAGACAGAAAATCAATATGGTGTCAGACAAATTAATTATCAATGGTATATGGAGTCAAAAATAATGGAATGAGATCATCCACTTAGTTATTTTCAATGGTCTGCCTCTCTGTGATCCTCTTTGGAGTTTAGAAAATTCTTCATAGGTCTGCAAAAGCAGAATAATTACCTGTTCAATCAAGATCCTTCCTGCACCTGCTTCTGCAATGAAAATTCAAACACACTTCACCAAAGCCACTCAAACACACATCACTCAGCCCTTTGCCTCAGATCATACCACTTCCCACCTTGTTGGGACCTCCTGGTGTTCTTATGTCTTATTATTCCACCTGGGAAATGAGTAATTCCAGTTTCCAAGCCTTTTCCCACTTCCTGATCAGATGCCCAGCACTGAAACCCACCTAACCACTTTGCTAACCCTCACTTCCCACAAAGCCCTGCTCTTTCCCACTGCCTTCTCATTTGCCTGGCCTGGATTTCTTTCCCATGCATTCCTCATTCTCTCCTTGTTTCTTTTGTTCTAACCCCTATTTTGCATCTTCCACATCACCCAAGCTTTCTGAACCTTTTATTCAAACCTGTCTGAAGGGCTTCCATAGCTCCATCCCACCTGCAGCTCCTATAATCTCCTTTGCTTCATGCCTTTAGGCCAGGTTTCCAACTTGAATGCTACAGTTACAGCCTGTCCCTTTCTCAAGGCAAAAGCAAATGTCTTTGGGCCAAATCCTGAACTGATACGCATCAGCTCATCCCCCCTGATTTCAGGGGAAATGTGCAGACTCAGAGTAGCTAAGCAGCTCATACGCAGCTTTGCCCTAGGGTAAGACTGTAGCACATCACACTGGAAGCAATGGCTATGGCTAGTCCTGCCTAAAAGCCAAAGACGGGAGCTTGTGTATTGTGTTTTTATAGTTGTGGGTCATTCACAGTTCTGTCAGATACATAACAACCACAACAGACTTTGTTTGGCTGTTTTCAAAAACTTGGAATTGCTTGGGGGGAAAAGGGTGAAAAGTAACAAAAGGACTTAATTAAAGCGTATTCACTGAGGTCACCAAGTTATGACACATACATTTGGTTAAACAATTACATTTTTGTTCATTGTTGCAAAAACTGGCAGTTCAGATTTACAAGGCCGGTTTCTGTCTGTTAACTCTGCTGGTCTGTCTGGAGTCTCCCCTAGCGTCAGCATGTGAAAGCAGTGGCCTCCGATAACCAACATCCACATAGAACAAAATGTGATTTTTCAGGTCCTCCTTCCTCCTGGATTACGAGCCTTTAATTAACAGGACCTAGAGGTCAGTAACTCAGACTTTTTGCATTATGAGACCCTTTCATCAACAAATTACGGCTCAGATCACGCCTCCAGGTGCAGCCCCAGGACAGCAGTAGCTGATGGTAGCGAGTCGGCCCAGAAGCAGCCCTGGGAGGCTGAGCAGCTCAGAGACAGCCCCACCAGCACACAGTCCCCCTCCTGCCTCTTCTCTGGGGCAGAAAGCACTGTCTGCCACCAGCTTCTCCCAGCAGCAGCCCGTAGCCCTTCCCCTGGCAGAACAGCCGTCCCTGGGAGCCACTGCCCACACACCTGCCCGTGGGAGAGGGAAGCAGCTGAGGAGCTCCACCCGCAGCACCGCACACCTGGGCACAGGCAGGTTCACAATATCCTGACTCCTCTGCACGGACACATAAATCTGCTCCAACAGGTTTCTCTCCCCAGCTGCAAAATGACTGAAATATTCCACAGATGATAGGTCTCTGAGCAAGATAAATGAATTAACAGCCAGGGCCAAACCCTCAGCTGAGGAGATTTAGAGACGTACAGATTTGATGCAATATGGAGATTTGCTCTTTTTCTTTTTTTTTCTTCTTCTGTATATTCCCTTGTAAACCAAAGCTGTCACCTGGCAGATTCTTCTTGCAGTAAACCTCGACTAGAGATTATTCTATTGCTTTGGCCATCAACCTTCTTTTTCACACCCTTCTTTTTTACACATTTTAACCTGATAGCTTTTAAATAAAAAAATCAGTGCTTACATAACTTCCAGTGTGCCATCCTGACTGATGAAAGCCATCAAATCTCCAAGTAAAACCCACTTGAATAGTGCTGCTACAAATGAAGAAATAGAAGACACTTAGCAGAAAGTTGCCAAGAGAAGCTGAAAAATGCCAGATAAAAGCCGGGGATGTATCTGGGGAAACAAGGCAACTGCAAGAGATAAGAAGGCAGATACAGAGATTTAAGCTCAAGAAATAAAGCAGATTTTTGTAAATCAGGACAACAATATAAAGACAAAGATGAGAGAGGAAACCAGGAAGAACAATATTGAATTTATCAAGACTAACACTGAACAAACAAAACAAAACTTGAAAGTACAGTAGTAGGAAGAAAGCACAAGAGAGGGAAATATCATTTTATTGCAGTGCTGGGAAAAAGACAGAACTCTGTAAGTGACAGGGCACAAATCATTAAAAGGACTGAAGTATTCTACATAGACTGAGAATCCTGCGTTTAGAGCAAGTAGCCAAGAAAAGAGGGTTTTGCCTTCAAAAAAGCACCTCTGAAATCACAAATGAATGAAATGCGTGGCCTGACTAAAGTGTACAGTAGGTCAAGGCACTGGCAGGCAGTTGCCTTTGATAGTCCATAGAACAGCCTGTCAGACAGCAGTGTGCCCTTTCTGATGTCTGTTTGCTGTCCTGTATAAAAGGAGCTGTTGGTTCCCCTTGCAGGAGCTGTTTGTCTTTCTCACAGAAATCACCAGGGCAGTTGGCACAACTGATTTTTTGAGCAGAGATGCCAAGACTGGACATAGAGGATTTTCGTGTGCTTGTGTGTGTGTGTAATATGGGCCACAGAAACAGAGATATTCTAAATGAACAAATACAGCATCACAGTTGCAAACATACAAGATGTCCTCAACTAGGAGGGTCTTTGAAGATTGTTTGAGAAAATTTTAGAATGGTGACATGAAATGCATACACTGGTATATAACACCAACCATACGGATTTTCCTGTCATCCTCTGAGTATGACCGTAGCAGCAATGTGTGGGATCAGAACAAAAGTCTGTATCTTCTTTCTCCAACAGTGCCCAAATACAGGTTCATCTGAAGCATCTAAAATCAAGGCAATATGTACAACATTTCTCTGAATTGTCTTTCAACCTCCAGCCCCTTGTGGCTCAACAGCTTCCTAGGCCAGAGGTGGTTTCTGTGTATTCCAGAATACTCAGAAGTTTTCTCTTCTGCAAGCTTGCAAAGCGTCTCCTTTAAGGCACATAAACCTTTAGAAATATACAGCAAGGAGTTCTGCAGCTTACCTGCACACTATATGGAAAACCACTTCCGACCTTCCCCAGCCAGCATCATTTCATCCGTCCCTATCCACCCACACAATTTGAGACTTCAGATATCTCTTTCACAGTCTGAAGAGACCTTTTCTTAATTGCCCAAATAGGAACCATGCTAAACATTTGAAAAAGCAAGTAACAGCAATGGTCTTTGTAGGTAACCTGTGAACCAACAGAAGGCAATTTCACATCAGGATTAATAGGGGTTTTTTTAGAGACAGATGGGAGTAGAATGGAAAACATTATTTAAGAAAAGAGGGCAGGTAAGAGTTGGGAGTACATTTAAATTAACTTATTTGGGCCCAACACATGTAGATATGCAATGCAGGTGTAATGTAGTATTTCTGTAATAAAAGTGACCTGTAAAACCAGAAGGTCAGAAGAGCCCTCCTTGAGACTTTTAAAGTCACATGTCTCTGAAGCAGCCCAGCAGACCAGGCAGAAGGTGCCAGATGTCGGAGCAGCCCTTCTTCCCTTCTGTCTTACCATACTGGCCCAGGTTGCCACTGCACCAAAAGCCAAAGCCCCTTAAGGATGACAGCAAAATATGTCTTCCTCCTAATGAGCAGGAGAGCATTTCAGAGCTACCTGGGCTCCTTTTACTCTAACGTTAAATTATTCTCAGGGGAGGTGATTTTGCACTGCCCTTGTCTTAACCTCCATTAAACCATCCTTAACCCTACAGTGGCCCTTAATTTTAATAGAGATCAACCACAGATTAAGACACTATTCAGTCCAGAAGTGACCCAACCCTCTAAGAATCAAAGCCTGGGAAATTATTTCACAGCTGATACCTGTTACTTCCCTCTCCCAGATATTTAAGAGGCCAGACTATTTGTTTGTAATATTAATTTGTCCTAGCCTAAGCAATCAAGTGCTATCCTGCCTGGGCAGCACAGCAACACTAGCAGAGCACTAATGGACAATTACAGAGAAAAACAAGAGAAAACCAAGACAAAACACTTGCAAATCCTTGTATCTTCTTTAACATCACCTACAACTCTCTCTCACAAATGCCAGGGTAATTGCTGGCAGTGTGGGTATGGGCTCCAATTAGGCAATCTGCAGAGGATAAACACTTGGGCCAGATCTTGGAGCTTCTGCTGATTTTTAGTAGCTACAGATCTGGCATAGGATCTGCTGTTTACCCACGACAAAGGTGAGAAAGAGTATGTTTTATAGGTCCTGTTAGCATTCAAGCAAGCATCATGTTTAATATTAGAAGCCCGTATGCATGTGGTTGCTTAGGAATGAGAAACATCCCTTCGATATGCCCTTCGATACGCACTGGGTTGCTGTGGGATGTTTTTGTGCATTCTACTTGAGCAGTTACCAGGGTCTGGAGTCCACAGGAACATGACATTGTAATCTTGGTCATGTTTTATTTATGGGCAGTAGCGCAGCGAATAGGGTGTGTTAACAAACAAAGATGATTGCTTCAGGGGCACTCTCTCGTCCTGAGGTAATTAAGACAAAGTAGTTTCGCTGGTTGGGGGATTCATCCTGCAGACAACCTTTCCCTTGCTAAAATGATCTGCAGCAACCAGGCCAAAAGGGCTAAATCAGAAGCAACAGGGGTAGTATTTTATCCTTGCTTAAAGGTGCATCATTAAACGGCACTGGAATAAATTATACTTCTTAAAAATCTGTGTAACATTAAAAACTACTGAGAAGAAAATGTCAGGCTCAGAGATGTGCATATTTTCAGCTGGAGAAATATCTGAAGAATTGTTGCCGTGGCCCAGCATCTCTTTCATGGCCTGAACTGAAAACAGTGACTGCCACCAAGGCCACCCTAACCACAAACCCTGAGAGATGCTGGCCTGACAGAACATGTAAACTTGGAGTCAGGTTCAGCTGTCAAAGAATCTCAGCATCACGAGGGAAATCTATTCCACCATCAAAGGTCACAACTCGGAGACTTACGGCTGCTCACATTTGTTGGTTATTTGCAAACTGTACAGCTGTGATCACAGCCCTGCAGTACTCACTCCAGAGGAACTCACACAAATACACACAAATCACAGCACAGGTTTTGTCAGGGAATACAGGAAGATCCTCCTTGTCCATCACCTCTTCTCCTCCTACTGCAGCAGCAAATCCAGTAGGAAAACTGCCCCCAGCTCCTTCTTGCTCTCCATGGCAGGTCAGGCTCTCCTGGTGATGGACAGGTGTGTTGGGTGGCTGAGGTCAGGCAGGACATTGTGGTCCAACACAGTCATGCTGGGGCTCCCCCAAAACGGGAAGATGGCCTTGCCCCTTGCAGTTTTTAGCTGACCCATTGAAACCAGTGGGAGATTTTTCAATGACTTGGATAAGCTCTGGGTGAACCTTGTATGGAAAAAAACCATACTTTATTACACCTTCAGTTGTTGCTTGCCATAACAACACATCTATCAAAGGATGGATGTTCCTTTAGGACTGAGGAACAAGATCAAAATCCACCAGAGCTGGACTCCGGAGATCTGCACAAAACTTCTGGTTACTTCACAGAATTTTTTGTATAGGCTTGAATAAATAACTTAACTTTTCTATGCTTCAGATCCCCATTCATAAAGCTACTGTAATAAATTGTTTTCTCTTACTGTTTATATGTGCTGCCCAGAGATATTAAGTCTCTCTCAAAGCCAGAGCTAGCAAGATCCACTGTTGCTTTTCTGAGACATGTACAGGCATATGGGGTATTTCAGAGGCATCAACAATAAAGTATTTCCTTTTCAGGATTCTCCATCTTTCACTAATAAGCTGAGTTTGCTGTGTAGGATGCTTACAGCAGTGCTGCTGTCTTCTGTCACCATTAACCCAGAAGAGTGGTCTGCTAAAATGAGAGACAATTTGAAAGGAAAGAATAAATACACTTAATGAAACCTGACAGGTACCTTTCACACCTTTCCAGGGAACGACATTAATTGCCCCCTTTGCTTTTAACTGTCCTACGTTGATATTTTAAAATAGATCAATATAGTATAAAACCAGTATCCTGATTGCTTGAACTGTATGTTTAATTAGGCTAATTTGCATTTCTCTCTGAGTTAAATTAAGGTCTAAATTCAGGTCTGGTGGAAGAAGGAGGAACTCTTTCAAAGTTTATGGTGCACTAGCTTACACCAGGTCTGAATATGGTCCACAAGTCCATCTGATAAATCCTGGGTGAAGGCAAGTGTTGCCATTGAACTCCCTTGTTTAGTAAATATTTTTAAAGAATCTTTCCTCTTTTAAGATGCCAATCAAGGAATCCATGACCACTGATTTGTGAGGAAAGTAATGGTTTTCCAAGGAAAGGATCTGAGAGTGACATAAGGTGAAATTTCTTGTGAAAGTGAAGTGGATACATTTCTTCTTCCAGGTACCATGGAGGCATATGAAACCATGGAGGGGGAGAACATCTTTACAACATGTTTTTCCTACTTGAGAAGAGTTATCTCCCTCCTTCATTTTGGCTCCTTCTTCTGCTCTTTTTCTTTGATAAACTATCCAAATTATTTCAATATTTCCTCATCAAACATACACTCTAGCCTTCCGATCATTTCCTTTTCTCCCTTCAGGACAACTTTCTAACTGGCCTATGTTTTTCTTGAATTGTAAGAACTGAACCTACAAATGGACATCCAAAGTTCCCAGCAATGCTGGCCAGAGTGTCCAGACTACATTACATCATTTGCAGGCTGCTCTCTTGTTGATACATGCCATGCTGCCATCCCATATCTGCCTTTTTTTGCAACAGTGTGTTGTCTCCTTGTCACTCATGATCCTTCATACCCTTTTTATTTTTTTTTCTGACTAACAGCTGTTTAGTGAACTTAGTGAGATATTAAAATCACTTTGAACACCACTACCAACCTTCAGCAGACTTTTGATCTCTCCCAGCTTGGTTTGATATGCAAATACAATAAGTGCTATCTCCAGGCCAACATCTAAGGTTTTAATGGAACATAACTACTCCCAGTACTGACCTCTTAAAACCTGTTGCATTTGGAGAGTGGCTTCTCCAAGATGGCTTTGTTCCCCTCAGGCTGTGTGTCTCTTTCTCTCCCTGAACAGAAAAGGTACCCTGAAGAGAAAACCAGGAGCGTGTAGGAATTCAAACAAACTGAAATATGATGTGTGGTCAGTAGACATAGAGGCAAGCCAAACAACACTTGACTTGTAGGTATGCAAGTTGTTCTAGAGCCCTTTGTGCCCAGAGGATCTGAATTCATTTTTGCTTAAGCTCCTATTTTGCTTAAGCAGCTGTGGTGTGAGAGAACTGCAGAAACAGATGACCAGTCCTCTGGGCCAGGAGTGTTTCACAGGAACCGAGAAACTTCCCTTGAGGCACAATCACCTATACAAATTAGTTCACATTAACGGCTTAGGGTAAGCAGATGTCAAGTCTTGCTTGGCCAGAGGAAGAATGACCAAAGCCTCATCTGTGGGAAAACAGCATGGTAAAGAGAAACATACTGGTTTTACATTGAGGAATCACTCACCACCAGGATTAAAGTGGTAACACGAAATCACATCTGAATAACAGCTAACAAAAGAAACAGTCTCTGAGTATGGCAAATCACATGAGCTCTGTGGCCAGAGTTTCTGCATATCAAGACAAGTACATACTTCTTGGAAAAATTGCTTCAGAGACTATGTCAGACTGAAATGACAAAAAAGCAACTTAATTCTGCTGGCTGGTCATTCAAATACATCACAGAAGTTCCTACTGACACGCACAGTCTACTTAATTTACCAAGAGTTACTACTTCCTACTACAATCCTTTTGAGGATTGACTTACTGGGGAAGTCACACTCAGTATCACAAAGCAATCAAGGTAATTTGGTTTAAAACACTTCTTGCTTTAAAAAACCTGAGAAACATGTTAGACTTTTTGAAAAATATATCGGATATTAAAATCATCTACCAAGCTGGGGTGGATATCACAGATTTCAAAATCTCAGGTGATAAGTAAGCCTATCTGCCATGGCATAACAGAGCAATGCTGATTTATAGCAGGAAATGTCTCATTTTAGATTGTTCCCCCCACAAAGCAGAACAAGAAAATACATTTCTCTAACTTGCTACTAAAAAAAAATATTCTTTCATATCCACATCTGGGAAGAGAATCCATTTTCATAGACATATCCCCATTTTCACTGGTTGCTACTGCTGTTCTGCACTTATCTGCTTTGGAACACCATAGCACCATGGATGGACAAGACATTCTACAGCCATGGTGGAACATCCATTGCAGAACAAGATGTGCCAATTGAAATTGCACTGCTGAGGTACTCTCCTCTTGTCAGACTAGCCTGATCTGTCAGCAGAGAACTAGTTGATCTACCTGACTTTGCACTACAGTAGATGAGGAGTACCCATGCTATTTATCCTGAAACTCTTTTGTAGAAAGAATAAATGATAGCAGAGGAGAAAACTGCAAATGCTTCACTTATCAAACTTCAAAACTGGTACATACATAGAAACATTTTCATCAGCGAACATTTGTTATATAGAGACATGATTTTTGACTCAAAATGTGTTTTCCTGAACAAGAAAGTTCATGTTGTTAGTTGCTGGTAGTTTGGCCATTTTAAATAGCAGTGATTTCATACTATCACCTCAAGAGTCTTTGCAATGTGCCAAATTATGGAGCTAAATTTGAATCTCTTGTAGATAAAGAGGTTTCAACTAGGGTGTCATTCCAAGAGTTTCTCCATAGGACTACTAGAACACTCATGAGACGTATTGATCTGGAAATGGTACCACAGTTTTCATACCTAGTGAAATGGTTAGACCACTGTCTTGGCCATGCGCTGTTTGCCCTGAATTTCTGCTCTCTGTTGGGTACAGTCATGAGTTTCTAGACCTGAAATATGGGGAGTTAGAAGTTATGTCTCTCTTTAGTAAAAATGTGACCAAGTCACAAACTGAGACAGCATGAGTCTGCCATTCCAATTTCTCTATGTTCAAAAGTGTTCAGGTATTTAAAGGAGTGATTTAAGCCATTGGAATATAAGCAGAATAGTATCTATGACAGGAGATTTTTGCTAAAATAACTTTGAACCACTGCCTTATTTTCAAAAATCGTTTGAAAATGCAAAGCTTGTTAAAAATTAGTGGGTCTTAGAACTCAAGGTACATCTAAAATGGGATTTAAATTCTCAGTTCACTTAAGTATTTTGAAATGTCGAACAGGCTTGATTCATCAATGATCCTCCAACACATTCCTTTCATCTGAACACTATTACCACGTGAAACATGATTTTCTCCCTTGTTTATATCTCTTAACATCTCCTTCCCTCTCCTCTTCTAATTCTGTAATTGTACCATTTCATTCGGTCGGTTATTTGGGGGTATTTTGCAGGAATGATGCTTTTCTCAGTGAAGCTGCATTATGTTACATCATTGCTAAGAATTCAAAGTATTCTGTGGTAAGTACCTGGTTTCTGATTAGATTGCTGCAGCCACATCCTGAATAGAAACTACTATTGCTATCAATATCAATTTTCCCTTTTTTTGCAGATGGTTCACATTGGGAATATATCATATGAAGACTTTACTCCTCCGGACCCCTTCACTCTGAAAATCGCTCTCACCATTACACCACAGAGAGTTAAATGATAAGAGTTTGTTCTAGAGTGTTTCCATGTCTATTCAGCTTTTGTAATGTATCTTAGTTTCACTCATCTCTCCACATCTCACTCCGGTGGGAAGACCCGTGCATCATGATAAGTGAAGCCCCACATCCCTCAAACACACAGGTAGTTATATCCATCTTATCATATAAATTAATAACCATAGTGAGAGAAACAATTCTAAACATACCTCCTAGTGGTACTTAGGTACTGTGGAAATTTCACATGCCCCAAATTAGTCTGGCTAGTCATTGAACTTTGCTTTATGATCCATTGGTTTCCGGTAAAAAACAGCTTCCTAGGGATTTTAATAGTGTCTACTAGAATCTTATATGGACATTGCCCATATGCAATGGCTACTCCAGTTGAGATTTCTAGAGAGGAAGCAAGGGGTCTTCATTTATCACTGTAATATTCATTTTAAATCAGCTTTGCTAAAGTCTTCAGGTCTTAAGGTTACAGAGCTGCGGTCTGAAATGAGCTCAGTTACACTTGTCTGTTAATTAGGATAAATTCAAATGAAATCAATATTATATTCTAGCTTTCTAGAAGTACACTCGAAATGTGTATCTAAGTTGCGTACACAGAGATGTATACATAACTTTTGCACACTCATATGTATACAACTTTTTAGTCATTGGACATCCATTCTTTATGCTTAAAACATGTTTGAAGATCCATGTGTATTTTTTGTATTATTGCAATCCTTAGACAGTTTATAGGAATCACTAAAACATGATTGTTTCCCTTCACATTTTCATTAGTTTTGATGTTCTCTGATGATACCTATGAATTCTACGATAATCAGCATGGGCACTTGTCAACCGCACGTGAAAACATTTAAGTGGTTTTCACTTGCCCAGGAGGTATTTCACAGATATCCTGACAGAATAAGCAATAAATATATAGATACACATGAAAGGAAACTTACATCTTACTTTCGTGCAGAAAAAGTAATATGTAAATTAGTGTATTGTCTGTATAACACAATGGGTTCCTGATTAGTATGGGAAACAGAAGAATTAGAACATTTTTTGGAACTATCCTCACCCTCAAACTACAGTCCAACTAAGCCCTGAAGCATGTGTCAGTTCTTAATAAATGTAGTACCATATTGTTATATCCTGTGATTAAACCCATGGAGAAATGGACAGTGACAAAATGGGATGAAGAATCTTTTCTTACCAGCCATTTTTTTTTCAATGGGCAGGTATAAAATTATATCTGATAATGATCTGCATAATGTCTTGCATAATGTCCTGCTTAGGAAATGTACTGAAAGAAATAGTCTTGTATTGGTAGTGGATGGGCAAAAGGAGTGAATAGGTCTTCCACCTCTAACATGTGTGATCCGTGTAGATGCCGTTCTTAGGTTGCACAGTTTAGTGCCAATGTTAGGTTAACAGTTGGACTTGATGATCTTGAGGGTCTCTTCCAACCAAAATTATTCTACAAGTCTATCCCAGAGAACAGTCTGTCATCTGTCAGACAATGAAATGCATGTTGTCATTGAGTAGCTAAAGGTCAGTGTTTAGCTGAGCTGGGAGAATAATTCAGAGCAAATCAACTATTAGGCAAATGTTGCCTCTTTTTTGCTTACAAGTTGTCTGCAAATAGATCACAATTTTCTCAAATATGTTCATTATTCAGAATTATTTCCTGAATGATTTTGGTGTATAATTATTGGTCTGTTCACAAGCCTTTCATTTTGAGTGCTCAGTTTTCAAGCTGTTTTAATTGGACATACAGATCACATGGTGTCTTTCTGTCCTTAGGGTAAATGTAACTCTTTGACTCACTTTCTAGGGGAAACATCTCAATTACAGAGTTAGAGTTCAATGGCCACCGCTATTCTGTTATACGTTCTTATCTTTTAGGTAAATATTTTGTATGTAAAACCACTAAGCCAAATTCAATCCCATGGAATACTTAAGTAAATCAGGAGTAAATCTGTTGAATCTAGAGAAGTAATATGGCATAGAATCAGTGTGAGGAACAAGGCCCTTGAGAAATTAAATCACCTTTATAACATATCTCTTCATTATAATAATTACAACGTTGACTTAAAGTACCTCTCAATTCATACCAAAGTTTGAACTCCACTGGTTACATTTGGTTTTCACAAAGATTTTTCTAAACTTTTTTCCTTTACTGATTTTAATAGAATTCTTCTTGGATTACACAAGCATGTGTGAAACAGGAGTATCCAACCCGAGGTTGCTGCAAAGAGGCTTATTTAGATTTAGTTGTTTGCAGCCTTGTTTGTGTGATTTCTCACATTTCCCCTGTCAAAAGGGCCTAATCCTTCTTTTTCCCTCCTGCCAACGTGTGTGAGTAATCACAGCTCTGACAGACAAGCTCTAGCAGATCCAGCAGTGATGAGTTAAGGCATTATCACTTCCAGGACGTCCATGCTTCTCCTTGCCAGGCAGATACCACCTCCTTTTGCAGAAGCAATGCATGGAAAGTCCTCTCATCCCTCCAGATCCTTGCAGCCACAAGCCAGGATGCACAGCAGCAGCTGCTGCCGCTAAATCTTCAAACACCACATCAACATCTGCAAGGCCTGCAACGCCTTTCAAGCTGACAAAATGACACAGCAGCATAAAGCTCCACTAGAGTGAAGTCATGTTTATGGGGTGCCAAAAAACACCCCATTCAAATGCAAACTGTACAAAATTTAGAAGTAAAATGTAACAGCCTTTACAGATCACTGCAGAAGGCATTCAAAATGAATGTGGCATTTTGGGAATTACAGTGTGAACTATTGCCCAATATAATTGTCAGCATCGGGTTCTGATTTCATTTTCACTGGTTTTTCATGAGTGCAACTTTTCAAAGCCTGTAACTTTTATATCACTCTGAAGCCTCAATCCAGCAAAACACTTACACACGTACCTAAGTTTAGACTGTAGATTCAGGGAGCCTGAGATCAGGAAGGGACCATCTGTAGAAGCTCTTCTGTAGCACAAACCACTTAGCTTCCCCTCCTGACTTCTGAGTTGAGCCAAATGCTTTAAAGTCCAGGAGCAGTTCCTTTGAAATGAATTTCAGTCACCCACCTGCTTTGAATCACAAGCCTGTTACATGGTTTGTCGGAGCAGGGCCTTCAGGAAATCAGAATCTGGTCTCCAACACTCCGAACTTTTCCTGAGCTTTCCAAAATGGTTTGAATAACAATTCTCTCATTTAAGATTTCCATGCATTTGCTAACAGGTTGGTTGCATAGAGTATCAGACCCCAGTGAACTGCCTGTAGCTGTCAGCTCTTATCCTCAGACTGCAAATTGTGCAAAATTCTGCCTCTAACTGTGCATGCCTTTGTCCCTAGCTGAGGAGGAGGAGGAGATGTTTAGCTGCACTTACATTTTGGTCCTTCTCACATAATAATACATAGTCTGTGGCCCAAATTCAGCTCCTGGTTTAACTGGTAAGTGCTTTCCCTGTTTGCGCTTTCATCCAAGAAGCAAAACACATTAACAAACTTAGGTTCATGCAGCACACAGTTAAGTTAATGAGGATGGAAAGAAACACAAAAGCAAAGTTCTCCTCACTGTCTTCAGAAAACTGTGCTAATTGCCCCAAACATCACACAATTTCATGTAAGAAATTTGACCGTTTTGAGCATTGTTCTACCATTTTGTCTGAAGACCCCAACTCAGGAAATACTTCACGCACAAGGAATGTAAGCAGGACTTGAGCATCTGCTTAGCATCATGCAGGTGCTCACATGTCCTCCCCAAACAAACATTCTCCCTCGACTGGCTCCCATGAGAACCAACAGAAAATACGACACAAGCTCTATCATCTGTACTGAAGCTTCAACTCCTCACTCCCTTCTTTCATCCCCTTCCCACCCCGTCATTTCAAAAAAACAGGAAAGACAAGATTTGGAGATCAAGTCAAATGTCCAATTTATTTTTATAACTTGAAACTGGAACAAACGTTGTTTTGAACGAGCGTACAAATGAAATGGTAGACACATGCTGAACTCAACATTGTGACAATAAGGGAAAAAAAGAGGCCAAAAATCTTGTACAGAGAATAAAAGGAACAATAAATATTTCACTAAGCCATATTGAAATGACCTCCAGCCATCTCAACATTTTATCCATAATTAAAAAAAAAAAAGTGCTCTCGTTTTTTAAACAGAGCACAAATACCAAGCAATAATAAATAGTTCCAAACTTGTAGTAAAAGACAAAACCTCCAAGTAAACAACAAAAGCTCATACAATAAGTAATAGAAAAAGGTAATAAAAATATTTTGCCTTGCCGGTACAAATGCAAACAACTTAAATCAACGTTACTTTGCTTTGCAGTTCTAAAATACAAAGAGCACCATAAAAATGAGTTTGCCTGTGATAAACAAAACCTTGGACTGTCTTTTACATAGGACTGGGATGAAATGCTGATTTTTTGACCCTTTCCTAAAAAAATGGTATTTTTCTTTCTAAAACCAGGTTCTTGGACCTGTCCTGTTGCCAAGGGAGTCAACCAGAGTTTTCCTCTGGACTTCAAAGGCAGCAGGACTAGACACAATGGAAGTAATAAATTCAACCCTAAAATAATAACAAAAAAAACTATTTAAATTGTGAAGAGAAATATGGCAGCATTCTAGCTATTTTATATCTCTGTTATATTGTGCTTATGGCCTAGTAAACTACAGTTCTAAGCAAGAAGAAAAGGAGGGCCATTTCATTATCACTACAGTCCGCAGAAACACAACCCTTGTGCTTTTAGGTGACTTACTGTTAGTTTCAGTGATTCAAGTCACAAAATTAGACAACTGCTGGTGTTAGCTATCCTGGATAATTAAAAACAACAAGGAAACTGGAGAACCTAAGCAACCTACACTAAAATGAAAGCTAAAATTCTTTCTTAAATCAATGAATTGTGGACTGAAAGTATGTGGTTAACTTCTGATCTTCGTTACACCGATGAATGTCCAAGGGATTCTGCTGAGTTCCATGACATGATTCTGGATTTATATGAATGCCAGAGATCTGAATTTTCACCAGATTTAAAATGTGCCTTTAAGGAACCACATTCCAGACTCAGTTATGCTGGAGTAACCCTGGACTGAGTGTGATTAATAATTCCTGATTTATATTAGTTTAATTGAGATCCAGAATTTGTCCAGAAGTCTTAAGGGTACATTGTTCAAGCTAGGAAGACATACATCTATCTGTTAGGCAGCTGGACAAAATTCTCCCTGTTGTCACACCCATGCCTCTCCAAGTGCTCCAGCAGTTCTGCACCAATGAAAGTAGCAGAAAAATTTGGGAAGGCAGTATTAATTTTGTTGTTTGTGTTTTAGTTTTACCGTCATTTCCTGCAAGAGCGGTGAGCATTTTCTCCTTCTCCCCTTCACTAGAGCATCAGTGCCTCTTCTGCCACCTGTCTTCCCCTCGACCCAAAAGGGAGAGAGCATGAGAAAGAGAGAGAGAGAAAGAACAGCAAAGAAGAGAGAAATCAAAAGGCACAGGATTTCATCCCAGTCCCTCAAACATTCAGAAATTTATGGAATGTACAATTAGGAGTGAACAGCAGCAAAGCAGCTAATAACATGGACTGGCAAGACCTGTACATGGAGTAGGTCCTGTTCTGACAGGGAAGAGGAGGGCTGTGCCTGGACCAATTTTACTTCAACCTAGTTACAGCTGTACCACCAGCAGCCCATTTTACCATTTTATGTCAAGGTGGATGCAACAGCTCTCACTGTTTGCTATAAAACTACTTTCTTCCAGAGGATGCTGGCAGGGCGCAGGGAGCAGTGAGTAGAGGGTGGCCAGGAGAGGGAAGATGTGTTGGACATCTTCTTGTTTGGAAGGGGGAAAAAGTCTCCTCCTCTCTCAAATCTGTGGGGAAGCTGCGGGATGTCACCCCAGACACTTTTACAGGAACTGAATTTCATTTCACACAAATAGGCAATAGTCATCCAGCCTGGTTCAACCATACCTGGTAAAACCTTGATGCAAGGGGTCCAGGCAACTTTGAAGTTATATAGGGCCCTGTGGGAACAGCACTTTTTTGTAGGCCATTTCTGACAAAAAAAAAATATATATACAACTAAAATTATTTGTGAACAACAACAACAGCAAAAATTAAAAATAAAAAAGCACTTAATTATTTTGTTTTGTTTCTTTTACTCAAAGGTCGTCTAACAACCCCCTTTTTTCCTGTACAATAAGGACTTCACATACAAATTTTTTTTTTTATTTTTGCAATATTTTATCCTGCCAAATTAAAAAAATATATTATGGCAGCCTGTTTGTTTGTTTTTATTTTTATTTCCAAATTCACTAACAAAAAGGTACATTAAATCCCTTTAAAAGGACAAGCGTACAGTTAAAAAATTACAAGCTTCAGTAAAAATACAGCAAGTGCCTACATCATATGAATCAACCAATATCAATATCCATTCCAGAAGGGTAAAGGAAGGGGGGAAGGGGAGAAAAAAAGAGAAAAATAGGTACAGGTCAGAAACGTGATTTTTTTTTCTGCAAAGCAATAACAATATTAAGCACTTTTTTCTACATACTTTTTCTACATGGTGTAGCAATCACCTTTTAATCCCCGAATACGAGATTCTATACATTTTTTGAAATAAAAATTCAACACCCAAGGCAGAAAAAAATTTACTAAAACTCAAGACTTTACAGTTACAGTGACAAGAACAAATTTATAGACCCACCATTTAAATTTTACTGCAACATTTTCAAGGAAAAAAGAAAAGGTTTTTTTTTTTTTTTTCTTTCTGGTTTTGTAAAATGCCCAGGCATTCTCCATTATTACAAATACTGGTCCACTTTTACAGTAATCAAGAAATTTTAATATATATAATATATACTAAAACCCCGTCACCAAAAGAAAACAATATACACATGGCCATTATGGCATTTTTTTTAATAACCTATTAAGCAAACTTTGAAAAAAAAAAGATTGCTCAAACACACATACACACAATTTCTTTTTTACCCTTGTATGTATTCAATACTGTAAACGTATTTTAAGACAGAGTGCACTAAATTTAACGTTTAAAAAAATTAGCCGTTGTTCCTGAATTGTTTTTCTCATTCAATGATAACAACTTGTAATTTGTGTCATTTGAGTTTTAATTCAGCAGTAAATCATTTCCATTCCATTTCCTAAGCAGCGTTGTCCTGAAAAAAAAAAAAAAGCTGAGAATAATTCAGCTAATGGATGTCCGAAGTTGTGCTGGGTATACATCTTCATTTGATTGGGTCTTATGGCATTTTCATGTCCACTATCTTCAACCAGTAATTTTTTTTTAAGTAAATGTGGCTCTTTTTTTCTAAAGAATGTACTTTTCTTGTTTTACTTTTTTTTTAAAGTCTTTTCATTTCACAAAAACGTTTTGCATTTGTCTCAAGAGACTCAAATAGGAAGATCAGTTTTCAAGGCACTCACGTCAAATTGAATGGCAGTAGAAAAACTGTCCAATAAATTATTTTTATTTATTTTTCTTTATAGTGCCAGTATTGTGAATGCCATGCTTAGCAACACTGACACTTAATCTCAGCTGTTCCCTTACAGTTCAACCCACCTTTGGGCCAAGTAGACAAATATGATGTAATTTCTTGTTGAGAAGCCATTTTAGTCTTAACGACAAACAAAAGCTTTAAAGTGCGGGTCAACATAATTAAAATCTCTAACCATAATTGACCACTGTTTGTTAATATTAGTCATAAAGGGCTTTAAAAATTTGGAATTTGAAAGTAGAGCAGGTGCATTTTTCTTTACTTTTTTTCTGTCTAATGCTTTTCTCTGAATACAATTCCATTCTGTTCCTAATTAAGTCAAGGGGAAAACTCTTAGTGACTTCAGTAGGAGCATAATGTTGCCAAGACAGGTAAATCAACTAGAATTTATTTTTCCCTTCCTTATAATAACATCATTATACATCATATGAGATAGTTATAATATTTCCATTCATAAACCAAATGCCTATGAGTTGAGGCTTTTCGCTGAGAAATTCACACTTTCTCATCCTCTAGTAATTATTTTAACTACGGCAAATCTGGACTAAAGTAGATGTCCTGAACTCAGATTTATGATTTTGTAGTTTAAAAATAAAAAATATGGCATTTTGCTGTTCTGAGGTTTGAAAAAAATACTACAACACTCAAGATGTCCTGTTATTGTCTCTGGGAGGAGTGGCAGGAGGGGAAGAGAGAAGGAAAGACACCCCAAAAAGCGACAAAATAGCACCATTATGTTGCCATAGTTTTTAACAAGAGGAAGAAACTATCGAATAGTAATGCACAATTAAGAATGTTTCTGCTTTTTAATGTAGCTGCCTTCTGCACCTATGTCTTTCTTGTTGCCATAACTTTAGTGATTACATCCATTTAGAAAAGGCCTCTATCGTCAGCGACATTGTCAGTGCTACATATTCAATCCAATTCCAAAAGAAAGTGCTCATTTTAAAGATTGTTATCCGCTGTACAATTTTGTTTTCCCTAATCTTCAAGATTATTTTAGAAGAGGAAAAAAAAAATTAAAACAAAGAAATATTTCTGTTCAAATGCTGGCTTCTTCACAAGAAATTACACACGCTTAGCTTAAATTTCAACAAAGCAGCGGCCCAAAAATTATAATTTAAAAAGATATGTTTCTCCTCTACAATGCAAGTAATCTCAGGCTACAACTGGGTAAAATTAAAAAGGGATACCCAACAAAATTTAAAAGAAATTTAAACAGAATAAAAAAAAGTACCTGCACATGCCAAAAAATTACAAAAACCCAATAAATACAGAAATTATTGCACAGTTAAAAGGCTCCACAATTTTTACTGCCTTAATCAACCCTCGGGTTTAATAGAACTTTGTAGACACAGGTTATATTTTAAGTGCCCAAGTCTGGCACCTACCATAGTTATGCTAAGTTATGTTTACGGAGGCAAGTTAGGTCATCTTCTCTCAGTTGGCAATAGTTAAACTGTACAAATAAAATGTTACCTAGACCCCTGAAATTTAACCTAGCGGGGGCAGGGAGGGGAGGGGAGGGGAGGGGGGCCTTAGCTTCTTTCTGCCTGCTCAATTTTGACGTCATTTGTCAGCAAATGTTCTCCATGCCACTTTTTCATGTGTTTCTCCAGGGTGCTGTAAACACTGAAGGGCATCTGGCAAATGTCGCAGCGGTAGACCTCCTTCCCTATCTGGCCATGCGTTTTCATATGGCGCGTCAGCTTACTGCTCTGGGCACATGCATAGTTGCAGAGCTCGCATTTGTAAGGCCGCTCTCCAGTGTGGCTCCGACGGTGCACCGTCAAATTGCTGCAGTTCTTAAAGACCTTGCCACAGTACTCACATGTATCGCTCCTGCGCCCTTCCTTCGAACTGGGTCGCCCGGGGCCGGGACCGCTGATGTGGGGGGTGCTGCCTCCGCTGGCCGTGCCGCTGCGCCCTGAGAGCCCCCCGTCCAGCATGTCCCCCGGCGGGGTGGAGAAACGCAGGCTCCCGTTCTCCGATGAGTGCTCGGAGGAGGTCGCGAAGGGGGATTGTCGGGAGTCTGTGAATCCGAGGAACGGATCCTTCATGAAGTGCCGTGATGCTGCGTACCCTACCAGCCACTGGGAGTAAACGTTTTCGGAAGGTATTATCGTTGCTGGTGGCAAGTCCAAATCTTTCTCTACCTTTATTCTTTTAGAGGAATTGTTTAAACCGGGGCTCGTGATAGGTGTTGGCTTGCGAGGGAACAGATTTGGGAAGGGTTCACCTGGGCCAAAGTTTCTTCCATTGACTGTCCCTTCCTCGGTGCGGTCCAGCTCTCCTACCACTGAGTCTTCGTCGCCTGGATCTCTCTGACAGAGGTCTCGAGGACACAAGTCTCGCTGGTCAGAAGACCTTTTCATGAAGCTACTCCTCTTCTGTTTTTCAGCTAGCATATCATTATATTGCTGGATGGCACCTAGACTTACATTCTCAATTACTTTTCCCAGGACAAGGGATTTCTCATCCGGCAGCGACTTGGAGCCATTTTCTCGGTTACGACTCAGCTCCGAGTCCATACTGAAGCTTGACTCTGGACGGCTCTCATTTTCGAGCTCCTCCTCCTCCTCCTCCTCCTCCTCCTCCTCTTCATTGTCATGGCCCAGGGAAGGATCGCTCTCATTCCTGAAATCTGCCTCACTGGATTTCAGTCCCTCTCCAGTGAGCTCGCTTGTGCCCGGCTCAGGGGAACTGGTAGTGGACAGTCCATCGTCTGACCTGCCCGTCATGGAGCCAGCTTTATGCATATGTGTTTTCATGTGGCGTTTTAGCTTGCTGGCCTGGGAGCAAGCGTGGTCACAGAGCTGACACTTGTAGGGCTTTTCTCCTGTGTGACTGCGCCGGTGCACGATAAGGTTACTCTGGAACTTGAATGTTTTCCCACAAAATTCACAGGACTTGCTCTTGGCCTGAGGCTGGGGAGGCGTAGTGCTGCTGGGGGGCATGGGGGGCAGTGGCGGGGTGCTCAAAAAAGGTGACTTAGGACTTGGCTGGAAAGGATTCAATAGGCGATGCATAGGGTTGGTGCGACTGGGCGAGACTGGCGGAGGGGTGGAACTGTTTCCTGCCAGCTCTCGAAGCCTTCTGGAGAAATCCATCGCTGGGGACTCAATTGCCATGGGGTTTAAACGCATAACTCTGTCAAAGGCACTGGGATGCTGGGCAACTAACCCCATTTCTTCGGCACTAAGGCGATGTGGATCCAGATGATGACGAGGCGGTGGGCTGAACAGTGGAGGCGTGTTTGGGAGCCGACCCTCACCAAAGCCAGGGTGTTCACGCAAGATGGGTCCTGTCATCCGCAAAAGATTGAAAGGGTTGTTGTCTCCAAGGAAATTCATCAGCGGGGACTGTGCAACAGTCTCCGGTCCCAGAGGAGGAGGGATGGTGATGCGTGGAGTAAGGGAACTGTTTGAAGGGCTTGTTTCCAGGTAGATGCGGAATCCATGTGTGTTCTGGGCATGCTGAAGCAAGAACCAAGCGCTATTAAAAGGCTGCTTGCATGTTGTGCAAATATAGCTTGAAGGCTCATCTTTACCTATAAAAGAAAAACAGAAAGAGCACTCAAAAAATAATACAGTGAAGAACATTTAAATACAGTTGGCATGCGCTTTATTTTGCTAACACATTTCCTCCTTGGCATTTCTGAAAGAAGGACTTAATTGCAATGTATTGACTGATATAAATTGTTGAACAGTACATTTACTCACCACACTTACTCACTTAACATGTATGACAAATATCACACATATGCCTTGGTACCATATAGGTTTATATCCTTTAACTCACATATAAAACCTTCCTTTATGACGCATAAGGATCCAAATACTTTCACACGTTTATTCCGCAAAAAGGAATTTGTTTCAAGGGATTTATGACTACAGACAGAAACCAAGGAAAATGCAGTGTGGTAGGTTTTACAAGGCACCTTCAAGGAGCTTCAGTGTCATTTTCACTCTTTCATTTTATATTTTTAAATACTCCACGTAGTAGTCCCCTGAGATCTTGTTGAATTTAATTTATACATGCTTCAGTCATGCCAGCACTTCCATTTTTGAAATACTATGTAGGTATTTAGCTGCCCAAGTCCTATTCAAGTCAACAGGAGCTTGGAAAACGTACCCTTGCATAAACCACTTTGACGTTCTTTTTGCCAAAACACCAAAAAGCCACTCAAATGAAACATCCGATAATCAGAGCCGACAGCACGGCTGCAATTAACAGTAACAAATGTCGGGCCACGCTTGAACTGAGTCCCAAGAATTTCTGAGCCTGAGCCTGCCCTCCAATGCAGAAATGCTCACCGGAGCCAAAAACATTGTTCTGTTTGCCTTTCTAGCCTCTTTGAGAGGCTGCATAAAGGTGGAAAGCATTCCTTTAACCTTGATTCAGTTTTACATAAAGGACACGTGTGGACAAGTCTGCACTACAGTCATAATTTTTCTAGCTAGAAAATTCCAGTCCTGGGCACAATATAAACTATGTGCTACCTTCAAAAAGCTCTTCCCCCCCACCACCTCCTTTTTTCAATGCCTCTGCAAGACACTGATAAATTCATCAATATGTGTCAACTTGAAAATCATGATCCAGGATTTGCTTTGTTCTTGTTGTTTTTAAAAGAGGGGGAGGCTTCCTCAAAAAAAAAAAAAAAAAACAACTACCCATTTTGGAAAATCTAAAATTAATTTCTCGCTTGTTTGTTTGTTTATGAAAGCACATATTTAGGCTCGCGGTGGCCCCACTGCACCTAAAGGCACTAAGCTTCCCGCAGGTTCAAAGCCTGCACCAAGCTTCCCACCTGACCCATACCTGTGTAATGATCCAAACGAAGCCCAATCCCAGCCCATCCACGGGGCTCAGTTCCACAGCTGAACTACACAACCCCTTTCTAGATGGGGGGAACTGCAATTCACAAAAGCCTGTTGCTTGAGCTTGAAATTAAAGAGTTTATAAGGTGAACTGAATCATATTATGGAAACTACCTTTGTAAAGAGGAATGACTCACAGCAGTCAAAAAAAAAAAAGGAAAAAAAAAGAAAAAAAAAAAAGAAAAAAAGAAAAAATCAACCCAGGCACAGCAGGCAAAGCAGGATTGTTGCTGACTGAATTCCCCTCTTCTGGCCGTTGCAGGAACGGCTGCTGCTAGCAAAGCCTACAGAACCTTAGACAAGGAGGCTAGAAGATTATCTGCCTACCTATCAGCCTGTCAGTCTATCTAATCTTATCAACCAATGAACATCCATAAAAGTGTAAAGGAAAGAGCATCTATCAGATTAAGACTTATTTACAAAGGTAGGTGATAAATGTGGTGCAGCTCCTCACACTCCTATTGATTTAGTAAGGCTATTTCTGCGGACAGCATCTTCACACCCCTGTTTTGGAGAAGCCGGCTCTCCACAGCCAAGAAAAAAATGTTCATAACACGGCAGGAGTTTCTGCCTGGCTGACACAGCCCCCGTACCCAGCCCTGCACACTGCATTGTACAGGACGCTGCTTTGATTAATCTCTAACAACGGCTATTAGAAAAAGCACAAGTTTGGGAACTACACTCGGCTTGGAAAAAGTGCCCGTAACTGCTATTGACATTAATGAAAGCCACATACAAACACGGAAAGGAATTGATACATTATCCCTTAAAAATCTACTCAGCACTGAGGCAGTTAGGGAGTTTTATGTCAGCTTTGCAGCCAAAGCAACAGTAAATGCTCCCATTATTACTTCAAATATTAAAATTTCTGTTTCTTACAGAAATATTATGAAAATGTCTGGACCTTTAACTTTTCTTGCATGGCAACATGTGTAATATAAAAAGTGACAGAAATCACTGAAGCAGACTAAAGTATATAACATACTCTGTCAAAAGCTTTTTTTAACAATATGTTTTACCTCAGCTCACCCTAGAATAGATTTAATAAAGCCCCTTCTGAAGTGTGATCTTATAGCCAATGAAGTGCAGGATCTTACAAGGTTATATATCTTCAAATTAAAGAGTTCTCTGCACCCTTCACCTTCATTTTATCCACTCTAATTAATCGATTTATTACCCACAGCTGTTCAATTCTTTCATTTTTAAAGTCACAGCATGCATTCTTTTTTGTTGTGGGTTTTTTTCTTTAAAAAAATAAAGTGTGTGTGTGTGCATTCTCCTTGCTGAGCTCAAGAGCTGACAGGAGGAAGAAAGCAGCTGTGTATTAGATGACAATGATAACAACAGCAACACATTTACTTCAGCAAAGGCACATATGTAAGGAGAAAAACTCCTGAGCAGGCTGAGGATCAAGGCCAATCTAAAACTGAAATGGCTGATTAAAAAAATTACCCTCAAAATGGCAGCTGGCTGGATGCTTGCTGCTACATGTTACATGGAACTGAGATGTTTTGTTTTGTTTTGTTCTCCAAAACTTCACCTCTGTGAAATTCAAGTGAGGAAAGTAAATCCCCCTCCTTCTTAGTTTTCTTTCAAATGAAGCAAATTAGTGCTATTAGTGATCTAAGATTTACAAGCTAGCAGTCACAAAACAGTTTTCTCTTCTGCTTTGTTTGGCTTTTCTGCTCCTTAACACTCCTCTTCCGGAGACCCCAACACAACAGCAAAATTAACTGCAGGCTACCTGGCTACCAATCTCTGACTGCTTCACAAGTGTTTGTGTGTGCATGCCTCTGTCTCTGTATATATATATATATATATATATATAAAAACTTTCACAACCCTCAAAGACTCTCTCCAGACTCTCCGGGTTGTTGGTTTTTTTTTTTTTTTCCCAAAAAAAAAGTAAAATAAAATGTTCTTTTCCACATTATCACTTCATGGTTATCTTGCCTAGAAGTTGCCCTGAGCAGTGTAAATGCTCACTTTTAAGAACAGAACAATGTCAAAAAGTCTTTGAAGATCCACTCTGAACATTTTTATATTCAAAAACTTGTTAAATATTTTAAACATGCCCAGAAACAGCCACATATTGCTCAAGAATGATCCTTATATTTAATAATGCAGTGCACCTACACTATAAAACTCTTTGTTATAAGGCTACTTTTGATATATGGCTATCTTAATCCCTTGCCACCTGCATGAAGTCTGTCTAAATACCCACTTTATGACAACGAGCTATATAGGCTTTGCCATATGTAGTCTTTATCACTTTAGCATGTGCTTGACTTTGAGCATGTGAGTAATCAAAATCAGTGAAACTTAAGCATGGGCTGAAGTGCTCTGTTGGATAGTGATGAAATTATTCATGTGCTTAGAGTTAAGCACAAGCCAAGACTTCATTAATACTGTTTAATGAACTGCACATGGATTCAACCCTACAATCTGTTACTAGGCATGATTTTGGGGCCTGGTGGCTCAAGCGTAATTTTTTATCTTTACATTAGTTGGTAGATACGGTGTACATACTGAGGTGAAACATCCAGGCCACATGCCCTGGGCAGTCAATAGTAGATTCAAGGTTGCACTAAAGCCAGACAGATACTGCCACTGGAGTTCAGGCATGAGATAGGTTTGTAGGGCTGGGTCCTACTGAGACACAGGTGCATAGGTTCAGAAGTATTGATGTGAAGGCAAGGAAGGACTGTGAAATTAAAGAATGAGAGCACTGGGATAAATCCTAAGAGTTGCCTTTGTCCAATTCCTGAACTAAGGGAGGTCTGCATCTATGCATCTATTCATAGCTATGGCAGATGATCCATTATCCCACTTCAAAGTCCACCCAGACAGAGAGTCAACAACCTCCCCAAAATCTACTTCATTCCTTCTCTCATTTACCATTATGAAGGTTCCCCAAATGCTAATATAAATTTTTCCTGCAATTTAAGATCATAATATTTTCTCCTGTCTACAGGTACATGAAAAACACAGGAAACAATTTAAATCCACACCTCACATACAGGTATCATCCAGCCCAGTGATTTGCAGTTGAACCACTTGATGTCTTTTAGCACCCTCTTCCCAGTTTGATTTGGAAATGCCAAGTGAGAGAGAATTCACGATGTATAGTAGTCTGTGGCAATGGCTCACTACCTTCAGTATCAAAAAAATCTGTCTTCTTTCTGATTCAAATTGCTGAGTTCAACTGCCAACCATTAGATCTTGTTATGTTTTTATATGGTAGATTAAAAATCTCTCTAGTATCTTCTCCATAACCAGGTAATTATAAACTATTAACTTATTGAACACTCTCGCCGTTTTTGTGTATTATGACAAAAGATGGTCTTTTCCAGAAATATTAAAATGTGTTCCCTCCATTACTGCATGACAGATTATGTTCCCTTCAAAATGTCAAAGCAATAATAAGCTTTTTTCTCCTTCATGAACAGCACAAAACAAAGCTAAATTCAGATCCTGCCTCCCAAATTGTGCCCTCACAGTGGGCAGTGACTAAAGATGGGTCCATTTACCCAGCCCAGACCAAGATCAGCCTGGGTCTGTGGACATTCATCCCTCCGCACCAGGCAGCCTGAATCCCCTGACTTATCTGTCCTCTGCAGTCTGACTTGTATCATTTAGTGATACGCAGATCTTCCTGGCCCAGTTGATGCATGAGTTTCTGTATACCCTGAATGCTGAGCGCCTTTGCCCTGGAGATAAATTTCCCTCAAAATATCCTCAGTTATTCTGGATACCATCAAACAATAATCAGTGTGAGATAAGAACTGTTGAGAATTCATTATTTTCTGCTGGGCTACAGTGACATCCAGTGCCTTACGAATCCTCCCCTCAGCATGCCTGAATAATTCCATTAGCTGTAACAGAGAAGGAACTCTGTTCCTTTTTAATCACCCACCCACAACCCCCGGCAGGACTGTGGTGAGGACTTGCAGTCAGGTCCACATAACCACTGCCATCCTTTACCCCTAGCAATACTTTCCAGATAATGTTTCTGGTTCCCGTCACAAAGTTACAACAGCAGCAATAAAAATGTAAAAGAATTTTAATGCTGCTTTACCGCACCTTTAGAAGTTCCGGAAAAGTAGAAACTTGCAAGCTTTAAAGAAAGGACACCTTTTATTGTAGCACTCAGGAACAGACATGTATCACGTTCCTACAATTTTTCTACCAATGTTACTCTCTTCTCCACCGCTTGGTTTTTAATGAGCATTTAAATAATTACTCCTTGCTATTATGATGGTTACTCTAATAATACCAATAAAGGTAGCGTGGATGCTCCATAAAAAACACAACTTTAATTGAATTATTATTAAATTAAAATGCCATAATTGAGAACACTAGTTTAACAAGTCTCCTTATAAGACCAGCTGACATTAAATAGAAGAGCATTAAATACTGGAAAGATTTAGTGTTTCATAGTGAAGAAAATATATGGTTATACGTGGTTTGACAGGTCACCTAGACAAGGGTCAAATACTTTCCCGGTGTCTGCAGTGTGGATCTGCAGTGTGAACTACATCAGTTCATACCCAATGCTGGATTGGGTGTGCAAAAATATCTTGAATATATGTATTTCTGCTGAAGAGGTTTTATAAGCTGTATTACCACTCTAAATTATCCAAGTTAGCAAGAATATTTACTTACGTACGTTTATAATTGAATAAACATATGCTGAACACACCCAATATCAATAGTTTTACCCTCCCTGGGGTGTTTGGAAGTGCCACTACCTCCGTTCCAGAGGGACTGACAGTCTCCATAAAAAAGACAGAAGTGTGAAGTAGGGTCTAAGCCTGTGTGAGGATCACCACTGCCAGTCCAACGCCAGTCACTAGCTTCAAACACCAAATGCAAAGGAACCATTTCACTTCATACTTCTCTTCATTTTAATTTTGTTTTGACAGCAGCACAAGCTGAAGATGTAAAACAAGCACAGAGCTTCTACCGATCCCCAGAGCTAAAACAATGCATCCATCCCTGCACTGCCATGTCTAAAGAAAGGGCTCAAGAGAATCCTGCAGCACATCTTGCTGTGGGTGACCAGGACTATCCCTACTAATTCATAAAGTAAGCATCAACTGGCAGCTAAAGCTGGTATTTTATGACTTAGCAAGGTGCTCGCAGTCTCACAATGTAAGCACCTCCAGTTCTTCACTCAGATAAACAGCCACTCTCTCTTGTAAAGCTCAGACGACCTGAAGTGCATCTCAGTCAAGAAGAGGAGAGGTTTAGGAGCAAGAGCCCAAGCATGAGGAGCCTGTCATCATCTGGAAATGGGGAATCTCAGGACAGGGTCAGTGAAAGAAAAGAATGTGACAGGGAAATAAAAACGAAATGTGTTAAGAGGTGGATGGAAAAATAAGGGTGTCTGAAGAAAGGAGAACTGAACAGTGTTACTCCTCAGTAACAGAATGCTGTTTCCTCCAATACTAGGCCTGGTTCTCTTTTCCTACTTCACCTCTTGAATAGCCTATCTCCTCCACTGCCATCTTCAAACAGAAGGAAAATCACGACTTCATGCAATATTCTTCTCCTACACACTTCCTGCCTGTTATACAGCTTTCCCCATCCTGTTTCTACTTTGACTAGTGAGACTGCAAGTTCTCTCCAGAGATTAAGCAAGAAGATTTATGCCAAGAGAACCTCCAACCCCCCAAGACACTCTCATTCCCAGCACTGATTTCAATTAATGATGCAAATATTCTCAACAGCATTTTCTACCTATTGAAGAAGATCTACAATAGCACTGGTTGACACCGATATTAAAATATATTAATATTACACTGCTATTAGTAATGTACTGTTAATTCTTTCTATGCTAAAGACAACTGCCGAACTCTGCCTTTGGTGGATTAAATGCTGCCCCACTTGGGAGCCTATTTTATTTTCTGAAGCCATTTGTGCTTTTGAGCGGTGTTCCTTTTCTATTAGGCAGGACTGTGAATTGTCTGTTTATCATTCTTTTAATAATAAATACATTTTTTGTCAAATGAACTATCTTATCATACAAGTGGAAAACCAAACAGATTAATTACCAGTCACATAGTTGAGAAGTCAGACTGTCATGTTGTCTGTCTACAGTCAATCTTTTCATAATTCCAAGAACAAAGAGCATAAATCCTTGAAAGACTTTAGAGATATCAACCTGATACCTTAAAATCATACTCTTAGCCAAACTCTGATTTGAATTGCCCTGCTAGGAATTCAAAATAGCTCCAATGACCACCATTGCACGCTTCAAATTTTTCCAGATAAGCTATACCAGGTTATGACAAAGAAGGATCTTAACTAGGCTTATATAAATATACCAAGTTGTGAATTTTTTTCATTAAACTTTCCCCAGAAGTATTTTATATGTCCTCTCTGGCATTTATACTTAAAAAGGAGACTGTAGGCAGACTACAGCCATGCATAACACAAACAGATGCTTCCTGCTTCTTAATGGACACAGGCGACCTTTGGCTGAAGATGCAGCTTGTGTTCAATAGTCCCATTTTCTGTGAGACTTAATCATACCTCAGATCTGTACTGCCAGATTCACATAAACGAGCCAAATGCACAGCTCAGTTTAATTTCTAGTGCATTACAAAATGGCAATATTGTATTTTTAGGTATAAAATGTCAATAGTCATTTTGGGCAACTTCCTTCTGGATGTCCAATTTCTCATTCCTTAAAAGAGCTTGTGGCTTACTGGAAGTTAATGTTCAGCCTACAGAAGTATAAGAATTGCTTTTACTTAGTGCAGAAAAATAAAGCAAAATGCATGGCAAAAAATGGAACTCACGACACAGGGATTTTGACCCAGAAACACTATTAAAATGGAAGATAAAAAACATGCTTGTCATCTCTGAACACCTTCTTCTAATTGGTGTTAAATTCTAAAATACAAAGGCAATTTATAAATCAGAGAAAGGGTGAAGTGTGAAAAGTAAGGAACAAACAGGAAAATCAATATTAAAAGATCAATAGTGAATGAGTTAACTTTTAAATTAGCCCTTTGTGATATAACAGTTTCAATTGACTCCACCTTTAGCATCTAAACAGCTTTGTGTCTATTAGTTCCTCTAAACCTAAGACATCAGCTGGGAGACTGAAAGGATGTTTTACAAACCTGCTGCATAAAATTGTGAAAACTATCAGCAAAAATGGGGTATTTAATAGCGGGGGGAAACATACCCACTCATGAGGTGAAAAGACCATAGGACTATCCATGGCTGGTGGTTTGATATATAGGATCCCACTTACAGCATTCACGAAAAACCCTTGTACTGCTCAAGGACACTTTTAGGCCTTTTCTTTGCATACGGTATTCAAATGCATTTGAAATAATGTCAGTCTTTTCTACAACATATGAAATATGCCAGCAGCTTCCCTTTAAATCCGTTTCCTGTAAGCAGTTTTGTTTGAAAACTGGCAAGTGCTGTGTGGTTTTTTTTTTCCCCACCGACTTTTCTAAGGTGCCATTTTCTCATCTTACAAGCAAGAATTATCAGTATCTGAATAGGAACTTAAAGGAGGATGCATAAAGGAAATTGTCCATGTCGTATAATGGAAAAATAAAGAGTAAATTAGGAAATAATAAAAAAGCCAAAGGGTGAAAACAAATTTTCCTGCTTTTTTTCCCCAGGAGTACTTCAGTCTGTTTTACTACAACTATTTCTTAAGGGTATTAGGTGCCTATTCATAGTTAGTAAATGAAACAGCATTTTTGTTTTAATTCATTGCTTCTCTAACAAATGCTAACTCCCATCTCTGCTTCTTTAAATCCACAAAATCTCCACGTTCAGTCCTAAGAAGTATTATAAAGGCTGTAAATCTTGTTTTAATGGAATGTACATTTAGCTATGAGGAGATAATTGACGTTATGGAGAGCCTAGATGCTGAATTATATAGGTTATCTAATACAAAGGGGACTCATTACCGAAGCACTACAAACAAGTAGTAATATATGTATATTGTTCTGAGTGGCGTTATAGCAAAAGTGTTCGGGTCTGCAGGGATTTATAAAACACAAGAAAACAGCAGACATGCACTTGTAAATTTGTCTCATTTGTCTCTGAAGTTAAAGGTTATTCCCTTGATCTGAATTTGTAATAAAAACATGCTAGACTAAGGTTTGTAGAGAATGTTTGAATATGTAAATTGTGTATAATGATAGGCAATTATAGGGTAAAAACTGGACCTTATGAATGTTACAGAATTGCATGGAGCATCAAAGTATTTTCCTTCAGATGAAATATTTATCTTTTATGCATGTTATAAGCACTTTTTCAAAGGTATTCAGCAACCTATTTGAGTGGAGAGTTGACAAAAATCAAACCATTACAACCGACTAAGACTGTGGGCTTATGCACAGGAGAAGCCACAGCTTTATACAAAATATACATAATAAATCTCTTGAACTAATGGTTCCGGAGATGGATCCTCAAGGACAAGTTCTACTGATTTTCACTCCCTTGGATGAAAGCTGGTCAGATGCTTCTGGATTTTTTTTTTTAAGAAGATGTGGGGGTGTGAGTGTGGGGAGGGAGACTGGGGAGTAACTAGGTAAGAATGTGAATTTTCTTGGACTGATTCAATGCAGCCTGATTTCGCCTTCAGTCCATCGGCTGCTGTTTTCAGGAAATAATAATAATAATAGTAATAATAAAAAATGCTGCATTGAGATAGAAAGGAGTGAAGCCAGGAGATGATACCGTAGTTTATGCTACTGAAGATAACGTTTTCTCCTTCTCTGAGCACAACAGTCTGTTCAGGTTAACCAACTGCAGTGTTAGAATAACTCCAGCCGACTTGTCACAGAGTACAAAAGTCATCAGCAACTGAATGTTCTTTTCTGCACCGCAATTAAGACGAATCAATACGACGTGCCACAAATGGTATTTTACTCTCAATAAGAACTCGGGCTGAGTTTATTCAGAATATTTTAGCGCTTCCCCAGGGGATTTTGGTCCGACGCAGATGGCAAATAAAGTACTCAGCCTAGGGCTAGAGCACATTATGCTAATTCTAATGTCAGATGTACTTTAATATACAGCTCTATTTAATCACCCCATTATTTCACATTTCCATATGAAAAACCTGCGGCACTTCTGCAGAGCTTTCACTCTGCGACAATGCCAGCTTCCTTCAACTAGCTCACTGCGAAACAGAAAAGAAGACTGGTCATTCTTGCCAGTCAAAATGTTACAGTTTCAAAGTTTCAGTATTCCTGAATTTAAAGTGGGTCTTCCAGTGCAATTAGCAAATCGCTCTGCTAGAATGCTGATATGTACAAAATGCTAAGGAGGTGCGAATGAAAAAAAATAAAAATAACAGCCCTCCCTCTCTACCTCATCCGCTCGCACACACAGACATAGGCAGGCACACATCTCAAATTTTCTTGCAGAATAGCAATAATAAAAATAACGAAAATATTTTCATATTGCAGTTCAACCAATATTCCCAACACTTGTCAGTGCAACACTGCTGTTCCCAGCTGCATGGCTTCCGTTACTTAGAAGAATAGACATGGCTGGCACAGCTGCCAACCTACAGATGTCTCTAAATAAAACCTTCCTTGTGTATCAATAATTTTTGCCTGCAACAAACTACACCTCTAATTAGGTTTAGAAGCTACATACCTTCAGCACAGACCACTATCCAAATTATCTGCAAATTTACCTTGATGCCTCGTCTCTAGTGACTGCAGAATTTGAACCTAGGGATTTGAAGGTAAAATGATTGAAAACTGGATTTACGTTGAAAGGAATGAAGGCAAAAACTTAGCCGCGGAGCTGTTTTTCAAGCCATGTAGGGTCTCAATGTGCAGACAGGGAAAGCAGAAGCAATCCTTGGAGAACCTCTTCAGCATCCAAACTTTCCCTTCAGAGCAATTTTGTGAAGGACTATTAATTCAGCATTTCTGTACAGTCACCAGTGGAATGAGTTTCATGGTCTCAACAAAATCTTCCCCCAGTTTGGCACAATTGAGGCTCCATGATAACTAGCATTGCACGTCAGGGGGAGCCAGATCAGGACTGGATTATACTGAGCTGCTATTAGAGGAATGCATGAAGCCTAAGTTGATAATTTTTTAATAACTGCATTAAATCTACAACATATTTCAAAAAAAAAAAAAAAAAGTCTATTTAGGAAAAGACCTACTTTTTCCTCCTCCAACCACCCAATCTGTATCCTTTAAAAATTGTTCAGCAATGCATGCAGCAGCCAGCACCTGGGGCCAGATCTCACCTGCTTTCACTGTTATGCATCAACATTTAAAGATACAGAACTGCGCTGCTGTGCCTTGACACGGCATATGCCACAACTTCCATGTCCTAATTTAAACACAGCAGATGACATTCCTCACATTCAAGGCAGAAATGCTTACCTTTTCAAGCTTTATTTTTATATATATATACATATATATGTATCTGTGCGTGTATATATATACACATTATTTTCTCTCTGTAAAGACTGCCTGTGAACACAGCACTATGAACAAAGCAAGGGGGCAGAGTACAGAGCAGAGGTCTGTACTTCCTTAGCTATTCCGACTAGACCTTCAAAAACACAATCTTATCTTGGGAGAATCATACATAACAGTTTCAAGTTTTGCTTGAATGGTAAATACAGCACAAGTTAATTTAGTATAATAAATTAAATTAAATAAATAAAATAAATTAAAATAACTGTAATATTTCTCTAAAGCAGAGAATATCTCACCCTGAAAATTAGTAGTTAAATTCAAAAGAAGAAGAGGAAATGAAAGTTTGATATCCCAATACAAAGCCCAACAAAGTCAATATGAATCTTTCCACCAACTTCAGTGGGCTATGGATGAGGATCTTCTTCCACACTGGGATTTGTTAGTCTCAAGGCACTGTCTTCAATGTAGGGATAAATCTGGTTTGTCGTGGTGTAGTTAAAAGAAGAGAACTGAGTTCACAGCAGCTATACGCCTAAAGAATTAAGCTGTAAATATTTTAGAAGAATAAATGGAGATATATCTAGTAAAGCATCATTTGTATCTTTAGTTAAAAGAAAAACGGTTGAAGTAGGATAAATACATAACTGAAATTAATCTTTGACAATTCTGTTGCTTTTCCTTATGCTGATATTATGTTGGGGTTTGGAAGTAAAAAAGGATAATAATAATAATTCTCCATAGATCTATCCTATTTCTTTAACTCACTTTAGATAAATTGACTGCATTCTTAAACTCTGTTATTAAGAATTCTTTGAAAAAAATGTAGCTGAGGCTAGCAAAATTATTTTTTAATAACATATTTATTCTTGGCAATAAACAAATTTCTGGAATCCCATTCAATTTCCATCATTATGGCAGTTTTTTGAATGCCAGAATGTCTGCGAACACATCTTACACTAAAGGGTTCACGCGGGATTCAAAAGTCCTGTAAAGGAAAATCCCAGACTGGGTGAACGAAGCAGCAAAATGAGCAGAAGTAATAAAAGTCTAAATACGGGGGGTGGGGGAGAATAAGGGTAGGAGGAAGGTATAAAATACTTCGTATGAAAAATAAAACTCATCAGTTACAGAAGGATCTTGGGGGTTGCTCTAGATTAAGCAGTTACATTGCAATCTATTACTACGAAGTTGCTAAAGATGAATTTCCGATCATACCTCCTGAAGTGCAAAAATAAAAATACAATTTTTGCTCCTTAAATAGGTGGTGGTTTATGCCATTATAATGTCGCAGAAAATAATGCCAACGTTGGCTTAAAGGAAGATCCTAAAAACTTCATATTTTATTTCTATACAATCCAGATTGATCACCTAAGAGAAGCATAATTAAACAATGCTAAGCATCCCAACCCCTTTGAGAATGTGCTGCCGAAAAATATTTTTAGAACAATCGCTGTAGTAATTCTTCTTAGTTGTAGAAACACTCCAAATCAGAAAGTCAATTTTTCCTCTATTTGCAGAAGTGTGCTGGTTTTCACTGGAAAGGCGCCTGTGTTTTGTTTGGCTGCTGTTCATATACTGCCTTGGCAGGATTTCCTTGGATTGCTTACAGTGAACATTGCTCTTGCATACAGTAGCACTCCCATTTTAACCGTCCCAGCCACACGTTTTCTAATAACACACGGAGAGCTGCAAAATCCCTGTAAGCACAGCTCTTTAAAGCAGCAACAGAAGGAGGTGGGGGCGGAGGAGGGGAGCGGGGCGGGGGGACTCTGCCCGTTCAAAATCCAGCGCTGCAAACAGAGGATAGTCCTTTTAAAAACAACCAATGCGAATTGTGTTTAAGAAGCAGCTTTCCAGGAAACGAAAAAAAAAGCATCTCCGAGAAGAGGGCCCAATTCAGCTGATTCACTGAATCTGATCCGCGCTGGCTGGGCTCCGAGCATCACTGAATTGGGTCCTAAGTACCGTTTATTTTCTTTAAAAAAATATATATATATAAAAAATTCCTCCCCTTCTGAGGGGCGTGCAGACAACTTAATAATTCCTGGTATTACCTTGTGTGTTTGAGACCCTGCACCTGAGCCTGTGGTCCTCGTGCGTCCCAATTTCCCACCCGGTCGGAGGAGGCTGGGGTGCACGGGGAGCACAGGGCTCCGCTGTGAGAAACAAACCGGCAGGCGAGACGAAAGAGAAGGACATCTATCTGACTGAAATGGTCTCAGGAAACAAATGCAGCATTTCTACCTAGGGCTGAGAGGGAGAGAGAAAGCCAATAACAAAACCGTTATTCAGCTCCGTGCCCTTTACAAATAGGAGTGACTTGTTAGTGGACAGCTGCGGCTCAGCCCCCCTCCACGCCATTCCAACTTGCTGCCTTTGCCACCCGGCTTTTGGAGATCGGCAGCAATTTGCATCTCCATGCATCTCATTTCTCGTTAAGTAAGTTGATTAATTTGGGCGAGGGAAGTTGTCATTCAAAAAAAAACCAAAAAAAAAACCCCCAAAACCAACAAAAAAACCCCCAAACCTGAAATTTCCACTGGCATTATTGCTGCCTTTCAAAATTCACCGACCTTCCCCCCTCCCGGTGCAGCCCCCACTTCACACCTCTCTTTCTCCCTGTCCCTTTCTCCCCCCTTCCCGCTTCCTCCCTCCCTCTCCCTCTTTCTCCCTGTTGTTTACAAAGGTTTCATTATGTTTTCAACTAATCAGAAAGGCCTACTAATACACAATTAACATGTGACTACAAAAAAAATAGCTTCCAGAAGAAGGAAAAGTAATTAAGTAGAGAATGCTTTTCAGTAAGTGCTCGCTTTAACCCATCGTCAGAGAACAGTCTAGGTTAGTCCACAATGGATGGAACAGATGCCAAGGGCGAAATGTTAAAAGCAAATAAAAAAGGACATTATTTTCTTTGGGAATAATAACTATCAACGCCACAAAAACGAACATCAGACTGCAGTTGTTTTTATCTGACCTCCTCTTTCCTCCACTTTTCTAAAGTGCCTTTTCTGTGTGTTTCATTAAAATAAATAGAAAAATAAAGGTATCGTTTATTGCATCTTTGCTTCCAAGGTGACAGGAGACCAAGTAATCAGCATCATCATCGAAACAGCACAATGCTGTTATTAAAAAGATTTTACTTTAAAACATTTTAGGCTTGAACATACATATAAACTAAGCTCCCAGAGAAGTTGGTAGGAATTCTCCACGACCAATGACAAGGGATGCTTAACCCTCTACAAGTTGTGCTGTGTTATCACAACATATAGGAACTATAGGAGACAGTTTTAAATGCTGTAGTGTTTGCAGCACTTCAGTTATTAACTTTGGATCTATCTGCTGACACTGCCCTCAGCCTGAGAGTTGTCACACCGGTTGGCAGCCTGAGCATGCTAGCATTTATATAACACACACTATATATATGCGTGTGTGTGTATATTTGGGGGAGAGTGTAAATTAAAATGTTATCTAAATAGATTCAGTCTTTTTTTTTTTTAATCCAGGGTTTGTCAAAATATGTCCAAATGCTCTCTGTGTTCTTGGTGCATTCAGCCGACCTCCACAGCAAAAGTGGTTCCCTTTGGAAAAATCTATATTCTTTTAGATGTCTGTCCTTGGAGTGGAGTGTTTGAGATTTTTTTTTTCTGTTCCCCTCCCTCAAATGAATTTTAAAATAAATAGGTAGTTGTATATTTTGAAAACCAAATTCTGCAAGGAGCTAGTGTTTTCAGCAAGATGCTAAACACCACTTTGGTCCCACTGAAATCAATGGGGAGCTGAGGGTTGTTGGGGGGAACAGGTCCTCGAAAGTCACAAAGGATCGCATGCAATAACAGCTTCTTTTCCTTACATTCCACCCCCCAATGAATTGATATTCCAAACTATGTATCACATACAGAGCATTTTTTACTATCCAAAATCCCATTAGTTTCATTGGCACTTTAGGTAATAAGATTTGCATGGTAAAAATTTCATTTCTGTTAGATTGGGTCCACAGGACTCACCAGTCTGATATGATTGTCAGAGGAAAGGGAGGATCTATGGGTTTCCTACAATATGAGGATTTGTCCACACAGAATTTGGCACCAGTTTAATCAAAATGACTCCCTTTAACCAGTACAAACCCCAGTGTAGCCTCTATTTCTGTCAGCTTAAAACTGGCTATACCAGGAAATTCCTCACTGTAAATTTATATAGGTATGCTAAAACAGGTCAGCTAAACTGGGGTGGCAATCAGTTAAAACAATCTATACCCTGAAGTATTCTGGATTATCTGTCTGAAAGACCCCTTTAGTTAAACTAGTGGAAAAGGCTGTTCAGGCCAGCCCCAAATGCTGCATTGGCTTCACACAGGAAGCCTGTGAGGGAAATGATGGCATCCTCGGCTGGAACCTCCAGGTCTCTTTCAGGACAGAGTGAAATCACTGAGACCCCCACCAGCCAGATGCTACCACTCTTGCTCACGTAAGAACATAAAATCCCTGGGCCAGGCGCGTGTGTAGGACCCCATTTTCAATCATGGCCACCAGCAGAAGCGTAGGCAAAGAGCATGTGAATCAAGGTTGAAAAAAGTTCACAACTGACCCTATCCAGACCTCCCAGCTCCTAGCAATCAATGATTTAGAGTCTTTCAGTGCCAGGGGTTGACCCAGACCAGATTAGCATTTTTGTTAACCACTCACCAACCTATCTCCTGGATTTTGCCTAATCCTCTTCTGAACCCATTTGTTACTTTTAGCCCTTGCGATGTCCTGCGGCAATGAGTCCCACACCTCATCCACTCTGAGCAAGAAACTACGTCTGTCTGCTTTAGATCTGCTGCCTGACTCATGGCGCACTTAACGGGGACACTTGTACTGCCAAGTGCAACCTGAGTGTGTCACAGCAGCAGCCCAACGCTGCCATAACCCCTAGAGATATGGACAGCAAAATCAGACTCTCTGCTTTCAGGCAATTCTTACCTCAGCCAAATCCTTACCAATTCCACAGGAGACTGTCTTCTAACAGCTAATGGAAAACTTCAGGAATGGGCACAAGTCAGATATGGCAGCTCCTTCCCAAACTATCCTTCCTTTAGTTTGTTTGCTTTTGATTTCTGATCAACTGAATAGTTTCTTGTTCTGTTCCTAGTCTAGGTTTAATGTCTAATATAGGTTTAAATGTCTCAACCGAAAGAGATGTATTCACCAAATGCTGGGAGATGGGTTTAGGAGTAGTTTGCTGAAACTTGGCATTTTTCCACCTCTTAAGAACACTGCAACCTGACAATCGGTCATGGTCTGGAAGTTTTTCCTAACGCTCATTTCACACATAGTTCAGTTTACCTATTATTCATGGCTGTAGCTCTCATTCTGAAAATGCACCTGGTACGTAGCATCAAGCAGATGGTGAGGCCCCATTAGCTTCACGAACTTCATAACTTCAAACCCTCTGGAAATGGGGAGCTAGAGGGGGTGTCACACTACTGAATCACCCCTGATGTTCCTTGTTACTTGAATCATATTCCCTCTACCTGCTTCTTATTTAACTTGCTCATATATTTTTAGTTCTTTTCATCTTTCCCTAAGAAACAATCCTGCCAACATTTTAATCACTTTTGTTGTTCTTCTCTGAATTACCTCCAATTTGACAACACTCTCCAATTAGCAGGGTGCACAGAATTATACACAGTCTTGGGTCATTGTTCGATGGAAAAATAGTTTCCCATTTGGTCTTGCCATGTATCAGAATCTGACTTCAAGAACACCCTGGGATGGTGAAACCAAGGAGTGAATTTGGCCCACGTGCATAACAAAGGCTGACTGAAGTGTACAGATTGAGAAGTAAGAGTGTTTTCCACAGCTCATTGTCATTGTCCCTGGACAGTGATCAAGAGCCTTCCCTGCTCTGCAACCCCTGCGGCCAGCAGACAGAGCTGGGTGACAGGGGGATTAATTGACAACCATCACTCTGGACTGTTTTGCCTTCATCAACCTCAGGCAGGTGCTTAACTCTGAGAAGTTATTTTCTAACCAAAACACCATGGCACGTCAAATTTACAAAATCAATGCAATTGAGGGATATGTGATGCAAAGAAGAAGAAGGGCCCTGGACACGCACAGAAGAGAGCAACCAGGCTGACTTACAATCAGGGTTTGGCAGGAGGCTCCAGATAAGCATCCAGGAGTGTCTGATGGGACAGACAGTGAGGATGCCAAGGAATTGTTTGGGGGATCCCACTAGGGTATAACAAAAAGTAATGGGATTTAATAGGGTCAGTGACAGTGTAGGCTGATTATCAGGAAAACAGTTCCTAACTCTGAGGCCAGCAAATCCTTAAGAGAAGCCCCAAGCTGGTGGCATCTCAGACAAGAAGGAGCACTTGAGGGTACATGGCAAAAATAATGTTGCATTGCCAGAGTCAGGGCAGCATTATGAAACAAGCATTTTCTGCTTTCTAAATTTGCAACCGTGATTCACAAAAATGAATCAGGTTGCTTCAAGTACCCCATTTAGAAACTTCGGACTCAGCGTGAGCCGCACACACCCCCTCCAACCTCAACGGAGGCTGTGTCGTATGGGAGCCTCAGTGTGCTCTAGAAATGAGTGTTATCAATATCAGTCACCAAGAGATCAGGTCAAAACTGTTAATATCTCATCAGTCACGCGAACTGCATCTCTTTCCCAACACACACCTACGGATTTATTATTAGGGTACTTCAGCTCTTTTGTATTTTTAAATCAAGCTGATTCACATTCTTTAATGTTCATTATACAATTAAAAATATATGACGGAAAAAGGTTTTTCCTAGCTCATTAGGAAATACATATGATACATATTTATAAATTACATATTATCATCTTTTTAGACCTAATGATGTGTGCTTTCTCAGGCAAGATGACCTGTTACTCAGACTAATTGATTTCTTTTTATATCTTCAAGCACAAGGTATTTTTATCTAAGCTTGGTCATTTGGCTCTATCCATAAAACATGTTCGTTGGGTTTTGCCGGGAGGAGAGGTGAGAGAGAAACAAGACTGAACATTTGAGTCAATATTTATCCCTTTGTCAAGATGGATGAGGAATGGATAAATCTGGTGTATATGCTTCGTCTACTGAACCTGGCAACATGGAGTCTGCTCAGCAGACCAAAGTCAACAAATACTCTCCCAATTAACTAATAGTGACTGCTAGGTACCAGATAAACAGAGAAGTCCTGACTGCTTCAGTGAATGACATGAACTTTCATGATGATGAAATGAGCAGCTCTATCCACTTCTCCAAGAGGTGAGATAAATGCTCAAGGTCACTGAAGTTTTGGGAGAAATAGTATCAATTAAAAAATACCAGTTTCTAGAGCGACTTCCTCCAACGAGGAAGATCTCCTACATTTAGTGGCTTTCAATTCTTCCAAGCCACAAAGCACACACCATTGTTCTCAACTGCACTCTTATATTTGAAAAAAGAAATTGGAGTAACGCATAAACCTTGCCTTCCTGAAGACTAAAATGGGACAGAGGCATGAAAGCTCCCCTAATTCTCTAGCCCTCAAAGCACGACAAGGGACTTGTATCTTTTTATTCTTCCAGTCGAAGAGAACTTCAGTCAAAGTGGTCACTACTGCTTCAGCCTATGGACTTGACCTTCCTTGGAGATTCAGAGTGATTTATCCCATCTCCTGAACAGTGTGGGGTGCTCTGCACCAAAAGGCAAAGGCTGGAGCTATATTTCACATGGCTCCTCACTGCCAGTTCTCCCTCCCCTGGGTACACCAATGTGTTTGTGTCAGGTCTTGGAGGTGGAGGCTGACTGAACACCGACCAAGTTCCTCTGCACCTTGGCCATGTGCTGCCCCCCTCACAGCCACCACCAGCTCTTGGAGGAGGAAAGGCTGTGGCCATTGCACGCACAGCTTCAGCAGGATGGGGCAGGGCTGGGAAGCAGCATGGGGATCGTGAAAGGTAATCAGAGGTACTGCCTGTGACAAAGCTACTGGTCTCTGACATTGGAATCCAAATGGCAGCGTGGGTGACATCTGAAAGCTGCCCACAGAAAAGGATGGTGAAGCTCCATTGAAGTTATAGGGAGCTAGAGATCTGAATTCGCCCCTTCAAATCTCACTTTATGATACACACACTGCATTCCTATCTTTTCCTCACTGATTATCCTTCCCTCCTTTGCTAACATCCCCTTTGTTTTACCTCCTGTCATCAAGCTCTCTTCTGGTGGCTTCTGTTTAATTTTTCCACTGCTGAAATACCAGTCAGAAATTAAGCAGACCAAATTTTGCCCTATTGTAAATTTACCAGAGCCTCTTACCAGAAATAAATGTAGCCCTGCAAACACAATAGGGTGCAACGGAGTGACATACGGAGAGACCTGATTTTCATTACTATAAGAATACAGACAATGTGGTGATTATTATATAACCCACACCTCTATAATGGACAAACAGGAGTCAAACTTGTGCACACTTGTTTACAAATGGGTCTCTTCTATTAATGTAAATAGTGTTCTCTATTTTATTAAGATCCATCTACTGTATGGTGCACTGAGCTAACAAGCAATCTTCACTTGCTACCTCGCATGTCTGCATTGCATAGTACAATCACTCCTAGATAAATATCTCAAGAGAAGCAGGAAAACAATTAAAACTAGAAGGTAATAAAGGATGAAGAAGCCTATGAACAGCATACTGGCCCTCTTCCCAGTCTTCATTCATGCATCAAAAAACCCCATAGCTCTGAGTCTTTGAGAGGGCAGCTGGGCAGTAGGGATGTCCACAGTAATATAAAGGGGAATTAGATATGATCGGATGTGCTCATTGCATTTTCAACAGCACATGTAATCTTCTCCCCACTTTCCTCTAGTTCCCCCACCTCTCACCCTGCTACCAGAATAGATGACAAATGATCCTGTAACCAAGCAACTGTTTCAAAGAGTTTCAAAGTTCCAGTACATGATAGTTTAGCTGTGATCATTTGGGTGATCGGGCTTTGACTGGAGACGCCATCCCAGAGTTAAATACTTTTGCTTTCTCCAGATAGTTTTACTCTCATAAGGGTTTGCAACGGTTGGTGGGGGTAGAATGTTGTCCTCAAAGCTGAGCAGCTCTGTCCATTACTTGTGCTGCTCCCTGACACAGAGAAGCAGATGATGACCACAGAGGAAATGAAGATGCATCTGCTTGACAGTCACCTGCATGACAGCAATGGAGGTAGCCAGGTTAATTCAGCCTTGATGATACTCCATCAGTGATACCCCAATGAGATTTCATCTCCAGCCAGTGAGTGCTCATACATCGGTAGGTGCACGTAGCACAGTTTAATCCACCACCATTATTCTATTTCTTTGCATAATGCAATAACATTATTTGCAATAATTAAGTCACTGAAAACATTTTAAAATATCTAAATCTTTTTTGTGGGTCTATTCTAACTGCAGTAGCCCTTTCCACCGGGGGATGAATTGTGAGATAATTGATTTTGATGCCACTACGTGCGCCCTTGCTTTAGACTCAGGACACATAACTCACGTGGAGGTCAATTATCTCATACTACAGTCCCCAGTGGCAGAGTCTATGGCTTAAAAAGATCCTATGCTAGAAAAAGAATACCATTACCACAGAGGGGCATCTGTTTCCAAACAAAAGTTTAATGGTAAAATTGTTTATTGCCTACCCACCTATATGTTCTGATACATGTGTGTATAAAATATATATTAAATATAAAAGGAATATATTGAATGTATATCTATTTGTACAGGTACGTTTGTAACCCTCACCACTACAGTATATTTGATGTAGATGTAGAAAAATGTACAGCAAGGATTTTTAACTCTTGCATTGCAAAGAGAATGTCTATAGTAAGGACACTCAGTTCTACCAGTTTGAATAAACAAGGCAAATAAATGTCTTTAAAAGAAACGCCGCCCAGAATCTTCTAATTGTTTTTAAACTCTGAGCTATAATAAGCCTTCTCAAATCCTTGAGTACCCTGGCAATACTGAGTCAGCATTCACACATGATCCGTAATTGTTAACTAGCCACCACAGATGAAAACTGTTAGTAATAAAAGTCGACCCTATTAGGTTGACTCAAGATTAAGTTTTCTGGCTGATCACTGAATGGGGGTGGTCAGATATGCATTTGTACATCTCCATTTAGCAACAGGGGCCCAGAAGAACATGGCAGTATGCTAAAGAAAATTAGTCACAGGTAACCAAACCCCCCCCCAAAAAACTTGGCAAGCTACCAAGAGATCACGCTGCCAAATTCCAAAGCAGTGTGAGTGCTTTCCAATCCCCAGCAAGCATTCAGGTTAGAGTCTTCAGTGAGGTAGAGGTTAAATCAGTATCAGGTAGAGAAAATCAGTGCAAACAGTGGCATCTTTACCAGGCTGGGATTCTAGGCTGCACCGTAAGAGGTAACTTGCAGGTAAGGGGATATGGCCGGAAAATCAGTCAACTGGAAAATATCACATACCCTTTTTTAGCCCAGCTCCGTGGTGTCTCTGCATAAGCACACTCTTCTAGTCTTAGATTTCAAGTTATGTCAAATTTCTGACCCCAGGTGAATGTTGAAAATATCCACACCTTACCACTTAGAACTCCATTTGGTTTTTACCACGTTAAACCTGCAGAATACAGCCTCAGCCATTTGAATATCCAGCCTCAAGTTCATTGCAGTCCCAGTGAGAGATTTGCCAGAGGGACTGAGATGTGCCTCAAAGTGGAGAGAGTAAAAGAAATTAGGGAGACTATCTGGGGAATGTGCAACACTGAGACACTTTAAAGCTAAATGAGACCTATGTTACTTGTCAAAGTCAGGCTGAAAATTACCTTCAAGTAAGAAAACACACACTTTTGGAAATTAAGAGGCTAGTGCAGCTGGAGTTTTTCATCACTGCTGCTTAGTGTAGGTTTATTGGCCACTTTAAGTAGAGAAAACAATGCCTAGCAAAGATCAACTCCAGCATGCAGAGCTTTGAACCTGGAACTGTTAATATCCTCTTTACGGTGAATAATTACAATAATAAATTCACCCTCTTCATCCATGTTAGAATTACTGTGGCCATGGATAGTGCAGATATGTGGGAGCGTTGGGAGTAACCTTCCTCACAGCACTGCTCTCACTGAACTTAAATTTCATTATATTGTGCAGTCATTAACAAAACAAAAAAGACTTAAAAAAAAAAAAGAAAAGACCACAAAAGCAAAAGAAAAACCCCTTCAGATCTTGTGAACTATCGGAGTGCAAGAGGCCAGGTCCCTGTAGAGTCTGGCTGGTTTAATAACACTAGTAAGAAAACAAGAGTGGTAAAAAGAACGATCAGAGTGTCAGAGTGTTCAAGAGCAGCGAACAGAATATCAATCACAGCGCAACTGTCAAAACGCTGCCCGTTCTCCTCCTTGCCGAGTCACTAACTCCAAACAATTTGCTACAGCAAAGGAGCAGATTTAATGAAACAACGTGGCTGGAAGGTTTGCAGTGACAGGATGCCCGGCAGACCGTGCTACACGGCGCACAGGCACCAGTGCAGGGCAGCACGTGGGCTCCCACCTCCTCACAGGGTGCTGATCCCCTCCCCTGGTCCCCAGCGAGATGGCAGTCCCAGAGCAACCGTGCAAGAGGCAGAGCCACAAATCCATCCACCCCTGCTTTCCCTCCACCCTTTCTCCTCTGGAGCAAACCCCGGGGATGCAGCTCGTGCACTCCAGAGCTAGGCTGGTGTTGGAAATGTTGGTGTGTGCTGAAGCAGGAGAGGAACGGAGGACTCTGCTGCTCGCACAGTGGTGTTGGGAGAGGCCTCACTCTTGCCTTACAAAAACCATTCGGAAGCCTCCACGGATGCTGACTTTGCTCCCCAAAACATCTTGCTGATGGTCAGGAAGACCTATTCCCAAAGAAACTGCCCCTTGGCAGCAGCCAGGATGAAAGAACTCGAATCCAGAGAGCCCAGCACAAGTCACTGGAAAATTTTAATACCCTAGCTTTTGTCCAAAAATGTGCCTTCCTAACTCTTATCACAGGTGACCAGCATATCCTACATCTACTATTAGATTTCTGCTTGATTTACAAACTACTCAGTCTCCCTGAGCGCGCCCCGCAGCCCCGCACGCTGCATGCGGAGCACCGTGGGCCCATCAATTCAGCATGACACAAATTCTCACAGTGGAGTGATGTTTTGCACCGGGCTATTGTCCACAAACCATTATTCGTCAAAAAACAAACAAAAGGAGAATGCTGGAGATACTTCTACATGATACTTTTCTGGTTCCTGAAAATGTGAGATAATGAATAAAAATGTTCATTACAGAATTATTCACTTTTCTCCATGATTCACGTCCCAGTAATTACCGTGACCAGCCTAATAAAAACTGCTACAAAACGAAGGTCAACTAGCAGTTAGAAGTGTTCATTTTCATTTCAATGTATTCATCTCTGGCTCCTAATGGCCTCATTTTCTCCTATGCTCTTTAATAAATACCACTGAATTACAGGTTAAATAGCTAAATTAAATTATTGCAATTACAGCGTGCGGAGCACTGAAACTGGTTTACCTTTCCCAGTTCAATTAGAGGGGAAGTTTCAACAGCCTGAGACTCCTGATTGCTGTCAATATTCTGAGTCAGTAGGAATCCGCACTAAAGGGCAGGTTATTTGGTTACAGACTGGGTAATTTCTACATCCCTCTTCCCTCCTGTATAAGAAAGGAATGACTTGAGCTCTCTCAGCTAAAACAAAATGAGGCAATCCAAGTTATTTTGGGGGAAAGCAACTACAATGCATAATTGATTCTTTTTGATTGAAGAGAGGGAAACCTTGAAGTGGCTCAGGCTTAAGGAGAGTATAGGAAGCAACAACCTTCTTCCTCTAAAAGAGAGGCAAGTACATTTTAATAAATGTGAATGCTTAATCTGCCATCGGCCCACAATTATTTTACATGTACAAATTAAAGATGTTCTTTATTATTTAAATATGTTCCAGCATTTGTTGATGTTGCCCCTTCTATGGGCTTAATTATTTAACATCCCTTCATAAGAATGCATATCTTAATAATAAAGACTGTTGGAAGATAAATTTGTAAAAAAAAAAAAAAAAAAAAAGGGTTTGTTTCCAAAAGATCCCAGAGCATGCAGTGATATTTGTTGTGGAAGAGCTCCCCCTTACTTCTTCACTCTCATGTTTGCAAAAAGCACCAAAAAAAGCTATCAAGGATGGGGAATTCTTTTCTGCAATGATAACAGGGCATGAAACACAGGCACACTCAAATACAGTTAGAATGAGAGACTGAAATATTTTGACTGCTCAGCGCTATTGCTATTTCTAGCGTCAAAGGGAGAGGGAATCTGTTTGTCTTCCACCGAAATCCACACGTTCAAAGCCACATCTTCTGTATTGCACTTAAACAGGGAAATGATACTGTCAGTGAGAAAAGTGAGGTGGACCATGCAGCTAAATCACTCACAAGCTTGGATTATTCATTCTTAGCATACCTGCGGAAAGTAGCAAGAAAGTGAGTTACTTTGTGCCAAGTTGAGGAGCCACATTAAAAGGTTTCTGCAGCCAAAGTAAAAATATATATACTCATTAAGGCAATTGGGTTCTTTTATTATCTCATCTTTTGCCACTATGAGTATTTAATCCCTAGTAAACAACTAGGTGTAAGCAAGAGCAGAATACAGCCAACACATTGAAACGGAGTTGGGATTAATATGAATGATCAAGAAGGGGGATGCTGATAGGGACACAACAACTGTGAATTAAAAATGTTACTGAGTCCTTGCATGTGCCATATCAAGGCTGTAGAACATAAATAAGATTTTGCCTACTGGATTTTAGGTTGGGGTTTTTTTTTGGATGTGGAAATAGGCAAATAGCCTTAACAAGCCACAATATTGCATTGGTGTTTGTTCTCAGTAGCTTGAGCATAACTGTATCCCTACCACATTTTCTACAGATTATAAACCACACTTCTCATGAACCTCGGTAGAGAGACAGATTCCAGTTGTGAATTACCAAGAGCAGATCAAATCTGCAATGAGGTAACCTACAGTGCGGGGCAGCTCCGGAATATTCTTTATAACAATGCAAGAGCTCATCAGTGGCAGCACCTAGAGCCCCACAAGAGAGGAAAGCCCTGTATAGAGCTTTGGGTGACTCAGCAGAGGAAACCAGAAACACAACTAAAGTATTACCAGGATCACTATATAGTCTTGAGTAAAGAATAATAAAGGGCGCAGTGCACGTGTGAGTAGAGGAAGAGGACAAGGAGTTCTAAAGGTGCAAATTTCTCAGACTCATCCCTCTAAGCAAACTTGAAAGGTTTGATTCTCCACCCACCCTTCCTCAACCCGAGAGCAGGGTTCAGTTCACATACAACCTTGTGAACTGAACCCTGCAGAGTTTGAACAGTTCTAGCCAAAACTGTAGCAATGGAAATGAAATGAGTGTTTTGTGATAGCTGACAAATGAGGTTACATCTCTCCAATTGCAAAGCGCATCCACTCTACAAGGTATGTTTCCACTGCTTTCCTCCCAGGTCTAAGAGGGCATCTGTAACACCCCAGGGCTGAGTGACCCATGTCTGGACTTTCAGACCCTATTGGAATCTAGCTGGGAAATGCAGGACATGGAAGAGACAATTGGAAGGCTTTTCTTATGTCTATCACATTAAAAAAGCTCTTAGAGGGTAACTGTTCCAGCCAAGCAATGTAGTCAATGTATAAAGCCCACTCCTTTTCACAGGAGACCACAGACCCTATCTTATAGATTTGACTTACATGGTTAAAGTTGAAACAAGTTTTAAGACTACGGATTGGAGCTGCTCAGAACACTTTTATGAAAGATTCTTGACAGCTAAGATGACCTGTGTTAAGAGCTTCACTTCACTGAAATTTCATTAGAAAGACTGTGGAAGAGATAGAGAGTTACCCAGTGGTCAGGGACCTGCCCTGGTAGTCGTGAGACTCATATTCAACTCTGTTTGTCAGCCTGCAAATGATCTGAAAGATGCTGAAACAACATTGATACTGACCCAGAAGCCATTGGGTTTGAAACAAAATATCATGGTTTTGCCTAAAAAACTGAAAACAAAATTCCATTTCTCAGAAATCCTTACATTTGGGTTTAAATCCAGTAGAAAGAAAAACACAATTTGAAACTTTGATATTGTTGCAAAATGAACATTTGCTCTTCTTCTTAATTCTCAGGATGCAAATCCCTATGAGAAACCTGACAGAAGTCACCATGAAGTTACTAGTGGGTTGAACAGACCACAGTTTCACACTTAGATCACACGGAGTTTTTTTCATAACATGAGTGCTGACTGCTAGCACATGAAAAAGTGAAGGAAGTTGAACTTTTCTGGGCAATTTCAAGCTTTTATATCACTATGAACTTCAAGTTTCCTCAGGTAGAAGCCAAGTAGGAAGGAATACAAGTGCATTATTAACAGACAATAAAAGGAAATGTAAAATGTACTGCTTTAATTCCTTGAATTACAGAAACCAATCAAAGCTCAGACCTCTTGGAAACACAAGCCAACAACTTCTTTTCTACTCTTTTTGTTTTACGCTGTGAAGCATAGTTTGTACGCTCTAGAGTGAAACCTTTTTATACTCCCTAGGGAAGAATCACCGGCTTGCTAAAGTCACTCATTCTCTTGTGGCTGAATTGCCACTCCCTTCTTCAAGGTGAAAAGAAAGGGCAACATCACCATAAGGCACTGTTGAGATCTCAACAATTTCAAGAGGCTCCAAACCAACTCAGGGCTGGTGGTAAACTGCATTGCCGGAGGGAGGGTAGCGACAAAGTCTAGAGACTTCTCCAGGGCTGACAACTGTATCACTGCAGTCAGATGCAATTATGGACTGGAGCAGCTAGTAGTGAAGGGGATTGACAGTGACCAAGAGAGCGGAAAGGCCTGGGAGAAAGCAGACCAAATATTAGTAATGCAAACTCAATGCCTAGATTGCTAAATCTATGCATTACACAAAGGACCTCCTTTGGCAACTGCTTCTCAAGATGACTAACGTTTGCTCATGCTGACTTCAACGAAAATGAAGTGCCTGAGAAACTGCTACCTAGGGTGAGGAAGGGTATGTCTACATGGTATCTGGCAGGCTGACAAAGGCTCACCCTGCCTGCACTCCAACCTGGCCAGACGCAAGCCAGCACTGATGCAGAGGACATGTAGCTGTGGTTAGCACAACCCCAAACCCGAGCGAACAAGCCCTGCAGAGAGACGGGGCTGGGGCTCCACATCCTCACCAAGCAGCTGAACGGCTTCCGGAGCAGGGCTGGCTTCTGTCCAGTTGGCTTGAAGCATGGGCAGAACAAGCTCATGTCTGCTTGCAAAATACCGCACACACCTACCTTCACACAGCTCTGACTTTCGCCCAAGGGGTTGAAGAAACGAAGAAATCCCACATAAAGCAGCCACTCTGGATTCTTGGGTTCTTCAAAACCCAAAGATTCACCCTGTAGAGCCAACCCTGGTTTGCTTTCCTAGCGGGCTCCATGTATCAAGTACTTAATCTCAACAAGACAAAATTAATCGTATTTAAATCTTTCAGGTGCCCTCTTTTTTTTAAATTTATTTTTCCTATTCTCAGTTACAGTAAAAGTTAAAGGCTTAGCAGATTCCATGATTTCACCAGAAATGCTCCAGTATCTCCATGCATACATTTTAGCCTTCTTAAGCAGGAATTTTAAATGTACTTTTTTCATACGATTCAATTCTGATTACCTTGGGCGAAAATACTCCTATCTTCTGCAAGATAACTTGATAACTTCTGAACTGAATGATGGGCCTAATCCAACCCCAAAGCAAATCAGTTTCCACTGTACATTCATTTTATGCCTGTTGTTCATGTAGCAACGTGACCAGACCAGATTTCTAGAGATCAGGAACTTACTAACCAAGTCTGTGCCCAAGCCCTTTTTTCTTTCATGCCTGTAAAATGGTCATACTCACCTGTGAGGGCTGAATAGGAGAAACCACAAAGATGAACTATGCTGCACGATCTCAGGCAAGTTGCAGCACTTTTAAGGATTATTGCCGCATTTCTAAACCACCAAAAGACTACACTTCAGAGAGCAGAGGCATCAAGAAAACGACACTCCTTGACCCCTACACAGCTTAAATTCTTAGGAATCTACATGTCAATGAAATGGCCACTATTCACAAGTAACAATCCTGGCCACTGTGCCCTGGTGCTTTCCAATCAAATCAGATCACTACACCTATTGCCAAAAATAATGACTAATGAAATGACTAAGAGGGATGGGTAACTGAAAAGCAGAGACTGCAGGAGTGACACAATGCTGTGAAGTATTAATTCTGTCAGGAAGCCTGGCACTGTTTGAGTGTTTTATAATCTTTTTTCTTTGGGAACACAACACCAACCCAGTCTGGTCATTTCATTACAGAGGAGTGGGGAATTCCTTCTTGCAGCAGGAACTTCATTGCTGCAAAGGAAAAAGTAAAGTCATCCAGAGGAATAACAAAATGTTAAAGCAAGCCTGTGTATTAGAGCTTAAAGTGAGACTCAGAAAGGCAGCAAATGACAACTGAACCAGAATCTTCTCCTGCCACTTACAGTTCACAGATATAAAAAGAAAGTGAAGTGAGACAGGAGCATGGCAACGGCAAAAATGAGCGGACTGTGCCAAACATTCTCTTACTATCCTTGCCAAAATGCCCTGTTGTCTCCTGAAATACAACTTAATGGCAGTCAGGGAGCAAGAAGCCTGATCTAATGCTCACCGAATCAATAGCAATTGATTTTTCTGATAACTCTCATGGACTTCGTCTATGTCCTGCCCTGAAAGAGTTCATTTGTTCCCTCACTATTTGATCGTATTTCTTCCTAGAGTGGATCTCCAAGGGTTGAATTTCTCTCAACATACACGTCTATTCACAATAATTCTGTTTAGGTTCTTGCACTGCTTGCCTTATCCACATACCTTTTTGCTTGAGAATAAGACTCTCATGTTATTAGCCCTTCCACGTCCCCACTGCAGAGACACACTGGAGGGAAAGGGAGTTGGCCAGGTTCACAGAGGGGCTGTGTGGTGGGGGCAGCAGCAAGAAACCCCAGTTTCCACTGGCTTCCCAGCTTGGCATTTGAGCCGCAAAACTATCCTTGCTGTAATGAGCCCTATTTTATTGTGTACTGTTTGCTCACTCTTCAAATTAGAAGTGCTCTGGGCTCCTTAGGATGGAAGGTTCAAGCTAAGTATATATTGTTGTTGTTGTTGTTATCATTAAGATTATTCTCAAATAGAAGTGTCAAGGTAGATTCAGAACAAGTTCTGCTGAGGATCATATATCTTCCAGGCATCTATCCCTGCTCTTATACAGTACTAAGGTGTGAACAGGGAAAACCATGTACCCAGTCAGCCCTGTGCTTAAGTGGCCTGCCAATTCCAGCTAATCACCAAGTTATTTACTTCCAGTTTATTAGGCCGAAACTGCCACTAGCTGCTGGCAGCCTCTAATATTTACACCTTACTTTCCTGGGGTCTCTTCAAGCACTGCTGTAATAAAAAAGCCATTTCTTCCAGGTTTAGATGCTAGAATTAACACACAGAGCACCACACAAGGCCAAGCCAAATTCTGATCTCAGTTACAAATGTGCAACCCCATTGATTTCCAATGGCTTAATTTGCAATGGTCTCGAGCTGCTGTACCTGAGAGCGCAATTTGATCCACCGTTTTCACAGAGAGGAGTAACAGCATTACCTCTTACACACTCGTGAGTATTTTAACTACAGTAACGGTTGGACAAACATCAGTCACCATCATTGGCCCTCAGTCTCATTTCCATCACATTCAATAAAAAACAGGATAAGCAATTCCTCAAAAATTAGCCTAAATTGTTTTCACTCATTTTACATACTCCTGTAGCTTTTTATTATCTTAGTATCTGAACAGCTCAGAAACTTTCATATCCTCATAATACCGCCATCAGAGAGTGAAAACTTGGAATTCCTTACTGAATTGGTCAGAGACTTTACAGGGAGAAATTAAGGGACTTTTCCAAGATCACAGGGAAAATACAACAGAGAAACAAGGCTTGGAGTTAGTTTTCCCAAACCATAGGGAATAGAACATGAGATACAGGAATCTCCTCTTATTAATACTTTTCACTGGATAGCAATAAAAGCATACAGCAAATTCTGAAATCCACTCATAATATTTTCAATCCATATTTTCCTTTTTTAGCCAAATACAGAGTCCTATCATTGATATCATTGGGGACCCCTGGATAGGAATGCTTTCTTTTCTCCCAGCTGTAAAGCAAGCCTGTTGTTGCTCTCTTAAAGCTGCCTTTTCCAAGGAACCCTCCCTATGTGGTGTTCTCCTTTGATTTTAGACGCATGATTAAAACTTAGAGCCGTGCCCTCAGTTGTGTAAGGCCAACAGAGTATCTGCCCATGCAGAGAAAACATGAGATTCCTGATGCTAAGCCTCTGATGTACGTTGAGCTATGTGCTTCCCAGCCCCTTTACACCTTCGCACTGCCAACACGAGGGAGTTCCACAATTTGCTCAGGGCCAGGCACACCTTTATTCACAGGAAAATCTGCTAAGAAGCAGCCAAAGCAAACCAACACTGAGTCAGAACACATGTGTACTTGCTCAAGTGACCACTTCCAGAAACAATAAAATGCTGCGGACAAGCCTTGTCCTGCAAAAATTACACATTCACAGCTCATTCAGCAGGCTGGGTTCATTGCAATGAGGAAAGCCACCATGTTACAAAGGATAGCTTCCTTCACACACTTTCTCAAGGGTGTTTTCTCCTTCCCCACATAAGGATATAGGAACAACCAGTCAGGAGACTACACCAAGAGAAACTGTGACATATTTTGCTGACTGCCCTGTAAGCTGTGCCCCATCTCTTGACTTCAGTCCTAGCTCTCCTCCACAGAAATGAAGTTTACCATGCACTACAGGCTGACCAGTGATGATATCAGGCACATGAGTATCTCACCAGCTTAATTTAGGATAGTTGTATTTGCATCAATTACATTTCTTCCCTATAAGAAAACTAAGAAGAGAGTGGAGAAAGATAAGTAAAGAAAGGCAAAAAACAGGTTTGGCGTTTTAATAACTTTAAAGTATGATCTGATAGAGAGAGAGCTACCATTTATTTTATTTTGGTCCAATTTCATACTTCCAGTCACTTTGTGAGGTATATCAGTTGGAAACTGTTGACATTATAGCAGAGTCAGGTAGATACAGGTCAGGAAAAATCATCAGAAACAATCTAAAAGGCCAGGTTTTACCCCAGTAGTTACTTTAATTGCCTAACTGCTCAGTTCAGTACTGTCTGCAAAACAAAAGCCAAGGATTTTAAGAAACAATTATATTTGAAATTAATGTTGTTGCAGTTAACCCCTAAATGGAAAATACAGATAAATGTAAAACCAGGTTCTCCTCTGTTCTCACCTGCCTACTGGATACAGAGTCCTATTCGGGTACGAGAGGAATGGAAGGTCCTACTGACAGTACTCTGTTGTCATTTTTACACGACTGCAGCACAGAAGCTGACATAGCCAGCGCTCTGGGACGCCAGTACCTGTCCTTCTCCATGAGTCCAGGTCCTTTCTCTGTCCCTTTTTTTGTCCTTCTCCTCTCCTCTCTCTCTCCTGCCATACACGCATATCCCAAATCAGCCTGATTTATAGACAGCAACGAAGATTTGTGTTGGTCCTTACATTTCCGTCTGTCTATCTGTGAGATACTTTGCTAGTCTTTGTATTATCTGAGTGATAATTTAATAAAAAATAAAAACGCAAAGACCACTTCACCAAAAAAAACCCCAAAGTAACTAAATCTATTAAGCTATTTTTTCTCTTTTGTTCACAGTCATACTGGTGAACATTTAAACAGTCCAGGAAAGATTTTTAAGAGAGGTTTTAAAAAGAAAGATCTCTCTGCTTTTTGGAAACACTCACGATCCTATTGCCATTGTCAGAAATGCCTGCCCTTGGCCAGAATTTCTCCTCCTCCACTCTGACATGCGCTGGCTGCTAACCTGCTGTTACATACTGGCTGGGAAGGCGAACTCCAACGGCCAAGAGAGAACCACGTGTGAAAGGACTGTACAGCATCATGCATTACTAAACTGGAGAGCCCACGTGAAAAGATCCTGTACCTGCTTTTATCTAAAAAGCTCTTGCACTTATTGTGCGCAGGTGTACGTCAAAGTTGGCAGGACGTTACAAAAACTGATCTTGTGCCCAGGCAATTCAGTCCTTTGGTCGTTTTGCTGTCTGCTCTCCACAGTTCTGCATGAACTCAAGCTAGCAAACTCTGAAAAGCATTTGGCCTGGCTTGCCAGAAATGCTTGAGCACCTAGCCAGTCCACAAATAGAAAAAAGAACAGTATCAGCTTCGTAATTCTTTTTATGGGTTGAATTAACTTCAGAATCAGCATTGTGCAGGCAATAGCTCTGGAAACTGAACTTACCTGCCCTCGGACAACATACTCCCTGAGTAAGAACTGAGACACAAAGTCCTGGTTATAATCAACTCACAGTGCACTCTCTTGAACTGGAGTTTGTCACATATTTCTGACAATTTGAGGATAATGCTGTCTTGTGTACAGATATTTCACAAGCAGAGAAAAAAACTACCTGGGATACATTATTTGTTAACTGTTCACTCGGCTCATGATAGGTGTGTGACTCTGAACAGTATTTGGCATCTAACATCTCTCTTTTGATAAATAGCGATATCTTAGCAGCCTGCTCTCTGAGCCAGTGCAGACAAGGAATGGGCAGCACACGTTCATCACACTAACATCTGCTTTCAATTCTCATTTATAGATGTGGAATCCTTTCAACTGGACATTAATCATTCTCTACAGCAGCAATTAGATACTTGAGACAGATCAGAACAAATCAAATTACCCTTATTTATTAAACAAAAAAATCCTAAGGAGTAAATAAAAAAGACACCAAACCATCCTGTGTGTAGCAACATAAAAAGAAAATTAAGATACTGACACACGGGAGTCTAAAAGCTTTCAGGTGCTAGTTTCAAAGCCTCGGCTGAAACCAAATAGCAAAGGGCTCTACTGCAGAATGCCTCATGGCTTATTTTAGCTATAAGGTATAATTGAAAGGATTAATGAGAATGTAATGTTTCCCTTCCAAAAATTCCAGGAATGCAAAAATTACTCTCATCTGCACTGTGTGACTCATGTTTTTAATGCTGGAACTTCATTTTCACTCATGAGGAATTCGAGCTCAGGGAAATATTACCACAGAAATCCTCATTCAGTCGACAAAGGAAAATATCTTTCTCTTTCATTGCAGTTAAACAAAGGCTAAGAATCTTGTCTTTGGAGAGTCTGGCTTGGTTCATCGTCAGGCAATGAACACCCTGCACACCACAGGTAGACACTGCCCTCCCTGAGGGATCAAGTGGATCATGCTGAGGAGGTCAGATTCTCCAGACTAGCTTGAACCAAGCAGAGTAGCTTCCTTATACTGGGCTTCCCCAGCTTCACATGGCAGACAGCTTTCAGCAGGCAAGTTGGGGGACACTGCCATATTTGCATGGAAATTAGTAGCAAAACATCTGTAGATCACAAGACAAATCTGGACTGGTCTAGGAGAAGGTACATAGCTATCCACCAAACACCCGATACTTTCTTTTTCTGTATTTCCTTCAATTGCTTTTTCCAAAAACTGTTTTTAGTTTTTAGTGAGGAAACAAGATAACGTGCTTGCTACAGAAATCTGGCAATTCCTACCTGAAGAGCTCTCACCATCTAGTTTACAGGTATCAGCAGCATTTCAGAGTTTTTTTATAAGGAGGCGCTAAATGTTAAGCAGATCAGAAGTTTCATGGAAGAATACATCTGAGAACGGCGAGCAGGGTTTGGCCATCCACACACAAATGATACTCATCTGCCTGTGCCAGAGATCATGAAACCAATCATCTGCTCACATCCAGAAAGCCCCATCCCACTCTGGGCTGCCTTTGCTGCTGGAAAGCGCCAGGGTGGGATGAGCAAGTCCAGAGGAAATGAGGTTCTGCTGGACACCATGAAAAAATGAGCTGCTTCGTCACTTCTCTCAGCACCTATTCAGGTTGTCCATAGGTGGGATGGAGGATCGCGTGGGAAGGAGGAAGACACTTTTCCAGTAAACCTGTCAGACCTCTCCTCCTCTTCCTTCAACATCCACAGCCTCCCATGCTGATCCTTTCCTCTCCCTTCCCCAGCGCCGCATACACCTGACTGTAATAACAGGAGAGATACCATCTGGGGTTAGCTCATTGCATGTTTATTACTCCTTTGTTTATTTCTTAATAAATATAAACTGTTGTTACCTGTGCAAGGCTGTGCATCTAGCCCAGTTCTGGTGAGCCTTAAAAGCCTCAAATTGAAAATAGCCTAAAGATGTGAAGAATCACAGCCAGCATCGCAGCGTAAAAGGCAGCCAGTTAGCTGAGGTATGGAGAGAGAACCATCGCAACATGCAGCACCTAGGGATGGTTTTATATTTAAGATTTCCTGGCTCGGAGGTACTGTGTTAGCTAGTTAGATGTATTTATAAATAGAAGTGCCTGCTGACATTAATCACAATAATTTGGTGATGTGGCTACCAATGTCAAATTACGAAAGGGACAGGTATCTTGCAAAGCTAAGACCAGTTTGTCATTGGCCGGATCATTTATCAGCCAGGGAAAATAACCTTTCCTCCATATTCTGTGATCTCATGCAAATGGAAATCTGAGTGAGAGAGGGAGGAAGGGGCCTTGGGTTTTTATTTTATTTGGTTTTTCGTTTGGTTCGATGTAACTTTAAGAAATATTAGTCTGCTCCTTCATTTAATTTCATCTCTACCACTGGCCAAGCAAAATGCACTAATTTATTAGTTGAAGTAAGCCTTGAGATAATGTCACCCACCATTCATCCAAATTTGTCACTAGCATCCCATTAAAGCTATAATTATTTTTTAATTAAAACTAAGGAAGCTGGCATGCGTGTGCCTACTTTATACATCTGTTATGGGTTAAAATAGCTTTTAAAAAATGTTTTTTTAGACCGCAGTCTTTTGTGGCCATGGCCTATGCCAAAGAAAACGCAAACTTGCTTATTTTCTCCATGGGGCGCAACACTGCCTATGTGTGCCTGAACAGATTCGACTGGCCGTGAAAAGAATTCTAAATAAAACACAAACATGGAATTTGGCAACGCCACAGAAGCAAGCTTAAGACTAATTCCAGCATGCGGACGGCTCTCACACAGCAAGTCTGGCTCCACTATAAATGAAACCAGGCTCTGTAAAATCGCCAGTAAAGTTTGAGTTAGGATTTAAAGACACAGCACTCTTATTCCAGGGTTTAGGGGAAAAAGCACACAGGCACACGCACACGCACTGTCACATACCCCAGCTTATTAAGGAAATTCATGCTGGCCCAATAAGTCTGCATGTTGCAAGCTGTGTTAACTTTCAGCAGCCACTTCCACTTAAAAAAAAAAAAGTGCAAAATGCACTTGATTTTTAGAAAAAATGCTGTAATTATTACTGCAGGGACCACTGGCAGAGACAGCAATGAATGAAGGACCTACCTGACGGCAGAGTTGAAATGATATATTAAAAAAAGAAAGAAGTATGAAAGTTCGGGCAGAGCAGGGGAAGGGAAAGGTGTGGGTGGGGTGAAGCTCCATTGCCAGGGTGGCCAAGGACAAAGCAGCCTGTTCCTATCAGCCAGCCCAGCAAGCGGGATGCTGACTCACTGGGACTTGCTGAGAGGGAGCTCTATGCAATACAGCCGCCGTGCTGCCAAGGAGGGGAGCAAATCTAACCCCGGGACAATGCAAGCCCCTGGGTAACACCTCCCCAGCAGCCCCAGCCAGCCCCAGAGAGTCGAGACATCTGCGCAGAAAGAGTGAGGAGAAAGTGAGAAACAGCATTCACTCATCTTTACCTATTATGGAGAAAACAAATTTAACATATCCCAACTTCCAATCACAAAATATGGCCTGGCAAACTTAACAGGAAAGGGCAAGGAGCAAATTATTTATCAGTGATAGTACTGTCTCCCACACATCCTCATTCTCCCTTACAGCTCTGGATGATATCAGAATTAAAAATAAACTGCAGGTGCCAACCTCAAACCCTGACCATCAGTTTTTAACTCAAAACAGGGAGAAGAGAAGGGAAGATTTTCTGGCTAGAGGGCTCTAAATATGGGAAGACATTTATGAGTGTGCTCAACTGCACTAATGAACGCTGACAGTGGTGGTGAAGGCAGGGGCCAGCATCACTGCAGCTTTCACACTGCTCCGCGTGGAAAATGTGCAGAGAAAGTACAAAGGAAATTGGGCGGGAGTTTACAGCAACTTCACAAGATTTCGTACAACTATTCTACATATTTCTTGATAATGATAGTGAAGGGTTTGGTTTCAGTAGGCTACAGAGTTTTTAAGATGCTACCTCTACTTTACAATGGAGGTATTAATACAGTTTAAGGAGAACCTAGAAAAAATAGAGAAAGAGTGTATTTTTTTAAATTATATTTTATAAAGTTTAGCAGAAAGGTAAAGTTACTCAGTAACCTTGTCCTCTCCGTAGCCAAAACCACAATGATGTTATTACCAGTTTAATCAACAGTTCACACATTTTTATAAAGGTTTTTGATTAATCAATCCGTAAACACTCAAATGTAATTTTTAGACAGACTTTGCATTATAAGCCTGTCTGTGCCACAATAAATGAACTTACTCTCTCCCTGTTGAACCTGAAGAGAGAAAATAACCCCAGTCTCTGTTAGGAGATGCAAACTGAAAAAATAGTTCCCCCACAGGCAAAGGGTGCTGCTGCCATGTTGAGGTCTTACTAAGTCCCATTGATTTTTTTGTTTTTCTCACTGAACACCATGGGCAGTTTTAAATGGTACATCTTTCCCAGCAATATTCTGATTCTTACTTAAATTTCTATACATCCCTGAATTCCATAGATCATGTTCACACCTGGCATAACAGTACACCACCACTGAAGTCAGAAAGCAGCTCCTAGAGAGGTGCTTAGCTAAGCATCCCTCAGTGGACTGCTGGCATGGTACAGCATGCCCTGGAAGCACCACACTTGTCACACAGCCATGGAAGAGACGTAAGGATCAGGTTTAGACCTGGGCCTCACGTGAAGTAATCTAGGTGAATACAAGAGAGGTGAGGAGACCATCTGACACACAGAAAGGGTAAGCTGCTCCCCTCCTATTGCCAGGGGATGGACTGAAAATAATGAGTTTACAAAAGGTTCCAAATAGCCAAGTGACATTTAAACAAGCATAAAAGCTGCAGGTATGTTCTGCAAACTGGCCTCTCTAACCAGAGATTCCTTATGTTAATAGCAAAGACAATAATTTAGAAAGCATTGTTTCATGGCATGATTCCCGCGCCTATGTCTCCCCAGTGCCTTGCTTAGTGCCTGAGTTAACCTCATTCCAGAAGTCTCAGGACCTCTGACTCTTACAGCTAAATTCATAAAAAATGTAAGTCCTCGCTAAGTGGGATTTTTGCCTGCTTCATTCCAAGCGCACGTTTTACTGACTCATTGAACCTGGCTTCCCCAGTTTGTGCTACAGCAGGTTGCGTTAGCTGGAGTAGGAACCCATAGCAATGGATTAAGAAAAAAGCAAGAGAGAAATAAGGATGGCAAAGGCACATAACATACTCTACCCTACCAGATTCCTGTATGTGCTGCAAAAAGGCTTGGAAAAAGCCTGTCCAAAAGAAAGCAAACAGCATAAAAACATATGTTGCTAACAGTTGCTCAGCTGTTTACTGCTCAGCAGAAAGATGGACCAACATGCAGCACACAGGAGCCCAGTGGGGCACATGCGAGGTGCATCAGCATGGCTTCTTTGACTCAAATTCCTTTGTGAACATAAAGCATCCCATCTGAGCACAGAACACTTCCTTTCATCTATTTTTATGAAGCACTCAGAAAAGAAAAAAGAACCCAGGTCCCCTGAATTTGGCAGCTCTGGAGGGACATGGGGTAATTTTTTTGCAGTTCTCTGGCCTAAACCTGAGCCACCCCAGCAATATGTGAACAAATTTCTTTAAAAAATTAAAATAAAATAAAGCTATTTCACTACAAAATGTACAATGCCTCACTGTTTTTTCCACCTTTCCCACCGGCTTGTGAATTAAAGAGCAGTTCTTATCGCAACTACCTACACCATAGCCCATGGCTCGCCCTACTTCCTTCGATGCTGAGCATCACATTTGTGCACAAGAGATTTATCTCTGTTCTCAAAAACTGAACAGCCCAATTCACTTCCTGGCTCAGACACACAAACGCATCCGCACATGTCTGACAGAAAGCGAGAAGAAAAGTGATGACAAAAAACTACTACTGAAGGGGCAGGAGAAAACTCCATCCTGAATAAGCCAGGTGAGGCTGTACAAGTGAACTGTTTAGCATATGCTATGTACAAATGAATGGCAATTTACTGAAAGAATAATTGCAAACATTTATGCCTCATGCATGTGTTTAAAAAAATAAAATCAGCTCTTAGAAAGCTGGTGCATTGCCCAACCGAAAGGCAAGGCACCTGACAAACACTACCCTTAATTTTGTCGCTTTGTAGGTGATTGCTTCCTTCCTTCTCTTCCTGCAGTTGAATTCTTCTCTTGGGAAGTGTTCACCAAGAGGCATTCAGCTCTCTGAAAAGGCTGGGAAGGAGGTGGCAGCAGGGAGAAGCTGATCCTATCCTGCAAACCATCCCTGGTGGTTACTCTGCTGCAGAAACATGAAAGCCATGCCCATCCCTTTGCTGAATATGAACATGCACCACACTACAACTTCAAAAATAGGTCTGCTTCTCTTCCGGACAACCAAGGTGTTTTTGTATGTAACAGCTGCCAAAAGCTATGGCGGTGCCCAAACTCTGCCGACTGCACCCCATGAAAGCAGTCTTTATTTGTGCTGGTGTCTCCTGGAAAGTATTGCACAAATGCCATGAAAGGGAAGACTCTGTGATTTGTTTGGGTCTTCTGTCAGAGCAGCAGGCAACTTGCCATCAGTGGTACCTTTTTGTAACCAAGCTACTCTCTCCCTTCCAAACTATTGATAGCTCCCAAATATTTACTGAATCAAGGGGAGGAAATGGGGCTTATTACTAATGGGAACAACAAGAAAGAAGCCCTGTAAAAAAACCTCACTCAATGAGATGAAACAGAAATGTCCTTCCTTTGCTTTCTTGTAACCTCTCCTTTTGCCTCATCTCCCACCTGATACCACCAAAGCCTGTTTGTGCTTTAACGAAGATGGATCACTTGCTGTGCAGTTCCCTGATGCTTACCTAGACTCTGAAGTCACCTACTCCTAACCCAGCCATCACTCAGCAAACTCTAAAAGGAAATAAATTCATTCATTCCAATAAGCAAATTATAAAATCACCTTCATCCATCTTGTTCCTATATTTTTAAATTTGATTGTGGCTAGAGAATTGCTGGCTGGGAATTACCCTTCCCCCACTCGCACATACACCCTTTAAAAATGCAAAATCTAGCCCTCTATTTCAATATTTCTGATGTCAGTGACCGGTGTCGGCTCTCCCCACACAGTAACTGCTTTAAAGCGCTGCATACAGCACTGCATTAAAAATTAATTACACATGCTATTTTATTGATAGTGCATAATGTAATGAGCACCAGCTGTGCTAAACATCCAAACTCCTTTTTAAGACAGCTATAAAAAAAGAAAGAAACTGCACTTCCAAATGCTTCTCCTGTCAGAGGAGAAAAACAGCAACATCTTGGATGGATTTGAAACAGGATTCTTTGATTTAGCTCTCCATTTGGAGCGTTTGAAGAGTTCAGACTCTCGGGCTCAGTATAGTGGTATGCGATCGAGTTAACTCTCTCAATGTTGGAGCCATTGTCTTTACTGCAGGCAACGTTGCCTTGAACCTTTTGTCCCGAGACTACCAGATTTGGTTCCACCCATTAATATTGCAATTAAGGGCTTTTCTTTTTTCCTGCGATGTCTGGAAATGACAGGCATCCACTTTAAAGCACCTTTAAATATCACTATTGCTCCTGCTGGTTCTTAACTTGACATAATTAGGACTTACAAAGTTATAGTCATCGGGCGTCTGTCTAGAACAAAGCCTCAGCCACGCTCAAATTGCCAGCGCTGCTGCCCCATGCAGCACCCTGGTTTTAGCCACCCCTTTGCTGCCTTCAGGTCTCTTTGCTGTCTCTTGACAAACACACCATTCAGTCAGAAAATCAGTTCATGATCATATCCATCTATTTTGAGTTTGGATCTGATTTTAATATCTAGTGAGACAGAGAGCTGCGTAGACAGACAGGTCACATATGATTTTAATACTTGGATAGATGGATGAACACACAGATTGACAGACAGATGAAAAGATGGATGCATACACTCAGACTGATGCATTACCGTTTTCAGTATATACATCTCTCACACATCCCTGCACTCTCTAAGTACTGTCCACAAAGTCAATGCTAGTATAGCGTGCATTAAATATTTCACTAAAATAAATAAATACATGTAACCGTGACTAATGGGGACATCTCTCCTGAATGCTAGCCAGTACTTAATGCAAACCTCTTCTTTATGCAGCAAAATAAAAAAGATACATTTACAAAGGGTCTCAGGGAAACTATAGGTCTTTGTCTACCCTCAGACACATAGACCAAATTCCTGTTTCTCAAAAAAGCACCCACTGCTGATCGGAGATCAAGTTTTAGTGGATTTTTGTGTGTGTGTGAGATTATACTCAACAAAAAGTGAAGAGTAGAGTATCAGTCATTGTCCTGGGACTTGATGAGTTAGAAGGTTTTTGCTGGTTGAGTTTGCATTCTCCGCTCTTACTACTGTTGGGGTTTTTTTGGTGGTTTTGGTTTGGGTTTTTTGGGGGTTTTTTTGTTTTGTTTTTTTTTTGTTGTTGCTGTTGTTTTGGTGGTGGTGGTTTTTTTTCCATTGATCCTCCTGTGTTAACAAAACTCAGTCTGGAGTGAACAAGAGCTTGCTTCTTTTTCTAGTAAGAAATGTGCCGAGTGCATACCATATCATTAACATTAAAGTTTTTGAAATAATACTGCTTTCGAGACAGACTCTATTAATTGCATCAAGCTTTTTACAGCAGGGTGGTCTAATCTAGGTCTTCTTACTGGCTGACTACAGTTACAAAACCAACACAAAATGAATACAGTGATATAACTGAAGGAGGGGAAAGTATTCTTTTAAAACGTATTGTTTATTTACAGGTACTACTTCTATCTTTACTGTCACCTTAACCTTTGCAAAGAAAACACCAGATTAGTTAAATGATGCAGTAAGTAGAATTTCAGCAGCCAAGTAAATTTATACTAACTTTACAAGATGACTGTGTGATTTTCAAAATGTCCTAATGACTAATACAGCTGATTGCTTGAATTAACAGGAGCTTGTCCCAGTCTTCTGAGCTATGGCCCCATGCTTTCCTCTATTTTAGACCTTAAACTTCACAGCCCTGTCCGTTAATCACTGCTGTCCATGCCCACTTGCTGTTTTTATATACGGAACTAAGTATTGTAATTGCTTTCCACCTCCTTCCACCAGCCTACATGTGGGAAGGAAGCAGTTTCACTGGTTAGCTGAATATATGTGTATTGGACAGATTTAATTATCTTTATTGAGGTATATAAAACCCTCACTCGTGGGCCCACGTCCAAAGATTTTGGATCAGGTATATATCTGAATGCGGGCTTAGGGGATGAATTATTATCTCTGCCATTACAACCCACTTTGTCTTATCCCGATTATAATTCCATTTCAGGGGCTTTTGCACTGCAGGATCTTCAGGGCAGAGACTTTTTTCTTTGGAGAGCGCATTGTAAAGTGCCATGCACTTCTGCGCTGAGATTTTCAAAGCTCATTTCTCGTTAACTTTAATGGGAAATGGGCATCCAAATCTCTTAGGCAGCTTTGACAATTTAAGCCTTAATGTACAATATTAATAAATCAGCATCATAAAAAGAGCCTTATGAAGATGTATTGTGAAAAAGTAGCCCCACAAAAAGTATTGCCATGTATGTGTGCGTGCATATGGGCATATACTTTTCTTTACATAATTACGTCTCTCAACAATCATTTGCATGTCTCTGTTATGCAAAAAAAAAAACCTGTATGCATTTTACAGTTACTCTGAGCAGTTGCAATTCATTGAAAAGAAATAAAAAGCAGGCTCAAAAAAGCATCCTAATCTGGCAAGGGGTAAAGCAAAACGAATGTTTTGCCCATTTATATTTTAGATGCAAGCTACACAACCCTGTGAATTTCATGACTCTATTCCAACTTCTAATTAAATAGGCACTAAAAACATTTAAATGGGAGAACCCAATTGAACAGACAGCAGCCTCTGAGGCAAAAATAAATAAATAAATAAAGAGAATGAGAGATTGTTCCAGTGGTGGATATTTTTTTTAATCACCTGGAAAAACACAGACCTTGACTTGCAAATTCCTCATCCTGTGGTGCCCTGAACAAAAAGAATTGAACAAAGAGAGAGGGGACGATGACCAGCATCGGCCAAGCAACACAGTGGACACCCAACTGGACTTCCCAGCATCCTTCACTGTGATTGAAACTACTCTCAGCAGCATGTCTTCTAAAGATCGCAAACAGCTCTGGCTGAGGCAGGACAACTCCCCCTGTGCATGATCGAATGACACTGGGTGATTGCTCTTATCTAGGTTGGAGATTTACAAATGCAGTTTTCACACATGCATACCCCAAATCCCACTGGCAGCCAGAAGTTTAGATTCTCCCGCAAAAAAACTGCTGGGACTCTGGAGTTTGTGAGTGCCTAGCAGAGATTTGGAGTACCTGCAACTTCAAGCCTTTAGAGTCGCAGCCTGCTTGAGAACTGCACAGAAAAACTCCAGGTTCTGACTTAAATGAATGCTGAAAAACAGGAAAGGTAAGAAATGATGAAAGAGGAGGAGAGGAGGGAACTGTTGATGGCTTTTGTTCAAAGAAGGAAACAATTCCTCAGAAGCAAGAACAGGGCTGACAGAATAAAAGGCTAATCAAGTCAGAGAGACAAGCAGATCTCTAAAGCTGTAGCAAGTGACTGTTGTAAATGTCTGTATTAAAAAAGAGGGCATGATGCAGGGATCATCACTAGATTATTAGTCAACACAAAGAACCCACTTTTCTTTCATTTCCACAAAACATTTCAGGAGCTAGAAAGATCCCGTAACCCTTGCTACGTGGTTTAAACCATGCCCAGGCTCACGTACAGTGAATATTACGGGAGCTAAGAAAGGGTTAGGTAGACATAATCTCCTTTTTCGAGGGAAGAAAATGTTTCCTTCAAGCAGAACTTGACCAGCTACTGTCATAAACATGTAGCATGCACTTTGATATAACCTATTCTCTAAGTGCCACAGACTGCAGCAGTAATTACAGGAAGCCATGATAACAGGTCTCTCTCCCCGCAGAGCTGGCATCACTCTCCCAGCAAACAGGCAATTCTGAAAACTCACAGCACACAACTCGAAAGTGAGAACTCAAAGTACACAAAGTACAAAAGCCTCGCCTTCCCACGTTCTTTAATAAGTTATTCCTTCCTTCCTTTTTTATATTTAGTTGTACTTGCTTCCGCCCCACTAGCTGCTGGCATCAGAAGCAACAGGGAACCAGGGCATCCAGTTCACTGGTATAGCTACCTGCCTACCAAAGGCACTTGCCTGCATACTGCACCAGCAAAGAGAGAGAACAGCAAAACATGAGATCAGTTCCAGTTTGGTTTACTGGTTACATGGAAGAGGAAAGCAGGGAGGCAGGAGAGATATCTGACTTTCTGACCCAGCACTCACCATTCGGAAGAGCCCATCTCTATAAGTCTCAAGCCAGTTGGTCAATCTGCTGAGGTTGATGAAGCAGAGCCAGATTTTAAGATCATCCTCCCCATGCTGTGTACATCAGCTCGAATAGGAAGTCTGACCAAATCCCCTGGATATGCTGCAGTGCACCATGCAGCACATCGCTGCAAGCCCAGTGCCTGGGCACAGGCTGAGCCCCTGCCAGGCCATACAGGAGCCTTCCGCACACACCCTGAGCTTCACCCAGGGTTGAAACAGGACCCTGTGGAGTACTCACAGCTTCCTACTGAACTTATTCTGTCTTTCAAGACTGAGAGTTTCCAAGACGCAAATTCAAATTTCTTGCAAAACTTTTTGTCTTGCTTTATTACAATGAGAGATGTACAGGGACATTCTCATGAGATATAGCATACTGCAGCCAGGTGGTACCACTGCTTGTGGAAGGAAAAAGCTGAGCTCAGCAAAGTTTTGCGAGCTTCGGGGGGACATGAGGAGACATTTCCCAAAGACTTTACCAATGACAGTTGTTACTGTCTTTCTAAATCCTCTGGTACCCACACATCATTCTGAGAACTCCTATTAAAACTCCATGCATGTTAGCATGAATGAGGGCTGCAGGGTTTGGCCCACCACAGTGAGGCTCCATAAACGCTTGCGGATTTTGCCACAGCTGCATTTTCTTTCAAGCACTCCCCATTTTCACCTCTCCAACCTGCAGTTCATCATAGACCAAACCTCGCAACTGAGCCATGCTCAGAAACACCCACTGATTTCAAAGAGATCGCTGGGTCTGAAATGATGGGGTCTGGCAACAATATGTCCATATCCTCTTTGGCTAACTCTGTTTGCCCTCTTTTCCACATCACTTTCCCCTCCTCGTGGTGACAAAAGTCAGGCATCCAAAACGAATAAAGAAAAGCTGACAAGGGAGAGGCAAGGGATGCGTGGCAAGTTACCAAGGATCATTTTCTCAAAGCAAGGGAGAAAATGGCATGGAGCACATACATCCTGCGTGCACATGGACACGGAGGAGAGCCTTTAATACGAATTATTGGAGAGGGGGAGAAAGGACGGAGGAAAAAAAATACCTCAGATGTTAAATGTTATCCAATTAACCTTGAAATACACAGCTCAGAGAGATGAAATCTTGATACCAGGGTATCATTCTGCGAGGAGTCTCAGATGTTTGTTTACAACATGGCACAAATGGCCCAGCAGCGGCTGCTGGTGACAGATGAAGGTGGGTAGGCAGGAGGACAGGGATGGGGAAATGGACGGAGTCGCAGGCCCTTTCCTGCTCCCCATCCTCCGCCAGCATGGAGGGGGAAGGAGGAAGAGGAAGGGGGGTGGCTTAAGGCATTTTTTCTGCCTTCCCCACGCAACCCAGCAAAGGCAGCTCTCCCACAGCAAAGATGACATCACTTGGCAGCACTACTGACCTTCAGATAGCAACAAAAAAAAAAAAAAAAATGTTTCTATTACCTGACAACTGACAATGACATCCAAATGTGCCTGACGTCTCAGTCTGAATCTCAGTCTGAGTCCCGCCAACTGAGACTGCACGTGCACCACAGCAGGGCAGGCTAAGGCAGGGCGGGAGGGAGGCCAGTGCGCGGAGAGGTGACGTGATCACGGATGTGTGAGGGTGGGAGGAGGCAGCTATGGGAGCCCCCGGCAGGTTTGCAGGCCTGGACGGCCCTGGAGAAAAAACAATAGAAAAAACTGTCAGTCGGATCTAAGTTTGGAGGGACAGAGGAGGCATCATCAGGGGAAACAGGCGAGGCGGGGGCTGGCTGCCTAACGCGCGACATGCTTGGTCTCATCCCCTCTCTGGGTCTGGCTGAGGCTGGTGGGCTCACGCCGGGTGGGAGAAGAGCAAGAAGAGACCTGGGGGACTCGTGAACCTGAGCTTGCGGCTTGCAGGGGCACAGAGAGAGGCGAAGCGGGCTGAGGTGGCCGGCCCTGGCATGGAGCAGAGCCAGAGGCAGTGGACATCGTCACCGGCACTTGCTCAGGGACCAAATCAAAAGGAGGATTATTGTTTTACGGCTGTGTTAATGCATTGAGCTGACACAAAACTGGGCAGGCTTTCTGCCCAGCCGCCGCTGAAGCGGACTGCACGCACCAGCCCGGACAAAGTGCGGTGACTTAGAGCTCAAATGGCTTCAGCGAGGTGCCAGGAGCCGAGCTCCCAGAAGCAGCGTTGGCGGCCGCTGTGCTGCCTTCCCGCTTGAGCTGCGGCCAGTTGTGCATTTTGCACGCCCCGATTAGCCAGGCTGCTTCCCTGTTGAGCCTGTAAAGAAGGGAACAACCTTTTTCCTGGTAGCTAGAAGATGACATTGTAACCTCCAACAGTATTATTTATTTTCAACCCCTCTAGGAATCACCTGCCATTTAAGAGCTGTATTTAAGCGTTTTCTCCTGCTCCGTTGGAAACGCTCGCTCCTCCTGGCACTAGTCCAAACTGAGCTCCGCAGCTTTGAAAAAACTGAGATGCAAGTCTTAAATATCGATATACACCTGCACAGATACAGATACGCACAAACATACACACATGCAGAATCGGGTAGGAGCCACATTTTTGGCTGGCGCAAATTGGCAGAGTTCAAAGGGAAGTTGAGCGAACAGCACCACTTTACATCCACCAAGAACCCCATCTCCTTCATTTAAAACTATGCCTGCCACTTAATTATTAAATAAAAAGCAGCTACTAATCAAGGGCAGTTCCCAAATGAAGATATGTGGTGGAGTGGTCGCCATTAAAAAGCTGCCATTTGCCAACAGTTACCGCACAGTGGTAGATCAGAAACCACAGTTTCCCCCTGTATTTAGATCAGGAAATATGTGTGTTAATTGTGGGGTAACTTCTGGCAAATGCTCTTTTTTTTAAATGGTGGCAATTCTGTCTGTGCATGTGTGTGCACCTTGCAGACACACACAAACACCATGGCAGCAAGGAGGAATATTTATCTGTGCTCCCTCCAGTTCTAGAAAAGTAACATTTTCTAAGGAAGACTCTCCACCTTGAGAGTCCCGGTTCGGAAACAAGGCCTGCATGTTGATCTGATAGTTTCACATGTGAGGTAAACGGGGCTACTTCATCCTTGGCACAGCATCCAGCGCTCCAATCTGCAAGGACTGCATTTGATTTTGTCGTTTATCTTAAATGGCTAAGAGACCACCAGCGCAAAACATTTGTGTGAAGCTTTTGCCAAAACCACAAGTGAAGAGTCTAAATTCCCTGTGTAAATACTTAAGCTTCAAGCATCAAGGATAAAATTTGTGCTCTTTTTTGAGGACTGGTTTTAAATAGAAGCCATCTCTATGGCTTGTGGGACGAGGAAGGATTATCGGGGGAGGGGGGGTGCACTCAGTTCTTTGGCTTTTGTAACAGTTTGATCTTCCTGGAAGTACTACACAAGCAGGTAATGATAACTACTATCCACATCGTACCTATTTTACATTTTGGGCAGGACTGTGTGCCAGGCATGTGGAAACTGATGTCAGACATGAATTTCTATGTGTGTATGAACCACCCTACTGCCACTGTGACATATATGAATAACAAGTTCGGTTTTTTTCAGGGAACAAGCAGAAAGTAACAAAGATTCCCTGAACTGACTTAACAATTGTATCTTATATTCCTAATATTATAAAAATAACTAGGCTATCATAGGCTATGTTGAGCTGCCTGGGTACTCACCCTTGCTGGGAAAGCTGTGAGCCTGAAATCAGGATTTAGAGTAGTGCCACTGGGCAGCTACCTCTCAGGTCACATCTAGACAGGTCTGCAGCCCTAACATGACTAAGGGCACAAGTCCTGCAGTCACTCAGCCCTCTGCACATCATGGTACCATACTACAGGTTTTGAAGGAGCTCATCACACAGACAAACTATATGAAGTCCATCAAGGGTACAATCCCTCAAAATGGCACGGGGTTTTAATGCAGAGGTGCGTGGATCCTAGCACACAACGCTACCCTGAGAGCAACACACTCTCTTCTAGTCCTGGTGGGTCCTGCCTTTCCATTGACAATTAACTTGATAAAATTTGCACAGCCCTGAGGCATCTGAGAAGATGCTAAGAGCTCACCAAGTGGGTACAAGGAGGCCCTCCCTGCTCTTATCTAATACATCTCCTCTACAGTGGAAAGGAAATTAAGGTTTCAAACAGGAGGTATCTAACCATTTGGGGAAAGGCTTAAGAGCCTTCCAAGAGAGGCACTGGGGACAAGCCGGCAATGCGCTTTAACAAGGTGCCTAACAAATTTACAGGAAGAACTATATGAACCATTTGCTGGTAAGTGGATGGAACTGAACATGTCACTCAGGTCTTTTTTCTATCCTTTGATGTGTATATGAGGAAATCTAAAAAGTGCTAAACTATTCTCAAAAAGAAAAGAGTTGGCAAGGGAGAGGAAGAATGGACAAAGAGAGAGACTGGCAGATGCTAAGGGAGTCCCACCACCACTCCTGAGTCCAACGCTAAGAGACAAAGATTGTAGGTCTACCAGACCAGAAGGCTGAGTCTGCCCCAACAAGCAAAGTCAAATCAGGTTATACCTCCTCCTCTTTGCTACCACTTTAGATCTAGTTTGCTTCTTTGTCACAAATCAGGATAGTCCTATAGAGCCAGGTCAAGTGACAAATCATGAAGAGGGAGATTGTATCCACTGGCCTCAAGGAAAGGCATGGAGAAAAGGAGTGCTCCACATTAGGTACGTGATACCTCTTCATATCTATAGAAAGAATAACAGTGGTGCTCAGAAATGCTCAGCCTGTGTTTGCTAGGAACATGCCCATGTTTTACCTCCCCAGCTCTTCTCCAATGGGATTTTCCCCCATATTTAAAGCTGAAACTATTTAAAGCTGAAACTATTTAAAGCTGAAAATTAAGACAGAGGCTCTACCATTCTTCAACTTAACTGCTATAGGCGATGGACAAACACAAAATGAATGAACAGATGAAAAGAAAAAGAGATACAGGTAAGTAGACAGGCGGTATCCTAAGGCTCAACCCACCCAGCACCAGGTGAGGGAGGAGAGCTAGTCTCTCGAATCCTATGGCAAATCGACTGCATCATGTTGCACAAAGGTTTCAAAAAGCAAACGCTCCTGCGAGTCCCTGACTGCCACAAAGGGCACAGCCACAACCGGCACTCAGGGAAAGCAGATAGCAAGAACTGCACTGCTGTCTGAGAGGCAAATATCCCATCTGGCTGTGGTGAGCAGACACAAACACACAGTTCTGTGTCACTCGGACATCACTGACATGATGGGTGAGGCTCGATTTTCTTCCTTGGCCAGCACTGGGAAATCACTCACCTGCACTGCAGATCTCAATTATATATTCTGCATTCATTCTGCACGGATGTGAAGGGGAGTTTTGCACGTAGCATGTGTGAAACATGCACAGGGACTGTCACCATGTAAATAAAAGATCTGCATTGCTGACGATAAAGGAGGATTTTTGTCCTTACGCTTTAAACAGGTTCAGCATATACTCAGTGCCTGTACATGGCAGTAGCTCACAGGTTATATTGACTTCCAGGCACCACTAAGAGTAATTTTTTTGCTCTCTGCTATTTTTAAACTTGCAAAGAAGAAAATAAGGTAAATTGGACATGACCCTAGAAAATGGAAATGAGTATAAGAGCCCAGATGAACACAACAAAAGCCACAATCAAGGCATAAATTGCATCCTTTTGTTGTCCCTCTCCCTCAGCCTAGGCATGACTGGCCATACGATATGGTATATGTAAAGCACCACGCTCCTCTGGCACATCTGCAGAAAAGTCCCTGAGCAAAAGCACGAAGATGGAGCCACAAGCAGCATTCACAATGTCCCAGCTCAGCGTGCTTCAGACCAGGGGACCCGATCTTTATAATTTAATAGATCTTGCTTTATGTCTCATGTCGCGTGTAAATGCAGCCACAAGTAGCTGTCTAGCTGGTGCATCCCTGGGGGTGTTGTGTGCTTGCTGGGGTGTGTGTTTGTGCACAGGCAGACGGGCGGGAGCACAGGCAGAAGTGGGAGCCACTTAACAGGGCACGAACCAAGTTTTTCTGTGTCTCTCTCTGTGCCTGTCTGGTGATGGAAAATCAATCAATAGCTGGTTAGAGACTAAAGCTCAGTTCCATTATTAAAAATCTCGCTTTCAATGAAAAGAAAAACATCTGTTCAGTGTACAGCTACAAATGCAGAGTGCAGACTGCAGCCTCATCCCTTCCCTGTGCCCGTTGCGTTCAAGGAGAGTACTGCAGATGTTTTGAGATGGGTTTTACATGTACCATTGCAGCAGCCTTGAGCAGGCATATCCAAAAGTGAAAGACGCATCTATTCACTAATCTTTCCAACAGATTTTTTTCCAAGCTTTTCTTAAAACAATTTGTCTCATCTGTATTACACCCCCTTATACTGACTTCCCACCTGATATTATTATCTTTCTATCATGGCTTTTTATACAGACACCAACAGGGCTGACAAAGCAAACGTGCACATACACGCACGTGTACACACACACAGTGCACAGAGACACAGATGCACAAACATTTCCAACGGCAATCAGCAGAGCAAGGCGTGCACACCCTGCAAGTGGCAGACACATACAGCATCCCCCAGGAAGGGCAGAAGGACACAATGGCATCAGCAGACATGCCACAGTACAAACACGTGGAGCCCGGCGCTCAACCAGGCACACCTGCACACCAGCCGTCACCTCTGCCCCCAGCACACACACACACACACGGCAGTTTCAGAGCTGTTTCCCCGCACCAACTTATGATGCTAAGCCTAAAACTTTGCTCAAGCTGGAAATGGAAAGGCTGCACTGGGGAAAGAAGGAGGGTAGGGAAAGGATTTCTTGTTATATTTTGCGCAGGGATTTTTTGGTTGTTGTTTTGGCAGACAAGGATTCCCTTTGAATTGATGAATTTCTTTCTCCCAAGAATTTCAAATGATAATGCATAAATGAGTCATAGATCAAGAACAGCGACATGGTGAGCAAGAAGGAGAAAGAGTATGAGTGAGGGGCACTGGTACAGAAATTTGACAGTACCCCAGCTCCCCCCCTTCCTCCCCCCATGCCAAGACATTAATTCTCACAAGTCGGAGAAAATTACTATGCATGAATGCAAAAAGCATGATCAGGAGTAATTAACATGGCTTCATATGCAAATTTTATTAATGCAGAAGTACAAAGTCATTATGCAAATGAAACTTACGTCAACTCTCTTGACAAATATTCATCTCTAAAGCTCAAGTTTCTCCCTTCTAATTTTTTTTTTTTTAATTTTTTGGTGTAAAACCAAAAAAAAAAAAAAAAGTGACAAGGACTGTTTGACAAGTTTGCAAAGTTGTTTTTCAACCGGAGAAATTTATTCTTGCATTGTTGATATATTTTTTGTGTTGTTGTTGTTGGCAGGTACACGACAGCTCATGGAGGAGAGCGGGAGGATGGGGGACGCGGGCTACCAGCAGCAGGCAGCCAATCAAAACGCCAGCGGCTGTAATGAGCGCGATTGATGACTGTTTGGCTTTACTGCAGGGTAATGAACTAGAATCCAGTCTGAGGAGGAAAAAAAATATGAATATTCATGAAGCTGTGCTCCTGCCTTTGATGATTAAAGAAATTTTTAATATTCAAATAAGCGCTTGCCAAGTGATTAACAAAGAACAAGCACGCAGGAATATGGAAATGGAGCTGTGGAAGATTTGGGAGTCACAGTCTGTGCAGAAAAGACAGCACAAAATTTTATAAACAAGATAGGCAGATAACCCAATTCAAATCTGAGCAAATAAAGGGGAAAAAATCCCCTTCTTTTTCATCAGTTTGAATATTGTATCAGTCACTTTGTTTTAGAATGCAAAGGAGAATAAAAGCAACCGATGCAATAAGATGCGGGGAGGCGGGGGAGAAGTCCAAACCCTGAGAAACCTAACCCAGCAATTACAAAGTAAGAATCCTGGGTGAGAAACCGATAGGAAAATGATGGCTAAGTCCACCGTCTGCTGTGGGCTATTGCTTTTCAAAAGCAGGAGCCTGCCTGATGCTGAGAGCCTACGGGCTACTGAGCACCACCAACTTCTTGTATACGACAGGCAGGAGTCGAAAGTATCTCGAAATAACTGAGACCAGTCCCTGCCGTTAAATCCCTTTCCTCGTCTAGAGGGTACACTGTGGGGCTTGACCACTGTCTGGGAGAGGAGTGAGGGAGTGCAACAGAAGGAAGAAATATTATTGCCGAGGGGAAAAAAAAAAAAGTGCAAAAAGAGGGTTAAGGAGGTCTCAGCTGCCCACTCTGGTAATCAGTTGGTAAGAAATGTGTTTTCCGTGTCTGAGCCAGAAAGGTCCTTCACTCCCCACAGGTTTCTGAACAAGGACGCGAAAATCCAGCCACGTTACAAAATGTCTGATAAGTTCAGGCTCTCACAGTTTAACAGCTCAACTAGGGATTCACGCTGAAGCACATAATAACAATATTAGCTGCTAAAATGATTTTGCAGTTAAAATACATCTAATTAGCAGCCAGCAACATCCTTTTATTTTTTTGGGTTTTTGGAAAAACAGTTAACTTCAGGGCTACCTTATACCAGGATGAAATGTGGTTGAGCTCTTTCTGTTACTCAAAAGCCAGAGTTAGGATGTCTTCAAACTCTTAGGGCATTGGAAAACCAACTCACCTTCTTTGTTATTAGATCCTGAGGTTTCACAGGCCTGTTTGGCTTTTCTGCAGATCTTTAAAACCTCTGGTTAATTATTTCCTATTTTAAAATCTAAAGAAAGCATAGTCTAAGTGTCATTTAATAATTAGCTGGTATCTTCAGAATGTAACATTTCAACTCTACTTAAAAGAAAAAGAAAAAAAGAAAAATAATAGTAAGAATAACAGCATGAGGACAATGCTACAAAACACACAGAACGGCCATGACCAGAACCTTCAGAGCTGCCGTGAAAACACATCATGGAGCTAATGGGATTTTTCCTCCCATATCTGCTCCTTTTTTGGAGATACAAAAAACCCCACTACTTACATACCACAGGAAAGAAAAGGAAAAAAAGGGAAGGAAAAAAAAAAGAGAGACAGAGAGAAGTGAAGGAGAAAAACAGGAAAAAAACCCCAAAAACCAAACCGAACCAACAAACAAACCCCAAAAAAACAAAAAACCAAAAAACAAAAAACCGAAACATCTAACCATAAGTAAAAATAAGCTTAAACACCATGCAAGGGTATTGCTGGGAGTCTTTCCTCCGAATAATGCCGAGCCCTTTGGAAGACGCCTGTTGTCTTGAGGTGTGTGTGGGCGAGTGAGGTGTGACATTACATAACGCGCACAGGCGGCAGCGGCTGTGCACAACCGCACTGATGAAAGCGCTTGACTGTGAAACTCAGCTCTGCATTTCCTGGGCTCTTCATAGCTCCTGTCAGACCCTTGAATGCTGTAAATGTTATCCTTTTTCTATGAGATGCCTTGGCTTTATTTTAATCAATGCATTTTCTTTTTTTTAATGACAGAGAAGCAACTACCAGCTCATACAGTCAGTTGCTTTGAAGCCCGTCTTAAATGGCAGTTGAGTTCTAGCACATAAATGTGAATACTTAATATTTATGCCACATTTTCTCCCTTTCTTTAAAAGAACCCCATTTACATATTTCTGGAGAATAATGATACTTCAGCAGGGCAGGTGAACACACATTTCAGCATATAGAGTCAATGGGAAAAGGTATTACGAGTCAATACTGTAAAAGACAGCCCCTAAATTTAAGTGGCTTGAATTGAGCGTGCAGCTGTGGTTGCCTGTCAGTAGTTAGATGCTGTAATAATAATAATAACAACAACAACAATAATAACAATAATAATAATAATATGCCTTTCATTTCTCTAGTGCCTTCCATGCAAAGATCTGGAAGCACTTCACAAAGATAAATAAACCAAGCTTGGAACACCCCGTGCGGTTAATACATATCCTAATATATCTAAATATCCTGTTTTGAGCATGCAAGTCTTCTCACTGTGTAGAAATACACATTTTATGTCGTCCACATATTTGCACATGGCATTTTGGAGGCTCAGATGTTGAGGGCAAACTGTGGAGATTTTTACTTACCTAAAAGACCATGTGGATCCCCAGAAGCAGCCCACACTACACCTACAAGACTGCTTATGCAGTGCCAAAACCCATCTTTTAGGAAATGGGGGTGTGGGTTGTCACTGGACCCGCTCAAGGGCTGGAGTGGGTGGCCTGTGGGGGTGTCCAGGTGCCACACAGCAGCATCGGCAGCATCCCCATGAGACGGGACACTGCAGGGACTCCTGCAGGACCAGCCATCCCCCCTCCCACCTGATGCTCATCCAAACCTGCTCCCAGATCCTTATCTGTGCTTTGAACATGAAGCTAAGGGGAAAACTGAAGCACCTTGGCTCACCCCCATTAAACACACGAGAAAAAGGGCTCGTGCCTCCCCCAAGGCTGCGTTCATCGCGTCCTCCTGCCATGCCCTCTGCCCACCCCAGTGACGCAAGGCTTTGCTCCTCTGCTGTGAGAGCAACCAGGAGCAAGAGGACGGGAAACAAGGGCAGGACTGAGCTTAAAACATCATGAGGGATAAGTAAATACAGCATATTGACAGATGTGATACAGGGAACCAGAGCATTTTCTCATCTCAGGATGGTGGTCTTGCAGACAGGGCTCTGGGCTAGGAAAGGGGCCAGGGCACACACCCCAGGGCAGGAGCCACGGGGGGTTTGGCACGTTCCCTCCCAGAGCTCAGCTTCCCCCTTCCCACCCTCTCTGTGTCTGGTTTGTTCTGCCCCAAAACGCTTCCGAGCAGAGCCCAGATCTCGCTCCAGGGGCACAGTGTCTCACACAATGGTGCCCTGATCTGAGCTGCAATGTCCAGAAGCTACAACAATAAACTTAACAAATAACAATAATCACCCTGATCTGTGGAGTTTGTTTTCCGAAAGGCATAAAGGGTTGACAGTAAACAGTTCATCAATTTTCCCAAGTTTGTTCCCCAACCCTTGTAATTAAGTCCTGGAGAGTTTCAATGGTTATAAAAATCCTTGTGGGGATTAAAATTTTTAGTCCTGATTATACCATGTTTCTATATACCAGCAAATATTCCTGATGTAGTTGAAACCACCCCAATAGACAATCGCGGCAATTTAACAGGCCCTCAAATTAATAAAGGAACTCAGTGGATGGAAAAAGCTGTTTCCAAAGGGCAAAATAATATATACAGACAGGCAGCTAGAGAGAGAAATACCACTACAAATAATCTGAGGGTTTGACCACAAAAGCACGGTCAAGAGTTCTAAAATGCAGTAAGTGAAGTGGCCAGGGAAGAGCCCCAGATAGGCAGGAGTCAGTAGCAGCAGTGAACTTCTCTGCCTTGGCCATCCAGGACTGAGCCCAGCTTACACCCGCAGACACTTGCACTACACACACATATCCTCAGGCAGAATATGGCCTCTGGAAAAGACAACAGCAAGATTTGCTGCTAAGATAAGTATCATCTCTTCCTTGCTCCAAAGTTTGCCTTCTAGTAGTATTTTTGAATTTTTTTACTTAGCCCATACTAAAAAAAAAAAAATTAAAAAAAAAATCACTAATAGAATTAGGCAGGCTGAGGGTTTAGCGGCTCTTCAGCTGTTTGGTAGCAAAAACAATTCCTGGAAGGGAAGGGAACTTGGGGAAAGAGGGGCAGATGAAGTCACCCTGCCTCGCCTTGCCTCAGTCTCCCCATCTGTGAAAATCAGCTAATGACATGCACCTGATTTCATTAAATGTCCTGGAAGCTGAAAAGAGTCTGTAACAGCAATGTTCCAAGCAGCAGCACTGTTAACTGCTTCACTGCTGAAAATGCGAGGGACTACCAGGTGATGCTGATGGCCCTGCAAAGCACAGATGGACAAACTTAATACACAGACACAATTAGCTTTGGGAGAGAATCACAGCTCCTGGTTTTTTGGCTCACCCCTTGTCAAAAGCAATATAAGTGTAGGCACTTTATAAGTGCTGAATTTCAATGTGAAAAACAGTCTACCTGCCTAGCATGAATGCATACATTACACAGTAACATACACTAACAGTGTTGGGGGGTCCTATTAACATGCACGTTTATAATTTGCAAATTTCCCCCGTGCACAGAGGACATTCACACTCAGCAGAGCATTTCACTAACACCAAGCAAACTTAAATAAGCAAAGCAGGGTGAGCGATCATGGTAAGGACAGAAAGCAACGGAGATTTTTAAAGTGAGGATTTCCTTTGAGTTTTGGATCTCTCAGAGGAAAATCAATCCAGCTGCATGTGTACAAGCGGGTCCAAGTCTGATAACTGAATCTGTCAAATTAAATGAGCAGAGCAATCAGCTGTAGATGGTAAAATAATTCGCCAAATGAGGGGAACCCCGAAGATCTAAAGCTTCAGTCTTCAATTTACTGGACACCACCACGACTGAGTAAATAATGCTCTCTGAATGGACAAGAGGCTAGAAAATTAACCAGCTTTTAAATAATGAAAGAAAGCAGACAAACAAACCAGCAACCAGGAATCTAGTCCAGACTATAATGTAAGTTTTAAAAAGGAAATAATAAACCAACATTTCATTTGCACAAGGAAGCATGTTGCGAGCCGGTGCCCAATCCTGCTGCTAAATAGGACAATGAAAAGTTTCACCCAAAGACTTGGATCCAAGCAGAATTTGGCCAGTCACACGTACTAATTAGACAGGATAACTGAACCCTACACCAGGAGAAGTAAAATACAAATGCAGTATAAAAATAATCCCTTAACTCCTTTCAGTATGACACAAAACTGAAAGCAAAGACAAGAAACCAAAAACCATCCTGCATACATGACATTTTTTCTGAGGTATATTTTTTCCCACATAACTCCCAGTTCACCCATTTATTTGTACAGAATGGCACATTTCTCCATAAAAGTGTAAGACACAAAAAGGCTTTTTATTATCGGATCTGCTTGAAATGAAAGCTGATTACCTAGGAAAGCGTATTCAAAAAAACCAAACCAAAACAAAACAAAAAATACAGAGATACTGTGCAAACCGAGGCGAAGCAAAATAATTTCTTCAAACATTCATGGTTAGGATGAGGAAGTGATACTAAATTCATACTTATCACCCCAGTAAAATAAAGGCTAGTGGGTTTTTGTTTTGTTTCTGATGAAAATGTCAATATACTCAAACAGCAGCTTATTGTTGTATATCACGGTCTAACCAAATCTTTCTATAACCCCTTGCATTACAAGCAAAATCTCTAAAATGTCACCAACTAAAAAACTGAACTAGCCTGTAATTAGTTTCAACAAAGTAGTCCTTTTAACCCTAATTTTCTAGATGTAGATGGCATTTCCAAAGTAAGCGTTACGAACCTTCCTTAAGGACAAGCGGAATCAAATTGTAAAATCATAAGCAACGATCTAATAGGTCTTCCTCTAAGCAAGCCTTTTATTTCTCTATAATAAATTCAAATCCAGTCTTCGGTCTCTTAATAGGTGATCAGAGAAAATATGCATGCACACCTAAACCACTACAACAAACCTTATTTTTTAAATAACACTTCAATCACTAATATAATAAAGACTGTTATAACAGGTTAGCACTGGTATCATTATTCCTTATGATTCAATATTCTAATGACTGACTGTAACAGAGGTTTATGTTCTGCCGAGGTTTATACCACTATTTAATGTAATTAAGCAAACTGGCAGCCAATGCCTCTATGGAAATATCATTTCTATTGCAGAGTATTCCCACCAGAAATTCAGAGGAATCATAACATACAAACTTTGATTCTGTTTATTTTTTTCCCTTGTTCTGAAACTGATCTGACATTTCTTGGACTTAGTAAAGTGGAAGAAGGAATTAATTTGCCTTCTGTAGACATGTTATTATTGACAATACTAATAATCTATGACAAATGGGCCATCCCTACTCCTCTCTTTCAGCAGGCATTGCAGCCTGCAACAGCGCTGTGCAAAACCCCAGAGCTGGACTTTCCTCCTGCCGGGAGCCCTGTGAGCGAACCAGCAACAGGGTTTTAAGTAAGCCATTAAAATGCTAATATTCAGTCCAGGCCAGATCCCTGTTACCACTGAAAGCTGAACTAAAGCTCCTCTGGAGACAGGATAAGGCCCTTCCAATGTGATCAAAGAGAAAATACATGCAAAGCTCTGATGGGAAAAAGGATCTTTTTTCTAATTTTAAAACCAAACAAGGAGAGTCCACCAGCCTCGTAATCTATGTTACAGTCACATTTGGGATCACTGGCATCTGGGATAACAGCAGCAAGGAGGATGGGTCCAGGCTCAAAAGTTGCCACCTGAGGTCAAAGAGGAGCACTTAATACCCAGGATTGCATGAAAATGGAATTAGTTACCTTTGGGGCTACACTCCCCTCCACTTGATGTGGCTCTGCAGACAACAGTAGATGTGCCATATATGTATATACAAACATATATATAAATACACACGCACATATAGCTGTGCACAGCTTTCTCACATCGGCATTCAGCCCACCTTGCAAAGGCAGCTCAGCCCCTCCGGCAGCCCTCACCCAAGCCAGAGTTTTATGGGGCTGCCCAGGAGTGCAGGGTCCAGAGCAGAATTTGGCTTCGATAGCTAGAGTTCACCCACTGCCTACAATAGCAGACCTCGTGAGATGACTTGGTTAAAATAAAGGCTTAGTTACCTCTCCTTCCCAGCCGTAAAGCTCTCTATAGAGGGGAAAAAAAAAAATATAACAATGCTGAAACAAAACCCATATCCATTTGTGGGGGAGGAGTAAGACAAGGAATGATAATGAGAAAGGGAAAATGTCTGGTTCCTATTATTGCTATCTGCAGCGCTTTCGCTTCCACAAACAGCTTAAGGGAGTGCTTCTGGAACAGAAGTTCAACTTTCCTTAATCTGGGCTCTTAAACTGCCAGGATCTGGTTACATTTTCTCCCTCTCCAGATTTTAATACTTTTATTTTATATTCTAATATGGGAGGGAGGAAGGGGGAGAATCTCAGTGTCACTGTAAGAAAGAAGTCACCAGGTTTTGCGATCCAGCAGCTTCCTTGGCAGAGGGAACTGCTGGTTGGCATAATCCACTCGTTTGACAAAACTACTATTTCTGGGCACAGGCTCAAAAACAGGTAGGAAGCAAATGCTGAGAAATAAGGAAGTAAAAACAGCCAACAGATTTTTCACTACCAAGAACGCCAAGAGTAAACATGATTTATTTAGCTGTGTTTAACATGTCTCTTCTGCACTAGACTGCAGAAATCTGCTTGCATTTAGAGCAGGAGGAGGAGGAGGCAGGGGGAGGGGATGAAAAGGGAATCCATTACGGCGCTCCGCTGGTACTTTCTGAATTGTTCAGTCACACAGTTTTATTGAGTACAAGTATTTTCTAGCCCAAAATATATTCATGTGTCAGAAGAAAGCAGCACTAATCTGCTGTTAATTAACAAGCTGCTGCTAACAAAAGATGAAGGACCCAATTCATACAAACAATATTTACGTGGGTGTCGCATGATTTTGTCACAGATCTTTTCTTTTTTTCCTCTCCCCCCCGCCGCCCGTCTTCCTCCCTGCCTCCTCCTCTTCCTCAGCACCCGGTTTCAGGGATGCAGTGCGAATGAGTCCCAGCTCCTCTTGGGACTGGCACCCACAGCAGCAAGGACACCCATCCTCATCCTGACCCAGCCAAACTCAGACAGAATCTCACCCGAGGCACCCGGCTCTGGGCTCCCATCTCCCCTCACGCAGAAGGGCCCTATCGTACACTCGCAAGCGAAATTTCCTTAGATCCTTATTCAGTTACAAGGCAGAAGCCATCTTCTGGCACTATGCCCACGGTGGCACTGCTGCCGAGGCTCCGGGAAGTGGTACGAAGCCTCCCCATCCTGCATCCATCCCCACCGGCCACGGGCGGGCTGCGAGAGGGGACGGGTGAGATCAGGGACAGGTGAGATCGCCGTACCCCCACCCCCGGTGTCCTGCTGGTGATTTCACATTTGTTTAATCCAACCTTCTTACTGAGGAATTTGGGGAAGGGGGGAACATGCTAACAGCACGGAGACCCGGAGGGATTTGGCTTGTTCAAAAACATCAATGCACGCACAAAAGGGTAGGGCTGCGAGCAGCGAAGCAGAGGGCAAGCTCTCCCGGCGATAGCCCCACTGCCATCACCCGCTCCCTGCTGTCATTTTGGACGGTAGTGCTTGTGGCCTCATCCAAACGGGTGCTGAGCGCGGCAGGCTGCCCTGAGCCCCTGCCGGACACAGCCAGGCATTTTGGAAAATCAAGCCATTCACATCTTTTCTGCCTCATCTGAGAAATGAGAGTGCCTATCTGCATATCTCCTGTGGGTGGTTTAAAGCTGGCACTGGCAAAGAGATGGGAGGGTTAAAACCAACAGCAATGAGCACTAAATATTCCTGGACTTGCTCCACTCCCGGGAACAAAGGTGGGATTGCAGGGTTAGAGAAGCGCTCATGGTCTCCTGTGCTTTAGCCACCAAGCCACACAAACCTAGAGAAGGGTTACAGAGGATTTAGAGATTTAGGCTCTGCTCAGCACTGCCGTCACACAGTCAGGACTGGGAGAAGTGTAGGGACAGAAGGGTGGGAAACAGAATTATTGAAAGGTGGTTTTGGAAGTGCCAAGGTTCTTCCGTGCTGGCACACTGGAGTGGCATTTCTGCTAGCACAGTGCTCTGCCCAGCCCAGTCAGTGTCTCACCCCCATGGCCACAGTCGCCTCAGTAAGAAACAGACTCCACGGGAGCATACACAAGTCTGTCCATCCGGGTTTTCCCTCTGTACCCTTACCCTGTTCCCAAAAGCATGGTTTTTTTCACTGCAGAAGTCAGGGCACCCTCACCAGCACCCAGCCCCACTCACAGCTCCCCGCTGCCGCTGCCCCCCTCTGCAGGACCCACTCTGGGCTGTGCCCTGGCAGGAGAGGGACCTGCCCTGAACGTAAACTAACGCTGACTCTTCTCTGCATCTTCCCCTCTTCCTGCACATCCAGAGTCACCTTTGCCATTTTTAGACCAGCATTTGAACAAAGTCCTGGCCTGTGCTTTTTCAAAGATCTATTTTTTTTAATTTTTTCTTTTTACTAACAGTGATATTTGAAACACTGACATTTACCATTTGAAAAGCAAAGCAAACACATTTAAACAAGCGTCTTAAAAGAGCTAATGAAAGAGAAACAGATCCATCTGTATTGCATTCTCTACCCACTATCACTCTAAAAAATAAGCCTTTCCAGACAGCAGGGAAGTCTCCCTGTAGCGAAGACAATAGGAGTTCCCAAGCTCCCCGTGGAGGGACTGAGGACAAGCCACCCTCGGTGCACAACCCCACCCAGGTAACACCTGCCACAAGCTGCCAGTTGCCCGGCACAAACCCCAGCCAGAGCATCAGCAAGGCTCCGATGCCAAAGGACACCTCAACAATCCAGCTCATCAGTCCTTCCAACACAAGCAGGTGCCTTTGCTAGGGGTCCCCAAGACACCACTGCACCCATAACCTCCCTCTGCTTAAATATTTCTAATGAACGTTCATTGTCAGATAGGGAGCACCGAGGATTTAATGTTTTTCCTCATCCACAGAGCAGACTTGGTAAGGATGAGGCCAGCCCAAGACAGTGCATGGTCAAAAGCCCCCTGACCTGAGCGATGGGTGCACATGGTGGCCAGCAAAGACGTCCTTCGCTCCTGTGTACAGTGCTGCTAACACAAAACTACCTTGTACATCTCTTTCAAGAAACAGCTCTGATCAGGTATGCTCGGTCAGCTTCAAAATCAAAAACAAAGTGCATCGTCTTAAATTATAAACTTTGCACAATGAGGATAGCATTCTTCAGTGGAGTCTGAGGGGGCCAGAGGGGTGGCTCAGGGATTTTTCTAGGGGGGCCCGCGGGTGACTGTTTTAACTTCTTTCTGCAAGAAATCCCTGTACCATAAACATTAATCAAACACTATATTCTGCCTTTTAGTCTTGAACAATTATGAGTACGGTTTTGTGATCTTTAGCCATATTTACTGATACTCAAAGGCAGATTCTATCTTGTTAGATTGTTATAAATGGGACCCCAGGGAATCGGCACACAGGCAGAGGCAGATGTGAGAGAGCCTTCTCAGAGCTCGGGTGTGCTTCACTTTTCTACTGCTGAAATTATGAATATTTTGGAGGAAAAAAACCAACTTTAGATTCCTCTGCCAGATCATTACAAAGAGCTGTCCGTAGACTAAAAAAAAATAGCTCCATTTTGCTGAACTTAAGATTTTTTTAAGGTTAACTGTTAAATTTCAAAGTGTGGTTTACATGTGCTGACCACTTGTATGCACAAAAGTTTCGGAGACAGACACAGAAAAGGTTTCTAGTTATACACCATTAAAGAAAGAAACCCACAAATTCTGTCTCGTTCTCTCTTATTTAAATATATTGTTTCTGCTCCAGACCTATTTCATAATACCATAAAATAGAGGCACGTTGCCGACACTAGATTTGAGAAGCTGTCACATTAAAGGTAAACTTTTAATCTGCTATAGACAAACAGCACACATTTTTCATTTCCCAAGTAACAGCTCTGGAGAAATGTTTAAACAAGAATTTAAGAGCTTTGTGGTAAAGCCACATATAGGGGTCTCAGACAGCTACTGGGTTTGAGCTTCTTTTCTTTGTTGTTGTCCTTTTTTAATTCTTTAAATAACCTACTCTGAAGTAGACTTCTAGGAGCAGAGCAACGAATATGCACGGTAAAGTGAACCTCTAGGCTTGCTTTAATTGCTAGTTAATAAAAAAGAAATGTTTAAACTGAAATGCAGGCCTGAATTTCTAGCTATTTATCCTCATCTTTTTATTTTCTTGGGACGCACAATCAAATACTTTTAAGAAGTTAATTGTGTCACAATTAGTAACACATTAGTCCTCCGATATTTTTAATAGCAACCTAGGTTTTTCCCCAAGGCACTTAAAAATGGCAGGCTCGGCTATCCGCTCCTTTTTTTAAAACTCCCATGCACTTTCTTCTTTAAAAACCTCCCACATGCATTTCACTCGGTCTGAAAATACTAGCACAGATCTTAATCCTGCCAACGCTTACAGACATGCTTAACTTTCTGCACATCAGTAATCCCGCTGACTGCGAGGACGGCTGGCGCACCTACAGCTCGGCGCCGGCCAGGGATGAAAACCTGCCCTCGCTAAAGCCAGTGGCAAAACCCCCATTGACGTCAGTAAGGTTGTGCTTTGACAATCCAGTCTGTTACAGGATTGGGACCATCCTCATTTGAAGGTACTTTCCCAAACTCTTTTTTGTTTTGGTTTGGGTTTTTTTCTCCTTTTTTTCCTTCCTGCTGTTTCTCCCCCTCCCCTCCCACACTCACTCTTGTGGGGCCCCATACTGAGACCACTTGAAAACTTCTGCCTTTCAAATCCCTCCGCGAGGGAAACCCCCCTCGCTGAGACGGGAAACCTCTTTTGCAGGTAAAGCTGAAAGAAACTACTTTGCCCTGCTGCGTGCGTTTGAGTAAACTAATTAAAACCTGGGAACCTGGGTTCCAAACGACGCCAAGAAGCAATTGTTAATATGAGCTGAAGTGAAATGGGAAGCTCCAGATGTTTAAAATCAGCTGGGGGGGGGTGGGGGGGGAAGGAAAAGTTTTTTTCATAATTTTACCATAAAGTCAAGGTGGTGCAGCTTGGATTGCACAGGGTTAAAATGAATTTGGGGGCTTGCGCTACAGTGAAGGGGGCAAGTGGAGGGGGAGGCAGCGGCAGCCGCTCGCTCGGAAGTGCTGCGGTGCTGTGAAGAGCAGGCAGAAGTGAGCAAACCAGCTGAACCGCTTGCAAAATTAATCAGTAACAAAGAGGCTGGAGCTGTTGGCGGGCTTCAGCCCTTGAACCTGGACTCTGCTCTATAAATTTCAACTTGGAATGGCTCTCTACTTGTTGAAAGACAGGTTGGCTCCAGGCCAAGCCATAAGGAAAAAAAAAAAAAAAGCCCAAAAAAGAAAATTCCTTCTTGCTCAGGACACTTCCCTTCAGCTTCTAACTCTTTTTATGAGCTAGTAATAGGGCACTCTAGAAAACGGGAAACGAAAAGCGGGTATTGAAAGGAAAAAATGAGCTAGGAGTTGGTTTAATAAAGAAAATAAAACAAGTAGGTGCTAATATGAAATCTGGATTTTGCCTGTGCACAAATACATCAGCTATAATAGAAGACTTCAGAGCGCCTCACCAATAATTCAAAGGAGACTTTTACTGTTACAGGTTTGACTCTGAAAATAATAAATGTCTTAAAAGAAGAAGAGAGCTGTTTAATACCTGTACGCAGTCTCATCTTGTTCTCTCCTCCCCCACCACTCCACCTTGTTTAAATGACCATTACACAAGCAGCGTGGTATAAAAAAGCATGTAAAACCATCATTTATTCAGCAGCATCTCTTTCCTCTCTTTATTTTTCCCCTCTTTAAACAGAGGCATGTGGGAGAACTGACGCTCTCCTCAGCCTCTGCTCATTGCCAAGACAGTTTCAGCCACAAATACCTTGCTACCGTGGTGCTTTTCCAGCTTGAACAGACAAGGAATGGGCTGGGGCAGAGTGAGGGGCTAGATCGCGGAGGGGGGGAGCTGTCAGAGTGGGAAGAAAGAAAGCAAACATCTATTCAGCAGCCAGATGCGCAGAGCAAGGTCAGCTGCCGCGACACAGCCCCGTGCAGCAGCGATGCAATTACGTCCAAACTCTGCATAGCACCGAGAGTCCCACAACCTGCATGCAAGGGCTGGACCAGAGGATCTAGGGCAGCTGGAAGAAGGGGTATAATGATTTTAATTGCTCTTCCAAGATGCTTAAAGGGTAGATGAGATGCTCTTTAGCTAGTGCGGGGGGGGTGATGCTCTATGCTGCTTGCAAGAATACATGCAGATAAAATACCCTAATGAGAGAGTAGAGAGAGAAACATGGTAAGTGCCAGACGTGATCAAAAGGTGAAATAAAACATCGAAATAAAATGCAGCCTAATCAGAGCATGGAGGACAGGGATAGACTATCTCTTCACCAAAAGTGGCTGTTAAGGTAAATTAGATTAATCACTCCCACCTCCTTTCCCCCCCCAAACTCCCTTGTTGTTAATGAAGGGGGTTACTCCTGCAAGGCTGAACGCCGTCCAAAGCTGCTGGACATTTAAAGCTATGTATGTAACAAGCCTGCGACAGACACACATCCTGTACTTCCACTTTCCAAGAAAACTGGGATCTGCTACTTGGTAGGTCTCTTCCATCTGCAGCTTTTATGACCCTGCTGAGGGACCAGCGAGCGGTGTCCCCCCTTTCTCATTCGAGAAATACACTACTTAATACCAGAAGAAAGAGCAAGTTTAAGAGCCGTTGGGCTTAACAGTGGTTTGTGCTGATTGTGCTCGAATCTTTCTGCAAAGGCATACATGCAAAGAGGAAAAAACAACAACCGCTAAGTAACCACTTCACATCTGCCAGTAAGATTATTAAACTCCTTACCAGCGGTATCTACCCCACCTTCCCCACTACACACAAACATACACACACCCCCAAGCTCTCCAACATGGCAACTAGGAGCCAAGATAGATCTCCTTTCCCCGCTGCAGCAACCACATTCATTCCTGTTAAGGGGTTAACGATTCGTTTCCACTACTTCTCTCGAGAAAACCTACAATGAAAACATTGGCTCACGAAAGCGTTCTCACTGCCAGAATGCCACAGCGCAAGTGAAAAGTCCGTTTTGTTTTCATTACATCTCTGGGATTTCCGGCTTAACTCCTGAGCTTAGACACCAAATCCCTAGATACCCCACCCACCCACTTTTTCTTCTTCTTTTTTTTTATAACATTTATACTGCACGGCCCACCAATTACCATTTGGAGGGCGGGAGGGATCTGGGAGAAGGAACCATGCTGAAAAGGATGCTCTCGCTGGAGCAAGCGCCTGCATCTCCCTGGCCGAGAGCTACCCAGTTTCTCCAGGCTTCCAGGGTTCTCTGCTGAGAAACACGGTTTTATTGCTATGCCTGGCCGCCCTCCTCTATTTCTCACCCTCTGGGCTCCCATCTTCCCACTCAGCCACCGAAGCCAGCACTGAAACTCAGCCCCAAATCTATGCCCTTTGAAGTTATGTGACATGACATAGAAATCCAAGCCTTTCTTGTACAAAAAGTATGATTACTTCACAAGGTTTTTTTCTCCAGTTATGATAGAAAAATGTTCCAATCTCCAAAAAACCCTAGAAAGGTTCAACCTTTATGTCACAGCCGATTTGGTCACTGTGTATATAGGCAGCGCAGTTCAAACACGGGCTGAGACAGAAAAACAATCTATTGAAAAGATATGAAGGGAGGCAAGCCTCATGCTATAGCAGCACTTCTGTCCTGCTGAAGCAAAAGAACAATTTCTGTGCCTTTATGTATTTATTCACCATAAGAGAGGAACAGCAACTTCTTCTATCTACATGGGAGCTTTTCTGTTTTATAGTACTTCTATGGAACTGGCTTTCCTTCAGCTACATCCCAGTGCAAAATTCCCCTGCGAATGCACACAAATTCCTCTCTTGCAGTCAATACTCCACTGAGCACAAGCCTATTGCTATTAGTCACACCAAAGCAAATGCCAAAGCAGTCTATAGGATGGTTGGGCACTACTTTTACTTTGCTCCTAACAGTTGCTCACAAAGTTGTCGAGCAAAATGAGTAATGACTGGCTGACCAGTGCCTTTTCATCATTTACCATTACTGTTGTCTAAAAAATCTACCAGTCTTTCCATGTTAATAATAAGTGGAGATATGCATGGTTTCTGGTCTCCCACACATGACCCAACTAATTTCACAAGGGGGCCCAAACAAAGGAAAAAAAACACTTTATTGGGTGACATTTTGACTAGGCTCTACCTCTGAGGAAGTCCAGAGTCCTTCCACTGAATTAAAAGAGGGTAATGGCAGTGCCAAGCTGGTGCAAACAAGCAAGTTTTGCTCTTAACAGAGTGGCTCCCGGTGCATATCCACCCTGGAGCGAGAAGGCTCTGGCCACGTTTATTGAATGACCTTCTTAAATCCCCTCTCATCAGCCTGCAAAATGGCACTTCTGTCGAAAGAGTTTTACCTAGCATTGTAACACGTAAAACCAAAGATGACTGTAACTTAGAGTGACTAGAGAGAGAAAATAACAGCAGCAAGCTCCCAGTTCACAGTTTGGTACCCCGCGCATTAGGGGGCAGGTCCCGGCTTGTGCCGCCCCATCCGTCTGGCATGGCACCACTGGTTTCAGGGGAGTTACCCCAGGTGAAACCGGGCTGGACCCTTTGCTGCTCCTCTGGCATCGTCACCTGCTGTCCTGGCCTCATGGGAGTCTAGCTCACCACACACAGGGCACAGAAAATAACTTTGAAAAACAGGATGGCGAGAGGAACAAAACAAGAAGCTGAAACCAGCAGGGAGAATTGAGGGCATAATATTCCTCAGCGGTTTTTTGGTCTGCTTTTAAAGCCCGGTGTGATTAATTTCACACTTGACTCTGGCGGATGCTGGGAAAGCCTCAGTGCCTGGTGGGGCCACACCCTGGGAAGGACACGGCTGGGGGCAAACTGAGATGGGTGAGGGGAGAACGTGGCTGGTGGCCCCCGGGCCGGGCTGAGCAGAGGCTGCTGGAGCCGCGCCACATGGGTGCGGTGGAGTTCAAGCAAGGGGAAGAAAGGGTTTCATAATTGCAGGTTTCTCCCCTTTAACTCTTGCCGGGATCAGCAGGGTGCTTACCGCTGCCTTGGCAGTGCCAACAGCCGCAGCCCTGCCCTCTCTCACTGCCAACTGGGGGCCATGCCGAGAATGGGGGGCTGCCAAGCCACCATCAAGCACCGTCCACACCAGCCCCCCTAAAGACCCCTGAAAAGAGGGATAACATCCTCTGGAATGTCTCCACCTGGCCTGACCATCACCCTTAAGACTTCAAGCCATCGATATTTCAGCAGCCCCCCGTCATGCTTGAAGCTGCAGCGAGCCAGGGGAAGGCAGCTGCCAGTGCCCTGTCCCTCAGAGGACAGCCAGGCTCCCCTAGCGTGTCCCCCACCCTCCCTGGGTGCAGACAGGGCACTGGGTGAGATCACCCGGCTTGTTTTTCTCCCCAGAACCTAAGCCAGGACCTCAGCCAAGGTCCCCAGGGGCAGGAGACTTGCTTGTTAGCCCTGCTCTCAGGGAGCTGCGGCTGACACCTTCCGTGTGTGTCCCCCCACCGAGCTGCTCAGCCACACCAATTAGCAAAACACATTGCTAAATACCTGGTGAAGCTGCAGAGGAGAAGGCGGAGGCTGGGTAACTAATCTGCGCTCAGGGAAAGCACGGCAGATGCAAGGGAAGAAACATGCCTGGAAAAGCCTCACAAAAAGAATTGCAGCTACAATCCAAGTTTCTCAGGCAGTGTTACCACACACTTCTGGAAGCCTCTCCTTCCTCAAGTAGTGTTTTCCCTGGCCTGGCTTTGACAAGTCACTCCTACAAGACCCACTGCCCTAAGGAGGTGCTGGAAGCAGGACTCAGTGCCACGGCAGCCTCTGGCCCCCGAGCCCTGTGCTGGCTCAATGCTGCTCAGGACATCTCTTCCCAACCTGCCCGATATTGACATTGTTGCCACCAGCCTCGGGTTGTTTCAGCTCACGTTTTCCTCCCCTCACATGTGAAGGCATCACGATGGCTGTCTGAATCCTACAGTTAATATGGGTGCGCAGGTCCATAATGGTACATTGTAAGTGAATGTCTCAGGGTAGACAGCAATAATAATTAGCTGTCATGATTTGAAAAAAGGATAATCCATGCCATTGAGTTAACAATCACTCACACAACACACATGGATTTAACTAATCTTAATTTGGAAAAAAATAACAATTCTAAATATATCAAATAGCCTATTTCATGGCAACCTGCGGCAGTGTTTATCTCTGGCTCCCAGCACACGCGAGTTATTTAGTTTCTCTCACTGGCAGTTTTACCATTCAAAAGCCTGAAATGAACATTCATGGAGCAGGGGTTGCAGTTAAATCCTGTCTCTGACAGGGAGCCTTTTTTCTCGATGCACATCTAGTTCAAGTACATAGTGTATGGAGGCCAGCACTGGTGGCCGGGATGGGATACACGAGGAATTCCAGTCAACCCCCTCCCCACTCCTAGCACCAACTTTGCAGAAATTAACTACGCTGTCTTAATGAACCTCTGCTTCTGGTGTGGTTATCTGTCTGCAAGGGTATGCTGTCTCGAACGTGTGGACCAGCAAGTGAAGCTGGAGAAGGTCTGGTCCAAGCGGTGCCTGACCCACAGAGGCTACCTCCTCTCTGCTGGGGCTCTCTGAAGCCATCCAGCATTAAAAACAAGCTGTACAGTACTTTTTCTTTAATTTGGATCATTTCAAAGAGCCCTGGTAACAAACAGCCTGATGGCCCACGAGCCCAGCAGGGCCATGAGGAGGACAGGAGATACCATCAGTCAAAGGACAGCATGAGCCACCTCCCCAGGACCTTCTTCAGCCAGGACAGGTCACCTGGTTATGCCCAAGATCTGATAAATATGAAAGATAAAAAGAAGTATGAAATATAACAGTGGTCTAATTGTTTCCAAAATACCTGCCAGCGGTGAAATGAAAGCAGCAGTGACTGATAACTCCTAGCCAACTCATTGGCCTGCCTGTGTTTTGCTGTGCAACAATCTGGTACATCTGTTTGATACTATCGCATGCTCTGTACAAGAGGTAGAACTGATTCTCAAACAGGTCAGCCAATTAAAAAAAAAAAAAAAAAAAAAAAAACGAAAACCAAACCAAACAAAACCACCAGAAACTTTACAGGACAGACTGCTCTTAAGCAAGTCACATCCTCCCAGTGCCAGTAACAGACTACCATACACCTCAGGAACAGCCGTAACTAAATGAAAGCACCTTGAAAAGCTTGAATTTGCAAGTTACCAGTCAGGAAAAGACGACAGACTTCATTATCAGGAGGTCTTTAAAAGCTGATTGCAGAGATAAATTTGCCTTTGTCTCTACTGATACCTGGAAATGTCAGTTGGGATTTGTGTTGCACGCATGCAAATTCCTGCAGACTCCTGAGTTCTACCTGCCTCCCTTGAAACAGCACAAGGTCTGTTGTGTGGTCAAGAGACGTTCAGTAACCACAGCAAGCAGAGTTACCAAGAAAGAAAGAAAGAAAAGCAAAAAGCAAATGAGGGGGAAAAACATCTGCATTCCGAAGCATCCTGCATCAGGACGAACACTCGGCATGGTGCTGCATCCCAGCATCCTCACGCCCAGAGGGAAGAGAGGTACAATGGCAGAGCCAAGCTCAGCGCTCGACATACCCTCCCTACACTCCGCCATGGTGAGCTGTACGGTTTGGCTGCTTAGTCACACCGCAGAAGACCACACAAATCATTTCGACCAAATAAGAAGGTCTACAAAAATAACAGAAGATCAAGGAGAGGAGCTGAAACCTATTTGAGGGCAGCAGCAGTGGCAGCGTATTTCAGGGAGCCGGAGTGGCAAGTGGGTGATTTCTGGTTTCCCTCTTCAAATATAAAGACTCAATTATCTTTGAACAGCTTGCTTTACACATGAATTGACACATTTATTTTACAATAAATAACTGAAAGTTATCTATGTTTCCTTTACTGTTAATCTACACAAAGAAATAATAAACAGAGCTTGTCTACAAAAATGCAACTACTGCAGTCCTCAGAATTCAATTAAGCTAAAATAATTAATGCTTCCACCATATTAAATTACTTTGTACATTTGAGCCACTGAAGTTTTTTTATTCTTTAATCTTTTTTGCCTTTTTATTTAATAAAAAAAAAAAAAGTTAGTTTCAAAGTGGGGGGGCTGGCTAGGAGGGGGAAAAAGAGCATGATTTGCTGTTAAAATGTAATGGTCTCCTTTAGCTGACACAGCATGTAGAAGTGTTTCGTGCCTTTGATTAAAATAACATTTTAAATGCTTTGAACAAACATATCTCCCCATACTTCTAAGGGATTATTTTACATATTTCTTGGTGGAATAAAGAAATTCATTCTTCCTGTCGCAGTACAGAAAGGCTAAGAATATCTTTCGTCACATATAAAGTAAAAATACTGTAGGCTGTTGCATTATTACCAAAAAAAAAAAAAAAATAAAGAGAGGGGGTGGCGGGGTGGGAGAAAGCTGCCTTAGAGATTAAGTTTCCCTTTTATGAAATCGTATTTAGTCTCTTTTTTTAACAAATCTAACAACAATGCTCTACAGCCGCTCACTGGGAAATACCTTTAATGTTAAATGCAGATTCTGATTTTCTTGGCTAATGCAGAAAGCCTTTCTATTGAAATATAAATAAGGGGTTTGGTATATCCCACTAAAGCCTTTCCAGTGAATGACTTCTGTGGGCTTTTCGTGGCTACCCTCCATGGCTGTAATGTGAGGCTTTTATCCTACTATTGAAAACTATCCGCTGCTATTAAAAAAATATGGAAGGACACTGCACCTTTTTATCTCGGAGCTGGGCTCCTAATTGAGAAAGCATTCTTACTGCACTATTTAGCGGATGTCCCTATCTCCGTGCACTGCTGAGAAAATGCCAATCAAATGATAAATCCTTTTATTTTTCTCAATTCAAAATCTTTCCTACATATTTTCATTTGATATTCGGTTTCGTCTGAAAGAGATTAGGTGCTGCAGATTGGCTTTTAAATTTTTTTTTCGTGCCTTTTCCACACGTGAACACCCCCCATCACCCCCTCCCCCAGCAGATTTTCTACATGGCAAAAGCGTTTGTTGTATTGATGCTGACCCCCAGAAGCTGGGATGGGACAGCAGCCTCTGCACTGGGTATAGCCATTGAGGTATCTTGCTGTGGACTGAACTTGGGCATAGATTAGTAAAATGTGAGATCTGGACTGCGACAGCAGCGTGGGCCTCCTGAACCAATCCTACTAAGCACTGGGCTCTCTCTGTAAGGGGCTGAGCACCATCAGCTATTGAGAGTGCTCAGCACCATTCAGGAGGCCTTCAGCAGACTGGAAGAGAAGGTCCTGAATGCTTCTCTGCTGCTCCCACCAAAAGGAAAGGAAATCTAGCCCTCCAAGCTGCTACAACATGAGGCAGTTATTCACAACTGCAAAAGGATGGGGAAAGCTGAAAAAGGATGGGGAAAGGACAAGGTCAGGTCTTACAGCAAGGTTGCTTACAACACTACAACGCAGGCTGCCACTGCTAATGACCCCAAAACTACCAGCTGCACCTTGCTAAGATGGTGACTGCACCCATAAAAGATTCCTAGAAAACAACAAGGTACTCAATGGGTGGCATGTGCCTATGGATCATCTGGAGATCTGAAGACTGCAGCAGTTCAAAGCCCCCATCTTCATTTATATGATGGCCAAGCCCAGCAGATATGCTGGGGACTGACTCAGAGACCTCCAGTGCTAAAAGCAGGACACTCTTAAGCTTCAATTGTAAAGATAGGAGCCTCTCACAAGTCTTCTGGGGACACCCTCATGGGAACATCTCTACTACAGGCAGGATCCTGGACTGTCAGATCTAATCCGATAGGACAATTCCTAGAGAAATTGGGATAGTGGCAGCAATGACAATTTGCCACTGGCCTCCTGTACGGAATACAGCTGATTTGAACAAAAAAGGCCCGTTTGAGGGAAGATCCTGCTGTGTAACCTAAAACTCCTATGCACTAGCAGGGAGCAGAGCCTTCCTTTGACTGCTGCAGAGGAACACACCGCTGCAGAGAGAAGAAACGCCCAGCATGTCAGAAGCAGCCCCACGCCGGGCACTCTGCAGGACCCGCTGCACAGCAGCTTGACCAGGTGGGTTCCATCACCCAACTACCCGCCTCTGAGCTGGAGGAGTCCGCAGAGCAAACATTAACTGCACGGTGTTTTAGAAAAAGACATGCCTGCAATTTGCCCATCCGGGCCAGCCTGTGCTCTTGTCTCCTCATTCAAAAGCCCCATTTGGGGTGTGCATGTGAACGCAGGTGTCGTTCACCCAACTCCAGACAGCTGCAGAAACCCAGGACAGGCAGCAATGCAGACCAGAAGCTGACATCTATCCCCATGGAAGGAACAAGCAAGGATTTAATAAACCCCTGCTTTAGCCCTCACAACAAAATCTTCTTCCCATTGCAGGCAGTGCAGGCAGTGGGAAGAGGATTATTCCACTGTCTTCAGTGGAGTCAGGATTTGGTCCTTCCCAGTGTGTCTGCATATTACAAAGAGTGTCTGAACTGGACTGAATTGAGCATCTCACCAAAGTCACTTATCCCTCCACCACTGCTACCTCTTTAAAGATGCTCCTGAAATGGTTTCTGACCACAGCCTTCTGCTTTTTCCTACGTGTACAGGCTGCCCCTGGGCTCCCCCAGGGGACTGAGAGGTCCCTCCCTCCCTCCCTCCAGGAGCTGGCCCTGGCAGACAGCTACGCTGAGTGAAGCGTGGGATGGACAGCCCTGCTGAGCCCTGCGGAGCCGTGAAGATCCTCCAGACCGATGGCTCCTATAAAGATCTGTTACTGAAGCTTCTGTTTCATGGCACTTTCTAGAGGGCTCTCGTTAAAAGATTACCTAGGCAGCTGATTGAGTGTAAAACATGCTGTACCTGCAATGTTCTCCTGCTTGGGGCAAATTCCTTTTGTAGGCGTGAGAAGACGGTCTTCTTCATCGGGTGTGACTTGGATCCCGATTTCCACTGGCTCTGACACTTTCCTGAGCTCGGCGCGTGAGGAGGGGGGAGGGCTGCTCTTATCCATGCTCTTTTCATAGCAGGCACCAACAGTGCCATTGCACTGTTTTCTCTTGTGCTCTATAAAAACCAAGATGTCTCCCAGCGGGAAGTTCATCTGACACTGTCCACAGGTTAACAAGTCGGGGTCTGTCCCACCTGCGGCGATGCTGATGCCGCCCGGCTCTGCTATTGCCAGGCTCTCATCCTCGTCGGCGAGTGCCGGTTCCACATGGTCAGCCTCTGCTTTACATGGACAAGGAGAAAGAGGGAGGAAAGGGATGAGGGGAGAAGAGAAAGAGATTGCTTTGAATGTTCACACACTCTGAAGGATGCATCATGAGAGGCCCAGCCTCCCCCCACCCTCCCAAAGAAGCCAAGCCTGATTAGATCTTTCTTTTATTTTTCAATTTTTCCGCTCTCCCAGAATGATTTCAATATATTTTGCAACCAAGCCCTGCCTGAAACAAAATGGAAAGGCTGACCTGGCATAGCTTTTCTGACAGCTCCTTCCCACTGCTGCCAGCACTGCAAGAATATCAGCAAAGAGCCATTTCACAAATGTTCAAGCCCCAAGTCACTTTCTGAAACAGTTCCTCTCTTTTTATCCCACCTTCTCATTCCCACCGCATCTCCCAGCCATCTGGCTAAGGCCCCATCCAGCAAATGTTATGCACCTGAACCTCCCTTCCTATTTCAGAGCGGGGGAAAGCAAGGAGGGAAGTGCTTGTGTGCTCCAAACAAGCAGGATCGGGCTACCTGTGGCATATGAAATGAGTACCACTCTGCTCCATTATAAAGATACCGGTAAGGTTAAACGACCACCCATTAGCACAACTGCAAGACTAAGGTAAGCAGGGTACGTCTCACGACCACCCATTAGCACAACTGCAAGACTAAGGTAAGCAGGATACGGTCTCATGAGAAGTTAAGGGGTTTCAAAAGTGTGTGCAGTGAGAAAGAGAATGAGGCACTTATTTAACGTACTGGAATATTGGCTGAGCCTGAAATCTTTGACTTGTCCTGATGTCAAATACGTCTGCAGTTGCTGTATACGTTAATAAAAGTTTTTTGTTTGAATCTTGCACATGGACCTGATGGATTTCATACCATTACCCCCAAAGACTGGAAAAGCATTTCTGAGTGACCTGCATCAGTTTCCAAGAAATAAATAACTTCTCATTTCATAATTAATAAAACAGTGCATTTTTAATAAGCATTTTAGAGATAATTCTTACATTATAAAATAATTACAGATCACAATCCATTTCTAGGGCAAAACGTGGTTTTTTGGTTTATTTTCTCTTGTTCTGCCATGTAACTGCCAAATCACACAAACCTTGGGCTTTACTCAGGCAAAATTTCCACTGACTTTTGCCTAAGGCTGTTTTGCCTCTGCAAGGACTATAGGATTTAGGCTGAACAAAACAGAGGAACTAACAGTATGTAAATCAGCAAGTGAGACCTCTAATCGAATCAGGATTAAAGGAAAAGGAGGAAAAATGTTCTCTATTAGCCCGAGTGGTTTGCTCATGGATTTCCTGGGGAAAGTAAGTCACGCAAATATCTCAGAGAAGTGGGACTGAGATAAACAGATGTTATAATCCAGATCTGGACTCTCCTCCTGGCCAAAAACAAAAGGAGTTTTGTCTTTTCAGAAAATTGGAAAAAAAAAAAAAAAAAAGAAAGAAAAAAAGAAACAGAACGAAAAATGTAGGAAAGGGACAAGGGGTAGAAGATGAAATGTATTACCTGGATACAAAAATCATTGAGCCTTGAAAAAGGCAGTTTAGAAAAAGAATCCCCCCCCCAGCTTTTTGCCTTCCAGAATAAATAATTGATCGGTGTCTCTACCAGATGTATGACAAGTTGCATCGGAGCTCACAGGCGGCGAAGCAGAGAGCAGCCGCTGCACCAGCGGCAGCAGAAAGACTGGGAGCCCAGCAAAGTGCCCGAGCACGGGCTGTCCTGCCAGAGCAGACCATGGCCACGGGAAGGCTTCAGTTTCCTAACCCACACCAGGCTTACCAAATACACAGCGTAATGCTCGTTCTGGAAAACATTAATTACCTTTTTCCCCTTAATCTAATTTTAAAAGGAGTTTGAAGACGGTGCTATGTAATTAGTTCACCAATTTATATCGTGAAAAGATGCCTCCTTGCCTTAGCGAAAATGTAACCATAACCCTGCACTGAACGGGGACTGCTGGGAAGGCAGTGGATGCCTGTGAACACCATGTCACGGTGCAAAAGGTAATTATTTAGTGCTGCGGTTCCCTTTAATGATCTAACATTGGGCAATATTGTTTATATTGAAGAGAGCTTGCACCTTTAATCACCAATTACAAATACATCTTTTTAGAGCCAAAAGAAAAGGACTGTGAAAAGGGTCCTTTAGAAATGTGCGCCCTATTTCTAGGAAGAATTCCTATTGAGGGGGAGAAGAGTGTCAAAATATTAAAAAAAAATTTTAAAAGCATGCACGTACAGAGACACAGTCACGCAGATACACACACGACATGGGACAAAGAGCTGGAAAAGACAACACGAAAATAGGAACTGAACCAAGGGTCGTAAGAAAAAAGGTGACAGAGGGGGAAAATGCTTGTGACTATTTCCACCTAGCATTCCTATAAAGCCTTTAGATTGAAGTCTGTCTCTCAGATTACAAAGGCTGAATTTTGGCATTCTTGTACATATAATAAATAACAAGAGAAGCACAAATCCCAACTTCATTATCTTTTTGATGTGAGAATTTTTTTTTCCTACGATTTAAATTGTGCTCTTCAGAAGACGTAGCAAAACTGCTGCATTTTGATAAGGGTACTGACCAGGTGCCTGCGAAAACACGAAGGAGGTTTAAACAGCTAGACTGTTGCGAATTCTTTCTTTTCAGTTCTAAACTTCATTTGAATATTAGTTAAATCCAGATATGCCTATTCACTTACACTCGCTCACTCTTTCCAAGGACTCTGCAATGGCACTTTTTAAAAATTACGTCTGGTATTCCTTCATGTTTTGGCAGTCATCGCATTACCAAAAATCAGCTTTTCGTTTTCTTGGTATGCCGAGCCCTCATGATCAGTAGTAATTGGGTTTCAAACTATCAAAAGATTTTTTTACTCAGCTCTATTTCTGATTTGAGCTTAATACAAATCATCAAGCATGAGACCAGCCATACACCCAAAAATACAGAAGCTATATGACATCCCCTTATTTGGAACACAGAAAACAGACAGAATGAAAAACAAAATACTGAATAGATCTTCAAATGCATTTTATCCCTGTCAATTTGCATTTTTTTTCACTCAGAATTAAAAAAAAAAAGGAAAAAAGGCTTCCTATTGACAACCCAATTAAGCCATTAAAAACTTATATTCAAGTAACATTACAGGAGAGATTTAAAACCCACAAAGGAAAAGAGAAAAAAACCTACAAGTCCAGCCCATAACGCATCGGGTAATGCCTAGTTAATACAACAGCCAAGATCTTAGGCTGTTTAAGGAGTCCTTTAATACCGATGGGGCAATTTAGGCCAGTCTCAATCTAAAGTTCTGACTCCACTGGTGTCTGTGGGTTTCAAATGAGTCGCTTCACATTATTTGAATTTAACTCTGTGGTTTTATTGCTGTTTGTTGGTAGCTGGGTTTGGGGGAAGGAGGGTGTTTCCTCACAAGTATTTATTTAATATTAATTTTATTTTTTGTTAAGAAGGAGAAATCAAGCCACAGACACACACACAAAACAAAACAAAAAAACAAAAAAACAAAAAAAAAACCTCCCTTATGTGGGAAAAGGAAAAAAAAAAAGCAAACGAGCTATTTCCAGCCAGGAATCGTGCCCTGGTTCTTCCAGGTGCGTTAAGGTGTGCCCAGCATTTTTCCTGCACCCAGAGATTCCTCCGAAGAGGATTGCCTTGGCATTGCCTGCCGAGGGAGCACAGCGAGCCAGGCACGGGTGATCTGTGGGGACATGAGTGACACTGTTGTTATCCGATGGCTACAGGAAATTAATGCAACTGGACAATCTAAACCATTTGCTTTACTTTGAAAAGCATTACACTTGCTGTCTGGAGTCTAAGCAGCATCTCCAAGCTCTCTGGCTGCCTACCATACCAAAATACAGTGGACAAACTCTTTAATTTCATTTCATTTAATTTCACAAAACCACCAGCGCTCCTACTTCAGCGTGGTGACATCATTAGAGCATATGTGCCCCATACAAACAATACTCTCATGCCCAGTATTAAAGCGAATGCACATGCTAACTACTTTCTGCCTCTCAGATGTCTCAAAATTGTACCCATTAATAGTGAAAAAGACTGTGTTACTAAAAATAATTTCCAAGGCCTCAAAGGACAAAACCGTGGATGCTTGTTTACGGGGTTTGGGTGAGGCTGGGTCCAGGCAGCAGTAATTTATTACACTGCAGAACCAAGGTAAGAAGGGATCTAAAAGTTGCCAACCTATTCTATTCTCTATTTTTCCTGTCCCACAGTATCAAGAGGAGGCAGACGAAGGGGGAAGAGGGAACAGTTCAGTGCCGGGCCAAAGCGTTGCATGTCAAACCTCCCTTCCGCGGTCGGCTTCTGCACAAATTGGTAACGGGGGGTTAAGGCGAGCGCTGTCAGTGCCTTTGCCACAGATGGCGGGGGAGTGCCCTGCCTGCCCCGGCACCCCACCACAGCCACTGCCCACTGTTCTGCCCGGCCGGGAGGCAAAGCCCGAGCTACCTCAGGGGCCACCTGCCTCCGGGACGAGCTGGGGCTGCTTGGGGTCTGCCATGGGGACACAGCTCCTGGTGCCCAGGCATGGGAAGCCACCCGCAAGCCTGCCGCAGTGCGCCGAGCATGCTGCTTTCCACACACAGGCACTGCTGTCTTGAAGGCACATCCAGAAAGAGCTCAGCCTAGTTGGGAGCGAGCACAAAGAAGTGACTTGCTCTTCAGGGTGTTGGCCCAAAGCAGGTCTGAAAATGATGTCCCTTCAATCAACACCCACATGTCACATTTACTGTAACATCAACACGCTTAACGGAAATAGCTCAGATCACACGCTCTCTAGCTGGGTTATCGCCGAGATCGGTGTCAGGATCCTCGCTGCACAAAGACTAACGGCTGCTCAAAGCAGGCGACGGGGCTCCTCGCCATCTAAGTTTATCAATAACCTGTTTCTAGAGCCTCCCTGCAGCTCCCTGCAGCTTCAAGGTGCAGTGTTGAGCTTATGCCTATATATTGCATCAGCATTGTGCTCAGTGGTGCTAGGCACTGCTTATCTGCCATCAATTTTTAATTTTTTTCCGAGGACTGAAAAACAATTGTTCAGAGTGTTTTGGTTTTTTTCTTTTTTTAATAAAAGTCTGAGGCCGAGTCAGCCAAAAGAGACAACTTGATGGGGAAGCCCTAGAAACACAGGGGCCCGTAGCTCTGCCGCTCTTTCCGAGCGGCTCCCAGGCATGTGCCAAGTGCACAAAGGCAGCAGGAGCAGCGGCAAACCTCCGTCTGCTGTGCCATGCGTGGCCCTGGTGCAGCTGCCGAGCCGCCGCCGTCCGGTCCCTGCTGCCACGCACCAGCAGTGTCCCTGTCCAGTGGTGGCGATGGTGGCCAGGGCGGGCTGGGCACTGACACCGGCCTGCAGGGGCGGGATGGAGCCCCCCGAGCTGCCCCCGTTGGGTACCGGCACCGAGGGGAGCGGGACCCTGCGGCGTGGGGCGGGAGGGGGAAATAACCGGTTTCACTCCAGCGCCTGAGTGAGCCCCGTGCACAGCTGCCAGTGAGAGGGTTCTCCTGCAACGCCGGTACATCAGACGCCTTTTGCAGAAGTACCCCGAATCCCTGGGAAAGCAGTTTAACCCTCCGTACACACCTGAGACAGAGCGAGCCCAAGCACCCCCACAAAGAGCCAGGCAAGGCATCAGGGTTTAGGAAAAAGAAGAGAGAAAATGACACAATAACCACGCTGGACCCAAACAGAACAAAAGCCAAGAATACCAGAGGATCCACACAAACCTCCAACACTTATCATATGTTATTTTATCAGAAACTCTGTACAGTGGTAAAGGAGAGAGTGACGTGTCTCCTCTTAAGTAAACTATACGTTCATAAAAAATATTTACTGCTTTAGAGAGCGTAAAATGCATAGGCTCTTCTATAGACTGCAGAAGCTGTAAATCTCCACAGATAAAATGGGATGTGATGATGTGATATAAAAGCATGCTTTGTTCCCCAGTGAATACATTTGTTTTATTTAAAACTAAACGACAACCAAGGAGAGAAAGGGGCGCTCGGTGCCACAAAGGGAGAAGGAGCAGTATTTGGGTACAAGCTTTTAACTGGTGTAGAAAAGGATATTGGAAGCACAGATTCTTACCCAAGGATTTAAAAGGCATGATCGAAATTGAGTAATTAGTTTTGAACATGTATTAAACTCATAACAACTCTGTTCTTTTCTTAAATATCAGGCTCAAAAGCGACTGTGTTTCTCAATTGTGTACGGCACACTGTTGCTCATATGCAATTTTCTTAAGCCTTTTTTTTTACTTTCATTGAAACATATTCATTATAACATTCAGCGAATTTATGGCTTCTTCCAGTGGCTTAGTAAAAGGGGTCATAAAAAAGTTAAGTAAACCAGTGTGTTTTTTTCCTCTCCCTTAACTTTGGATTCCTTTTTTATACTGTGCTGCCTAGTGCTTAGTCTTTGGAAAGTACCTTGGGCATATCCAGCACACACACAAATTATCAGCTGCTCCAGGAAAAAAAAAAAAATATATATAATTTCTTGCACTGAGGCAACTACACGAAAGACTTGCATATGTCAAAAATACAGAACTAAGTCCCTGTGAATGCTGCACCATTAATCAAATCCCCGATCTGGTGTCACTTTTGCCAGTAAAATGATGATATTCTCTAACCCCCTTCTACTGGCATGTGCCCGCAACACATGAAGTGTGTCCCTCTGCTTTAATTTGTTTTTGAATAGCCTGCTTTAGGCATTTTTATATATCCTTTGGAAAAAAAGAAAAAAGAAAAAAGAAAAGGAAAAAAAAAAGAAAACAAAGAGAAAGAGGCTACTACTTAAAGCTCCAACAAGGCTCTACAGTACTGAGCAAGAAACGGCATTTTGTGAGGGAGAGTGGACAGCAAGAAAATTTAACTGATATTCGGGAGCTGAACACACAACTGCTTCTGAGGCTGTAACCGTGGGTGCCGAGGAACGATGTGCAGCCTGCCCAGATACATTTTAAGAAAGTAAATAAACATGAAAGAGGAAGGTGCTGTAGTAAGAGCAACTGAATGAATCATGCATTTATCAATGCACGCAGTTATTGCTGTCGTTTCCCTCCCTCGTTAAAAAGATACATATATATAAATCCGTCTACAGCCAATGCTGATGCTTCACCAAGCACTTTTATGGCACCGCTAACTTTAAAGCAGGCGGTAACCCCCAGCCCCCATTTATTTTTCCGCCTGCTTTCTCTGGAGGCTACCGAGGGGAGACCAAATTCAACCGACAACTGCAACACAACCCTGGAGAAACCAAACTGCGATCAAAAAGAAGGAAAAGCTCCATCAGTGAAGCAGAGAGCCATTTTTGGGTAGCAGGTCTCTGTGGGGAGACTTTTCTACCAGGCTTCAACCTGGGGGAGTGGGACGGGTGGGAGGCAGAGGAGGGAGCGGGAGGAAGGGGAGAGTGGTTGTGTGTGTGCTGGGTGGGCAGAGGCAATGCGGAGGAGGAGAAGTAGATTGTTGTTTCTCTTGGTGAAAGTTAACAGTCGTGGAATGGAAGGAAAGCCATAGTCAGAAAAGTTTGATTTTTCAGGAGGGGAGAAGGGAAGGTTTCTCCCATGGCTGGGGAACATCAGCAGCAGCAGCAGCCCGGGCACTGTGCTCTTCAGCTTATCGGTCTGTCAAACGAGCTGGCTGCTGCCTATATGCTTCCAACTAGTTCAATTCAAACATTAAATGAAGTAGAGAAATCATCAGATAAATTGCTGGCCCTCACTACCCAAGAGTGAAGGGGTTTTGTACAGCTGATGACAGCCCTGATCTTTTGTCTGACCTAATTTACTTCTCTTTCAGGTTAGAATAAAGCGCACTTTCCTGTCACAGGATAACCTCCATCCACATATTGTGCCATAAAAATAAGAAGATGCCTGTGCTATGTTAGCAATACCATAACCTGATGAATTTCTAGGGTTGGGTGAAATAAACATTCACCGATCAAAGCCACAAAATTATATGTTTGGGCAAAAAAGCGTCCCGCTAAAGTCCGTCCATGAAGCACAAGCCGACCGCAGCAGAGAACAGCACAAGACCAGCAGAGCAGCCTGTGAGCTGCTCAGCAGCAACTTCTGCATGACAGATGTGATTTTGTGTTTATTTCTCTAGAAAAAAAAAAAAAAGCTTATTTTCATTTGCAGGAACTGCACATTTTTTTGCTGTAAGGATCTGATGATGAAAGTAAGGTAAACTATCTAATGTTAAATCCTCTCGGCAGGGATACATGTGGCTTTCTGACATGTAATCAACACCAAATTATGTACGTGTATGTCTGCTTTATTGCTTTACACACCTTCCCCTAGAACTCCAGTTTCCCCGCTTTGTGTTTTTATGTCCACTGGAACAAACAAATGGGTCTCTGTGGGTTTTTTTCCCCACACGCACAGAGAGCTACTCATGTACAGGTATAATTAGCCCGATTGCTATCTGACAACAACAAATTGAGAATTTAAACATTGTACGTTGACAACAAAAGACATTGTTAAAAAATAATTTGAATTAAAAACTCCTGCCCGCCCGAGCCCATTAATCAGCCACAATTTAGCCAAAAATAGATTTGTCTCGCTCACAGCCCCTCTCGGCTAGCGTTGTATAGATCTTCGCATGAAAATCAATACCACAACTTTACACCGAAAACATTTTGCAACACCGTAAACTGCCTGAGCCGCGGCTGTGATTTCCCCGGGCAGCGCGTCCCGTCCCGGGCAGCGGCTCCGCCGTGGCGCGGGCCGGGAGCTCCCCCTAGTCGTCATCTCCCGCCACTGGCAGCCGGGCCACCAGGCAGGCTCGGGAGGCGAGCAAAAAAAAAAAAAAAAAAAAGCCAGCAAAGTTTATTTTGGGAAGTGTTTTTCCATCAACAAACAGCACGGAGCGCAAAGCGATCCAGGTAGGAAACGCGGAAGGGAAGCGAAAGTCTTGCGTAGAGGCAATTTTTAAGCGAAAAGATTTGCCAGCAGGAAGCCCAGCACCGGGAAGAGCCGCTGAAGAGGTGTCAACTGGAGTCGGTAACCGATATCAATAATTTGTACTACTTCTACGAGCGCACACTCCAAGTCCTAATTATTGTCAAATATGCCACAAGACAACCCTTCGTTCTCCAGAGAAACATACATTTTGCGCAAGACAAGGGCTCCAACCACTCCTATTAAAGGCAGCCAGGTTGTAAAATCTTGAAGACTCTTATTTCTCAATATTTAAATAAGCCTGACAAAATATGCTCTGCATCTGCCGACCAGCAAATAACATAAAATGCAAAATGATTTCTCACTCGCTGTATATCTATTTAAGCCACTGAGCACATCAACCAAAAAGGACAGAACAACCTAGATCCTCAACCTAGTAACGCTGCAACAGTTTTTAAAAAACATTTTAAAATACCAGAAACTATTAAAATGTGCCAGTATTTTTTTTAATCTTGCAAGTCTGGTACAAATACATTCAAATGAACGGCAATGTGAAAGTCAACAACATGCAACCTTTTTTTTTCCTGTCCTATTTAAAGCCAACACATGTAATGCCTTTTAAAAACATGTTAAGCTTTTCTGTGCACAACTATGCAGGTATTATGAAAAAGTCAGCTACCTCCAAAATAATAATAATTTCCTCTCTAATTCTTTAGTCACAGCTTACATTCTCTTTGTATTAGAATTTATTACATTGGTGCATTTTGTTGTTTGTTTGTTGTTTTTTTTGTTTTTCTGTTGGAAAAAGTGCATTAATTACACTAAATCTAAATGCATTTTAAGAGAAGCTCCTTGAAGCAATTTGCAAAACTTTGACATGCAAAAACTTGCAGGTTTTTTTATTATTATTGTTAATGACTACGTACAAATACAAAGCAATAAAGGAAATTATTACTTTTCCTAGGGAACCTGTTGACCAGGTACTGAAAAGCCTCCTTGGGAAACCTGGCTTTCTACCTGGAATTGTATGATTTTACTGAACCTTTCCCTCCCAATCTTTGCTTCTGCTCTACAGAAATGTTCTTGCTTTGCCGCCTTCTGCAAAACTGCTATCAGCAAGCTTTTTACATGCTCTCGCCTTTCACATTTCCTTCAAATGCAAAATGCAGGACTAGTTTGAAAACAGATTTCTCGAGTTAAAAAAAGATCTTTAGCTGGAAAATCAGCAATTTGAATCAAACCAAAATAACATTTATTTGCATAGAGCAGCTCAACAGCTCAGCCTCCTCTTTACATAATCGCCTCTTTGGCTTTGTCCACTCGTTTAAGTGACCTCGACTACCAAGTTTGTTCTGTCCACCACGACTGAATAAAGGTCCAGAGCTGCTCTTCTCTCTCCAAGTGCTTCCCTTCTTTTTGCCTTGCACATGCATCCATTACAGGGCTGCCTGGGTGAGCCTGGCAAGGACAAACAGGCCACCCCGTTTTACAGTTTTAAAGACCACTGTGCTAAGGATACACTGCAACTCTGGAGCACAACTGCATTTCAGCCCCTCTGCTTTTCGTGTTTGTTTGTTTGTCTTACACTTAGGATCTAAATGTTTCTCTGAACACCAAGAGCATGAAACCCAATAAACTCCAGCTGAGCAGTGTCAGAAACCCCTTCTCTCTCTCTCCTCCCATCTCTCTCCCAGTCTCTCTTTTCCTTGCCTAGCACAGACCTCCAATCCATCCTGAAATGCAACTTTTCTGACAGATGCCAAAAAGGGAGAGAGAGCCCAAGCTGAATATGACATAAATGCAAGATTTCAGAAAACAGTATCAATCCATCCCAGCTTTGGGGGCTTGGCTTGGGGTTGTCTTTATTTTGTTGTGTTTTGGTTTCCCATTCTGTTGCCTGCTACTTTCCAAACTCTCCTTTGCACAGGACAGTCTCCCTGCCTGCTTTTCCCCCAAGAATGACACCTTCCCGAGGAGTGCGGGGATTGCAAAACCCTCTCCTGCAAGCCTGCAGCTGAGGCTCCGCGCCTGTGCGCTGAAATGCCTGCGCTCCTTGCTCCCCACAGCCCCAGCCGCAGCCCCCCCCGGCTCCCACCTCCTCCTCCCCTGAATACCTTCATTTTTTTCTGCCACTGTTCAGTATGCAGCCTGATTTCTCCGCCAGCTTCCTCAGGATGGAGAGACAGATAAATACAGGAGGGGAGGGAGGGAATCTGCGTACCGCTCTGCTCTCCATTTCTCCCCAGCCTCCCCGCTAAACCCATTGTACATGCAGCTCCTCGGCACCTTCTCATGCTCTCCTGCCTCATTATTTACTTTCAAGCAAAGCGATCAGAAAAGGAGATGAAACTGGAATAACAAACCTACCTGGCTCTCTTCTCCACCCCCCCCCCCCACCCCAGCAACATCAGCAAGAAAATAAATGTTTCACCCCTTTAAACAAATTCAAGCGTGCGCAACAAACCAGATTTTCTGCACACCCCCTTTCAACACCATACATATCCTCGGAACTGAAACAGAAAAGAAGTGGGAGAAATTTCACAGGGCGATTTAGAAGGGTTAGGTTGTTGATGTTTTTTCTTAAAAAAAGAATAAAATAAAAAATTAAGAAGCCACCAATAAAAAAGGAAATGCATTTTCCAAACCGGATGGTTAAGAACAAAAATGCAATTAACGAAGGGGAGGGAGCTGGGGGGGGGGGGAATCCACCTTTTATGGTGATGCCAATCTGGCTCCAAAATAACAATGAATTAAAAACAAACCCCCCAGAAACAACTGAATATTAGATGCATCTTCATTTGTGTTCCACCAGCTGATGGGCTGGGGGGGGGGGGGGGTGTGGAGAGAGGAACGGGTTAAAAAATAAAGGCGCACACCAAAAAAAAAAAAAAGAGAGAAAGAAATTGAAATTTCGGGACTCAAACCGCCCCCCAAACCCTCCGCTACGAAAAGAAAAAAAATCTCACAGGAGGTGAAAAAATGATAAACACATACACATAGATATCTCGATTCCCAAGGAAATCTTACAAACAGAAATTTATCACCGGTAACAAAGAAAGAGGAGCTCGCAAGCACCAAATGCTCCTGGCAGATGGCTCCTATTCTTGGCTTTCAGGGGAGGGAGAGAAGCCGGGGGAATATTTTATTTATTTATTTAAATTCTTTAAAATCTCAACATAAATATTCGGATCCGCCGCGGCTTAGGCTCAGCCCCGGGCTGGCTCGGTGCGCGCCGCCGCCCCCCGCAGCACAGCAACTTGCGGACTCGTCTTAGGGGAATGGGGTGTCCGGCCGGCCTTCCCGGCGGGGTGCGGGGCCCCATCCCGGCCTCCGCCCCCCCAAACCTCGCCACGGTGTGCCGGGAATTTTCTACCAACCCCCCCAAACAGGTCCCATGCTATAGGAGGGAAATGGGGACCTCCTTGACCCTCCCGCCGTGCCCCGGTGGTAGCGGAGAAGTGGGGAGCGCTGGTTGCCCCGCGCCCCGGGGGGTGCCCTACTCCTCACCACCCCCCCATGCGGCACAAGCCCCGCGGGGACGGGAGCGGCGGAGCAGCGGAGCGGGGCGCCCGGCGCGGGGACCTGCCCCCGATCGTGCCTGCAGGCGCTCGCCCCTCTCCCGGGGCTTTAGGGGTGGAAACGGGGAGGAGGGGGGATGCTGGAGCTTGGAGGGGCGCCTCCTTCCCTCCCCTCGCTTTATCTTTTCCTTCCCTTTTTTTTTTTTTTTGGGGGGGGGGGTGGGCGGGCGAGTATGTGTGTGTTTTCATTTCACAATGGGAGCTTCAGGAAAAAGTGCAGCATCCCCTCCTGCCCCGGCACCCTAGCCGGTGCCGCTGCCTGGTCCGCATTTCGTGCCCTCCAGCCCTGTCCCCCACCTCGGCTCTCCCGCGCTCCATGTCTCTAACAGACACCTCCTCCCGCCCCCGGCCCCTCTGCAGCCCCTGCCCTGCCTCCAGCCCCAAACGAGCTGCTCCTGCCTTCCCCTCCACTTTGGAGGAGAGTTATCTCCCCCCGCCGGCGATGCATCTGGGGCGGGCAGGGTTCAGCCTGCCCATCTACCTGCCCCCGCTCCCCGCGCCGGGGGGCTCGGCGGCCGCCGCTGCCGGCCCGCGTTGCTCCGTCCGGCCCACCGCTTCCATGTGCTTCCTGTTAAGACCCCCCCCCGGCCGTTCCGCTTCACCCCTCCTCGTTGCCCACCTTGATCCGCCGTCCCCCTCCCCGGCCCGGCCCGGCTGTCACGCCGAAGCAAGGCGCTCGGCCAACTTTTCCCACCGCTCCGCGGTGCCCGAGGAGCGCGGAACGAGGAGCGGGGCCGGGAGAGAGCGGCGGAGTCCCGGCGGGATGGCCCGGCCCGGCCCGGCCCGGCCCGCAGCGGCGCGCCCCGCTCCGCCGCCCCCCGCACACGCACCCGCTCCCCGGGGGAGCCCCGCGCCGCCCCACGCCACGCCGCGCTCTCCCCGCCGGCAGCGCCTTCCCCGCTCCACGCTGCCTGCCTGACCGCCTCACCTCCGCACCGCTGCAAAAACGCACGGCAAACTTCGGGCTTCTCCCCCCCTCCACCCTCAGCCCATCCCCCCTAGCCACACACCCCCCTCCCCTCTTTAATTCCCTTCTCCTCTCCCTCTCTCTGAAGTCATTTACCAGCTTTGGTTGCTCTTGGAGTGTCCCCCCCCCCCAACCGCTTCCTCCCCTTCCCTAATTTTGCTTCTCGATTTCGGCTGTCTGGTTCCAAGTTCAAACTTACGTGTGATAATCTCTCTTTGTGACAAGTGCTGCGGGTTTCCCTGCTTGCGACGGGACATTGCCCTGGCATTTACACTGGCATCGCCTGGAGAGCTGCACTGGTTTGGGGTGATGTGTTGGGGGGGCGATTCTCCTCCTCTTTTTTTTTTTTTTTTTCCTCTTTCTTCTTCTTCTTTATCGAGTTCTTCTTCTTGAAAAAAAAAAAAAAAAGAAAAAAGCCTCCTTTTTGTTGCTGCTGTGGTGCACTGGATGGGATCCCCTCTCAATTAAAAATCATCATCATCATCAGGAAAAGCTCTTTCTCGCTCTTTTTTTTTCCTCTCACACACTCTGTCTTTTCTCCACTGCTTCTGGCACTTGGACTTCCAGATCTCTTCTTGAACTTAGGAGGATAGCACCGCCAGTGACACTTTTCTCTTTCCCTCTTTCCAGAGTGCTTCGCAAATTGGCAAGTGCGCTTTTCCACCAGGAGGGTAAAAAAAGGAAAAAAAAAAAAAAAAAGGAAAAAAGAAAAAAGAAAAAAAAAAGAAAAAGAAAAAAGGCAGAAATGTATATTTAAAAAGTACTAGAATTGGGATTGCCCACACAGAAAAATTGCCAAAAAAAAAAAAATTCAGAGCTTGACCCTTGCTGGGTAGATATATAGAGAGAATTTTTTTGAAAAGGGGTAGCCAAAACTGTGTCTCCTCTTTCCCAGTTCAAGTGGCACTGCTCTGCCCTGGTGCTTTTGGATTGCCAGTGCTCCTGCACCACTTTGCACTCTTCCCCCCTCGCCTGGCACTGGGACTGGAAGGAAGGAAGCCCCCAGTGCAGCTGGGCTGGTGCTGGCTATTACTATTATATATTGCAATGTGAAGATGGCGGAGTCCTGGTTCTCTGGGAGCGCTCTGTCTCTCTATGGCTGGGGCTGCCTCTGTACAATGGGATAAAATTCAAGTTCAAGTGCGGACGTGACGTTTAATCTGCACTAGAGACAAAAAGACCCAGAGAGTAGGAGCACTGGGGGCGACTAGCGGTGGCTTTTTAACATTGTACCCTGCAAGAGAACAAGAAACGCCACTCGCACACACCGCACACACCCGCACACACACACACACACACACACACACAAACTACAGCACATGCCGGGCTCGGGAGCCACTCCGGGCTTTGTGCAGCGCTGCTCGCTCGGGAACGCGGAGCGCCGGCAGCGAAGGAAGGCGCGGGGGGGGAAGGAATCAATCCGCATCCTCACGCACGGCCAAACTTCCCCGCTCCCGGCGCCGGCCGCAGCGGGGGAGGCTCGGGCGGGGGCGGCGGCCCGGCCCGGCCGCGCTCGGGGCGGGGGCGGCTGCCGGAGGCCGCGCTGCTCCGCGCCCGGCTCCGCGCCCGGCGGCGGAGGGAGGCGCGGGTCTGCGGCGCGCTGCCCGCCGGTGCCGCCGCCTCGCCGTTACTCATCGCGGCGGCCGGTCCCCGCCGTCCGGGCTCGGCGCTGGGTCGTGCTCTCCGCCGTCCGTGCCCGGGAGCGGCAGTTCCCGAGGGGTCTCGGGCTGCTCTTCCCTCCCGGTGCCGCCGCAGCTTCTCAGCGGCGAGCGCGTTCCCCCTGCATTTCTTTCAAACAGTTTTACAACAACACAAATATCTGTGTGGGTTGGGGAGAGTTGTGGTGGTGGTGTTTTGTTGGTTTTTTTTTTCCCTCCTCTCTCCCTACCCGAAGTGTGATGGTAGCGGGACACGCGCGCACAGTCGATCCGCACACGCACACATGCTCCGACCTTCTTCTCTCACTCCCCCCCCTTCCCTTAAAATCCTGGCAGAGAGTATTTTTCCTTGGAGGAATTAAGTCTTAGCCACGAATCGAGAGACGCCGAGTTCCCAGGAACCGCATCTCAGTGCACTTGTCCTTCTATTTCACACGCAGGTAAATTCCCACAACTGCGTGCGCTTCTAACTTGCGAGATTCTTGGAAACCAACTTTTCCCCTACCTCCTCTCTCTCAGCCCATGTCCTGCGATTATTTCTCTTCTCTCTCTGCCCCCCAAGACAAGGAAATTTTTCGGTGCAAATAGCTTTTCAGCACCAGGTCTGGACAGTGCGAAGGGAACGGCGAGAGGGGGAGGACTGGGGGCTTGAAGGCAGATGGAGCAGAAACCCAAGAAACCTAGTCTCCACCCGGAGCACGCTAGGAGAGCCGCTCTGCAGTCGTGTCATTTACTTTCCACGTTAAATGGATATTTTTTTGGTATTAAATCGCATGAGAGCCTTGGGGGGAACAGAATTCATCTCGGTGCCCTTAATCAGCTTTGAGTAGAATTTGGCTAAACAGCAACGCTCTCGCCTCCTCCAGCAAATCTGCCTTTTCTTCCCCACACCCGCCCGCCCGCTCACAGCCCGCATTTCGGCTCTGCCAGCCCCCGAAGCCCGGCCCGACGGCACGCCGAGGGCAGCCGGGCCCCCCACCAGCTCCCAGGCCGGGCAGTGGGAGCCGGGCCAGCCTTGCAGTGCCCTCCTCTGCCCCGGCTCAGCCCTCCGCCTTTATTACCGCACGGCAAACACGTGAAAGACATTTAACGGCGCTTAAGCTGTTTAGATTCTTCTCCGTGTGTTTTGGTTTGTTTCGCAGGGTCCTGCACAGAAAAACGAGCGTGGTGATGGCAGAGGCTACGCGCCGCCGGGCAGAGGAGGGACGGGAGCCGCGGACGCCGGCCCCGCGGCTGCAGCCCTGGGGCCCTCCCTGTGGGGCAGCGGTGTCCGAACCTGCGGGGACCGGGGTGCGGCACCCTCGCGGGGCGGCGGAGGGAAGGGGCTCCCCTCTGCCGACCTCCGCACCCGCGGGGAATGGGGCCCGGGCAGGTCAGCGGGGATGGGGGCTGCCCTCACTCCTCTCCCTGCTTTGATCCTTCCTCTCCTCCCGGCTGGCGAGGCCGAGAGGCTTTGTGCGGCGGTCCCTGCCGAGCAAAGCGCGGCCTGGCCCCAGGGCCGCTCCACGGGGCTGCGGCCGCGGTCACGGGGGGTTGTGGGGGTGAATTTCCACCCTCGAGGGTGCAAAGTCCGGCTCGCAGCGGCTGCGGCCGTTTCTGGGCGAGCTGCAGGAAGCTGCACCCCTTCGGAGCGCGGCTTATCGGGAAGTTACTGGGCATCATCTGTTGATTAACCAGTGTCTTCCAGTGGGCACTGAGCGTAGGAGATAAGGGCCGGCAATGATTGACCAGGCGGGCGCCCCGGCTGCCTGGGGCGGCGGGGCCGCCGGAGCCCCCCCAGCCCGCACCGCCTCGCCGGCTGCGGGCAGGGCTGCGGGGGATGAACCCCCAGCCTGCCTCCTCCTCCTCCTTCTCCGAAAATATATCCCAATAGGGAAAAAAAAAAAAATTCCAAAGTGATTTCTCAGTCTCCTCTTTCCTCCCCTGTCTGGCACTTGTGATCATTAGCACTGAAAGCTGTTAATGTCTTGTCTCACAGCTCCCCCTTTAGTCTCTCTGCTCTCCCTGTCTCGCGTTCAAAGCCAGATCAATAGCAGGCTCTTTCTAACCTTGACCTATCCCTCGACCCGCCTCCATCTGCAGCTGGCCCCGCGCTGGTGTCGTCCCCCCCTCCCGCCGCAGCCGGTGGCAGCCGCCCCGCTAGAGGGGCCGGGGTCCCCGGGGGCTGCCCCGGGCGGCGGCGGCGGCCCCCGACATCGCCCCGCTTTGTCCCGGGCTGTGCGGCCGTGGTGGGCTCCCGCAGCTGGGTAAGGGGGCCTGTGCCCCCAGCCCCTGCTGTGCCGTCCAGAGGCTACGGCACAGCATCGGCCTCCTGCCACCGTCCTGCAAACCTGGAGCCGCAGCTACCCGGAACAACAAAAAGCCACAAAGCAACAACAACGAAAACATCCCCCAAAGAAATAAAAAAAACGCAGGCAAACCAGGAGCATAATCTGCAAGAACAGAACAAGCTTTTCACTAGCTCTAAAGGTGCTATAGTCCCTTGTTTTAAATTAGGGGGGGAAAGCAATCTTATGCACAAGATATCTTGTATTAAGGTAATCATAATTTCTGTTTTCATAATAAACCAGGGATCTGAGGAGTTCTTTTCTAGAAATACTGCCCTTATCACAGGGGAAACAAAGCTAATATGATGTTAAATATTCCTTTTTATGCTATAGACAATAAGGCATGCTGAGTCAAGAACTCTCTGCACACACATGTTCAGCTTCTGTGTTTCTTTTTTTTTTTTTAAATCATGCCATCTCTTTAGCTAAAATTTGGCACAGATATAGTACATAAATAACAGTGGCTTCAATATAAAGAGGAAGTCCCAATATCCTCACGGAAGATAAGCTTGATGTGTCACTTGGACACATTTTGAATGCATTTCCACTTTCTCCCCATTTGCTCAAATAACTTTTCAGCGGAAGAAAAATTGGAGCTGCAGATTCAGTGTGATGTGATTTTAGTTTCTTCCCAGTCTTTACTGAGAAAGCTCATGCTAAGTTAGAAGTAAATTGTTTTTGATACAGATCTGAGAGTTGGGGGTGGGGAGAAGAGAGGGGAGGAAGAAAGGAAGGAAGGAGGTTTGAGACAATCTTGACATAAATGAAGCTGTTGTCCTTACTCTCTTTGAATCTTTAAATGTTGCTACTTGGGGAAAAAAAAAAAGCATAAACATGGGGAGTTGATCTGATCGGTTTAGTTAGCCGCTCCGCTCCACCTTGTGAAAAGACACAGAAACACAGGATCTAACCAGATCATATTTACATACATATTAATAAAGCTCCCGAGGTGGCAGTTCAGCCTTCACATACAGTGCAAGGATCTCTGCGAGTTCTCATTTTAGACCCATAAAAAATGATAAAAAGAGGTCTTTTGGGCTTCCCTGAATATTTTTCTGCAGTGGTTTTATATCATTTCTGAAAATTACATAGTTAAGTGGCATCAAATTTCTGGGTGATATAATAACTCAAAATGTGTAATTTTTTTTTGTATCAAATCACTTTGCAGCCATAAACAGAGCTTCAGAGCCTCAATCAGAGGAATGATTTGGTGGGGGTTTTCATTTATGGCAAACAGTAAAATTGTTCTTGTTACCTATTCAAATATATATAAATTGCAACATTTATTCACTTGATTTTCTTTTCCGTGACACTGGTGTATTTGAGAGTGCAGTGAAACGAAGGCTTAAGCAGATCCCCTGCCCCATTCCCAAGGCTTTTTGGACAGAGGCAAAAGGGGTGCAGGTTTTGCTGTGTTTTCAAGATGTTTGTTGTCCCCTTATTTTTGGTGGCTGTCACTTCTTGATGTTTCCAGGAGTGAATTTAGAAAATGAGATTTCCTTCAACATTTACATTCTAAACCTTCCCCAGAGTCCCCTGCTTATTCAATGGTCTGTGGGGTTTGGTTGGTTGGTTGGTTTGTGATTTTTGTTTGTTTGTTTGTTTTCCTGCAGAGTCCCTAATTTTTCCAACTCTTCCCAAGTGTTAAACATATTTGATAACAGTCCAAATGCTGGGGCCCAGTTTTCTTCCACACCTTTTTTCAATTAAAATAAACAAAATCAAAACAATACCTCTCCCTTCACCCCACAAAAAATCATGGAACCAGCAAGTCAGAGCAGAAGAAAAACACTTTTTTTTTTTCAGATAAAACACAGGATTGTTTTCATTCTTCAGTTTAAAAGGTGAATTCCTAAAGGCAGAATTTGGTCTGTTTAAACTTCAGCCTTTCCAACAGCAGAAATTCAGTGGTGTCCCCACTGAAATCACTTGCAGGACCCTCAGGGACTGCAGTGAAAGACATGCCCCTACATTTGTTACTTGAGGATCTCTCTAGAAGTCAGATAACGATTCTCTCCAGCACCTTCTCTCATCCTGTGCTCACTGCCTGCATCTGCATGCACATGCTGACAGGGAAAGGAAGAGGGAACACGATTCACAAGCATCCAGAATAAGCAGGAGACAAGCATCCCATTTGCTATATATGCTCAAACCCACTAAGAATGCTACTTGGGCATCCAAATAACACCTGGGTTAGAAAAAGAAAAAAAAATAAAAAACCCCAAAAGATGGGCAACTTCCTCTGTTGCTGGGGAGTCTTTTGTTTTTTTTAAAAAAAGCTGGTACATATTCCCGGATGAATTAAATCCAAGGATTGTTTGTGTCTTTGGAAAACAAATGCCATCACTGATTGGTACAAAAGGCTGGGTTTTGTGCACCAACACTAGTTTTGCTGTAAAAAAAAAAAAAATATATATATATATATATGGGTTTGCATGTGGAGGGGACAAAGAACCCCTCCTCCATAGGTGCTCTTCAGAACTTATACAACCTGAAATTTGGGATCTGTACAGCTCTCTGCTGCTTTCAAGTGCAAGTTTCAACCAATTTATTCCCTTTCCCTTCACAGATTATTTTAAGAGGATTTGAAATCTTTGGATTGTTTAAAATAACAAAAACCTCTAAGCTTGGAACGTGGCAATGAAATCTTCAGCTTGAACTCATGACAGAAATGTTCCAGCCTGTCTCTTATGAATCATGAAAATCCAAATGTGAACATCAGAAGAGAACAGCACCTCATTCATTCTTATTCTTTATTCCTCTACGTTCTTCCTACTTTATTTTTTTTAAATCGAGTATATCCACAGTAACCTATTAGCATTGTTATTATTATTATTTTATATTATTTTAACTTGGGCAACGAAACTCAAACAGGGAAATTTGTCAGTTTCTGGATTCAGTACCAGCCTCTGCAGTTTCATTATTCCTGTTGACAATTACGGATCGTAGAAGTGCGGATGCCTGGCCTGGGAGCGCCTGTGTATTGCACCCAAATTACACATTCCTGTTCATAAAGACTGGAGCAAAGTATGAATGTGAACGTCATTGCTCATGTCTCAGGCAACTACTCACATCTTAATTGAAAATGATCAAATAACAGCATTCCCTTCAACAAACAAATGACAATGTATTGTCACGCTTATGGAAGGTGGTTGAGCAGAAAAGCCGGGGGCAGCAGCCAGTGTCGGCCCTGACATCCTGAGAGCACATGCGGGTGTGCACACACACATCCCCCAGACCCAGATTGTGTTTCCTTCTACCTTGGTTCCTTCAAAGATGCTGCTTCTCTCTCCAGGATCATGCTCACCACTTTCCCAGGTCTGATTTCGCTTTCTCCCCAGGCATCTCTCTTTTGCTTCTGTGTGTGAGCTGCAGGTCGGTGCCACAGTGACAGAGGGGCTGTTCCTCTCACCTCCGCTGACACTTTGAAATGTAATTTAGCATGATCAGGCCACCTCGGCGCTGGGTGGACCAGAGGTTTGATAGCACCCTAGTCAAAAGCCACAGAGATGTGAAGCATTTACGGAGCAGCAAATGAAGTCTTTTCTGAGCCAACTGTTCCACCTGGACCCCACTACAAATTATTGTTTTCAATTACCACCTGTGTACTCCTTCCCATGCAACTTATTGATGTAAAATTACAACAACACTGGTATAAATAAGTTATGCTGTGGTTGTAAAATGGAAGAAATTTTGTTGTAGCAATTATGTTCAGCAAGATGACAAAATAAATTTCCAGTGCTGTGCTTGCAGTAACCTGGGGAATTTAAACCTCATAATTTCCATTCATTTCAGATAATTTGGAGTAATTTCTATATGTAATAACTTTGTAATGAAAAACACAGCGGTACTGAAGTGATTTTAACTCTCTCTTTTTTTTTCCTATGGTATACATGGCACAAAATAAATAATAAAAATAATATTTCCTTTTTGTATGTGTTCGGTAATTCTTTCAGCAAAATCATAAACTAATACCAGGACTAAATCTCTGTCCATGAAATGAAAAATAAATTGAGTTAAAGAAAGTGAAAAAGTATGAAAGGCCTTGGATGTTTTATTGTGACTTTATTAAATTGTATCATCTCTATGCTCTATGGTATCCCCAGGGGTTACCGTTCTGAGGAAGGGCAGGGAGCTAGGTAGGTACATGTCCCTAGATCAAAAGCAGAGATGGCTGGAAGAAATTCATACGAAAGTGTTTAATTCAACCCTTTAAATTTTGAAATGGAAACTGGAAGTAATAATAATAATAAAAAAAAAAGAGAGACGCATGGGATAGTACAGGACAAAAGGCACAAGTTGCTTTGGGGCACTGATTTTCATTAGTGTATTTGGTGGTAAGTTACTTAGAGACTGTAAACATGTGTAATCACAAAATATGTTCCAATACAAGGGAATAGCATTTAATTAAAGATAAGAAAGAGTACTGTACATCACTGAAAAGCTATATCTGTGTCCTACTTACCATCACAACACAAGGCTATTATTACACAACAAACAAGAAATCATGTGCTCTGCTTTGTGGAAAACAGCGATTTCCTCGAGAAAAAATAATAATACAATACCAATAATATTATTTTTGCATTTATGTCTCACTTGCATCTCCAGATGATTCGTGAAGGTGGGTAATGATTGAAATACTTCTGGTAGTGAGCAAAAGGAGGTATAAAAGGTGTTCCTATACCCTTGAAAGGTTATCCAGCCATGCTGTGGGACAGAAACAAAAGTGCCAAGATTACAAAGGCCAAAAGCCAGTTCTCTTAACCACTAAAAATCCGTCTTCCAACATCATCACTACCTCTCTTTTTCAAAAATACCAGTATTTAAATATCATGCTATTATTCAGTATTAGGCTACTGAGCTGTACAAGAAGAAGGTTAGTTTAAGTTCCCTCAATGTCATCTGTGGATGGTGCTCAAGGTTTGCACCTGTCCCTGCACAGCCTTAAATTTGCAGCTGCCCAGTGACCGTAGGGTCTCACTCCCTCGCTGGCTTCCCCACGGCCCATGCTGTAACCCAGGCTGCCTGGAGATAACGTGAAATACAAGAGGACTGAAGATTTATGACAGCCCACAGGAGACATCAGGGATCGTGCAACAGCAGCACAAGGATAGCCAAAAGCCATGGTCTGCTCCAAGGGGAGGAAAGAAAAAGGCAGTCCAGAAGAGACACTGATTTTGAAGGGGACACATCAAGCCACAGAAAAACTAATGCACAGATTCTCAGTTTGGGGCATACCTGCTACCAAAGTCAGTGGTTGTTAGGTGCCTAAATAATTCTTGAGGCTCTGTTGCCAATTTGGTCAAGTCAGGATTTGCCGTACAACAGTTCATGTCCTGGGTCACTGGGATATGTGGGTCCAGAGGCCATACTCCAGCAGATACTTTGGACAATTCAGATCTAGAAACACAAGAGGAAATGTAAGAGAGGCAAAAATCAGCCACAGTACAACAGCACACAGCAGTTGGAACCAAAGTTTTAAAAATACAGATTCCCATCCCCAACCTTCACACTAAAGAAATGGAAATGGAAACAAAGTTCTAAAAGGTAGGCAGAGGTCAACAGCAACCTGTAATGGCAGGGAGCTGAAAAACTCTGATCCCTTCATCAAAAGCAGCCTCAAAAGCGAGGACCAAAATAGAACCCACTTGTGGCCACAAAGTTGAGGGGCTTCATTTGGATAGTGGCTCCTGCGTCTCTGTATCTTTGTGTAATGATGTTGCAGCTACTGAGAAGAGGGAGCTGTCTGCTGCTGCTTGAAGCCTCCACACCAAAGCCCAGGAATGCTTTTTGAAATCTATTTTTTAAACATATATACGTAAGTGTATATGTGTGTGTATATATATATATATATATATGCTTTTTCTACCTTTTGTGAATTTTCTAATCCTCCCTCAGAATTACAAGCAATTGTACTGACTTCCACTAAATTGCTTGAAAATTCAATAGGTGTTTTCCCAAATATAATTTTTTAAGAGAGGAAGTTAATCATCTGCCAATCATCTGTGGAAGTATATGCCTAAATTCTTAGGACATATCTTTCCAAATAGCAATTCCCTTGCATAACAACCATCGTTTGAAGTCTGACCCCTTCCTGAGCCTTTCCTGCTAGAGAATGTGTCTTATATTGAATCTTAGCTGGGACAGGGCACAAGTGAATTTTATTTGTTTTACTGAATATATGTAGATGAGGTTAACCTCTAAACTGAGATTTTACAAAAACACTATCTTTTCTTTATTCAGATTATAATTGATGTACTGAGCTTAAATTAGCTATCCAGAAGCAAATGTGTAGTGAGAGGGAGAAGGAGAGATGACGACAAAAGCAAGTGTCATTTTAAGTATATTAGTAAGTCCTCTTGCTTTTTAGATTATTCATGTGTTTGCAGAATCAGGACCTTAGACAAAAGTACATCCAAGGCCACTTTTGCCTATTTGCACAGTGATGAGCATACTACCAGCGTTTGCCATGCAAAGGAGCACATCAAATAAGAATAAAACAATGCCAACTAAATCCCCCTCACCCCATGCGCAAATTAAATTCATGATGAGCAGGCCTGAGGGAGGGAAGCAGCAGTGGAGGCCTGGCATGCCATGTTAAACTGAATCTCCCTTCTGCCTACTCCTCCACCTCTTTCTTTTCCTCCTCCTCGCCATGTGGCATCCTACTCTCCTGCTGCTTGCCTGCTACGCCTCTGCATCCCCTCCATGAAGCACCGTACGGTAGCAGTAGCAGTAGCAGCAGCAGGAGCACGCTGCCAGCCCCTGCCTAATCAGCCCCCACCAGGAAGACCTGATCACCCCCTCAGCCTCCTGTCCCACCGATCATCACGCAGCTAACTGGGGGAAGTCAGGCGCTAGCGCTGCAGACAGAGCACTCGGGAGCCTTCTGGACTCGCTGCGGTTGTGGATGCAAGTGTTAGGCAGCTGATGGATGCTCTACCCCTGACAAAGACCCCACTAAGGCTGTTGTTGCCTCCACAAATGCAATTATTGAGCAATCTGGAAGGGGAACTCGAACAGCCTCCATAAGGCACTTGGACCTACTAACCCCTGTCCCGTGCAGCACCCTGCTGGAATACTGAACCCTTCTGTGGCCTTTTTCAGGATGAAACCTCACAGGCACATTCTTCAGGGTGGATTTTACTGTGATTAACGCTGTGCTGGTCACCCATGTGATAACTGTTGCTTTATCACCCTCTATCACGGCCACACTGCTCAGGCAGTTCCTGGTGGTGGTGGGTGAACTTTGCTGAACTTCTCTGTACTTCCCTTTGGCTGCCATGAAAGTTGGAGGAGGAGCCGTGGGATAAGCAGGAACAGAGGTGGGGTGCTCAGGACGAGAGCCACAGGCCAGTGACACTGGTGATAATATTTTTACCACTGACAAACTAAGAGACACCTTATCTCTGAACCTAGGTACAGCGTATCTGTTCGCTGCAGGCTGGACATTGTTCTGAGATGACCAACCCATGCAAATCAATTTACAGTTTCAGCGTGATACGTTCTGCTGATATTATCAAGGGATATAAAATATGAACACCGTAAAAGTCTCTGTGTACATCAACTTTCCATGGACAAAACCTGCAAATACTCTCACCCCTGTATACACAAGTTCCTCGTGTTTGCAGAAGGGCATTCAAACACGTTGTGGAGGGCTGAGTGTGCCTGTGGGCTCTGTGCAGGCTGCTCCTGCCTGTAGGCAGCTGTGCTGGACAGGCATCACTCTTCCCAGCGCAGGGCTGGACAGTCCTGCAGGAGAGGCAGGGCTAACCAGCTCAGCCATCGATCCTTCCAGACCCAAACTTCTGACTCGTGAGAACTTACAAACTCAGCTTAGCAGTGGGTTGGCAATCTCTTTTACTGGATGGTGCAAACCTGCCCTAGAAGCTGTAGCCATAGCCTTGCTGTTGTTTCATTGCTGCCACGTTTAGATTTTATTAAGATTTGGGCATTTTTTTAGTGAAAAAGTTCACAGTTAAAAAAAGAGCTTTCACTAACTGCAGAGAGAGGAAAAAAAAAAAAAGAAAGTTAAATGTGCCAAAAGCCCAAACTGTGCCAACCAAAAGGCTTAGCATTCCAGAGAAAAAAAGGACACTTTACTAAACACAATAAAAGGAACTAAACTAGCAAATGCTTCTTCAGTCACACGCACAGGCTTACCTCATGAACCCCCAGTGCCTGTGGTTACCATCTTGGTCTTCTCTAGCAGCTCAAGCTTCATATGCTTTCAAGAACATGAACCCTGAAACTGTTCCCCAGCTGGCCAGCATCCACCAAGACAGAAACCTGCAGAGCTGGGGGGCTTTGGCTGACCAGAAACCATCTTTTGGGACCCAGCAATTAAGAGCACAGTAACGAAGCTGCAGTAAAAGACTGATGAGCTCACCTTGCAGAGTTCAGCAGGTGAGTTTCAGTGCAGGAATGCAGATGAGAGGCCAAAGGCTGGGTTGGTGCCCCCCAGCATTGAACTGTCTCTGGCTTCTCCAGCCACTTGCATTGCACAGTGCTGTGCAGAATGTCTGCTGCTCCCTGACACAGCATACGTGTGCTTGTACGCTGCTGGGCACCTCTTGGATTTAACCATGTGTCACCACAGGCATATTTCTGTGTGCTTGAGGTCTTAATTTTTCTGATTAATATGGTGAAACATTAGGATTCCCCAAGGAAGCTCATTTCGTGGTCATTTGGGACATTTGGTATTCAAATTCCCTGTCTCTGGGGCATGCGCAATTCAAACCTTTCAACTTTCGGAGATCTGCCCATTGCTCCGGAGTGCTTGGCTTAGTTGGTTTAAAGGCTAGAGGCTACTCACATAATGCAGGCAGCAGGACTTCACCCAGGTTTTAAAGCAACCACAGCTCTCATTTGAATTGCAGAAAGCCACCCAGTCTTGACTAAAGGACAAGTCTATAACAATCCTAAGTGAATTGTTGCAATAATGTATTGCTTTCCCTATTAAAAAGTCAATGTACCTTATTGCCAACCAAAGTCTGTCAAGCTTCGCTTCCAGCTAACTGATATCACTAGCAGATCTATGCTAGCACAGAGAACTGAATCCTCTTCCCAATACCAGTCATTTCCAATTTCTGGTCATTTGAACTTTCTCGCCAGTTGTGAATCAGCTGTGGTCCCCCAATATAAGGTGCAGAATCCAGAATCCAAACCACCTCCTTAGCTCTTTTCTAAACTTTTTCCAGCACTCACAAAATACACAAGACTTGCTTTACGGGGCTCAAAAGAAACAGATCTGGTGTTCTCACCTTGTTCGCAGAGCCAAAGAAATCAGTCATCAGGAACCAAAATAGATGTATTGTACATAACAGACCTAGAGAGCTGTTCGTAATTATTTTAATGGATCAGTGAAGGAAGGATGTTCAACACCCATTTTAGAATCAGAACCATACTATAACCAGACTGCATCAAAGGCAGATTTACTGAGGAGGATAAAAAAGCTCAAGCCTCATCCTCCCTAATCAGCTCTAATGAATGAGAGATATTCCTGCCACAGGCTAAGGGAATTGCCACATCACTGCAGAGCCCCCATAACGTTATCACTGCTGACTCGCATTCTGGTGGTTTCACTGTATTTACCCTTGTCTTCCCTCTCCTTTGGTTATTATCTCCACTTCATTTCAAACCAGAGGTTGCCCAGTATTTTTCTATTTCTGTTGAAACAGATTTCAACCAGAAACTTCTGCCCTTTGAAGACTCCACTGAGGTGTTAATTACATTTTTAAGGGACATGTATAACTTTCAAAATCCTGCTGGCCAGAGCATGAGGCTGGGACTCATGAGAGTCAGGTACACTTAGTAACAACCACTGTCAGCATCAGCATCCAGCTTAAGAAACTTCCCTTTTTTTCCCCCTTAGATTCTATCTTAAATATTGCTTGGAGCGGAATGAAGTGACTGTCTTCAGTACACAAGAAACTGATTTCTGCTGTGTAAGCTCTTTCTGCAAGGGATTGTCTTCTTGGATCTTGCTTGTACCTTTCCAGTACAAAAAATCCACAATTCCCCATTGAAGAATGTTGTGAAGCATAACTTTTCAAAGAGAATTAAATACTGTATTTTTGTCTACAGTTGTTGCACAGATGTCTTATCTCAAGTTGTGCTTCAAAAATTATGTTTACAAAAGAAATACATGTTTAAATATATGTTTTATGCTTTACCTAGTATGGGTTGGAATAAAAAAGCAGATGTTCAACAAGGCTGTGTTTTAAAGTTAGGTCATCTGTGCTGTCTTATATCTACTGAAGAGAATGTCCAGCTTAAAATCTCTGTCTATTCCTCTCCTGTTATTTCTCAATGATTCTTACACAGACTTTAACACAGGTCAGCTGAGCTATTTTGAGAGAGACAAACTTCATATAGGTAAAGTTTTATTACTCATTTTGATTAAAAGAAGGGCAGAGTTGATTCCTCTGAAATTTCAGCTGTTATGAAGTGATGATTATTGTGTAAGTTCTCTCTCTTTTATTGATAAATCTAGCATGTCAGTTACTTTGAAATATATTGATACCTGCAACTGCACAATAAGTGTCACATATTTACATACCCTGATACCAAACAAAGAGGCAGTTGGTCCCACTGTGATTGCACTTGGACTTGTGTAGACAGAATTACTTCAGCTGCAGGATGGCATCACTGGTTTTAGAATTTGGTCCCATAGACTGCAAGGAGATGTGTGAAAGCATGTGGCCGTGTGTCAGGCTCTTAGCACAGTAGGCAAACCACAAATTTAGCCACCTCTTAAAAACACAAGCTGAAGAAATAATTTTGATGATTATATTTTATAAATTAGCGGTGTAAAATCTATGGTAAAGTATATCCTGTGCTTTCTGAAACAGGAACATATAAGCTCTAGACCTGATTCATCTCTGTCTGGTACATTGCATAGGCATTCAGACATGTCCAAAAATGAGTGCCCAAAGCTACCAAGTCAAGATAGAATACTTTATCCCCCTTTTACCCTTTATACGTGATGCACAGGGAACCCGGAGTCAGGAGGCCACTGATCACAGCACAGACAGTGTGTTGGCCGGATTCTCTGGGCGATGTTATCTTTACTGACGTGGCACAGGGAATAAAGCTATGCCCTTTAGTCCTGTTCAAATCCTGGACATGCCCCACAAGGACTGTCTCCTTGTACAAGCGGAGGGTTCCAAGGGTTTGTACTGTGACCAGAGGAAGGTCGTGCATGGCCCTGGTGCTCTGCCCTGGGTGGTGATCTTGAATGTCAACTGTCATAAACTCTGAGCGATAACACCTCTTGTTTCATGGATTTATTATCAACATCCTGCATTGGCCATTGACCTCAAGGTGGTTTTATTGTACATCACCATGATGTGGTCAGAATTGCTGCTTATCGCTTCTTTCAACAATATTGCAGCTTCGTGAGCCATCTGGCTCTGACCTGACTGTTGATGTAAGGGCAGACGCAGGTCCTGAAGGCTTCACAGGGTGTGTGGACCCCAGGGTCCCTCCTGGTGCTGAAGCCACGCTGCGGGTATCTGAGAGGCACTTGGCTTTTTAATTCCCCATGAACCTGCAGGATTGAGGCAAACATTTTGCTTCTCCTCCTCTCCTGCATCTTTGCCCTTGCCAGGCATTTTTCTTTCAGCGTTTCTTGTTGTTTCACTACAAAGCTCCTACACTGGCCTCTGCTGCCTACATTATTGGTAGGCTGTTCCATCCCGCTCTCTGCCTTCCTTTGCTGTATTGGTTTGACCTTTTCCTGGGAATAGCAAGCTGTTTCCTTGCTATCTGGAGGTGTTTCTCTAGGGCTAGATCTCTTCTTTTTATACTTTTCTGTAAATGGAACTCATGTGTCCTACAGATGATCTTGGCTCCATTTAGGGAGTGTTTAACATCTCCCGAGCTATAGATTGTGCAGCTCTGCAAGGCAGGTGCCTATCTCAGATCCTGCTTCTTGGGGTGGGGTAAAAGATACAGCATTTCTCCAGAGTCTCACTCTGTCTGCAGGGTCATGATTCTAATCAAACACCTTTATCAGCTGTTCCAGTGTTTCAGGTGTTATTCCTGGCAACAGCATTCACTTGCTTCTTGTCCTCTAATTCCCAGTGAGACAGTAAAAATCTTTACCTTCATTTTTTTCATCTTTATCTCTCATGGTCAGCTCTGTATACAGACTTGGTTCTGGCTTCCCTGCCACTATATGTGAGGGGTTTTTGTCTCCCTTCATATTACTTGTTTGCTCTCTTCCTAGCTGCTGGTCTATGAACTTGTTCTTCCTTGCTTGCTATGGGTTCACTAACTGGATTCATGTACCACATGCTGTGTGATCCCATGAGAGGACTGTAGTACTTCTGGGTGTGCCTCTCTATTAAGACAATTTCTTTGTTTATGCTGATATGCCACAGGCACTGGCTTCCTGGTGACGATAAACTCTTCTGTCCTGCAACTCACATGTCCCTGTCTTTTTCCCAGGAGGCAGCTGGAAGTGTCCAGCAAGACATTGTCAGTCACAGCACCCTGAGGGGCTGCTGGAGTGGTGAGGCTGGACATGCAGGGACAGTGACTCCTTTGGTCTTTTGTTCTCTACTGGAACACAATAAGGTGTCTAGATCTTTACCAGACAACAGGATAAAACTGGCCAGACACGATGGGATTGCCCAGATGCAACAGGCAGGACTGGTACAGTCACACATACATACACACATTTGCAGGGTTTGAACTCTGTCATACCTGGAGAAAAACAGGCACTTTATGGTGCAATTCATCTCAGCCTAAAATGCATCCAAATAATTACTTCCCAAAAAATGCTTATTTCCCTCCTTCCTTCATCAAAGGAGCAGAATAGCTCCAGAATGGAGATAGCATAACGTGAGAGTATTTGGGAAAGAAGAAAGCTTAGAGAAATGACCCAGGGAAGAATATTGATTTTGCTCTGTTTTGCTGGGAGAAGAAGGATAATAACTCCTTGTTCTTTTGTACTTAAAAAGGAAGAAACTCTTTCTGCTGTTTGATGCAAAAATTCAGGGTCCAACTCTTCTCTGCTGCAGCCTTTGATGTAGTTGCTACTTCCCTTTACTTGGTGCTGCTACCCCAGTATAAGACAATCAGCAGAACAGACAACCAGGCCATGTATTTTTTTTAAAACAGATGAAAAAAAATAGATGAATGAAAAGCCCTGCTGTCCTGGTGTTAATGGAAGTCTTCTTTGTATTTAGTACTGTGGAGAAAAATTGTCCAAGAGCAATTCAACCAAATGTAAATATTGCCCCCTACTAGTACTGCCAAGATCAATGAGAAGCTGGATTATCTGCCTCGTAAATGCTACCATTTATGTGAGATCAATGCTGGGGCTGGCTACATGTATGCACCTGATTTTCCAGTACTTTTCTTTTATGATTTTTTAAAAATTATTATTATTTTTTGTAATTTCCTCTTCTTGAATGCAACACTGCTGAAAGCTCTCAGCTTGAGATCTTTGGAAACCGAAGTCATCTGGTCATCAGCACAGCAGCCTCAGATGTGGCACCAGCCTATCTCTGGGGTGTTTCCAGAAGATACCCCCCCAAGGTAGCTCCAATTTGATGCCTTCTGGGCTGTTGATCAGTCTGATGAAGACATTTATATGAGTATAAACTGCAGGATGTGTCCATACCCCATGGTTTCCTCACTCAGGTTAATAGGCTGCAGAGCTCATTTCTCATTGTTCATGTAAGCTTAGGTCATTGTTGTTATGTTGAGTTTTTTGGTGAACACGATAAATAAGTGGAAATGCATTTTCATTGCATACTCATACATTTTTATTCATTTTCCACAAACATTTATAAAGGAAATGTTTTTGTTTCCTCCTTCCAAGAGTGTTCCCAGAAAGCTAAAGTCTTGCAGTATCTACCAGGAAAGTTGCACCCTGATCCAGCAAAGAAATTAAGCATGTGCTTAATATAAACTATTCCAGTGACTGAAGCATTCTGCCAGAACCAGGATATCTGTCTCAGGTCCTGATTTTTCATTTTGTGATTATAAATTATCAAAGTAACGGAGGACAAGACAGTGACACAGGGTAGGTTTACAACACAAGTGCACAAGTGTCATCCCACACAACCAACTCCAGAAGCAGTTAATCAGGGCCTGGAGGCACATTTGTGCTTTATATCGTTTCCAGACCCAAACTCTCACATCCACTTAGTGCCAACCCTCTGGCCTCCAGCTGGACTCAGGGAGCTTTGCCCAAGCACCCCTGGAAGGCACAAACCCCATGCACATGCTTGTAAGCTCCCTGCAACACCAGGACTTTCCTCAAGTGAGGTCCTACACATAGACCAGAGGGAGATCAGCACCTATTCTTTGGGAAAATTCCCATGGGATGGGTCCCTACAGCTTCAGCACATCCACAGCAACATTTTTGAGCAGCTCTGGCAGTTCCAAAGCTTTACAGGAAATCTGCACTATGTGGAGCAAAAATGGTTCAGGACATCCTGAGAAGCCTTAAAGCAATGTGACATTTTGTCAAATTTAATCCAATTCCACATATTTTGCCAGCGCTTTCCAAACTTCGTTGTCCTACGAATTTGGCAACTCTTCCTTGTCTACCCTTACAAAACAGGATCAGCTTTCAAAGAGAAATGTGCCCAAGTAAAATCTGCATCTTCCTTGCCAGCAATTTTGGGAACATTTTTTTCCATCTTCTTTACCTTTCTGTAAGGGCCTTCTCCCTCCCATGCAGAATAGCCCTCATAGGACATTCAGTCCTTCACCCTGATCTCCTCCAGAAGGACTTACTAGCTAAGGAATTTCCTGAGCTTTCCCTTTTGGAAGCTGAATCTTCTTCAAGAAAATGAATACAGTTTGGAAAATTAGTTTTTACTCATTGCTGAGGCAAAATATCCATATTCTATAACAGTGATGAAAAGGTGGTATCTTGAGGGTAAAATAACCCATTAACCTTCATACAGTCCCATAATAACTGAAAGAGCAGTGGGCTATATCCATGCACCCTCACAGGTGCATTCACACTTTGCCATCTGCTGAACAGAACCTGAACTGGAAAGCTGTGTTGCCTAAAAGTGCTAAGAATTAAAGGGAATTTTCCTTTGGCTCATGTTGTCTGGGTGTTTGTCCTGAGAACTGGAGAACTAGGACCACTGTTGTCACAGTATAGCAGCAACTCTGAAGATTCAGTGAGCCAATACTCTTGCAACAGTTTGCATTTTTAGTGCTTTTGCTTGCAGAGGTGGTGTCTTTGGGGTTTTTTTGTTGGTGTTTTTTTTTCAAATGAAGAGATTAAGTGGAGTGAGGGGAGAGATAACTATCCAAGAAAGTAAGAATATACATCTGTGAGTCATCACTTGTCTTAACAGACCAGTCCTGAGAGCAAAGAGTGCTATAGAAATGTCTATTTTAGTCCAATAGAAAAAAATAAAAAAGTTTGGAGAAGTGAACATTTCTGCACAGATTGTCACTACTTTTGTGAATACTCACTGAAAAAGCCATGAGTCTGGTACAGCTCTACAGCAGACAACTTTGGAGGAAAGCTTATTCTCCGGCCGTGAATTATGCACAGATAATTATACTGTTCTTTTTTGGCAGCCCACTCTGTGGTTCCCATCTTGGCACATCATCTTCTGTTCCAAGTCGTACACCCATTAGCTCAAGCCTGAGAGCCCTTCCTCAGGTCACACGCACAACACCCTCTGAAGGAGTGGAACCATGATGACAATTTGTCAGATATGATAACTAACAAATTAGTGCCTCGCGTTGCCGTCAACGTTTGGGGTTTCTGATACAGTGCATGCAGAGCTATTCATTAGGCATGTTTGACAGAGGGTGGGAGTGGAGAGGTTGTTTTGTCTTCCTTCACTTTTAATTCTGACAATTGCAAATACGCTGCAGGCTTCTCAGCTCAAACGCTCATTGCACTATCCTGGCTAAATCCTAGTGAGGAGAAGAAATGAGCTCTCTTGGGTGACCACTCCAGTGTGTAGGAGTGAAGCATCCTTTTCATATTCTGTCAGTGCTGCAGTAAAAGCAAAAATCTTTCAAAACATCCTTCATGTATATATTCAGATTCCTCATGCTTTTATTCCACTTTAGGAAAATAAGATCATTGGAGACATCCTAGTTCTAACAAGTATTGTGGAAATACATTGTCAAAACCTTTTAAAATGTTCCCTTAGATACCTCATCTTAAGAGGCAGCTGAGCTTTCAGCAGCTGTGAGGTACCGTAGTTAGCTACAACTGCTACGATTTGTTGCAGCTCAGCCTCCTGGAATAATTCCTGTCAATGAATCATTATGGATTAGGCCGTACTTAAAAGGTTAATTTATATACAACTGCTGGAGCTTGTATTGACCCTTCTTGCACTGGTCTAAGGCGCTGAATGTTTTATTGCCTCTCTGTATAAACAAAAGTTCCAGATAACTGTATATCCTTGACAAGATGTTCTTAACTCTTTCAGTGATGGACAGCCTTTCTGAGACAGCTCTGAGAGGACACCAGGATTAGGGGACATATCGACACCTCCTGTTTGGGGTTCCTGCTGAGTCTGCAAAGGCCATCCCTTTACATCACAGCAGTGCCAAACTGAATTTTGTAGTTTTGCATCCCTGATAAAAATATAAGAAAGGAAAGCTGTGCAGGGAGAGATAAAATCTTTCATTAGAGGAAATGACATGATTTAAGGAATATGCTTATTGTTTGTTGCTCTTGCTTTTGCCTGGAGGAAGGAGTTGTGTGTCTGGGAGGTTGTCCATTTCTTTCCAAGTCTATCACCTTTCTAACAAAAGTATGATTCATCCTTACAAATCTCACATCACCTGATGCATGGTCAGCCATAGCACAGGCAAATGTTAGAGCCTTAAGTGTTATTCGTGAATAAAGTTAACCATATGTCCTGGACATTTCTCGACATCATAGCCACAAGACAATAGGTAGTGTGTAGGTACCCAAGGTAAACTGTAATCCCAAAACATACATGGTGCTAATATGACTTGGGAAAACCGTAAAAACACACACTGCAATAAAAGATCAACAGTGTTTTAAAAGTCTGTGGTTGCTTTGTGCAGTAGAAATTGTGTTTGCAATCCTTCATGGCCCAACCATATGTTATGGGAACACAGGCTGATCTCAGCCATCTTCTCTGTGCATCAGCTGCTACAGTGCTGCAACCTGATCCCCCCCTCAGAAACGCCTGTCACTACCGCAGCCAGGACCTCCGCCATCCTGAAATGATTGTGGTGGAAAAATCAGATGAGAGACTCCCTGGGCTGCATTCACCAGGGGTATTTCATGTTTCCAGATGCTACTGGAACCTGCAACCACATCCCAGCTGGAGTACCCCTTGTTGTAAGCTCTGCTGCACAGCTCTGTGTGCTATGCAGATTGGGACTCTTCAGCACACTACGTCATGAGCCTCACACAACACCTGATTCCCTTGTATGTATAGCGCCCATCCACCATGCATGGTCAGCCATCTGTTAGTCAGGCATCATCTACCCACACAGGAAAGCATTCTCCTTGCTGCTGCTCCTCTTTCCAAGGTTTGAGAGGCAAAGAAATGGGATGCAATTTCCAAGTTTTTCTAGATGGAAATACCTAGCCCTTTTGGAGCCATTTCAACCATGTTTGCCAGTGATTTTTCCATCATCTCTTCCTTCTGACATGGGCCAGGGTCACAACTGTGATCTACAATTTTTTCACAACTTAAGATGTTTTTGGTGGGAAAAGGCCATCATCTTCTCTTCCCAAAGCGATACCAGCCATCACAGTGAATAATGTTGCTGCCATGGGTTGTGTGGCTATAGCTGGATGCTGAGGTCCCTGAACTCCTGTGAGACACGTGCTTCAGGGCTAGTCCGAGGAGCTTGCAAGCCAGTCCATATCCATCTCTGCATGTCTGGGCAGTAGCACCACAGGCAACCCAGTTTCCCGGGATGGCAGGAAATGCATCTGCACACATACAGCTCAGAGCTAAAACTGAAATAATCTTAACATCTTGGGCTACTCAGGTTAAACTGAGCTACCTTATCAGTTCTAATAAACCCTACCCTCATATATCTAACGATAGTTCTCCCTTCTCCTAGGACAGTAGAGCATTGTTCTCCTCCAGATACAAACGATATAAGCAGGACCTCTGTCTCCTCTTCCCATGTATCCAGAAAGCACAAACATACAGGCCCTGATCTAAAATATAAATACCATCTCTCGCACACAAGTACAAGAACCTGTCCTCTTCCCCCCACAAACTGGCTGAAGGTATGAAAAGGTTTTTTTCTCTTCCAAATAAATATTTTTTTTTTCCCCAAATCCCGTGCTAAGAAGTTTCTCTCCTTCATCTATGAGATCACCAGAGGTCTAAGGGCCCTTGTCTGCAAAAGCCATGTGTCAGACCTACACAGTGGTCTTGAGCCCAGCACCAAACCTCCCTGGGCAGGTTTATCTGTACCTCTCTGCTGCTGTTTGCACCTGTATCTCTCCCATGTGTGGAGATCCTCTGTCTGCCTCAGGCTAAAGTGAGGCTGCAGACCAGTGCTGTCCTTTCTGGGGCTATTCACCCATGTGAACAGGGAAAATTAAGAAACCAAAGGGACCTCTCCAGGTCCTCAGATGTAAGGAGGTGTTCCACCACTTTATATCAAAATGTACATTTAACATCAGCTGTTCCCTTAGATCAGATAAAACCTGCCAACCTGACTTAAAAATAAGTGCAATACCAACCTGGACAACAACAAAAACAACTCTGCATGCCTAAGAATGTTGTGGCGCCTTGCTGCTGTCAGACCCCTGGCAGGGCTGGATGGGCTGGTGGTTCGCACAAGCACTTCAAAGGTTTTGTCATGGGAGTGTGACTGAGAAAGCACAAAAGTGCCAATTAATCCTACTCCTATTCCTGCATCTACTACTCTGGGTGGTGGGGACAGGAGATGCCTGTTGGGGACAGTTCTGCTTAGGGAGGGTTCACCCATTGCTTATTTTCACATCCGTGCCCAGCTCTTGGCTGCTGGGACTCATTTGTGATGCTCTGGGTTATTTTTACTGAAAACAGAGGTATTTCTGCTAGGAAAAGAGAACGGATTTAACTTTTGCCCCACAAAGGCAGACAAGGATCCATCTCTGTTTGAAATTGGGGGCTGCTTTAGAAGCCTAAAGCAGGTCAGCCTTTTCTTATAAAAGCCATGTGGAGAGAAGAAAAATATCTCCTCCCATATCCCCTGGATAGAGATGCAACACAGAAGGGGAGGCTTGCTTTCCTCTTACCATCCTGCCTGAGCTCAAGGCCAGGCTTCCCCTGAGAAGAGGCCAAATCCACCGTACATTGTTTTCAGCAGCAAGACATCTCTTGTAGAAGCCTTTCCACTTGTTGTAGATAATAAAATATTTATTTGCCCAGAGACTTAGACCTCTCTCTTCCTTATTTCACATTAGTGCGCTAATCTCTGGCAGCAGGGTAAGTCTCTCTCCCCCTCACATGTGTGCAACTGCTCTCCTCCTCCAGTTTTTTGGGGGTTTCTTTGGGGGGGCGGGAGTGGTTTGGGTTGGTTTTGGTTTTTTATTTCATATGAAGTAGACTAACTGGAAGACCAGAGTATCAGTTTACCTGGGGCCAGGGCATGATGCTGAGGTGCCATGCAGTGAGCAGGCAAAGAATTTAAAAGGTGGTCTCCATTTCCCTTTTTAAATATTGTGCTTGCCATAGGGCCAAATGGGACACCTGTATGTCTTAGCAGTCTTTTTAACCTAAATGCAGTGGGTATCTTAATAGTTTCGAATGTAACTCTGTTCCTCTGAAAGGACTTCCTTTAATGTTGAATTTACTCCTTTGGTGGGACTGAAGTCACATTTGGCTACTATCCAATATTTTTCCTGAAAAATGGCATGGAGTTTAGGGATGATGAAAACCCAAAGGCACAACCACATCCTTATCTCTCTTTGCTTACATGATGCCCCTCTTCAAAACAGATAAATTTCTAACACATTTTTTATCTGATCCAGACCTTTTTCTAGGGAATTGCAAGATTTTTTTCTGAGAATTTCTGTCACTGAATTCTTGAGTCCAAGGTTGGCACAAAAATAAGTTCTCAAAGACCTTTCTGAAATTGCTTTGCATTTGTGGACTTGAAAATAAACAGAAATCTCAACTGTGTCATGAATGCTGTGTTCTTCTTCATACACAATAATCTTAGAAAGCCTCGTGGGACCACTTACATGAGTGGACAATTATAAATGCAAGCAAGAAGACCGCAGTTTGTCCCCTAGAAAATCTTTCAAACTTTGATGGAGGGCAAGTCCTACCCCTTATCACTCTTCCCCAAAGAAATCAGCCACTGTAACTACCTTGAATGTTGACTGTACCTAGAATGCTACTGAGAGCATTTTTCCAACATTGCAAAAAAATTGTCATGACAACATATTATTAATAACTAAACCTGCTGCTGTTCTTCCTCTGTGGCACCAAAATGCTAGAAACTACTTAAAGCAGGAGAGATAATAATCTGTTTAATAAACATGTTTGATTGTGGAAGACAGTGCTTCTAAAGCTTTTCTAGTTGAAGAATAACCGAATCTGTATTCAAAACAAAGAACAACAGGGGAAATCTAAGAACTTTGGGAATCGTGTACATTTATTTTTGTCAAACTCTATTGTTTGATTATTTGTGAATGGGAGAAAGCATATATTCAAGAATTTATTTTTGCAGCATGCTTACAGTATGTCTCTGAGCAGAGTGGATCAGGATGTTGCTGCTGGGCCATATAGTGAAGACTATGTGACTTGGGCAACAGGATGCTTCAGCGATGAGCATTACTAGTGCTTTTTGCCTCAGCTATTGGTTCTCACACAGCCCTGGTTTGTAACTGCCCAGCACTGATGGCTGCTCTCAATAAACTGATTGCTATCTCAGACATGACCAACACCAGGATTGGCTAAGTTAAAGCTCCACAAACCAGTATGCCTGTGAGGTGCTTATTTTCAGTGTAGACCAGCAAAGCCATGACTACTGCTAATGACTGACCACCTATGCAAATCTCACTGAATCTTGGTCTCTGCACCAGGAAGTGTCCTGATGGCCACCTGCAGCTGCCACCTCTAATGTACACAAGACACAAGGGCACTACCACCTGCGTAAGCATCCCTGTTGCTAACCCTGGTAGCTGCATCAGTCAGGCTGTGGCTTACAGAGAGGGGCACTTCTTCCCCCTCAGGCACCCTTTCAGAATAGAACTGAAGCAGGCTGGCAGGGTGTGAGACAGCAGTTTGCAGAGTTATCACTCAACCTGCACCTATGTTGTGACTGAATATAGGCCCTCAGGTCTACAGAGAGCAATACACAGCCTTTCTTTAAAAAATATGTTATATTGGAAAGCATTTGTTGTACTACAAAGCCAGTAACTGGGTGTGTCTCCTGAAACTCTGAGTCATTTCTCAAGTCCACTCCAAAGCCAAGTCCTTTGAGTCCTAACGGGCAAAGGAGCAGTTAAGAAATCACTACAGCACTACAGTCTCCGCTGCTGATAAAAGAGAAGGGCTCAAGTTGTTATCAAAACTTAGAGAAATGGCCATCCCCATTTTGATATTAATCAATAGGGCCAAGGTTTTAATTCACACTCTTGTTGATTTTACTGCTATAGGATGTTAAAATTGGATACAGATTCATTCCAGTCAATCCAAGCTATAATTATTGGTCAAAAGTCACAATGCCAGACACATTTATTGTTAGTTATCTCAGTAATCTTTAACCTTCTATAGCAAAAGATCTCCAGAGAGAAACAGAAAACAAACAAGGGTTGGGCATTAAAACATAATGACTCAGCTGAACCTGCACTAGCTTAAGGCATTATTTTCTCTTCTTTTGTTTTAAATGTCCCTCCAAGCTTGTAAAGCAAGCTTGACATCTGTATCAGGACACAAGAGGTGTTGGCTTAACAGTGATCTTGTTCATGGAGCAGCTGTGAAAGCATGAGGTTCTCTAAAAGTCATGGGTCTGGTGAATAAAAACCAAAAGCATTCCCTATGGCCGTGTGATAACTTCACAAATTTCTAAAAAGTCTGGTTTGAACTGAAGATGTTAATTAAGTTTGTCCATAAGTTCCAGTCTCTTTGTTAGGTATGGAAAGGCTAGTTACTTCAGATGCCGTGCAAAAAGCTCTGAAAAAGTGCATATCACTATGCTGAATTCATATGCCACTTGATATTATGTGCACCAAAGCACATAAGGTATGTTCAGAGAGAGATCACTCACCTATTCTTTAAATATGCAAACTGAATCATGAGATGTCATTGGCACAAACAGAACTAGACTGTGCTTCTGCCAGCAAGGCAGATAAGCTTGAGTTTAAAGCTCTAAGAACACCTGGGTACAAACCTTAGCACTGACTTTGTTTAACCACATGTCAATTAATTAGATAATATTTTCAAATTGATGTGAGATCTTTGAGTGAGGGATGGCGTAAGAGCAAGGTGATACAAACTTTTGTTATCCGTGGTGCCTCTGAACACAGTACTTAAAAAAGAAAGAGCTGTGTGAAACCATGATTTAACTTCGCAGGGATTCATTTGACTTTGGTATGCAAAGGAATTACATACTCATGTTTCTTTTTGACTTCTGGGATTCAAAAAATCCAGTTTTGGCCCTAACACCATGACAATCAGTGAGATTACTGAAACACTTTCAAAAAAGATGTTCAAGCCCCTGATGAACCGAGTCTGTGGCTCACACATTTGCAGGAACTGAAAGATTGTTAGTTGACTGTTGTTTGGGTTTGGTTTGTTTGTTTGTTTTTTGGTTGTTGGTTTGGTTGGTTTCTTTGTTTGTTTTCTTGGAATAAATCCCCTACTTTCACCTGGTTTTGAATTGACACCATGAGAGAGCACTTTGGGCAGGTTTTTTAATGTAAACCTGTGAGTTCTCCTAGCTCCTAAACACTGTAGAAATAGTTTAAGAAATTCGGGCAGATTAGAGAGAGAAAGAGAGAAAAGGAAGGTGCAAGAGAAAGAAAGAGAGAAATTTCTCAAAGGGCTAGCAAATCTCAGTAACCTTTTGACAAACGTGGTCTGAGTTCCAAGTTTGCAATGAAACTTGAAGCCAGGCAAGTTTCTTGTGATTTGGGGCTCTGCTATGAACATTTTGCACAGCTCTAGCTAAAAGGATCTGTCCTGCTGTGCTGCACTCTGTGCCCTGTGTGCAGTGCATTTGTCACTGAGCAGAACAGAGGAGGGGAGTACAGATCAAAGGCAGCAGAGAAAGATGGGCTCAGCAGCATCTGAGGATCAAGGTGCCTCTTAAAGTTTTTGTGTTTTTCTATTTGCTGTTAAATATTTTTTATTTGGGGGCAGGTGGGAGGGAGATGCAGAGAGGAATCTGCAGCCCTGTAGTTCTGTGTTTTGCTGATAATTTCTGGCCTTTGCACACTGAGCCTTCTCATCAATTAGTGCCCTAGCTCCCATATAGAAAAATATTTGTGACCTTCATATACAGAAAATCAATCTGATTCTTTTCTGGATAAACCCTTGCCTCCCAGAGCAGGCAATCTCTAGAAGCTCATTTCCAAAACAGTGTTTGTGATGCTACAAAGGAAAGATTTGGATTAATTTCTGTTGCCCCGCTTACGTGCACAGATCTTCAGGCAATCAGAAACATCACCTGCAAATCTTCCTGACAGTACAATTTTGCCTGTAGCTATGAGGTTCAGTCATACACAACACTTCTTCTTTCTAGTCTCATTGCTCTTAGAACAGTGCTGGACACATTTTCTGTTTGCATTACGCTTAATTCATAGACTCAGCATTTGGCATTGTTTGTAAGTCTATCATTATCTTTGTTCATATCGACATCAAACGCCTCCCTTCATGTATGTGCCTATGAGCTCAGTGGAGCCTCTCTATCAATCAATCAAGCAAGCAGGCAATCAATCAACGTACCAGCATCTTAAGCTGCTACATATAACAAGAGAGCACATCAGGCAGATACCTGGCTTCTAATTAGGACTAGGTATTATTCTAATTTCTCTGACTTGTTCTGTACTTTGTAGGACCTAGGGAAGTACTTTGTCATTAACATGTCAATAAAGCAATACAAATGAGGCTGGAGGGAAATATTAGCTCCCAGTACCACAATGTCAGCCCTGGTCTCTGATGCATTCTTTTGCTGGGGGGCAGGAGGGGGGAATGCACTTTCAGACATAGTTGATCAAAGAAATATCATATACAATAGATTTTCTTTTCTTCACTTGAGTAGCTGGGTGGCCCATTGCGATTGATTGAATTTTATGAATTAGGTGAATAAGTGAACACACAATGACAAGGAGGTTGTGTTACAAAGGCTAGGATGCCAGATTCTGCATCCCCTAAGCCAGACCCAGTTGGGAATAATTCCACTGACAGCAATGGAGTTACACTAGATTTCTTCTGAGGAAGCTCAGATCTAGCCTGCCTTGCTTTTTGATGGCTGTAATTTAGTTTAATTATTTATGCTAACACTTTATGCCATACTTTAAATGTACTGTGATATATTTTCTCAAGGTAGAGAAAATTTAGTAATATAGGTCATTACTGCAACATTAACACTACTAAATCTTTGGAGAGAAGAGACACCACTGCTGATGGTGTGAAAATGATGAGGTATGTAGATTAACATAAAGTAGAAGAAAAATATTCAACTGTAAAAGCAGGGGAAAAAATTCCTTTTAACATCTAATGTTATCTGGAAATACCAAAACCATATTATTTATTTTTTTGCTTATCCGATATTTGTAAAATAGAACAAAATACAAGGATGGAAGTTTAGTGATCCTGAAAATATGTGTCTGGAATTAAATGTATTCATCTAAAAGCTCTTCCCACAGCAATGTTCCCTGCCCCCTGAAAATTTCTTCAATGCACCAATGACAACAAAAAAGAAGGCAAAAGAATATGAGAAATAATAGATCTGATGACTGTAGAACCTGGGTATGCAAAATTATTTTGCTTAGTAAATTATAAATCTTTATTTTTAGGTGTTTGCATAACATAAATAATTCAAGGAAGAGCTGTTCTGTTCATGAGATTTAGGGATTGTTTAATGCATGAATGAACTGCTGCCATCTTCTGACTTTTCTGAGTTCTGCAAATTAAAAAGACAATTTTCTACTGTAATCAAGTGCCCTGGGGAAAATACTTGTAGTGTTAGAACTTGGAGGCATCAAGGGCTTTTTAAATAATTTTTAAAGATTCTTAAGTTTTTCGGCTGTCTTTGACAGTTATATAAAGAAAGACTAAAACTGGGGTATGGATACATTGATAGGTTACCCTGAAGAGAAGCAGATGAGACCACTTTCATCATTGCCTAAAAAATGCTACTTATCACAAAGTTAGACCCTAATTTACTCCTCTACAGCCATATGGACAACTCTGCTAAACCACTGGGCAATGCTCATGTGTAAATGGGGTGAAAACATGACTTAATGAGCTGGAGATCATACTGAGATTAGGATGCCATTTGATAATGCAAGATCTAAGGGAAGGCTCATACCTTATCCTTTCAAAAAAAAAAAAAAAAAAAGGAGCAAATGAAACATTTGACTGAGAAAAGCCTTGGATTTCAGCAATTCAGTTTCAAATTTTTCATGTGACCAGCTTTACAAGAGACCAAACTAGAATAACAGTTCTGAGCATCCACGGCCTTGAGGAGCCAAATTCTGCAGTTTGAGCCCTTTTGAATATCAGTGCCTTTTTTGTTATTGTTTTCAGGTGGGGTTTTTTTGTTAGTTTTGTTCGTTGGTTTGGTTTTTGGTTTTGTTTTTTTTTTGTTGTTGTTGTTGTTTGTTTGTTTTTTTTGAGGTAGTGTTTGCTTATAGAGGCTGGATACATAATCCTAATCATTTACCAGCCTCTCCCCCTATCAGGGAAATTCAGGGGTCTGTTAAATTTCATAGTTATTGGTGAGAAATAAAGACATTATGGGATACTTTATGTGAACGGTGGCTACTGTCTGGTATATTAACTGGTTTTGGATAGGCTTGTCCTTCCCTGTAGACCCCATTCAGGCAGAATTGCCAGAAGAATGGCTCTGCACTGAGTCTGAAGACTGGCTATTCACATGCTTCAGGAGATGTGAAGATAAGCCTGCAGAGAAAAAAAACTTTTTGAGAAAGAAACCTTAAGTCCAATGGTAAGACGGTTTTGGCTGCCACCTCTCAGCTGTGCTCAGCACCAGCCATTCCCAGTGTTTACAGCTGATTTTGGAGAGATGTCTGCACTCAGCCCATAGGTCTGGATATCTGGACACTGAGTTTGGTACCTGACAGGGCTAAGCCCCACTAGGGGTGAGCTCATCCTGCAAGTGGTCATCTTGCTTTGGGAAACAGCTGTTTGAAGTAAGTTCCCCTGGAGATCAACATGTATCCAAAAGGAAATGGCTTTGGATAATTTAATAAACCCAGAAATTAACTGGGATTGTGCACATAGTAATAAGGAGCAAATTGCATGTCAGGAACCACAGATACAAACATTATCGGGTCAGAGAACCTTCGTCTATTTCCCCAGGAGACATATATCTGCCTTTTTAAATTTTTTTGGCTCTGAGGAAGAATAAGGTGACAAAGTACATTCTGATCTGCAAACCAATAAGAAGGAGTCAAAGAACATAACAGCTCTTTCTCACATGCTCCTTTCCTCTCTAGCAGCTGCCCAAATCATACAGAGATCATGTGGCTTTCAGTGGGACTCTCATACCCACCCTGGTGCATATTCCCAAGTGAGATGGAGTGGGAATAGAAATTCCCTTTGCCATGTGAATAGGTAGGTAGACCAGGCAGCAGAGCAGGTACAGGACAGCAGGTACTCAAGGGTATTTCTGGCAGGGCAGGGAGAAATGCCAGGCCAGACAGCGCCTCTGAGCGTAGAGCTTTTCACAGTCACAATTGCAGGCAGCTACTTGCTCTGGTGATGTAGCAAAGCCCCAAAGCCTCCTGAGGCGTATCTCTGCTCCCAGCAGCATCTGTCATTGTCAGGCCAGACCTGATTCAACATCTCAGTTACCCACCCTACCCTTTGCCCTTCACTTCAGTTAAAAAAAGAGCGAAGCACTCTTCTCTTCTTCACGCCTTCCTACGGGTGGCTAGGAGCCCCTTGAGGCATGGTGACCCGCTCTCACCCTGGCAGCTTGCACCATCATGCCTACACAGTATTTACAGCTCTCCTGTGCCAGCCCCACTGCCAGCTGTGAGAGAGCCAACATACTTCCTTTCTATTGCCTGTGGAGAGCCACGAGACAAGAAGGCTTCTGCCTGTGTGCTGAACTGGTGTTGGCTTATGAAGCATATTTAACATCCAAAGGCCAGCTGTGCTCCATTCCATCCCTGAAATCTCGAGCCGGTGAATAAAATGAATGAAATGTAAGCACTGCTTTATTAGCTTCTTTTATGTAGTTACCTCAGGCTGCACAGGTGTGCTAGGAGCTGTTGGGATGTTAGATGTATGCACTCGGTACGTGGTTAAATGATGCAGAGGCATTTTATCTCAGAAGCACCTTCTGAGGGAGATAAGAGCTCTCCAGGGCCAGCCTGAAAGTCCATTTGCCTGTTCAGAGAGACCATTTACCTTGGTCTTTAGGAGGCAGAAGGCTGAAATAATGACCACATGTGGCAGTCAAACATGGTCTCTCCTTAGCCCTGGCTAAATTCCAGGGTGGGCAAATATATTTTATAAATTCACATTATTTCTGTATGTTCCAAAAGAATATAGTATCTTCTTCCTGTCTTAAACTACTGGCAGTTGTGCTTGAAACACCTGTACTCTCGCATCCCAGGGATGCCTGCAGCTTTTCTGTGCAGCTTGGAAAGACCTTCCAAATACCTTAGAAAGTTTCCACATTATCTTTGGTTAGGAAAGGTGTTTCTGTCATGTTATAAATCCTAACCCGAAGAATCCTTGATGAGAATTTTGTGTTATTAGATTATACTGATAAGAGATGAAAGTGACAGTTTTTCCATATGCTGTTTTTACCTCTCTAACTTGTGTCATCAAACTGAAGATTCAACTTTCTGTCATTCTCCCCAGGAACACACACAGCTGTATTCAACTCCATGGCTTCAGAAAGTGTCCTCTTGCTTGATGAGGAAAGCTCAGATTCCATAGGACCTGCTTGAAAATTTGTCTCCACTTGTCCATGAGATTTACCTTTCGTGATACCACCTGCATTTATTGACTGTGAAAGAAAAGAAACCAAGATTTTAGAAGCAAAGTACATTGAAAGTTGGTGGTTTTTTTCCCCGGCCTCATGAGTGCTCACTGCAAAATGTTTTGAATCATGCCCATTGCACTAGTATATTGAGCGTTCCTCAAGAAATCTGCCAAGATCTTCTGATGATTTACAGGCCTCGTTTGTAAATGCGCAAACTCTGGTCTGTAAAACTAAGGAATAGTTGTATAACCTCTTATGTTAGGGCTTCCATGCTTATGGCTTCTACCTGTGACTGAGCTTGGCACAACATCTGATGAACACAATCATATAAAGCCTGTGTGGCACCGGAGCCCAGGGTGGCCACAGGTCACAGCTGGGCCGGTTCAGAAGCAAATGCTGCCTAGGAGAGTGCAGTGACATATCTAACAATTACAAGTCCCAACTTCGCTTTCCTTATTCTCATCTCCAAGAGTAATTCTGATATCAGGACAAATTCCTTCTCTCAGTGAGGACAACAAAATTTAAATATCTCTCAAGTTCATCTATTGTGCCTCCCTACCACACTCTTATTGCTGTTCATCCACAAGAAAAAAAAAATCTACTTTCTCTGTTGAGAATGGAAAAGGGTTGGTCTTTATCCCAGAGGAAGCTGCTTTCCAAACACAGTAGAGTCTCTCCCATATCCCTCTGCAAACTGTTTGTCCTGTACTTGAGTGCTCAGGGCACTTTGGGTGCTCAGGGTCCTGTTGTTGGGGAGTAGGAGTGAGAACCGCGACAAAGCTGCTCTGATGCACAAACTCTCTGTGCCAGCTGCAGACTGGCAGAAGTTTCAGTGGGAGAGCGCTCTCTACCTCGATGTGTTTGCAAGTAGGGCTGGAAGGTAACATGGACAGAGTTTCATTTGCATAGACTTTCAGTGCAGAATTCATTTGGTGACACTTTAGGAATTGCTATGAATAAATCTTAATTCAGGTTTGTCAAAGTAGCAAAACTGGAAAATGAGGAGACATTGCATAGTGCAGAAGAAAATTTTTTTAAGTGTTCAAATGCTTATTCTGTTCCTTGAGGAAGTCTTTTACTGAAGGGGAGGTTAACTTGCATGTGATTGAATAACCCTGGGTGATATATATATGTGTGCGTGTGTGTGTATGCTATAAATAAACATCTCAAACATTAATATGTGTTTCTTTTTCCAGAAGATACCCCACAGTTGATGCCTCTTTTCACAAATCCCACCTACACCATAGTTTCACTCACTTATTTACCTCAATTTTGAATAAAAATATCTTTGGAATATCTTCAAACGTAACTGATACAGAAGGTTGTCCAGCAGAGACAGACTGAACCTTAATTATAAAGATTTGGATTTGATGACTACAATTCAATTATTATGTTAAATGTCGTGGAAGGTGGAAAGGAATTCCAAACTCTTAAGCACAAAGTACTTGACTAGAACTGGCTTGAGCCTACATGGTGCAGCGTTGGTGTTAGAAGTGTGTTGAGTCAAATTTAATTCTTATCTTTGAAATCCAGAGAAATTCAGGCTTTATCAACTCTTACTTTCCATGGAAGTAAGCAGAAGTGCACTAAGCTTCCAACTCATGTATCTCTTGGGCAGTTTGTTCTAGAACAAATTGCTGTATAGCTTTTTAACTCAAGTATCTCTTCTTTCGTAATGCTGTTAAGAGGACAGCAAAGATGTACATGGTACCCTGGCAACAGAGGACCATCTTGGCTCTATCTTCCATTCTCCTTAATCCAGTTTCAGTCTTACAACTGCCTAAGCCGGGGGGGGCAGAGCTCAGGGTTGCCAGTCAGTCTTTGTCTAGGAGGTTGAAACAATAGTCTGGATTTTTGGAGGAACAGTAGCTGGAGAAAATAGCTGAGGTTTGATATTTCCCTTGATGTTTATCCAGTAGAAATTCAAAGATCATGGAGGACTTGATGTGTTTTTGATAATTTGTGCATTGCTGTAGAGAGTCATACCCACTGCATTGTCTTGACTGGGCTTATAACCAGACTCAAGCTGCATATTACAAATTGATTTGTCAAAGGACATGGGGGAGACTGGAAGCATCAGGAGTGGTAACCTTGGACCGGCAAACATGCACGCAGTTTTCTAGCTTTGCCTGGAGTTTCACAGTCCTCTGGGTGGGCAAAGTGCCCTGCTTATCAATGACCCAGACAGATTGTGAAAAGAAACAATAGGACTGAAATGCTTTATGCACACAGGAAATAATTAAGGCATTAAAAAATTGTTCTCTACATGTTATGTGAGAATGATTCCTCCCCCTCACTTTCCAGTGCACTGGGGAGATAGTAGCTGTAAGAGAAAGCCAATGTTTCTTTTTTGTTCGTGTTTGCTTTCAAATTGCAGCCTCAAATGTTTCTTTAATTAAATCCAAAGGAAAGAAGTTGCATTATTGATTTCCCCATAGATGTTTCTGGTTGATAAAAGGATGATACAAGCCCTCTGACCTCTTCAGAGCCTAACTTCAGGCACCTTTCCTGTGTCATCGTCTTATATTGCTAGACACAGACAAAACCTGTGAAGTAGTTCTGGAAAAGTTGTGGAGCTCTAAGTGTTCTGGTAAATAGCAACATGAACCATTAGCTAAAACAAACCTTGAATCCAAACAAATGTACCAGTGCAGTACTGAGACTTTTAGTGTTTTCCTGCCGGCTTGGTCTTCTGACACCTGCTTTGTCTGTTCCCTGAGGGCATTGCCACCCCTTGCCATTCTGTAACTGTCTTTTAATTATTGCTTTCTGAGTCTCTCTCCTGATCCTTACCAGTACTGGAAGGGCAGAGCTATAAACAAAGTGAGTCTCAGTGCTGGAAAATCACTCGAGAAATGACTGTTCTTACAGGGCTTCTGACAGGATAAAAAGCAGAAAAAACATAGATATTTTTCAAATTAATTTTGCAGTCCCTGTTGTTGCAGGCCAAAGCTACTTGGACAGCCCACATAGCCATCTGCGTTTCATAGTGCTTACCTGAACTGAACTGTCATTTTAAAAAAAATTATTTCAGGCATATCATTAGCTTTGAATGGAACTTTGTCAGGTTTAGGCAGGGAAGGCAAGGACATAGCTGTTGGCCGAGTCTGTCTCCCGCCACTTTCAACAGAAGGGTTGAACCTGTCAGAGACTGGTTTGCCTCAAGGTATCCTGTGGCAGTTATTTGTCAGTCCTGTTACCATTGACCCGCTGACAGTGACTTCGGTTCCTGGTTATAGCCATACAGGAATTATAAATTAGGCATTGGAAACCCAGAGACAATGATTATCTTGCAAAGAGACAGCTCCCTGACTATGTGTTTGCACACACGCTTGTGATTTTGCAGTGAAGGCTTTCTCTGCCCATCATTCCTACAGATGATGAACCCCAGTTGTTGATGAATCTCTCAAAGATCTGAAACTAATCTTTCAGAGATCTGCTCGGGGGCCTTCTGTATTAGAAGGGAAATTGCCAAGGAATACATTAGAAGATCTTACAGCCAGCAATGACTTGCAAGGAATCATGCTTTAAAAGCAAAACTATTGTTTAATGGTGCCAAAATTCATTCATTCTTGCAAAGCCTCAGATATTCTTGCTGCAGCACATTTATTCTTAAATGTCAGACTCCATGCACACAGCCCAATTTGGTATTTATATGATGAACACTGCAAACCAGTGCTCCTTAATATAGTTGCAGCCATGTGACGGGATTATTTCCCTTGTGAAAAAGCAGGATATTAAGTCCATTAAAAGATATGTGAAGTATGGCAGGTGCACAGTAATTTTGAAAGACTGAGGAAAAAAACAATACCTTGATATGCTGAGTTGAGGCCTTTTCTAGTTTTTGACAGTTTACATTTCCGAGCTATTTGGTAAAAATCTTTGGTTAGCACCACTGGAGCAAATTCAACTCTCACCAATGTGGGTGTAGGTCTGGAGTAATTCCATTTTGAACAACAGAGCTACTTCATACATACTCTAGACCCACTGTTACACAGGCGACACGATGGAAAAAAGACTTAGAGCGGAATCTAACTCATGAAATGATTGCCAACGGCTTGAGTACTGTTCGTGTTTATCCCTGGAGGAATTACAACCAGTGAGGTGAGGGACCCATCCTCTGAGAGGAAAGAGCTTTGGTTCGGACTCATTTTGTAAGAAATAGTCTGAAACAGAGACCTCGCTCAGAGCCATACAACTCTGCATCTAACAGGGATTTGTGTCACTGGTCCCACTCTGCTTGCTGGGGAACTGGGACACAGAGAGAGAAATTGCTCCAGGGCACTGGTAAGCCAGGAGCAAGGGTAGGACCAGAGTCTGGTTTGGAGGGTGAGGCAGGTGCATAGACTGTATTGGAAGGAAGCACTGAGATAAAGGTGGGTGTGTACAAAACAACTGGTTGGGCTTTTGCATATGGTTGGGCAAACTCTTTGCAGGACAGGAAGAGTGTATGTGTGTGGAGATCAAGAAATGATTGTTTCATGCCAAGTTTCAGGCTGCCATTCAGCCAAGTTTCCATGCTTCTTCCACCCCTCCTCCCAAAACAGCCAGATAAACAACAGGGCAATGCAGCCTCTGGCTTCCACAGGGGGCCACAGAAGCAGTGCGAGTGTGTTTTACGGAGGGGAGATGCTCATCTGGAAGGGAGCCAAGGCCAGCTGCCCAACAAGAGGTGTCCCCTCTACCCCACCTTCCCCATTCCTCCCGTTGCTGTGGATCTGCTTGTCAGTCAAGCTGTGATTTTGCCTTCGCAGGCAGGGCTGGAGTGAGATGTTGCTGTATGCCCTCTCTGGCTCATGGTAGCTGCCTTTCATTGCTGCCATGTTGCTAACGCTTTTGTGACTCTTGTCCAAGCCTTACAGCTGGATTTTGGCAGCCTTCCAGGCACTTCCACTAATGTAACTCAAAGTTACCGCAGGTTTTCTCAGGAGGTTCAGGATGCTGCCGGAATCTTTAGGGATGCTCGTTTTTCCTGGTTGCCCTTCTCCAAGGCTTTAGCTTTAATTCTGGGTCCTTTACACCTCTGGAATCGTTAGAAGAGGGACCCGTGTGCTTCTCCCTGATTATGTATCACACCAACATTTCATCAGAGCAAGGCGCGGCTCTGGTGATGTATGACACTAGTGCATCATCAGTCAGCCATCGCAATAATGATGCATTAGCGTAATATGCCTTCAGGATGGAGTTGTACTGATGATGTATTTTCAAAAAGATGGAGTCCCAGCGAAAAGAAACAGTCTGGAGCTAATTCAGTATGAACATGGCCACCGAGAGCACACAGTGTGCAGCTGATTGGGACAAGAAAGATGACTTTACATTACCCATTCTGACCCTGATCCTTTCTTTTTCCCTTTTAATCTTTCCTTCTTTTTTCCCCTCTCCTTGCTTCTTTTCTCCTTCACTAGCACTTTTCCCCCTTCTTACTCTTTGTTCCTTTTTTTTTTTTTCTTCACACTGGTGACTCTCATGGCCACTGGCTTTATTCATATATTCTTGTCTCTCACAGTTTGACCTTGTGTCATGCTGTATAACTTAATATTATCCCACTAGAAACTTTTTCTCCCCTCCAAGTGAGATAATATTAAGGTGACCTGTAAGTGCAATAGATAAAAATCTCCAGGCCATCTAGGCAGTGACATTAAAAATCATCACAAGCCTTAAGTGATGGAGGGGGGGAAATCTTATGGGATCTTTCCTTGGCAAAGGCAGCAAATGTGGGCTGAGGAGTGGCTACCCCTGGGATTTCTCATAGCCTTCAGCTTCTGGAAGATGAGAAGTGTGTTAACCCATTCACACAGCTAACAATATTAAAACAACAAACAGTGCTCAATCAAACCCAGCTTGTCATCTTTCATTGGATAAAAAGTAACCTTTCTAATAAACATTTCAACTAATAAAGACTACAAAAGTAATTATACTATTAGCTCGCTAGCCCCTGACACCCAGACATTCATTTCAAAGTAACTTTCCTGCAGTGTTTAGACCGAGACAACTGAATGATGGAAAGGTATTATACCAAGACCAAACACAAATAAAATTGGCTTCAGTCTCGTCTGGAATTCAGGCTATACATGGAACTCAGATAATGCCCTCAGTCTAGTACTAACATGTTGTTAGCATCCAGCTCAAGAATAGATGAATTCTAGGAATTTGATCTTTCAACACTTTCAAATGTATATTTTGCAATACCTCACAATATCAAAGCATTTTGGAATAAATGTTCACCACAGAAAATGCAAAAGACCTTTTGCAACATTTACAGTTATTTTCAATGTTATTACTTTACCTCTTGATTTATTAGTACTGTTATTTGTTCAAAATTACATTAATACTCAGAGATTCCAATGAGGACATGGCAACCCATTGTGAAAGGACTAGGACACACACATTTAAAAAGGCAGTTCTTGCTTGGGCACTTAATCACCACATCCTACACACTGCAGGATTTCTTTTTACATTTAGAGCAAGCTAAAAATCTTCTGAAAAATGCAGGACCTTGTAGCTCTGGTGGCTGAAATCATCTGTTTATTCATGTATAACTCAGGCACATCAGTGTGGCTCAGCACTGAGCTGAACTGACACAACAAGTGTTGATTTTCCATGTCTAGCTTGTGGCCTCTCCGCTACAAAAGCTACTAAGCAGGTCAGCTGTGGAGACATGAAGAAAATGGACCGCAGCCCCCTCTGCTCATTTTCCATAGCCTACCATGCTCACTGCAGTCAGGACTGGGAAGCAGTGACCTGCAAGCTTGATGTAGTTCTGCTCTTGTTGCTCCGAATTAATTTCCAGTTGAATTGTTCAGGTGAGAAACTGCACTATCGTTGGAACTGATGTCCTGCTTTTTGTTAAATTCCAGCATGAGCTAATGCATTGTCAGCTCATCCAGACGAAAAACCAGGTCGTTTTATTCCCATTTTACATGTGGTGAAATTGCAGAAAACTTAATTGATATACTTCGAGTCATAAAAAGAAGGAAAAACATGGAGTGGCTTAAGAGTCTGCTATTCTTAAGCACTGATTCTGCTTCAGACCAGGAAAGCCAATTCTGCATTTAGCTTTTACCGCTTCTGAAATACAACTTCTAAATATCTAGTCATTAAGTATCAGCATGAATAATCTTGCAATTCTTTGATGTTCTTTTCCCATAAACTCTCACGAGTTCCTCTATCAGTATTAGGTCATAAAGGTTTGGCCTGCACAATAAGTGCTGCCATATATAGCTAAGGGATGATCTCTGTTGCTCTCTAGCACCAAAGCTCTAATTGGCTGGTGAGATTGATTAACATGTGAAGCAAAGCTAAGGTCTTTAATCAATCTTAGAAGTCATTTATTGAGAGTATATGACAAAGCCATAAAGGTTATTGCAAATGACATATTTTAATATTAAAACCAGAACCTTCTGCCTTTGTAGAGGTTTGAATATGCTTTTCTCCCCTGTTTATAATAAATTAAGATTAAAATTAAATAGATACAAAATAAAAGGATGAGTGTAGGAATGTATGCCTCTTTATCATTAGTCAGAGCACTGAAATTCCTTGCCCCAGAATGCCTCAGAGCTCAGCCCAAGGTTCATTCACCCCAGCTAACACCTACTATCACTCCAAAGTGGTTAGTTATCATCATGTCTAATCTTGATGAGAAATTGGAAAGCACTATGCACACTATTCTCATTTCTCTCTTTGTAGAAGTAAAGATGAATAAAGTATAGGTGGTTACATGAAATGTTGGTCTCAGTACATAAAGAAGTCATATGCTGAGGGCTGGTCCCCTGCTCTGCAAGGCAGAAGGGAGCATTTATCCTGTATAGATATCAGATTCAGAATGGATCCTCAGGGAAGGTTGGGGGTTGTAAAGATAAACCTGTTCCTAAATCTGAAATCTCAGACTGAGACTACACTTCGATGTAAGAAAGGGCTGTGCCAAGAAATTGCATAAGCATCTGACAGCTTGCTAGCTGGATGAAACAGAGAGAGGCAACTCTTGGGTGATCTAACATATAGATAGTTATAATTATGTTTTTCTATTTCTATCCACCTGTCTTGAAATTGAGTAACTATGCTGTTAAATTTGGATTGCAATAAAAACAGTCTTCTTTGCATTTACCTTAACATTTGCCTTATGTTAAGAGAGACTTTAGAGTAACTGGAAGTCATCCCATTGTAAGGACTTGACAGTCCTCAAACTCAGAGCCCTGGACCAATACCTAGATTTATCTCACAGGTAGAGCTGCCTTGGACTGCTTAGTGACTTGTAGTTCGGGTCCTCAAAGACACCCGAAGAGGGTGTCCGTTGCTCCTCTTGGCCCAGGAGCTTCTCCAAAGGACCAGTGCAGAAAGCACTGCAGGATAAGAATTTACTGGCAGTTATCATTTTTCCAAAAATCATACTTTCAGTCTTGCTCTGACTACAGATTTCTTACCACACAGTTTTTTGTTTGTTCAGCTGCTCTTCAGCTTCTTTTCAGTCACCTCAGTGAAATGAAAGGCCGGTCACATTCAAGATCAAGCAAAACTGTCATAATGAGGATTTCCAGGATGGTCAGAATAAGCCCAAGTTCATCCCCTAATGCAGATAATATGAAACAGGGAGCAGCCAAGTGTCATTTTCACATATCTTGCAAAGAAGAAGGAATTTAACTCCACAAAATTCGCAACCTAGATTGTCAGATGAGGAAACTGAAACACAGATAAATGTGCAATTTTTTTTCCTATGGCCACACAGAACAGCAAACGAAATCCAAATGTCTGAAATGCAATTCCCACACCTTCACCATGAAACCAACCTCCTTTTTATTTTTTAACTATTGCCAGTCATTGACATGTTGAAGAAGCAACTCTAAATGCATGTCCTCAGCATTGAAGACGCGCATAAAAAGGGAGGATTTCCATGGGTAAATGAGTGATTTGGCACAAAAAGACTTAAGTGAAAGACCCCACTATTGATTACTAGAAAGCCAGTGATTGACCTAAGACGAGTAAAACCCATACCTTTGGCTTCTCCGGCCAATGTAAAAGTCTCCTAAAAAAGGAAAAGGCCAGCAACAATAAGAAAAGAGATGTACAATTTTGTTTCTAATGATGGAGTCTGTACAACCCTTAATGACCTCCCATCATTGGGTTCTCAGTGCCCTGAAGAGCAACAGATGCATAGCTGGTGAAGCTAAATCAGGGCCAACAGCACAGCAAGATGGCTAGGGAAAAAGAGAACATTTTTCCAGATGCTAAGCTTGATCCTCTGTCTTTTATTGTGAAGGAGTGTCGTAATGAGGGAAGTGTGCATATAGAAATTAGAGATAGGAAAGGCTATCAGGTCATCTTGTCCACCCTCCTTGCAATGAGAGAGACTCTGAAAGAAATATAGTATTAATGAGGGGCCAAAGAACAGAAAAAAAGCCAGGAATTAAGTGAAATAATTTCCAAAAGCATTAGTGGCTATTATAGGCAATACTAGTTAATAAGTAACATTAAGGCAGATGCGGTCATTAATTGGCCATTTAGATTTGTGTATGTGTGTGTGTGTGTGAAGTTATTAATGACAGCCAAGTTCTAATATACCCTGTCCATGTCCACAGTAAAAGTCAGAAAGAGTCCACATTCAATAGGATAATGAGGCAGTTAATGGATGATCCTGCTATTTGATCGGTATTTTTAGTGCATTTAAATAGAATAACTATGGTAACTACAGCTGATATCCAGCAAGTAAAGAGAGAGAGAAAGAGGAAGATGACATTTCCTTGCAGGGAAAAGGGCTGGAAGTATTACTTCGAAGTTCACACTATGCTCAAGAGTAGCAGGAGACACGGAGGAGAGGATGTATCGCATGAAATACTGCACTCCAGGAACCTCTATCATGGCACAACCCTGTTCATGAATGTCGCCAGGGAAGAATCATGCCCTGATCTAGTTCACTGGAAGTCAATGTTACCTGTCATGGAGCACAGGGTTGCTGGTTGCTGTAGTTTAAATGGGCTGGGTACTCCCTTCCTGAAACACCCTCAAACCTGCAAAACGGTGGCTTCATCCTAAACAGAGAACATTTCATGACAGCTATGGAGCATCCTACAGGTCCGTCTAGCTCTTACCAGGTCTGAGAAACCTCTTCACTACAAAGAACAAACCAAAAAAACTGTCCTAGCATTGTCTCAACGCATAGCCCGGGACTGTAGGTGACATAGCCTATACTCTGTAAACACAGAAGCTATCAACGCTCCTGATGCCTGATGGTCTCAGAAATTCTGTGTGTGGCTCATCTGCAGAGGCGATGTTGTCACTGCCTGAGCAGCAGATTGCAAGTAAGTCCACGGTCCCAAAGTTCTCTGTCCCAGCAGCCATCCCCAACCATGTTCTGCGAGCAGACGGCCCAACCTCCTTGGCATGCACCAAGATAGCCTGAGCTCGGCAAGGCAGGATCAACACTGGCACAACTGGGCCTGTGAGACAGGAAGGCAAATCTCATGGTGTGTGAACACAGCCTGTGTTTATTGCTATCAAATAGCATGGGTACAAAATGAGGCCAGATTTCTTGTGTGATTGGGGCCAGAAAAAATGCACACACGTAAGATGGACATTGTCAGCCACTAGGAGAGACACAAAATAGTTCTGCAATGAAAAAGAAAAAAAGGTCCTGCAGCTTAAGTAGACTGTCGAGTCCTTTTTGGATTCAACCTACTGAACAATGAGTGTTTCACGTACAATTGTTTAGGAAGGGTTTGGGGAAAGGAGGTGGTTTAATCTCATGACTGACCCTTACAAAGCATTCACATACACAAATATTTAAAATGTGCATAGCACTTCTCCTGTTTGCCAATTTGCTTGGCTTGATGAGCCCTTTCTGAAGAGTCCTTCACACCTGCAGAAGTCCTGTTCACCCCAGTGTCTGTGAGCTGGCCAGTGGGAGGTGGGTGTCTCCCCGAGAAGATGGGGCTGCATCATTGTGTGGGGTGTTGCCAGTGCTGGGGTGTCTAAAGAGGGACATCAGGGCAGCCTGAGCACTGGGCCTTATTCTGAGGAACCGACCTCAGCTTCTGAACGAGGGGACGGGAATCTCTCCAAACAAGGAGTTAACTAAGGTAAATCCAAGGTAAATCCCAAGATGCCCATATCTATGCATCTGGAGAGAAAGCCCACATTACAGATATTAAAAATGTGGTTTTTAAAAAGGCAATTAGTGTCATGTGACTTCCTTGTGGGGTGTTTTGCTCTCCCAGAGGTGGTAGGTGAGGGACTGAAAAGCAGTATTACCAACCTTTTTTTCCCAGAGAGCCGAGTGATCATATTTTCCACTCTCCCGCAAGGGTTAACGAGAAACCTTTTCCATGCCCCTGACTTTGCCTTCCCCCCCTTTCTATATTCTTGCTTGCCTTGCCGAGTCCATTTGCAAATGATATCACTTGTCTGCATATTGTCACTTGCCGCCTGCCCACCCATTTATCAAGTGTCTGCAGCCCGGCGCAGGCTTGCCCTGTCCTCCCATGCTCCATTGTTCCTCCTGACCCAGGGGAAGGTGTGTGTGTGAGGCGGGGAGGGAAGATGGGTCTCTCCCACCGCACCGGGACCGGGCGCGGGCAGCGCGGGCAGCGGCGGGCCGGCAGCGCAGCTGGGAAGACACAATTACACGGGGAGACTGACAGCTCCCCCTCCCCGTCTGGCATTGACAGATGACCTTGCAGGGACAGCAGCCCTGGGCCTCCCCACAGACATTAGCTGATATAATGGGCTAGACTGGACATGCCATACTGAGAACGTAGGAGGCAGGTAAATCATCCCAGCTCGGTGGAAACAAACTCCGCCATTTACTTCCACAATAGGTTTCCCCTCAAACTCATAAACTTGTTTCTCAGTAACCCTAAAGCAAAATGATCATGGAATTTTAACACAACATTTACCAAGTCCTAATGAATAACATAATTATCACTTTATGCAAATCAAAGCTCATTTGCATCTGTGAATATTTAACTATTAAAAACAACGCTTTGATGTCGAATAAAAATATGTATATCACATAATCATAGCCTTATGGAACATGAAGTCTATCTTTTTTTTCTTTCTTTTTTTTAACTATACAGTTTTGCTGTATTCGGGTTTGCTGTTTGAACCTTCTCGGCAGGGACTCCATCTATGGAGCTTCTTCCCCGAGGATGTCCACTGGGGTCTCTTGGTGGCTGTCATCCCAGCTGGGCACATCCGGCCATTCTTTTCAGGTCACTTCATCGTTGAGCACAGCAGCCTTCCTTCAGTTCACTTTTTTATCCTCTGGTATTGTCCACTTTGGTGGCAGGAGTGAACTCCAGCTCTGGAGCCAGGTGGGCTAAGCCCTAGTGTGTTACACATCATGCTGGAGATACTGCCGAGAGATGAGTAATTTATACACTAATTACAAAGTAAGTGAAGAAGTCAAACTTTGCTTGCATATTTAAATCAAGCCACAGTGATGCAGATTTTTCTCTTAGGAAAAGATTACCAGGGATGAGAGTGGAAGTACAAGTCTTTCACAGGACATTTCCCCGCTGAAAGTCCTGAACCTGGTTCAAGGGATAACCAAATCACTTTGGGCCAAGGATTTAGAAGTGTCCAGGTGCCCAATACCCACTGATAACATCTTAAATTTGCTAAGAAGCAGTGCTTTGTGCTGGTCTGGAGATTGAAGCCCTGCACTGTGAGATGTTATACGATAAAGCTCCTCTTTTCATATACTGGAGCTATTATCACTAGTTGCTGTCCTGGGTTATACTTCATTCACAATAAAAATCAGATTTGAAGAAATCCTCCACTTTAGCAAATAACTCCTTGTCTGCAAAAGTGTTTATACATTATTAAACCAAATGAACTAATAATGTCTAACTGACAACCCAAAATTCCTCTAAAGGCTGTTGTTGACTATGGCCCCTGATCAATGAGGTTATCTAGTAAGTGGCCTCCAATGTGCCTACCAAACTGGAGTCTTAAGAATATCAGGGCATTAACTGTCCCTTTCTTTTATCTAGTGGCTTTAATGTGTCTCGCCCAGCATGTGACAGAGCAGCCTGTCCTGTGCCGATGGAGATGTCCCTCTTCTGCTCGTCTGGCCCATTGTGGCCTCCCAACTGCCCTACCTTGCCCTGCCTGCAGGAATCCTGTACTTCAAGGGAGCCAGCTAGCGACACAACACATGTGCTTGACAATAACTTAGTGGGGATGTAAGTGTTCGCCCTAGAAAAAAAAAAACAAGCATCCATCTCTTAGCTCCAAACCCTGCTTAATTTTTTTGCCCTAAGGAAGGCTTTCCTGGAGCAAGGCTTGCTACTCATGTCTCCCTTTTCCAGCTAATCTTGCCTGGGATAAAAAAAAATCATGCTCAAATTACTTAAATTACTTTTTTTTTTTAATCGAGCATCTGATGATTATTTTTCAAAACAGTGTAAACACCTTTAACAGGACTGACTGAAGGAGTCCCTCCTGAGGGTACTCTGGGAATCTGTGGGTTCAGATGCTTTTCCATCTCTCTGGAAACTTGAACTTGGGTCATCCCCATCCTGGCGGAGCACACTAACCGCTGAACTGTTGCAAAAACTGGGAGTGGTAAGGAAGGAAACAGGTGGTAGCACTTGCACCTCTTCTGATATTTTGTAAGCAAAGGCTGGTGTAGAAATTTAACTCCAGGACTGCTTGTAGTGCCGTGATTCCCAGTTGGACTTCAGTGACTTTAAAGTCTGTGCTGTTTAGAATTTGAGTGGTGGTTTGAACTTTGCAGTTTGGGCTTCAGTCTAGCAAGTGCATATTTTAAACAAAGAAAACATTTGGCAAATAGTTGATTCTGCATGCAGGCAATGTCCCTCTGCTACACACGATTTATTTTTACAAGGGTCTAAGGGAGACACATTTCTCTAAAAATAAAAGGCATCCACATGAGGCTGAATTATTCCTTCCCAAACACAAACTGATCTTTTGCTTGTTTCCAAGCACTCTATCAAATTATAACAACAAAGCCACACTGTACTCCTTAAGTTAATGAGTCTATGACTGCACCTTTCAATCTTACCCCTTCCAGCCCCAAGACACATGCATTGCTCCTCTAGTGCTTTTGTCTATCAGAATTGATATCATTACCCCTGACTTTTGAAACTTTACCAGTTACCGATGACATTTCCTACACACTATGTGACACGGTAAAGTCAGCAGCTGATACGAAAGCAAATCCTTAGAGTAAAATACTGAGGATCTTAATTATTTTTTGTTAACTATGGAACTTTTCTTTGCGAAGAGCACATGAAGATGAATTTTTTCAAATCAACCAAAGCCTCTTATTGTGCATAGTTTAGTGATGCGTAGGAGAGAAACTCTTGTAGATCTGTGAGAAGGAGCAGAAAAAACACAACTCAGATACCAGCACTATTTTGGCATTTTTAATAGAGTGCCAAAAATTGTCCAGCATATTTTGAATGAGTGACCCTTCTGTTTACCTACCTAATGCAAAGGAGCACCCTGGTGCTGTATGCACAAAATTGCTTTGCTAAGTTTCGTCTCTTCTTCGCTCTGACGGCTGCCCCTCTGGAGGGCAGCCAGAAATGACCAGCAGCAATTTATACGTGAGCATCTTGATTCGAAATGTGTAGAAAACCAGGTGAAAGAGGATGTGAATGCAAAGTATGTTTCTCATTGCTCCCCCTTTTTTCCAAGGTATAGAGCAATGAGGCCCAGATGTTACAATTGCAGGAATGCTAAAAATTTCATAAGTTATTCTGCAGGCAAGAAAAGCCACCGAAGGTCAGGCCAAACAGGCTTAGGGTTTGTGCAGGGCAGGAGCTGTTCAGAATGAATCTTTTTAGTGTGCAGTATCCATTACCAATTGATGTCAGAGATCCCCTTATAGATGGATCATCTCATGTTTTTTCTTAGAAGGTAGAAAAATATCCATGGCAAAGTTTCAACACATGTATTTGAAGGGAAAGTTTGAGTTATGGAGACAGAACTTCTGTTTTGACCAGCTAAGAATGGCAAGTTCAAGTTTTATCCTGCCATCTTTCGTTCCCATGGTAGGATGATTACCATTTAAAAAAAAAAAAAAAAAAAAAAAAAAAGAAAGTTGGAAACTTCTATGCTGTGTAATAAAAATCTTCTGGAGCTCTCTATTTCTGGATGATAAGTGAACCAACCCTGCTTTCATCTAGTAGCCTGCTGTCAAGTAAGCGGGTTTGAACAAGCTTGGGTTTATTAGTACATAAAGTGCAGCATGTGTCGGTCTGTGTTTCTCAGATAGAACCCCAGTTTAAGTAAAGTTCAAGGTTATACCCAAGGCAGAACCATGTGCATAGTTTGCAAAGAACCACTAGCCTCCAGCAGCTCCCAAAAACTGCTGGGTTTGCTCAAAACGACATCCAAACTATGGGCATACTGCTGTCTCCTGGCTCAAGCAGGAGCTGTGGCACCTTTGCCAGGATGTTTCCCATATCACAGGGGTTTCCCACATTAATGTACCTACACGCCAGCATCTGCAGCAGTGGCTACAGGAGCTCCTACTGCCCCAGGACGCATCTGAATCAGAACCCCACCTAAGCCTTGCTTTAACCCCTCTTGCCTCGTGGCCTCCCCAAAAACGTTTCCTATCCCTTTTCCCTGACATCCAGAGCAATTCTGGGAAAAGACCAAGCAGGCTTGATAATCTGAGATAAAGATGCGAGGATCATCATGACCCTGGCCTCTTTTAGGAGTGGGAACATGGACCAACCCCAGGACTTGGGCGGCTCTCCTGCAGCACCCACCAGCCACGTCTGCCTCTGCCATCCCACTCACAATGCAGCCATTTGCAGCACACCAACCCTTGTCCCCAAAGGCGAAGGGACCATACACTCCAGGAATTTCCCTGGTGTCCTTCCCTTTAGTGCCAGCACACCTGCAAATGTCCCTTCCTCTGAGCATTGTTTCCCCATTTAGAGCTCCCATTTCCAGTCCATGCTCATCTGTCCAGTGCTGCCCTCACACCCAGCATCTCACACTGTCAACTGCCCACTGTCAGAAGAAGCTACTCACATAGAGAAGATTAACCAAAGAGCCAACTAATACCTTGTTCCCATTCAAAACGAAACAGAGTGCAGGAGCAGAGGGCTTTTGTCTTGCCTCACTGGGGTCATACACTCAGCATTTGCCCCACTTGCAACCACCTCTATCTCCTTAACTTTCCTATGGCACCTCTGCAACAAGGGCTGGAAATAGGTCATTCTCTGCACCAACAAAGCCAGACTGTGAATGGAGGAAGGTGAAGTTTACAGTGCAAACACCTACTCCTGCCTTCAGTACAAGCATGTAGGTCTTGTTAATGGTAAGCCTTTGCTGGTCACAGCCTTTGGTAGGACCAAAACCAGGGTTTCATTTACTCACATTTCCCAGGATTTCTCTTTAGTTTGTCTGTAATTTCGTATAGGCATTAAACTTTTTTGCTATATATATCTCAAGTAGAAATCCATTCAACCAGAATTCCCTTAATAAAGGTTAAAAGATTTGCAGTGAAGAAATGTCAAAATACACTAGCTTATAATTGCCCTCAAATATGCAGCTTTATATATTTACTTCATGGAGAGGAACCTTGGCATATATTTAATTAAAGAAATAGAGCCTGCAGGAGGTCTTGGAATGGAGCTCATTGTATTTTGGTTTGGGGTGAATTTCAAAATCTACCCTATAGTTTTATTAATCTCCCCAAGCATGAACAAACTCTGGCTATTTCTGTAGAAAATGGGAAGGAAATAAAACTTAGAAGCCTTTGGAAGTGGTTTTAAACATAGCAGGAGAAATTACAGTATTTAATGTCAGAATCCAGACAATTATTACAGAATAAATGGCTGCATGGAAGAGAAATAAACTTTGAACCAAGACTGCTAATTGATACTTCAACAAAGGAGACATTTTTATGAAATAGAAATTCTGAAACAGACTTTTAGCACTTTTGTCAATTAACCAACAATAAAGGTTACAATCAGCACCGGGAAAGACTACAGTATGATTCCTGTTGACGTCATCTTTTTTGATTAACAGTACAGGAATCCAAGAAGCGCAGCTCTGTTGAGCTTCCTAACACCAGCTACTGGATCCAGGAAAGAGCACAGAAATGTGTCACTTAAAGGTTAGTCAGTGGATGATACAGAACTGTAGCTGGGCACTGCGGAAAATGGTGCCCAGAAAACGGTGCCACACCAACTGGAAGGTGACAAGACTTGGGACAGCTTTTGGCAAAGGGTGTAAAATCTGATGTTGTGATGTGAATAAGAATGGGAAATGTGCACATCTGATGCTCTGTGTGCCAGGTCCTGGGATGTCAGCATGTGGGGAGTGCCACTATGAACTGTGAATCTGAAGATGTGTCACATCATCAGTGAAAATTATCCTCCCTCTTGCTGAGTTTTAAGACCTCAGTGGGGCCAGCAAGTGATAGATCTGGGGTATTTATGAGGGAATCTGTGGCAGGAGAATGCTGCTATAACCTTTGACTTGGATAAGGGAAAAGAGGGACTTTGTCCTCAAACAAAGACTAACACCTCCTTCTTTTTTCTTCCTGAAATGCCAGGGCTACAGGAAGAGTGGCCAGAATGGCGAAAACAGTAAAATAAAATGCTACAAAATGTGACTAATTCTGTTTGTCAGGTAGGCTCAGGTGTGAGAGAGTTGCAGGTCTAAAAACCAAGGCAGTGCTATTTCTTACTGCTTTCATCCTCCTCACTTCTACTTTTTCTTATAGGAAAGAAATGTTAAAGTGCATGGGAATGGGGATATCTTCCACTGAAGCAAATGTAATTTCAGTGTAAGGAGGGAGAATACAAATTTCTGTGATGAAGCAAAGAATTTGAGAAACAACCCATATAAAACCAACTTGTTTTAATGAAGAAAAAACTTTATACTTATCTTTCCCTGTCCAGCTCTAACTGCGAGTAACTAAAAAACTTTTTGATGTATACAACCAGAGTCATGTACCAGTAGAAGTACTAGCATTACATCTCATCAGCTCACTTCAAGTCCCATAGACATGGCAGAAAGTCTAAAATAGGATGAGTTCAACAGCACAAAGACCTTAAGCATATACTTTTAGCCAAAGGAAACTCCTTAAAGAAGATCTGAGACAAAAAGCTCTGTGTCATAGGATCACAAGGCTTGATGAACTGTGTTCATGCTTCAGCCATAGGTACTGCTTTCCTCAGTGTTCAACATGCTCATGGTTGAGGTAAAAGGAGATTTCACACCAAAAGAGGAAAACCACACTGTTGTCATACCTAACTTCCACCTACCCCAGTGCATACCGGAATCCTCGGCCCTGGATTAGAGACACAGGCATTCCATGGTGCCAGGTCTGGCATAGGAGAGAGAGCAAATCTGATACCTCAGGTTGGGATTAGAGAAGCTGGAGGAGCGAAAAAGAAGCTTCCCAAGCTGATGGGTAAGAAACGTCTACAAGAGACCTTGAGGTAGTGTCGTATTTAGCAGTGAGGCAATTAAGCAGAGGCACTTACATAGCTATTGCTGGGAGAGAAGGCAGCACTTATCTCTTTCGGGAGTCCTGGCTGTAAATGCTTTCCTGAAGATAAGAAAAATCCTGAAAAACAACTAACAGTCATCTGCTCCATATTTTTCCCTTAGCCACATAAGAGGTAGGCAATCTGCTTTCAAATCTTCCTCCTCTCTCATCGCCCACACACCTGATGAGAGAGCAGAGACTTCAACCTTGGTCTCCCATTGAGGAGAGTGGCCTCACCACCACCCTGCTAAGTATTTGGGAACAGCACTTTCTTAATACCCTCTGTTGAATTTGATCTGCTTTGCTGTAGCTAATTAAACGCCTGCATTCAATTATAAACCAAACCTGACTCTCCTACCTCTCTCTGTAAGGCCAAAGGATAAAGATATTCCCCCAGGATGTGAGAGACTGAAGTTTAAATCACTGCTCCTGTGGAGATGGGCTCAAATGGCTATGAGTTTTGAAAGGACTTGTTCTCTGAAGATCTTAAGGCATTTCCCACTCCTCTAAGCATGTTCAGAGCATGCTAGAAGGTGAACCAGTGCACTTTCCTGCACCACTGTAGTATCAGCTATACATGGAGCATCCCTTACAGGTGCTAAGGTTGATAGTTCTTAAAATCTCTGGGGTTACAGACTGCATGACCTTTCCAAGCAATCCACTCCAGTGGTCTTCTCAAGGCAGCTTTGAGCGAGGCGATATCAGTGACACCTGAACACTGGGGCATAAATGTCCTCTTTACAACTAACTCCTGACTCAATCCAACGTAACCCCATTTTCAGAGGTGGCTGTTACCTATTGATGCTCTCAGTGGATGTCTGAAGGGTGACGTACCTGCCCAGGAAATCCAGCTGGAGGATTGCTTCTCCTCCTGGATCACTGCAACAGAGAGGGTGCTTGTGCTCATTGCTCCACAATAAGTAACAGCACCAGAGAAACATTTTTCCAAGGATAGGAAAGACTGGCTGTTCCTCCACCTACTTTCAGTAGTAAGGGGAAGTATTAGAGTCCTCTTCAAGAGAAGAAAATGCACGGACATGAAAATAAGGTGGGAGGATGAAACCTGTCTGCATCAGGCATCCTCCTCCCTCCAGTACTACAGATGCCCTATCAAGAGGAAAAGGTTATGTAATGAAAGAAGTCTGCCTACAAAGCCTGCTGCTACAAGAGTTTGCCAAGAAAAGTGACTCGGGAGAGAGTGCCTTACAACAATCTTAAAGTGAGACGTTGCAAGCTAGAACCTCAAAGCAGGATCTCTGACTAATAACCTAGAAGGGATCAAAAGGATAGAAAAACCATTGAATCAACCAAAAAAGCACAATAACAGGGCATCACTTGGTAAAGTTGCTGCTATTGCAAAAAAAAATACTGTTTATTTTTGCTTCCTGTAGAGTGCGGAGGCCCGAGTGGCTAGGGCTGGTTGTATTTAGAATTCAACAAGCAAGGAGAGAATCTGAACCTAACAGGATGATGGACAAATGATCACACCAAACTTCTCCAGTGTTTCACACTATCTCCTTAGGTCCATCTAGCAATAAATATTATGTGACTCGCATGACTTATATGACCATGACTCATATAATAAATATGATTGACAACACCAATGAACAAGGAGCAATAAGGTTGCTGCCCACTACCACCATGCTGTCCAGGGAGTTTCGTCTTGCTCTTTGTTTCAATTCTGTTATTCTTGCAGCCAGGACCTGGAAATGCTTTGCTACAAAGGAAGGAAAATGGAGGTGTTTAAATACTTAGCTGCTCAGTGAACCACTAAATAAAATAGTTCTGGTTTGATTCAAATTTTGGTTGACAGTTTAAGATTGCCCGAGACAGATGCCAGTAAGACTATGACTGTTCCCAAAAGTGACCAGTTTCTGATACTTCACTGATACTTCTGCAACTGTTCATCGTTTGAACACACGTGTATAAAGCGTGCATTGTTCTCTTCTCTTGAGCGTCGCGATTCACATGCTGATGGTATCAAGAGATCCCTGGCAAGATGAGGGCCCATGTGGGTTAGGGGGCACTTGCTCTGTCTGTCTGAAAGAAGAGCTAGGAGCTAGAAAGCCCTGTGCCCCCTTTTCACACAAAGACAGCTGAGGTACAAGCAAACAGACTTACTCAGGACACCACAGGCAATCTATGGTGGGGCTGGGAACCAAATCCAGATTTCCTGAATCCTATCCAGTGTCTTAACCTCAAAAGCGTCCTTTCTCACTAATCAGGTATATCAGACGAGTCATCAGACACATATATGTATATCTGCTTGCCCTCAGATTTGTATACCTCTGTGGTCCCGAAAACGAGTTTGTTCTCTCCTGCCTCACCCACAGGGGTTTGATAAGGTGGTAAAACCAGCTTAAAGACTTCCTTTGTTCTGACGACAAGCGCTGCAAATAGCAGCTCTGCCCAAGCCTCTGACCTTGGTCATAAGGTCCTGAGAGATGAAACGGCTGTCGGATGGGCTAAATCCATATGGAAACCTCCTCCTGGTTTGCACCCTGTCTGCTGGAGTATTGGTGGCTGGATGTGTCATCTTAATGAAGGTAGCATAGACAAAATGCCAAAAGAGGCTCATCGGCAGTTCAAAGCCACCTTACCTGTAGACGGAAGGTAGGAAGGACATGGTCTGCTCGATAGAAAGTGCACAGGTCTCAAAGAGAGACCAAGCAGTCTGGAAGCTGCTAGAAATCGATGCCAACTCCTGCAGCTGAGGATCCAATTATCCTACCCTCTGTAAATCATACCAGATCAGAGGAGCACAGACTCAAGAGCCATATGAAAACTACAGGTGAATTTGCTAGCTGAGCTTCCATTACTTAGTCAATCTAGATGAGCAGAAGATCTGTCTTTCCATTTCCTTTGAGAACAGGTGCTGCAGACCTTGTCTCTAGGCGCGATCGAAGCCTGCTGTGTTGAAAAGAAAGCTGACAGAGGTAGCAATAGGCATGACAGGAGCATATGAGACTCCTTAAGCTAATCATTAAAGCCCAGGATCAAGAAAGCAAGTGCTTACATGTGCCTCAAACAGTCTTGTCAAGTTGAAAGAAAAAGTGGAGACGGGGGATGAACTCCTGAAAAAGTAACAGCTGAAAAGTAAGGCTGGTGTGATAAGATGGCAATTCCCAAAAAAAGGTGATTCAGGCAGTACTATATGCTGGTGTTAGCTAAAAACATGAAAAGTACATAAGGAAAATGTTGTGAAACTGACAAACCTTATGGAATTTAGGAAGAAAACAACAGTTTTGAGAGACTAGCCTATTATCATCAGAAAAATACTTTGACTGGAAAATTAAACAGAGACTAAAGTTTCAGAACTGCCATAGCTGGTGGCAAAACTTCTACTGATCTCGGTGGCACAAAGATTTCATACCAGGAACCTCACACCAGTATTTTGACCAACTGAACATTCTGAACAGGGAGAGCCTGAGCTTTTCGGCTTTTCCACTCTTACCACCACCCATGGATTTTCTGAGCTCCCTGCAATACCAGCGTCATTCCCAAAGAGCTGTATAGCACGTGGGTACATCTGCACTGTGCATTATAGTGCTAAGTGAGTTAGCTCTAAAAGAACTAGCTTGAGGATGAAAAGCAATCCAGGCTTATTAGCATGGTGCTCTACCCATGCTAATTTATTGTGCTAATGTAGCTGCACCACTTCTAGGTATCCCTGAACAACACAGTGTTGTGAGATCTGGATCTGCCAAGAGCACAGATGTGTCAGTAGGTTGAAGGAGGAAGGTCTGAGACTAACAGGTTGGTCGATAATGTGAGGTACACCGAAGGAGGCTATTACTTTGTGCTGCTTTAATGCCTTCTAATTTTTTTAATTAAAGCTTGGTTACAATATCCTGTAGGGAAAAATCCCTTGCTGGCAAAAACAGTAGGCCTAAAAAACTCACAAGCTCTTTTCTGGCATTAACGTCTATTACTCTAAGTAGCAGTCCAGCCCAAACTTGTAGGAGAATAAAGCTACCACACTCCTACCACAAAGACTGTTGTTCTTTGCCAGTAATTGCTGTTTTTCCATATACAAGGACCAGATCATCTACTTTCATTCAAAATGACTTCTTTTAGATTAAGGGAAAACATCAGCAAGAAGAGGGGGGGAGGAAATTAAAATAAAATGCAAGGTCTCCAGGAGAGATCAACGCAAGTTCGCTTCTGCGACAGGCTGGAGCAGGCAGGAGGAAAATGGCTGCTGCTCTGCGCACACACAAAATTTCTTTGAAATTCCACATGTTGCTGCCAGGCTTAAATGTTTCCTTTATTACATCGGCCTTTCAGGGTTCCCAGTCATTTTGATGTGCCGGTATCAAGCCTGGCAAATGGCTGAAGTCCAGTAAGGTGGCAATCGGATGCGTCCTTGTACTTGGGATCCAGACAGGTGCCTGGTTACATCAAGGTTTGGCTCCAGAAGCCCAGCAGTGCTGGTGCCACCAGTGCTGTCTCCACACCAGTGCTGTGTCCACGAGCACCCTCTGATATGGTTCAGTCTGAACTTCCCCACCGGCCCGTGTTCATCTGCTACCCCACGTTGCACACTGAGAGAGCAAATCACGTGGGGAAGAAAAGAAGCGTCTTGTTAATTCTGTGTTTGTGCCATCTCAGTGGTGGTCTACGGCCGGATCTTGTATCTGTTACTGTAATACAGCACGAATAACAACACAACAGAGAAATAATGTGATCGTGGTAAAACTTTTGCTGGAGTTAGTCCAGGGGCGATCTGTCCCCGGCGAAGGCACCGGGGCAGGGCTGCTGGCAGCTGCCTGCTCACCCCGCCGGAGGGGACGGCAGCGCCATGAGAAAGCAATTGATCTGTAGGGCTTGACATGTGAGCGACAACCTGATTTACGGTTATGCAGCTGCATTAGATAAAGGAGCTACGGCCTTTTACTTTCAGCATAGCTGTGGTCATCACTTAATTATCCCCAAGAAGGTGGAAAGCACTAAAACCTCAGGAAACCCTTTTGTCTGTGAGTGTGAGAGTAAAAGTGTTAGGCAGCTAAAATTACCTGCTAAGAATTAATTTTACTTTCTCTGAGGCTCTGCTCGTTTCCACCCCACACGCACGTACGCTCCAGCACGCACAGACAAATACGTGCATGCAAATACTAAACAAATACATTCACCTTGAGAGCATTATCGACTATTCGATATGGTCAGATTGCTTAAGTTAAAAACTCTCCAAAGAAAAGAGTTTGCAGATTTCTGTCAGCCAGAGATCTATTACTCATGCTCAACCATCTGGTATTTAATGAGAATATGACAAGCTGATTGTTATTTTTTTTTCACATGGCAAATTGAAAAATGCGACTTTTTGATCTGTATTTTAATTACACCCCCTCTGATCTCTTTCCCTTGCACTTTCTTAGTAATATGAATTTGGAGAGTAAACACACTCTGACTTTCCCTATTAGCCCTGCTTCTCAAAATGGCTAAAAAAAATTACATTTCTTTACATTTCTCTGATTCACCTGCAATCTGCAGACGTTTAAACAAAACTCTTTTCCTCCCAGCTGAAGAGCCAGGTAAGGGCTTCCGATGAGAGGTGAGACTGCTTGGCTCTGCAACCACCACAGCTCCCTGGCACCCCACTTTTTCCATCTCATTGCAGATCTCACAGAAGAGGAGTTATTCATGTTATATTTCATGTTACAGGCACTGCCATTATCAAATAGGCTCATAGTTTTGCTTGAATGATGGATACTTCAAAAAAAAAAAAAAAGGCAACAAAACACTTCTGCCACAAAAAGAGAGTAAGACATTTCAAGCCCTAGAAAGAGGGATTTTTGTCAGAATGACCCCACTCAGTTCATGACAGGTCACTGCCTGCTCAGTCGGGCCTCACGCCTATAGCTGCAGCTAAATCAGACTATATATGAAAACATGACTTTAAAGGGACCGGACCCAATCACATGACACATTTTTGTCCAAGTTCCACTATCATGTGACAATCTACAGTAGATTTATGAAATTAAGCACAGATGGCTACTTTGTTTTTGTTCTTTGAACTGACAGCTGCTGGTGTAAAAATAAATTAAATTAAATTTCATATAAGTCAGACTTTCAGATTTTTTTTATTTTTTGGTTAAATAAACTTTAAGGTCCCTCGCACACATATACATACATTTTAATGTTTTACTGGTTCTCACCTCTCACCCCATGCTCCTGGCATACCCCCAAGAGCCTTCCTCATCCACCCTGGCAGTGACCTCCCTCCTCATCTGGGCACACACCTCCCAAGGGACATGGAACACGCAGTCCCGATCCCTGAACAGACACGGAGTGACAGTGGGGACAACCTGTGCCAAGCCTGGATGGTGGGCATACCTGAAGCAGGGACATTTAAAGCTACTTTCCATCAGGAAACCCAGCTAAAAGAAGGGAAAACCCCATTAATTCTCCACTCTACAAGCCTGCAGGAGAGTATTCCTAAGCCCTTAGGAACTGTCAGCTCTGAAAGACTGCATCTGCCAACAAAAGTGGGAGGATTGTTCTTAACTGAGCTACTAATAATCCAATATATAGGGAAAAATGAAGGAAGTCACTTCTAGGTAAGGAAAGTAATGGTAGGTGCATAAAAGAGAATGAGCTGACTTTTTAAGAAAACAGTGTTTCAGGATTAGCCAAAGGGTTCTCCCGTATTCACAAATCTCCATGGAGCACTTTAAAGTCTTCTGTGTTTGTATCACTTAAAGTGCTGCTATTTTAGGTCAGTGTAAATAAGTCATGTGTGCCGTCAGCCTTGTACAAGTGCTTTCTGCTGCTTAATAATACATGTGCTTGTCCATTATAGGGGCTACATGAGTATGTGTTGGGATCCAGAGGCAGTCATGCAAAAATCCTGTCTTTGGCATGGCTGCTTAATGCTTTGAGTGAGGGCATGGAGTATATACTTGTGATGACCTAGAGCAGGGCAGAGGCTAAACCCAGCTCTGATCACAGCACCAAATAAATAATTCATAAGAAACTATCCCATGGTATAACTGCTTTCCTCCCCAGCTATGCCAACCATCCAGCACTATTACCTTTTTTTTTTATTTATACAAAGATATCAGTGTTTGAGGTAGCAGTGGGTTAATTGACCACATCAGAATTCTGCCATTTCAGTTGTGTTTCAGCAGTTTGCTGGGCTTTGGTGGGTGTTTGGGAATTATAATGTCTCGAGTTCCCTCACAGAGGTCCTTGGCAGAAATGATGGTGTTCAAATGCAGCACTCTACAGGACACAACAAGCAGAGCATCTCAGGTCTGACGTTCCCTTTGAATACACATAGATGCTGAGCTCCAGCCTCAGCTGTGGTTTGGGCATCCAACGGGCTCCCACCCCTGTGAAAGCTATGCAGATAACTGGCCTAAACTGGGAGTAGGACGCTCTGAAGCTGAGATCCACACTGACCTGATACCCACAGCTCCTGTATTGTTCACTCCCTTTTGTGTCCCCGCACTCTCTGGGTCTCCTTTTCCATTTATATAATGGATCCATCAGTACGGGCACTCTCATTATGTGCTTCTCCACAAATTAGCACAACAGGGTCTTGTTCACGGGGCCCTCTAGGCAGGACAGCAGCAGACACAATTAGTTTCACTAAGTGTCTAAGTTGCAAAATAGTGTCATGCAATAGTCTGAATACAGGACAGAGAGTGTGAACTTTCCAGATCTCAATCATTTGACCATTTTGCAGAGTTACAGTGAAATGTAGAAGTGATGGTGAAAAAGTAGGCCTCTCCATGTTACATAATTACTGAGTTAGTGCTGAAAAAGCACTCAGGTGTTGGGAACCATGACGTCCTGCTAGGAAGCCACCATGCCGCATTTTCTTCTATCTATCTGCATGTAGACATCACCTTGAATTAGATGTGGATTCTCATATTCTGAGCCAGTTGCTTTGCCTTGGAATTGCTGGGGAGAAAATGGGCTGAACTGCCCTATTTTCCTGCTGGGCATCTGCAAGACTTAATCAGCAGATATCTGTAAAAGATTTTGCCTTGTGCTTCTGTGATTTTGCTCCCTGAGAAGTCAATTCAGATTTGCTATTCCTCCAACAGAAGGAAAATTCAACCAATAAAAGAGCAAACTATCGTACTGGAAAAGCCAAGTCTCTGAGTTTGACTTGCTGGGAAGGAGATGCCAAAATACCTTTTACAAATCTGCACCACAGTACCAGTGTCAGGTTTGCGAGGTGCAAATGCTGTGTTTTTGAGAAAAAATGAAGAGGGTTCTGCTAGCAAAAGGCTTGCCCAATCACACCTCAACAGACCTCTGCAGGCTACTGAAGCTGAGCACAATGTCTGTGAAATTAATAGCTGAAGAGTAATTTGGTAAAAGAAAATCATGAAAAGAAAAAAAAAAGTAGTTTAAAATGGTACTTTTCTTTTCCCTTCAAATGATACAGATCTTATTTCTTTGACAGAAAAATAAGTATGTGCATGTGTCTATACAGTGAGTTTTAAGGAGAGGTTTAGAAACAAGATTTTTGATAGAAAACAAAGGCACGTCAGTTAATAAGTATGCATTAATGCTGAAAAAGCCCCGTAATAGTGTTTCTTGTGCATATGTGGGAGTGAGGGATTGTAAGAACAAGTGGTGGCTGGTTGCCTGGGTTTATCAAAGCCCAGTAGGGCAGGATCACCTCTTTGTCTTCGCTGTGCTCAGCGTCATCAATCCCTCCTGTTCCATCCGGAGCTGTGAAAATGTCAAGGGAGAAACTCCTCCTCCTCTAAAAAAACTGAAGTGTCATGAAAGCCCCAGCTCCAGACAAACACCCCCCACACCGTGCAGCTTGGCGAGGCTGCGGAGCCCAACTGGCCAGATCCCACCGGCTCTGCGGGGCAGAGCTCCTGGGTGGTGGGAACCCACAGTCCAGTGGCTGCGCTCCCTCCAGGGCTGCGCTCCCTCCAGGACTGCGCTCCCTCCAGGACTGCGCTCCTTCCAGGGCTGCGCTCCCTCCAGGGCTGCGCTCCCTCCAGGACTGCGCTCCTTCCAGGACTCACAGCCCTCTGTAAAGCAAGTAGGCGCAGGACTGGCCTGGATGCCACAGGAAGAAGAGGGACTTTATGTTACCCCCGAGCAGGAGTTGGCCACATTTCCATGCCCCAACAGGGCAGTGCTGGAGGCAGTTTTGCTTTATGGTTGAGCTCGCACCTGAAACCACAGCTTCCAAATGGCCTCGAGTGCACCCTGCTTCTCAGGGTTCCTGCCCCGTGCTCCCCTTCCCGGTGCCTCACCCACTCAGGCACAGGCTCCAGAGTCATTGTCTTTTTAACAACCTCCCAACCTGCCTACCCTGCCTCCCCAGCCCCCAAACAAAATCCTGCTGGGGGGACGTGCTGCAGAACTGCAGCTCCCTGAGACCGCTCCAGTGTTCATGGCGTGACCAGGGAGTTACCAGCCACTTGAAATACAGCAGGAGGGAAACAGCCCTTGTTGCCCGCTGGGGACCAGCGTCCCGTGGGGAGCTGAAGGTGACTGTCCCAGTCTGCCCACAGAAAGGCATGGTCTGTTGGATGCTGCAGTCGGAGGCAAACAGGGCGGACGGAGAGGAATGCAGACAGGGGAGTGGGGATGGCTGGAGGGGGGATGAGGCAGCAGGAGGGTGGCCGAGGGCAGGAGGGGAGAGGAAAGGCTGGAGGACAGGGCGGAGGGTGCAGAGGGTGATGAGGTGCGGGATGATGTGGGAGATATATTAATAATTTAAGGCAGAGCTGTCCAGAGCCTCCAGGCTGGGAACCAGGTGACTGAACATGATCTGGAGGAAGCAGATGCCTTCACAGCACCTGCGGCGCAGCCCCCGCCCAGAGGTAACAGAGCTCATTATCTCACTGCCAAAGCTCTCCAAATCAATGCAACCCACGTGTGAAAGGCTGAACACCAAAGGAAGACGTTTGCACAAGCATTGCTCCACACAGTACTGTTGACAAGCTAGAATCAGAGACTTTATCTTCTTCCTTACCCAGTGAGATTTTGGGACATCATGGTGTGGGAGGAGTTCATGTTGCTGGTTTCCCCAGCAGGGCCAGAGGCTTGAGACAGTGGCTGGGGGGACACTAGTCTCTTGCCATGGTATGAATGAGTGATGGTTTGCAAAGACATCTGTGCAGCTCTGTGGCCTTCTTCTTGCATTCAGGTAGGGGCTGTGAGCAGAACAATATTTTCCCAGGTGTGCTCAGTCTAAGAGTCAAATATTTCTCTGTCCTCCATCATTTCACTTCAAAATGATTCTACTAAAAAAAGTCCAGCCCAGGAAGTGATTTCTTGAAGAAACAGCCAAAACCAAATATCTGAACCAGGTAAAACCCCAAGTCAGTAGCACAGGATTAAGTACAGGATTTGCCCCAGCTTGACAGTGTTACTGTGCTTGTAATTAAGTCTCCTTTCTTCTGATTGCAAAGATAACCTTCTAAGTGTTGCTGAGCATAATCCAAATCAGTCTCATGTACTCAAAGCCTGCATATATCCTGGCACAACACATACCTCTGAGAAATAGATACCATCCTATCGCTCGCTGTCAACAAAGCATCATTGCTAGTGGCAACACTTCACAGTTTAAGTCTTCAGCTCATGGTTTTTCTTTGCTGCTGCTGGACACCACGGCAGACACTGGTGGTAACCTTTTCAGTGCAGTGGTGGCTTTGCCAGAAGAGCTCATAACCCTCAAATATTTTAGGTCATGTGTGATCATGCATAAGGAACACAGAAAAAAGAAGATTCCTCCTTCTCTGTAAATTCTACTTCTTAAAATTTAAAAATTCAGCATTACCTAAAAATTTGACATTGTAGCCTCATCTAGGTGTTCCTGCTCCGGCAGGGGAGTTGGACTAGATGATCTTTTGAGGTCCCTTCCAATCCCTGACATTCTGTGATTCTGTGATCACCTACATTGCTCGAATCCCTTCCTCTCCATCCAAAGCAACAATAGCCCACAGCAACTCTCTCTTTGTCACTATGGGTATAGACAGTGTAGCTTAGGAAGAAACAGAGAGTATTTACAAAGTAAAATCTAAAGTTTCTACAATGACAAGTGAGGAATCAAGTGGGTTAAATGAACCCCTTGAGATGCATCCCAGAGTAAAGGATGGGGCCATGTCACACTTTCTTCCCAAGGGACACTGTTAAGACATTGCACCAGCTATGCCCAACATGGCCCATCAGTCCTAAGGATCTCGCCTTTGGGAAAAAGAGACGTATCGCGATATTGCCTTCAGCATTCCCAGGGAGAGCACACAGGGAGCCACTCTGAGGGGCAAGTCAATAACCACCTCACTGCACAAGGCAGTGATAGGGAGATAACCTTGGTGGGGAAGCTCAGCAACAGTCAGGACTGGCCCACAACCCTTCTCCCTGCCCCTGTGCATGCTCTTGGCTGCCTCTGTCAGCCCCTGTTTCCTCTTCTTGTGCCAACCATCTCTGAGCAGAGAGGGGAATAGTTCAACCCAGTTTCCTAGAATAGAGACATATACTTCTCCTTCTGCACCATGAGTAGCTGCTGCCGCCTTTGGGAGTTGTTATCCTCCCTGCACAGAAAAAATACAGTGAAGGGAAGAGGCTCATGACCCACACAGGTTTAGTAAAGAGAGATCTTCTAGTCCAGGGGAGCAGAATGTGAGCCCCACTGTCTCCAATGGCAACCCCAGCTCAAGAAAGCAAAACCTGTCATGTTACTGCAGATTCTGTTGCCTTCAACAGCTGCTGATAAGCCATTAAAAGCTACTTCAAATAAATCAAACTAAAAATTAGCCCTAGATTGGCTCATGGCTTCAATACACATTAAGAATTTATGCCTGCCAGCCCAAAGTTTGTAGCAAGAGATGTTTCTTAGTGACCTGGGAGTAGGTATGTGAATAGTGAATTAGCAAACTGTCCGGATGACACGGAATTTTTTAGGTTACTCAAGACTATGGGGAGCTATGACGTGTTCCAGAAAGACTTGACCAGACAGCATGATGGAAGATGAAATTCAGTGTAGACATGTGCAAGCTAATGCACATTGCAGGAAATAATTTAAGCTTTCATACATGCCAAGGGACTGTGAATTAGTGATGAGAGGCATTATGGTGGACACACAATGCCTTCAGTGAAGCTGGCTGCTCAAAGGATAGCCCAGGTCACCAAACGAATGAGGGAAAATTCAGCTATCTAAAGGTGAATGGGCTGGTACTTACACTGGAGAAACCTTCTGGGTCAGGCTGGAACATAATTTAAAGCTATTTGGAAATGAGGCAACTCTGGAATCAATTCTCTCTCTTTGCCTCAGCCAGGTCTTCAGGGCTCACGTTTTACACATCGAGAAGGTCAAAATTAGTTGTGAAGCCTTGTAAAAGATCTGGACCTCAATGAATTCTTTATCCATCTATGAAGTCCTTGAAAACGACAGATGTCTTGACAAAGGCTCAAACTTGGCAATTAAATTCCCATGAGCTGGAATTAAAAAAAGTGTCCCACTTACATGAATACATTGCATAAATTGTATTTGGAGATAGTTTCAACAAGATGGGTTCGCTGGGTTTTGCTGTGAATGAGCTAAATGCTCCTTCAACATAAGGCACTATTGCAGTATCACTAAAACCAAATCCCCCTTACAGTGTGGAGTGGGAAATAGAAGACTTTTTTTTTTTCATTTAAGACAAGGGGCATAAAACAATGGCTGGGAATGAAAGCCCTGCAAATTAATTTGTATTATAATTTCTGCAACGCCTTTGTATATAAATGGAAGTTATGTACATAATTTATGGAGGATGGTATATGTGAATTGGAGTCTTAAACCCCCTCAAACACAGTTGCTCAAGTATGATGTGTAGAATACTAACACACTCAGACACTGCGCAGATTGCAATAGTGAAAAAAAAAATCACTCTAATACTGTGTGTTACAATAATAAATGCAGGAATTAGAGGTTTTTACCTCTCTGTAAATAAATTATGCATATGTAGTTTTAAATTAACCAAATTAAATGATTAAAGACACTCCATTCCTTCATAAACTTGTCTCAGGAGTAAGGAATGAAGCATACAAGCAGAGGTCTTTGGTTCCTCTGAGCCTTGCTGTTTCATTTGAAGCAATTTTAGATGCACTTTCCTTGCCTTTCCTTCCTCCCAGCTTTGCAAGGATAGAAGTAATTTTATTTTTCTTTCAGCTAATTATTTTCAGATAAATGCAAGTGTTGAGATTAGAAGCATCACTTTTGTTTGCATCCCCACAGCAGGGTGTTGCTGGTGCTGGAGAAGTATTGCATGGCTCCTCAGAAGTCAGCCTGCCCACAGCCACTGGTTCCAACATTTCTGCCTCTAGATTTAAGCAAGGGAGTCAAATAGGCACAGCTCTTCAGGACTGGGTTGGCAGTGTCTGTGAATGACATTCCTGAAATGCAGGTCCATAGTGCCTTCTCTGCACAAAATACCGTTGTGGTATTTTGTCAGTGATGACATGATTTATCATGGTGCGTGGCACCACGGTACGTGGGACCATGATTCACACTTGTCTACAGACATTGTTGACCATTTTAATACGGGAGGGGGTTTAGGTCATAGCTCAACAAACTAATTTTTTACTCATTTCATGAAATGGCACTGTAGCCTTAAGCCTAAACTCACCGGTCACATGGAGAAGAATCTGCAGACATTTAAAGACTGTTTCTTCCCCAGTATTACTGTCCTACCACCATATACCAAACACAGCTTGTCACTGCTACATCCTAGATATCAAATTAGCTCAGTTCATCCAGGGAATCTCTGGACAGTATCTGTTACTCTCAAAGCACTTAGCTCAAAATGACTTTTTTATAGGCAGAGAAGCAGGCACAGAAAAATAGAGCAACCTTCTCAAGATCACAGGGTAGGGCAGTGGAAGAGCTGGGACAGTTGACTCTCATTGTGTGTCCTGCTCCTGGGCAGAACCATCTCCACACACTGTGGTCGTTTCATCTGCTGAGCCACTGCAAGTTGTTGTTTAAACACTGCTCAACAGCCCCAAGTAACTTGGTTCCTAGACAGCTCAAGCATTTAGCAATGTTAAAACTTCCCAAGGCTGTATTACCAGAAGGGTCTACTGAAATCTGCATGTTAAAAAAAACAAAAAATCACGAATGTCCACATAATAGAGTTTTCGACTGGATTTTACATGGCTCTGCTATAGAGGAGTACACAAGCTTGTCTATTTTACTGCGACTCTATCCACACAAATCAGCTCAAATTCTGATGCTCGAAGTAGTGTGAAAGCAGAAGGAATTGAAGTGAAGGCAGTGCAGGCACGTCACAGTTCACGGAGCTTCCTAGTATTTCTTTAATTGCTCCTCTAAGTACAGTGTATATGCTGGTATATGCTTTCATTCACTGCATTTTGACAGTGTTTTCTCTTGCTATAAAACCAGCCTCAGCCTTAATGAGTTGCATGTAAGCCAGTAATATCTCTTGAACCTTTCTTGGTGTTTTGGAGAAGACCTCCATTTTCAACAGCACAAGAAACAGACTCTTCATATCCACATCAGTAAGACTTCAGGAAGCAACTCTTAAGTACAGGCAGTGGGATCAAGAAACATAACTGGTTTTAAACTGTGATTTTATGAGTTTATGAATGGGATTATAGATAAATATGAAAACCAGTAGCTTCAGGGAACCAGATTTTCAAACATAGAGGTTTCTGCCCATCCTCAGTACACAGTAAGCACGCTGCCCATCTTGGAAATTAGGGCAGCTGTCCCAAGGTAAGTAAATACTAAGACTTCTACCATTCAGACACAAAGTAGTTACGATGGACTCAAGTCAAAATGGAAAGAGGTATTTTGAACTTAAAAGCAAGCAAGCAAGCAAACAGAAGTATTTATTCATTTGGTTTAAGATTTGGAGGAAGGTAGGGAGCAATTTTCATCTCAGAGTGCCAATAATGATTCTGCTTGGTTCTAAGAAAACAAGGCTCAAACTTCTTCCAAGACTTTTTTTTTTAATGCTATATAAATCTATCACTGAGATCTTTACTGCAAGTTTCTGAGTACAAATACAGCCTCATGGTGAAATGCTTATTAGTTCATTTTCTTCATAGCATGAACCAGGGGTTTGGGCAATTAATAGGGTATGTATACTGGAAAGAGTTGTGATCTTTCAAGATCTTTCATTAAGAGATCTTCTCTTCTAGAGCTTTACACCTCTCACTAGCTGACTTGTCATTAGGATTGGGAACAGTGGAATGTAACATTCACACAAAACAATATCAGGCCATCAGGCTACTAGGTCTTTGGAATTTGTTTCTAGTGTGATGGATCATCAATCTACCCATGGCCTCCAGCACCAGTACAGTACAAATAATCAATGTCACATTTTCCTTTTTCCAGCTGTTTGCAAAACTTACTTGTACACATTTTCAACATCACAAGAAGCTGTTACAAGCTGACATACACGTGTGCACACCAACATGTGAATCCCATGGCTGTAGAAAACAGGAAAGTCTTGACACTTTTAAATCACCTGTTTTCTTCCAGCCACCCCACTCCAAACAGGAGAAATGGAGAAAAATTGTCTGAACAACAGAGAAAAGGTCCCCACATGTGTGGTTTGACAGTATCTCACTCAGATCAGATCCCACTCTTACTTGCTTCAGGTCACTCATGGCCATGGTCTTTTCTACAGGTGAGCTTCAATACAGCAACTCAGGCAATGACACAGTGGTTGTCCACTGCAGTTAATGGGGAACTAAATGTGGTTGGGCTGAAATTAACACTCACCTTCAGTGGGAGGTGAACAGGGCCTAATCCCACGTTTTGTGTCACTTTACAATGTGTTAGGAACTATTGAAAATTGATAGCCACAGGAAGACAGATAGTAATCCAGTAATCCAGGCCAGCAAACACAAGAAAGCGTTTGTTTCAAATTCATCTAAATAGTCTACAACATTGATAGAAAACAGAGAATTTAAAGACTTCCCTCACTCATCAGAGCTTTCCCATTCTCCTTGCCTGGTCTCTGCCCATTTTCCCCTCCCCAGGGAGTGCTGGTGCAGTGCAACTTCAGCCTTTAACTCCAGAAACCACTTCAGGTGAGCAGCTCCTACTGCCCTTCCAGCAGTTCCCAGTTGTTAAACCGAGTTCCAACTCAGCCAACTTCTGTGACCGAAGGCCTACTATCCATCGGTCTTTCATATGATCGTGTTTAAAACCTGCGTGCTTTTTGAGATTTGTATGTCAATTTGAAGGTGCAATTTGCCTTTGAGAGTCCAATTGCCCTTCTCTGTTGTGAAGGTCTCTGGTAAGAAACCACAGAGCTCTGACAAAGCTTGCCAACATCTCTGCCCTGGCATGGCCTCACTTAGCAGAGGCATTTCTTTCAGAGCATTACTAGGAGATGCCTGCCTCAAGAATTGCCTAGTGTGGATGATCCATGTTCTTCCTTATTGAATGACTGTACAAACCAACTGCTGACCATGAACATATTTAACAAGAGCCATCAACACCCATGAGGTACAGTCCTTGTCCACAGTACAGAGTGAAGGTACCTGGAGAGACAAGTTTTGATTCAATCCACTACTAGGAAAACTGAATTTGGAGCTGAACTTCACAAACTTTGCAAGCAGTTCTGTAGTGTTGTTTTTCTAAAATTATGACTAAATGTGAAAAGTGTGGAGTTTAGCAATCTCTGTTCCAAAAAAAATGTACTGGAGAACATGTCCCTATTTTTATCTACGTAAGTAAAAATATTCCAGAAGACATTAAACTCAACTATAGTGTTTCTTGTCAGAACATGGCATACAGCATATGAACTTAGGAAGATTAAAAAAACTCAACACTGGACTTACAGAAGTAAGAAAATACATCTGAAAAAAGTATTGAAGAAGACATACAATTTCAGGCATACTAAGTGAAGATAATAATGGAGGTCTTATGTTCTGCTCCAAGATTCTTGATAAAATAGGATCATGAAACCTGAGAACTTTTTAATGCATCTGAATTAAAAGCCAAATGTCTAGAAATCAGAATATAGGCTCTACCTGTGAAGAGTGGAAACTGTATCATTGATAGTAGTGATTCCAATGATGAGCAAGGAACTCAATGGGAGCTTCAAAGAAGCACTAAGACAAAGAGGACTACTGAAACACTTTGATGTTTGATCAGGCAAAAGGGCAATTAAAAACATAAATACTACCATAAACATCCTTGGTGTTACAAGCACCAAAGATATATTCCAGTGAAGGAATCTTTGAAGAGTGCTGAAAAATTAGAGGAACATGGAGGGGACACCCCAAAATTACTGTTAGGCTGGAAGAAACAGCTTACAATAGGAGGCTTTCTTTGCCTATCTCATCAAAAGAAGCAGCCTGGGAGGTAAACATTATTATTCCATACAAGTATATTCACAGAGGGAAATTTCCAGGGACTAGAGAGAAAGTTTTTGCATCCAGCAAAACAAAGCAGTACAAAATCTACCATTAGGATGTGAAGCAATAGGAAAATTTTTTTTTGAAAGTGAGAGTGATCAAACATTGAAATAAGCTGCCGAGAATAGCAATTGAATCAACATATTTTCCTGGTTTTGTATCAACATTGGATGTCTCTGTCTTAGCCAAATGCACACTGCAGACATGTACCAGGTAACTGAATGCAACTGGGGAGGTGGGGTCAGTAATCTAATAGACCCTTCGCGCCTCAAGGCACAAATCTAGAGTTGGAGTGGTTACTCCCAGTGCATTCTGGAAATTATATAATAGCTTCTGCTTGTGCTTCAGGGCTTTCATCAATCTCTTTAAAGGATCAGGATAAGGATCTTCACAGAAGCAGTTTCCCAAATCTGCAGGTTCCTGAGCTACTTGTTCTAAATTTCCATTAAGAATCAGTAATGTAGATCCTGCCTCCTTGTGCTTCATCTGTCTTTTATGTGGTCTTTTTGGCTACCTGGACCATGCCTCTTCAGACACATCCCTAGCTGATAGCAACTTACTGGGTCATGTCTGCAAGACTTCTCTTTCCTACAAAATTATCCAAGATTCACGGAGTTCAGCTTGTTCCCAGAGGTGTTCCTCCGCAGTCCAGGGTTAGCTAATGAACACCTCAATTACAGCATTTGTGAGAAATGATTTACATTTTTTCATTAAAAATGTCACTGGAAGTCCAGCCTTCCCATGCTACAATATTTGAAGCCACTGCCAACGGCATACATGGCTGATATTAATTAAAGTAGAAGATGACAGCACTTGGAAAATGAACACTTTACTCAGATAAATGACCTTTAACAAGTCCTTGTTCTTTAGATAGACTAGGTCATTACTAGAGATTACCAAGCATTTTCAATAAAACTGGAATCTCTGACTCATCTTCAGCTTTAAATTTGAACACTGAAAAGTAATGGGCACTCTTCCCTGTGTGGCACAGAGTGTTGTCCAGCACTGCCACTAGCCTGCCCCACCCTCACAGACAGCTACTAATCCCTGAGTATCATTTTGCCCTGAGCAGCAGGAGAAGGGAGGTGCATTGCTGCACCTAGTCCCTGGGTAGAACCTTCTCTTCACCACAGCTTCACCCTGGGCAGTGAAACTGCAGTTGGTTGTTGGTTGGCTCCTGATGCCACGGTTCTTCCTAGTTTCTTCTAGGGTATCGTCCTCCTAACAACACTGGAGTGTCAGAGTGCACTGCTGGAAGAAATCTGTTCAGAGATACCCTCTGTGCTCATATCCCAATTGCACCCGAGGTCTCATGGAACTGAGGACAAAGCTGCCAGCATGGCACGCACCATGCAGAAGAAAGGGCAGTCACTCTGTTCCACTACATCTGAACAAGATGGGGCGAGGGGAAACAAAATCTCCCACCCAATCTCTTTGTTTAGAGAGGAGGGCTTCCCACCACGCTGCACAGCTACCGGGCTCCACCAAATCCTGCAACTTGCTCCTTTCTGTGAGAGACATTAAATGGAGGTTCTGGGCATACGCCGTGCTGGGAAATTATGCTGCAGTTTAAGACAGTCAGAACAGAGGGTCTGCTTAGGAAGCAGTTTGAAGTTATTGAGAGCAGCACTTCACATTTCCACAGCAGAAGCCTTTATAGGCTGGAAGTCTCAAACTTTGATCACTTCCAATTGAACCACTTATAAAAAATGTGCACTGCTGGAATATTTTAAATGACTGTGTGCGATGTGTACTGACTGAACATTAGGGGCTTCAATTAAATAACAGTTCAGAACATAATGAACTGAAAAATTTCACACTCTCTAAAGTGAGATAAGTATGAAGTGAAGGAGAGAGAATTAAGAAATAGTGCTCTGGACGTGGCACCAGCCACTGCCTGATGAGATTCAGCCAGAAACACAACAGAATAGCTTGTGAATTAGTTGGGGTTTTTTTTCCTGACCCCTCAGAGGGAACAGGAAATGGTCAGGTCCATGTTTTTTTAAAAAGGGTGACACTACTTGTGCTGAAATCAGGGATGTACCTCCCTTGTGAGTGTAGCTTGGTCATGTCTGAAGTTAGGCACTTCTGGATGCACATTTAGAGACAGCTCTTCCCTGCTGTGGGCTGAGTGGATAACCTGGAGCCCATGTCTAAGGTTCTGGCCTGAGATTCAGCTAACACAGTCCTTCTGCAGTTCTTACATTTGCTAAAGAAATAATCTTCTGCTATGACCTGTCTGAGCCAGACAGAAGTAACAGAACATCTGAAACTCTGCTTACAGGTATGGAGAACGATGCAATGAAGACTGTCCATGCTGTGGTTTTCTCTGCATGTCAATGAAAAGAGAAAAGGGGACAGCAAAGGTAGAAATGCTGCACCACAGCACGAGATGCTTGCTCCAGAATACGGTGGCATGCTTAACAGAGGAAAAAACTGGCATTTGGAGTGCCAACATACTGCATTTTGGTAACCACCAGCTTCAAACCAGGGCTATTGTCCCTTTGTTCCATGGCTGGTTTGTTAGCTTTGGAGGTGAATCCCTTTACAGACTTCCCGTGATCTCTAAAGTACACTTACTTGGTTTGAAATTGAATGAAATGAGATCTCATTCCAGTAAGTACCGTATTTATCCCTTTACCAGAGAGGGCATGGGTGTCTTTAGAGATCTTGCAAATACGAAAGATGTTTAGGAAAAAAAAAAAGGCAAACCTAAACAAAAAGGAAAATTGACACACTTCTGATTTTTAAGCTTAACATTTCTGTGTTTGAGGTTATGTTTCCAACTGACTCATTACTATTGCTCTGTCTGTATTATTTCATCCCAGGCTTTTCAACCACCTCAGTAGCACCTGCCCTATGCACATTCTCCTCCTTCATATTGGTAACTGGTGAGGTCCTATAGCCAAACGCCCGCTGACCAAAGCAGCTGTACTCTCTAGGAGCCTGTGAAGGCTGCAGATGATGGACGGCTGTATCAGCCTCGACTGAGGTTGGTATGTCACTTACATGCTCCATTTTGACCTGTGACTAGACCAAAAAGGTCAGAAAGCTGAAAAGCGTGTGAATCTTATCTAGTGGCTATTTCAAGTGGTAGAGAGTTCACTCAATTTGCCAGCAAGATATCGAGAATAAGGTGGGAGTCAGGAGCCTGCATTTATTCCAGTTTACCTGATATAAACCCAGCATATGAAAAAACTGAAGCAGACTACAAAAGCCATTTATAAGCATATGTGGTAAGTTTAATGATTTAGGAGTTCTATAAAAATTGTAAGTACACTCTGATCTTCAAAAAAGATCGTCAAATAAAATAAAACAGGACAGAAATGTATGCACACTTCCTCAAGCTCCATATTGCCAAACTGATGAGTCTGTTATCAAAGACTTGGTCTGACTGGTCTTTTGAGGAATGTAGGAAATCCAGCTTAGACCACTGAACTTCCATTCCATCATGCATAGAAAAAGCATCAAAAGCAATGCAAAAACCTCTCTCCTTAGACAACTGCGTAATTACCTGCCCATGGGATAAGTTTCTACTTTCCCCTCTCAATATGAATCTGCTTATAATCTTAGGGCTGAGGGCTAATTATCTTCTTAATTTTGTCTATTTCCTTTACGAGAAATCTGAAGCATGAAAACTAGTGTTTTGCCTTTTCAGACTCTTGTGGGTTTCTTGTTTTTGTGCTATAGCGTGTGGTGCTAGTGGTCAACTATGTTTTGTTGGGTCAGCTTGAGGTTCCCTGTTCTCCAGATTGCCCCTGGTCCTCCTATGTAGACAAGGATGGATGGGACTGGGGCTGGACCAAAACACAACTTTCCAATACAGATTCAGATTTGTTCTTCAATTTACAACAAAATCGATTCTTGATCATCTGCACCAAAGGACAAAAAATTATTCAAGTATCGATCACCTTGAATCTTTTGCTTGAACATTTCAAAGAAATTGGTTTAAGTCTTTAAATAATACTAGCTTACACTCTTAAAAGGTAATTTCAAATCCAGATTAGAGGTTTTAAATTTAAGTTGCTTTTGTGAATGAGGTGTAGTTTTTTTCTGGCTCTCCTGATTGACCACGAACTGTGATTGCGGCTGTCTCCACATGTTTTTTCTGTAGGCGAACAACGTAAGAGTTTATGAAGAAGGTCTGTCCTAAAGCAGGGCACTACTTGGCTCGTGATTTTCATGGGACTAAAATCTCTGAGACTTCCATCATTTTGTCAAATTTGAGGCTGAGCAACAAATTCTTAACACTTAAGTAACTTAAAAACCAAGTAACACGTACAGAAATGACAAGAGATCATGTCATTGCCCATTTTTTTCTTTTCTTTAACAAATCAGCCTTGAAACATCAAAATAGGGATGCTTCGACAGATCCAGTGATTTCAGAAGCATTCTACATGAGGAAGACATGCTAAATCTCTCCCTTTCCTGCAGATATGTGCAGTTTAGAGCAATACACTCCTGAGAGAACATTTTGTTGCTAAATCAACCAGCTATCCCTTTCCCTACAGCACCTTTCATTGCTTCGTATATCTGTATCACAACTACTCTTTACCTTAAAAAGCTTTTAGAGGCTCTCTCATACAGAAGCTCCACCTTCAGTTTGTTGTCTATATTTGGTTCTTCATATCTTCCTGGAAATAGGATGACCAGACCGTATCATTATATGTTCTTCAGTGCTTTCCAAGCTAACACTTTATTTGCATTTGCCATCACCAAACCCAGAGAAGAAGTCTCAATCAGAACAGGTACAATTACACCTGTGAATGCCAGCCTGTCCTTGGAGGAGGCTTAGCATTGCTGTTAGCATTACTTTCTTCCCCAGACCATAGCTAGGGAGAAAAAACAACACAAACCAAACAATCCTTAATGATCTTCTATTCCTAAAGATGACCTTGTTTTAGTAAACATTTGTTCTAAACAAGTAGCAGGAACATATTTTTTTTCCTTTCTAGAAACAATCATGTACTTTGTTCACACAACTCTTCCACATGATCCTGAAAACATTTTACAAAACCACCTTGTGTGACCAGACCCACAGATTCAGGCTCTGCCGCCCTATTGTAGCCCCTTCTTCATGTCAGAAAACATAATAATGCTGCTTCATCTCAGAAAAGTACTGCAAAAATTCAGCTTTGTGAGAGCTGCGAGGCATTTGGAAACCATTGGGAGAAGACGTGCCATGCAAGTGAATGTCTTCACTGCATGATGCAAATATATGTTAAGCAATAGAATTCTAGTTCCTAAATAGGCTTGTCTTGTTTTGATATTCAAGGATATGAAAAAAGACATACATAATTCTCATTTAATCCTGCCAAGATATAAAACTTGCCTATTTTTATGCAGTTGCCCAATATGGACAACAAAAATAACTTTCTTAATAAAAAGAAGAGGAAAAAGCTAGCTGATTTCTTCTGATGCAAAATCATGAGGTCCATCGCAAGACTGCACATCATTTTTAGGCTGAAGTTCTACCTGTTGAACCTCATGTCACTGAGGAAAAATGCTGCTGCTTCTTGAAACTCAGCTTCAGATGACTGAACTGTTCTGTCAGAGAATATTACCACTCCCAAAAGTAAAATCTGAAGAAAAGATTAATATACTTCGCTAAGAGTAAGCTTGGTAACTATCATTGCGCTGCGTATTTGCTTCTCATGGCAGATGATGTTTGGTCATTGGAAATGATTACTTAGCTTTAGCTGAAAATCTTTTGAATCAAGTGGCTATAAATCATCTGTCCCACGAGTATTGCTACTAACTGGTGAGCATTTAGACAGCATTAACACAGGCTAATAACTCTTCTCAACGGGAGAAGGGGCAGAGAGTTCCTCAAGTGTGTGTGTTGTGTAAAAACCCCTGGGGACAATGCAAGAGTCTTTAAAGCAACAGCTAGATCTCTCCCATGAAAAATAAACCAGACCAGTGCCAAGCTGTATCACAGTATTTTAAACTCAAAACCCACACTTTTTTTCCAGAGGGGGAAATAATTTCACCTAATTTTTAATGATGATATTAGAATATGAAAGTTGAGCAACTACATAGGTGCACATGTTAATCATTCCAGATGCACATATATATATATACACACATAGATTTATACACACACACACACACACATATCCCTGTACTTGAAGTGCGCCTGCTCAGAAGCCCAGAGCTGAAGCTTCCACAGAACAGGACTGAGAATTTGTGACAATGATATTTCCATTCCTAAGCTTTGTCTAATAGTACTTGTACTACTTAATGAAAAAAATTATACAGGACCACAGCTTCTTGTTATTTAGTATTTGTGTCATTCCTGCATTGAAGTGTTCAGCATCAACCTCTAAAACTGCTGCAGTAATACTCCAGAAGGACTCACAATCCTCATAAATATCTAAAAACTATGTAAAAATGTGCATGAAAAATAGATTTCCAAAATCACTCAGCAGACATAATACTAAAGTTGCAATTATTTTATTAACATAGAAAGTACTACTGATTCACCTGCAAATACTTCTTCAATGGATGACATGATTTAAAATTAATAAAAATGCTTTTTGATGGGTACTTTTCAGAGGTTTCAAAAATTATAACATTCTTCGGTACTAATTTTTTCGTGATAGCTTAAGAGATCCAACATATCAGTGTATCCTTTAGTAACAGATGCCACTATACAGAATCAAGGGCTTATTTTTATCTAATCTTGTGGCTCATTGAAACCAAGGTATTATTAAAATTCAGTGTAATTAAGCTTTGGTCATCAGCAAATACCACCATTATTCACTTTGCTTGTTTATGCCTTTTAGCTGTGGTTAGATGCTGCTTTAGAGCTGTGGGAAAATCCCATGTATAGTGAAAAAACTGAAGGGACAAATTATGGATTTGCATAATTAGAAACTGAAGTAGAGTAAGTTAATAGGGATGTTAGTGGAAATTATTTTAAACAGCTTACTGTGATCTATACTTTTCTATTTAATTTTCCTGTAGTCTGTTTTACAGTATTCCTTTAACTTCAAATCCATAGCAGTTCTGGTCCTTTTGTTACTAACCATTCAATAGTATCTTGACAGCAGAACTACATCTTCGTTCTCATTTAATAACTATTTATCATTCTGTATCTGCCCATTTTCAAGAAGGAGTAAAGTTAAGTGTTCCAGAAATTGGAAAAAATTGAAACTTGACCTTTATTAAGTGGGTTAATTGTCACAATCTCAGCATGTATGAAATTAATGACCAAAAAGTGGAACTTCAGAGTTTCAGAAGACTAGGTTGATGTCCAAAAAAGTCTAAACTCTGACCTTCTTGACATATGCCAAAAGAAACAGCCACCCTAATAAATTACTACCTGTATGCAATTATAATAAACCATTCCTAGCATCCAATCACTTGAATTAATTGCTGCAAGGCAGTGAGGCTTTCTTACAGATATTCAAGCTAATCTAAAAATTCCTTTGCAGTTCACAGGAGGCTGTTGGTGCATGCCTGTTTCAGTATGGCGATCCAGTTTTGAGGCACAGTATTCATACCTTTGGACCACAAATCTGTATACAACCCTGCTTATTAGTGCTGAAATTAGGAGCCTTGGCTGAGTCACTAACAGCACTGAAAGTGGTGAACCAGCGTGGAATAAAGCAAAGGGAAATTAATTTTCTTTAACCCATACCATAAAGCAATTGCTGGATGCAGGACACCTACCTAGTTTCCAAATTTTAGCCTTACAGAGTAGAAACAGAAAACTTTTGTAAATATGACAACAAACTGCAGAATATTTAAATCAACAGCATTCACAAAAATGAAGTTTTAAAAAAATGATACTCCATTTGCACGGATACAAGTCAGCAGCGCAACACAAAAACTACTGGCTTGTCGAACACAGATGAACCGGCCAGGAGAACAGCCAGGACTTCTGTGGATGGCAAAGTGCATCTAGGGAATGGGTGGGTGGTCCCAGCCTGGCCCAAAGCGAGAGGTTACGTGGCTGGTCACATCTGTGAGCAAAACAAGGCACCATGCTGGAATCAAGCTACTCTTGGTCTCGTCATGGAGTGGAAGAGCAGTGGGACGTTACAGGGAAACTTGCTTTTTGCCCCTGCTGATTCTGTCCAAAGGACAAATAACTTGTGTGTTCAGGTCCATCAAATTGGCCCATTTTTCAAGAACAACAGAAGTTTAATATGGAATAAAATGTTAAGTGTTTAAATGCAATTATCTAATTCTGTTTGTGCCTGAATCTGTGCAGTGATTCAGTTGGGAAATCAGCATTCCTCACACACACAAGATTTTATTCCCTGTCCTCACACAAACACCCTTTCTGAAGAAGCAAAGAGACATCTCAAAGGGCTACAGATGTTTCACTCCAGTTCACGTTAAGCTGCTCAAAGGCACAAGTTGTGGTGGTCAACATTACCTATTTTGCCATGTCTGAACTGGATTTAATTGGAAAATGATTGTTTAGTGTCTATAAATTGGGAAGTTAAAAAAAAATTCTGCATGAACATACCCAAAAATCTTTAATAAAAATCAGAAAACTGGAAATAAAAGGAGTTTAGACAACAGTCAACAGAAAGAATCACCTGGAAGATGGAAGACTCAGGTATAAAAGCCTCTTCTGTGTTTGACTAACTTTATATAATAAAATAGTCCTATACACAAAAAATATTATTTGGACAAAGGTCCCTGAGTCTAGACACGTTATGTTTCAGGTGTGTCTGCAATACAACACTATCTCCTATTTTGACATTGGCCTGTGGCTTTGTCCAGCCCTTCCATGCCGGATTCACAAAGCCTTTCCTTCTGCGCCTGGTGCTGAGCAGTTCCCTGCTCAAGGGCAGAGGAGCAAGTCAAGGGACTCCAGTGACCCCAACCCCGATGTCCCTCTGGTCGCCCTCAGCCCTGCGCTGACCGCAGGGCAGGCAGCCGCTCACCTCTGTTCTTCACTGCCAGTTTAACATGTTACAACAGCTTGTAATTCATACATTTCCACCTGTTCCTAGGGAAAGTGGTGCCCTTGTCTTACTGTGAAACGTTTGGCTTGCTTAAAAATTCATAGTAATTACAGTACTAATTGGAGATACTCTTTTTTTGAACACTCACGGAAATAATTCCTAATCTTATTCTTCAGGGCAGCAACCACTGCCTCCGAGACAGGCTAGCTACTGTTCAGTTGTCCGGCTTTTATTTTCCACTTAAGGACATCTCCTTGGTCTCCTCCCTTGTCCAGCTTAACCTTTCACAATGAAAGATGGCACCAGCTCCAGCTGTTAAGGCTCCCAAGCATGAGAGACAAAGGCAGAAGTCAAATGCTTTCTAGTTTCCAAGCATTCCAGAACTAACTGTGCATCACTTTCGGGGCCATACAAACACTGACAACCAGCTTGATTGCTTTTGTAAACTGCCAGGTCCAGTTCATGCTGCTAACAATGTAAAAAAAAAAAAAATACACACACATATATATATACACACACATATATATACATATATCTATATAAAAAATTTGTAAGTTTGAAAGTGAAGTTTGATGTATACTAACACTGAAAATAAAGATAATTGTTGGTCACTAAAGACAGCATACAAGGCAAAAATAACATTTTGTTAGAAGTGCATGAGTACCATATACCCCCCAATGTACACCACTATACGAAACATTATTTGTGCATATTTCAAAGCCTCTTACTGCTAACCCAGAAGTATAAGTACTCCATATTCAGCAAAGGGCTACAAAAAAAAGGAAAAAAACCTGTGTTTCAGTTTCTGCTTGGTACCACAGGATAGGCACTTTGGCATATGACAACATTTCAAGTTGTGCTCTTCACTAAACAAATTATCATAGTTTTCATTTGTATTACTAAAGCTCAAATTTATGTCATTTACACTAACTCTACAGCAGTCATTCATTCAGTTCTGAAATACACTGCATACACCAGTGAGCCTAAGGAGACACAAGCCCCAAAAGAATCCAAGACCATTTTTGGCTTTTTTTCTTAAATAAGGATTTAGATTTTTTCATTTTAACTGAACAGTCCTCCACATGGTTTCCAAACTTGTGGCATTCACTAGGAAATACATGTAGAAACTGAGAAACGCTAAGGAAGCTCTTTTAACCATGAGTCACCCATTTACGTGCTGTACTTTGTACAGCAAGCAATGCACTCGAAGAAGGAAGCATGTTAGAAACTATAGATGGTAATGATGTGAAAATTGTGCGATCATACCCAGCTTCAACAAGGATCAGTGAAAAATCTTCTAGAGAAAAAGGCGGCTTCATCAGACATATTTGGTAGAACAATGTTTTGTCCAAACCCTCCTGTTTGGCACAGAGTATAAGAAATCGCAAGGACCAACTCAGTCCATAAAAATCAGGAAAGAGCAGTGGATTTTGGGAGCGTCTTTGGTGTGTCAAACTGAAACAGTTCAAATTACATTTCATAATTACTTCACGTGCCTTTCTATAAAGGGTGATACAAGATGCAGCGGCAGCTATTAAATACTGTTTCGAACCATGTGAACTAGAGAAGAACAGTTTGTATAAATCTAAATCTTCCAGTGTATTTTTGCAACATAAAAGTTTCATGACTCTGTGATCATTCCTCTCAAAGGCAAATTAGCTTCGAGAACGCAGCTACTGTGGAGCGGCAGAGATTTTCTGTACATACTGCCTTTTAACACTGTCCAAAGGAAGGGACACTTATTTCAGCCAAGATGCTAAAACGCAACTTTAGAGAAGATCCTAAAACATCTGAGCCTCCACAACCAGAACGCTCTCGGCTCTCATGTACTCATGAGAGCACTTAAGCTAAGGTTGCATTTATGTACTTTATGGGCATTTTTTCAGAGTGGAGGTTGTTAGTCAGTTTTTTATATTTGGCTTTATCAACAGAGCTATACGGACATCGCATTGCAGTATAGAGCCAAAGCAGCTACAGGTTGTTAGAGAAATGATTCATTGGTAGGTAGTTTCATGTAAAATTCAAGAAGGCTTTTTTTTTCCCTGTTTTGTTTTTGGAGAACAGTCCGAGAAATCCAAGTTATGTCTTTCTTACAGGAATATTTCAGCTAGCTAAACAGAAGCAAGATTTGGCATTTAGCCTGGGATTAGTGTGAACAGTCTCTTAACCAAACATTAGGAAGAAAGTTAACTTTAAAATGCTTTGAAAGGTCTGTTTTCATGACAGATGGTAATAAGGGCTCATCAGTGCCAACTTTTTTAGTTTCCACCTCAGTTTTCAGAAGCTTAAGTTTTAGATTAGTGCTTCTGAGAAACCATTACATGCACAGAGGAAAAATGCAAATTACAAAATTAGATTACTCACTATTTTTGTGTGCAACATATTTTTCTAAATAACACTAACATATGAAGAGTCAGAATTTGACCGTGCGCTTAGTAGACCACTTTCCTTTTCTGTTTACTCGAATTCCTCTTATTTTCTTGCCAGCTATTTCTCCTTTAATCTTTATCTGTACACCTGGACAGTTATTCCTCTCCCACAGACCCCAAAAGACACAGCAGTTTGTAGCAGGTAGAGGTTTTGTTTGTATAATACACTCACTAGGGAAGACATGGTAGAACTATATTTTATTCAGGAAAACCCACACATTCTGTCCTGTGGTGACCACAGGCTTTGCTAAGCCATCGATATCAGAAAATACTGGAACAAAATACAGTGTGTCAGACTGAAAATAATCTGCATTACAGTCGTAATTTTCAGGGAAGGCTAGTTTCGGAATTGCGTCATAGTATCTAGTACAATGCTGTGCAATGTACCTGGCAGAAACGGAAATGGAATATTGGTCCTAATAAAAACCAAAATGTAATGACTTCTGTATGACATTTAAACTGTCAAGACAACAATTCATAACATTCTACCAAAGGCAGCATATAGTTACAAAAATACTAGTCCAGCATCTTGTTAGCGGTGAAGCAATATCCAAGGTGCAATGGCAACGTGCCATTCTTAGTGAAATATTTTTAAAAAACTAGTTTTTCTGTATTCCCTGCACTGATACTAGCTGAACACCAAAACTTTGTTGACAACCTGAAAGAAAGTCACTGCTTATTGTGTGTATTGCACCAAAGATTTGTGCAAAAACACATTTTCCAAGTTGCACTATAAAAAAGAAAATTCTAGTAAAACTATGAACATGACAGAAGACATTTTACTGCAACTGATCTTGGATGAGCAGGTTGCAACATCTGTTGAGCTTTAAACAATTGTCCAAGCTTGTCCATTATCTTGAACTTAAGGATACAAAGGTAAAAGACAAAGTCCTTAATATTGAGAACAGAAGTAAATCACTTCATACTCCTCCCTGAATGGAGCCACAAAATAAAAATATTCCACCTTCTTCTCCTCCCAATATCCAGGTAATTTCAAAGTCAAGCCTTGGAATTACCCTTGTTCAGATATTGCACTGTGCTAGGATTGCATTGTTTCCACCCAGAAGTTCAAACGTATAGTATGAGGGTGACCAAAACTGCTGGAGACACTCAAGCTGCTTAACTTGGGGAGGTATCCTAAGAAATGTGCATTCAGATGGAGACACAATCTGAATGGCAAAGTGAACTGCAGCAGACGTGGCTGTGCTCTGGACTGGGGCCAAAACCACACTAGCCTGCCTGCCATTTCCTTCAAGAAAATAGCATCAATTAATGGCTTAACCAAAAGATGGTGTTGAGTAAGATCATCAGGTAACCATGTCACATTCAATGTTCCATCCAACAACACAGAAATGAAGGAGTAGCAGACAGTAATATTAATCATATTTTCCTTTTAATAATGTTTTAGTCAAAAGTGTAGCTTTGAAAACCTCTAGCTAGTTGTGAAAACCTGAAGAAGCTGGGAAGCGACCTCACTTTGAACAGTACAGTTTAAAGCTGAGGCTTGGCCTATCTGCTTTCAAACTCTCCAGCAGCACTTCCAACCTTGTCAATAAAAGGTACCGCCTGGAAATAAAAAGAAGTCGGCCTTTAAAAGCTGGTGAATGTTGTATTGTAGCAGCCTAGCTCTGACTGAAGAAGAAAGATGAGATTATTTATACAGCAAACTAAAGACGAAGTAAACTGAAATCTTCAGAGATCACTTTAAGTGTATACAATTTGGATTCTCATCAACATTTAAAACTACCAATCATAAGGTTGCCACCTTACCTTTTTCTGGACTGGCATACCTGATTTTAAACAGGTTTTCTTCCAGTCTCCCAAGTTTCTGATCCTCTTATCCAGTTTTCTGCTGTACTGCTCTCCCACCTTCATGCTGAATACCGAGTCAGTCCTGCCTTCTGCTTTTCTTGGCAGGAGGCAGAGCAAGCTTTTAATTTCGGTAGTCAGAGTGACAGAACAACAAAAGCACAGCAGATAGAAGAGCTTAATTCTTCCCCAGGAAGAAAATACATTTGGTTCAACAAAGGGCTGCAAAATCTTCCAAAGGCACCTCTTTCCCTAGTTTTTACCTGAAAGCAAGATGGCAATCTTAATTGAAAAGGGATGCTAAATCTTTTCAATAACTTAAAAATTCATTTTTATATAAAGCAGCAAAAACATTTTTCTCTGCAGAAAGAGAAACGTTAACAAAGAAACACACCAACATAAATGCACCGTTCATAAACTTCAGCTAATTTAATTTCACAAGAAAGTAAAATTTTAGGACTATTCTTTAACCTCATCAGTACTTTCTGAAGAAGATTCTTTGGCATCTTCAGTCTCTCTGTCGCTCTTCTCTTTATTTAGATCTTCACTTTCTGATTTGGTCCCATTAAATAGAGAGTTTTCACCATTTACAAACCCATTCTCTGTGACTTCAGCATCAATAGCTTCATCAATCTTTAAGTCCCCTTGCTCTTCCACATCATCTAGGTTTCTCAAGACAATAGGGAGTCTAGAGTCTGCCACAGTGTTCTCCAACAAGGCAATGTTGCTCTCTTCGTATTTAGGAAGCGGAGCTCCATCTGCCATTTGTTTGGTATAATACTCTCTGCTAGCAGCTGCACTCTTTACTGCTTTCTCCAAGATCTCTTTTTCACCTAAGCGCAATTTGATAGCCATGATTGCATGTGAGGTGAGGTCATGGGTCTCCAAGAAGGACTTATCATCCTGTTAGAAAAGGAAAAAAAGCAAGATTGTTAGTAACAACCAACATAATAGAAAAAAAACCAAAAACAAAAAACCACCTCTCAACTTTTCTTTCTATGCATTAACAAGTGGCACTAGGTTCTTCAGGCTGATCCAAATGGACATACATGAAAGAGAGGGTCTGCATGGAGTCCCAGTGAAATTTGTCAAGAGTTTAGAAAGAAGCTAAAAATCTCTCCACGTAGATCAGCCCGCATTACAAGCAAAGTCAGGGGACTTCACGAATATATGAAACACGTAGGTTCACTTATACACTTGCAATAGTAGCACATTTCTTTGCAGCCTGGAAAATGTAACTAATAGACAACAAGTCGAAACTGATTCCTCATTTTACTTGCAGACAAAAAGCAGGTAGCCTCTATTTGGAGAATCAAAGAAAAAATACATTAACAAAATTACATTAACAAAATTTTCTTTTTTGCAATCTTATTTGATTTTCCTTAGATAATGCAAATCTGTTTCTACACTTTAAAAAGTATAGAATGAATTATGTACTAACATTCAGATTAAAGTTTGTAAAGACAAGATGGGGGACATAATATCTTTTCCTACAATCATAATACAAAACATTTCAGACATTTAAATTACATATAATGATAATTTTACCTCCACAGTTGTTTTATAGGTTTTCAAAAGAAGGGATGCTCTGGCTTCTAGGAATGTCCAAAGTTTAACTTCATTGTCCCAGCTTACGGGAAACTCAGAGTTCCCCAGAGTGAAGATTTTGTCAATGGCACGCTCGCCTATCAAGTGCTCCTTCAGCTCTTCTGCAATAAGTTAAAAACCAATCTCATCATTCCCTTTGTCAGTTGACAAACTGCACAAAGATTTATTTTCAATAGCATAGCTTTGGGCAGCTACCAAAAAAAATCTCTCCTCAAATAAGAATTATCAGATATGTTGGTTATTTCTAGTATTCTTCTCAAAGAGGCAACTGAAAGTCTTGAGGTTAGCAGAAAATGGATATATATATCTCTCTCCATATATATATCATAGCCTCTCATACACAGCATAACTCTGTGACAGTGGGACAGAATGTTTTATATAATACTTGATAAACAAAACAAAAGGGACCAATTCTTTAAAGAGTTCAGTGAACTTTTTGATAATATAAGGAACAGGCCAGATAATGTACAAATAGTAATGGAATTATTTTTCCTGTTGTTTTGGTAATCCCCAGTAGCAGAAACCCTGTACAGTTGGTCAGAAAAGACATCCATCAAACAAACCTCACATAGAGTACTAAATGTTTAATCAGCTCCTTGTCATTACACAAATTCCATTAATCTTTTAATTACCAAATTTCACTCCTGCAAAGCAGCTATCAGAAACTTTACAAATCACGTGCATGTAGTTTCTCAATAAACAATTGTCTTGTACAGTATTTAAGACATGTGAATAATCTGAGCACAGTCATATATCAGAGAAATGCAATTAAAGTGTCGGCTAGCTATATTTTCTTCTCCAAGCCAAAATTCACCCCCTCATCAGCATGCTAAAATTTTCTTTACTTGAATTTACTTCCCTGAAGTGGTCAGGCAGTTGGACTAGATGATCATTGTAGGTCCTTTCCAACTGAACTACTCTGTTCTAATTTCTTAGTAAGTTCTAAAAGATGGATGATGGGATGTAATGAAGGCATGACACTAAAATAAGGTACGCTGTTTTTATTAAAGAGAGCAAATTGAGCACATGCAAAAACTTAATGACTTTCATATTCCTACTGGCATGAAAATCCACATCATCTGCACAGCATCCCTACTGCAAGGCAATTCTCAGCTGTCATGAAAAACTGTCATATCTATAACCTCCAAAACTGCATCTAACCAGCAAACAGCTATTACGAACATTTGATCAGAAGTTTCACATGCACAAATTAGGTGAATATTCATTAATCATACATATATTTTCCCCATAAAACCCCGTAACGTAAGAGGAACACTACAAAGACAGTCTGCAAATACGTAGGTTGATTTTAGATTATGAATTGCCAAAATATGGAAAATACTCAACTTTGAAATGTCTCTTCCATGTTTCTCCTACAGTACAGAATATTCCAGTGGATACCTAGATGATTTTAAGCATGTAAACCTCTAGGTCACACATGATCTTGTTCTGTGAACCATTTTTAAACCTAAGAACTAAAGATCAAGCTCCAAAGCTCGCTCATTCACAACAGTCTGGGAGATTAAAAGAAAAAAAAAATTGCATCACCTCATGCTTTAGGAGTTCCAGAAAGGCCTATGTTACTGAAATATTCCCTCAGTCAACATGGCCAAAGACTGGGCTTCTCACTAGCTTATAGATCCCTTTTTAACAACAACTCCTCAACTTTTCTGATCTAGCTTCATCTTTTTATATAAATGTCTATCACATTTCCATTTTAAAAAACAAAAAACCCCCTCTAAAATAAATGTAAATTAGTTTTTTGTAAAGCATCTTACCTTCACTCATACAAAACACTCGAAGGAAAGCCAAAAGCTGAGCAGAGATCGGAGGCTCAGTGGAGTGCAAGGCAAAAACACTTGAACTAATAATAAAAGAAACAAACAACAACGGTAAACGCAAGTTCTATTGTCATACCTTTGAACTTATTTCAACATAAAACACCTTAAAATATACAACAAATGCAGTGTTACAAAAAGCACTTTCAAAAAAATTAGGTAATCTAATTCAAACTGAAGAAAAGCTTCCCTAACCTGTGTCTGAAAAGAACAATTATCTCTACAATTTTACACTTACAATTATTTTTATATGGCTTTCATAATAAATTCATGAACATGCATTGTTTCATGTCTGCTGCTCCTAACAGTACCCTCTGGACTGAAAAGACTAAAGGAAAATGCTGTGGTTCACATACTGAGTATCGTATTATGTCTGCAAGGGATAGGAAAGAGAGAAAAAACCACAGATTGCTTCAAATTAATCCTTGCTCTGTTTTTGTTCAAATGGTTATTAAAGCAAAGGGTTTTTTTCCTTATATATAGTCCAAATTAGATGATAATATAGCTCAGATAACTTCTGTAAATATTATTACAAAAACTTTAATTTCTATACAAACAGGAGAAATATTACACCTAAGAAAACTACCATAAACCAGCTTTATATATGCTCTACTGGACACTATATACTTTGGAAACATTTTAAAAAACCCATGGCATTGTGTTGTACTTACGTTGGGATACCAGCACGAGCTAAGACCTCTGCCTTCATAGCATACAGCCTGTCACTTTTACTCACGCCAAGCTTTATTTTCACTCTGTCATGTGAATTATTATCAAAGAAAAAACCACTGTGGATCACAAATTCAGCGTTTGACCGAGTGCCATAAAAAATGTAAATCTAGAAGGATGAAAAGAGAAGTGAAGGGACAGGAAAAAAGCTTAAGATCATCTCAAAAAACTGACATAATTTGAAAGTTATTTCCTGAAAGAGTTACTATTCTGAGTACAAGGTATATTGGATGATATAAAGAAATGTGCTTTGTTTTCTGGTATTGATTCGAATGCTGTCTATAGTGTGGCAATATACTTTAGAGGTAGATGTAAACGTATCCATGTTACTAACAGACTTTGAAAGAAGAGAAGAGGTTCTTATTCTATACTTTAAAATAAAAATGCTTTTCTCACACTGTCATAAAACACCAGTATACGGCAATAAGCTTTCAAGGATTCTATGTCTTTTAAACGGGTAAAAGATGAGACAAGGAGGTCCCACTACAAGAAATTGTGTTTCTGAGGTCACTGCCCCCCATACATCTACCCAAAAGAGTAACTTACACTGCTGGTGGATCAACTTTGCTTTTGTTTTAGTGTTACCTTAAGGCATGGATATATATCAACGTATAATTACACAGAGAGATCTGACCTGTGCTCAGCCAGTATTTATTTTTGTGTTATACCCTCAACTCTTTACCTAAAGCAAACAGGTTACTTTAATTCACATTAAAAAATAAGTTCCTAAATATAACCTGCGAAAAGCGCTTAACTCAGGGCTGGCCGTATGAAGTACATGGGATGAGAGGTGAGAGTAGCAATTGTCTTCTCCCACATCGAGGGGATTATTTTCCCCTTTTGTTTGCTAATGGAATTGTCAATCAGCAAATAACTTTCCGCAGTTACAGCACTCCCTCCTTAGCCTGAGGATCCAGCAATGCTCTGGACACCTGCAAGCTGCCACTGCTGTCCAGCTGACAGAGAAAGGCACAGTGTTCTCAACAACACTAACAAGGCTATTTACTTTATCTGTTTTCAATTTTAGATTAGAGCTATTTATCCTAAGCACCAAATGCTTTAAGCATTATATTAAATTATAGTAAACATTATACTCTAACACACGGGTACAACGAACGAGTGACCTGCTTAGCTATGCAGCGATAAGGGGAGAGCTGCTAACCCCCTCGAGTTTTAAAACCACTGTGATACATCTCACATTTAACTAAAAGTCACGTCAGGTGTAGATTATACAGTATGCTCTTACACTCTGACTATTTTACAAAAAAAGCCAGTTAAACAGAATGAGAAAGTTGCTTTATTCAAGGCGAGTGTTTGATAGATTCTGTTGACTTCTGCTGCCTCACATTTTTTAGCAGTAAAAGCAAGGATCATACACTCTTCCAGCTGAAACTGTAAGAAATAACATCTGCACAGTACATTAAGACTGAGGCATTATATAATTAAAGTGCTTTAATGATGTCGATAACAATTAAAATTTGAACAGAAAAATTTTTAAAAATCTTATAAATAGCAGACAAAGTGAAACTACTAAAATAAAATTGAAAGAGAGGAAGCCTCTACAATTGAAATGGAGAGAGCAACCAGAACAGCTATATGACACATCCATTGCCAGCTGTGGAAAATTATAAATTGGATCACTTCTGGAAAAACTGTGGACCCCTTTTAACTCATCATACCGGTATCGGAAAAAACAGCAAATTTTTGACTACCATAACAAATTCTAAGAGCGACACAAAAAATATACAATCACTGTAAACCCCCGCATAGCAATGAGGATAAGTATACTTCTGGAAAGACATACTTAAAATTTTTTTCAGACACATCTTTGTTAAAAAAGAAGGTAACAATACATAAGAAAAATGAAAATCGAAATATTATTAAGTGTGAGACTGGCAAAATAATACACTAACGGTAGCAACTGAGACTGAGTTATAGAAACATTTCGGGATGTTTCATCGAGAAAGTCTCTTTCTGGCCGTGCTGCGCGTAGTGGCGCAAGCAGCAGGAGAAGGGGAGCAGTGCTGCACTGAGGGCTCAGGCGGCGGCTGACACAGCACCAGAACCTCCTGCCAGGGATTTCTTACACTCCTGCAACCACTCGCTTCAATGCATCACTAGTTTTAACACTCATTTTTGCTTCTTTGCAGTTCCAAACAAAATACTGGATTCTGAACTGTTCCACACATCTTTGTAAGGCTTGCCCTTTGGTATTTTCTATGTCAGGGCGAAGCGGTGTGTACATGCGTGTGTGTCTGTGTGAAAGGGAGGGAGTATAATTTTAGGTCTTTTCTCATTTTCACTAAGCATGGGGATCGCAACGTGGGTAAAATGACTAGCAACTATACTGCATTTAACCTCTTGTCATATGAAGACTAACAAGAAACAAACCAACAGAATTTTTAAGAAAGACTCTACAATCTGCTACTGCAGACAAAGTGATGCCCCAAATCTAAAATATAGTTATCTTCGGTCTTTGGATATGGCCTTTTATTAATCTCATTGAGAACACCAAACTCGGTGTCTGTATATGTGCATTTACTAGGGATTAAATATTTCAGCTAGTTCTTTAAAATACGAGGAATCAAAGCTCACCTAAAGTGGGATGTACCAAGTGACAGAAAATATTTTATTCTGAAAACTGTGCAGTTACTTAGTTTGGTAGTATTTTCACACAAAGTTAGCTCAGCACAACAAAATTCAAATGTAGCACAGCTTAATCCACACCATTCTGCTATTAAAATTTTTTAGGGAGTTACCAAATGTCCACAAAACTTAATTAAAGAACAATTACGTAGATAACTGTTCACATTACCTGTTCTCCAGCCTTGAAATCTTGAAGTGCTACACATTCACACCGGTCATCTTCTAAATTGTAACCTGTAGTGATCTATCCAAGGGAAGAGTAACAAAAGCACCTTTAGCATTTTATATTTATCTCCTCCACCACTCACAAACCATTGTCCTATTGAGACAGATACTAACAATGGCAATTGCATACATTTCTTTCTCTGCACAATATGACATAGCTGGTAGTAATTGTTTTACTATTCCTGAACAATCTCTTTCTAAAATCTCTGCATTGAAGAAATCTAAGGGAAGAAATAACTCACCTGAAGTGAAGGGAAGGCTCTGAGGAAAGTACCCTCCATAGACCACAGACAGTCCTGTGCTAAAGCCACCAGCTTGTTATAAAGTTCTGGAGCTTTCAGTCACTCCCGTGAGGCCCAAGGGAGCACGGCACTGACAGCTCTATACGCTGTGCTTTATCCTTCTACTGCCAGCACATTTTTGATCTCTCAATAGAAAAAGGATTAGATAACTGTGGATCTTTAGGGGATACAATCTTCAGAGAATTATAATTTACTTGCAGATAATCCCTTTATCTAAAGTTAAGTAAAACTCTGAAAATGCTAAAAGGATTTTTTTTTTATGGTAGCAGGCAATGGAAGAGGATAAACACTCTTAACAAACCTGAACTTCTCCAAAAAAAATTACAAAACTGTAAAGTGGTCACACCAACAGGTAAAGCTATCCTAAAAATGTAATACTTTTTTAAAGTGACAAACAGCATGTTCTTGAATTGTATTAAAACAGATGCAGGCACAGATGCAGCCACAGGATGGAATACAAGTTGCTGAACAATCAGGAAGCAACTTATATGGTAGATATGCAGAATTCAGTACTGCCAGAGCTATAACTTATGGAAAAATATGCCCTTGGTCTGGGGAAAAACCTAGAAGAAGCCAAAGATTCTCTCAGCCTTTGTAAATGAAAACATAACTTTTTATAAGATGACTCACGTGTGAGTTGCACTATACCCTGATTCCCACCTTGGACACAGTTTGCCCAAAGACAGAACTTCATGGATTACTTTGAAAGCTTAGTTGATGGTTTACATGTTAATAGTTTTATGCTGCTTGCATCACCAAATATGCACTTCTCAGTTGAAACACTGCTTTCAAAGTGAGCATGGGGAACCTGTCTCTGATGCAGCAAATCCAAAACGGCAGCAACCAGCACGGAGACTTTGCAGAACTGTCCCGCATGAGGATGCCACCACGTCAGGTCTGTTCATGGGCTTGTGGCACATTGAGATCAGACGAGAACACAAGAGTCATGCAATACAGCCTACTGCAAAACACAGGCTGTAGTACTTGAACAAAGAAGTTCCTGTACATTTGCTATGCTGGACTGAACAATTATTAATTCAGATCTTTCGTTTAGAAGGTTATCGAACCTTGAATTGCAGGTTACAAGTGCTAGAGCATTCACCTTTCCTATGAGAAATGTACCTTCCAAGTGCAAATATAGTAATCTTCTGAAAAACTGTAACTGCTGTTCAAATCAGGGAAATCTTGACAGCACTTGACCTGTCCTGAAATTTTCTAGTGTGTAAACTCAATGAAATATTTCTGAATGTGAGAAGTCCGTTCCAGTATCTTGAAATGGCTGTGGAACAGGAAGCTTTCAAGGTCTGGGGAAATTCCAGTATGTTAAGAGAAGGATTCTGTAAGTTTAAGCATGCATCACTGGAGTACTGCTCATTTTTGGGAGTTTTTTATTTTTGCCTTATTAAAAACAAAACCAAAAACAACCAGCAGCACTTCTGGAAGACTTTTCTATAAAGCATAATGGAGCGCTAGGATCTTATTTCCTCTTTCTTTTAATAGCAGTCATGTAAGAGAATTAACAGGGTGTTTACTTCCCTACCCACATGATAGCTGACAAATTGCATCCCTTCAGTTTTATTTCTGAAGCAGACTGATACAGGAATTTCAAGTTGCGTATAAAGCACGCAATAGTCTGCTTGGTCAGTGATTAAGGATGGACTCAGCCCAACAGGCAGAATGTAGCTTATTTAAAGCTCTGGCAGAGCTGGTAATCAACCTCTGACTGTCAAAATACAATCCCACTAAAGAATAACAATGAGAAATGCATGAAGACAACCATTTTGATATAGTTCTTAGAGACAGGTTGATCTAATTAATAGTGTCAGAAGCAAGAAAAAGCTGGATGGACCTAGCTCCAGTTAAAGCCCAAAAAGCATTTTATTATCTAGCTCCTGGAAAGGGGCCCTGCAGAGTAAACCAAGAACAGGGATCTGTAGAAGCTCATCAGCCTAAGAAGTATTTCAAACACTGTATTCGGAAGAGACTGAACAGGGGCGCATACAACACCATCTTTTGTTTCTTACTTTCCTGCAGTGAAGAACAATTCCCTTCATGTATTTTAATGGGATGAACTACGATTAGAGCAGAACCCACCCTCATCTCACTCTACAGTAATGTAAACTACAATACAGACAGTTATCTTAGCAGCTTACAGTTTCCTATAGCAGTATTTCCTCCTTTTTCTAATAGTACAAGGAAACCAACACACACTAAAAATAGGTTTAGTAACTTTTCTAGGCTTTTTCCGATCAATATTGCTGTTGTCTACCCTTCCTAAATCTGTAACCATTTAAACTAGTTTCTGTAGAAATATGAAACATATTAGTAAAGTCTGCACACACAAAATACTTAAGTTCAGCACCACCTCCCTGCCATTCTTTAGGATGCACTTCAGCATAAAAAATGCTTCCAACCCTGCTGTACTACTGCACTAGCAGGTTTGGCTCCAGAGGCTGGCTCCATATCAAACCTATTGTTAAAAAGCATAATAAAAATAAAAATTACTTTATCAATTTAAATAGAAGTTTGAATAATTAAAATAACATAACTGCCTGCTCTTTTAATATAGGCTACTTAATTTTTTCCCTCCCAGAACCTTAATTCTCTTCCTCTTTCCTCTAATCCCAACTTTGAAGGCATTCATTAAGAGCTGTCTAATGAACACAGACAAGTCTCTGCAAATGCATCTGAAAGAGATGCCCAGCAGGAAAAGGGTACAGGAAGTACTGATGCTTGCAGCTAAGACTTATATTACAAAAATATACATTTCTGAACTTTAAGCAATTTTCTTTGTATTAGAGACTCTCATTTGAGCTTTATTGCTAAATCAAAGTTACAAGATTGCATAACAAATAGTGAAAGGCAAGAATCATTGTTAAAGAACAACACTTAAACACCTTTTAATGGAGAAAAATAAATAAATAAACCCCAAGCACTTGCAACTTTGTAGCCTAGCCTACTGTGCTGTATTTGGTACAGCCATAATAACAATAAATTAGCTAAATGTCAAGTGAAAAACAACTCGCTTTACAATTTGTTAATTTAAACCAGGCTTTTCTTATACTAACAATACTAACATATGCTGCTGTCCTAACACGCAGGTCAGTTCTCCCACAAAAGAACTGGATTACTTGAATAGTATGGTCATATTCACTGCTTACAATAAATAATACTATCTACAGGAAACACAATTAGAGGGTATGGATTTTGAAGTGTACATGAAACTGGCTAAATAACATTGATGAACCATCTTCTTACAGGCTTCCATTTCCTCAATTCGACATTAACTAGCTTGTTAATGAAATCAAGACCTCATCCTCTGAACTAGCTCACGTAAGCCAAAATGTCAGCAGGTCTGACTTTCTATATACATATGTCACCTTTTAAATGTTTAATATGCCCTAAAGTAGTATTTTTGCATTTTGTTTCTTTGATGTAGTAACAGATGTACTGTTTTTGTTGAACTAGGCTTTGTTCTCGTTGTTGCTGTCTCTGTAACAAGGCTCTTTGGGCACGGTTAGGAGAGCTGGCAGTATTTCTTTGTTGCAAATTTCTAACCGCTTTCCCTAGTGGTAGCTACAAGAGGCAACCTCCATCATTGTCTGCTTTCCTGTTCTGAGTACAGATCTGTCCAGTATGGTGAACCTTTGTCAGCCTGTCAGAAACACAAAACTCCATGTCAGAAGAATATTCAAAGTTGGCTGGAAAAAAAGGTATCGCATAACTGAAAACTTTTAAAGGTACACTGTGTCTGTATGAGATGTAACTGTATGCAGGTGTGCCATCACTTCTAGCATTTTCTCTAGATGAATAAAGTTCTCCCTGAAAAAGCTATTGTAAGACATTTAAAAACCCAAATATTTCTTTTTGATACTGGATTTTTAGTGTCACTTGGGAACACACTTTTTACCTGTGTTAGGAAACATAATAAAAGTGTTATTAAGCTGTTCTACAGCAGTTAAGAGGCTTAACAGTTAAGCCCTACTAACGCCTTTCAGCAACACTGAAGAAATCCTTACCAGTCCATTAGTATGATTACACATGTCCCATAAAGGTATTAGAGCCAATGTTACTCTGGAACCATCTTCTGTTGGAATCTGGTTCTGCCGTGTCATGACGGAGGAAACTGCCCATCTACAAAAATTAAAAACATGTCAATGTTCAAATCATTAATATTTGCTTGGCTGTAGTCTAACATGAAGCAATCATTTAGGCTAGGGGTTTCCAAGCTTTGTTTTCTTAAAGATCACACAATGGTAACAGCAGAAGGCAACACCACGTGTAGGAGAAGCATCAGCTCCTGGGTTTCCAAGACATGCAGAGAGGTCCCGATTCCCAAATCGGGATTGCAATCCCACCCCTCTTCCGTGCTCTTTGCAACACAACCTTCTCTTCATACTTTCTATAACCTCAACCAGAACCTGCTCCAATGTCACCTCCTGCTTCCCCAGCCCTCCCTGCACACAGACCTGTGCCACGGCCCCAAACCAGGGCTCAGCTGGGCCTGCAGACTGCAGAGCACCCCACGGCCCCGGCCAGGCACCCCACAGCCCCGGCTGGGCAGCGGCAGCTCTTGGCTGTGTGCAGACATTGGGAAGAGCCAGGAGGTATTTTGCCCCTCACTGCCAAAAGAGCTGATGTGCCACGTGAACTGGGAACCAGCGCCGTCACCTGACGCTTGCACAGTATTTTGGTGAGCGCTTCTCTTCAGCTTGCAAACTTTTGGCTTAGATCAGTATTGCTAAATTTTCTGCTTAACATAATAAAGAGGGAAAAAAGCGCTGATACCCCAAACAGATATGCAGGTAAAAAGAATGAAGAAAGTCTAATGTAGTTTAGCACACAGACGTCACTCAAAACCCTTCTAACTCAGGTTAAGCAAAGGCAATGTCAGCTACCTATTCAAACACAAGAATCTTCAGAAAAGCTTAACATCTCAGCATTTTCTAAAATTTCTTTTTTATTTTATTTCAGACAAAAAGGAATATTAAATGCCAGAGGGAAAAGTCATCTTAGCCTCATGATGTTCTGGCCTTATAATTATATTTGCTGTGTTTTTTTGAGGGGAAGAAAAATATAAAAGGAACACCACCAGGAGAAGGTCAAAACAATTTTAACTCCCACAGACTCCACTACTAACAAGTATTTAAAATATAGAATTAGACTTTCTGAAGGATTTTTTCAGAACTACTACAGATTGCTCAGAAAGATACCATCAAACTGAAATCTACTTGATTTCTAAAAAAGCAAGTTAAAGTTGTGGATATTTCTGATATACAAACACTCTGAAACATCATAGCAATATGTTTCTTTTTAATTGTTGTATTTTATTGGTAAAATTTTAAACCACTTCACGTGTAAACTGGCGTGCTCCTCTGTGACCCCACAAGTGAAGGAGGCATGCTTTGGAAATCCCACTTTCACAGACCTACCCAGAAGTAAGACTAGGGAAAAAAATTCCTGTAAGACTTCATGAATGCCTTTTATGCATCCTATTTTAATCACTTAGCAGAATTAAAGCTCTCATTATCCTAATTATTCTTATTTTTATCTTAATTATGTCACCCCCTATAGCACTTCCAACTGACAATCACGCTTCATGTGTACAACTTAAGCTGTCCAGCTCTCCTGTTCAACAGGAGTTCTTACTACTATGTGCTGGTAAAGCCTTTTATCAAAATAAAACAAAACAAAAAAACCCACCAAACCCAAACCTCCTGCAACTTCAACTGAATTATTTTCTTAAGAAACAATGAACTGCCTTACTAATCTCAGACTATGTGTGCAAGTTGGCTAAATTAACTGCTCATAATGACTATTCCTTTGTAACAATTAAAATCTGCTTATTTATTTTACTTTCTTCTTCATTAAAAAAGTGTATCAGTATCAAATCCTACATTTAACGTTTCAACAACAATAGGGCTTTCCCACCAATGAAGCATTTTCAGGGCCCCACAGATCGCTACATTAAAAAAAAAAAAAAAAAAAAAGAGAAAGAATTAAAAGACAGACCAACCTGTAGTCATCATAAGTGAAAGAATCCTTTAAGGGCAGTTTGCTGGCATTAGGATGGGTCTGGGAAATGCAAGTTTCAGAAAAAGGTGAGAAGAGAAAGAAAAGAGAAATCAGAAATCAGTCAGCAGAATTTCATTATTTAGCTGCCTAACAGATCCTAACAAGAGCCAAATGAAGCAGGAGGCGTCCAGCCGCGCTACAGAGGGCTCATCACGCTATTATGCTCTCATACATCACTGTCAACTTAATTTGTTGTGCCCAGCAGCCGCCATAAATCTGTTTCTTCATATTTCAGGACTAGAACCCACAGACATCGTACAAAAATAAAAAATTTAAGGTGGACTGAGTACATGAAAGTAAACCAAAATCCAGCCTGTGATGCAGGGTGGGGAAAAGAAATCAGACAATAAGCACACATTAGGTTTCACCACCTTCAACATTCTCCTCTTCTCTGGGCTACCAGTACGGTATTTCACAAATGCAAGAAAAATTATACGAGATTTTCAGCTCTTCCTTGATACCTGTAAAGGTGTTATTCAGTAAAAGTTGCACTACACCTCTGAAACAAAGCAGATTAAATTATTTAAATAGTTTTGCTGCTTAGACAGCATCTACATTAACCCATCTTCACGTTACTATCTAAAAGTGGAGCAATGCCATTTGAAAATGCATACTGTAGTTGTCATTAATAAGCAAAATATTTAGGCTTCTAAAAGGCTTTCTAAGCAACTTATTAAAAGTTTCAAAAATACAGGTGGCTTTAAGCCCACACTCACACACTTTCTTTAGAACTTTGTTCCGATTCACAAATGGAACGCCATAATAGCATAAATTTTAATCTTCAGGTTCAATTAAGTCTCCAAGATGAATTGAAGCAAATGATCAAACGCTTATTTCAGAAGATACAAATGATTTTTTGCACAGCTCTATCTTTGCGACACTCCTAATGCATGAAGCTCTATGTAGTATGCAGTTTTTTACTCTTGATGCATTAGCATCACAAGTGCATGGTAATTTATCATTTCTCACTGTAATGTACTTGCTGGCACTGTGTGCAGGACAGTAGGGGATGAGGTAAAAGTGGCTCAAACCGTAAATCAATTAGAAAACAAAAGCTTGTGCTCAGTGCGCAATTTTAGGCAAATTATATATTACAAAAGACTGCCTATTGGGTGTTAGGTCCCAGGTGTCTGGTCTCCCTCAGCCTCTCCAGTTAACCCTTTGGATGAGCTTTCTCTGGAACACGACAGAAGTTAACAATTCCAGTGACTCCTGTCCCTTCCCTCACTTTTTTCTTTTTTTTTTCTTTTTAAAGCACTCTGCGTTTCTGTATGATTTTTATTCACACCGATGATATGGTCATTGACAAACAAATTCCCTGGAGTTTAATTGCAGCAACACATTTTAGAGAGTTATTACTTCTTCTCACAAAAACATTCCGTACAAAAGCAGAACTGAAACCCAAACCACTGAATTTCAGGTGTTTTCGCTGCAGCACAACAGTCCAGACTTGATCGCAGAAATCAGTGTAGAAACAACAGCCTTCAACCCGAAATAACAATTCTTAAAAACAAATACCCCCCTGTATTATTCTTTTATGACAATTTCAACTTTTATTGCTAGCGTTATTAATCTGTTTTACAGCAGCTTCATACACTAAGCACGGAAAACCGAGGCTGACGGCGAGACAGAGACCTATCAGTCTCACTTTTAAAATAACGTAACATTTTCCTCTCTTGCGTTATTATTGGTTGTGAAAAATCAGGATCTCGTTCTGCACCCGAAGTTTTACAGAGGAAGGCGTTTTGCACGACCGGAGAACGCGGGGTCCCCGAAATCCCCGTGTGCCCGCCCGCCCGCGCGGGCCGGCACTGCCCCCTGCCGGCGCAGCAGCGCCTGCGCGCCCCCAGCCCCGGCCCCTCCGCCCTTCGCCCCCGGCTCGGAGGGGCAAGGAACACTAAACTAACACGAAAATCCTCGGGAGCGGCCTTCGGATACCATTACAACGCTCTGAAATCCCGGCTTGGGGTAAAACTGCCCTTCAGCGTCACTGACCGCTGCCTGACATCAAACCGAGGGTCGGACAAGTGGACGGCAGGAGGAAGACCCCGGTACACAGACACGTACCCCCGACCTTCCTCCCTCTTCCCAAACACCTGCTTTCAACGGAACACGTTATTTTTCAAATAATAACTACTACGGTCATAATGCACTACAAGTATTATAAAAAGGCATTACAGAGACTACAAAGCGCTCAGCAGCATAAAAGTGATTTTTACAGATTAAACCCCACTACCTGTGCACAGTTCCTACTCACACTCTATACAGGGAGTGCAACCAACGCGCTTTTAACCCTCCCTTGGTGCAAATACCTGTAGGAAGCAAGATATATGTATGCTGCCGTTCTCCCCTCCGTGAGAAAAATCTGTATTAAATCAGCAGGTTGCCGTGAGGTTAATTGTTCATTTGACGTGAGCCTCTGTAGCAAGTCAACGTGAACACACAATCCACAGGCAAAGATTCCGGATGTCAGCAATCGCTCTGTAACCCTCCCTGTTTGTAAATCTGTGAAACTTAGCGACTGCCCCTATATGGAGACTGTCCAGACAAAATTCACATATAACCACTAGTAAATTACAATACAGGACAAAATATATGGTCTTAAAAGACACAAGGCAGAATAAAATCCCAGCATAGATAATTACCATATTTATAACATTCTGTGGTACAATATTCTAGTACCTATTTTAAAGTTAAGATAAGTCAGCGTATTTGATCTTGTTAGATTTCTGACTTGGGCTATTTTACTACATAACTTAAAAACCCTATAGATTACAAGAATCTGAAGACACACAAAAAAGAACAATATTCTGATTAAAAAATTGATTTAGTATGCAGCTTCTCTTTATAGTCCCTTGGTAAAAATGATATCTCCCTAACAAACACTTAATAAAACCTGTCAATATATCTAGAAAGAAAAATGACACAAATGCATTAAGTATTAAATACCCTTGAAAAAAGTCACATATTCCATGAATTTTTGATGTACTATCTTGACATTAATGTAAAACCTTGATATTTATAATTGACAGATATTTAATAAAGAATAGAACATGACTGCTGCATAGCATGCAAATTGCTCAGCCTGATCCAAAAAGATACAGACATATTTAAACTAAATAAACACTTAATACATTTAAAAAAAACCAAACCAAACCAAAACAGATCTAGCTTTTGTAGGTTCATGCAGCTAGATCTCTAGAGGTTAGCTTTGAGATGTGACATTATCCACTACACAAACCCTAATTTTAACTTACCAAATCTGTATGAAGTAGTTTCAGAAAGTTGGGAGGGGAAGCTTTAAATAAATGTGAACATGAAAATGTGAATATATTCATTTAGATGCAGGTCCTGACATTCTACTGGAAGAGTTATTATAAAGAACAAATACTATCTATTTAGTTACCCCTTCTGTGAAAATATTGTCAGAGCTGGCAATCAGGGTGATGACCACTGCAAAAACAAATAGTGGCATGCTGAATTTCATTTTCCTCCTGATGCTGCTATTACTAACAAAAAAAAAAGCTTCTTCCCCTTCAGCGTTCCAAGCCTTCTTTGAGACATTTGGAGGATATCTCAAAATAACCAGAAATATTAAAAAGTAACAGTGATTGCTGCCAGATTGTCTGCAGCCACTGCAGAAAGAGACAGACTGTTATTCTAGTCACCTAAAACACTATCAGACTAGAAGCCAGTTACTCAGTATGGCAACCAGAGAAAAGGGGGGAAACTGAAAAAAAAACCCCAAACAAAAACAACAACAACAACACACAACCCCCCCCAACAAACAAAACCCCCAAAACAACAACAAAAAACCACAAACCAACCAACCAACCAACCAACAAACCACAAGAACAGTATACTTTCAGACATTTTTCTCTTCCTGGGAAGCAGTAAAGTAATATCGAGGGGTTCGTGTCTCACGTATAATGTCTCACAAGAAAGAACAACTCGTGATGCCCCATAGGGGCCTTTGCGCTAATAATTTCTCCATCATGTTTTTGGATGGACATCACAAGATAACGATTCTCAAGTCTTATAAACTAGATGCCAGAGGACTCCTCAACTTTTGAGAAGGCTTGTTTTTATTTGGACAGCATGAAGGCTTCAACGTGGGAAGAGGGGCTGCCTTTCCAGCTGAGAAGCCATCACAACGTTCACTTCTGCCATCCAGCCTACAAGGGCATTAACCTCCTGCAAAAGAGCGGCCAGGCTATTGGAGGCAGTAACCCCTTACCCCCGGCAATCACAAAATGCCAGACCTCATTTGTCAGAGCTCCTAATCTTGACAAGGGATTTCTATTAAAATTAGCTTAACATTTGCCTTGTTTACCAAGTGATGCAAAGTACAAGTCTTATTACTGTAACATGCAATAAAATGCCCGAGTAAAGTTAAAATTAGACTAGAAGTTTACGTAGTGTTAAATTTGTGTCTATATCTATGCTACTAGATGTCTTGAAAATAACTGATGTATTTTGGTGTGAAGTCATATTGGCTAGTATATTCCTTTGTACCATCAGCCCTTGTATACTCCGAGTAAGAAAAAATTAATTGAATCACTGGATGTGATCCAAGTTAGTGTGGTTTTTTTTTTGAAAAGACACCACCTCTCAGCTGTGATAAGCTGACCATCGGCATCATCTACTACTCCACTGTAATACATAACAAAAAAAAAAAAATCCTTGTTTTTGTTGGTTTCCTGAGTTTGTAGACACAGAGATGTTTGAATTTCTGTGAAGAATACTTCAAGTACTCACAAGTCCAAGGCAAAGCTGTGGGCAACCACTGCATCAATAATACTAAATCAGATTTCAATATTCTCAAAAACCTCTTGTGTACTGTTGAAGTAGAGGTAGCTCCATTTCTATCTCAGGAACGTAACATACCAAGTGTTGAGATTATACTGAGGCTATCACTCCCCTCCTCTCCCAGCTCCCAAAGCACAAAGGGTACTTGAAACAGTTAAAGCCAAAACCAGTTCAAGCTTCCACCCTGTTAACTTTCATTCCTTTGAACATAAAGCCCAAGGGTTTTTTCCTTTTGACCAAAAATTTTTTGCTCCCCTTTTTCACAGATTCTCCCCTTTTTCCAATGCTCTCATTAACATGGGGAGATTTCGTTATGAGCCTTGCTGGATGCTACTTGATGGTTGCAGGCCAATGTGTAGGTGTACCAAAGCACAAACACATACACACACTTTCAGGGCAGAAGCAGGAAGATCTGTCAGTATTTGCTGGTTACTGTCCCTTTCCCAGCTCTGGAAATCCTTTGAAGGAGCAGCCTTGAAGAGAAACTCCTCTCTGTGGAGCTGCTGAGGCTTTAACTGCCCTAAAGCGAAGTAAAATAAAGAATTCAGAATGGAGGATCCTAGTGATCTACAGGGAAACAAGAATTCGCTTTTTCCATTGGACATATGCCGCCTAACTTAATGAGGGAAAGCCAGTTCACTGCACAGGACAGGAGACAAAGCCAAAGATTATTTTACTTTGTAATAACAATTTATAACTAGAGAGGCATGCTCTGGAATTTTCAAACAGCCCAACTCATGAAGCACTAGGAATTACACCCACAAACTTGTGCTGTTATATGACTTTTCTTGAAAGAGCATCCTACTTTGCAAAACCTAATAGAATGTATCTTAAAATTAAAAAGGTACCACAGGATTGAAACTTATTAAATCTGAATAACATTCTTGCTTATTCTTTATGTCAGCAATTTTTATTTACTTTCTGCCAATATACACAAGAAAGCACTGTTCCAGACTATTAGGGGATTCATGCAGCGGAAGTAGAGTAGAATGACTCCTCCTGGTGCAATGGAATTTAACTGCACAGTCCCTTTTTCTGTACCTTCTACCTGCAAAAATTGTTCTTAGTTAATGAGACAGCAGTGGCACAACAGACAACTCAAACCATGACATCAACTACTAACTCCAGGGTCTGAAGGACTAACAATCCACTTCACATGCAAAGTGAATGTTATCATTTCGCTGAGTACACAGAAATAATTTTGAACTGGCTGCAAACAAGTACATGACCTACAATCCTGTGGAATCTCCTTTATTGAATAGAGGACTTTTTAACATCCACTTCTCGATCACTCCATTTACAGAATACTTCCTAGCCTACAGAATTCTAAAATACTAATCTTTCCCAGAAAGGAAGGTACTCAGTTTTGACATTTAAATCAATGACCAAGTTTTCTACACCTTTTCCCGCGTTTCACAAAATCAGTTAGTGCTGAATGCAGCCCCATTAAGGGCTGAAGGGATGAAGTGGGAGAGCAAGCGGGGCTGAGACTGGGCATGTTTTGCAATGAGAACAGCCTCCCCAGTCCCGCCCGTCCCTGCTCGTGTAACAGACACACTAGGTCCATTATCTCCTGTGATAAATCTCCTCACAAAATATAAGTGTTCATGTTCTTGGCAGTGCTAGGTTAACAGTTGGAATCGATGATCTTAAAGGCCTTTTCCAACCAAAACAATTCTATGACTCTGTGTTCAGCCTTAGATTGGCAGGTTCTGTCCGCAGTACTTCACTCACACAGAGTCAGATGGCTACAGCAAAGTGTGTCCTTGCAAAGGTCTGTGCCTGCATGCTGGGACCTATCACTCACCCCTTGGACTCCTCCTGAGGTACAAGGTTTACCTCGTTCATTTTGTTCAGTGCAACATGTGCACTATGTGCACAAATTCATCACAAAACTCTACTATTAATTCAGTGAATTACAAGACAGATAAAACGGTGTGATGGAAAGCCTGCAGAGAACTGCTTTCAAACAACAGGGACAATATTTCCTACTCACAACCACTCCACATGCAAAGAGTTTCTTAACAAGCATTAATATTAAGCAGTATGGCCAAAGTTTTGTTACCTGTGAATCCACTACTCCAGTTTACAGATAAATCACACCAGGAGTCACTTGGGTGGAAGCTTGGATCACAATCATCGTATAACCAAGGCACCACGCTGCACAACCAGCACGGCACGTGGGGCATGGTCAGTCCTGGAATCTGATTTACTGAAACTATAGTGCACACACATCCCAAACTAAAAACTTATCACTTCCTCTTCAACTCACATTCAAGCCATAGTACAAGAAAATAAACTTTGGTTTACTTAGCAACATATCAATCTCCTACTGTGTTGAGTATTAGCATTGGGTCTAACTGAAGAGGATAATCCACTTTGTAATTTAGTTAAATTACTAATTTTAACAAAGATAAGTCCCCTGTATAATTTTGCAGTGCTTAAAGAATACATCCTTTGAGTATTCCATTCTAAGAAACATCAGCTTGTTATAATATTTTAAATTTATGGAACATTTGTAACTGCTGTTATATCAGGAAAAATATTAAATCTGCACAATAAGTACAAACTTTATATGAGAAAGTATACTTGTAAGTGCATGATGATCTCCTGATGTCTGCTGAGGCACTCACTTCCACAAAAGACACAGACATCATCTCAGGGGATAAACTCAACTGCCCCAGAAAGTGCAACTCAGTTAAAAATTTTTTTTAAAAAAGCAACTAACAGAAAAGCAAACAAAAAAACCCTCTGCACTCTATTGGCTGTAAAAACAGATGCTTATCTGCATTCTCAACTAGAAGAGTGGTTGAGAACCCTGTCTTGAAAAAAAAAATGCTTTAAAAGCCCGTAATACTAACAAGAGAACGTATTATTCCTCCCAAATGTGGCTTAAACTGTGCAGAAACAAATATTGTTTAGCACTGGCATATATGCTTTGAAGTACATCTCTGCTTCTCTAGAGGAAAGAGGGAGTTTAGGCTAGCATAACAAAATCCAAACTACTCAGAACATAAAATAAATTCAAACCTACTGATTAGGAAATCTTAACAATGTATGTCCAAAGAAAGATAACATCTATATCTAAAATGAAAGATGTTTTATCCTGTCTCTTCTCCAACTTGAAAATATTCTGTCTGTAAGAAATAGCAGACACCAAGTGGGACGTGCCTGTATTTCGATCTAGGCCAGCACGGTCCAACTGGCGCCCATCAGCTGAATCTGGACCGCAGGATGCCTCCATATGGCCTGCCACCTTTTCCTTGGAGGAGATAGGGAACAGCTGTTTGAGGAGCAAATGCTGCCCGAACAGCCAAACACCTCCTCCTGTGTCCGGCTGGCTCCAAGCCCAGAGCTGTCGCTGTGTTCCTGTGGAAGGCAAGGAAGGAACGGGGGAAGAAGGCAGCAGACCTCCTACCCACGCAAGGACTTGAGATCTTCATTCGGCTGAGACGGACAGACGCAACCCAGCGACGCCTGTAGCTGCTTCTGTGATGGAGAGGGGCAGCCACGGGAACGGCTCAACGAAGCCCCAGGATCTGCCGTTATTGTCATCATAGCCAGGGGTGGGATATACCAGGAGCAACACAAAAATCAGGAATTTGGCACGTGTTTGCAAAGTGTAAACCACTTTACGGTAGATACACTAAGTGGTACATACAAGCATATCGTCGATCTTCAGTTTGCTGCCAGCAAAACAGGTTAATACAATATTTTGGCCCTCACAGAGACGAAAAACACAGAAAGGCATAAATATATTCCATTATTAAGTGCCTATTGATTCATTATTGATCAAGCAGAACAACTCAGGCATTGAAATTCAGACAAAGCAAATCTAAACAGCAACACTATTTTACCTTTGTAACTGCCCACTCAACGGAATTTTAAATCTCTCCTTAAGCTGACACGTATAGCAGACAAGTAAACAAAAGCGAGAGATTTTATAGGGTTTACAACTGTGCCATCTTTCTTCCACCCATTCTTTACAGTGTCACTGACATCACTTTGAAAAAAGCTATTTGATTGGCATGCCAATGAGTATAAATCAAGTAGGGAGGAAAACTGAGAACCCTAAGGACCTACACTTGGTTACATGATCAAAACTGTATTCTGCTTCCAAATACACTTGCTTTTGATTGCATATTAGTTGAACACTTTAGAAGCATTAAAATATTTTCTATTATAACAACTTCAAAATAATAACCAACTTCCAAACATGCGAATAGTTTAGAGTGTTTTAAAAGGCAGTATACTTATCTGCATTCAACTCGAACATTATTTAGCACATGAAAGTTAAATGGTAGTATCTTAAAGCCAAGCACAGAGAGACCAGACGTTTGTCTTCACACTGACCTGGAAAATCATATGCTTATTGGAACAGTATAGAAAAGAAACAGTACAGAAAAATAATGTACAAGCAGCATAAGTCATATTGAAAGTATCATCACAACTTCAAAAATCGGTGTCAAAATTAAGCTAGAGATGTGAAATCTCACCTAATACACCCAATATTGAAGAGTCAAATGTGATACCAGATTTTAAAGATGCTTTAATATTATTTTGAGATCTAGAACCCAATGTGTTAAAATGTCCTAACATGATATTCCAGTACCCAACAGCTAATAACTGGATTTTAGAATTTCATTCACGCTAAATCAATTAGTCAAATTTTGTATGAATAATAAATTAAATTTAGTATCTGATCAAAAGGGATTACAGCCTACAGGAAATTAAGTTCTCTGTCCAATAGTGCAAACAAACAGATCAAAACTCTTTGAATAGATTACTGCAAGGTTTGTATTCACAATGGGACTACAATTAAGGTTTCACAAGCACTGTCCAGATGTCAATACACACTGGTCAGAAAAGTGGTGTGAGAGTGTTCCTGTGGAACACTGGATACAAACCAGACTACAGATACTACCTAAAAGTATTAATCACTTCTCTCAAATAGATTCTATTAACAAAAAAAAAAAAAAAGGTGTGATTCATAGAGCAGCTTCTGCCTTCTTCAGTTAACAGTCGCTTGACAGAAGGCAAAGAAGGTATTTGCAAGTATTTGCTCATTAACTTAGCAAAAACCCCATAAAACTGAGTCGAAGAAAATTAAATTTACTTGCTAAAATGTGACTTTCCTCTCTCCATTCAGTTTAATTCAAAAATTCTTACTTATCGTCCTCTCTTGTATTGGGGAGCCCAGCACTGGACACAGTGCACCAGGTGTGGGCTCACCAGTGCTGAATAGACGGGAAGGATAACACTTCTCCTAGGATGTTCTCCAGGATGCTTTTTTTTCTTTTTTTTTCTGCAAGGGGACATTGCTGGCTCATGTTCAACTTGGCCCCAACATATTCATGGGATTATTCCGCTCTGGGTGCAGGACTTTGCACTTCTCATTGAACCTCATCAACTGCCAGCCCGTTTCTCCAGCCTGTCAAGATCCCACCGGATGGCATGGGGATTGCAGTGAGACTGACAGGCTTGTCCTCCTTTGTGAGGACAGGAGTACAATTTGCTTTCCTTCAGTCTGCAGGCACCTCTCCCGGTCGTCACGATCCATCAAAGATCACTGAATCACCTCACAATAACATCATCCAGCTCCCTCAGCACTTGTGGGTACCTCCCATCAGGCAGCTTACAGCAGACGCCCACTACAATGTCACCCATATTGTTTTTCTTTGTTTTGTTTTATTTTTGTTTTGTTTTACACACAACTAGCTTGCTGGTGCTCTTCAGGACAATCTGCAGTCCCCCACTGGTCCAGAGACTACAGACTAAATGACTAAATCGATGCCAAACTGCCACCCTGGACAGTCCTGCAGAACTGATCCTTTCTCCAGCGCACGAGAGGCAGCCACATACAGATGCTACTCACAGCTAAAGTGCCGCTGAATGCACACAGCTGGCTGCCACGGCAAAAGCTATGGCTGGCTGATGGGCTCTTCTAGTTTCAGACCTACCACTTAAGAGATTTATTATAAAAGTTCACTCAAATGATCATAAAAGTGTCTTTTAGTAAGGCACCTAATAACAGTCTTTACTGTACCTGGGGAAAAGATACAACACAGCTTCAGATCCGTAGTGTGCAAAATGCACATAGAGTTCTGGCACTTCCACCTTCTTTAAGGGCACTCCTTGTTGTGTTGTTTTTATTTACAAAAACTTCTCTGTAGGAGACTTATAAACAGGCACCCAGATGCAACTGGAAGTCAAACACAAGACCACTGCATATTCTTTTAGAAAAGGTTCAAACTTTGGTTGTATTTGCTTTAGGAATATACTCTCACTGTGAATGTCTGTAAACTATATGGCTCCCTCTTGTGCTTATTACACCACATTTCAGTGTACAAAAAAACTTTAACATTAAGCCATAAATATCTGGGCTCTGTTCACCCTTCAGTAGGCATTGCAATGCCCAGCAACGTTCATGGAAGTCACCCACATACCTTCCAAGGGAAAAGAAAACTCTGCAGTTTACGAAACTTCTCTTTGGAAGAAACTACAAAACATTTTGCAAACTACAACTCTGCTGTGATGAAAGTGGGTTTTTTTGACAATTCACTGTATTTTGATAGCAATGCAGAGGCCAAATATGCTTTTAAAGTACATCTGTAAGAACTTTAAACTATTTTTTAGTTATCGAATTACATATGTTTAGAAAGGTGTCAGCGTGGTTTATAGAGCCTGGCTAACATGCTCAAGGGTTTATTTTTGTCTGTTCAACATCCCACCTGTTTCTGCTTATCAAGCCAGACTACGGTTTAGCTTGCAACAGCTGTGAAATGCATAAATCTGCCCATTCTTCATGTGTTTCCAGACTAAGCACTGGGAGAAAGAGTTAGAACTGCAGAGTTATGAGAAAGCCACCCTTACAGAAAAGCCAGGGAAATAAGAGACCAGCACTTGTCAAACTGTTCAGAGCTGCACACCTATTAGAAGCCAAATTATTTTAATAACAGTCTAGCAACCCTATTTGGAAAGAAACTGAAGCATTTGAATAAATGATTTGTTAACCCTTTCATGCCCCCGCCATTAAGAAACATTTTGCAGACTAAAAATGCTGCAAAGGAATTAAAATATTTTGCCTGCACAAAATATTCCCTCTTTCAGTGTCTTCAAATATCAACAAAACACCTTTTTTTCAAGGTGCTACTTGTTTTAATTTCTGGCTATCAAGAAAGTAAATATAGTTATAAGGTTTTTGTATCACAAAAAGTGTATTTGTAAATAAAAAAAAATTAGTCTGCATACTTGAAGTGGTATCAAAATCCTGGTCACACAAGTCAGCTTTCATTAAAATGCTTATGCTAAAGCAGTAGTAGTACTGAATGAAATTATGTTATACAAAAATCTAACTTTCTCTTTCATAAAGCTTGCAGATTACACTGCCTTTCATAGGAAAGTGGTTTTGCTTTGCTTTTTCTCATTTATATAATGATTTTTTTCTCTTGCCACCTCTTCTTCCCTTTTCCATATGCTCATGAATTTCCAAAAACATTACACTTAGCACTAGTATTTTGTAGGTCAACTTTGTTCATAAAGTGATGAGAGCATGCAAGATGATACTAAAATTCACTTCAACTTTTCTGAATAATGAAAATGGTCCTTTATTTTAGGGAAGAAAGAGCTTTTTTTTTTAAAAAAATAAACTTTTTTCCTCTACCATTTCTTAAATCACAAGCTCTAATTTTTAAAAGTGTTAAGCCTTTTCCATGAGTTTTCATCAAAAGCATTAGCAATAGGTACCCAGTACATTCGCTTGGCACTCCTGGAGCCCCAGCTGAAATTGTATATCTTCCTAATGTGACATTTACCAAACACTAAAGAAACATTCAGCTGAAATTGTCGTTACATGGCTGTGCTGAAGTATGGCACCGAACAACCAGAACACATCTAAAATTTACCTAATATTTATTACTACTCATTCTCCAAAGAACAAGTAAATAAAGCAAATGATTCCTACCTGATCTACCTTCATGCTCACATTCAATGTGAAACAACAGCTATATTATACAAGAACATACAACAAACAATAAAAGCATTTGTCAAGAGGGTTAAAAAAAAAAAAAATTCTGGTCTAGATTTCTGACCAGAAGTGACAAGAATCTACATTTTAACAATTCATACAAAAGACAACAGTACAGTACTAAACACTTCTTGGCTATACTAATATAAAGCCCAAAGAGAAGACCGCCATTTATGTAAACGCTATTTCCACAAAGGTTTCCCACTGCTGCAGATCAAAACGAACTGAATCAGCCTCAACAGTATGAGGCTGGGAAGTCTGCCTCCATGAGCTGCCATATCAGCTTCCATAGAATTGCACGTGTAAAACAGAAAATATGACAGTGCCAAGTATTAACGGCTTATTATCATGTACAGCACATCACCATCACGGGGGTTCTAAAGACAGTCTGCCCCTAAAGTCAGCTTACGTACATTATCTTCTCTGCTCAAACTGTAGCTTTTCTTACTCTTAACAGTCAAACGCATGGACTTTGATGCGGTATATGAATTATTTTTTGTGAGACATTACTTCGACCACATTAGCTGAAATGCTATACAAATTATCTTTGATTAGCTTTAAGAGATAATAAGAAATCGCATGTATCTGCCGTCCTTAAACAGATTATGTGCCACACAAAACTTTCATAAACTAAAAATGTTTTGTCAAACATTTAAGCTGCTTTTCACATAATGAATATCTCATGCTTCAATTGATGTTACACCACTGCATTTTATATACATTCTTCAGTTGTGCTTGCATTATTTTAATATCCATCTACATCTATTCATCAATCACTGAAAAGCGGTTCTGAAATACTGGACACATGGCAGCCAAAATTTGGAGTGTCATTCCAGATCTCATTTCTTTGTAAAATTATATTTCAGGGGTTTTAAAATTAATGCTGTGACCATTAACATCTCACATAATACTACTAGTGCAGGATTAGTGAATGAAAATGATGGAACTAGTCATCGTGATAGTCAAGCTATGCCGATTAAGTACTGCAAGAGCATGATGAGCAGTTGGAAGAACTGGATAATGTTACACTATGCTAATAACTCTGACAGTAGAACTATTTAGAGGTAAAAACAATGAAGTGCATCTTATTTGATTTTCACTCACTATTTTCAATGACTTCAGTTTCCAAAACGTATCCCCCTGCACTCCTTATACTTGGTATGACACTGTGTTACAAACATCTGAAGTTCTTAAAACACTAAACAGCTAAGCAAAATAATATAACGTTTGTCAACTTAAAATAGTTACTAGAAAAGCTTTGGAACCCTGGTCACATTAAAGAAGAACAGATGGTTTTTTGTCTCCTGACCTCTCCTATGGCCAAAAAAAAGGTCTCTAAATCACACAGTTGTGGAAATTCAGTACACAGAGTCATATGTTTTTTACAGAGATTGTGCTACAAAAACCTTTGCATGTTTGAACGCTGAGCACTACCTGGACAACAACACACCTCCATTCACTTAAAACATCAATTACGTCTAGACATCAGAGTAACAGTTCTATCTTATAAACTAATTTTAAATCATTAGTTCAGAACATGATGAAAAGTTCATTCATCTCAAGCCTTCCCATATTCAAATTGTTACCAGATGGGTTTATCCTTGTATTTGAAAGCAATCAAAATAATTACATCAAATAGAATAGAAACTCCCAGTCAATCCACAGTCATTGGAAATACAACATATGCAATGGTTTTACTCTATCTCAGTTAACAATTATAATTTTACTTTGTATATATTTTTCAAAGAGCCATAGGTTGTAGATCTCTGCAAGTCATCTAGCCCAACTTCCCACAGGCAAACTTTGGGAGTCTGGCTACCGGTAGCAAGTTGAAAACAATAAGTGGATCATCCCTTATCTCCTTTTCCCCAGAATAAACAAATCCAGCTCCCTCAGTCTCACCTTGTATGGATAAAGGGCTGACGCAAATGACTTCTTAATAGCCCTCCTCTGATCTCATTCCAGTTTCTCAACGCATCTCTTGTACTGGTGGGCCCAGAACTGTGCAGTATTCCAGATGAAGCCTCACCCAACGCCAAACAAAGGGCAGTAATCATTCCTCTCAACCAACTAAATACATTCTTACATATTCTTAAGCCTACTGAACTGTGAAATTTTAACAGCAGTTCAAAAAACAGCAGGAAATTGCTTTAATGATTCAAACCTTTAAGAGCAATACACTTGCTGTATTATTTAGCATCACTGTTTTCATACCTTCCTCAACAATCATCATGAGAACAACATATACTATACACTACAGTTCAGATGCTTACCTGAATAACTTTGTAGAAATAGGCGTACTGCCGAGCTGTGTTTTTATATTGGCTAAAAACATCGTGTATGGCCTGAGTTGACTGAAGATACTGCACTTCATCTTCTTCAAAATAGAGCGGGGTGTTATATTCACTGGGAAGTGTCTGGATGTAGGGCAGCCAGAATGAGTTGGGGTTGGCTCGCTCACAAAGAAGATGGAATGCCAATGTTATATTGCCCATGGCTTGAAGAATTCGATCTTGAGAATACAGGGATCCTGAATTAACCCCAGAAAGGTGAGGCACTAAGTTAAATTGTCCACGGAAAATATCATCCTAGATTTACTTTAAATGAACATGATGAGATAGCGTGCAAGAATTTTCAACAAAAAAAAAGCTTTTCAGGTTTCTGTAATATTTAGCTGCCTACATTGTATTGGGCTGCAAGTTATTTGATGCAGTAAATGCCTCAGGTACAATTACATGACAAAAGACATGAAGAAACTAGAACAGTACTCCTAGTACCTCAGAACATTTTCTCTCCAAGTGTTATACAAGCTACATGATACATGTTCAAAACAACACACACACTTCTAGAAGATATCTAGTGCATTCAGCCAGAAAGAGAGGAAAATTAAATTATTTCCACTGATACTTCAAGCTTCTGGGTATTCCAGACCTGACAGTCAGCATGATAAGCAAGTCCTGTTACAAAGGAGATCAGCTAAAAGAAGAAAGTCTCCAACTGAATGATTCCATACGTATTCACTTCTTAAGAACTTCCTAAGCTCTTACCTAATACTGAATTTTTAGCTGACTCAACTGTCATCAACAGTCTTCTAGGAACCCACAGAAACAACTCTTCAGCCTACAGAAAGGAAAACACACATAGAGGGTCAGTAAGCATTTATATGATATGCCAAGTATCTGAAATACACATAATCTTCAAATTACAAGTTGTTTTCATTTTTTTAAATAAAAATTATTCTGAATCAAAATTCTTTCTCTTCCACTGCAAACTAAACAAACATGCTACATTTCATAATGTGGTAACCAAATGTTCCAATCTGTATTATACAAAGCTTAAACCAAAGACACTTAGATTGCAAACTGAAGTGCTTCAGTTTAGACCTGGTAACATGTAGATTGCCCACACAACCTCAAAGCTACCATATACTTTATACTGCTATTAATTATGTGATCAAGAGTTTCTCCCAGTAGAGGTTTTTTCACATTGCCCATTCTTATTTGAAAAGAACTGTTGAGGATTTTTATAAACCAGTAGTGCTAGCGTTATTAACTACGTGCTACTAAAGCCTTAAAATGAATATGCTTGTTTTCTAATATTCTTTCTACAATAGCTGATTGTTCTGCAGAGTTGTTTCCCATCTGTAAAATGGGAATGGAAAGAGGCAATCTTAAATGCTTACCTTTATCAGTTAGCTAACTGTGTGTATCTATATTCCTTACCTGATGATCAAAAGATATTCTTTACAATTATCAAGTAATTTTTTTTTTCATTTTCAATGGAAAATAAGTATTGTGAATACCTCTTTCTGAGGCAAAAAGACCAGTGCTTTAAAAGAAGGAACATGAAAGAAGAGGAGAAGAGACTAAGTAGTTAGGAACCATGGAAAACATACATCAGTAGGGTAGCGTGCTCTGGTGATTAGGTGAACAGTATAGGGAACAAAAATTTTTAAAAAGATTAAAAATTCACAGTACTATCCAGTAGTCATAAAAAATAATACTCAAATTTATCGATGATTTTTTTTCTCAAGTACACAGAGTTGAGAGCATTTCAAAACAGCAGTTTAATAAACAGTCAAAAGGGAAAGGGAAGGTGGTGAGTGTTTCAGAGCTCTGCAGCTACATTCCAAACACGACTTTCTAATCTAAGTCAAATGTTCACATGCTCACCTTTATCTCTCTTGTTGCTTTCAAACCAAACCCCTCCTCTTCAAAGTTAGCTATTTCAAAACCCTCTGTGGATGCTCCATTTTCAGTTGCCCACTTTATCAGTTCAGGGAAATAGTCATCTCTTTTTCCATCAAAGACAACAGACAAACCTATACACACAATTTATTAAAAAAACAAATGCAGAAATAAGAGGATCTAGAACAAAGAAGTTCAATATAAAAGCACATATAAAAAGCTATCTGCTATCCCACAGCAGTTCTACTTTGAAGTAGCTGAGTCAGAACTGGTCTTTGTTAAGTGTTACTCAATAGTATACAAATGTCATACCCAATTTTCATCAGCTTAAATATTCTGCCAAATTGGCTTACCAGTCATCTTAAAAACACAGCCACCTAAACAGAACTGTAATCAAATATGGAGCTTCCCCTCCTCTTTCGCTTTTAAATAAGCTGAATAAAAATATTTCCCAGCTTAATACTGATGATAAATGCAATCATCACAACATGTTAATATAGACACAAGGAGGAATTGGAGAGGCAAGCTGCAATTTCATTAAGTCAGCACTGGAAATGATAAGCAGACCTTAAGCTCCTTCTCTTACATACAAGGCAGTTAGCTTTTTCCTGTAGCATATGGACCTACTAAATAAAACAACTGACTGATCATCCTCCTGATATCAGATCTTGTCCGAATTTCTATACTTTGTGTCTCCAAGAGGAATGTGGTCCACTGGTGAAACTGCAAACCTCATTCATTTCCTCAGCTTTGCCTTTACTGTCATCTGATTTGAACTTACACATTATAGTTCCTGGCTACACTCAGCCAGCTCCTTTCATACCTCTTTGCCTCTGTGTCCTCTTCAACCCAAACTCTAGTGTCAGATCACATTAAAAGTGTCCAAACACCCCTGAAATGCTCAGGCCATTCTATGAATGACAAAATGTCATCAGCAAGTTGTTTACATCCAAAGATATTTTGGTTAAGCACAGGTGATAAATACATCTTTAGATTAAAAGCATTTTAACATAGTAGTATCAGTGCATTTGAAATGTTCCTCCTCCACGAAATCACACATTCCAAGCCCCAGAACCAATCATATCTGCAGTTAACATAAAAGTGCAAGTAGAATCTAAAACTATAGGCTTTGATGATGCAGTATAAAAACTCAATATTGATAAAGCAAGTTTCTGAATGCAATGAGAATGTGGTACAGTGTTTCTGTTGTTTTGTTTATTTTAAATAAAAAGCTGTTTTTTCTCCTTTATTTCATACTCCCTTCAGCATGCTATTTTCTGTGGAATATATTCAGAGCTAAGGCCTCACGAATCTACTAGTTGCACAGCTTCTACAGAACTTGATAGGTGTTTATACCGTCCAGGACATTGCTCTTGATTTCCAACACTGAGTACTGTATAAAGCTACTGGAAGCTTTAAACATCCAGCTTGTATTTGGAACCATTCTGTAAGCATCTCCAAAATTCTACCTCTGTTCCTCATATACGACGTGGTCCAATACTTCCCACATTTTTCCAGACTAAAGAGAAGGGCAGCTCCTTTAAATTACAAGCCCTATTGGGAAACAATTTATTTCTATACTGAACAAAATATAGTTATACTGATGAAAATCTACATTGAAAAATTAGTTTTATTTAAAATTTTGCTAATGAGTCAAACAAGGAAAAATTTCAGAAAGTAAAAATATTCAGTTTTCAAATTGAGTTCTCTGTTATCCAGATCATTTTAGTTCACGTTCTGCGATCCAGTGTTCTATTCAAGAAAAGTGCAACGTATGACGCGTTAGGCAATACACCTCAGAGTTCCCAACAGCAATTTATTTACTAATTGTTTAAAGCCTTTGTTACGTTAGAGAACTGTGTAGTATAACTTACTAAGTTCCACTGAAAAATAATTTTGAAAGACACTCACTATGCATGCAAAAATGTTACATTAAAATACATTTGTATGTCAACAGTGCTGTGGTTAGTAGGTTTTGCATCTTTCAAAGAAAACAATATGCTCTATTAACATAATACTGTTATAATAATTCTATCATCTCTGTCAGCAGCCATTCTACTCATGGATCTTTGGTGCAGAATATAGATACAGCAAACAGGCCAACCCCAACGCTAACTCTGAATTACGCTTTACCATAACACATGTATTATATCATAAAAACCTGGACATGTACCATAAATTTACAGAAGTCACAGGACAGCAAAACAATGAATCAAGTTCATCTCTATACAGCTACGGGAGGCAGTCACTCAAACAGTATCATTTATTCTTCCACATGCTCTCTGCCAACAACTGATATTCAGAGGTTTTAAAGTCCTTTCATGAAGTAAGATGTTTATGCATTAGTCAAAATATATTAAAAACAGGTGTGAAAAGGACACTTCAAGCCTCTAAGTACTTGCTTTATCAAACAACTACATGAACCACTCAAGCTCCATTTTAAATGCAGTCTGTTTTATTTTTTTTGCCATCACTGTATAAATACCAGAGAAGGAAGAATTGTTTCAGAACTTTTCCAGTATGTCTAGCCCAAATGTATTTATTCCAAGGTTAATAAGTTCCTTCTCAGTCATAAAGTTAACTTTGCTAAAATTACATGAAAAGCATTTCTCAGAGCATACCATGAAATAAAACTAATATGAAAATAAAGCATCATCAACAGTGAGTTGTTGCATAATACACTGGAAGAAAACTGTTCTAGTCTGAAAAATAAGCATACCTTAAACTTATGAAAATAGGCAACAGAACTTCATATTAACTGTGGTACCATAAGCATTTCTTTATTTTAATTATGTACTTGATTTATAGCAGATAAATACCTCAGCTAATAAATCTATTTTGTTCATTTACATATTTTTATTCTGTCATAATTTAATGTTATGATGTTGAATTGCTGAAACTGTTTCCATGTCCAGTAAAGTGTTCTTGTTAAAATAAAATAGTTAAAAAATTAAATTGAAAATGTTCAGATTTATAGAGGCAGAGGGGCAGACCATACAATCAGGAATCAAAAAGGCCTATTACTCTCAAGGGACTTTTACTTCTAGTCCTTCCGATTATCATTTCACTGAAGCTCCTTTTTCTACTTATCAGAGAGAATTACTGCAGGACCTTCTATCTGTGATATTCACTCAGAATTCTAAGTATTAAAGTGGTTAATGCCAGCAGTCATGGCCACAAGAACATTTCAGAAACACCTGCAAGTGCAAAAAAGCAACTGCATGTCAGAGAATTAAGACTTTTTCATCACAAAATAATAGGGTTGCATAATATACATATAATAATGAAAAAATATTCCTTTTAGCTGTCAACAGACAATTCTTTAGGCAAATCAATACTCTAAGCCACCCTTACCTCACGCTCTTTCACATTTACCTTTTTGCTTTTTGCGAATTTTCTCAACAAGCGAACGAATCTGTACATATTCTTCCCATTCCTTACCAGGACCTGGAGTAGGACTGCTGCATTCTGTAAATAAAAAACACAAAATGAAAATGTTTTCTTTAATAAAGCATATATGTATTTTACCATCAGAGAAAATGTCATGGTTTCACAACAACTTTAACTGAACCTTAGTACTACTTGTCTTTCAAACATGTTTACATGGTAAACACGATAATCTCCATTGTTATAAACATCCTATGCTTTGACATGACTTCTGGAACTTTTACAGTATAGCTTACCTCAAGTTATTTTATTTTTTAATAGTCTTTCAGATATAAGAAAATAATATATCTTTTAAAAGCTAGGAAGAAAAGGGTAAACAACCAGATCATTAAGTAGGTAGTCTCTCAGATAAGACAAACAAACAAAAAAAAGTCTGTTTTCAATTATCCAAGCAAAACACATTGTTTACATTAGCATGCTTGCCATCATTCTTGCTGTAATGAAAGCAGATGATAATAACAAAAAGCTTACTTTAAGTAACTGAGAAATTTGCTGGTACGTACATTTGATCTGCCTAGTCAATCTGTTTTCATAGATGCACGTGTACTGGAAGGACAAGCACAGGAACACTTACCCAAGCTTTAGGTTTAGATTATATCCACAGTGTCTCTGCCAATATTCTAAATGCTGGTGTGTGGATTTCTTGATCTAAACTGCATAAATCCAAGTGGACAGCTGAAGATAGCCTTGCTCAACTGATTTGAAAAATCTTTGCATTGAATAAAATATGGAAGCTTGACAAAAAGAACAGCTGATACTTGTCTTTGCCTAGAAAATTAGATCTACGTTTTATTTTTGGTAGGAAAGCAGAGGACAGTTGTAGCATAAGCATCAAACTGCTCTGCCAACTCCTTGTCTCCTCTTTGTGCATGATGCTAAAGAAAAACTCTAATTTTTCTAAGGTAACAGATGTGTGCAGGATATGAAAATTTGGACTTGTGTTTCAACAAGAAGTGTAGCTCAGAACAGTTACTAATGACAGTAGAATGAACAGTACTTGAGCATCATCATATGAAATCATGCTCTGCTTTTCAAATTTACTAGAAATAATGGATGAGTTCCAAGTTCCCTAACAAGTGAAACAACCTTTGGTCTTCTACACGCAAGAACTAAGCATGACAAAAAGTTTCCAAACAACAATTTTATTTAAGCAACAAAAATATCAGTGTGGTTGAACTGAGCTGTATTGCTGCTTTACACAGTTAATTTCTCTATTCTGGTATCAGTTCAAATTACTGTTCAAAGGAGAAACAGAAACAGTGCAATTCTTGAGGTTTGCAAGAAAACCATTTTTGACAAAGCCGCAATGTCAAGTTACCTAGAGCAGGGGGTTTTTAACCTAATCTCCCTCAGTATTTATACTTTTGTTGAGATGTAAAGTCAAAAGCTGCCAGGAATATGGTATGTCCAATACATACACATATAAATAAGCCAATAATGGTATATACTAACAGAGACAGATACTCTGACATGCATACTGTACTATGCTATCTTAAGTAGGCTGAAATAGCAAGCTTGGCCACTTGCAGGAAATGAATAGAATTCACTGGCTTCAGTAAGACAGAGTTTTTGAGTGGTCTGCACACCACCCCTTTTCCCAGAGAGGCATAAAACCAAAACTTACTTTGCAATAACTCACTAATCAGATTCAGCATTTCCTTTGGAGATACTGTTGCTGTGGCTCCTGTACCTGACTTCTGAGTTTTCACTCGGCTCTTCTTCCCCATCTTCCAACTAAAACAGATTAAGAAGCAAACTGTCACTAGGAAACAAAATACAATAGTGATGAATGGACAAGATCTTCTCTTATTTGTCACTTTGAAAAAAAAAAAAAAAGAGGATGAGAGAGTTGTTTCTAGCATATATATGCACAAGTATTATTTGCATGGTCTGAATGTGAGACAACAACACAGTGCAATCTGAAGCAATATTTCATGTAGTTGCACATTAATTACCTCAGGGTACTTAGAAACTAGAAATCTTGGACAGAAAAAAAATAATTCAGATCACTTGCAAATTCATTACTTCTGAACAAATATTATGGATACCAAGGCACCCATGCTATATAAAACCAGGTTATTCTACCTCATCAGTTGAATTAGTATGTGTGACTGCACTAAAGTAGTAGTTCAAAATGAACAAGAAATTGCTATTCCATTTCCAAATAAAAATCAAAATATCACATGTATATCTTTACAGCAGCTTCTTGTGCTTCAAGACAACTAGTTAAGGACAATTTATTTTCAGTTACCACAATAAATGGAACATCATCCTAGGCTGGTTTTCCAATATTTAGAGCCCCTTGTTCTCACGGAGGACTCAAATCACACGTCATCTACTGAAAGAGCAGCATAGCAGGGTGTGAAATATCCAGGGAATTTCTCACATGCAGTGGGAGCAACTTTTAATGCTGGCACTGAACAGGCTCCTAGGGGAGGGGTTGCACAGGATCTGGTACTCGTGGATAAGGACGAACTGCTCATGCATATAACGGCCAAGAGCAGCCTTGGATGTAGTAATTGTGACATTGTAGTGTAAGATCTTGAGGAAAGACAGGAAGGAAAGAAGACCAAAGACTCTGGACTCACAACAGGAGAGTTGGGGCTCGCTAAAATGGAGCCCATGACAGCAAGTCATTTTCCTGTACTCTTGGAGCACAAAAACAAGCCTTGCCAACATGCAAAAAAATCAGCAGGCACAGCAGGAGGCCAGCTGCCTGTACATGGGGGTCCTCACTAACTGAGCTCAACAAAACAGAAACATACGTAAAGTGGAAACAGGGACAGGCAACTGGAAGAGAATATAGATTCACTGTCCGGGCAAGCAGAGACTGAATTAGAGAGGCCAAAGCTTGTCTGGAGTTGATATTGAAGAGGGATGTGAAAGGCAAGAAGAAATGCTTCTACAGGTACACCAGGAGCACAAGACAGAATGGGAAAAGTGTAATTCAGCTGCTAAATCAGGAAGCGACCCAGTGATAAAAGGTACAGACAAAGTTGAGGTACCCAACACCTTGGGCATGGTCTTTAATAGCAAAGTCTGCTATTGGGCTTCCCAGGTTTCTGCATCTAGTAGCAAAGCTTGACGGAAAGGAGATACCAAGTTAAAATACTATTTAAGTAAGTTGGATCTACACAAGTACGTAGGACCAGATGGCAAACACGCAAGGTACCGAGAAAGCTGGCTGATGTCACTGGAAGGCTGTCATCTTTGAAAAGTCATGGAGATTGCCTATGACAGGAAACAGGTAACTCAAACAAACAAAATCCAACAGAACAGCAAGGTGGAGGCAGGAGAGGATAGAGGATCAAGGGAACTAGACAGTACTCAGTCTCACCTCATTTGCTGTACTAAATGTAGAGCAAGTACTAAAGGGAAGTTATTTCCAGGCAAGATGGACATGAATGTGACTAGGACTAGACAACAGACTTCTAAAGGCAAACAGCGTACAACCAGCCTGACTGCCTTCAGAAGGAATAAGAGGCCTCTGTGGACCAGGGAGAATCAGTGGTTGCCAGTTGCTTTGACTTAAGCAAGGCTTTTAACACTATCTTTCATAGCATCCTGGTTGTCAAACTGCATAGACATGGACCAAATAGGCGGACAACAAAGCGGACAAAAAATTCCTTGGACCATGAGGTTCAAAGAGTGGTGGTCAATAACTGTAAGTCTAACAGCTAACTGGTTAAACTCAGTATTCCTCAGTGGTCAGTACTGGATAACATCTTCATCACGTTTGGGTGCTGGGACAGAAAGCATCCTCAGCAAACTTACAGATGATATAAAATGGGGGAAGCAGTCAACATGTTGGAGGGCAAGGCCACCATTCAGAGGGACCTCAACATACTGGCGGAACTGGCCAACAGGAACTTTGTAAAGACAAATGTAAAGTGTCCTGCATTTGGGAAAGAAAAAAGCCCTGTATAGCATTACATCTGCAGACTGGACAGGGAGCAGCTCTGCAGAAAAGGACTTGGAGACTCTAGCAGACAGCAAGTTGAACATAAGCCAGCAGCGCACCCTTAAAGCAATGAAAACCATAGTTTGAGGTGCATAAGCAAGAGCATAAACAGCAGGTCAAGGGAAGTAATTATTCTCTTCTACTTGGCACTGGTGAGGCCACATATAGAGTACTGTACAGTTTTGGGCCATGCGGCACAGGAGGTACTGGCAAACTAGAGCACGTCCAGAGGAATACCATTAAAATAGCAAAAGGGCCACGATGAGGGAGTTGGGTTTGTTCAGTCTCAAGAAGAAAAGGAGCTCACTACTGCCTTCATCTGTGTAACTGGGAGTTACACCACGGGTGGAGGCAGATTCTTCTCAGACAAGCACAGCAAAAGGTCAACAAGCAATTGCCACATGATGCTGCAAAGAAAATTCCAAATAGATATAAGGAAACTCCTCACCATGAGGGTGGTGGAACACAGGATGGAGATTTAACAGCATCTCCAAGCAGTCTTGGAGAATTTAAAAATTTGAGTCGGTAAGGCCCTAAGCAACCTGATCTAACCCTGAAGTTAAAGGAAAAAACTGAGCATCTCAAGCTCCAGAGGTCCCTTCCCATCTACTTTTTTATATGATTCTACACATTACTGCAACTGATGTTTTCACCTCTACATGGGCAGCCTACATACTCTATGTGGTATATAATATATTCCTGTACAGTATAGAAGATTCTATGTCCAGTTACTTTGCAGTGAGAGGGGAACTGGACACATTCAGGTAACTTTGGGCATCTGAAATATTTCAACTGCCTGTGTCTTCAAGATCACCTCAGCCACAGGAGCTTTATCATACAGTACACAGTAAAATCCATAAAAATCCTAAAAACCATTGTACAGAAGTTGTACTTTGGATTCCAGCTGTTCTGAGCCCTCTGTATGTATAAATGGTATGCTTTTATCCTTGGTCAGTGTAGCTAGCTTACCCAAAATGAAATGTTTCCTCTCATACTCTATCAAAAAGTTTTGTTCTTTGGCAACTGGTATTAATACTGGAATGTATCAACCAGCAGCTGAAAAGCTGCTTCTCCACACTAACGAAGGTTGAAGCAATTGCAATCCATATGTGAAGTGTATAGGTCAGATCTTTTAAATACAAATGCTATACGTTAAAAAACTTGTAGTGGGAAAGGTGCATAATCTGTCTGCTTTCATTCTTCATTAAGATTAGCTTGAACAGGAAACTGCCAAGCCCAAGGCTTGTTTGAAATACTAACTTTGAATGATCAGGAAGCAAATTAACAGTGTTAACTTATTAAATCAAAATTAAAGAAGCTAAAAACTGACTGAAAAGACACCACCTCATAACAAAAGCAAAATTATCTAAGGCAAAATTATAAGGGGTTTTCGAAAAGGAAGACAAGAGAACAAAATTCTTTCATCATTTGATACTAAACACAGTGCAAGGAACAAAACTATCCCTGACTACATGGAGGCTGAAATCTTGGGGCATAACCCCCGCAGCTCTGATTTTAGCTCCCTCTAGAAGATATCAGAGACTCAAACAACCCATCTGCACTGCTTCATTTTATCAGTCCCCCTTGATTTGCATAACTTACTTTCCCAATACAGCTTCTATCAGGGAAAGTCCTCATGTGCAGGCTGCTAAGGAGAGACCCCACAGATTCCACATCATCACACTGGCTGGTCACAGCCCTTGAAGTTTGTAAACTAACGCTGGACATCCTCTTGAAATACACTGCTCCACCACAGGCAATTACATTTGATATGAGACTTCATAATGTTTTTCAGCTCATAGGAAGCAGGGAATAATGCTCATTATGAGATCCATGTTGAATTTGTAACAGTACAAATGGGAAATAGGCTAAATATAAATGGCCAATCTGCCGTAATACAGTGTAAGACAATACAATAGAAAAACAATATCAACCAAAAAAAAGAACTTAAGAAAGTTTATTTTCATGGTCTTCCCATTATACACTTTTTCCTTCACTCCCCCGCTTCTTTTTTTTCTCCTGGTAATGTTCTCATATCTGTACAAACATAAGCAGAGCTCTTGGTACAGAAGGCCACCTCCAAAAAGACTTTATTTCCACAGCATCTATTCACTTGAGTGTTCCTCTTTCCCATATGCTACCCTGTTACATTTTAGATGCTTCTGCTCTTAAGAGAAATCAAGTCAGATGGGTCTGTAATGGATCTGACAGCAGGTTTGGGGACAGAATCCAAAATCTTCAGGACAAGAACAATAGAGTTCTGTGCTGATTCATACAAATGTTTTCCTGCATTCCCTCTAAGCACAGTCCACTGCATCTTTAGAATCATCAGAAAATTAGTCACACAGTGCATTCCATGTTACTAGTTATAAATTGAGATGACATATCGTTTATATCAATCAAGAGGCTAATAAATATTAAGATAAATAAGTTGAACAACTGGAATTATTTTGAAGGACCTTAGTTTCTCATTTCTAAGAATGAAGTATGTTTATTGAACAATAAATTGAGGAAAAGCAGTTTAAGTAAATCTTCTGTATACACAACTACCAAAATACTGCAGGTTTTTTTGTTCTCTCTCTTTTTTTTTTTTTTAAGTTGTATTTAGAGGAAGGATCTGCTTGGAATATAAATATCCACTGGTAGATGTTATAAGAAAAAACCCAAAGACAACTATGTACATATTATACATGGAGACATGAAAAGTGCCACCATGCAATCAGAACAATGATACACCAATACATGAAGTTATATGATTATGGTACAGGGTCTGCACTATATTTTGATTTTTTCCACATATGAAACGTGTTAGTAGTGAGAATCTATTTTGGCAGTGAAAGCATCACCAAGAGTTAAGTCTAATGATAAAGATGATTTTAGAGTATGTGAATTTAAGCTTCCCAAACATGACAAAAAGAAAAATTTGAACAATGCTAAGTATTCACATTACTATTGGAGGTAAATATTGTTTGAAAAAATAACCTCTAGCTGAAATCTATTCTGTGCAAGTAAGAAATTCAAGACTTAGAGCAGATCTGTTTCAGCTACCACTGCCCAGATAACACACAGCAAAGATATCATAGGAAAAAACAAGTTCAGTGAACGCAACTCATTAGTCTGACGGCACCATAATCTAAAATGCATTTTTTCAGTAGGATGCTATCAGTATACGAACAGGAAATAAACTCTGTAAGTACATTTGCCCTCTCCTTTGATGCATGTATCTTGTCTAAACTATTGCTTCTTCGTCATCAGAATTTCTATAGAGAAAACATTCTGCATGCATGGTTAAATCAGCAAGTCTATCTCACACAAAAGAAGCAAAACCAGCAGACTGATATCTTGAGATATCTTATTATGGAAGTATTTCCTTTTAAGGAATCATCTATCTGAATCAAAACTGTGCTTTTTATCTAATTCCCAATCAGAAAAATAGGTCTCCACTTTCTACATTACTTATCTCCATTTACTGTTCAGTTACATGATGCAGATATAACTATTTGAAATGTAACGCATCTGACATGTATCGTTTAGTAAAAGATGTAATTTGAAATGAATAGCTGCTATACATGGTTGTCCAGAAAACATATTCCAAATACCAATCTAGCAGAGTAGCCTAGTATTATTTAAAAAAAAAACCAAACAAAACCAACAAAAAACCACAAACACATAATGTATATTATATAATATATAATATAAAAATAGATTAAGAAAGTTTTTTCAAAATTTCTGAAAACTAACGTACGACATAGAATCCAATTTCACACTTGGCAAAAAACAGTTTAGTTGAGCAATGCTCTCCACCACATTTAACTAATAAATGATGAGTTATACTGATAACATGAGACCCCATATGGAGAAAGTAAGTGTGGTTTCTTTGTGAAACTACATTTTGTAATTAAAATTCCATCACTAAAATTACAGTTCATGAAACAGTTTTGAGAGTCAGACTTCAATTCTATAGAAATTCCTGAAATTCAAAAAAAAAAGAAATTCAGAAAAAACAGTATTTTTAAATTTGAAATAAAATTTCAGATGTGAAGCATATTTTTTTGTGTGTGAGTGACTAAAACTATTGCTTAGAAAGAAATGAAGTATGAGCCTACTTCTCACAGCAATGAAAGAAAAGGCTGTTTGCCAGTACATGCATGACAACAGAAGCAGCAATATAAAATATAGCTGCATGACATGTAGAGAAAAACAAAACAAAAAATCCTTCAGGACTGTGATGAACTGCAGACTTCATAAATATCTGAAGGAGCAGCAATATACATTTCAGTGGAAAAATGGTGTGGGCTTTTTTTCCCCCCCTACAAGGTTGCTTTTCCAGTCGTCTTCTGGTGAATATTTTTTAAGTACTATGCCATGTTTCCTTTCAAATGAATGTTGTTGAAAATTCCTGAAAGCATTCTGCAAATAGAGAGTATGCTGACAGCAATGATGAATAAGCTTGGTAACACACAACACAGCCACATTTCCAAATATAGTGTATCAGCTTGGCAAAAAGAATCATGCCAAAACTGGCAGGGAGGAGTGTAAATGATCCATCTCCCTCCTCTAATACTGTTATCAAAGAGTAGTTGTGTTGTGTCAGACTTTGAACTTGTTTCCGCATCACACACAAATAATATTTTAATGAGCTGTAAAATATGCCCCCCCCTTGACTTACAGCTTTAAGAAGTGAGCGTGTTCACCTAATAGCTTTAGAAGGTAACCATAAGAAGTCTGTACAAAAATCCCCAAAGAAGTACTGCACAATTGCTACCAAGTGTTTTTGTGGGGGTTGGGTTTTTTTTTTGGTGTTTTTCGTTTGTTTCTTTGTTTGTTTGTTTTGTGGGTTTTTGTTTGTTTGTTTTTAATGAAAATATGACTGCTTAAACATTTTATTTAAGAAAGCTATTACTTATGGTGCTAAAGAACTTGACCACATCACAGGATGACATTTCCATATGGAAGCAATGCCAAGCTCAAACGATACCTCAGAAAAAAAAATACATCTAACCATTAATAAACCCCCCCAAGTTTTCACATTCACATGACCACCAAGAAGTCCATTGCAGCACCACACAGAGCTGCAGTTAAGTTTGACAGAAAAAAAGTCCATCATAAGGAACTATAAAGATACCTGCTTCTCAGTCATTGGGTAAAAACACAAACTTGCAACCTTTGTTACAACACTATGAATATAACCATTGTGATAAGCAAACACCATATACATTTTTAAGTATTTAAGTGTGTTAGATTTAAAGAATTCATCCTACACGATGCAGAATATACGAAGTCTGATGTCTTCTGGGTGTGCATCTCCCTTTCTTATGCACACCTTTCTCAGTGCTCCCAGAATCCCTGCAGTGCTCTCGGTTACTCTCCTCATCTCTTCCAGGACTCTACATTGCTTTCCATTCCTTCCCACATGACCTTACTAACCAGGCAGCAGCATCTTTTGCAAGTTTCCATATATCTGCACATGTTGGGCAAAAACATTAGCACTCGTATTGCCTAACAAACGGGCCAAGCAGAGAAACCGTTCTCAACACAGCTTCTCCTCCAGCAAGCAGAACCGTCTGAGTTCTTCCACTCTGTCAAGTTTGATTGAAAACATCCAACAAGTTGATGGATGAAGCAGAAAGACCAGCAGACAGAACTGGCATGATCCCATAAGCCTTATTTGCTTCAGCTATAACTTTTTACTTTACAGCGTACTAAATCAGCTACTCAAAAATTTGCTGAGCTTTTACAGTAACCACCAAGTTAGGAATTCCCACAGCAAGAGTCACCTGTTTAAGTTCAACTTGGTTTCAAGGACCCAGTACGTTTCCAATACAGTATCTTAACATTGTTTCTTCTTCAATTCAGATCCTTGTAGATGCTAATTACATTCTGTTCTCATTACATAATAGCTCCCACCCCACGCATCTTCTTGGCGTACACTAGCACAGAAGGTGAGGAGTGCAGATCTAGAATCAGTATTAGGAGGACAGATAGGGGTTGACGAGGCCAGACAAGGAGAAGACAAGGGAATTCTCAAGCCAGGCAAGGAGCACAGAGAGGTGACTATAGTAGGTGGCTGTGGGATATGTTCCTTGGCTGAGTCGAGAGAGAGGACAGATGAGTAGGATGTACACAAGCCAGGCTTGCAATGTTTTTCTAGTTAGATTGCCTAGACTAAGTCATTTCCCCCTCTACTTCAGAGAGGGAAGTGTATCATCCCTTCTATCAACATATGCTGAGCAGCCAGGGTCTTCAGGGACAAGCTTAATGCTTAGAGGCAACTGACAGGAGTTCTCCAATCTGTATGTAGGAGAACACAACTTTACACTTGATATGACCAGGTTTACAGGGAATGTGATCTTTTGCTTCCACTGATGAAGTTTCTTTTTTCTCCTAAACTTGAATCTTATGACCGTGGGTAAAAAGATAAATACATTTTATAGCAAATAGAAAACATGAAATCAAGAAGTGTAAGAACAGTGTGGGTGGAGGAAGAGATCTGTGATCTTTAAAAAAAATTCAGCTTATACATTTACAATGAACACTATGTTTGCTTGTGAAAACCACCTACATCATGTCACTTGGAAACCACGTTAACACTCTCATCACTCCTAAGGCATTAATCTAGATGTTCCCACTAAATAAATGACTAATTGGTTACTTATTCAAACCCTTTCCCCCCAGCTCTCAAACTCTCACCTTTGCTGTACTCCACCCCTTCTCTTCTTGCTATTAATTCTCCTCTCCCACCACTGCCTTTTCCTTTTTCTTCCATTTCTTCATTTCCCCTATAACGTTGCCCCCACAGGTCTATTAAATGCAATGTCATTGCAGTTCACTGTGTTTGTGTGCTTTCACTCTCTAGCATGTTTCTTCAAGTTGTAACCTCTTTTGGAAGCGGGACTTCTCATGATTATAGAGTCCTCATAATGAGGCAACCTTTTTTTTTTTTTTTTTTAAACAGGATCTGAAGTATTGCCATAACAGTTATAACAATGTTGACAAAAATAACCTACAGAAAACACTAATAAGATTAATGATGGAAAAGTCCATACTGCTTCCACTTAAAACTGCATTCCACTTCAAATACAATGTAAATTTATGTTTCTCAAGAACTCCCTTAGCCATAATCCACACTATTTCCCTTCTTTAAGAGCAAGCTTTGATACACTTGCTCCTTGTGGCAATATCCTGCACTCGGAAACAGCCCTATAGACAGCTCAGCAAATATAGAGTGCCCAAGCTGCTTCTGCTCTCCCAAAACAACTTGCACCCCTCAAATGCAGTTCCTTCTTGCTGGTTAAAAAACTGTGAACTCTCCTACACAAAATAAGGACAGCCATGCTTAGATTTTGCATCTGATAATCAAGTGAAGAATGCTACCTCCAGCAGCAGCCCACAGCTCCAGACATACATTATTCTGCAGGAAGAGGGAGATCCTGGCACACACATACATTGTTACACACTGTAGTCTTCTTCCAATTCCACCTGATGAGATTCTGCTTACCATTCCTCCTCCCTTTTCTAGTGTTTGGTCCCGAGACTCAAGAGCCCATAAAGGCACATGGCTTCTTCCTCAGTTGTCTTGATTAAAATCCACATCCCCTACTATCCTCTCATCTCCATCCATCATCTCCTGGAGGAAAAGTGACAACAGAAGTTGCTCTGCTCTGTTTCTTTTTCAAGCCTACAGTTTTCATGCTTATCTTGGCCGTCTTTATTTCTCTTCTCCCTCTACCCTGCCTTTTACCAGAGGAAAAGTAACAGTGACAGCAACCAAGAGAAGGTACTTGGAGAAGCACAGGAAAAGTATGACCAAGGGATTTTTCTCCAATATGTTCACTTAGCTTCTTGTGGTCCAAGCTGCAATGTAATGAGTGCTATACTGTTTTGTTGTACCTATTAGTGCTGAATTTTAACTCTTACTCGTGCCTTCATAGTCATCAGCAACAACTAATTTTTCTTACAGTCGTCATTCAGCCTGTAAGAAAAATACTGGAAATGGTGATAAAAGGTCCTAGTTCTTCATCACATAAGTCATTGTTTATATTAAGGTTTACATGAAGCTACAGTCATTGGTCCCAGCCAGCATGGGTTCATGAGGGGAAAATCCTGCTCGACCAATTTAATTTCTTTCTACAACAAGGTTACCGACCTAGTTGACCAAGGGAAGCCCGTTGAAGTGATCTTTTTGGATTTCAGTAAAGCCTTTGATACTGTCTCTCACAGTATTCTCCTGGACAAGATGTCCAGCACACAGCTGGGTAAACACACAGTGCTGTGGGTGAGCAACTGGCTGACAGGCTGGGCTCAAAGGGTTCTAGTAAATGGGGCTGTCGGGCTGGTGACCAGTCACCAGTGGGGTTCTGCAGGGATCCATCTTCGGGCCAGTGCTCTTCAACGTCTTAATAAATGACACAGTCAGAGGACTTGAGGGATTGCTTAGTAAGTTTGCTGATGACACGGGAGGAGCTGTTGACACTCTTGAGAGCAGAGAGGCCCTGCAGAGGGATCTGGACAAATTGGAGAACTGGGCAATGACCAACCACATGAAGTTCAACAAGGGAAAGTTCTGGATTTTGCACCTGGGACACAGCAACCCAGGCCGTACATACAGACTGGGGGATGAGATGCTGGAAAGCAGCTCTGCAGAGAGGGATCTGGGGGTTCTGGTTGACAGCAAGTTGAACACGGGCCAACAGCGTGCCCTGGCAGCCAAGAGGGCAACCATGTCCTGGGTGCATCCAGCACAGCATTGCCAGCCGGGCAGGGAGGGGATTGTCCCGCTCTGCTCTGCACTGGTGTGGCCTCACCTGGAGCACTGAGTGCAGGCCTGGGTGCCACAGGATAAACAGGATATAAAGCTACTGGAGAGTGTCCAGAAGAGGGCTATGAAGTTGGTGAAGGGTTTGGAGGGGAAGCCGTATGAGGAACGGCTGAAGTCGCTTGGTTTGTTCAGCCCAGAGAAGAGAAGACTGAGGGGAGACCTCATGGCGGCTACAGCTTCCTCACAAGGGGAGGAGAAGGGGCAGGCACTGATCTCTCCGGCAACCAATGACAGAATGCCAGGGAGTGGCAGGAAGATGTGCCAGGGGAGGTTCAGGTTGGACATCAGGAAAAGGTTCTTCACCAGAGAGTGATGGAGCACTGGAACAGGCTCCCCAGGAAGGTGTCACAGCCCCAAGCCGGACAGTGTTCAAGAAGAGACTGGACAATGCCCTCAAGACACATGGTGTGAACTGTGGGGTTGTCACATACGGGGACAGGAGTTGGACTCTATGATCCTTGGGGGTCCCTTCCAACTCAGGACATTCTATGACCAACTAAGAACAGTTCAGTCCCCATTCAAGACAGCTGACGTGCTTTGAAATTTTGACAGAGCCTCGGACGCGATTAAAAACTTTAGTATGATGGTATCTAAGCACACATAATTTCAATGGGAATTGTTTTTTTAACCCAAAACGTACATAGGTCAGCCCTCACTGCAATTGGTTTGTAGTCACTAAGAATCATAATAATTTTAACCACCAAAAATGAGGCAGCACCTCTTTAAAGGGGTGGTGAAACTGCTTCTAACAAGAAGTTAACCCCCTCCTCCATGTGTTTCTGAAAAAAAAAAAGTATGTATGTAATGTCAGCTACATATTTTCTATGTAAATTCTCTAGGATGCACAGAAAAGACTGGATGCATATTAGATATATTTCACTATATATTACTGCACCTGCTTCACATAACAGCTACAGCAGAAGAAACTGAGCCTGGCTGAATGGCAAAAATAATTTCTTGGGTATCACTGCATAGATTTTTTTGTTGTTGTCGTTAAGTCCTTTTTTAATTGCGTTATAGTCAATGGCATAAATAATGCAAAACCAGGCAATAACATATATTCCAATTAACCGGACTGTCTCCAAGGAAGAGATTTAAAGTCAAACATGCTTAATGCCAAGGACTACTGTTTAATTGTAACAATAATTCCACCTAAGTGGAATGCCCTCAAGCAACCTAGCAGCAATTGGGTCCACGACTATTCCTACGCACTGAAAAATTCGCCTACCAATTCTGTTTATTTTTTGTTATAACACCTTTGCCTACCCTCTTCTTTCTACACATATTGCAACTCCAATATGATTTGCTATTGCCTGCTAGGCTGCTCCTTTCCAATCAGATAACTATGTAGGGCCATCACACAGACAACCGACATTTCCAATCACAACATAGGCAGCTGTGACAGCTGAACTGTTTCTGGGCCTTTCTAATGTAACTAATCCACATGTTGAAGTTTCTCCTCCAAGAGCTCAGTGATACAGATGTAACTGTACATCAGATACACCAAATCCCTTTCATTCAAAAGGGACTTCCTACTCACACAGTCCTTGCAATATTAATATGAAGTGACAAAAAACATCTTGCAAATCTCGTGAATGAAAAGGAGGAAGGAAGGATGATATCCATAGCAGAAAACAAGTTTCTATGAGCTTTAAGACCTGTTCCATGCTATGTGGCAGCATATGTGATTCTTGCCCTCAAAATGAGTTTCATTATACATTCATGTCTTGTAACCACTTAAATCTTAAATTGGCTGAACATTTCAATACCACTGCTGGAACGAGAGAAAAAAAAGCAGCATAAAGACCTATATTTGGACACTGAATTGACACTACCCAGTGTGCACAATTAAATTGTACTTGAAGTTATAAATATCTGAATTCAGCTACAGTTTTGCATTGTTTCCTGGAATGCCCTGTCCTTACAGAAGAGAATCTAAGCAGTTTAAAAATAACTGCTGTATTTTTCTCACAGCTGTTCCATCAAGCTTCTGCCCACAGCAGATGAACTCTGTAAAGGTGTGCTCAGAGATGGTGCTGCTGGCACTTCACCTCAACCATCAGTGCTTAGGAATCACTATCAGACAACAAAGGACAAAACACACCTGAATGGTACAGAAGTGTTTATTCAATGCACAATTAATGCCAAGGACTTCCAGGCTGTGGCCAAGAACTAGTGTGAATAAGGAAAAGATAACAGTGTGGAGAATTGCAATAGGTATTTGCATGCTTTTTCTTAACATTTCCAGGACATGGAAATATCTACATCAGGTGATGTGCTTGCTGTTAAATGATATTGTGAGTCTTGTACAATTCTGAAAGACACCAGACAGGTCATTTTGAGAGAGGATTGAATTCATAGCAGTAGGGAGGAAAAGAAGTCTGGAATGGCACTCCAACTCCATGAGAGCACGCTGCGCTTTATCACAGACAGAACACCTGCCTGCTTTCCTGCTCTGGGTGTGGAATGACACCAGCTAGTCGTATATAAAAACGTATCACTGGTCATTCTGGTAAATAATGAATCAGCATTACTATCATTCATTCCATATGTACCCATGCGAAGTCTGATGAAAACTGAGCTCTTTGTTATATAGTAAGGTAGTGCAGTGGTTGCCAACATGTAAGTTGTAGCAGGGCACAGATTTACTGCAATGCAAGCCACGAACAGAGCACCTCCAGAGTTGTCCTTAACAGCTCAAAGAAAAATCTTTCCCAATAAAATTATTAAAGACCTGTCCCATAGCACATGCTAATGATTAGGGGCTTTTTTGCTGGGGAACTGTCACTGAAGAGATCATAGCCCTCAAGCCCAGTTATGATTATATTTCAAGATACTGCAATTTTAGTGTCCTTGAAAACACCCCATAGCAGATCAAGCATTTAGCATTTCTAAATCCCAAAAGAATACTATTTTGACAGTTCAGAAAGGAACCTCTGACAACATTTAAGTGCTATGTGTATTGTAAAAAAAAGAACTTAAGAAGCTTCTTCTATGAATGCCTAATAAGTGATATAATTGAGGGCTTAATAACAACTGGAAAGCCTCCCAAACCCACTTGCCTTAAGCAACCCATCTAGTGGTTAAAATGGTGGCTAATCTTGAAAGAGTGACTAGAAGTTTCAAGTGAAACACTGGAAGTTTTCTGATCTTTTTATTCTAGACCTTGAAAGTGAAGGAGCAGGTTCCTCCAAGTCCCTTTTTAGTTTCTGGCATTCACAGTTGGCAGCTTGAGCCCTTAGAGTCTCCTCCATGTTTACTTAAACTACTGACACCACAGTGGTTTGAAATAAGAAAGCTTTTAACACAGGCATTTACTGGGCTGTCAAGTACAAGAAAAATGCAGCAATAATAAGTATTACTTGGCTTCACCCCTGAGGAGCTTTCAAATGTTTGATAAAATAACCACCAAAATGTATACAGAGCACAAGGCACTATAAACTGGCATCAGCTTCTCAGAAATTTTAATCCTCACAATTCAGAATAACTATGGTAGAACTGCTCGGTAGCACATTTATTTTGTACATTTGCAGGTGACAAAAAGAGACCAAAGCAGAAATATTTTGAACATTTATTTTAGCACATCCATTACAGAGTAAATGCATTGTGCTTTCCAGTCCCAGAACATGACCAGGATGACCACAAAGCCCTCTTCTCTGTTGTAAGTGAGAACGATTGAACGGCATCTTTTCACAAGAGAACTGCCTCAAGTAAACTAATGCACTGTTAACATGTCTGCTGAAAATCATTTTTTTCTACCCTGCCTTATTTCCGTTCAAACCACTAGCCATGTCATTGACATATCTGTCTAACCCTGAGGCAGGCCATGCATCAAAACCAAGAGGAGAGCTGACCAGACCCTACAAGTGATATACCAAAGCATTCAGATAAGGAGCTGCAACCATTTCTATAGTCCCCCTACAAACCCCAGGTATCTCTTGGCCTGAGCCCCTCCAGACGGAAATTTCAATGTTCTTATTTCTAACTATCTGGAGAGAGAGAGAGAGATAACGACTTCCACTCTGACCAATTCTTCCTTACAGAACAGAAAGGACAGAACTGAATATGAACACTGTGGCTATTATCACAGAGAATCCACTCCTGACATCTTGCTGCAGGTGATACTGGCAAATGCCTCTCCACCAAAGAAAAATGCATTTTGGGAACAGCAGTACTTTCCAAAACTAGACTGCTCATGTCCTATGCCTTAGGCCAACATGTCACATACTGTCAGCGTAGAAGGCTGCAAAAATGTGCTCAAACCAGTTTTTTGTTATTAAAATGATCTGGCATTTCTGAGAGTTTTCTAGAAAATACAAAGTTGTATCTTTATAGAAGGTAAAATGTTCCTCAGTTGCACAGAATTTTGCTTTCTTCAAGTACAACAATAAAACCTCGGTAAGACAAATTAAAGCTGCATCACTAGACTAACTTCCCACCTTTAAAGTATGCAAATACTGTGCTTAAGACCTCCATTTACTAAAGTCTGCAAAGTTTTTGGCTGTTCATATCATTATACGATATTCTGCACTAAACCTCCAAATCACTTGCAGAGACCAACTACAAGGCACCATAAAATAAAGGAAACAGTTATCACATTAGACTATATTTTCATTTTAGTCTTCTAAATGCCCAAACTTGAAGTGCAATGAGACAGGAGTTTTTTATATTCAGGCATTTATTCAAAGAACTAATAAGCCAGAGAAAGAGGCTGTACAAGCCAGGAATCCTACAGTGACAGAGGAAATCACATTATCTGTCATTGTCTTGAAAGCGGGAATTCTATTTTTTAATATAACATTGAGAAATGTAAAAATTGTAATTTCACGAACCCTCACAGAGCTCACTATTATTCCCAAGCAGCAGCTGGGGAAAAGTGAGAAATAACTGCTTGAATGCTGACTTTTAGAAAAAGGGGCAGAGAACAGATACTAGTCTGAATCTCACAACCACATGAAAATCCAACAGTCACTTTCTGCACCTCTAAGCTTTACAGTTATATCAGCTTCTTCACCGTATCAGCACACAAAGCCTCTCAAATTGGTCTGACAACAACTATTTTACTTGTTCCTGACTGACAGAATCAGGTGCAGCATACTCCAGAGGGAAGGGATGCTTGTCTATTTTAAGCAGAGTTAATATATTAATACTCTGTCAATGCAACTCTGCTTAGCAAAGTGGAAATTTAAACATTGCTGCTGGTCAGCCAAAGTAGACAGCCATTCTTCCTTCTTCACCAGCCAACCTGTGCTACATTCTGCAACTCTGAAAATACTATTCCAGCAAGCAAAGTTCCTCAAGGAAAGAAATTCACCCATACACAGCTTGGCTTTTTTTTTTTTTTTAAATTGGAGAAGAGAGCTTCCAAAGAAGAGATTATCCAGTTGCGAGATCATAGATACATATATGACAGCCTCCAGATATTAAGACATACCAGGAATATCTAAAGCAAGGCACTATTACCTTCCACACTGAGCAGTAGTAGTTATAAAAGTGCTGCTGGCTTACAGAGGTTTGCAATGGAGTACCACAAAAAGAAAAAAAACAACAAACAAAAAACCAAACCAAACCAACAACACCACAAACAAACAAAACCAAACCAAACAAACAACTGTCAGTGTTGGTTTTTTAGCAGAAAATTGTTGAAAAGTATCAGTCTCATCAAGTTCCTGAATCTCAGCAGCTCTAGCGGTGCCACCTGGAAGCTCACAGACCACCCAGATGCCACAATCTGTATAATGCTGTATAAGGCAATGGAGCATTAACCTAGAAGGTTGGAGCCTATTTTGAAAAGTAAGTTTCATTTGTGTAAAAAAATCCTAAAAACTGGACAAGTGGGTCACAGGCTTTCAGATACACACCACTACCTATTTCCCAGCAACATGTTCAACAAAAAACAACCTATGCAGATGCATTATAGAAATGCTTTTGTATCAAAGGTTCAATTGGCAGAACCGAATGGGATAGAGTTAACTTTCTTCCCAGTAGCTGGTATGGTACTGTGTTTTGGATTTAGAATGAGACTAATGTTGATAACATACCGATTTATACACACTGAGGAGATCCTGCTGAGCTTTCTTTTCTCTAGGCTGAACAGTCACAGGTCTCTCAGACTTTCCTCATGTAAGCAAAGTCCCTTAATCATCCTAGTGGCCATCCATTGGACTCTCTCCCATAGCTCCATCTCTCTTGTACCAGGAAGCCCAGAACTGGGCACAGTACTCCAGATGTGGCCTTACCAGTGCTGTGGAGGGAAGCTGTTGAAGCAAGTAAACTTGGAAGTCATTCCCAAACATATGAAGAGTGAGGTGATTGGGAATAGTCAGCATGGATTTATGAAGGGGAAGTCACATCTGAACCACCTGTAACGTCGAGGGGAAAACGGTGAATGCTGTTCATCTCTGCTTTAGTAAGCCTTCTGACACTGTCTACCACACACTGAGCAAGACCCAGCATATGGGAGGTACTGGACCACCAATGCAGGTTCTATGGAAGTAGAAACCCATACATTACATCTTCTTCCCACTGGACTAAAACAAAACCATACGAAAACTCTGGGTGCCAGCACTATAAAGCATTAAAGACAAAGGAAAATTCTGCTATTTCTGTTAACTCCTTGGTAAGAAACACAGGCAGCATTTGCAATGTAAAAGACTTAGTTTTATTGAGAGTTGCATAATTCCATCATTGTATATCCTATCCTAAAATATATATAAATATATATAAAAAGCAAAACCTAAAAATTGGTCCACATGCAAAAGGCTAGAATCAGACTGCTAAAAGAAGAGCCCCAGAGATGGACTCTCCTCCTTTCAGTGCAGGTTGGTCACACTCTTAACAGAAACAACTGAAACTTATTAGAACTGATACAGTTTACAGTCTATCTTCAGCTACAAAGACAATTTTGGCCTACATTAACACCCTGGTGGAAAACCATGGTGGTTCAAGCACTGCTGTTCAGGCACTTCCAGGATAGGTCAAGCCAATTCCTTCAGAGATATTGGGAATGCACCCAATAATAAAATAAAACTGGAAGTAGATACTAATCTGTCATCCCCTAATATTTAACAGCCTTTAACTTTGGGCTCAAAAAATCCTTCTGAAAAGTTAAAGAAAGTTTTGATTCCTAATAGGATATTAGCAGCTACAGTCTCAGAAACACACCTTCTGCTTTATATCTGCCTTATGTATTATATGTGACCAGCTTCAGAGCATGTAAACACCTGTTCGCATGTACTCACTGCAGATAAAACTGATCTCAAGCACAGTCATTCACACCTCAGCATGCTTCAGCCCAGGCTGGAACAACAGGTGGAATCCTCCCTGCAGATGACAGGTCTGCTGCTCTAGCCTGGTAGCAGATCCCAGAACTGAAATGCAAGACTTCAGTGCTAATTCTTCCTTACTTCAAAGAAAGAAAAAAAAGCATTAGCAGACTTGCTGAACAGTATGGGAAGTGGTAAATGACAGACAGGGATAGATGGAGCAATTGGAATAATCATTTGGTGGAAGAGATGCAGGCAAGAGTCAATGTAGGGCAGAGGAGCTAAAAACAGAAAACGGGAGCAAAGAAGGTTACAGCAGAGAAAGGGCAAGAGCAAGAATGCAGAGCAATGTTAAAACAGTCTCAGGCACTGAATTTGCCTGTTAATTACTCCAACACAAGCCTCTTCAAAGTCGAGCTCCAAATACACAAGACTAAAGCCAGACAATGCTAATGGGGCATTTTCATGGTACAATGAAGAACTCCTAGTGTGCTTCATTCAGATTTGAGAGGTTCTTTCTCTTATTTTACACTTAGTATTCTTGGTCAAAACATCTAAAACCAGGCCTAGGAAGCTGAAGTGTCTCTAATAAGTTAGCTGGCAAAGGATGGTCAGAATTAAATTAATAATCCCACTTGCTAGAAAACACTGCACCACCACAGGTTTGTCAACACTAGCACAAGGCCAAAGCATCTGGAAAAGAGGGAAGATTGAAGCACTGCTGTATAGGCTGCATGCATCTACCTTGTGGAGAAGAAACTATTAATCCCATTTTGGTTTTTGTTTAAGGAAAGACTGATGGTACATAAATAATACTGTGATACTGGGAAGAAGCCACTCTGCAGAATACTATCAAAAGAAGTTACTAAAAATCAGCTAAATGTTTATTTGATGCACTTACAAAAAACACCAACTCCAACAAATTTAGCTAATTGTGGAGAAGCAACTTCCAAAGAGATTTAATTTTATCATCAGAATCAAAAAGAACATGCCATGATAATATTCTGACTTGAGATGGTCAAGATACTCCTAGATCTACTGAGAAAAAAAGTCAGTTTGACATTTATTCTCCTCCTGCCCCCCATTGCAGTTGAACCTAGTTAGATACTAAATACAAGACTGTCTCATAAATTAAATATAAACTTGTGGTAAGAAATTATTAATTTGAAGGGAACACAAAATGCTAAAGGGCAAAGAAAAATGGCTACATCCAAGACAATATCCCAAAGAAAAGTGTGTATTTCATAATTACTATCACTTTTATCAGCTTGCTAATTCTGAACTATTATGTTAATAACTATAGGGTAGGCTCCACATCCCCCACCTTCCATTAAAGCTTTCCTAGGCAGAAGGAGTGCTTTTTACTATAAACATCTCACTGATCATCTAGGGAAGACAGCCTACTAGCTGCCCCACAGAAAACAATTCTCTCTTAATGATTAATCAACCCCCTTCCTTGCTTTTGAACCTGCTCCTCAGATAACTATTTGGCTAGAAAAGAAAAAAAAAAATACTGTTGCAGAACAGTAACAATAAATGGACTGCTAAACTCTGCCACTTTGCCAACCTACTTTTGTAATTTCATTTCTTTGCTTGAGTTTCTCGCTCCTCCTAAAGGCTCCCACAGACCTTTTTTCCCCAAATTACTTTCTGCCAGAATGAAAAAAATCCCTAATGTACTGTTTTTATTTTCCTTTTTCTAAACATGTTCTTCCTTTAGAAAATTTTAACCTCACTTTGTAAAATACAACTTGTAATTGAGAATGAAGCAAGTCACATGGATTGATTTCAGTCCTTAGCACAGGGGTGATACAACAGCACAGGCCTCCAAAACCCCTCGATGCTAAAACTACAGGCATCAAGATGTGTCCTTTAACAAGCACAAAACACTATGACATTTTGATAGTAAAGATACAGATCCCCCAAGATTTCCAACATTGTCAAACTGCCACTTTCTTACAAAGAGCAACCACTAAAACACTCATTTGCTGAAAACTACCCAATACATCAGTTTAACTGTATAATCAGCACGACTATGATAAAGTATGTAATACTTTAGATATACCCAAGTTGACTATATTTTTTAGAATGAAAGTATCACTAAGATGTACACCTTTCTATGCAGAGAGACATGTGATTTATTTTTAAATGATGCACAATATTGAAATTATCAGTTTATTTAAAGACTCAGATTTAACTTCTGTGTACAGATCAGGCCATCTCTAAATGGAACCAGCAACATAGAGATTACAAATTATTTCAGGGTTTGCGGCATTTCTTCTCCCGAGACCCTATTTCTAGGCACAACATGCCATGGAATTATTTTCAACTGAACTTCAATATATACTTCAATCCAGCTTGCTAAACATAACTGAAAGCTCTATTAAAGTGTAAGATGGCATGCTTGAACCTCTACCATATTAAATTACTTAACTGAGCAAAAATATCTGGAAACACCCCCGCCTTTGTGCCCAGGCGCTCCAACAACTTGTACACTGCCTTACTATTTTATACCAGGAATCAGACACCAGACATGAAGAATGCTACAGCTGTTGACTCACCTACAAAATATTCTATATTTCACTTTATAGTTACAGGCTTACAACAACTGAAAGAAGAAAACACTTGTGAGACATTAAGCTAACATTAGTAGCGATATTCACAGGAAAAAAAGCTGTCCCCTGAAGGGGCAGGTGCTTATGTTACATGCTCTTAGAAGGGAGAAAGGTAATTTGCTTTCAACTTGATCTCATGAGCAAGCTTAGATTCCAAGGACAAATCCATTCAAAAGAGCAGATATCAAGAGTGGGAGAAGACCAAGTTTGAATTGAGCTGTGAGGGACAATTTCCAAAAGGAAGAACTGAGCTTGTCCTGACAGCTAAATATTGCCTCTGGGTAAAAACCCAAATGCCACATAAATTCAAAATTTAGGAAGTTGCTATGAACTAAAGACAAATGCAAAGAACGGCCTAAGCTTAAGCAACTCTAAGCAAGTGCTGCTGGGTAAGAAAGAAGATGAGGAAGGATTCACAAGAAGTTCTGTCTCAGCAGCTGCTGTAGTTACAGGGGGAGGCTGAAACACCTAGGCTGTTTCAGGAGCAACACCCCTACAAAAAAACACATTTTAAATTATTTACTCTAATTTAAAACCCCACTTTTCTTCCTCCAGAAGTTTTACCCCTTTACCAAAGCAGGCTGGGGACTGGGTGAGAAAAGGAAAGAAACCAGAGCACGCTTCTCCTGCCAGAGGAGGGCTCTGAGGAGCCACACACCAGCTGAAACGCTCCTGAGCCAGACCCCGAGAGCGGGAGGTACGGGAGGCTCTGGAAAGCTGAACAAGTGGGAGTAGGGAGTATTCAAAATGTGTCACACATTAAAAAGGGAATTACATCACGGGAGAAGCAGTTTTAAGCCATTTGTTTTACTCCGGTTTCTGATCAGCCTCTCGGAAAGGGGGGAGAGAGGGGGATGGGACAAGGGAAACGGGCGTGAAGACGCGAATGTCACCGCCTCGCTCACTTCAAACCCGCGCAGACGGGGCTGAAACGAGACCGACCCATCCACGGCGGAGCACAGCGAGCCGGCGGTGGGCCCGGGACCGCACGGCGAACGCCTCCGGCCGGTCCGTGGGACGGAGAAACGCCACGGCGAGTGGGCGCCGGTCCCCCTGCCCCCGCCGGCGGGACGGAGGCTGGGGCTCCCGGGGGAAGGGGCGTGGTGCGTGGGCGCCCCGTGCGTGGGGTGACGGCGGCCCGGCGGGGGAGGAGGCCGGGGCCGGCGCCTCGAGGGGAACGAAGGGGCGGCGAGGCCTGGGCCCGCGGAGCGCGCCCCGGGGCGGTGGTGGAGGGGGGTGCCCGGAAAGAGTGGCGCCTCCTGCGGGAAGGGAGGCGGCGGGGCCGGCCGCAGCGGGGCGAGGCCTCCGGGAGAGATGAGAGGAAGGGCCCGGGCCCAACCGGGGTGGGGGGAGCCCAGCCAAGGGGCAACCAGCTCAGACCGGAGAAGGACCACAGGCACGGCCCGGCCTTACCTCCCTCACGGCGGCAGCTCCTGCCTCGCCTGCTGGGAGCGGCGCGGACCCCGAGCCCCTCGCACCGGACGCCGCTGCCCGCGGGTGGGGAGGCGGCGGCCGAGCTCGCCTCAGCCCCGCACTCCCGGCCCGGCTCCGCCCGCCGCCTGGCCCCGCCTCCTCCCTCGCCCCGCCGCCACCATTGGCCCAGCCGCGTCCAGCCGGAAGGCCCCGCCTCCTCCAGGACCCCTGGCAGCCAATCCCTAACAACCACCCCTTCGCCTTCGCTACCGGTCTTAAAAAAAGGGGCATGGCCGCTCCCTCATTGGCCGAGATTTAACCCATGCCTTTAGCTTCCTACTGGCTCCCACGACTAGCAATCTTCTCCCTCCGTCTTTCTGATTGGCGTGCTTCAAGGCTACGGGAGCACGTCGCCCGCCTGCTGCTCGAGTTTAGCAGCTGCTCAAGGAAACGGGATTGGCCGCGGGGTGGAGGTTGGCGCTTCTCATTGGCCGACGGGCAGCAGGAGTCCCGTCCCCTGTAACGCCGACGTGATGACGCAGCGAGCGGCCTGGCCTGGTTCCCAAGATGGCGGCGCGCAGGGCGCGGAGGCTGCGCTGTCCGTAGAAGCTCCGCGCTCCGGTGGGGTTTCTGCTCCCGCGCGGCCGGTGAGTGCGCCGGGGCCGCGCGGAGCCGCGGGGCGCCCAGGGCCGGGGCCGCCCGCCCCACTGGGCCTCCCGCTGGCGAGCGCCGGGGCCTGGGGAAGAGGAGAAGGGAGCGGGGAGGCCGGGGCGGGGAGCGAGCGCCTCCCCAGGCACCGGCAGCTTCGTCTGCGGCGGGCGGGCCGCGGCGGGGAGGAGCTGAGCAGCTCCCGCCGGTTCGGGGTCTGGAGGGGACGGAGCTGGGCTCTCGGCCGGCCGGCTCGTGTAAGGTAGAGGGTAAAAAAGCCGGGACCAGAATCTTCTGTGTGTTAATGAGGGGCGTGGAAAGGCGGAAGCAAAACTCTCATGATTCTTTTTGCTCGTGACTCTTTGGATCGGGATGCTTGAGGGGGTTGTTTCGGAGCTTTTCGGGTTGATGGGTTTTATTCTCGGGTTTGTATTTGGAAATATGTTTGCTGCTTATAGAAGCCGGTCTCGTTGCTCGGGCGATTGGGTTTTTAAACTCTTTAGAACGTTAGGAAGCAAAATCGCTTCTAAAGAAAAAGAACAGTTCTAAAACCAGCACTTTGTTGGTAAACACGGTGGGATTGTGTGCTCTTGGGACAGAACTAATTGTTTGGCTCTGGAAGTTCTTTTAAGTAGCCATTTACTTATTTGTGATGCAGTTTGCATTGGTCCGTCACTGATACCATTAGTTGTGAAGGTTCTTCCAAAACCAACATGGAACAGAGACAGTTTCGTTTATTCTGAAAAAGAGAAACTTTTTGAAGTTGAGCATGATGCTGATTGCAGGCATCGTTTTTTGGCAGTTCGTGTGATCTTTCTTCCTTTTTCAGAAGGGAAACATCTGGAAAATGAACAGCTTAATTTCAAGAGTTTCAGGTTTGGGTCTTCCTCTGACTGTTTTGCTTAGGACAAATATATTGTATGATATGCTAATCACAATTTGTTATGCAAACTTTTGCAGATGACTGTAGTAATTTCTGCATAGTATCTGTAGCTTATTGAATTATAGTAAGAGTAGTTTTGTGCCTGGAAGAAATAAAGACAGCAGGACAGACTTCATTCTCCCTTTAAATTGAGGCATGACTGAACATCAGAACATCAGTCACAACTCAAACACCAATAAGGTATCTACAGAGCTTTGTGATACGAATATGCATGTGCAAAGTGCTGGTCAACACAGGAGAATAGCACACTCTTTGAGTGTAATCAACTGCCTTGTTTTGGGGATGATTTTAGATGGCATCTTATCCTAGAGACATTTTAATCTTGGTATGTGAAAAAACATGACTTCTGTTACCATTTTTTCTTCAAGTAATAGTAGTACAGACCACTTGACAAAGCCTTTTGCCAGGTGGTTGCTGCTGTCTTACTGCCCAGCGGTATTTGGGAGACCAACGGGGTATTTAAATTGCCATTCAGACTGAACCGACCAATGTGTTTCCTGCTTATGAATAGTGAGTTGGTTTCTCCCCTCCCCACAACTTTTCAAATCTTGCTGCCACCATCACTGGATTGTTTTTCCTTATTTTGTGGATGAAGCAGGTTAAAGTTGTTCTACTAAGAAGCAGCAGATATTGTTGATAATGCATCCTTGAAGTTTCTTTACTGAACAGCTCATAGCAAAGATAACCGATGTCTATTTCTTTGAATTAAATTTGCAGTATATGGGGAAGATAAGGGCAGGGTAAAATATTGCTTGTCTTTGAGCATGGAAAAAGTTAAATACTATTCCTCTTTCCTCATCTTTGAGCACGGGGGGGCGAGGGAGGGAGTCCACTCTGTAAATAAATCACTTTTTCATTTCTTAAAGGTTCTGAAGCAACTATCTGAAGATTTCCTTTTTGACAACTTAACAAGCAAGAACAATTCTGTCTTAATAAATGAAGGAGAATAAAGAAAATTCCAGCCCTTCTGTAAACTTGGCAAACCTGGACCATACAAAGCCATGTTGGTACTGGGATAAGAAAGACTTGGCGCATACACCGTCCCAGCTAGAAGGGCTTGATCCAGCTACTGAGGCACGATACCGCAGGGAGGGGGCCAGATTCATATTTGATGTGGGGACACGTTTAGGGCTGTATCCTTTCAACCCATGTTGATATGAAATGTCTTTATGAATGGGGATTTTCAGAATAAAATGTACAAGAAATGTTATGTGCTTAGTTAGCTGTTCAAATGTTTCTTAATCATTAATCAAAAATGTTTTGGAATTCACTTGCCTTTTGCTGTAACGTGTTCCTACGCTGCTTTTATCCGTTCATTGGATAAATAAATTTTCAACTGAACTGCTTTGGCAACAGAGAAGTAAGGGGATACAGATTTGCCAATTAAGGATGACTTTTGGCAGTTATGAAACTTGGTCTCTTACTACATGAATCTACATAACTTCTCAAATTGTGAATTTTGCATTAATTGTTCTACATATTTTGCCTCCGAGACTTCTAACCTCTACCTCCCCAGTCTTGTTTCTGGTGTCTTTTTTGTTTGTTTAGGTCAGGATTTACAACTTTGTATAAATTAGTAAGTTGTCCCCACTGTCCCACTCTCTCACAGATTGCCACTTAAACTTTTTGCTTCCTGTATTTGTGTGCTTTTTTTAAGCTTCTCAGTTTTTTTGTTTAATAAAACCTGGTGTAAATGAAATTTTACTCTTCTCCTTAAGGAGAAGAGTAAAGACCGTGTTCAAATTTTATTTGCATTCGTAGTTGTGAATAGTTAGTAAGTTTGCTCTGCACCCACACTTTAATGTGAAGTGATAATTGTTCTCTTCCTTCCTGCACCTGCTGCTGGTTTCGACCTTCTCTGAAGCAGGTCTGGTTTAGCATGAGGTTGACCTTGCGTGAATCCTCCTGTAAACATGATCAGGACTGTGCACATTTCCAATAAATGCTTTAGGTATCATCTGCATCTGGGCTGAATCATAGTATTTGCAGTGTTTTCTAACTGAGCGGACAATTGCTTGAGGTACTTGTTACAGTGGAATGTTTCTTTTCCTTTGTGCATGTCTGGCTTTAAATTTGTTTTATTCCCTGTTTGAAAGTCCTTAATCTGCCCCGCAGACACTATGATACTCTAGCAACTGGAATAATTTATTTCCATCGGTTTTATATGTTTCATTCCTTCAAACAATTCCCAAGATATGTAAGTATTTACAGTACTGATGATTTAATAGAGTGATTGTACTAGCCATGGGCTATTTGAAATGATGATGTCACTTGGGTACTACTGCTGGCCACCACTCTGATTAAAAATAAGCGTTTTATCTTTTAATCATTACAGCTTAAAATACACTGTTCTTTCTTGTTTACGCATTTCTGTTTATGTTTAGAAACATATTTATGTTGACATTGCAGTTATGTCTTGCTGATACTATTCTTTAGAAAGAGTAGCAACTGTAGTTGTGGCACTCCTGAATTGGCTAAAAGAAAAAAAGTGTAATACCATCTTAAAACTGCTTGACAAATGGTGCTGAACAAGGACAAATTTGGCTTTGGGTTTCTGACCTTTAAATAAAGTTGCATAAAACAGACAGTCCTCCAAGTTCTGTATTTTTCCTTTGAGAAAGTCAAAGTTTAAAGTAACACTGTAGTAAAATTAGAAATTAATATGCTTATTAAGTCTTTCCTGGGAAACTTCTGCAGAACCGTTAATGGAAACTGACAGTGCTTTTACAGTGCGATGCTGTATTGCATATCTACGTGCAGACAACTGTTTGAAAGCACTTTCTTTTTTAGGTGACAGGAGCCTGTTGTCTCTTCCTAGCAGGAAAAGTTGAAGAAACACCTAAGAAATGTAAAGATATAATTAAAACAGCTCGTAGTTTGCTAAATGATGTACAGTTTGGACAGTTTGGAGATGACCCAAAGGTAAAAATACTCATGTTGAAATTGATTTCATCATATTGTACTCCAGCAAAGCAACATACATTCATTAAAGCACTGGCTGATTTTCAGTTGTTCTAAATTAAATTATATGGTAAGCATACATTTTTGGCTTTTTTGGCTAATGAGATCAGTAACTAAAAAAATAATTCTTACTAATACAAGTAGCTTTGGGACCCTACTGAATAATTCTTTGTATAAAAAGTTTACATTTGATTTCATGTAAATTCTGATGTCATTTTGCAAATTCAGGTAAATTTGAGTGATTCCAGCTAGAAATGTCATCAAGACATAAATCGTATTTGATAGTCTTGATGTTGTTTTAGGAAGCAATTAATAGCAAAACTAAAGAAAGAGAACTACATGTCAAAAGCGTTGAGTAGTTTCCTTTTTAGAGTATTTGAATTTGCAAAACTACGCTTCTCTCAAAATTTGCTTATTAGAGATAGCAGAAAGAACGGAAACTCACGAGAGAAATGATGTGGTGAGAGCTTACCTTTTTGTTGTGATTTTGCGTATTTGGCACTTTTATGCTCTATCTGGTTCAGTTCTTTCCTCCATGGAGGAAGAGGAATTTTAAGCACCACATCTCCTCTCCTGCCCCAAATAAATGTGAACGAAAAGTATCTGGGTTTAAAATAATGTTTGAAGTTGGAGAGATTTCTGTTCTCCTTGGAGACAAACCCTTATCAAGCAAAAGTAGACAAACACATTTGCCTGGAGATGCTCTGTAGTCATGCTTTATACCAGCATAAAATATTTGTGAGTAAAAGAAGGAATAATATTGTGGTTGCCTTGTTACATTTTGCAGGAAGAAGTGATGGTCCTTGAAAGAATCTTACTACAAACAATAAAGTTTGATTTGCAAGTGGAACATCCGTACCAATTTCTTCTCAAGTATGCCAAACAACTCAAAGGTAAAATATTACAGAGTGAGGCAGTAATGCCTGTTATTAATTTTCAGAACTTAATTTACTACTAGCAGTGCAAGAGTATTCTATTCCAAACTGTTTGTCCTTCCTAATAACTTTATTCCTTACAACTTTTCTGGTTGTTTTTCAGGAGACAAAAATAAAATTCAAAAACTGGTTCAAATGGCATGGACATTTGTCAATGACAGGTAAGATACTTCTGGGAAACCTTTTGAAAATGAAATAGTTACTGTTGCTTTATTCTGGGATTAGATATTTCTTTGGAAAATGCTTTTTGTTTTCTGCTTGTTATATGTTTACTTGATCGCGTTCATCGGTTTTTCTTTCCGTCATTCCCATGATGGTTCAATTGAACAGGGAATCTAGGATGAGTATAGAAATAGACCATTAAGACCTTTGCAGTTTTGTGGTAATGATTTATTGCTTCAGTAAAAAAAAAAAAAAAGTTACTGTTTGAGTGGGCCACACCAAATTATAGACCTCTAGGACAGAAGCTGGTGTCTTGCCCAGTCTGAGACATGCGGCACATTCTGCCAAAAGAAATTACTTCCCAATTCCATTATGTTGGTTGGTTGGTTGGTTGTTTTTTAAAGTGATATTCTAGTAATTGTAAACTAGCCATTACATTCAGTGAGGAATACAGTTTTAACGCTAGATTTACAATTTCTTGAATAATGGATTTGCAATACAATCAATTAGCAGGAGTGCGTGTAGAAGCACTTTCCATATGTAGTGTGGTATTGAAAAAAAACCAACCAAAACAAACAAACAAACAAAAACAAAAAACCAAACCAAAAAAACCTCTCAATATACTTTAGTCTTGTTAAGGAGGATTCTACAGAGATGGGGAAGCTAATTCACCAAGGATGATTAAATGTAATTTTTCATTTCCATAGCAAACCCTTAAGAAAATGTTGTAAGTGGCCTGACTATTTAGAAATGCAAAGTACATTGCTTTCAGTCATACCTATAGAAGTAGAACACCATTAAAAAAGAGATGCACTTTTATTCGTATGCCTAGTGTGAAGTAGCCCAGTGTGGGTCCAAATTCTGTAGATATCACCTAAACTCTCCAAATTAATTTGAGTAAAAGGTCACTCAGCATATTTGAATGTCAAGACATGTTTACTTCAGCTGCTGTCAGTCTTGCACGTGGTGATCTTACAGGCTTGACTGTTAAGTTTGTCAGGGAAAACTTTTGTTATATATCCATCAAACTATGGACATTACTGTACTTGGAATTAGATGGTGTTCAATAATTCAAGAAATTTAATAATTAAATAAAATGCACTTCAGAAAGACAATAGTAGGAAGTTGGAGTGATTGTTTCAAATAATACTTATCTCTGTTCTTGAGAGGCTACCATATTAGAAGTGTACTTGTTTTCTGGGATCCTGGTAAAATAATTCTGCTCTTTGCACTACAGGCCTTTAGAGCAGGGGCTTCTGTTCTTACACAGCTGCAACACACCCCCAAGTGAATTTCATGAAAGTAATAATAAGAAATCAGTGTTTTAAGGGATAGTTCTTGTGTATTTTTACTGTTTACTGCTGACCTGATTCTGACACTATTTAAGTATCCCATTGGCTTTCAGTTATGTGTAGCCCACTGGAGAGAAAACCATTTTAAACCACTGTCTAGGCTACTATTTTGATGCATTTAAGGGCAGAATAATGAATTTGTCAGTGAATTTGCAGAAACTGAGCTGGCTAGCTGGATCTAAAATTCTTTAAGTAGATCCTATGTTACAGAATCTATGAAAGAAAATAAATTAAAAGGGGAAAAATGTAATTTAAAATTAGTATCGGGAAACAATAACTTTGATTTAGACAGGAACTTACTCAGTTAATATCAATAATACCAATAATATTTTAACATTAGCTTTAACAGAGGCTATTCAAGAGAGGAACTTTTACAGCCTGATCTAAAACTTGCATCATGCTTGACAAGCTGCTTTACAAGTTCATGTTGGCTGTTCTCTGGGGGTTTTTTTGGTACTTGTTTACATTTTATTGAAAAACACGTGGAAACTCTAAAATCCAGATGTGGCCATCATTCCCTAACCAGTGCAGGGCAGTGACAGCACACTGATGTAGCAATGAACACGAATGTTTTATTTGGTTAACACTACAGGTGAGACTAGAGTAGAATATAGCTGCCCATACTTGGAATGTAATGCTGTCTTTTCCCTCCTCTACCACACCCATATAGTGTTAGGTTTTCTATTTTTAAACTCCAAACTTGATTTGCCTATGTGGTGTATTGCTTCTGTAGGCATAGGCCCTCTGTATTATCTGTGTAAAATTACCTTGTTTCATTATAGCAGTAGTGCAGTAACAGTTTAGTTTTGTGAACTCTTTTGTTTAACAAGGCTCTTAATTAAAATTGTCTAAAATGTTGAAGTGTGGTGGGATTCTATACTGTTAGTTATAGATGTCACACGTTAAAGATTTGTGCTTTGACAATCAGAATTATCTTGTGGTTTGTTTTGTTTTTTATACTCCAGTCTCTGCACTACCCTGTCACTGCAGTGGGAACCTGAGATCATAGCTGTTGCAGTTATGTACTTAGCAGGCCGTTTGTGTAAGTTTGAAATACAGGAATGGACATCAAAACCAATGTACAGGCGATGGTGGGAGCAATTTGTCCAAGATGTTCCCGTTGATGTTCTGGAAGGTATGAAAAATATTTGCCACAAACAGAAGAGTATTTCCTTTAACTGTCATCTAGGTCATTGGTGAACACAAATTGCTTTCTTTCTGGGTTTTAGTCAAAACAACTATGTATATAACTCTGGACATACATGTTATTCATTAACCAGGTTTTTAGTTAAACTTACAAGACTGGCTTAGTCTGGCAGCATCTTTGGTTATCATAATTAGTCTTCTAGTCAGTATTTGCTTTACTACTTGCTTAGTTTATAACACAGCTAATTAACTGCTATCTTGTCATGGTGTGTGTTTTCTTTTTTGATTTTTTTAATGATTCCCTTCTCCCCATTTTTAAATAAGCAGCTCCATGAACACTGGAACTAATGGAGCCTGGTTTCCAGTGGTTTTCTCATTGATGGTTGACCTCTTTAACCAAATTATACTAGGGCTGCAGTCACATTTTGTGGTGTATCACAACTGAGGAGTAGATAATAGGGGATGAATTATGGATCTTTTTCATTGATACAGATATCTTAACTCTATTCCCTTTTTGTGTATATATTGCTTATATTTAGCTGCTGCTTGCCCTCTTGAGAGAACCTCAGGAAGTTCATAAAATAAAGCAGGTCCTCTCTTGAACCTTGTTAAGTAAATTGTGGTTAATGTGGCCGCTAATTTGTCTTTATAGTAAAAGTTTTTACTAACTTACCTGGTACAGATGTTAGGATAAGCAAACTTCTAGTTCCATAAATTGCTTTAGAAACCTTCCTTAAAAATTGATGCTTGTCACAGTCTGGAGTTTGGCTCTAAGGAAGTTTTAACAAAGCAGTATGTGTTGCTGTTCAGGTGGTTTAGCCTTTGTAGCTCTTTGAACCTCCAAGTTCAAGCAGTTCTGGTGATTTCTGAAATGGTTACTTGCTCTGTTTGTATCATGGCTTTTTTCAGAGTTGGTTCAGATCGATCTCTTTTGAATCCCTGCCAAAGAGGGTTATAGCATAGGAGTCTCTTCAGTTTCTGCTACTGTGTCAGTGAATGTTCACTGAAAGAACTCATGTAGCTTTTCTATGGAGGTTTTCTTTTACCCGAGTGCTACTCTTGAGCCTGGTTATCAATTGGTCCTACGTGTTTTCTGACAGACTTTTAGCTCCTAACGTGTTGGAAGAAGAACTCAGTACTAGTCCTTCGCTTAGTTTCCTGAAACTTTTTTGACTGGCCTAACTTGATGTATATGTTTTAACATATAATCTTCCTTTACACATTTTCTTACTATATTACTATCCTGTTGTTCCACTGTTACATGGTTCTCCAAGCACACAGTAATAACATATGGTATATTAATACCAAGACACTTTGTTCTTCTGCAAGGTATGGATATAGATCTACGTATTGTTTAGCATAGGCAGAAGAAACTCAGAAATGCAAGTATACATTGAAAAACTCTGGTTTTAAAAAATCAAATCTGTGATCATTATAACAAGGAGTGATGTTTACAGTAAGTTTTTCAAAGTTGATGTCCAGTAAAAAGATTGTGTGTTAAAGGTACACTGGTACATTATGGGTATATAATATTTTGGATTTTTTTTCTTTTTTAAGACATCTGTCATCAGATCCTGGATCTATACTCACAAGGAAAACAGCAAATGCCTCACCATACTCCTCACCAGCTGCAGCAGCCACCATCTCTTCAATCTACACCCCAGGCCCCCACGGTACAGCAATCGCAGCAATCACAGGGCTCAGAGCAATCACAGACGCAGCAGCAAAAAGAGTCGCAACAGTCAGCACAACAACAGCAGCAGCAGCAGCAGCAAACACAAGCGCAGCAATCTAAAAAGCCCTCTCCCCAGTCAAGTCCTCCTAGGCAGATTAAAAGACCAGCAGTAAGTTGAACTTTAACTTGTGTTTTCCTTTCAGGTTAATCTGACATCCATTTGACTTAAAGGCTGCAGTGTGCAGCAGACTTGTGTTTGCTTTAAGAAAGAAGCTGGTGATTAACTTTGTATGGTAGATTTCTGCTGTTTATTTGGCAAGTGTGTTAGTGTAGACCAGGCTTTACCCTTTTGGCGCAGCACATTCTCATTCCACTTGAGGCAAAACCTGTGGAGAAACTTTTAAGTCAGTGTGAGCTATTAAGGTTCTAACTCTCTTTGTGGTTCTGTGCTATGAAATTTTGTTGGTTTTGCTATTAAGAGGGCTTGATTTAGGGAAGGTCTCTTGTGCCATAACTGAATGTAGAGATGTGCACAATGCTGATGAAGGCGTCATTTGACTTTCTGGTCTTTGATTACAAATTTAAGAGAATGGTGGCTTCCCAAAACTATGTCAAAATTCTTAGAAAATTCTTAGTTGTCTTTCAAAATAATCTAATAACCATAGAAGCCTATAAATACATCATGCATTAGAGCCTCACTTTGCCTGTTTTATCACCTCAAAAATGAGAAAGTACATCAGCAGTTGGATAATATCACAAGTACTCTGAGTGTTTTTCCATAGTCATCAAGTCCAAGCGAAGCTTTCAGACCTTAATCTAAACTGTGTTTGGGTTTTTTTTGGTTTTTTGGTTTTTTTCACTTTTAAGTTATCAAGAAAGAAAGTGTTAAAGTGTAACCCAAATCTGCTTGTGTGTACTTAGTAAGAAGAGTGTTTTCAGAAGAAAAATCTTTGGAACGGGTCCATTTAGGAAGTAAATTTTGTACAGCTTTTCTAGATTTTGCTCTAACTTGTAATTAAAATGCACGCCTAAACTAGAGAATAGACATCAAGGGAAAAGAGAAGAAAAAAAAATAGGAAAACAGGAAGAAGCAACAAATGATGAAATGAAATGGAAGAGTGCAGCATCTTCATGATAGCAGCCTCTCCCCGCCCCCCACCCCCCCCCAAAAAAAAAAAGAGAAAAATGCCACTCTGTAAAGCCTTGGTCTTTTAGTTGCAAGATACAGCCTACTACTAGAGGAAAAATATCTACGCTGAAATACATAGTTCTTGCACTGAACTTTAGAGTTGTTCAGGATAGAAAGCTGATAAAAAAATTAGCTTGAAAATTGGTAGATCTCTTTATAGGTAGTATGCATTTATTTTCATCATTTTTCTACCATCAGCACACACTCAGCTTGGGTTGTTACATCGTTAGTGCAGGGAACTCTTTTCTTGCGTAGGACAGTTTGGCATGTCAGAAACTGTAAATAACAATTTTGATTTTTCTATGTGTGTCAATCTGATTGTAGGTTGTTATGTATTGTTCATTCATGTGAAGGTTCTACCTCTACAGTACTAGTGATTTCACCCCATCCCATGTGTTATTGAAGTACCTCGTGGAAAAAAAGTGGTGCCTTTTGCATGGATAGTGTCTGTCGTTCTTTAAGAATCGCCTCTGGTCAAGCCCTCAGATCAACTTTCCTTTTCTTAAAATTAAGAGTTTGAGGTCCACCACCTAATAATTAAGGAAGTAAATAGTACAGATAAAAAGCTAAGTCCTGGTACACTGTAGGCATCCAGGACAAATACAACGCGAAGGGTGACTCACAGGAGGAGTTTTGTAGACCAGCACGAAAAGCAAATGTGATATCTGAAATAATTCTTTCTCCAGAAAGCAGTCTAGGAGAACAAGATGTGTAGCATTTGAAAGATCTACTTGGCGCTTCTGAAATGTTCTTCAGTCAGATGTACCGTAAACCTTACTTAAAATGTTTGCCTCCTTCTATAAATAGGGTTTTGCATCACTCCTCCTTTCGTTTGTATGGAACATAAATACACTTTGTTCTTGGAGGCCAGATTTTCCATTTACATGAACTCTTACAACTCCATTACCTTCTGCTGAGCCAAGATACTTTGAAGCAGCTGAGGCATCAGCCCATGACTTGCAGACCCATACCAGATGTCAAAAGCATCTGCACATGCTCTGCATCTCTGGTGGTGGAGAGCACTTGAAAGTTAACAGCTGACTTCACTAAAAATATGCTGGTGAATCATTAGATGTAAATAGTATATTTAGTTTGATTAAACTGAAAATTGTGAGTGGGATTGATTTTTGTAATACATATAGAAACAGCACTAAAAGAACAGTTCCATTGTGGTATGGATTGAGCTTATTATGGAAGTATTAAATAGCGATCAGCATGCTAATAAATTGGTTATGTTGACTCTGAAATGTCATGACTGGAGTAATACAAGCTACAAGGCAGTAGAAGGACCAAAAAAAAGCTCATCTATGTTTTAGCAGCTGCCATTATTAGAGAAGTTATTTAGATTCTCACAGGCTTTGGTTTTGTTGCTGCTTGATTTTGTTGTTGTTGTTGCTGTCGCTTCTTGATTTTTTTTTTTTTTTTAGCATAAATACAGTTTAAACTGCCGTTTATTTTTCTTTCACATGAGATATTTGGCTCCAGTTGCGTGTTCTGTCCTAACAGTATACCTCAATGACATCATTTTCTGAACATCACTCCGTATTAACAAATGCACAGTAACTGAATTGATTGCCCCTTGAAGTGATCAACTGACTTCACAGAATGAGTGTGTTTTGGAGATGTTGCAGGTAGTGCTTCTGTTATAAAGTGCAAGATCATCTGATATTTGCATTCAGTTTTACAGACAAGGAATTTAGTGCTAGAAAACCAAGAAAAGACTGCCCAAGCAAAATGAAGGCAGCAGATGAGTCTGAGAGTCACCAAGGAAAGTATGTATGTATGTTTGGAATGGGAAGATAAAGATTATCCTTAAAAAGTAGGACAGCAGCTGGAAGGTGGCTCAAGGTGAATTTAAATGTCTGTCAAAGGAATATAAGAATGAGGTAGCCTCAAGCAGACTTTGAGTACTTTTCTACACAGCAGAAATCTTGAGAATATCCATCAAAATTTAAGAAAAATTCTTTGTTCAAATGGAAGTGAAATGCAAGTCCATTCTTGCTGCAGAAAGTAAAGCAATGGGAACTGAGCAACAATTGATGAAGGTAAAGCCACTAGAGGTAAATAGTCCCTTTAAAAAACCCCTTTCATTGAAAAGACAGAGAAACTATGTACCTGATCCCTCTGACTTTTATTATTAATTCTAAATACATTTGTAACTAAGCTGGTTGTACTTCAAATTTCAGTTAAGTTTCCTGTTTTTCTCAAAGACCATCAACTAGCCATCTCAGACTAAGTAAAATGGAAAGGTTTTTCTTAATCCCTTGTTTGTGACTCTTTAACAAAACAAACAAGCAACAACAACAACAAACTTGCAATTGGAAGGAAGATGTGAGGTTTTGTGGGTTTTGCTTAGTATGCATGAATTTTTCTGGTGTAACGTTTGGCTTTTATACAGTGCTTTCCATCTGAAGGCTTCTGAAGTATTTTACACCGAGCAACACTTCCACTGCTGTCCTTTCCCTGTCAATAAAACCTAAAGGCCTGAAGTGATTTTGGCAAAGGTGGAATGACAGATCAAAGCAGAATCAGGAACAGAGGCCAAGTCTCTTTCTTTCGGCTTAGTGAGCAGTATAGCAGGCCATGATGTATGTGCAGTGGATGGTAAATAAACAAGATGTCATACTCAAAAGTGACAACAGAGGGAAATGCTCTATCCAAAATAGCTACTATTATATTTTTTCAGTCTTTTTATTCTGCAAGTTAAGTTGGGCTTTCCTGATGTGATTTGACATTGTTCAGTGTTTGTTTTGCATCTATATAAAGAGGTGGGATATTATTAGCCTCCTAATAAAAGTATAGGAACAAATAAAGGGTTTGTCCTGCCTCCTTTTAGGGGAGGGAGGAAGAAAGAAACTGGTTCTGAGTTGGAAACTGGTTCTGGTTTAGTCAGATCTGTACAAAAGCTCTTTAGCAGGCTCTGAGTTGTTTCCTGTTTTGTTCTCTTGTTGCCATTTTAAAATGCTTTATGTTTTGCAGTGGTCTTATTTCCATCCTTTTTCTTTTTTTTAACAGGCTGTATCTCCAAAAGAAGAAACAAAGACATCAGGTGAATGTTAATGCTCTATTCATATTGCTTTCATTTTACTGTTTTAACCAGAATAAGTAATTTGCTACCATGTCCTTAGTTTGTTTGCTTACAGGCTTGGCAGTTCTAAACTATTCTGATCCTAATAGTGCATCTTTAAATATATACTGTAACTATTTTTAAAATGTTCCTAACTGCAAAACTTGAAAAAACAGAGTGCAACTGGTGCACCAAGAGTCCCTTAATACAGTCCATTCAGTAGAAGTCAAACTCAAAGTAGAAGCTAAACTGTTCAGCTCTCAACTTAAAAACTGTGTCATTTGGAGTAGTTCTTCAGCAAGCTGTGGGACCTTGAAGTGACTGAAGGTACCATGTCTTTAAATAGCTGCGCTAATAAGAAGTCTGTTGGTAATCAGTGGGATTTGTAATTGGTTGTTGGCATGGCTGCCAGTAAAAGGCATTTTGTATCTCTATATATAGTCTAGCTTAAGAAATACTTTGCAGTGGTCACATCTAGTTCTTTTTGTTGGTGTTTGTTTTGTGGTTTTTGTTTTGTTTTTCATTCTGCTAGTTTGGAACCATGTATTTGAGGATAGCTGGGATGTGATTCTGTAACCTTTTCTTAAGTATGTTTGGCACTTCTCGCTCTGCAGATAGATTCCAGAGAGCTGTTTATTCTCCCTCCTCTCTCCTGTGCAATTGCAGTTTCGTTTGGTTTCTAGACACGTTCCCCTCTCAGAGCATAGTTCAGCTTCTCTTGAGGTTTGTTTTAACTATTTATAAGTTCCAGTTTTGTGCTAGAAGATGTATGTGCCCTCATCTGCACATTCATAGTGTTATTGGAAAAAATTGTCTCTAGTTATACATAGCTTGAATTGGTAGGCATGTGTTCTTTTGGAAGATGTGGGTAATACTCGAAGCCACTTTATTTATACAAAGGTCTTGATTTTCGTTTTCTTTATTGAACATAGTGTATAGGATTTCCACTGTACTTTTGCATAGTGCAATATATGATATGATAATCATTAGTGTGAGACTAGTGATGGACTTTGGAAAATATTGCAGAGCAATAGCCAATTAGGCATTTCCAAATGTTTTTTAGAACCACCACCACCATCTAAAATTCCTAAAATTGAAACTTCACATCCACCAATACCTCCTGCACATCCACCTCCAGGTAAGCTTTTATGTTCTAAACCACATTTACTCCTGCAGTTATTGTCTTGTCTATTCAGAGGGTGGTAGTAGTGTGTGGGGGAGGGGTTGTTGCCTTGATTAATCAGCTCAGCAAGTAAAAGCATTAGGTAGATAAGCTGCAAGAGGAATTTCATCTTAGTAGCAGAGGATTTTCCAGACAGAAGCAAAAAACTTATGATGGAAACATGAATATGCTAGGTGAACAAAGGCCAAATAAAGCTGTGACTGTTAAAGGCCTTGAAGACTAAAACGAATTGTCACTAGCAGGCAAAAAGGGACTTATGTTCTCAAGAGTGGCAGATGCCATATTATATTACTAGAGTATCTTCCAACTGACCTATAGAAGTCTTCCATGTAGAAATTCTGCAGGTATGTAACTTCTGAACAATAAGGAGGATACTTTCTTTGCTGTGTCCCAAAAGGGGACTTTTATCTGCCAGAGAACTTTAACACTGTGCACATGCCTTATGCTTGCAAAATAAACTGTACTGTTGTAAAAATGTGCTTCCAGCACCTTGATGCATTAGCTGTCCTTCCAGTGACCCATAAATATGACATAAATATTTTATAGTGCAAGGTCCATAAAGTAACTGTAAGATGACAGCTTCTAACAGGGAATTACAAGAGAGAAAAACAGTGCTTTGAAATATAGTGCAACTATTTTTTCCCGTTTATTAAAATCTAATTAAGAATGAAGGGGTTCTTCTAAATAGCATGTTTGTTATTCCTTCAGTTGTTAAATCTTGAATGCACATCTTGCATCCAGAATGATTCTAAAAATGAGCAAATAGGGAAGTTACTGTCTGCTATAATTCATGAGCTGGAAGTCACTGAAATCATAGGTACCACAGCCAGCATACCCACATTGCATGACCTAATTATGTAGATGTCCTAGGTGACAATTTCGCTGTTAAAATTATGACTGCTTAGACAAGGTAAATTCTATTTAGGCAGATAACAAATTTGTTTCTTACCTAAAATTTTCCTCTTAGAATTTTCTTATACAAACAAATCATTGTATAAGCACCAGGACATTTTAAGAACCGTCTTTAGAGGCCAACTCTTGTCCTTTGGGGCTCTGAGGAAAAATCAAATGAAAGCTAAGAATTTTTATTCACCAAGTGAACAGAAGTACTAGGTGGATTTACTTCAAATTCTGTTTAGCATTGGCAGTTTACTTATTGGAAATGACTGCTCTATATTTGTTTCTGACTAACTTTTCTTACTGAACAATGTTGTAGATGCCTTTATATATGCAAGCAAGATGGATGTAAAGATGCCCTAAACTCTTTATTGTTGGGCATTTTAATACTGACTGTTGCTGAGATGTTGCCGTTAGGTCAGTCTTCTTGTTATGGTATTCTTTTATAATGTCTGAAAAAAAAAAATTCAGATTCTTCTTTAAAGAAATGGGCCAAGTATAATTCTGTAAAATTCTGACTATTTTATGAACTTCCCCAGACTGTCAGGTACTGAGTTCCCTGAAACTAATCAGTGGAACAAAGCTGATCAGATTTCATGTCCCAAGCAATCTATTGCACTTACCCTCTGGTTTTCTTTTTTCTTTCATTTGGTAAACAGGTTTAGAACTGAGTGTTAAAGACCTTAGACTTTGGCCTGTATTCTCAAATAGTGTTTCCCAACATGAAAGGCAAATGCAGTGCAGAGGGTAATCCCAGGCCACTTGGAGTGTAAGACATAGAAGAGAGGCCTGGACTAAAGAAGGTTGAGGCACTGATCAAAAGATTTTTTTGGCATCTTGGGTCCCATGACTTTTTAAATCTGCGAGTTGTGATTCTGTCCATTCAGTCTGCTAATTTCTGCTGATTGTAGAACAATATTAAAATGATAAGAAAATGGTAACAAGAATGGAAGATGTATTTAACTTTTAGAATGGGAAAAGATGAACTTGGAGCTTTGTTATGCAGCTTAGTTTTATTCTAGTGATATAAGACCTGACTAGATACCATATGGCATTCGGACACCTAGGGAATCGAGTCCTCCTTTGATATGTTAACTGGAAGAAAAGTATAAAGTATTCAGAAGCTGTTACTGCCACTGTCCTTCAAAACAATACATGAAATTTTCTTTTCCAGAGCGCAAGCCTCCTTTGACAACTACAGTTTCCATGGGAGAGGCAGAGCAATCTACTACTGTGGACTCAGTAGATATGCCAAAGGTCCAGATTCCTCCCCCTGCTCATCCTGCCCCCGTACATCAACCTCCACCTCTGCCGCATCGTCCCCCACCCCCACCCCCCACCAGTTATATTACAGGGATGTCTACTACAAATTCTTATATGTCAGGGGAGGGTTATCAAAGTCTTCAGTCAATGATGAAAACAGAAACTTACGGAGCTTTACCACCAGCCTACGGACCACCAACTCATCTACCATATCATCCTCATGTCTATCCTCCCAACCCTCCACCGCCAGTTCCACCTCCACCCCCTACTTCATTCCCCCCACCCAATATTCCACCTCCTACTCCGGGATATCCTCCTCCACCTACATACAACCCTAATTTCCCACCTCCACGACTGCCTCCAACTCATGCAGTGCCACCTCATCCACCTCCGGGGCTGGGAATGCCACCAGCTAGTTACCCCCCACCTGCTGTTCCCCCAGGTGGACAACCACCTGTACCACCTCCAATTCCGCCACCTGGTATGCCACCTGTAGCAGGACTTGGACGTGCTACGTGGATGAGATAGCATGAGGTAATTTGCACGATATCCCTTTATGTTGACTAGGCAGGAGTAGCTGGCCAAAACCTACTTTGTAAAGACGAAGAAGAGGAGGGTAATTTGTATAATTTAGATGAAGAAATGAGGCGGTGAAATGAAAATATAGCTGATCTGTTTGCAATTTTGTTTATGGTGAGTTATATAGGCTTCTAGATTTTAATCAGCTTTGCAGTATCTATTCTAACTTTATACATTTGACTTAAGTTTAATTCGTCTTGAGTTATTCCAGCACTCGATTACTTCGTACTGGCAAAACCAGCCATATTGGCTCAATTATATCAGTAAGAAGAAAATTTCCTTCTAGAAATCGGTGCCTATTTTTGAGTATCAAAATAGCCAGATACCATGAAATTTCATCTATGGCAAGAAACTTCGTTTTTAGTCATAATTAAAACAACGGGATGTTAAGCATAAAAGCTACTTTATTTAAGAGAGATTCTGAATGCTAGCTGACTGGAATCATTTTGAGGTGTTTGCCTTGCTGATATTTTTGGTTTGGAATGTACTGGTATCTTAAAGTATTGTATGTTTACACCTATTTGCAAATTCCTGTACATAATATATATATTTTCTAAGTGTGAAAGTCTGAATGTAACAACCTACTGTGATGTACATCCTGGTTATAAATGAGACTACTTTGTTCACATCTACTCAAATAAAATTGCTTCTGAATTTAGTGGATTTCCAGGTTTTTCATATTAGTTCAAAATGCATAACTATGGTACTTACTGCAAGATGTTTCAGCAGTGGTCTCCCAAATCTTATTCATCAGTTTATTTAAAAAGAATGTATTTTATTCAACTAGAAGTATACACTATCACAATCAATCTCTTACTTCATTTTTACTAAAATATTTCAAATGAATGTTTTACACACATTATCAAAAAAATCTGTACTATTACTTTCCCTCCCCAAAAAAGCCAGAGTGGTTCAATAATAGGTAAAAACGCGTGCTAAGGTCTAAAGAATTTTGCTATATACACAACAGCAGGTGCTAACTTTTCCAGTTCTTTGTAAATCATATACAGAAAATATAGCAGGGCTGTAAGATCACAGGTTTAACAGAAATCAAACTTTAAACTGATTTCTAAAGCAGCACAAATAGACTTTCCCCACATTATGAAAAATATACAATTTTATCACTTTACAGTCATGCACTTCGAAAAAGATCAGTAGTACTCTTCCCCCCCGTTTCTAAAAAGATAAAAGGTCACTTTAACACTGATTTCTTTTAGTATCTAATATTTGGATAAAAATGTGCCATTCTCAAACAAGGTTGTGCTCAGCAGTCTTATCAAGGTGCAAAGAGCCAACTGAAGCTGGTTACACCACAGCATTTCAGGAACTATTATGGAAATGCCATTCACTTCAGTCGCTCCACCAAAAGTGAAGGATGTGATTTTACTTCCCTTAAGCAAGCAAAGTCCATTTGTAAACCGTGGATGCTTTTCTTGCCAGAGGATCGCAGAACCCGGGGCTTCACTCTTAAAGAAATTACTTGGACTGTTGCCCCAAATATATCAATTTAATTTTATTTCAGGGGATGCTCCCTTCCAAATCAATGTACAAAAGCTCTTTGGGTGGTTTCCACTGAAGACTTAGCGTGTAGGTAAGTGAATTTAAATATGTGTATAAAACATCTTTTTAGACAACTGAGAATTCAGCACCCGGGTTATCCTGTAAAGTCTTTGAGTGTCATTTTACCCCAGGAAGACACTTAAAAGCTCAAGTGGAGCTAAGGATGAAGAGTAGCAAGCCTAAAAACCCCCAAACAAGAGCACCCCAATTACAGCACTCTCATGTTCTGTGAAATCAGTGATGCACATCTTCGATTGAAGATTTATGCTGCCAAATGGCATCTTAAAGAAATGGGATAGACCGTACAAGTATCAAGACCGTTCAGCTCAACTACCAGCTACTCTGCAAACTGGCTCTTCAGGATTTGCAGCCCTGATGGGCCTCGGTTGCAGCATTGTTGCCCTTGTAGGTGGAAAAAAATGAGCTTTGCCTGAAGTCATTGAATAGATTGAGAGAGATTTGATAGCATGGAATGCCTGAAGAAGAATTACATAGCTGGTGAGACTAGTAATCTGATTAGTATAGCTCTTGTTGAGAGGACCTGCTAGTCTAATACACTCCTAAAATAGCAAGCACATCATCAAGACAACTCTCTCCAAGTGCTGGCAATGTTTGCATTGCTTTAGTTAAAATTCACTAATGTAAATTAACCTTGTTCCAAACATGCTTAAATTCTCTGCTTAATCCAGTGATCAGATGCCACCAAAATTAAAACAGGCTTTCAAAGCAGATAGATTAACCCTCTTTTTGACATTAGATGTTACGGAAGAGTGATGCCTCTGCTTTACATCACCTTTTCTGGTATGAAATCTCAAGGTATAAATTGTACAGGAAGACAAGTAGCCAATGGTGCCTAGAAACACGAGGTCAAAACAAAAAGCAAAGAGTAGGAAATCTGGAATCTTCTAAAGATGCCATGTTTTAATGGAGACAGACTCTAGACGGGGTCTTTCCAGATAGACTGGATATAAATATTAGAGTTAGCTAGCTCAGTGTTTGCTGACTGAGCAGTAGTAAGAAATAAACCACTGGTGAGTGTGTGTGTGTGTTTTGGGGTGGTTCCTGTGTTTTTTTGTAAATAACTTTACTCATCTGGACTGTTATTTTTCTGCTTCTGCAATGAATAATGAGGTGGTGCTTATTCTTACTGGTTCCTATGTATTTGGGTTGTATCCCTTCTCTGTTTTTTTACTGGTTATAGATCTCAGCTCTGACACTCCAAATTCTTTACCCAGGCAGCTAGATTATTGTATACCATGGGACCAATCACCTTTCATAACTTGCAGCATGAGCTCCTTGGTATTGTATCGGTGCTCCATGTTAATACGATATCACAAGTCAAGAACTCAACTGGTAGAACAAATTAAGAGGAAGAACCTGTCCAGTTAATTCAGCTGTCTGTAGCTGCAGCTGATTCTTGCAGAGAATAAAGAGAGTGATGGTGTTTGAGGTATTAAATCTTTGAACTAATCACTAAAATCGATGCAACTTTTGAAGAGGAGGCTTTGATATTTTCACATGCCTGTCTCTAAAATTATTTTACACCAATTATTTTAATAACCAAGCCCCACTTCCTTGGACCATTGGGAAAGAACATCTAATAAAATACAGGGACAGCTGCTGTGACAACTTGGAAAAGAAGGGGTCAAGTTCTTACAACTATACAAGCAGCTACTCCACAATAGCAAAATATAAGTCCCATTGTTTTATATACAACCAGCTGAAGAAGGAAAAACCCACTTGTTTTGGTTCATTAACAAAAATAAAGCTTGAATAGCAGGAAGTAGTCTCACCCGACAGCCTATGTTTGTGGAGTTTTTATTCAGCTCTGCAAGGTTGTTTGGTTACCTTACACAGGAACCAGTATAGGTGAGGCATCCAGCAAGAACATTAAAAATACCCAAGTCTTCCTTATGTGAAAGATGAGCTGCTCTCGAAGATCCTGTGAAAACCATAAGTACTGTGATGATGGCAGTTTCCGCTGAATAATTTTGTAGTAAAAGCTTTAGAAGAAAAGGGAACACTGGCGTGTGGCTAAGTGACTTCAGTTCATTCACATTACGACTGCAGAAATCTTGTGTCATTTGTTCATTAAAAATAGTTCATTAACAACTGATACGGAGCCCCAAGCCTTTCTGTTCGCTTGTGTGATGCGTGCCACCACGCGAGGTACAAAGCGGTACCTGTGGTTTTAGCTCGCCACTCAATATTGTACACAGCGCCTTGTGAAAACAGTTGCATGTCGTTCTTCAGAATAAGAAGCGTTAGCAACTCCAGAGCCTGGCAGGCAGTAAGCCAACAAATTCAAATTGCTCTTTCCTTGGAAGGTGCTGCCTTGGAGCCACTAACCCAGCTATGAATCATTGACAAGTGAGTGAACAGGAGCAATACAAACTGTGACCTCCACAGGTTAAGGGTTCTTCTTGTTCCTCTTAAAAATTCTCTCGAGTTAGTTAATTCTACAAACAGACCATTACAACAAAGCAGGTTTGAACTACAATAGAAATTATGCAAGTCTGGCATTATTGGATGGTTACCCATTGAACAGTAGTTCCAGAGCACCACAGCCTGAGAATCAGGCCTTTAGCTGCCATATTTACACTATTGTTACCAAAAAAAGCACAAAAAAAAAAAAAAAGAAAAAAAAAGGAAGAAAAAAGGAAACCCTGAAAAAACCTCAAGCCCAACTCCCAAACAACAGGCAGCCAGAAACGCTGAGCTCTGCCTCTTTAGTCTTCACAGAATCAATCATTTCCAGCCTCCAGGACGGTGTTCCTACAAGGGACCCTTGAACTGGTTTCCCGAAAGATGTTGCCTGATGGAGGGTTTGGAGCTCGCAGCATCACCCAGCTTTCGCCAGACAACCTGTAAGAAAAAATAAAGGGGTAGCGGGGGGGAAGACATTAAAAAACATATATATAAAAAGCCTCTGATGAGTTGTAGCATTTTCATAATTGCAGTCTGAAAGGCAAAGCAAGCCGTTTCCTAGAGCTGGGCTGTAATTCTCAGTAGAGCCACTGGATGGCACCGGTGCACCAGTTTCCGAGGGAAAAAAAATTGATGCATTTTTCTAATTAGTCTCTCTTGAAATTAGAACCATTTTTGCCTGGGGTAATAGTATAAAACAAATACTCTAGGTTCAGAAGTTAAGTTCAATGGTAGGTCAGCTCTGCCATGCTTACAGAAATAATGTTACTGTGGACAGAAAAGATAGTGAAAAAGATAATTATTAAAACTATATATATATAAAACTTTCTAAAAACATACATTTTATCACTCTAGGGCCACTGGGGTAGGCAAGGCTGTTTTTTAAAAAATAAGAAACTGCAAAGCACTGCATAGCTTCTTTGAGTCTATATAAAATGAAAATTTAAAGAATAAACAACTGACAATACACAAACAAATGAGTCCATTCGGGAGGATGAAGTTATGGCATTTTAACTTTCCGCCTGCATGGCTATAAGGCAACATGGCATTAAGCAGATAAAATATCCCAAAAAGCAGGCCTTCATTTACTCCGGCTTTGGCTTTGCTTATAGGGATCCAGCAACCAAAGCCAACTGCCTCAGCCCTTGCCAAGGATCCTTGCAGTGATTTAGCTCTGCAAGATGCACTTGAGTTCTTTACACCCTCTTGTTAGGGTTGAGGTGGTTTTCAGAATTTAAACAGAGGGTTAGGCTCCTCTCTGCTGCTGTGAGGCACTAAACGATGCCTCTTGGGCTGACGTCCAACACGGACTTCTAAAAGAGAAGGTTCCATAAGCATCCTCCTCCGTGCTGTGGGCACCGCTGGTACTGCTGAACAGCACATCCCCGGCCGCAGGCAACATGCAGCTCGAGCCGCGTGCTAGCAGAAATCCCAAACTCTGTTCAAAGCCAAAGTGTGGCCAAGGTGCTTTGAGGCTGGAGGCAGTTGACGCAGCGGCGAACACCACATAGCAGAGGTTTGGTACAAACGCTCACCGTGCAGGACGTGGCAAGCTCAGTTAACAGCGTGGTTGCCCAACATGCTGGCAGTGCTAAAAGCACCTCACACACGGTGATGCTGTTCAACGGCTTCAGACATTAATATTCTCCCTCTGATGTTATTTTATGGTTTAGGCTTAAACGCACTCAAGCTGTACAGCTTTAAATATAGCAACCAGTTGCTGCTCAGCCCAAACCGAGTCCCTAAGGACACAGTTGGAGTCAACTGCTAACAGGAGAGCCCTTGGCACAGCTCTCAGTCAGCCAGACCAGCTACTCTGCACCCTTGAAGGCAGCACAGTTGAAGTATCTGCTGAGCAAAGGCTGCTCCATGCATCAAATGAGGCATTTGGGTTACTGATACCCAAAGCAGTGGTCAGCAGAACCTCCACCCTTCCCTTGTGCCTGCGGATCTCACATCAAACAGGGCTTGTATGCAGCAGACCTCTGCTCCTCCAGACTTCTAATAAAAGGCCACAAAATAAACCCCTGGAGTTGCTGAAAGGAGTTATTACATTGCACATTTCACGAACAATCGCCTTCTCCTTTTCACTCAGGTCTTCTTCATAGTTGTCTTGCATTTGCCTGTCCAAATTTTCATGCACCTCAAGGACCTACAAAAAACAATATTACAAAAGCATTATGCTCCTCAAATAATTAAGTGTACCTAACAACCTCATTAACAAGTATTTAAACTGGCAGGATTCACAAAGCCTCAAGAGTCAGAGCACTGCAAAGACGAGCATGACACCAAGTTGGGCACCTCCATCCTCTCCCTTCCCTGGTGATGGCACGCCTCTGTCCCACCACCCTTCTGGAGGACCATGAAATAATTGGCAGCGAGTTGCCTGTGCCCATAAACACTTTTCTTCCAGGAAGGCTGCTGGTGGTCTCACCTTCCAGGCAATCAGCTCCCACAAGGCAATCCTCCAGCAATTTGTGCTCCCTTTGTTCCTCTGTTTTGCACAAGAGGAGTTTCTCCACTCCCTTCTACTAATCTGAGGCATGGGGCAACTGTGGTCAGCCCAGGCCAATAGCTTTTAGGTCTAACAGGGTTTTAGCCATCAGGGAAAGAGGCAAACAGAGGCTGTACCACTGAAAAGCAGAGTATTACCCACTCTGCAACTTAAGTGTGTGGTTTGCAGTCAGCCATGAACTTTCCAGGTCTTTAACAGACATGGCCCATTTCATTCCCCTTTTGGCTGAAAATTGTTTTTAACCCATTTCGTTTCTAAAGGAACTCTGTAGAGGCCCACAATGGAAGTAAGCAAGAGATGGGCTGTTAGCACTAGAGATCCCTATTTGATTTCTGGCTCTTACCCACTCCCTTTTCGAGCAGGATGCAGTCAGGCTGTGAAGGGATGGGAACAGGGGAGGGAATAAACCAGTATTGCCTCCCAGGACCCTGCATGCTGACTGCAGCCCTCTGAAGGCACATCCCCACCGAGCACCGTGGTGAATCTGGGTCACCCTCTATTTGTGCCACAGACGCCTTCTGAAGACGGAGATAATCACCTGGACTTCCCGAGCTTTACTTTAATCCCCGTCAGAGCCATTACCACCCCCGGCACATGCCCCATAAAGGTAGGGGAACAGGTGGCCCTTGGCCAGGGCTGGCACATGGGCACATCCCCTGCACGCATACCCACGCCCAGGGCTGCAGCCACAGCCACAGGGCGACATTTACCAGCTGCTCCACGAGTTCAGCTGGTACAAGTGCTGATGAATACAGGTCATCCCCACAAAGAGCTGGTGCCTGCCTGGTCCTCCCCAAGCCCCTCCGTTTTGCTGTCTTTCCTCTCCTGCCTGGCGACAGGCAGCGAGCCCAGGGACCTGCCGGCAGCATCCTGCCTGCGGGAGCCTGCCTGCCTGGAGGAGTGAGGCATCACCTTTGCTTCCCCTCCTGCTCATGACTACAGGGCTTTTCCCATTATATTAACAGGAGGAAAGCACTACAAAAAATGGAGACACGGCTGCAAAAGCATAGGAATAGCCTGAAAAGGCCACGGAGAGGGGGAGGAAGGATGTGAGACTCTCCAAGGAGGCTCTGCTCTGCGGCTTGGAGGGCATCTCAGAGCAGGCGCTCCAGGATCTGGGAGGATCCAGGTTTTCTTGCAGAGGCAGAGAGGTTACAGTTCCAGCTGACACCCCAGACCTGAGATGTCCAGTGCTTGTGTTCCCCCTGGACACCACTCAGACCGGTGGCTGGGCCACATTTGTAAATTTGCCATAGGAAGACAAGTAAATGTGCTTGAAAGCAGCTCAGAACACTAAGAAAAAATGGTGGAAACATCCTGCCTGTGACTTATTTTCTTAGATTTCAGGTTGACAATGTTTGAAAAGGGAAGAAGTCTGATTTCGAACCACTTTCTTTGAAATGGCACTTGGAGACATATTCCCCAAGCACCGATCCCCAGGCCACGCGTCACTGGTAAGCCACAGCACGTCTATGTGGGTGCTTTGTCCCTCCACGTGCTGCCCACACCCCGCACCCCTGGGAGCCATCCCCAGCTCCCCACACCCCACCTGGGGCACACACTGTCCTGGCCACCCCTGCAGAGCACCCGACCACAGAGGTGAGGCTGCCTGTGGCTACAGGCTGCCTTCGCCTCCCTCTGGAGACACAGCGACCCACAGAACCTCCCTCCATCGCAGCCGCGTGCATGCAGATAGCCTCTCTGGATGCTGTGTTGCATGAGTGGGGCGTATCACAGCGCAGGACCGCCTTGAGATAAGCCACTGATAAGCAAGGTGGTCAGCTCAGCGTGCAGGCTCACAGCTCCTGGAACCACCCAACGCCGTCAAACAGCCCGTGGTCTTATTCACGATACATTCCCACACATATAGATCTGTACAGCAGGTGTATTTGTGCACGTTAAATATTCGTACACCTCCTTGGGAAGCACAGAGCTAGATGCAGGGCAAGGATGAGTTTCACCCTTCGCTGACCTATACAGCACCGATTGCCCCACGAAACGGGATACCAGGGTAGATCATCCCTCGGTCTGTCTCAGCACAGCAATCCTGCTGTACTCCAACTGCATTATGAACAAAATTAGGTCATTCTCCTAGGGCCCTTAACCTACTTCTAAAATGCACCAGCTAGTTTAACCAACATAGCTGGGACCAATCTTTGCACAAATAAGAATTATCTACATCCTTTCTAAGAGGAGAGGAAGGGCAAAAGGGATGCAAAATGCATGTACATGCTGACAAAGAGTGCATCTATTTTTTGCTGAAGAGGAGGGAATTAGTTATTGATCCAGCTGGACTCACACATCGAACTCGCTCATCTGGAGTCAGCGTGCCTCCGACGCTGGGCTGCAAAGGCAGCAGCCGGCAGGATCGCATCCCCGTGCGGAGCGCCAGGCTGCCGGGCTGGCAGCTCCGCACCAGCTGTGTCCACAGGACAAGTGTCAAGGACAACCATGGTTTCGATTAGTTAAAGACCACATCAGCTCCAGCTTCTGCTTCCACCAGCCATCAATCTTTCGGGCACAAGAGTCTCAGCAGACAAAAATAAACTGTTTTTCTATGATTTGCACTTAAACTGAAACTGTATTCCCTAGTCCAGGAGGCGTGGAAAGATGGCACAGCCCATTTCTTTCAGTGGAAATGTCTTTTAATGCACACGAGGCAGAGCTGGAGCTGACAGCTGATCAGATGGAAGTTATGGTTGTATTTCATTTCTGAGTGACTTGAGACTCATTTACCCTGGAAATCATCTTGTTCCCCAGGCCCACCTCACATTTGGGTAGGCACTTTTTAAAGATAGGTTAGCATCTTGAGTACAGGAAAAAGGGATTTGGGGGGATAAAACTCTACAGCCTACCCTGTAAAAAGGCACACTGGAAAAAAATACACTCTGAAGAGTGAAATCACCTCCTGAAGAAAGACAGGAAAGCCTCTTAGTGCTGAGCCAGCCCCAGCCATTCTCAAATCCTGCCAGGCGCCTCCTCAGCTGTTTGGAAGGTGCAGGTTAATGTTCCTCCGATTACACCGCTGGGGACTACGGATGTGCCCTCGCATGAATTGTCTATGGCTCAGCTAAAGCTCAAGGACTGTGGATTCAGTGTGGACCTAAGAAACTGGGGTATATCCTCATGTGATTTCTGACACATCCCAACCCAGAAGCCTACAGAAAACATACAAATGTACCCCAGGCTCGAAGTGGCTCACGCCATCCTCTTTTTTTCTCTCCACTGAGCTGCACCAACAGCACTTGGCCCTTTGCGGACACACCAATGCTACGTGAACTCTCTGGGTCAAACACCAGCCGATGAGGGCAGCCAGCTCTGCGCGAGCACAGGGCGATTCCCCGTGCAGGGGAATGGGGCTGGGCCAGGTAATGCTGCTCATCTGCCTGGGGATGCCACCCCCTGAAGACAACCTGCATCTCACTCTCGATGAGCACTCTGGCTTGTCTGGCTTTCTCCCTACCCGTACATCAACTGTGAGGGATAGCTCGGGTATATTTAGTCCTCCCTCGTGACTGCACTGAGATCTGTGACCAAGGTAGTGTCACCTCAAAGCCACCCAGTCCATCACATCCACCTCCTGACTTGCTGCACTGGCCCTGTATAGCCATGCAATGCATATTTAAAAACAAACAAACAAACAAAAAAGTATCAAAGAGTCCTGATGACTGCAGTAAAGCCTTGGAAGGGGAGTTGAAAGCTGAGGTGTTTCTGTACCAGGAAGCACCCTAAGACTGAGAGATGCTTTCCAAAGGGTTCAGGCCTCACTGATTTTATTGATTTCTAAGTCAACTGGACAAAGCACTGGAGAACATGGCATCCTTCTTCAGCAAGGGAACAATCTATATGCCCTGCTAGGACTTCTGCCTAGTTTTGGGAGGGCCAAATCCTGCCTTACCCACGATCAGTGGAAGTGACTGATCATCTGCTCGACGGCTCTGTGCATGGGAGAGGTCCAGACTGCTGCTGTGGGGGCAGTTGGATTATAAGCTAAATGTTGCTCTCTTGCACTTGTCTCCTCTTCACCTCCTCACATCTTTAGCAGGTTTGCTCAATTCCTAAGAAAAGTGCTTTGATGTTCAGCGAGATACTGAGCTGTAGCATATGTACCTTTTATTCTCATTAGCAAAAACAGCTGTTAGGAGTGCCAACCTGCCACCTTGCTCCTTATTTAGTTGGCACAAATAAACAAAAACTATTTCAGAAGCAAAAATAAAGCAAATCCCTAAATTCGCTGAAGGAAGAACGAACTTACACTAAATGGCAGGCACATAGCTAGTGTTCAGCTGCCAGAAAAAAGCCAAGGAAAAAGCCCAGGGGACATTACACAGATGGGTGCAGACAGAGGCAATCCAGAAGCCCTGCAGATCCATGCAGAGTGCACAGTCCCTCAGTGACCTTTGCTTGGGCACAGAGCTGCATCCCTGCAGCCACACCACTTCTAGGCAGACTTGCCTGCAAGCAGCCCACAAGACAAGTGAAGCCAACTTCCATCTCCCCTCACCTCTCCTTGCGGTAAGGAGCCAGCCTGCTACAGCAATAAAGACATTTACACAACCAAGAAGGGCCTTTTCTAATATCTGAAGTGTCTTGTTTGCAGGCTATTCTCTTCTCCTCAAGGGATAGTGATGAGCTATATCATAGGTGGTGAAGGTCTGAGCTGCTAGCTGCATCCAGCTTCCCACATGCAGGGGCTGGCACTAGAAAAGCTGCCCAGTCCTGCAGGGTGCAAATAAGACCTACTCCATATGCTACAGCATGCTGTGGCCAAGAACGTTATCTTCTACCCAGTTTAAGGTCCGCGGCTGGAGACCAACAGCCACAAGAAGGGAGGAAGTGAGACTGAGACCATGACCAGGTTCCTCAGTCTTCTCAGTTTCCAGCTGGTCTCTGGAAATCGGCCACAGGTTGGAAAAACAAAAAAACACCACCTCATCCCTCCCTGCCACACTGACCTACAGAATTTCCTCTTCGCTTCAAATGTGAGAATATTTTTAATCCTAAGTGTGTGAGCAGGACACATCATGTGAGATCATTTATGCCCCGTGAGATGTGACTGCCATGGCACCTGCTTCCTGACCCCAGCTGTGGCACTTTCCATGGTTTTGAAGACAGACAAATGTACTCCGCCGGCCAAATTACGAAATTGCAGAGAATTTCTTCCAGCCTTTCCCAATGATCAACGAAGTGCTGAAGTAGAGGATTAATAATAATAATATGCACAAACAACCAGTCAGCCAACTTCCTTTCAACTTCTTTATGTGCATCACTGTGCCAGACCTCTCAAACTGAATTTCCAGATTCCAAGAATCTTCCTCATTAATTTTCCAATCCTTTCCATAAGCTTATCAGACCACATCTTAAAACCATTTATGTTCCTGCCCTTACTAAGAAACTCAGTCCTATAACCCCTAAAGCAAATAGGAACCTAATTTCCCCCCAGAATGTATTCAGAACCAATTTATAACCATTTGATCTTGCAACTTAAAAATATTTCTACCCCTGCTTAATATTTTTTCTCACCACCACCTCACCCAATGCAACGAAGAGCCCGAGCAGAAAGGTATGAACTCCAAGGTTTGGGAAAAGAAGCAAACCGCAGTAGTTGGAACTACATGAGGGCTTGGATGATTACATGCAAGTGAAACTGGATTAGTACAAAGTGTCAGAAAAAACAAAAGGTATCACATGAGTCTGCAACGTTCTGCAAGACGTCAGTTTAGCAGATCCATATGCATATAAACACAGAAGAAATGTCACCGATGAGCGCAATGCAGCACAGTGCAGGATGGAGCACAGCTTTCTGATAGTGCAGAACCATTCACAACAAGCAAAGGAGAAACTTCTCTGGAAAACATAGGACAAATATATGCAGGCAAGTGAAGTGCCACTTGTGTGGTCAGGGATCCTTTGGGAACTAGTAAAAACTGTACCAAAGGTATTTTTTAATCCCTGGGGGTTCTCTAAGCCCTTCACTAAGATCCAATGAGAGTTATATAATCTGGGTGTAAAAAGCCTCAAGTAAGATGAGAAATCAAGATTTTCAGCTTGAAGGATCTTTTATAATTTAAATTCAAATTTGACCAAAATCAAACTAAACTTGTGTTTCCTTTTGTAATTCTTCACACACCATAAATGCATAGAAGATTAACTACTTGAGAAATAGTGACACTCTGTATCGTCCCAGTCCCAGGATCTTACAAGTGCCCCGTGGAACCAACATCCTTGCCAGCTGCACATCTGCTTCTCATGACACTTGTTGGTTTTACACCACCACCTGCCACATCTGTCCTAGAGCCACGAGACTCCGGATAGGCACAAAGAAGTAAGCTGAAAACGCTAAACACTAGGAAATGTAGGGAACTTGTATATCAAAGCTATGAGCAGCACCTGTGCCATTCATTTAGCTGTCAGATGTGGAAAGGTACAAAGCAAAGGGCTTTGTAAACACCAGTCTCCAGGTCTAGGACAGTCTAAGCTAGTGCTGATGCCACTGCTGGACCTTTTTTCCAGCTATGACTCTGAGCTCTAGAGTAGCCATCCAGGAATCCCCCTTTGATTTGATGAAAGCTTTTTAACCCTGTACAAAATTTTTCAGCTTCAACAAATCCAAATCTATAAATCAGTATATTCCAGACAGAGCCTAATTTAGTTAGAGACTTTCCAGCCATCCCTATGGCACCTTGGAAAGGATTTGTGCTCCTGCGTACCTTAGATACTCAGAAGTAACTTGCTTCACTAGTTAAACATGTAGCACCAGGGTATTACATTTTTCCTGTTAATGAGTGGTCACTAGAACTTGAGAACTGATGTGAAATCACAGTGCAAGTTTTCTCCTTTAACTCAGCCAGCAGCGTCCCATGTTTTTTATTGCCAGTGGTCCTGACTTTAATCCCTACCAATGATGCACATATGTACATGGGTATGATGCCATGGTTTGCTGTGTATTTACATCAAATAAAGTCTTTATCTTTTGAAGACTGCTGTAGGATTTTCAAGAACAAAACATACGTAGGAACTGCAGTTTTTGTGTCCCTTTTAAAAACAGCATTTCTGTCACCGCTCTCACCCCAGAGACTCAGTTTATGCAGGACTGATGAGCAGAAAGGGTAACCAACACCTTCAGCCTCAGCAGCTTTTGTTGGAGGCTTCCCACCCAAAAAAGTAGTCATGCATGATCTTGCTTTACTCCACCACCATTCGAAACAATGATTATTCCTTGTGATACGGGTGCTGGTTACTGATAATCTGCCTGAGTACTAACTTTCTATTTCTAGCTGTTGTGTTTCCACAAGAAGAGCAAATGTCCAGTTCTGCCACTTGGGTGTTTGTTGCACCACACGGCGCTGCGCAGCATCCTTACCTTCATAGCGTGCACAACAGCCTCTGGCTTCTGACCAACAGGGACATATCCTGCTGCAGGGGAAGATGCAAGATCAGATGTCATGCGACCTGGTCCCTGTTGAAATAAGAGAAAATATGTTTTAATTGCCTTTGGGTGATATCAGCAAGGAGGAAGAAAATACCCAGAAAACTCAAGCATGAGCTTCTCTCAAATTCTATCCCCTTCAGCCACTTGGAAAGACAAAAGATGCCACTACCCCTTCCTCACAAGTCACTTGATTTAATGCCATTTAAACCTACGATCACTCAGTCTAGATGTACTCAGGCAGGGAATCACCTGGTTTAAAGCTAAATTGATTTAAGGAACATTCTTTGCTCACTTAGGGTAAGTTTGCGGAAGGACAAGATCACAGAGTTCTCATCATTCTAGCCAAGGGAGCAATGCAAACAAGATGATTTTCCAGCATAAAGCAGTCATTTCTAAGAAGCTGCATTCATGAGAGAAACAGTTGGCATAACTTCATTGCTTTTCTGGCAACATTTTCACATCGACATCAAGTACCAATCTTCAGCTACAGAGAAAATTGTGAAGGCAACCTTGAAACAAGCAGATGTCCAAACCTAATGTTGGCTGGGTTTGTTTCCAAAACGCTGGCCAGTCCTCCTGCACGTAGGATCCCAATGGGAAAGATGCCGAATTACATTTTACAAAAGATTTCTACTGTCCAAACAGCCTTGTAAGCACTTTTCATAGGGCTTTCCTTTTTTAAAGGCATCCGACTTGGGATTATGAGAGACACAATATCTTTATTCAATGAGATGCACCCTGCCTGTCCCTAATATTTTTGCATTGCTTTGTAGCAGTGGGAGAAATCAACAATGAAACCATTGACCAAACTCGTATTTAGTCTTCACATCCTTTAGGAAACACAAAGAATGATTATACTGAAGGCCTCTGAAAGCAAATTAGGATGGCAGAGCGGCATGTAGCACCATCACAGGAATGCTTTCACACACAGCACACGAGGCACTCCATTCTCATCTTTTCCACGTTTGAAAACACAGCATGTTTTATGCTTCATCTGATCATTTCGCCTTCTAAGCCAAGGCCAGCAAGCTGGTCGTGCCATAAAGGAGGACCAGCGGAGGGGCACTTCGCCACCTCTCGTTCTTCCAAATGTTTTAAGCTGCGGGAGCCTTTTTACTCATAACAGTGTCCATGTGCATACATTAAAGAAAAAGACGGGCCAATCCATTAGCCTACAGACAAAAATGGCATGAAATGCATGGAGCCTTTCATGCCCAGGCCACTGATCTGTGCGTAACCCATGTCATGACCAACTGTCATTTACTCATAATAGTGATCTTCATGAACTGAGTTGCTGTTGATACAAGAACTTTCTGAGAGGCAGGTGTCCCAGAAAAAGGAAAATTAGACTTCATAACTCACCAATAATTTTCCAAGGATATTTAACAGACTGCCAAAGCAGAGAGATGCACACAGGCTGGGCATGGTTCTGGACCTGCTGGCAGAAGGCTACAGCTTACTGGAGCTGTGGCCACCTGGGGACATGTCCTCAGCCATCCCATCCATAATGTCACATAGAAAAGGTAGAGGATGGGGAGGGAACACCAGGGACTGGAGCCACCCAGTCTACAACTGCAACTTAAGACTGCAAAAATGGGTTACAAATTTCTCACAGGGCTGGTAAATGCAACAGAGGCCTTCCAGGATCAGCCTCCCACACAGGTCAAAGAGACCAATACATGCATAATTCCTCTGGCTTCAGCATGAAAGCTGCCTTCTTTCCATAAATGACCAAGATCATGACAACTGAAAGCAGAACATTCAGGAGATTGTGGCCATGAACCATACTTGATATGGATATTTCCCTATGGTCCTCTTTGGAAGTAATACAGGAAATACCATGCAAAGGTCTAACATCCAATATTTCTTCTGAGTTAGAGTAATCTGACAAAATAAAAGTAATTCTGCTGGATCCTGCTGCTGGCAACATTTTAAATACAGTTTTCTGACCAAACTAGAGCAGATCATAAGGTCTCCTGTATGACAGGCAGCAGCAGCTTCTCCTTACAGAACTGAAGTCACTAATGAGCTACAAAGCATTTCCATGATCGTAATCACTCTCAAAATTATTACAGAATACAAACGAAACCAGCATGATTAGAGAGAAATGTTTTCTAAAGAGCTTGATCATACTTAACCAATCACTATACTGATAAGATAAAAGTAATCTTGCAAGCACAAGTGATGCACTGGATGTATTGTTTCACACAAAAGCATTCAAAGGGTCGCTTTCCTTCTCAGACAAATGGCTGAAATTTGGCAAGGGCAATCACCTGAGCTCCACCTGAACACAGGCAAAGCTGAAGTGACTGAAGAAGAGAAACAAGTTAAAGAATGAGGGATGCATGCAGCAAAGGAGGTAAACCCACAACTTGCTATCAGAGTCTCCGTAACAGATGACTTCATTTCTAAAACAGGCATGATCCTTGACCCTTAGTTTAGAAGCCAAAACCCCAGCCAACTTAAGCAGATGTCCAAATTGCTGAGTGCAATCGTCAGCAATGGCAAATGCACCAAATGACCAACGCCACTGGCCCACTATGCCCCAAGCCACAGGGACCTCCCCACCATGTGAGACTGGTACTACAAAAGGCTAAACGTACATGTGAAGAAAGTAGGGATCAAGCAAGGATCTCACCAACACCCCCACTCTTTCAAACTATAGGATGCAACATGTAAAAATACCCACACTGCTAAGGGTGGCTTAACGTTTATCATTACACTTTGTGCTTTTTGTGTAGCTGCACCCTTAGAAAAGTCTCTTTCCAGACACAAAAAGAGTCAGGGTTTTATAGAGGGGGGTAGGTGCTTCATTCCCACCGATTTCAGTGTGGTTCACAAAAAAAAAGCTTCAGTCAAAGTCCTATCAGCTTCCTGCACGGAGGCACACATAAAGGAGGCCAGAAAAGAGGGGACTATCGTCAGCAAGGCAAGAAATGACAACACATCCAGCAGGATGCACGGCCAGCCTTTGGAGGATGGAGGAGAGGAAAATGGGCAGAGTTCACCGATAGTGTTAGCTGAAGGGGCGGAAATGGAAGGAACTGGAGATAAGGTCAAGGCTGCTGGGCTGGAAAACTGCCAACAGTGGGAGAGAAGGGAGGGAATGGGAAGAAAGAGGAGGATGTGCATTTTACCCAGCAGGAAACCAGTTGAGATGAAATGCAGGGGAGGGGGAACCAGAGACAGGAGATTGGAAGAAGGGCAGGACAGAGGGGGAAATCTCAGGAAGTCAGCGTTAAGGTAGTGGCTGAAATCACACAGATGGAAGAGATTCCTCATACCTAAAATAGATGCATCTGGAAAGTGTGGGTAAGAACTACCAGAGCTGCACCCCAGCACTCTAACTCAGCTACTCTGAGGACCTCCATCACTGCAGAAACCCGTGCCCTTCCCATTCCCTATAGCTGACACTTTCACAGCCATGGGAACACAACTGACTCAGCATCCCGATGGGCAATAATAGCAAGGTTAATCTGGTTACATCCTAAGAAGCAGAAACTGTCCATATAGGCAAAAAGCAATACAGTGTGTTTTGGGAAATGCACCACTCTCAATTTCCTCTCTCTGACAGGTTTTGTCAAACATGCACTCTATATTAGATGGACATGTGGCTTTTCCACATGCTAGGTTTTCACAGCGTTTGGCAGCTCAGAGGTGGTTCACTCTTCATCCTCAGTCACGTGGCTGAGGTGTAACATAATTATACAAATGAATGATGCTAAAGGACAGCTCAGAAGTCACCAAAAAGGATGACATTATATTTATAATAAAGCTGTTGAGAAATGCCATCTTGATAATTTTTGTAGTTTCCTTCTGCTGAGGCTGAACCCCAGCAGAATGAGAAGCTGAGTCATTTCAAAATGCAAATTTTCTTATTCTCTTTGGCCCCAACTAGCTTTGGAGTTGCTCCAGGTTTACAGCAGCAGAGACAAAACTTGCTTGTTTAACTCATCACTTATACAAGGAATTTCTAATTCAAAACCAACTGTGCATCTTTGTTTTGGTGTCAAATGGTCACCTGGGTAGAATTACATGACATAGAATCACAGAATCACAGAATGGTGAGGGTTGGAAGGGACCTCTGGAAATCATCTTGTCCAACCTGCCTGCTAAAGCAGGCTCACCAGAGCAGATCGCACAGGAATGTATCCAGGTGGGTTTTAAATGTCTCCAGAGAAGGAGACTCCACAACCTCTCTGGGCGGCCTGTTCCAGTGCTCTGGCACCTGCAAAGTAAAGAAGTTTCTCCTCATATTCAGATGGAACGGTCTATGCTTCAGTCTGTGCCCGTTGTCCCTCATCATATTCTTGGGCACCACTGAAAGGAGTCATCACACAACAATGAAAGGAGTCATCACACACCACTTTCTGTTTCATCCACAGCCACAGTTACACTGCCAAAAGAAAGAGCTGCCTGGTGGTGAGATTACCAGCCTAATTAGGAGTGAAGAGCTCTAAGTTACGTATCTGATGCACTGGAGTTCCCAAGTGCTTGGAGGAAGCACCTTATCTTCCCTACGCACAGGGTTTGTTGACCACTGCACCTCTGATACCCAGCAATAGTCCTCCAAGATATGTCTTTAAGAAGCAGAAGTCCCAAGGTACCAAAGGCTGTGGAGCCACGTGTGACCCCTCTGATGCTTCCTAGGTAAGTTGGTGCTTTTGCTGCTCTGCAAACCACAGTGGCAGAAAAAACAGCCCTATCTCTGCTGCCGGGATGGCTCTGGGACTGCAGCGTCCTGGTGAGGCTCTTCGCAGCACTCATGGGAGGCAAGTGCCAAGCACCCGCATACCCAGCCCCTCTTCCCAGTGGGGAAACCACAACAAGAGCTGTTCCTCTGCCGCCTCCATGCAGGCTGCAGTACTGAAGCACCACTGAACCCTTTCAGCCCTCACCTGCTCCTCCACTTCAAGCAGATCAGTGCTGGCTATTTGCTGATGTCTGTGATGGGACCAACGTAGTTCTCAGAGCTCACTGTTTCCACGCAGCATCAGCCCCCTCCACATCCTGTTAGCCACATCATGCATACCAAAGCCACAAATCTACCAAAGAACCCGAATTCTGTTCAAGATCCACCCAGAAGCCTCTCACTGGAGCCTGCAGGACTTGTCGTTCAATCTCCAAGTCTGTAAGGAGAGTCACAGTCCATCTGTATCATTAATAGACTAAGAAAAGAGAGAGGAATTCTGCAGTCTCTCATACCAGAGCATCTTTGAAGGAATATGCACAGGGGATAAATCCTCCAGTTCTCTATCTGCCAAGAATAATGCTTGACCTGGTGACAAACTCAAATCCAAGGCAGAAATCAAATCAAATCAAATCCAACTATCTCCATGCACCGCCCCTGCCCAGAAGCCAAAGACCATCAGCAAAACAACAGCACTGGTTTGGGGTATGAGAAAGAAAATCCAAAGACCACAAATACTGCAAATGATCCTTTTTAATTCAAAACCAAAAAACGAAGAGCAGAAGCCTCAACCTGCAGCTGCTGGAGAACATCTGCTGCTCTATATCAAGCCACGATGACATTGCCAGTGCCTAGGACCAAGTTGCCTAATGAGTCCTTGCTGGCTCTATCTGGTTGCATGGGATGTGGTCCAGCACAGATGCTGACAAGCACTGCCATAGATACTCCATTCCTACATGTACAGAGGAACAAAATTAATAGGACTCTCTATAACAGCACATGCTGGGAACTCCTGATAATGACACACCTCCACAGAGGCAAAATAGGGCTTAAAATATGAACATTTCTTAATAACAGTGGGAATGCTTTGGAACCCAAGAAGAAAAAAGTCTAACTGGGGACATCAGGTGTCTGCTCTTTTAGAGGTTTTGGGTTGGATATCTCAAAAAGGAACAAAAACATTTCAATAAACAATTTCTCCTTGATTCCTCCAGGGACCTAAAAAGACATGAGACCTTGGTCCTGCCATCAGTTTTCAATCTCTTTCTGCTCAATTATATTCTGCCTTTTAATGACATCCTCTCCTACCTCAGCTCTGAGAGAGCTATTCCAGATCTGCAGAAAGACTGCAAAAGACTCAGTTTCAAAACCCAGAGGAAAACGTCATGCTGATTTTACTTCACTGAACAGTCACAGCCCAAGCACTGAGGATGCTTCAAACGAATGTGAATTGTGCAAGCATCAATGCTTCTGAACCTCACATCTTCTCCTTGCCTTCTATTAATTTTTGTCCGTGATTTCAAAAAAACAAGTAGATGTTTAGGACTCAAACACGATTAAATAAACCACACTTTTCTAATGGCATACCTCAGAAAACATTAAAGCTAAATGGAGTCATATTAGACACTGTGAAGTTTTTATTGCCGAGACAGAACAAGGAAAATTACATTATAGGCAGGCACTGCCAGACAACTCATAATAAAATTCCCAGGCACGTCTATTTATCTCACGGTGATTTTGTTTGCAGTCTGCTTGCCCAGGTTTGAATTATACTTGGGCCCTTCCTTAGCACCCATCACCATCCAGGTGTTTTACATAAATAAAGATGCTGACACCACCCTGTAAATTAGGAACTGTTAAGGGACAAGCAGGAGTCAGTAACATGACAACAGCCATGTGGAAAGTGAGTGGCAGTGCAGTAACATGGAAAGGTGCCATGTCTGACTGCAAACCCCAGCCCTGGTCTGCTGGCAGAACGGGGAGCCCAGCATATTTTGGTTTTGTGAATGTACTTGTAGCTACCAAGTTCAGAAAGTGCCTGGAGCAGCTCCAGCCTGAGAAAGTGCTGAGGAGCAGGTGGGGAAAACCAGCAGCAAAACCAAGGACTGAGAGCATGGGGCCACTCTGGCATAGGAGAAAGATCCCTGGACCCTCACAGGAGACACACCAAAGCCCTGAAGCATGGTGTCCCCATCAGAAATGTAGCATGGGCAGCACCGAGGACAAATACTGGGCTTACACAGACAGTTGGTCCATTCAGAAAGAAAAATCTCCCTCCATGCAGAGATGAATGGCATCCCCAGGAGATCACACACACAAAAATATCTCCTGTTACCACCAGCCTGAGAAATTCCCTGGGCCCCACAAAGGCAGATCAGATCTCCCCATCGTTCTGCAGCCTGGGTCACATTTCCCATCTTCTACTGCCTAGCAGCTGTGGGAGGGTTAATGGCTGAAACAAAGCGATGGTGCCGCGCGGCGCTGAAGCGTGACATGACTCTGGGCTGACATCTCGCCCTCCCTTCTTCTGAAGCCCCTTCCCTCCCTGCTGCATCTTCTCATGCCCGTGGCAGCTCTGCCATTGCCACGGTGCCTGGTGCTCCTGAAGGGGTCCAGCTCCTCTCACACCCTGCAGGGACAAGGCTACCTGAAGGCACCCTGGCAGCAGCCCCAGGGCTCCTCCCTGGCTGCAAGAAGGAGATTGCCTGGAAGCATGAAGAAGACACCAGTGCCAGCTCTTCTGCAAACCACAGCGTGCAAAGTGCAGCCTTTTTGCCACTCTGCCTCGGGCAACGCCAGATCTCTCATGCCTGAGCATGGGACACCCTCACCAGAGCCAGGCAGCACCCAGGTCCCTTATGTGTCCAGTCTGCCTGGCAGATGAGCCAAAGCGATGACAACACTTGGTTATTGTTATTCCATTCCTACTGTGCAGAAAGCCTGCCAGTATCCAGCTCAAAACAAACCATCCGCTCGCCACTTGGGCACTTAAAGTCACAGTGGGCTGCCTCGCAGCTGCAAGCGCTTGACACCCTGCCACCAGGCCTGGGAGAAGGGACATGTGGGGGATCTCGCAGACAGACACCGTCTCTCCAGCACAACACCAGTCCCGGCCACCAGCAGGAGTGAGTACAGGAGCCATCAGAGCTCTGTATTAGCATCTTCCCTATCAAATCAAGGGACTTTATTGCAGATACTAATCTCCTTTGGCATTACTTAATTTGCTGCCTTTAATCATAGTGAGCAGCTGGTCATGTAAACACTCAAATCCATGAATTAACTGCTGGGTCCACACAGGAGCCAGGCAGAGCCTGTCTGTACAGCTCAGCCACCACATCCTGCATCTTCACGGCCTCTGCAGCATTCATGGATCCCTACTCAAGCAACAAAAAGTGCTTACACGGGCCCTTTTGATTAATAAATCAACAATTTAACTGTTTCATTCCTTTCTGAGCATAAACATCAAGGACACCCAACAAAAGAATACCTGTTCTCCCCATGATGCAGCACTGGTTGTATGGGCTGTGCTGGGGCACCAAAGGAAAGGGAGGATTTCAGGCATTGCCCCAGACAGAATAAACAAAGTCAGGACATTGTTTTTAACTATATCTCATCTACAAACAGGAAGAGTATCTTTTCTCAGCAACGCACTAGCGGCACATCACAGCTCCAGCCCTAGAAACTCCTTGGAGCGTGCAATGCCGGGGATGCAGCTTCCTCCGGCAGCACCAGGGAGAGGAGAGCGGTCGCTGCTCGGTTGGTACCAGTGCTGCGGAGCTGGAACTGGTGCATGCTGTTAAAATGCCTCACCGACAGCTTCAGCTGCCCTCTCAGACTGTGAAACTATATACCAACACGGCATATTCAGAGCAGTTTCAGCCCATAACTATCTGATACAAGAAACAGGAGTAAGTCTGACTGCTACGGACAGAGCAAGGCTATGCTGTGTCCACAGACAAAGTGCACTAATTCCGACTGACTCACAGGGGCACTCTCGGCGTAAGTATTTCGAGAGGCGCTAGTTCTTTTGATAAAGGAATGTCAAGCATATTCTGTTTCAGAAGGAAACAGTGGCTATTTTTAAGACTTCCCTGATTTTGAAGCAACTCTGATTTAGGGATGGCCCAGGTGAAAGCCTCTGGGTGGGTGGAGGATGCACACAGATGTGGGAGGGTACCCACACATGTCTGTATTGCCCATCCAAGTCTCCATTTCAGCTTGGCTGCCCTGGCCATCGCTGGCAAAGCTGCCTCCTCCCAGGCCTGGGGCAGAGGGTCAACTGTGCCCCTGTCTCTCCCTCCGACCCACCGCCAGCCCCACCTGAATGCACACAACAAGTGAGCATAAGAAACTACAGCAGCCCTCAAAGCAGATTAATTTTTCTTGCTTCCTACGGTTACCTGTAAGGGTGGATTATGGGTACAGACTGTCAGTACCTCTTTTGCTCATCAAATCCCCAACTTTTTCATTGCCAAACTTTGTGCCAGTTGGCTGCTGTGGGGAAAAACGTCACCCACGCTTCAGAGCTGCCGCAATAACTGCTGATGAAGGGCAGCTGCCTTCAAAAATGGATTGGCTTGTTCTCAGCTGCTGCTAATACACTCTGAAGCTTCACAATAGTGCTCCCTGGGCTACATATCCCAACAAACCTTTCATTTCACTTTCCCTTCTGCAGCTGCTGTTGCAGCAGCAGCAACACGGCTGCCTTGAACTTCTCTCTTCGTTTGCTCAATAGCATCCTGGTGGTATTGGTGCTGCCGACAGGAAGGAGCTGCCTTCTCGATCATCGCTTCCCCCTGCCTAAAAAGGAACCGTTGCCATTACTGCTGCTGGGAGAAGGTGAGAAACAGGCCTGGGATTGTCTTCCAACACGCGCTGGCAGCGCTCAGCTCATCTGAGAGCCGTGGGGATGGGGCATGTGGATGCGAGAAGGTGGAGACCATCAGGGCACTGCACAGGATGGGCTTGGTGGAACAACAGAAGGGGCTGAAGGCATTTTGAGAGGCCATGACATGATGCTGAAGCTGCATAGAGCAGTCCCGGGCATGCCAGAGGCACTGAGCAGCCTGGGGTTCCCTGCACCCGGGGGCTTCATGCAGCACAGCGAGGGGTTGGGGGCTCTGTGTGGGCAGTGGCAGGGTCATTGTGCTGTGCAAGGACACCTTGGGGCTGTGCTAAGGTCCCTAGTGCTCCAAGTGACTCTGCAGCAGCATCAATGCCCAGAGAGCTCCCCTGGCTCTTCTGGGTGTGTCTCCTGGGCACCACGATGGGAACAGTGGTCTCTGGCCATTTCAAACTTGATCTTCAAGGTCAGGTTGGCTTTAGGAATCTGATCCAGTTCTCCTTCCCGAGAGGAACAGATTTACTCCCATGCAGGCTGAGGAAGGGACTAGGAGATTTGCTCCAGATCCCCCAGTGAGACCCAAGACCAGGCTTGGGCCACAGCCACGTCTCCCTGCCTATGCCAGGCTGGGAGCTGAGGGAGAGATACCGAGTCACCTTCTCTCTTTTCTTCTGCCTTAGCCCTTGTATTGAAGAGGATGGAGACCATCATCTCTCCAGCCAGAAGAAAGGGACAGGACTGTCACTGGGGCTGGGGTCTGGCTGCTACCTGCCCTCATATCACCTCCCTTCACTGACGCTCTCACAGCCTCAGGAGACAGCCAGCAAGTCAGCCAAGGACTCTCTTGTCATCCCTTCCCACCCCATCTAACGGCTTCTCTTTACACCTACGGACCACAAACATTTGGGTTTGTTTTTATAATAGCGTGTGTGCCATCTGGCAAAACAAAACACACTTCTCACTAGTATCTCTACAAAGCAGAGCTATGAAATGCAGCTGGTTGTGACAGCATAGTTGGAATCAAGGGAAGGAGCCGAAGAAGCCAGTGCTGCAGCTGAGCAGCCAAAGCCATCTCCCAGGCTTTGCATCCTGCATGAAGAAGGCACTGGAGAAAAATGCAACGAGAGGCAGTGCCAGGGACTCAGTGCTCCTCTTAGTCAAGTGGTCTCCACTACGCATTCACACTTATTCTGCTTCTTTGTGTTTTACTCTGGGCCTCACTGTTTTGGGAGTAGATTCAGGGAGGAAAATGGAATTGTCTCTTCCCAGCCTGGCCTGTAGTCTAAGCCAGATTCCTGAGAGATGCAGCTTTGAATGTTCTAATGGAAATCTCACTTTTTTTTTTTTCCAAAGATGTTTACTGTAGTCCCTAGGGACCTATACAAAGGCTGGGCAGTGGCACTGTCATCACTGTCTTCTCAGAAGAGGGAGCTTTGCTCAGCCCTTGCAGGATGTATCTGCAGGCACTTTCCCCAGGGACTCCCAGCTCCTGACCCGGGACGAGCACAGGTCTCCTCCTCCAGCCACCACCTACGGCATCCACAGGCATGTCCCCCCGCACCTCCTGGGACGCTATTGGGAGCTCCTGCACGTCAGCAAGGGGTCACACAAGAACTGCTGTAGTAAAAACTCAGCACAAAACCTTAAGGGGAAGGTGGTATTTATTTTAACCTAAGCCTGATTTCTCTAACATGTCATACCTGCACACCTACAAACTCACACACACCACCAAAAGGCAGATGTCTATGTGGCATTGTGAGGGTCACTGTGTGTGACAGAGGACAAGGGGCACCCACTAGCAAGTCTTAACGACTGCTCTGGCATCTCTCCTCATTGACAGCAAAGAACTGGGTTTTGGACACATTTTTCACATGCTTTAGGAGTCGATGGTTATTACAGGCTGATCTTTATCTCAGCATCCTGATTACCCCCCCATAAACCTTAGGAAAGCTGCTGCCTGGTGTCTCCTTTCCTTCATTTTAGGCATCTTATCTAAGCCTTCCTCCTGGAACCACAGGAAGCGCAATGGCACATCCCGGTGTGACCTTGCTGCCGTTATCAGGGAACAGGTCTTCTAGTGATGAGCCATCTGTGTTGCGGCCTTATCACAGCACAGACCTCCCAGTCCTGACACAAACCACACGTCCCGCAGTGTTTACCCATTTGTTTGCTGTCGGTTGTGTCTTCGGTCATCAGCACAGGCCATCCCCGCATCCCTTGCTCCAGCATTCCTGCTGGTGTTTACACACACACTTTTCCATCCCGCACTCCATCCACTTTAACCTTAATATTTCCATTGCAAACCTCTACAGTTACTTCCACCAAAGGCAGGATTCCTATTACAAATCACATGAAAGCTGATAGTAAATTCTAAGTCTAAGCCAGCCAGGCTAGCTCCAACTGTGAGTAACAGGCTGGATCACATTTAATGATGTTTTACACCAATGTGGATAAATGGTTCCTCCAGGCACCTGGCTTATGAGCTTCCCAAGATGAAGGTACCTCCAAGCACAGGAATATGAGCAGCCCTGAGGTCACCTTCCTGTGTCTGGGTGCTGAAACATGCCTGAGGCACAGCCGCAGGGCAGTGGGCAGAAACGTGAAGGTCTACAGGCACCATGTGCCCACATGGACAGCCAGAACACCCAAGAAGAAGCCAAAGGGAGCAGAGCAAAATCAGAGATGCAAGTTCTGGGCCATGCCTCAGCTACCACATTCATCCTCGGCTGTGCTACAGGCGCCTCGACTGCTCCAGAAGTCAGCAGCTGAGGTTCCACCTCTTAGAAAATGAATTGCTGAACCATGACTATTAGTATCAAAATAAGAATATTACAGCTGTGGATGAGGAATTTCCACCATACATTCTCCTCATGTCAGAATTGTAGCTCAGCAATCATTAGACGTAACCAAAGGTTAAGCACTGTGTAGGGTGGCTTTACAGAGAGCCAGAGACCTGAGAGCTGACACCAAGTGTGGACAACTCCACCTCTCAATCTTCACTCGTCATTTGATTAGTGCTGGAGAAAGCCCATGAGAGAAACAAATGGAACTCTCCAGAAACACTATACTTTTCCAAAAATGAAACACCACATTTAGTGTCCTCCCCGGAAGATCCTGGAGCACTTAGTGATATAGAACTGCCTGAAAACCATGCCATGGAATAAGTGATTGCCCACCCAATTCCTGCAAAAGAACTATTGAGGCACAGAAAGGTGAAAAGAAGGTACACAGTTTATGGGATAAGAGTCTCTCTATGGCGGTAGGCATGACTCCCAGTCCTGATTCACAGCACTTCAGTGACAGGGCTTCTCCTCCCCCTGCAATCCCAGTTACCCAAATGGCCATTATTCTCCTAAAACTCTCAGTGTTACTGAAATGCAATTTCCACCTCACTAACCAGAGGTGAGACCATATGACCAGGCAATCCAGACTCCTTGGACAATGCCAACAAATAAAATTGAAAGTCGGTAACTCCCACCTAGTATAGTTAAATTCCAGAAAAGCTCTGAGCTGGAAGAGTTTCCAGGACAGACTGAGCATCACCTTCTCTGCACACTCCTGCCACACATCTGAGACTCCTCCAACAGCTCCCTGCGTTTAATCAGAAGGTTGCTAATCTGAGTGCAATAACTTATCCCAAGTGCTGCTGCATCCACACAGAGAAGCCGTAAAGAGAATACGTGCAGTGCATGAATGCAACATGGGTGAAAAAATCTGTCCTAGCTACTACGGAGAACCAAAGTGCTGAAGACACAGGAACAGCTCAGTCTGGCAAATGCAAGCGCATGCCGTCCAAGGGTACTTCGGGATCATTTCCATTGCTGACACCCAGACAGCAGCCTGGCCACTGGGTCCTCAGCCATGCACTACTTACAGGTACCTCAAAGTCAGCTCCCATGCCTGGGACATCATCTGACCCAACACTGAGCAGGTCTGGAGGCTGCCAGCAGCGGGAAAGACCAAGCCAGCCCACACAGCTTGCCCCGGAGCCTGCCCCTCTCATCCCAGGGGAATGGCAGGTCCCACAGGGAGCTGCTTGTTGCCACCTCCTCTCATGCCTCACTCAGAGTCCGAGCCTGAGGGAATCGCCCTCACCTCCCAAAGGACACGGGGAGCCTGTGATACATCATGAAATGACTCTGGTTTGTAGTTCCCATGGCTGGGGAGTTTGATCAGCCTGCTATCAGTTCAAGGCAACATACAAGTCACACCTTTCCTTGCAATGGCCAGGGGCTTGTAGGTCAGAACTAATGCCCTGGGACTGCTTTTCCTGGGTATTTGGTAACCACTTCAGATCACAGAGCAAATCCACAATTCACCATCTGCATGATGCACCACTGACTAAGTAGTGCACAGACTACAGTTATGAGCGTCTTTTGGTTCTGTGTCTTGAGTGTGCACCAGTGTCCATGATCCAGGATCCATTAGAAACACCAAACTGTTTCATTAACTGAGGTACATCAGGGCCATGGAGAGCTGGAGTGATGCCTACGTGCAAACTGTGTGACAGCAAGGGACACACTAAGAAACTTCCCCAAAGAGTTGTACAGGCAGTGATGATGATGAAACCCTGAACGGGTGTGACAGCTTTACAGCTGACACCAACTGTCCAGCGCTCACCCGTGTGAAGCCTGTGCAGGCACAAAGAGGAATGATTTCTCATAAACTCATGTCTGTTGTCAAAAAAAAAAAAGAAGCTGCAGAGAAAGTCAGTTAAGTCTAACTGCCCACTTTCTAGGAGGTGCCTGAGACATTCAAAGATGTCTGCATGAATTTGTGATTGTTATCCTTTGTCACAACACCGTATATCATGTCAAGCCACAAATCAAGGGGATTTTGGTAGGAATAAGTAAATAAATGGCTACATAAGTATCCCAGATGATGCAGATATGGATCCAAAACTGGTTTTGGTTTTTCTCTATCATCCTCCCGCAAAGAAGGCAGAACACAGCCAGGGTGACAGATGAAGGTGAGTGCCATGCAGCAGCTGGGCCTCTCCATAAACGCCAGGTGCCACCTCTCCCTTGCAGAAGGAGGGGAAGCAGGGACAAGCAGCCGGGAAGGGCTCCAGCAGGCAGCACCGTCTGCCACCAGCCCTCACACAGCCCCGGTGAGCTGCAGGGCCGATGCTCAGGCACAGCTCCTCTGCAGAAAGCTGCTGGCCTGACCCACAAGATCAACGTAAAATTGTGTGTAGCAGCACTCCTCAGGGCAACCAGCACAGGCTGAGTGAGCGTCCCCTGCGTGGACCCAAGCTTGAGCACAAGGGAAGCGAAACAAAATCCCCCAAACTGTAAGGCATTGGCACAGCCAAACATCTCCAGGCCCATATCTCTCTGCCCTCCTTATAAAGTCTCCTGACTTTATATATGGGGCACTTTATATATGGGGCACAAAGTGGATATTCAGCCACCATCTTCAATTTCATTTGCATGGTTTCGTTCCTTTTTTTTTTGGCTGGAGGGTCTCTATCCATCCTGCAGTTCAGCAGGGATAGAAAGGGGTTGTGCTTTCACACTGGAGTTTTATTTAAGCAAACTTTCCTAAATTACTATTACCCCATTTTTTACAGCTCTAAGAAGCACACTAAACCTACAGAATAACCTTTACCCAGGCAGGCAGTCAACATACAACTGGTCCTACAGCACCCACAGCTCTGCTGACCAGTGCCCTGGACACGGAGCAGAAGACGCGGGGTGGCAGCGAGGTCTTTGCTCATGATCACGACACTTGCGCCCCACTCGCAGCAGGTCTCCCTGTCTACATCTACACTTTTCCTGCAATCTGGAAACCACTGTCACCAAGCAAACGTAGAGTCTCAGGCAGTCAGGCAAACATCTGGTAGGCAATCATCCGGCAGTGCCTGCCACACCAGTGCTGGAGGAGCCCTGGCACAGCAGCACCATATCCATCTTCACAAGAGGCTTTAATCAAGATTCTTCTGTTGTTTGAGAAGAAGGAACACAGGCAAATCTTAGGAAACATAAACCTCATCTGGGATACAGAAAATCCTGCAATGAAAGTGCTAAGAACTTAATTGCTAAAGTAATCCTGACCACACACTGCCAGACACTTGGCAAACCATTTTTTGCCTCATCCGTGACCAGCTTTTTCACAGCTGCCATACAGGTCATTTACAAAGAAGGAGCTGCAGGTAAGACTCACCCTTGCTTTCAAGGGTGCACAACAGTGACCGTCAGTTAACTGAAAAACCTATGCCAAGAAGTTGATGATCCAAACTCAGGTAAAGATCAATGTTCCCAGGGGCTCCCCATCCTCCCAACAGCTGCAGGCTTCAGCTCCACATTTGCACCAGCAGTTTCAGGGTGAATTCTCAGCTGGGAGAGCTCCCCCATCATCTTCACGTGCCCCCCGCCAGCCATGCCCACTTTTGGGGAAACCCGCGGCTCTGTCTGTATAGGTAACGAAATGTCTCTTACATTTTGCAGGGTGTCTTGATACTGCGGCAGCGAGGAGAGCTGTGACTCGGAGTGGTATGGGGACAATCCTTTCCTCAGAGTCCGCAGGTCCCCCGTGCTGGACTGCTGCAAAAACGACGACAGAAAACAGGACAGTCTTTATTAATGAGAAGAAGCAAAGCTGTGCCCCTCCTGCTCTGTTGGCTTTTCCCATGACCGTTTCTGTCCCGTGACCTGTTCCCATTACTTCTCCCTGCAACAACAGTGATGGTGAGCATTGTAATAAAATGCTTTTTCCATGCTCACACCTGGATAAAACACTTTCAAGTTGGAGGTGAACCATTCAAGGTCTACTTCATTCAGTGATAGAGCAAGAAGGCATTTTTATTTTACCTGATTTCCTACATGTTCAGTAAAAACATTTGTTAAGATGCAGATGAAAAAAACATTTTTAAGACTTCAGATTAAATCAAAATCGGCAAAATAAATCCACCAGGAGGCATTTTCCAAACTTTTTTTCTAAAACAGCACAGGCTATTCCAGTCACCTGCATGAGGAAAGCAATGAGAGTTTGTAAACTGTGCTACTGCGATTCACCTAATGTTGCAAAATGTGTGTGACAAGAACAGTTTCTTATTTAGTTATAAAACTGCATGCACCCAGAGGTCTTAAACAAAGTCAAATAAATAAAAGTAGCCAATATGACACTAGAAACCAGACAAATGCAATCAATAGTACATGCTCAAAGAGAGAAGCCGCACTGCCTGTCAAGAGTATTTAATAATCTCCCTGGGACAAAGTTTCTGCCTCATGTTATTAGTTCTCTCTCCCTCTCTGTGATTCTGAAATGGGACAGTCCTAGAATGAGTTTTTCTTTTTTATAAAAGTGCACCGATAAAAAGCCAATACACAAGTAGCCAAAATCAAAGGTCTGGGAGAAGAGTATATTTCTTATTACTGATAAACACCCTCATTAACTTCTCATATTTTTAAGAGTTGCAAGCAGTGCACTATCCTCTATTTTAAAGCTATAAAATCATGACCTTTTAGATTTTTATGCTCCATTAAGACTTTTGACTTGCATTTGCTGCAGAAATGGTGTTTTCTACTTCAAAAGAACCGAAGAAAAGCCACTGGTGCAATAAAATTTAACAGGAAAACTCATAAATCAGCTCAACTGTATATAAAAACCCCTCAGTAACCCCAAAGGCCTGACCATGACTGAGACTTTGAGGACTGTGGCCATGCATAGATCTCTGGAAATATGGAAAGTTGATTTCTATTTCTTGCTCCCATTTAGCAGAGAAGAATTGGTGGATTCAGAGTGGATACATATTTTTCTGGCAGTGTCAGAAACATTTTATTGTAGCTACATGGCCTGTGTTAGGTCATATTCAGCTTTGGTTTAATTCCAAAATGTTGTTTTCTTAGGTTAAAACATCTAGTGTGACCCAGTGCTTTCACAACCATTCTGGCACACTCACCCTATCACCTTTCCTTTTACAAGCTGTGAAGAGAAGGGCAGTTTTCAAGAAAGCCACCATAAGAAATGGATAATAGTCCTGTATCACCCAATCTGCTGGGACCGGCTGAGCCTCACGTGGAGTCAAGTCATACAGGACAACTTCAGCATCTTGGATGCCTGGGATTCCCTTGAATTTACAAGGTGGCATCAGAGAAGATCATGGCCTATATTTTTTTCACATTTCACAATAGAGAGTCAGAGACAGAAAGATCTGAAGGAGATAACTCCCTCTGAAGCCAAAGAGTGACTGCTGCAAAACTGAATTTCCTCCACCATGCCTGGGAGGTATATACTTTCAAAGGAAGGTTAGCAGGTCACAAAGGATGATGATGAGAAGAATCTTAGTTCACTGGCATTGTCCCAGGCATGTGGATGTGTAGAGGTCTCTTGGTGGTTATCCGGAAACTATTTGACCCTGTCTGGTTACACTTCCACTGCCCTGCTGTGTGCAACCTCTTCTTCACTAGGGTACGTACATGGAGGGACAGCAACCTCCTGGAGAGGCCCCAACGCTCCTTTAGTTTGTCAGCTCAGGAGCTCATGTACCCTTCCCTGCAAGCGTTGTTAGGCACTGGAACAGGCTGCCCAGGGAAGTGGTGGAGCCACCATCCCTGCAGGTGTTTAAAAGGTGTTTAGATGACCTTCTTAGGGACATGGTTTAGTGCTAGAGTTAGGTTAGGTTATGGTTGGACTTGATGATCCTGAGGGTCTCTTCCAACTGAAATGATTCTATGATTCTATGATTCTGACATCTGTGATGAAAGGGCACTTGCACGGGAGAGGGAAAAGCAGAATGAAACAGCAGAGTGAAATTGTGAGGTTGTAGCTTTGTGCTGGAGACGCCAGAGGTGACAGATCTCCTCGAAGGCTCTGCTGCAGGACACGTGCTGCCTTGCCACTGTTTAGAGGCCCTGGATTGCTCAGATTTTGCAAGCTGCTGTGACTTGCAAGATGCCACATGGTTACAGAGCACCAAGAATGTAGAAACAGGCATGAGAGACATTTTGTAGACATTTGTTTGCCTCCCAGAAACTTGTTCTCTTGCCCCCAAATCTGAATGGGTTAGTCTACATTAGACATAGCATGTGTTTCACTACTCTATAGCTTGTCCTCATAGAAAGTCAAAATGTCTCACCCACCGAAGGAAGGCAACCAGACCTACATATAGTCAACACACAACATCATCCTGCTGTGCCTAAAAGTACGCTAGTTTAAATTGATTTAATTTAACTGCCCTAAGCTCCTGCCTGGAGCAAGAGTCTGAATTAATTTCAATTTGGCTTAAATTGGTTGAAATTGTGTTGGTAAATATACAGATACAGTCAAAACTCTGCTCTAACAAGTGTTTATAATGGATTAGTTCTATTGCTTTTTTTAAGCAAATCCCATTTAAGACAGTGCACTTGTGTGTGACAAAACTATTGTTAGGTTGTTTCAATGACTGCTGATTATGAATCTGACCTAATGCATTCAATTTGATGGAAAGATTCCCACTGAGTTCAATGAACATCAAAACAAGATCCTAATTAAAGAAAAGAAAGGAAAAAGAAAAAAAGTAAAAGGAAAAGACAAAACATCCAACAAATAAAAATGCTGAACAGAGACCTATCCAGAAGAGGAATGAGGTGTTTGGGGCAAGAATCTTCATCTACCCTTATTTAAAACACATCCATGCTGGAGATGGCCAAAGAACCGCTTTGTCCTACAGCCGTCAGCCATAAAGTCAGTCCCTTTCATGAGCACTCCACTCAATGAAACATTCCTTCCGTATTTTCTAGAATTTGTTTCAAAATGTTCTTACTCTAATTATTTTTACAACAGCCTACCAGTCACGGTTCTGCACTATTTATTTTCCTTGCACTAAAAGCAAATGCGTATTTCTTCACCATAGAAGGAAAACTGCTTTTTCTTCCTTTTTTAAATTAAAATGGTGCAGTGACACGTATTCATCAGACCTCCCTAAACATTTACTCATTCATTGGGCTTTGCTATCAGTGTTAGAGCTTACCAGGAAAAGAAAGTGAATCCCTCATTAAAAAGCAATACGACTAATGATGCGTCAGAATGAGTAGCCATTACTCCACTTAAACCTAAATTAAAAATCCTGGTATTTGCATTGTCGATTCACTCACAAAATGAAATCTCTTATTACCTTACACAATTTTCATTACTGAGATGTAAGTGGATCCCAAACTGCTTTTCTAGTAGAATGGCATTTTAAAAGTACAATCCCTGATCATCTCTGTTCATCATCATTGTTGGATATTATCTCAATTAATGGGCAGCATGTCTATAATAAATTACCCTTCAGGTAAAATCACTTCACATCTCTGGAGTTTCAAGGAATTTATCAGCAAAATCATTTTCATCTGAACTGAAACTCCATGGGTGAGTGCTCTTTGGGTTGAACTTTCATTGGGAATGTTTTCTAAGCTGAGGAGCAGAGAGAGAGGGAGGGACACAGAAAAGGAGACCAAGAGAGAGCAGAGGAGACGCACAGTCAGTCTTTGCTTGACCTGATCCAATTTACAACTTGCATAACTGCATATACACTTTGTCCCAGCAAACGGCAACAACTGGCCATTGACTACTCTGGAGTAGTTCTTGATCTTCTATTGTGGATTTTTTTCAAACATGAGTTTCATCCAAATATTGGAGGAAAGGAAAGGAAAGGAAAGGAAAGGAAAGGAAAGGAAAGGAAAGGAAAGGAAAGGAAAGGAAAGGAAAGGAAAGGAAAGGAAAGGAAAGGAAAGGAAAGGAAAGGGAAAGGGAAAGGGAAAGGGAAAGGGAAAGGGAAAGGGAAAGGAAAGGGAAAGGGAGGGAAGGAAGGGAAGGGAAAGGAAAGGAAAGGAAAGGAAAGGGAAAAGGAAAGGGAAAAGGAAAGGGAAAGGGAAAGGAAGGGAAGGGAAGGGAAGGGAAGGGAAGGGAAGGGAAGGGAAGGGAAGGGAAGGGAAGGGAAGGGAAGGGAAGGGAAGGGAAAGAAAAGGAAAGGAAAGGAAAGGAAAGGAAAGGAAAGGAAAGGAAAGGAAAGGAAAGGAAAGGAAAGGAAAGGAAAGGAAAGGAAAGGAAAGGAAAGGGAAGGGAAGGGAAAGGGAGGGAAGGAACGGAAGGGAACGGAAAGGAAAGGAACGGAAAGGAAAGGAACGGAAAGGAAAGGAAGGGAACGGAAAGGAACGGAAGGGAAAAGAAAGGAAAGGAAAGGAAAGGAAAGGAAAGGAAAGGAAAGGAAAGGAAAGGAAAGGAAAGGAAAGGAACGGAAAGGAAAGGAAAGGAAAGGAAAGGAAAGGAAAGGAAAGGAAAGGAAAGGAAAGGAAAGGAAAGGAAAGGGAAAGGGAGGGAAGGAACGGAAGGGAACGGAAAGGAATGGAACGGAACGGAACGGAACGGAAAGGAAAGGAAAGGAAAGGAAAGGAAAGGAAAGGGAAATGGAAAGGGAAAGGAAAGGGAAAGGGAGGGAAGGAACGGAAGGGATAGGAAAGGAAAGGAAAGGAAAGGAAAGGGGAAAAAGGAAAAAGAAAAAAGGAAAACGAGGGGATCCCCTGAATTTCACAGTGGTATGAAAGTGCAAGACCTCCCCTGGGTCTAACTCAGCATCACTCTACATGGTGTTGCCTCCCTTTACCAGATGATGAGCACAGGGACAAGCCTGCAGACCCACCACCTTCGCCTTCAGCCTAAACCTGCACTACACACTGCCAGCACTGACAGTGCTCCCTCAGACACAATAACTCTTCATTATCTGGAAATAATGACATTTATTGCTAAATTTTTCAACTAGGCAGAACTTGAAGTGACCCCAGAAGATACTGCTCTTGGACCAAAGCCTGAGATCTTTGTCAGCCCTATTATGAAAGAAATGGACCAAGACATGTTCCTCCTAGCAGGGAAGGGAGTTTTGCCTACTTATATCATTGAGAAATACATAGGACCAACAAGTCAGGTTTTTAGTAAAAATGGACTGCAAATCCAACTTTTTCGCTGTCTGGAAAACAAAAGGAATTTGATTATTAACATAGGTGGAAAATGGTATTTTCCATAAAAAATAATGCATTGTTTTATATACTTTAGATAGAAATTAAAGTCTTGGTCCTTACCAAAGCCTAAAATTACATATTAAAAAAAAAAAATCAGCAAACACTTGCTCCTATCAAAGCTTTCTATCCTGCTAGCAGGAAGAAGAAATGGTGGCCTCTGACTTTTTGACCCGATATGCTGAGTGATTCAATTTGAAAATAACACAAATAACACGAGAAGATGGATGGTGTTTGTGGTATTTTAAGGTCAAAGTACTAAAAAGAAACATTTATTTTCCTTTCTGTTTCTGTCCAGTAAAGTCAGATCAGTGCAGTGGCTATGTTGAACCAACTGTGAAGATAAAGTGTTGAAAACTTATAGACAATTTAGACAAATTATAGTTTCTGTTACCCTTCAGTGTTACTTCTGCTGGAAGGGAGAAAAAAGAAGACAAGGATTTAATTCTAAGTCACTTTGATGTAACGAAATGGACCATTCTTAACAAAATTAAATACAGAAAGACAGAAGTTTGCTTGACAGACTTCTCAGCATTTATGAAAGAGATGAGCAAAAAAAACCCAGAACTATTTCAATTAGAATTATATGCTGAAGTGACCGAGGAAAATTAAAAAGCAGTACAGTCATCTTCCAGTAATTCATGAATTAGCATTCAAAAGAGGGTTGTTACATAAGTAGCCTTTAATTGAAAACACTATTTTCTCCTTTCACGCAAACTGTAACAGCTGAAGGCTGAACAGAGGTTAAAAAAAAAAAAAAAATCATAAATGATCAGTTTGACCCTGTGCCCTGTGGAAATATTACAAGCCTTTCTAAAGAGTCACAGCTTCCCTTCTCCCCATGGGCTGCAGCATCACCTCAGAGCAATTTGGGTGTCTAAACATGGGCATCCTGTGCCCCAGCACATCCAAGGCACCCGCGGAGGTTCGGCAGACAGAGACCCGCCTCCCGCTGGTGCGGGGCAGGAGGGATGGCCCTGGTGGCACCTGAGGATTAGGGCCAAGCACCTGCGATGCTGCTCTTATCACTTCTTTGTAATCCAGTTGTGACCTTCTGCATTGTGAAATCTTCCTCTCCTGGTCCACATGCCATTTTAATTTAAAAAAAAAAAAAAAAGCACCAAAAACAACAAGCACCAATTTGAAGGCCAGGAGTTCTACAAAGCCCCTTTCCATTTACCTCTGGGGGGTCCCTTTATAATGGGATGGAAAAATGTAATATCCAGAATGAAGAGGAGAATCAAGCATACGTGAGTCAGCGACAGCAGACTTCCCAGAGGACTGTCATTTCAGAGGCTTTATAATAATCAGCTTCATTTTCCTACAATGCAAACCCACTGGCACTAAGCTCAAGAGACAGCAGATTACACACTGCACCATTTAAATTTATTAATATTATATCTGCTATTCAACATAACATTAGAAGAAATTATGTATCTTAACATGAAATGTAACTAGATGTAAAGGAATACTGTGATGCATTCAATATTGGTAATAGAAGATACCCTTATTGACACCAATTCAGAAGATTTTCTTTGGACAAATGAATATGCCACACCACTACCCAGCCCTCAGAGACACAAGCAATTTCCATTTTTTAGTGGCTACTCCATCTTCTTACAAAGCACAGAATTTCCTTTAGCTGTCATTTAACTATCAGGGTGAACCTGGTCCTTAAAAACAGGGCAAGGGCATCCCATCCTGACCATGTAAGCTCATAAGGATTTGGGCTTATGATTTGGGTAACTCTCTATGTGAAGGAAAAATAAATCTATAACCAAAAAAAATCATTCTTACTTCATATTCTAGTTTTACCCCATAAATCTTGGATGTCTCTGCTGAGACCTTGGCTTTTGGTTATATATAGTTGTGAAGAGAAAAAGGAGGAAGGTTTTATTTCAGTCCACTGGGTCAGGCTGCCTTCATCTCAATGGACTATTTGTACTGCCCATTACCTGAATTACTTGCCTGTCACTGTAATATAAATTCTTCAACCTACCGGCAAGAATTTTCTAAACCATAATTGTTCCAGTAATTGAAACTGCTTCAATTTTGACACTCAACAACCCATTGTTTGCAACTGGGTAATTAAATGGAAGGTTTAGTTCAAAGTCTTTTCCTGTTATTTCCTGCTGCAATTTAGCTAAAAGTACCAACTGCTCTTCAGGTAGGTAAATGGATTTGATTTGAACTTGGTCAAAACTCAGATGTTACTAACCAATGTCTTTTGCACAAGTACAGGAGGGAAATAAAAATAACTAGGGGCATATTTAATACATTCAGATGATTAAAAAATTGAAATCGCCAACATTAGCATGTGAAAGAACAAACAATCAGAGCCCCAAACAACCAGCAGCAATATTAAAAGGCAGCCCCCAGATCCAAGAAGCTGTTTGTGGATGCATTAGCTCTCTCTACCTTACTGAAATTTCGTGGCAAGCTGTTGCAGTCAGCCAGCTAGAAGGGAACAGAAGAACATTATATGTTTGGGAACTTCACAGAAAAAAGTTATTTTATCATCTTGGGAAAAAAATCTATCACAGATGACCAAAATAAGCTGGTCTTACATGCAGCACTTGACAAGATAATATTACTATTGGAACTTCAACCTCTTTTCCCATATTAATGAATGAAGTCTTGCAGAACACATTATTATCTGCACAAACATTAACATCTTTCTATCCCAATTTAGAGCATGGTGACCCATGATCACCTTACTCCTACTCACAGTTACAGATATTTTACCATACCCACAGAGCTCAATGGCACTATCAGAACACACCACTCTGTTAGAATGACCTGGCCCAGGGCATCCTTAGTATGTCCAGCAGAGCAGCGATATTTTGCAGAGGTCAAGCAAAGCAGAAACACATCTCAAATAATGAGAAGGAGATGCTGCAAAGCACCTGCCTTGCGCAGCTCTCACACGGGCACCAGGGCAATGGCCTTGGCTTCTCCTGACCGCAGCACTGCACGAGTGGCCCTTTTAGGCAACCCTGTGCCCCAGCGAACATCCCCTACCGCACAACCTTGCACGAAGATTTCATCCTTATCTCATTAATCCATGTTGTAGGGTCTCATGCATCGGGAAGCTGAGGGATGGGCAATTTCACTGTGTGAAGCTAGCAAATAATTGAATTAAGGTTCAGTAATTGCAGTTATCACTACGAGATGTATTCAAGCAAAAATAAGCTCAGCAAAGCACGTATCTGACTTTAAGTATATGTGAAGAGTCCCATTAGCTTCAACAGCATTTATCAGGCAAGCTGGAAATTACACACATGAGAGTGCAATAAAAAATCAACGCATTTGATTTTGAAATAACTCCGCAAATAAGAAAAAAATTGAGGGATGAGATTAAAACTATTTAACATCTTCTATGTCATGTAATAATATGAGCTTTCTGCAATGGGAGAGATTAAATTCCTTTACACTGGTTCATATTCCTGTTGTACACACAGCGCATCCAGGGATCGGTCCTTAGACTGGTGGCAAAAGCTTTAGGGGACGATGATCTGCCAAGACACCTACTCTCCCAATTCCCTGTCCAGTATTCAGCCAGCAGGTCACAAAGGCAACGTCAGCCAGCTTCATCAGTAAAGACATCTGTAGTTATTCATATGGACTTGGAAATGGTACGACCCCAAGAATAAGGTGCAAAGCCCTTGCACAGCAGCAGCACAGAGAGCTGTGAGGATGCATTTGGATGTTTTGCTGTGGCTGGATCTCAGCCACTTGCAAACACAGCGCAGGAAAGAGCATCCCCACTGCCACCTATGCTCCAACTTTCCCCTCGTATCATGAGCTGGCGGGGCAAAGCAGCAGATTTCATCTGGTTGCAATGGTGACAACTGGAATTCTCTATTGCCGGGGGAGCTAACACTTTGGGAAAGGCATAATAAATAGCAGGAGACAGTCAGTAAGAGGCTTAGCAGATTTTACCACGTAAAACCACTCTTGGAAAAATATTTTTATTAGTATCTCAGTGGGGCACAGCCAATAAAAGCAGTGCAAGTTTCAAACCTCGCCACTCTCCTTAGCAACTGAGGCAGGGAACTTTAGCACACTGTCAATATTCAAGCATCTGTATTTTTTCCCTCTTTTTTTTTCAGATCAGCAGAGAAAGATCAACCCAGTAACTCATGGGAGACTCAGATAATCAGCTCAAACCAAATTGCAATACATAATTATAATCACACAACTGGCAGGCTTTTCTCAAGACAGAATATGGGCTGGCACAGTTGAGATTCAAGCATCACAACCCACAACCCAAACAGAAATGAAGCTCAATAGTTAAAAAGCCAAATGGAGCCATAACCACTGACATTCAGTGTAGCCTGAGTCTGGTCTGTGGCTTGTAGGTGAGGAGTTTTAAGAGCCTCAGACTAAGGGAGCCCACCCGTGGCTCATTAGCATGTCAAAGGAGAAGCTAAGGGGTGCTGCCCAGTTCCACCAGCTAAGTAGATGTAGGTGTGGGTGTAGTATTAAGCACATGAATAAAATTACTGGACCATCCCCTTTTCGTTTCACTTTTCATTTTCTTCTATCAGCTGCACTCCAGGCAGGAGGCCACAGGGAACCACCTCCTCCCAAAACTCAGCCACAGCGATGTCCTGGATCTGCCCTCGCTCCCCACATTCCCTAAAATGAGGGAGCTGGGAATGGGGAAGGCAAAGACCTGAATCCTCTTCTCATGAAACAGAAAAGGTCCCTGCAGGCTTTAAGTAACACCAGAACCAAGACAGACAAGGGCTTTATTGGCCTCACTTCTTTTCTTTTTTCTTTTCTTTTCTTTTCTTTTCTTTTCCTTTCTTTTTTCTTTTCTTTTCTTTTCCTTTCCTTTCTCTTTTCTTTTTTCTTTTCTTTTCTTTCTTTCTTTTCTCTTTTGTTTTCTTTTCTCTTTTCTCTTTTCTTTTCTTTTCTTCTTTTCTTTTCTTTTCTCTTTTCTTTTCTTTCCTTTCTTCTCTTCTTCTCTTCTCTTCTCTCTTTTCTCTTTTCTTTATTCCCTTCATTCTGCTCAGGGCAGGATGGACACTCAAGCCTCTGCCTTCTGGAGGACCACGCAAGTGTTCAAGTCTCTCTGCTGAACCAGGACTCCAATAGTCAGGAAAATTCAGTTACAGCCAGTCTGGGTTTTTTTATGAGATAGTTTGGATGTTCTTTAAAAGGCTGCCACAAAGATTTAGATTTGCATTTTTGGCTTCATGAAGGAGGAAAAAAAAAGACTGAAAATTTTGTCACAAACTTATAATTTGGGGTAAAGTATCTTTTTTCTTTTTTCAAAAGCAATGAAAAATTAACATCCTTTCCATACTCCCCAAGTTGTTTTCAGATATCAGACATCGAATTTTTCTTGAACTGGTCTTGAATTTGGCATTGAACTTATTGCAAAAGTCTGCTGGTAAGCCTCTGCAGCTATTGCTTTGTTTCCTCTTGAAAATATTTTCCAGTCTTTCTCAGATGGCCGGCCACTGAGTGTACTTTGAACCTCTCTACATGTTACAAAGACACAAAATACTGCTTCTTCGTAGCTTGATCTAACTGTAATTAAGAGCTTTTTTCCTGACTCTGTCCTTATATATGGAAAGAAGTGGAATCTAGTGAAATTATTACAAAGCTGGTTAAGCACAGGATATACCTAATCCTGCATTTCACAGCTGGAGGTTAAACTGAGCCTCATTAAACCAAATGTTCTTGCTCACCCACAACAGAAACAAATGGCGCATGGCAGAGCTCTGCGTGTGCGTGTCACTCTCACACTCGCACTCCTGCACAGATATTCAGCTCCAGTCCTTCGAAAATTTTTAGTTAAGTTGCAAGAAATTATGTGATTGTCTCAAATTCTAAATATTCGATAAACACTGTATGTTTCTGTCTATCTGTTGTTTGACTTCTGCATTCGGAACTTCTTGAATTATATTTCGTAGGTTTTTAGGTAACTCTGTTTATATGTGCCAGGTGACATTTTCATAAAATCCCTTGATTCCACAGGTGACAACCCCCAGAACACACAGTTCACCACTCAGCTTTCATGACAAGTTGCAAAAGCTCATTTCTGTCACTGACCCTGCTTTTTAAATGTTCTCCTTCCCATGAATGGGAGGTGAATACCAGTATCTGTTTTGGTAGGTGGCAGCCCAAGACCCTGATGTCCAAAGTCAACAAAAGGAACTCCATTGTCTTAAAGGGCTTGAAAGTATTTTGGATGCCAGTCTCAGACATCTTCGAACTGCTCTTACAAAACTGTACGTCTCTTATTTGGGGGGGAAAGACATTTTATTCAATAAATAGATATAGTTTACTTATATCTCAAGTCCACTTATTTAACAGCAAATTGGTCAGATCAGCCTTGTCATTTTAATATGTAAAAGAAGGAGGTGAAAAGAAACACAGTTGGACATAGATTGGTTTTGCATGTTATATTTTCTTGAAGCAACTGTCTCCACAGCTAAGAACCTACTCTTGGGGGAGCCTGCTAACTTTTTTTTTTCATTTATGCATGTAAGGAATGCAATGCAATTAGAGGCCCAAATCAGGGTGTGGAGAGTGGTATTATGAAAGGTCTCATGAGAGAAGGTCTCATGAAAATCTGGTTATGTGTGAGCTGTACTGCATGGGATCCTACAGAAAGTACCATCATTGACTTGAAAGGAAAATTTGGATGAGGCCTCAAATATGCATCTCCTTTTCGATTAGTTAAAATTAATATGCATCTAAACATTTAAACAGTGCATAAAAGCAGTAATATAGTAACCTATGGCACGTCCCCATCAGTATTCTGAATTTAAATGGAGACCAAACGCATCGAAAAGCTTTCATGTCTGAGTTGCTTTCTGTTACAAAAAAATCCAATTTCCCTTGTGAGACCTTAAATTAAAGCAATTATAGTTATCCTCCTCACATATAAACAGTAGGTAGACTTTGGGGAAATAAGACAGGTTGTAATTTTGTTCTGCTTGTGGTGAGCATGTGCAAGGCTCCTGGTGCAAGCCATGGCCTCACAACAAAACTCCAGAGCCACAGTTCAAGGAGAAGCCCAAATGTTAAGACCCAATAGCAACTGCGAGAGGTAACACCACAGGCATGAACTGTTAATGGCAGACTTGGCACAAAACCGACCGATAATAAAACAACAGAGGAAATTGCACTCCAGCCAGCACGTTGTGGGCTATTTCTTTTTCTCCTCCATCCTCTGCTCTTCAGGAGGAGATCAAGATCTCCACTGAACGGCATTTACATCCTTGTTCTTTGCAGTACTAACGATTCTCAGGCTCTCTTAAATCCCATGGTCCGTTTGTTTGTTTGGTTGGTTTTTTCTTATTTTCAGAACAATCTGCTAGAAACTGGCTGCTGATTGCATGTTTGTGCCACGTTCACATTTGCTTAAGAAGAACTGAGGCAGTCTGTAGATGCTCTTACCATGGAAGCTTCAAACTCAAAAACCTCAGCTCTAATAGCAGTGTTTACAGGTATTATTTACTATTATTTTATTATCGGTACAGCTGCAGCCTTATTTTAATTCAAGCTAAGCATGCAGTTTCTTAAAAATAAGACTAAGCACAGTTTTCAAGACTTTCTAGGGATGCTCTAGATGCTCTAAAGATTTTCCAGGGATACTCTGAAACCCATTCAGCTAGAAAAGCAGATACTGAAATGCTGTGAACTGCTGGTAATACTGAAGTCTATTTTGTGATTTTAATTAAATACTCTCAAGTTCCTCATAAATCCCAAGGGTTGTCCCCTCTCTAGAGAAGAATTTTTTGTGTTTCTGCTCTGTACCAGGGGACCTGAAATTTTCCTTGAAAGGTGAACCTGGACCTCATTGTCAAACATCCAGTTATTCGGAGTGTCACCTGCCCAATATATCTGCTCTGTTCAAAGCCGGGCTTTTTGAAACAAAGGTGTGCAACATGCTCTCGGCTTCTCTGAATAGGAAACTGCCTCTGGCATTCCTGTTCTGAAGGGAAAGGCCAGACCCAGCTCCGCAGAGACTATAAACCAAAAGAAGTCTCAACAGCCAGCCACGGTGCACAGGACTTGGTTATGAGGAGAGAGAACAGGGTCTATGAAGCCTATAAACTTCAGTTTTAGTTAAAAGTGCTTGATCCTTGCCATCGAACAGAATGGCCTGAAAATGCAAAATAATGTGAACGATGGCCAAAAGTTTGTCACTGTCATTATGTCTAAAATGTATGCATTAGTTATAAAACTAACCAGAATTGACCTTTGGAGCTCTTGATGCTCATAAAAAAGAGGTTTCTCTAATCTTCAGGTGAAAGAGTGTAATTACAAATTCATTTTTAGTTTAAGGAGCAGTGTCGGGTGACTTAAGGGGTCTGTTTTCTGCTTGGATGTTTTCAGCTCAGAGGAACAGAAAGCAAATACGGTCTCTCATTTCAGGGGTTGTATTTCACTAATATGGAAGGTACCGTCATCTAGTCAACCAGAGGCCACAAAAGAGAGGTTAACACCAGCTCTCCTGGGCACTGCCCACAATGACACAGAGGAAAAACAGGAATTCTCCCACATGATGTTGCACAGATGGATTGCATGCACACAGTAGAACTTAGTGCACTTCTCCCCTAGAGAATGTGAGACTATAAAAGTGATGTCTCTGAAGCTCTCCAAAGCTAACACCCAATCTTCCACAGAACTTATGTTCATCTTTACACCTCGGGTAAAGCTTTCAGATACCAGCTACACTTGTGAGAAGGGCTGACACTGTCAACCCCAGGACAGTGAGGTCCTCACCCGCTCTGCGGGGTCTTTGCCACTGTGGTCACACCACAGACAACCACCAGCACGAGTAAGCACGAATCGAGGGGCCATTTCTGGCAGCAGCATTTGCTTCAGCATATCCGCAAACAACATAAACCAGGGCAACAAAAGCTGTGTGTTGTCAGAATTGCTGCCAGGGATTTTGCCAGCACAGTGATGTCATCTGAAAGTGTGACTTTCCAGTTAACACTGCCATGCCAGCAAAACATTATAGTGTAAACCTGAGTCAGAGAAAGATACAAAACTAGGGTCGTTTCTCCTCAGAGAAAGGAGAATGGGGACAGCGATGATTCCTGATGGGTTAGCAAAGTCAGAAGAAGATCATTTCCCAATTGGAAATACATCTTTCCTTCCCTAGAAAGCAAAATAACTTGAAACCCCCAAAAATCCATATACAGGTATCATAAATAACATCCACTTCTCCATTCACCTTCCAACCACTGCAAAGTGTGGCTCATGAGATGGTACTTCTTGATCTCCCAAGAGGAGGAAAAGCTCTCTGCATTACTTGTTCAATGAGTCACCAGAGCAAGACACAGGTGAACCCCGGCATGCCTGCGCTGTGGGTAACACGTACAGCACGGAACGCCCGCCTCAGCACCGGCTGCAGAGCTCTCACCTCCCCCACTCAGCTCTTCTTCCCAAATGCTTATGGAGAAAGGAGATGTCAGGGGACAGGAGAAACAGTTCAGGCTGGGGACCCGTGCGCCGACTTAATTCTGCGCCTGAAGCTGGTACAAAACCACCACATCTCAGCATAGCTTCACACCCCAGATGCCGCAGAAGACAAAGCAACAAATCTCGCTCGGGATGCACCAGGTAGCAAAGGGGCATTGTGTCACTGGCCACTGTAATAGAAACCCTCCCATAAAGCCTGCAAGATTATTTGCAGCACTGGCCTTCTTGGGTTTCTCTGGATGAACCACTATTTCAGCTCTATGTTTAGCACTTGGAGAGAAGCCAGGAAGACTTCCATAACAACCACTGATTTGTTAATCCCTTAATGCACAGGCACTGTTTGTTACTTAGGACGTCAAGTTTCATCACTCCTCAGCACGCTCGTGATAGAACTTCTTGACACCAGACTGCAAATATTATTGCAATGTCAATACTCCCAGGGAGAAAGCCAAACCAAGTTAAAATGTGACTTTGGTGTTGACAAGCCAGTTTGGTATTGCAGAGTTTAAATTGCCAGGATCATCTGGAAACTTTAAAAGCAGGAGAAGAGTTTGCCAGGATCCTTTTTTGTTAGAGTCTTATCCCAGGATCCACATGGTAACAGCTGAACACTCTGCAATCAGATGAAGGAAGAAAGAATACAGGAAGTGGATTATACTTTTCCAGGAAAGTGCTGGGAGCAACGTGTCCGTATGCATGTGAGTTTGTGCCTATATAGGTTTTTCTCATCTTTCTCACTGAAAGAGAAAAAAATCCAAATGTAGGTTTGCAGCATGAAGCTTTGGAGGTGACGCAGCTCAGTATTCCTGGGGTATTCACCCAGACCATGGCAGCTTCCACGCTTCTCCTGTTGCACTATGCAGAGCTGTCTCCATGCTTACAATAAAAAAGAGGAATTTCCTGAATGCGATCTAAAATAGGTCAGATCCTGGTCTTTTTGGAGGGCCATTAAGACATTGCACAGGGGCTGCACAGGACGTCGCAGCCAGGCTGGCCTCAGTGGCTGCTGCTGCTGGGGAGGCAGCTGGTCCTCTCCAGAGCGCAGAACTATTTTAAGACCATTTCCCTCCCTCCTGGATTCAAATGTTTGCAGTGACACAGCCTGGAAGGTGAGGACACCTGAGGACAGTCGTGCCTGTGGAGGAAAAGGCACAGCTTCCCACCCACGACAACAGGAGGGTGAAGGGCTGATGCGTGGGGCTGCCCCAGACTAATGTGGCTTCATCCTCCTGATGCAATAAGCCCAGTCAGCTATTCAGCCCCTATTAATTTACCTCCCGTTAATCACCAGCCACTTTTTTCTGACCTCATAAGGCAGATCTGACTGGGTAATGTGCTGGGCTGTGGCAGGATGAAGCTGGGCCAAGGGCACATTGAGCCCATCCCCTGAATCCATGAGCATCCCAGCTGCCCATGCACAGCCCGTCTGCTTATCAATAGCTTCAATTAAATAGTCTCGGGGTTTCGACCGACACCAGCTCTACTCACGAGTAGGGTGAAAGACAGAGGGAGTTAAAATCAAATTAGGAATTGATTAATACATGAAGCCACTCGGTGGCAGTTGAGCACTCTTTTGGGGTTTTAACCCTTCAATGGCCTGCGAGTTTTGTTTCATGGCTAGTGATCCCAATGAGTACACAGGAAATTTGGGTTAATCTTTTAAAAAAAGCTCACGGTCAGGTCGAAATGTGTATTTCAGTAAAAATAAGGTTTGCCAAAATTATTTTCTGGAAATTTCAGTAAGCATAGAGCCTTTTCATTTTTTTTTTTTTTTTAAAGAATGTTTTAGAAATGTGATCCTGGAGCAGTCTATTTTCAGACTTGGTGAAATACAAAGAACAGCACAACACAGACTGGCAAAAAAGGTATTTAAAAAAATAATAATCTAGGGGTTTTTTTACTTCCAGTTCTTATAATTGGAAAGAATCTGGAACAAAGTAACTGTGAAAATCAGTGCTTAAAGGAAGAAGCAAAGTATAGAAAAAACCTTTAATATGCCAGGGAAGTAGAACAATCCAACAGTGAAAGAATGCACAGAACAAGAGAAAAAGGATAACTCTTCCAATAGTTGAAACAGACAGTGTTTCACTGATTTCAGCAAAGCTGCCTATGTTTATACCAAGTGCTCTGTTTTACAGGGGATCCAGGGGACATACCAGACAGAATGTTTTCTTCCTGCTGCTTGACATTGCAATACACAGACAGGTAAGCATCAGGAGTGATCAAAAGCCCGGTGGCACGTGGACTAGACTTTGAAGGGCAGATGCAAGCAAGCAAAAAGTGCCAGTTTAGAGAGGTTTGCTCTTTTTTAAGCACGATCGCAAATAAAAGCTGGGAGCCAGCACTGCACAAAACTATTCCCAAGGCTGTCCTTTGACTACTGCCTCCTCTTTCAACAAGATAAAAGTCCATGTAAATGGGCAAACAAGACAAAATCCTACAGCAAGGGCACAGGCAGTGCCGGACCCTCGCAGCATCCCTGAGAGCAGTGGTGGAACAAGGCGCTCTGCAGGGAGGCGTTAACGCATCTCCAAAACACACATGGACACTAACAGAAGATTAATTTATTTTTTTTTTTTAAATAAATAGGAGACCAAATCCTATCAGTGAGGGGTTGACATGAAAAGATCATTATGCTTTTCTCCTGGTAGGATGTCCACTGAAAGCCCTTGTGTATTCAAGTGGGCAGTCAGACACAACTATACAGAAACAGGAGAAGAGAGCCACATTGATATCTATTAGGCAAAAATAACCTACCTGGGAAAGAAGCTTGTTGTCATCCTCCAGCAATTTCACTTTTGTTTCAAGTTGCCTGATATAGTTGGAAGACGAATCTTTAGGAAAAGAGAAAAAAATAGGTTTAAGCTTCTTGTGTTACCAGCAAGTACCATCAGACAGTGACATGTTTTCTCATTCTGTGGAAGGCAAGTTTGGGAAAGACCTAATGAATGAAACCCCAAGTGTATAGCGTGAGAAGGGGATTCTGCCAAAAGCTTTTTTCACTAAAAAGCTGAGATTCAGCAACAGCAATATCTTCTGTGAATCTGTATCAGTGCCACCAGGTTGGGGGTGGGGAGTACAGAAGTAAAGTGAAGTTGAAATATTGTGTTTCATAATTTTATGGAAGTTATTTCCTAGCTTTGAAAGCCATTTTCATTCATCTAAAATGCACCAAAATACTCAACAACAGAACAAGATGTTTCCTTTTAGGTTTGGGTAAACAACCCCTCCACACATGTGCCTTTTTCTTTCAGAAACAACTGAAAAAACTCACAAAAATAAGCTGCTGGCACAGGTCTACAGAGGTCACTGCCACAGCTCCCAGTGCTGTAAAAGGGCAAGAAGTGGATACAGCAAAGTCTCAGAGCAGCGGTGTGCAGACAGCCTGACGTACACAGCAAATGCCTACTAGGGCATCGGCTTTTTTCTGAGGGAAGCACGTGACACTAAACAGAAAAATACCAGGACAATAAAATAGAGAATACTCTCACATAAAAAGGTAATATTCAACCAGAAGAAGTGTAATGGCCAGTTTACCATCGCAGTAAGACAGCAACACCAGATGGGGTGACCTGGCATAGAAGATAACTTGCTGGGCAGCTCTGTGGGTGGCTTACTGCTCTCCAAAACATCTGGTTTTTGTTTTGAAACATGCTTTGAAGCAACACATTTGCAAATTTCACAGGGAAGAGAATAAAGGAGCCTGGGAAAACATTTTCTTCATTGTATTTTTAGCTTAGCAGTTTGCAATAGTTCCTTCTATCCCCTTGGATGTTTGCAGAATTCTTCCTCCAGTTGTCATTATGGCAGCAGAGGCTGTGAGTTGTTACAGCAGGAGGAAAAGTTTTGCAGTTTAAGCATATGAAAAAACCCAAACATTTTCCCCACTGCTAAAAGGGCTCTGCAAAACGGAATTATATTTTACCTCGTTTCATTTATTAGGGCATGACTGCAAAAGCCACTATTCAACCGCAAGACTTCTTGCTGAGCATGAACCAGTGAGGAACCAGGCGTTCACACAACCGCACCAAAGCCGGTCGGTGCGTGTTGCCGATTGCCAGCACCTGTCAGGATCAGCCCTGCCATGGTCAGCAGGCACTGCTGCCTGCACCGCTGCCTGCACCGCTGCCTGCACCGCTGCCTGCACCTCTGCCCGCACCACTGCACACACGGACACATATGTGAGGTTTGGGCTGGCTCTGCACTGAACAGCTTATCTTTGCCTTTGCCAGTAGCTGCTGAACGCACTTGGCACAAGCCCGAATGCCATTTCTTGGCCACTCTGGGGGCAGTTTAGCAGAAGAGCCAAAACTCAAGCTACAGCTGATCACTGAGAGTGTTCTGACCATTCAAGAGAAAAACTGGAATATGCTTGAAAAAGTGCTGCCATAGACAAGTGCCAAACTGCACATAAAGGAACAGCAGGACAGATCAGAATCAAGTGCCCATCTAAAGCACAAACACTCTCAGAGGAAACATGCTCACTTTTTTGTTTGCACTGTGCCTTGTCCAAATGAGCCCTCATGAAAAAGGTTAAGAAGACACCGCAGGAAGCTATGTAAGTTCAGTGAGCAGTTTAAGTGGTGGTAAGGTTCACAGTAACATCACCTTCAGCTGCAGGGACCAAAAACTCTCTCTGCACCACAACCACCCCAATGTGGCAGGAGTCTCCAGGTCAGAGGGGAAGAGGGCAAACCAAGTAGGTTATAGGATCAATCCACAGCACCTTCCCCATGAAGGTCTTGTGCCAACAGTGTCGTGAATTTAGTCATGCATATCAAATGGTGGTGAGTATAATGCTGTAGAAGATCAGTGCGTAAGTCAGCAAGATTTCAGCATCAGCTTGAACAACTTGCTGAATTAGTAATGAACCTGTCCTCCAGTGTGGTGAGAGATGAGTTTGAGATTCTTAAATACAAAGCCAGGAGAACCATAGACCCTTTGGTCTGACCTCCTCTGTGCCTCAGGCCACCACACTTAGTTAACTTACCCCTAAACCCAGTCCAGTAATAGCCATTTGGCTAAACGGTTCCTAGAACAGTCTCCAGCTCTGTCTGAAGACAACTAGAGACTCCACACCACTCGTGTGCTGAACACAACAGCCTCAATCAGCAGACCTGGGCAGATAAGGTGCCCTTCCCCGCCTGCCCTCCAGCTTCACCGGTACCGCATGCCGCCAGGGCAGCAGCAGAGCTGAGCGCCTCTAAACCATGAATGCAGTGATCCTGATACAGCAGGTCCTGATTTTTATCTCAAAGTGTCGGGGCATTCAAAGCAGCTTCAAGGAAGGATTCAAAGCAGTGTCAAAGGAGATGCTCAATCCACACCAGCCTGGGAATCAGAGATATGCCTCTGGAACAAGTGCAGTCTCTGCATGCATAAATTGCACAGATAGCAACACTTGCATAAATGAGGGTAAAAATGCTAGATAATGCTAAAAAAGATCTTGATGTGATGTCAGTAACAGATAGAGGCTCCACAAGAACCCCAGCACTGACCAAGCCCGTTGCCTGTTAGCAATCCAAGTCTGTTTCCCAAGTGGCAGAGAACCTGGCATATGCAGTGACCCCCTACACCTTTGTACTCTTAGCACTACTGTTTATATTGTGGACCGCCACACTACAATGTGCAAAGAACAGCAACCAAAGAAAAAGCTTATGGGAACTATTTCTGATGCTAAAAAGCCCTTTCTCACAGTTCTGTGAGGACAGAGAAACTGCAGGAGGTCCTCTCCAGCAGCTCTGTGTTCAAGCACAGTGGGAAGTTACCTGTGGTGGAGGCCGGCACCCTGAATCTCATAAGCAAACTCTTCAACATCTGCTGGTTGTGGGTTCCAGAACTGCTAACAGCTACGGGAAATTAAGGTTAAGCAGATGAATGGTGACGCAGAGCTGTTATGTTCAGGCCCTGAATGCTACAAGGACTGACTAGCTGGGTGACAGAAAGAGCAGAGCATGGCTGCCAAATATAAGGAAATGGAGAGGGAATTATTTCCTTATTCTGCTTTCATTTCCCTTGCAAAAAAAGAGTACTCCTTGGGAAGGCAAGCCCTGCATCCCCAGGAGCCAGTGCACATCACAGCTACGCCCCCGTCTTGAAAGCCTGCTCTGAGATTTGCTGGAATTTATCAATCAAAATTTATCAACCCCAAACCATGTCCCATGTCTGACCTCAGCCAGAAAACACCCCACAGCAACACATGGAGAAAAGAAGCAAATGAGCTGTTTTGTCAGGAGAAGATGATCTGTGTCAGGCAAAGGCTGAGAAACAGTGCTCAGAGCCATCACCATCCTCTCTGTGCCCTCAGAGATGAACCACCTCCATCTTCTGGCCCTGTCTGTGTTGGGGTAGGTGCCAGATGAGTCATTTGCATCTTGATCTCAGGTTTAAAAAATCCCATAACTCTCATGACAGCAGGCAGTAAGACTGCCGGGCTGAGCAGCGAAACCCCAGGCTGGGTCTCTCCCACGTTAGATCAAGAAACACATTCCCAACATTTTTCTGCCTCTGACCTTCCTCTTATCAGTGAAATTCCCTCCCCTCCTGCCTCCCCCAGAGCCATGGAGCAAGGATGGCCCCACTGACCCACCCAGGAGAGGCAGCAGAGCTGGAACACTGGTGGCTCAGACCCTCTCATTCCCTTCATTAGAAATTAAACAAACGGTCCTCATTGCCTTGTCAAAGCCTGCCGCCAGCTCTGGTGAATGCTCCACCTTCACCAGCCCAAAGGCACTCTCCTTGGTGGTACAAGCAGCTCCCAGACCTGGGTGCTGGGGTGCACCCCCAGCACACCCGCCCGGCCACCACCTCGTGGCACTGGCTTCGAGTCCACCCACGCCTGCTGGTGCCTTGCTGGTGACCTGACATCTCATCCTGCCCTGGCCAGACAACCACAACAGTTGCCTCTGCATAAGTGCGGCACAGTGAAGGAGAGGTACAGTATCAGGGAAGCAGACAAGGATGGCGGTCAAGGACACACGATCACGGATAAACTTTTTGGGAGGATGCTCTGGCACTCAGTGCCACCTGGGATGACAGTGGGGCCAACGTCTTCCTTCAGTTACTCCTCAGGGCCACAAGCACCAGCTGCAAGAGCAATGGGTGCCTTAGTGGACCAGAGGGCACCAGAGGGAAGGAATCTCCCATCAAAACATCTCACCTCCCAGCCAACACCCTCCCTCTCGCAGCCACCACACTTGGTGCAGAAGATGTGGCCAGGGAGAGAGCCAGTGTCGTGCCCTGCCAGGCTGCTACTCACAACAGCAAACCAGATGAAAGCCACAATCACCACCAGCCAACGCTCACTTGTTCAATGTAAATACTTCAAGCTAAAATGTTCATGGAGTCGTAAAACCTGAAGTCTTATTTCTTTACAAAGCCTTTGAAAAACTGACTGGATGTAGCTCCTCACACTATCTCAACGAGAGGCAGAAGAGTCGCATTGCCAACCCAGAAAGGAGCATTACTGTTATTATCCACCCTCCTCAAGATTTACTGCCTTAAAAAATATACTTCGTCTGGAATGGGGTGTAATTCAGCTTGGATGTAATCTAGCTGAGTAACTTTTCCCCACATAGATAAACCACTTAATACTCATTACAGTTAAATTGAGGCAAGACAAATCACTTTACCTTGTTTAAGTCAATGGCCTCTGAGAGAGCAGGGAACCGCCTGGCTCCTGAAGCTCTTTTAAAACATAAATTAGAAACTGTTTTAACAACCGAAACAATCTTTCAGCCTGCAGAGCACAGAACAGGGTCATTTTAAAAGACACCTGGAGACACTGGAGCCTTTCTGATTCTCATCTGAGATTTCAGAGGAATCTGTCAGAGGGGTAAAAAAGGTGAATCGTACATTTATTTTGACAGTAGCAAAGGAAATGTTTTTATTTCCTTGTATGTCATTTCTCCGAACCACGAGTGCGCAGAGCAGAGTGTTGTGTGGTAACTACATGGTTGGGATCAAGACATTTTTATTTAAGACCTTTTTATACTGAGACCTTAGTGCTTAAATGAATATAAGGAAAAAATGCAATCCCTTTACTTAGGGTGGTTCACAGCAGAAATGCAAGAAAAGATTACTGTAGGTGTCCATGAGAGGAGGAAGCTGCTGAGAGCGCTCTGATGGGACTCACTTGCAGCGGGACGGTCCCTACACCCAGCCTGGGCAACACAAAACAACCTGGCACAAGCAGACTTGAGCCAACAGAGGTGGCTTAGTCGTCTTCCACAGCATCCCACTGGGGTTTGAGTTGTCTTTTCGATGTCCACTACAAAGAGGGGTTTATGTGGTGTCTGGCTGGGGTGCTGGCTGGCAGGTCAGGACCGGGGTGCCCCACTCCAGCACTGTCCCCACATGCACCACAGAGGTGCCCCAGCAGCAAGGCTGGACAACTGCTGCTTCCCACTGCATTTTTCTTCCCAGGAGCTACTTTTACTGAGCATGATTTAAGACAGTAAAGCACAGCTATATTTTGTCAATGTCCCGCAAACGAGGCTCTTCCTCTCTTCATAAAAAGCAGCATCCCTAAAGGGATTCTCCCAAATCCAAACCCAAGCAGGAAAGACGCAGAAAGGAATGATGCTCTGGCAAGGTTTGCACCTTGCGGACAGCTACCTTATTCTCCTTCGCGTGATGGGATGCTGACATTTTCACGTCCTCCTCTTCCATCAAAGATTATCACATAAAAAAGCCTTCACCTATGTTCCATAAAACATTTCACTGTTTGTCGGCAGTTTTGTTATCACACCTCTGCTCTTCAGCACCATATTTCAGATTCATATTGCTCCGCTGGTTTTGCTTCTTGACACTGACAAGCAGGCTGAAAAATGGGCCAGCGATTACATCTTGTAAAGAAGTTGATTTATTAAGGCAACAGGGCTCTTTCAGAACATCTGGGAAGCAGATGAAACTCACATCTCTTTATATATTGTCATTAAAGGAAATTATTGAGAGAGGTGCACAAACTCGCCACCCTTGCTTTTTCCTAGGCAGCTCCCATCTTTCTATTCTTACTAGCAAACCCCATTCTCAATGTCCTGTTTTGGCTTAACTCGGTGGATGGCTCACATGTGAGCAGAGACACCACAAAGCCACCATGGAGTTACTGCTGCCCTCTGCTCGGGCAGCACCAGGGCTTTCAGGGTACGCTCCTTGGTTCACCTTGGGAGGCTCAGCTCTGCAGCTACTGCCACACAGACTCAGAGAGAAGTCACTTCTTCCAGCACCTGGAGGATGCTGCTGGTGTCTGAGGGACTTGGCCCCTGTCCCCACAATAGCCCTTGTCCCCACTGAATAGAGGCAGCAATCCAGCCTGGCACTCAGGCTGCAATCCAGTGAGTCCCTGCTGAAAATGTCACCAAACGCAGCTGTGAGAGCGTGTGAGTGGTTGGGAGGGCAGATCTGCAGACAAAGGGCAGGTAAAAGCCAAGTGAAGTATTCCAGCAGTAAGGTGAGTAAGCTCACCAACCTAAACCCTCCTTCTCTTCTCTGAGATCCAAAATAGCATACTCTGCTAACCCAAATCCCCACACCTCTCCAACAGGAACTTGGGAACAAGCTGGATTCTCCCTTGGGATGTGGTAAGAAAATATGCAACAACAAGGTCTACGGCAGACAGAGGCTCCCAGCCTTCTGCAGCTTTGCAAGAAATTCTGCAAGCAAACCATACCAATCTGCTCTACCTCTTGTTCCACCACCTCATTAACTGCGAGTTGTGTTGAGAGCACTTTTCTCTGCACTCTGCCAGGTAGCATTAAAGAGGTGGCAGGAGGGCACTTTCAGAAACAGAACTAAGGCCAAATATTGATAATTTCCATAGCCAAGGTGCTGCAGCACACTGTTACTGAATAGATACTGCCTTAGACTACAATAAATAAATAAAAGGTCCACATGGAGCATCCGAAGTCACCCACGATAACATGGCTGAATAAGACTGGTAGGATCAGGCCTCATTTTCAAGGTGCAGGATCACCTTGAGCTCAGGTATAGAATACATATTTAAACACCAGTCAAAACAGCAGAGAAGTGTGTTGTCAGCCCAGTCACAAATAACAAGGAAATCCAGTCTCAGACTATTACACTAGTTTTTTAAACTCTCGCAAGCTGGTGGTTACACACTGGTGACACAGCAGTGCTGCTGCAAAGAGCTGCTCCGGCAGGATGGGACGTATGCCACAGCAGCTATTTAATTAACATTTCATAGCAAGCCTGTAACTACAAGCTCTGAAGTTTTTCAAGACCACACATTCCCGACTCAGTTCCAGTTCATTAGGCCTGTCAGGGAGCTTAGCAGCCTCAAGTTGGTCTGTAACAGTCTGATAAGGTCTCTCCTGGCTTTGGTTTTTACAGCTCACTACTGCAACTTCCAGCCATGACATCATCTCCGCACACAGCAAAACATCTGCCCACAACAGCTGTCAACAGGAGCTCAAGAGCTCCTGATATCTTATCAGGATTTCATTAGGAAGCAGCTGATAGGGAAGGAGCAGCGTGTGCGTGTGTGCCCGTGTACGGCAATGCAACCGGGAGAGAGCTCTCTCATCCCGTTGGAAATGCCACCAGTTTCTCCTTCCTTGCTTGGGTGACCTTTACGTTACAATCTTTGCAGGGGCCGTCCTTCCATTGCGGCATGGCACAGGAGGAACCACTGGAAATCACAGAATCATAGAATGTCCTCAGTTGGAAAGGACCCACAAGGATCATCGAGTCCAACTCCTGTCCCTGCACATGACAACCCCGCAGTTCACACCGTGTGTCTGAGGGTGTTGTCCAGTCTCTTCTTGAACACTGTCAGGCTTGGGGCCGTGACACCTCCCTGGGAGCCTGTTTCAGTGTCCAGAACCCTCTGGGTGAAGAACCTTTTCCTAATGTCGCTTGCATCCGAGAATGTCTAACCCACTCAACCCATAAAACCTTCCTAACGGGAAGGTGGTAAAACACCTCCCAGTCCTGCAGTCTGACACCAGCTTCCCCTCTCCCGAAGGGCACAACCCGTGGCTGCTCCTCTGCTGCTGCGCATGGGCAAGGACAGGCGGTGCTCCCACAGCTCTCCGGGGCTCTCCACAGCTCTCCCTGTACCCTGCTCACAGAGGATGGCACCTTCCCCAGGCTGCTCAGGTGGGCTCCCGACACAACATGCTGCCTGCATGGCAGACCAGCTCAGCCCTGATTACTTGTCACTGCTGTTTGTCAGGGTTTCCTGGGGAAATCTTTCTTTCTATCCCCCAGAGATTTTGAAAGTAAAGAACTGAGGAAAATATTGTGTTAGTTTTACAAATTGTGGTTTAATGCCAGTCTGTGGGCATCGGCCTGAGCACAGTCAGTGTGGAGGTTTTCTTGAGGTCCAATCTCAGACTGAGCTTTCAATCAAGACTGCACAGACTGTAACTACATGCAACAAGTAAGCACAGTGATAGAAATACTAATATTCAAGACACGCACAGCTAGTCTTGACTGGTGTATGTGTAACAGAGGAAAGCTGATTTACGGCATTGCAGCGCTCCTGCCCCGTGCACAGGAAGCCTGTACTGTCTGAGGGAGCAGGTGCTCTCTGGATCAATTCCAGGTGCTGCACAACCTGCAACACCCATCACAGCTCAGTGACGCCCAGCAGATTTCAGGTTTTCCTTGGCCTCTTTAAGAAGGCATTTACTGTCCAACCACGTAGACGTACTCAGTGAAGAACTGACTCAACACAGAAAAGACAACTCCAGAGAAAGCAGGACAACGTTCAAATTGTAGGTGGATCAGACTGATCCTCCCTTCCAGACAGTGTGGTCCCAGCATTTCTCTGTCAGTGCTTACTGGTTGATATGATGGGAGACAACAAAAGATGCAGAAGCTGGAGGAAGGACAGGAGGAGATCAAACTGACTACTGGATGTGATGCTGCGCTCATAAAAACTTGCAAGAGAGGAAGAGATGAGTAACACCAGCAAAGCAGAGGCTCTTCACCTCATGCCCTCATTAACGTAGCTCCATCCAAAAAGCTTTGCTTCCCATGTCAGAGCTGCACTGCTGCATTGCAGGATCTGCCACTGTTGCCCATCCCAGCAGAGTAAAGCCATGGCCTGCTGACCAGTGCCAAGGCAGTGAATTAGGAGATCATCATAATCTTCCTTATTCTGTACCTCTTTGCTCTTGCCACAGATGGACAAGGGCTGATCTACCACAGTATGGCCTAAGCAGGACCTTCCATGAGAGTCTAATTTTAGATACACAGAGATAAATCCTCCACGTTTGATAGACCCATGGATTGCTCGTTGTTGGTGTGATGGACTTGTTGACGTGCAGGAAGGAATGGTCAGATTCTCCCCTTGAAGTTCAGACCCTACGAGCCAGTTGTGCCAGACTCTCCCTTGGGGGAAGACAGAAGTGAACGGAAAGTTGTGTCACCCACGCTCGTTTGGGAGCGGAGCTGCAAGTCACTCACCGCTAATGGGATTCTGCAGCTTTAATGATTATGAAAAGGTTAAAATGACCTGCCAGGCACCCTCAGCTGTTTAAGCCTCTTTTCCTTCCTCGTGCTGCTTTAATCTTGGTAGCACGGTCACGTGACCCGGCCAAAAAAAGCCCCGAAGCCGATTAGTGGCTTTCCACCAGCTACAAACAACTCAAAACATTTGGGATGGCGTGGATGCTTTGGAAAGAGTAGCCTCCTCCTTTTGGGGGCACCTCAAAAAATGCTTCAGCCTCTAGAAGCTGCCAAGAGGACACAGTCCCAGGGGAAAATCTCTGAAACCAAGGGGACCGGCTATACTTGTTTCCACCTGTATTGACAATCCAACTACTTAATTCTTGCCTCCCACCTCCAACCAACCCTTCCCATCTGACTTTGGCTACCACTGTGGTAGCCACCGTCACAGTCTCTACAACACCAACCAAAGGCTAAGCCCATCCCACCACCAGCGTGCTACACCCAAAGCCTTTGCCAAGGTCAACCTAAACTTCTGTGGCAGCATCCTTCGATTCCTCATACTCATCAGTTCTCTGAAAAAGGATCTTGGAGGCTATTGCAATTCATAAACTGGGCACAAATCAGTGTCACACTGGGGCAAAAGCAGCATGTGGGATCGTATCGTGATGCAGAAACAAAAGCCCTGTATGTAAACAGGGGAAATAATCCTCCTTCATCGGCACTGTTAAAGATCTTGAATAGGGATCTGTGTCCAGCTTTAGGCATCACGCTTCAAGACTCATGCGGACTAGTTGGAAGGAATTCAGGAAAGAAATAAGGAGGATCAGAGTGTGGAAAGCATAATCTAGCAGGAGAGCTTGAAGGAACCCAGATTGTTTAGCCTGGCAAAGAAAAGAACAAACATAGATGTAGTAACAGATTCAAATATGTAAATGATTGTCAAAAAAAGATGTAATGAATAAATCGTTCTCAGTGTCCACCTAGGAAGAGCAAGCTCCCTAATAACAGGGATATCTAAGGGCTAGAGGAGATTGCCTTGGGAGGTGGTGTAATTGCCATTGATGACGGCTTTCATAGGCAGGTTAGACAAACATCTGTCAGGAGTAATTTAGGTAGAGCTGAGTCTGCCTTGGGGCAAAGGGATGGATTAGGTGACCCCAAGAGCCCTTCAGTTCTGTTTTCCATGCCTATCCTGTACAAATACATGGGAAAACCTGTGGCTATTCCAGAAAGCAAGCACCACACTTATTTGAAGGCAAAAATGAAATCACTAAACAGCCTTTGATTGGTATGCCAGATTCAGTAATCTGTAACCATCCACACATTCTGGTTTTCCATCACCTGCAGAAAGTCTCACCTCACTGCATGGTGGCTGGCAAAAGAAGAAAGCAGAGCTGGTGAGAGCACGTGGAGAAGAACAAGTGACAGTGTAGGGCCCCCCGATAATAATGGGATGTTTGCAATAAAAAGGTTGTATTGGAAACAGTTGGCTGTTCTAAAATACAGCCAGGGATATCAAGAGTTAGTAGCTCCCCCAAAAAAAGAGAGTTCTTTAAGAGTTATCATTTCCAGCTTTTCCACAGAAATTCACAGTCCTAAATCACAGAAGGCCAACATGCACGAGGCTCGGTATGACTATAGTAACAACATATGGTTTCTAGCCAAAAGAGCTTAAAAAAGAGGAGCTCAGTGAATGTAGACAAGCTGGAGAATGCCAAGAAAGCATGTGGGTGAGGAAACAGCCTCAGCAGCACTGACAGCCCAACTGTGGTCAAGGCTCGTAAGCGCCATGACGGAGGAAGGGGCTGGAGAAGCCTACAGAGACAGCCGTGGCCATGTCTAAAAGTCTTAAGGCAGCACAAGAGAGAGTACAAAGGTGCTAATTTGAAAAATGAGTATGTGGGGAATGGACACCAGGTTGTCCTAAGCTATTTTAATATTCCAGAAACATCCGTAATAAGCTGCTGCCTTCCCCAAAACAACCACATGGTCTTTCAAGATAGGAAGGTAACTATCAGAAGCCCAAAGACTCTTGAGTTTCAACCAGTGAAACCAAAAAGAATTGCAAATGAAAGTCAAGTTGGGTTCAGAGCCCTTTGTCACTCTGTCACAGCCAGAAAACTCTAAAAAAGAGGCTGATCTGAAACATTTGCACACCCAACTGTTCTGTTAGTTACTCTTGCAAATCGACTGAAATGAGTGCAAGTGTATCCCAGAATCTGCTCCCTGGTTTCCACTTTGCACTACTGCTGCTCCACCTCTCAGCAAGGAGAAACAGCGAGCATCCACAATTGGTATTTTTCTCTTTGAACTCATCACACTGACCAAAGCTGCGCAAGACATTTGCCCTCAAATCAGAACCCACCCAAACACATACAGCTTTGATCCCACCCTCAAAAGATTTGGCAGGGTTATTGTGTTGCAGAAGTTTCACCATATTTGACAAGACCTTTGCTGAAGTTTCTGCATTTTTATGGCAACCTTCTAACCATCAAAAGCCTGTGGGAAAGACAGCAGGTTAATCCAAAGCCTTGTGAAACATAACAGTTGTGAGTGAGTTTTGCTTTCAAATTTTAGGTTTGTTCAAGTTTTTCTCCTGGACAGATTAACATTACCTCCTAGGTAAGAAGCACTGCCAAGTTGCAGATGGCTGTAAATCTCATATTCAACATTGTAGATACAAATGGGCCAGTAGATTTTATACAGAAATTCCCACTGCCTCTGAAGGAATCCTGCTTAGAAACCGATAGCACAAAGCAGTCCAGCTGCAGAAGGGTTCTCTTGAGTTTACAAAACTATTTCCTAAGCAACCTGTGGGGGGAAAGGCAGATTACTAGATTAACTGATGGGGCTTTTTTTGTTAAAAGGGTAAATGTGAAGACCTCAAACATTTGCAAAAGACTTTCTTTGCAAACATCAACTTGAAACTTTTGCAGGCTCTGAAAATGCATTTCGGGTTGTAAATCTACTCCTCCCTTTTGCTTGAGAAGATTCTTCTGGACAATAAACGCAGTGAGCCCGGGAGAGGGCTGCATAATTATCCACTCCACACAATGGAAATCGGCCTTTCCAATGCAGTCCTCAACCGTCAGGAGTCCAAGCTGCGTGATAATTAAAACTCAAAGACCTCTTCCATCCAGAGAGAAATGAAACTTTAATTTCCACTCCTCAGATGCCCTCAACCACATTCAGGGAGCCCACTATTAAAAAAAAAAACCACCTAAACTCAGAGATGGAAATGATGTCCTTCTGAGTACTGACAGGAAAAATTTAATTGGCAGAGAGAAAAAACTAATGATTAGGTTAATGAAAAATAGGTTCTATTGACTCGGGCCGCTCGACCATTCCTGATGAGGGTAAACAGCCCCCCTTCCTTCTTCCCCACTCCCCTCGCCTTTGTGTGCTGCCCAGGGCAAGGCTGAGAGCAGGAACGCATTCAAAAGCGATGCCTCGGTAGGAAAAGGCTGGAGCCAGATCAAAGTCCTTCCAGCCAGGGGCCTGTCGGAGCCCAACGCTTGCTGAACAGTCTCCATGTGCCCAGGAATTCATTATCCCCCCCGCCCCAATCCAGGCTGCCCCACACCCCATCCTTAGCCCCACACTGGCTGATCCACCTCCCTGCTCTGAGCATAAAAAAGTGCAAAGTTTTTAAAAATTGCTGATCTTTTTCCAGCAGAAAGCATTTATCCACTTATGGCTGGTGTTTACGTACCGGGCAGGATGGTAACAAACCTCATTCCCACACCTTGGGCTGGCAGGGGAAGGCTCTTCCCCAAGATGCACAATTTCATGGTGTCATCCATTCTTGCTACACTACCTGAGATGGGGAATTTTTAAGTAAAGCAGTTTTTCATAGGAAAACGCTGATTTATCAATAAAGCATTTTTAACAGAGGCATCCTATTTCATGCAATATCTAGCTCAGGATGAAAATTCTGGTCAGAGCCTCAGAGAGAGAAAGGGAGAAAGCCTAAAATAGCCGCAAGCCCATGGCTTAAGGCAATTGCCAGGGAACGTCTAAATCCCTGCACACTAAGCTCTTCTGGAGATGGGGATTGTCTGCTTCTGTGTCAAAGACACACAGATTTCTATGGCATAGGATATGGAGTTCTGCTAAACTGCAGGCAGAAACCCCGTGCCTGGTCCTATTTGCCAAATATAACTGTGGTTCTAGAGCCAGTGGCTCCTACCAGGTAGGATGGACACCAGCATGGCTCCCAGCATCCACCCATAGTTCAGTTTTGGATCTATGTGTATTTTGCAGTTAGCTGGTTTAATGTGCCGGTCTCCTCCAGAGAGCCCGTGATTTAGGAAGCAAAGGTCTGCTGCAGTCCAGAGCACCAAGGGGACCCCGTTCCTCTCCACCTGGTCCCTTCTGCTTTGGGTTGTTTTCTGAGGTGGTTTTTCTCTCTTCCTTGTCCCGTTCCTCCTTTCCACCCAGCAGCAGAAAAACACTCAGCCTCAAGCACTCCTACTGCAGACCATAGTTAAACATTATGTGCTGCAATTTCCTAGTGATTTAACTCACTTTTGATAAACACATTCCAATGGCAGTGTGACCATGGGAGGAAGGTGTGTTTCTTCCCAAACGCCTTTAAGGACTCAGTACAGACAGGAAAAACAGCCACGCATAAAAATGATAAAGTATGTACAGTTAATTCACTGTACTTCAGTGCCAAGCTGGAAGGTGGCAGGAATCCAATCCCTGACAGCTTTCACCTGAGACAAAATTCAACAAAAAAAAGAAAACCCGAACTGGGTCACAGAGGAGCCCTTTCATGCCACCAAATTACACAAACGGAGCAGAGACTTTTACCTAGGTCCTCACACGGTGGGTGGAGGGAAATCCTTGTTTTGGAAAGCAGCGATGCTCCACCTGCTGCCTGCACCCGCTGCCCTGCTGCGGGACTCAGCAAAAGGAAATTAAACGGGAAGAGGGCTGTTGAGTGTAATGTGCTGGCTATGCCAAACCGGCACGTGCTTTGTCGGGGCCAGTTGGGAACAGCAGTAGGCCAGCCAAAAATATGCTGTATCCCAAAACCGAGCAGAACAGAGACTCCAGATACCTAAGCGAGTGACAAGTGGCATGGCTTAAGAATCTGAATACAGTAAACACATAATTAATGCCTGGAAAGTAAGACAAGACAATACCGAAGCATTTCCTAACAGCACAATGTCTAAAGGGAGTAGAAACAAGATGGAGGAGCAGATTACAACGTATCACTGGCCTGTATTGAAATAATGAGACAATAGGAAACAAAACCTATTTTAAAGTAAGTTAATAGTACATTACTACAATGAAGATAGGATAAATAATTTTGAAATATCAAGTCAATCCTCAGATTAATCTCTCTGATAACTGTGACTCCCTCTCATCCATGCTGCCACCCTCAGACAGGAGATTTAGGAAGCGCTCTACAAAGCCGGTCCTTGTCATCACTGGCCCTTTCGAGGGGATGCTGAACAGAGCTCGCTGTGAGGGGAGGTGGCTGGGAGCATCCCGTGGGATGAGTGCCCTGGCGATCAGAGCAAAGCTCATTCCTACAGAGAACTTGGGCAGCCAAGGAGAGCCCAGGCATTTGGCCCTCTGGGATAATAAAATCAATCTCACAAGGATTCAGAGACCAGGTGATCAGAGGGGACCTTCTGATCCCACAAGCTGAGCGAGTGCTCACTATGGCTTTGCAAAAGGACTGTGCAAACCTTTACCATGTTTCCCTGAGGTTACATTCGGAAGTTAAAAGTACGCAACACAGCCAGCTTTGCTTGTTATTTATTAACAGGTTTATTGCCTCTCACTCAAGCCCTTTGGACTGGCGGCTGACCACTCCCCACAGGGCCGGTTAACATATGCTGCTGCTTTCCAAATCTGCCTCCATGGCTCGGCCTCGCTGCTCCAGCAGCAGGTGAGCACCTGCAGGACCCACCTCTGCACATTGGCTTTCAAATGCATATTCTGCATTTCAGCCTGGAAGTGGGCTCTCAGCAGTGAGCCGCGAGCATGGACCCCTGCTCGCTCCATGGTGTCACATCCATGAGTCAGTTCTGGTTATACATATCATGGCTGGGGCACAGGGAAGGGATACAGAAAGGGACCTGATATGAACATCTTCCTTCCCAACCACGTGTTGCCCCAGGAATCTCCTGTCTACTCAGAGGATCACCTGGGGCTCCTCTGCATCCACATCTGAGGACTTTCCGTGAACTAGTAGAGGGAGAGAAGACGACCTTATTTCCACAGGATAATTCTTTGTTACATGCATGAAAGAAAAAGAGACTACTAAGCACAGGCCCCCTAAAGCCGCTGATATCCCCCATCTCCTCCCCAAATAACCAGGCGAGCTGGTTTTCTAGGGGAGCACATTGCATGGAGATGGGAAACGAATCATTACACCCAAAGATAAAGGGGCTTGCTCTGGTTCAGGCACAAGGTTGGGGAAGGAAAATACACGGACATTCCGGTAACGCAACCCACGAAAGTATGAAGATGTTTCAGGCAATCTGGCACAGAGGTTCTCAAGCTATTTTGTTTGCCAATTACCCTCATTCTTGAGAGATATGTCCTATGCCATTCTTCAGTATTTAGATAGAGTATTTTGAAAGACCAACAAGTTTGGGATGTGCTCCTCCAGGGCCTACCAGAGCCCTGCCTCACACCAGGACAAGTCCCTGCTGCAGGCTCACCAGTGAAGTTTTGCTTCGGCAGACAGCAGCCCCCAGCTCCCCTGAGTTCAAATCTCAGCTGAAGACCCTGCCCTGCAGAGGGGCACATGACCCACTTGCAGCACTCTCCATCCCTCCCAGAAATGCACTGCTCCTAGGGGGGTCATGTGCCCCCAGAGACCTCTAAAGCCACTGATATCACCCATCTCCTCCCAAAAGCCAGGTTTTTCTCATGTTCTTATTTTAACACGACTCGAGGAAGTATGTGCCCATCGCTTCCCCCGAGAAAATGTGCCACAGCCTAATAGCTTTCACCTTGAGGAAACACTTCCTGAGGACTTTCTCCTTCACCTAATTTCATCCTTTTAATCCTGGTTTTACATGCTGGGTCCACCCTGCACCACATCTCCCCAGCCCTACAGACACAGCGGCCTGGTGAGCACAGCCCCACCAAGGCTGCTTGCCTTCGCTGCCAGAAAAGCAGGGACCTGACCCCCACACTCGCTTGCTGCAGGCTCAGCCTCTTCAGGCATGTGAGAAATGCTTGGGAAGTCGCTTGCATGGAGGGATTTGTCCCTGCCCCCCCACCAAATGCCCCCTGAATGCAGTTTTAAATGACAGGTCGTCCCTGCCTTTCTCTAGAAGTGCTCTGCAATGCCAATTTCCATCCCATGAACGCACAGCCTGCACAGCACTATTTGTGTTGACCAACAGGAATTCAATCAACCAACAATAATAAACTGGGTAATACTCAATTGTATGAAGCTGCCAGTCAGATGAAAGGATTTACAAAGGCTGGATTGATCTCCAAGCCCTGGCAGCTTTCCCACGGTCCCCCTCTAATCTGCGGAGCCAGAGAGAATACATGAAAACTCCAAAATCCGGGGTTTCCTGCCGGGTGTGTTAAGTTCAAATAAGTCTCTCGACTACAGATGTGGAAGTTTTTTTCACCTCCTCCTGCTCTGCTGCTGGCTCTTACCTAACCCTAAAGGAGCATCACACCAGGGCAAAGCTCCCTCAGACAGCCAGCTTGCGTAACTGCTAATGCCATAAGCACTACAATGTCCTTAGTGACAAAAAGGCTCAACACAGGCTCAGACCAACAGCAGCCTATGCACCATGGAGAATTAAAGAGAAGAAACCCAGGTTACTTTGGGAAATTAATTGGCAGTGCCACCACTGCTTTAGCAGATAGCAGCTTTCCAGCAGGTATGGGAACATCTTTTGCAAAGCATTGGTAGGATGGTGTTTCCTTACCTGGGGGCAAGGAAAGCAAAGAAATGCTCCAGGCCACCTTTCAGCTACAAATGCCCTCAGGGAACAGCAAACCCAAGGGTGTTTCTGAGGGCTGCTGCTTGCAGAGCCGAGGAAGGATCTTACTGAGGTACCTGCAGGTGCCCGCTCTGGCTCTGTGCTCGTGCAGATGCTCGCACCCTCAGCTTCCCTCTGCAGAACCTGCCCGCGTCTCCAGCTGGGAGCCCTGCAAGCCAGGGCCAGGGAGGGTGACACTGGTCACCACTGTGGGAGCCAACATGAGAGAGGGACAAGAAGCTAATTCAGTCATGCTGTCCCCTTGCACATGTGGGGGTCCCACTGGCATCGTGCGTCTCCTCTTCCGGCATCTTGGTGGCTCCCCTGCAACATGCAGCTGAGCAGTCCCATCCCACACAGGTCAGAGCACTGGGTGGCTTTGCAACTGGCCTGTTGCTCCCATTATCCAGGCAGCTGGAGTATTATTGGTTTTACAGCCATCTTCGTGCACACCAGGTGAGCATCTGGTTTGGGGGCTGCGCTGCAAGAACTGGAAGCAATTGTGATGCTGCAGATGGTGGCTGCACAGGGGCCACCAAACCTGAGGGTAACACTTCTGGCTTGGGAAGTCCTCGAGCTGCAAATCACTGATAGCTGGGCAAGTATTGTAGGGAAACACATCACTGTACGTGAGCATCACACTGCCCTGGTTTTAATTCCCTTGGGCACTGCTGAAGACAAGACATCAGGCCAGGGAGATCTTTGGTCTGACCCAAACCAGCCATCACATGGCTCAGAAGCACCAAAGTGGACCAGAGCAGCAGCATGTCCATTGCTCTGCCCCACAACCAGCCAGCTTGTAACCACACTGACCAGCACACCAGGAAGATAGAGGCAGAATTAAAAGGAAAAGAAAAATTAAACAAATACGAAGAAGGACTCAAGCAAGGGAGGCAACACAGCAAAAAAGGGCAGTGCAGGCAGGCTGGCAGTAGGTGCTTTCCAAGGGCCAACTGCAATATCTGATTCATCCACAATCCAGCCACATCCTTGTCAACTGCCATAGCACAGCACCTAATGAAAGACACCTTAAAAGCCCAGCACAGTAATAATTCTACTAGGAGTGGTTATTCAATGAATTGTTAAAGAACGACGTGGTCTGGGAGGGCCCTGCAAGCAGGGATGTCTCCCTTGGTTAGGAAACAGCCACGTGAGCAAGCTGAGAGCCCACAACACGGCCATCAGCTCCGCTTTATGGTTTGTGGCAGGAAGGAAACAGAGGCAGAGATTTCCTGCAGTGGGAGGAGGTTTGGGCAGAGGTTTGGCATTTTTCACCCACCAAGCCAAGGCCACTGTTTGGGAGGTCACAGTCCTCTGTCCACAGAGGTATTCACCACAAACACTCATCAGAAAAACAAAAGCAGCACTTCACGCAGTTGTGAGTGACACCCTCTCTATCCCTTGCATCTTCAGTCCTGGGAAGAGACCGAGAAGGCAAACCTGGGAGTCACACCTCCATCCCACTCCAGCCAGTTCACACCACCACCGCTGGCTGGCTCAAGTGAAAAACACACATATATACACAGCACCTCGTGGCATGGCAGGGCCCGCCCTCCCCTCCAATCTGCACTAATCTCCTCTAGCATCTGTGTTACAGAAGATAATTTAGAGGCAATGGCATGCTCCCGAACACATTGCCTCACTCACACAGCAATTAAATGTACATCATTGTCTGGCTGTCCTGTATCCTTGAGGCAGGAGGGATTGTCATCATCTTAAAGTCATGATTTACAGAGGTAATAATCATGGCACCAGCCTCATTACATGCCAACTTTCGGGAAATTAGGTGATAGATATTATTCATTAAGTTGCCACATGATACCCATATCCATCCATCTGTTACAGCTGAGCTAACATTTTGGTTCGGAGCATGCAAGCTAATGGCTTCTTTAGGAAGGAAGCAGGAGCTGTCCTGAAAGGCAATGGGGAGAAAAGAGTAAGACTGCAACTGGGTAAAATCAGTTTACAAAAAAAATGTTTAAAGAGTATTAAATTAATCAGAGACCTCTCAGACCTTGGAGGCTTCGTGAGTACCCAGCAGGACACTCAGGCCAAAGAGAGCAATACATGAGCCATCACGTGATGCTCAAAAATGGTACACGCAAGGCAAAAGCTTGATTCCTGGTGAGCTCTGCCCAACCAGCTGCATGTGCCACAGAGTGGATTAATACTATTGTGGGATGCTCCATCGGGCTGCTCCGCCATACAGAGCTGCCCAGGACCCTCCAAGGAGCTTTTTGGACTATACCCAGCACAGGGTGTCTGGGCTGTGGGCTGCTGCTCCCCTTGCAGCAATCAGGACAGGACTGCATGGGACTACAGCTGCAAAAGCCCAGCTGCCCTTCACCTTCAGAGCCCAGGGATCCTCCAGCCACCCTCAACTGCTACCAGGAGCCAAGACGGGCCTTCGACAGCCCCAAAATCATGGAAATATATGTTCCTTGTCCCTGTCCCAGACCCCATGTGAGGGGACAGAGTATAACCCTCTTGCCTCCATACACAAGGGAGGGAACGAGGAAAGTGCAGAGAGGAAGATGCTGGAGATCTGGCTGTCACCCAGCACTGGGACAGAACCCCCTGACAAGTGCACAAGAGTGCACATCCCAGAAGAGACACAGATCTCCAGAGCTTCTCTGTTTCTCCCCCAAAACTACCTATCACTCAGTTCTGCCTCAACAAATGCTGACATAGGCACTTTTAGAGAATTCATTTTCAGGATGGTTCACTCCCGAAAAGGGGGAATGAAAAGGATTCCTGCAAAATATTTTTCATTTGTATCTTTTTAAGAAAGGCTGTGTTCTTGGGCACAGAAAACAGAGGGTAAGTGCCAAGATCTCAGACAAGCACAATCCTACATTGCACAGATATCCACTCTCGATTATTAAGTCATCATTAGTTAAATAATACAAATGGTTTCCCAGCAAATGTCTTGCCAGAAGGAGGAGAAAAGCGAGTGCTGATGGTGCTGCAGTAGCTGGTGCCAGCCTTTGATATGATGGCTCTGTAAGTCTCTGACAGAGGCAGAGACAGAAAGAGGTTCGTGCCCATCAAGCTACAGCATTCCCAGAGGCCCGAATTTATCTTCTCTAACCCTATTCGACCCTTTTAACAAATGCTTCCTCAAGCAAAATGCATTAGAGGGGTATCACAAAAACAAAAAGGTTTCTCATTTCTACTTAAACCATCAATGCATAAAAATGCTGGTTTTGGCCACAGAAGATACCAGAGCTGGCTAAGGATCCCGGATCTGTGAAATCCTGCAAAAGGGATGGCAGGAGGGCAAGGACTGGAGTATGGGGGAGGCAGGGAGCCAAAGCCTGGGAGTCGATATTATACTTAAAAACTTGCCATTAAACAATGGGTAAGACCCAGGGTTTCATGCCCATACAACCGCAGGCAGCTGTCTAAAGGGGCAATGCTGCCCCACAGCATCCCGCGATGACCTGGTGACGCATGGCATCCCCAGCCGGGGCTGGTACGAGGCAGGAGGGACGTGCAGCTGGGCATGGGGAGCTGCACTGGCCCCTGGCAGCCGCCCAGCACAAGGTCAGTCAAAGCTGCTTGCCAAACCACATGCCTAGTGCTTCATCTCTGAACCAGAGCTAATAGCTCCCCTCTGGTTTTTCCCCTCTGTAGCTCAGGATATTCAGCTAAGCAGAATGAAAAGTGGTAGCTCAGACCAGACAGCATCCCAGCCACGCTAGGTAGCAAACCAGTTGTCTCTGCAGCATTAACAAATCTGGTACTGCCAACAAATCTGGTACTGCAAACACGCTACACAGTACTCACAGCACGTCCCACACAACTTGATAAAGTTCTGGGTACCACACTGGCACCGCGGGACTCCAACGGTGCCGTACAACCCCCTTACATGAGCTCTGCCCTGATCATTCCCATTGACAGAAAAAATGTGCATAAACTACATATAAATAAAGCTAAGCGAAGCTTCTCACAGAGGTAAGGAAGTGTTACATCCTGGCTGAACAGCTCAGTAACCTGAGGAATGATAAAAAGCCAGCACCTAGAGTCAGTCATACATACATCTGCTTTGCTGGACAAGAGCTCTGCGGCACGAGCCTTCAGCACAGCCACAAGCAGGGTCTTCCTTGCCCATCCCCAAGCCCCACAGTTCAGGCACCAGGTTGTCTTCTCCCCACTGTTCCCCACATGCCTGGCACAGCCAGTGGGGCAGGGACACCGCACAGGAGAGGTGGAGAACTCACAGAGCTGCACATCCCCAGCAAGACCCATGTGCTCCTCAGCAACCATGTTCACCTTCACCTAAAACAGCCCAGGGAGGGCACCCCAGGTAAAAATGCTGAGCAGGGAGCTGCAAGGCACAGCGGCACAGTGCATGCCAGAGGAGTTACACTGCCCTTTTTGTGAGCCAAGACTGCCTCAAACATGTTTCTCTGTAACTGTAAGAACAACCAGGAATTTTAAGGTGCCCTTGACTGTACTCCTATAGGTCTTCTTCCAGTGTGCTGCGCTAGCCAGGTTCCCAGGTGGGAGCCGAAGGGTTAAGAGTAATTTTGCATGACTGCCTATGACATCCCTAGTATATATCATGAGGTTACATGCTGTTATTAGGATGAAAGGGACATAATGATATCAAAACTCAGGATTCACACCAACAGATTTGTGTTCCTTCAGGACACAAGCAGCATTTGCCTTAGGCAACAAGATGGCAGGGAAAACAAAATGTTCAGCAGCTGAAAGGGAGGAAAATATGAACATAGACTAGATTTGAAGATGTTTAGGTTAGAAATTAGGAAAATGAGGTATGAGATTCAGGAACAGCCTTGCAATACAAGCAGCAGAAGCAAAAATTTTAGAAGCCATCAAGTGGGAGGAGCACTCACTATGGCACAAGACCACTCACCAATTCCAAGGGTCCCTTCTGATCTCATGTGTCCTTTAATACTGGTGTATTTTACATATATATATATACACACCATCACCACATGTCACACACCGTATCAAGGTAACATTCATCTAAGAGGGTGGCGATATTCACTGTGCTTATTTTGGATATTAGAGCATTCCTCCCTTGTGATAGTAAATCTGGTATAATTAGGTAAGGTATGATTAAAAGTAGATTCCACCCAAATCAATTTGCAAACATAAAGATTCAGAAGCAAATTCAGTCCTGGTTAAATTCTACTGAAGTCACTGAAATTAGCTCAGGGATGAATCTCACCAACTTGAATACCCATGTCTCATTACTATCAGATGAGCTGTGCCCCTATGAACGGGTAATGGGTCTTTTGGATAAAGGAGATCACATGCAGAGATGGGCATGTCCAGGACGGACGCAATGGATAAAACTGCCTCTTGTCTTAGGATCCTCTAGCACTTCAACTGCTGGTTTCACTGATGGTTTTGGTTAGGTAAAAAATTTAGTTTCAGCTTTTGTACAAAATAACACAAGTAACACACTTTTCCTTCAGGTCACTGCCACAGTACAGCAAGCGCTGGGTGGCCCTTGGGAATGTGAGCTCTCAGACAGATTAATACAGCTTGACTGAAGAAGGGAAGATGACAGATGCTACTTAACAGATTCCAAGTTGGGCTCATCCTTGAACTGAATTTTCTTCACAATCTCATGATTCCTCAGTTGGAATAGTCAGTGCTCATATAATGAAGTGCGAATACTTTTGCTCTTGGTAACTACTTTTAATTCAGACAGTGGACAAAGGGTAAAGATTCACTCTTCGGGTTTTTTAGCTTTACTAGCGTTGCCTTCATTTTTTAAGTGGATCTCAGATATTCAGAGGCCAGAACCACAGCTTCAGTGACAATAACTTAAAAAACACCATAACAAAATATTTAACAAATATTCTCATGTTTCCATGTAACGACTGGCAGCTTGTTGAGGTACTGTACACTTACCTAATGGATCTGTAATCACCAGAAGAGCCATGGGGCCTTCCTTACACAATGCCCTTGGAGAGTTTGTCATAGGGAGTTTACCACAGTTACTGGGTCATCCTTGACTTTTTAAAATCTTTTGTGAATTATAATTAACGATATTAAAATGATGCACAAATATTATACTTGTCTGTGTTTTTGCCCATGAAGGACACCACCAAGGGCAGGAAAGCACAGATATAAACCAGACAACGTAACTGTCTGTCCTCTTCCTTCTTGGCCCCCAAGCCCCTGGTCTGTCTGTCGCACAAGAGCACAAACTGTTTTATTTCGTTCAGGCCATCGGCGTGCCGGGTGCCGCCGAGGCAGCGGAGCTATCGGCGCTCGGGGACCCACAACCCGCCGCTCTAATTTTAGCACTAACAGCCTTGCTGGCATCTGGGGAAGATGTCTGCCGTGCAGACGCAGGCAGCCGGCAGCCAGTGGCAGAGCCCCAACAACAGCAACAGCAAGCCCCTGGTGAGATCCACGGAGGGCAACAGCATGAGGACACAGCCGGGAGCTGCATCTCAGCTGATGGGCGCACGGAGAACAGTGGCCAAAGGAGAGCAGTGCTGGCCCAGAGGCACAGGCAGGCTCGCAGCTCTGGGGGCAGGCACAGCCAGCACCCAGGTCATCTCCACAGGCCACCCCAGGTGCACACAAAGCCCACCCCTCCTCCCCTTTCCCCTGGAGAACAGGGAACTGTTCAAAACCCTCATCAAAAATTATGCACTCCCAAAACTTTGATTCACCCACTGCCTCTTCCCCCAAGAGCAGAGCTCCAGCCGTCCCCAGCTGCCAAGGATAACACAGCTGATAAAGGGATATTATACTGTGCACCAAGCTATTGGATAAAATCCCACTTTTATCTTAGCAAAACAACTTTTCCTTTCTACCACCAGCAGAAAAAAGACCATCCCCACCTATCTGCATTGCCTAATCCAGCCGCGGCATCTAAAGCAACGTTTACCTGGGAAAAAAGATACTGGGCAAACACTTCGTGCCTGCCTCCCAGGCTGCAAAGGGATCCAGCACTTGGAAACCAAGAAAACAACAACAGTGGCGGCTATCAGCCAGATCCAGGGATCAGCAGTTTGGAAAAGCAGCCTCCTGGGAAGACTACGCACATTAGAAGGCCAATTTGACAGGAGCGCTGGGGAGATAGGCAGGACGAGCCAGTCGGGCTTTTCCAGCGCTGGTAGGTGTGATGCCACAGCAAGGTTGCTCCCCTGCCATTGCAGCCCCCGAGAGATGCCAAACCTGCTCTCGCAGCACCCGTCTGCACATCAGCACCATGCCCTGCACCTCCCAGCCCCACTGCCCTCCACTGCCCCTGGGCAGCTCCTCACACCCTCCTGCGTGCTCACCCAGGCTTTCATCTGCTTGGCATCAAGAAGTCAGTTCAAATACATCAATATGAAAATGCTGGGAGAACTGAGCCCCAGCAGGATGAATCCATCAGTTGCTGCTCAGGCAAGATGCCCATGCAGCAATGGGAAAGCTCGTGAATTTTGTTCCTAAGAAAAGGAATCTTAGCTAATATTGACGCTCATTAAATAATAATTTTTTTAAAAATCACCTTGGCAATGCTAGGGGAAATGTCTTTCCCACTGGCTTCTCCTTAAGGATTTGGTTTAGGCTTGTGGGAACTTAACACATTAGAAACTCACCCATAATTTGCATGCCCCAAACAGCAGGGAGATATCATGAGATCTGGTATTATTGAGATTTCTTTCCTTTGGCAAAACATATTCAAGAAGATTTACTTGGAAAAAAGTTCACACATCATTACAACTAAATTGTATGCAACTAGTGAGTGAAGAAAGGGCACAAGATGACATATTACCCTGTGGTTTTATTATACTGGCTTTGCCTTCTTACCTCATTTGCAAAATTAGGGTTGGTCATAATCCTTCCATCAGTCTTTCCTGAAAATTAGAAAGGGACTGAACCAGATTTTCCAATTAAAAAAATCTTCCCACAGTTTCAGAGATGTGAAAATGGATTTGCCAAGTATTTCATCTGAAGGAGCTTTGTACCAGCTCAGCATCTGAATGCTGAAATGTTTCTTTGCAAGTGATCTGGGAGATGCTCCAGTGAATATTCCCCAGGAGCACAAATGGTTCAAGTGATCCCCTCACGCTTCACCCATTCTTCTGCGAGGGAATGAGAGGGAATGTGCGGCAGAGGGTAGACAATGTTAAAAATCTTTTAAATATGTGTATTAACAGCATTATTTGAGAATGCCTCTTATTTCCTTGCAAACGCTCAGCAGCAATAACTAGGTGCAAGATGGAGCAAGAACACAGAAGCTTGCGAACCTCTGAGAGATGAGGACCACAATGCAGTCTCCTCCAGTGCCTCCTACCAGCCCCTCTGCTTCCTGAGCTCAGCAAATTTAGCCCAAAGAGGTCCTCCAAGAGACATGCTGAAACCCATCCCGGCAGGTCTGAGCCGCCCATTGCCATGCAGGACCCTAAAAAAGCAGGCGTTTCTGCTTCTTCAGGGAGGAAAGAGGCTCTGCAAACCCAAAATGCAAACAGCAAAGCTGTGGAGAGGTAAGAGAAAACGTCTCCAGGGAAGGAGAGACATTCTCCATACCATGCCGAGTTTAAGGGACTGGACACTCAGTACCTCAGCCCACTCAAATTCATTAGTGGGTGGCAAGATTTAGGAAATGTGTCCTCCTGGCTCCTGAGGCAATCTTCCTTATTTTTAAAGCAGTGGTCTACCTGAGCATGTTGGCTTTGGAGCTGGGTGAGACATCACCACCCAGACAACCCACAGCAGAGTCTGAAGCCTCATCTTGCAATACCCAGGAAAGGCACTACTGCCCAAAGAGCTTATGATTCAGTTGGACATAGTGAATGGAAGAAGTCTTGCTATCCCCATTTCACAGATGGGAACCAAGATATAGAGAAGCTAAGTGACTTGCCTAAGGGCACGCAAGAAGTCTGCTGCCAATCCCAATCCCACGAGGCCCAATCCAGTGCCTTAACCACACACTGGGTCCTCTCTTTCATGTGGTGACCAGTCTGAAGCTTTAGAGGTGGTGACGTTCTGCAAGCCAAAGCCACATCCTCAAGCCTTTCCTTGGCAGGCGCCCCGCTGCAGCCAGCAACTTTGGGAGCAGCGGTGATGTCTCATGCAGCAACTGGAGCTCATGGCCCATATTTGCCCCCATAGAAAAAAGAGCCGCTCGGCCCCGGTCCTGGCGCTGGCCAACACCAAGCTCTCCATCACCTCCTTTCCCTTACCCGCAGGCTGCAAACTCGGAGCCAGCTGTTGCCATAGCAGACTGTGTTGCCAAGGAAATACAACAATATGTTTATCAATATAAAGTGTGGGGTGTGTACAGACAAACCAGTTGAATCTGCTGGGGCTGGACCACTCCTCTTGCTCTCCAGCTCTCCTAATCCACTTGTGACTTTCTCCTCTGCAGCTTTAGACATTACTACATGCACAAGCAGAGACACAAAAAGACTTTTCGGCCTGCGGAGCTTCCTCATTCCTTCAGTCCAGCATTGCAACAGGCTGCCCAGAGAGGTTGCACGGTCTCCAGCCTTTGAGGTTTTCCAGACCTAACAAAACAATGGCCTGAGGAACCTCCTCTGATCTCATGGTCAACCCTGCTTTGAGCAGCAGGTTGGAATAGAGATCTCCTGAGGTCCCTTCCAGCCTGAATTACCTTCTGACCATTCCTGGCCTTTGGTCTGACTCTCGTTGCTCCTTCACTGCCACAAAATGCTCATCCCCAGCTGGCAGTAGCACTAGTGGGACTTGAGCATCTCAGTCCCTATTGACCACCTTCATGGGAAGCATCCCCTTCCCTCACTGCAGCTCCACACACATGTGGATGTCACTACCCACACTTACAGCTCTTGGATCTGCAAGAAATGAGATCTGGTATCTAGAAAGGTAAGAAACAGATTTTGCAAACCCTCTTTGTGAGAAATAAACCTGAGTCGTTCATAGACATGGAGCTGGGTGCAACTGGCCCAGTTACAGAATGAAGGCCAGAACCTGAACACTGGAGTTAACCAACCCACGCTCCTGGAAATCCACCATCCTACAATTCCCAAACAGCAAATGAGGACTATTCTCAAATCCACAGCAAATCGGAAATCCTGATATTGACTGAAAAATGAAATCCAAATGTTTGAAGAAAAATTTTTAAAATATCTATATAATTAGGCCAGTAAAAATTTTGAGGGTAACTTAAAGAAAAAACGTAATCTATCTGTAAAGCTCCTTCCCCACTCTAGGATAGTCTCCAACACACTCTAATTCTCTGATTTGACTAGAGCAGTGGGCAAGAAAGACTCCTGCCAGCAGTGGCTACCACACACTGACTTCCTCCATCTACTGCTCTCTTTTAAGGCATGGATGTTTCAAGAGACCTTACAGGAGACCTAGGGTTTTCCCCCATGTTTTCATTAAACAAAATTATAAAACCAGGCTACCTGAGTGCTCAAATTCTTCCAAACAAGTTCACACGCACCTTCAAAATCAGGAAGAGGAAATAACCTACCTCGTGAAACAGGCTGAGATTTACTTTATTTTAATTATTAAAAACAACAGTGTTAATTTCAGAGCCTTCAATAATGCAGCTTAATTACCCAGGAGACAAAACTGCCAGACCGACCCTGTAAAATATATATAAACAAAACAAAACGTATCAGTAGCAGGCAGAACGACTAAATCTATTACCCTGTCCCCAAATAAATGCTGCACTGCCAAGCACTGGCACGGCTGCAGGTAATAAAAGTGGCGCTAAACGTTTCAGGAGGGAACAAAGCTCCCGCGTGCAGTCAGAAGTGGCTGACAGCATCCTTTCTTCCATTCAGCTGGGGGTTTTAAAGCTGTAGCCCCTCAGACTCTCCAAATCCTTTTGTTCGGCAGACAAGGCGCCCTGCACAGATGGCAGTGACTTGTGAGACAAACCGCTCTGGTAATTGTTCGTCCTGGCCGTGAGCAGCAGGACAGCGTGTGGAGCCAGGGACCGTGCAGCCACAAACCATCCTGCGACGAGCACCTGCACCTTCCCCTGCCTCGCTGCTCCACGTACAGAGGGTGCAGGGGCAAGAAAAGGCTGGGAAAAGAGGAATCGTGCTAAAAAAAAAGCTTATGTACCAAAAAGAGTTGAATTAGTCGTGACAGCAACACACCCGGCATCTTTGGTCTGCCTTACACCGGGAACCTCTCAAGCACAAAGGAGCGCATCCTGCTCTTTATACAAACCACCGCCTCCCACGGCGCCAATCAGAGCCGTGCGCTTGCCCATGTTTCCCAGTGTGCTTCTCTTGTTGCCAGTGAAAACAGACCCCTTCATTCCATCTAATTAATTTATTTCTTCTCCCCAGCACATTCTGGGGGGATGTGAAAGAGGTACAAGTGCCAAGAGGCAGGACCCCAAAGAAATCCATGTCAGCTTCTTGTCACCAGACCATTCCCCAGAAAAACACATGTCAAGTTAAACTCCATAAGGCACTGTAACCACCATAACTGCAGATTCCTGCAAACAGAAATACCATCAAAAAAAGGTCACATCAGTAGCAAGGGTGAGCTGGTGCTCGGAGGCAGGCAGAGCCCTGCCCTCCTGCTCTGCATCTGGAGGAGATGGGCATCTGATGTTGCATCTCCATTCAGAAAGAAACTGGGAAATCTATCCCTTTTATTGACAGTGCTGCTGTGGAATTCGGTAAACGGATAACATGCTCAGTATCTACTAGCATGACTATAAACACAAAAAAGGAAAGGAAAAGCCTGCGGCAAGACTAATATTAATACCCAGCCATGTCACTCTCAATTAAGTTCATATCTAATGAGCACATTTTCTCCTTGCACTGTCCACTGATGCTGTAAGCAACGGCCAATGAAAAGCATAAAGCACTGCTTCTGGAAAGCAATGATCTGTACTGGTGAATTTTGAACCGACCATTTGTGAACATTAGTTTTAATGGAATGAGCAGGGTTTCTATGGACTGCAGTCCAAAATGCCAGAAAATGTCTGCATCCAGACCCACTTCTCTCAGACTGCAACCACTATTCCTATTATTTGATTTGCTAGTACTATTACCTCTGTAAATATTTATATATAGAATGTAAATAAATTTCCTGTGCACCCTAACTGACAACCACTCTCCCTCAGTATTGCTGTTGCACCATGATTGCCTGTTTTCCGTGAACACCATCTCTCCTGATTGCACAGGATCTGGAACTAAGTGATCGAATCTATTTGAGCAGCACTCTTCATTATGAGGTAGGATGTAATTTCGCTTTGTTGCCCTAAATCGGCGTTGTGGCATTCAAACGTGGAAAAAATTACATCATCCCCCCAAAAAGTGCTTATCTGCTCACCGCAGAAGGTGTGGCAGGGAGAACCAAGAGCAACACTGAGCAGATCTCGAGCGAGTAGAGCAGGATAGCGCTGCGGCCAAGCGAACAAGTCCTGACGCACAACCTTCCCTGGAGGAGATTACGTTATGCCCAGATCCACCGCTCCAGCCTTCATTCCCACAGGCATCCGGCCGGCCCTGGGTTGCGCTCCGTGACAAGGTACAGGCACACCCTCCAAATCATTTTAATGAAAACTAGTTGTAGGGAAAAAGTTGATCCGTCTCCCCAGTCCAGCTCACTTTGTAGCCTTCATAAAATTAAGCTTTGGATTGACTATATTAATGTAATTCATATTAGCCTGCATCACTGGAAGCTCCTGGAGGCAACACAGAGCTCTGAAGCACAACGAAGGACAGTTGCTTTGCTCCTGAGGGGAAAAGTCACCTCTCCTCTCCGTGATTCCCTGATAGATTCCTCTCCCTACTCCCTTTTTGTCCAAGAAGAGATCACTTTATCCCAAGGATGTCACAGTGCATGGCTGGCTGGTTCTCATTCCCTCCCAGGGAGCTCTGGAGCATACAACCATGTCCAAGAAGCTTTCTACATCTGTGTTGAGGAGATCCAAGAGTGAACGGGACAAGCTTCCCATCACCATATGGATGTGGTGCTGGCCTACCCTTCTCAGACAGGGAGAGAACACTAATAATGGGTGGTTAAACCCAAAATACATATCAAATGCCATCCTAGCCAGAGACAGATCTACTCAGATAAGAGCAGAAATAACCTGGTTGCAAGTTTTTAAGCCTGGTACAGGCCTGTCCTTTCCAGCTGCATCAACAGTTGTGCCTACATGGCTGGCCTGACTTGCTCCACAGCTTTGGTCTGCCTCCATCTAGCACTTCATCAACAACATCCCATCTTCTGTCCAAAACCAACAAACAAACAATCATAGGCGAAAGGATTAATCCCAATGGGGTGTTGGATAGAGCAGGAAGATCATGTTGACCTTTCATCCTCCTTTCCTTCTGCTGACAGCATTTTCTTACTGTTTTATCCCTGTTTTAGCTACCAGGTGTTTCAAGGTAGGACAGTGAAGGAGCAGAGAAAGAAACATGCACTAAGGTACAGTCCATTTCTCAAAGATTCTAACACACAGGCTGAATTCTCCATGAGGATTCCCCCAAAAATATTTAATAAGGAAAAACAATTTTTTTCCTATGGCTGGACCTGTACTTGCAACAAAATAAAATCTATCTCTTGGGGTGGGAGAAAGGGAAGAAGAAATGCTCTGAGTCAGTTCATCCTCAAAGAAATAATGCTGTTGTTTCAAAATTACCCATCCTTCCGAAGTCAGCCAGTCAGAAGTGATCCTTTCCAAACCTATCTGCTTTGTTTATCCTCACTGCTTTAGCAAGGTTTTAAAGCAGAGGGAGGATGGAAAAGAAAAGTGAATATTTTCAGGAGGTATCTGAGCCCCACTTGACCCCCCCATCCACATGCTGCAATCTGATATAATCATTTTATTACAGCTTCAGCTCTGTTAAATCAAATTTATCCACCAGGCCATAAATCTTGCCGTATATTGGAGCAGAGCCCTGGTTTCAAGCTCCAAGAGACGCTTCACCCAAGTAACGAATGTCCCGACTCGGTTATTGTTTAACCCACGGTGTGGCAGGGAAAAGAGCAGTGCAAATGGCAGAGTTTGCTTGTCGGTGTGTGCAGCTCGAAACAGCAGTTCAGCAGATGATTGAGACCCAAATGTTTAGCAAATACCGAGGATGTAAAAAAAAAAAAAAAACATTTGTATTCAACAGCTCCACCAAGTCTGTACAAACACTCCAAGGTCAAATCCACACGTGGACTGTTGAATGATCAGTCATGTGTTATGAAATTCTCCTCCAAAACACTCAAGTTTTGAGACTACCTGGCAGAGACAAAAGACCTGGTAGGAAATAAAACCTATTTCACAGGGTAATTACCTTCCATCCTTTAAAACTGTTGCCAATACTGAAGAAATGGGAAATTACGGTTCTCGCCTCCAAAGGCTGCAAGAACAGCCCTGTGTCCCCTTGCGACACCCCCGCGCCTGGCAGCCTGGCAAGGCCGGGTGCTTGCACAACGCCCAGGGCTGGCACATGTCCCACGTGTTCGGGGAGGGGAAAGCACAGAAGTGCTATCTATCAACGAGAAGAGAGAAAAATGCACAGGGGTGTGATCCTGAGCTCTGGGAAAAAGGCTGTAGGGCTTCTTTAGTCATTCCTTTGCCACAGGTAATGCTAGTTGGGATGTGGGCTTGACGCCCAGCTTTGGGCAAGCAGCTTGGCTGCGAGGTACCAGCTGGCCACGTTTTGGGATCTTGCTTTGCTGAGGTGCCTTTACCATATATGTGACTATAGGAGGTGGCTTGACTTTGGTGCTGGAATTCCTGGTCATTGCGGAGGAGGACGAGCTAACTTACGGCACATTGGTGGAGAGGAAGGAGAGGCCAGTGAGCAACCAGTTTTGCTGCTGATGAAAACATGCTGGGTAGCTGGTCCCTTCCATGCAACCGCTTTCTGCGAAGTCTGTTTTGAGCCCAAGCATAAATTGTGAGTTCAAGGCAGAGAAGGTTCCTCAGCCTGTGTCACACTAAAACAATAAGCATTGTCCCTTGGTTTGGTTTCATTGCACAAGGTTCCATACACACCACACTCCAACGGAGTTTCTTACGAAATCAGTTGAAAGACTAGGAGTAAAGAAAAAAAAATAACTCCTAAAGTAATGGCAACGCGCCTAGTTTTTAAAGAGGTAAAGCTTGAGAGGCTCTCTGGAAACTTAGGCACCTTGATGCATGCATGAGCCAAGGTGAGAAAATAAGTAGTCCACTCCCTTCCCTCAGTCTCCTCTTTTTCATGTATTTCTGCTTGACAGAAGATATACTTAAAATAAAAAAGGAAGTTGGGACTACAAAAGCAAGGACCTGCTCATAGATACTTCAGGGACCCTGAAGCCTTGCCAACAAAACTCAGCCCAGGCTGAAAACTCCACTGGAGCTCCAACAACCCACTCGGACACATGGGAACCTCAGAGGCAGCAGCCCCTGCGCCGGGTGGGTTTCTCCCTCCCTGAGGGCAGGACATCAAGCACGTGCGCTCATCATGATGCCTTGCTCAAGGAGTTTGCTATTCCCCATAGAGACTGACACACTGAGCTCCTGGTGACCAGCAGACTGCCTGTACCAACTCCTCCCTCTCTGCTTAGCATCACCCTCGCACAGCCAGCTGGTTTGGGGCATAACGCTTCAAAAAAAGGAAGAAGATTGATTTGACAGTCCACTGGGGAACAAGACTCCTCTGCAACCTAGAAAACATGACCTACAAAGAATGACTGAAGGAACTAGGTTGTTTAGTCTAGCAAAGACTGAGGATAGACACGATAACTATCTCTAAAATACAAGACAAGTATCTGGAAAGAAGTGAATAACCTGTTCTCCTTTCCCACGGCAGATCGGAGAAGGTGAAACCAGACCTAAATGGCAATGATGAAGATTTAGGTCACAGGTTAGGAAAAGCCTTCCAGCTGGGAATGACGGTACCACACTGGAAGTCATTGCCTGGTGAGGTTATGGAATTCCCATCTGTGGAGGTTTTCAAGACCAAGCTATGGATACATGTATTTAGACATGAGCTGGTCTTGTCTTATGGCAGGGAGCTGAGCTAGATGACCCCTGGAAGACTATTTCATGTCCTATTGCCACTTACTCAACTAGTAACAGTGGTTCACATGTCAATATCACAATTTTCAAACCAATTGCTTGCTTTGAGGCATGTTCTTGATGTCCACAATTTCATGCTAAGCCCAGTCCTTGCAGGACTATTTCTCCATAGAAGGCAGGTCTCAAATTCCTACCAACGAACCACTTAGAGCATATCTGCTTTGCACGGTGGCTTCCACATAGTGGAGGAGGTCCAGAGCAGCTGGCCTTGCTCACAAGGACAAGATTTCCAAATGATGGTGGAACTGGCAGAGAATCACACAAAACTCTGGAAAGCAGCCATTGCTACACTGAACTGGTGTCCCTTGGTCAGCTTCTCACCAATGCAGCCCCAACCTTGTACATACAAATGCAGGGAAAATCTCTGTGAACGTTTTTGTTGCCAGCCACCTAAGTCTGCAAGCTGACTGCTGTAATCACAAGGGGTGTATTCTGTCTCCTTGTATGTACATCTCCTTGCACAGATATCTAAGACATAAAACATGACAAGTTAACCATTTCAGGGGGGGGAAAGAGTGTCTAAGCAGACTTTGAGAATGTATCAACCTTTTGAACCCAACTCTCTTGTGGCATGCATCTGCCTTAGATTCACCTCAGAGCAGACAGTTTCCAGTCAAACTGATGCACGAGAGGAGACTCAAGGCTCTTCCACCTCTCCATGCCAAAGATCAGACACAAACATGGAAGGTCCAACCAGGATGCCAGTCAAAGACAACACCGGTGGGCCAGGCTTTGCTTCCCACCAAAGTGCAGGCAAGTCACAGCTCAGCATTTCAGCTGAAACACTGGCTTGCCTTCCAGCTCCCTCTCCCTGAAGGCATCACTTCTTCCTCCCAAGGCATGGCAATGGTCAGCTCATAGTGGAGAATACACATTTCTGGAGCTAAGGTGCCAATTCAGGCCACCAAGCTGAACAACCTCCTCCTTAAATATCCCAGTCAGAACCTGCATCACAACCCCAAACACATGATCATCGCTGTGGCACAGAAACAACTGTAAACAAGCCATTGGTTAAAATACAATATCAGAAATCGTGTACTGTGCAAATTAATAAAGGTCTGGCTTTAACAATGGGGCATAAGCAGACACATTTAGCATCTTAATTCTTCTAAATCGTAATCATTTTTTCAGCTATACTACTTCTTTGAAGCAAGTGGTTCTCCCCTAATCATTCTCGTTTATATTTACATGATGAGGTGTAATGATGCATCTCAGGAATGTTATGGTATTAGTTAAATTAACTAAGACAACTCTGGCTGTAAATTGATGAATTTTAAAGTGTTAACACCAGATATGAAAATGCAGTTGTGTGGGTCTCCGGATTCATGTGACCATATGGTTTGGAATTCTAATTAATGCCTTTGGATTTCATTTCACATAGCTTACAGCTACATTAATTCAATATTTTTTCTGAATTTTGGAAAAACATATATTTTGCCAAGCTGTGGGTTTTCGGAATAAGTGGGAGAAAAACCTTCTATTTCCCCTTTTCTCCTGACAACTTCATCTTAGCTCCATGTGGACTGGCAATCTTCTCAAACCAGAGGTCAGCTGGAGCCGTTCCTCTGCCCCAACCAGTCTAGAGAGACCCACTTTGTAAGAGCCCTAAGGGTTTATTACTAAAAACAAACTCATTTTCCAATTGTTATGTGCTGTGAGCCATCAGACAAACTCTCCGGGAGGAAACGCAATCCAGCCTTCTGAAACACAGTGGTTGTGACATGTAGGGATAGCACAGACCCTGAAGCCAGGCGCTGCTATCAGCACTGCAGACCATCGCAGGCGTATGAGTGCTGACAGAAGATCTAGAGCTCCGTGGGGCGTTGCACAGTGCGTGGGTTTGCAAGTTCCAGTTTGGGGACAGCAATATTTTCTCTTCTTCATCTGACCCCATTTCTTAATGATCCCTATTCAAGATCTCCCTCTAGGCAAGAAACAACATTTACTTGTGCTTCTCGTTAGTTAAACAAAACCTAAATAAAATGAAAGCACAACCCACATTCACTCCAGAACTCAAAGCAGATCTGGTCAGACATACATGCCATCCACTGTTATTTTAGAAAAAATATTTCAGGACAGAAACTAGTAATCCTCAAGATCTACCTACATGGTGTGAACCGAGCAACTACGGCATCACTCTGTGGCTTTCTGAAACACATGCAATGCTTTCAAAAGCCAGGTACATTAACAACAGCTCACAGTAGCCTTGACAGACCCCCACGAGTGACCACGGCAGGCACCGGTTCATGCCCAGCACAAGAGGGCTTCCTATCTGTAAGCACATCTTGGCATGGCCACATTCATGTAGGATTTCTTCAGATATTATAGTTTCACAGCACGGCAGGAAAAGGATGGCCTTGAGAGGTTTAAAGATTTAAGATGTTTCTCTTATTTTCCTCCACGAGAGCTACATATAACTACAGGCACTATCAACTTAAGAGCTCGGCTTGGCAAGAACACGCTCAGCTTCCCATCTACAGTGCCCTGCAGGAGAAGGTTTTAAAATGTCAGACAATGTTTGTTCCATTTCTGAAAGGGTCAAGAGGATCCAAGAAGGGGATTGCTAGACCTGCAGTTTCCTGCATCCCTTACTTCAGAGAATTGCTAGGGAAAAACTGATTGCAAAAAAAACAACGCAAGTGCAGAATTACTGGTTACACTCCCAAAAACAGTATTACAGAAACACTGGTAAAGGCCAGGTGATACACCATGTAGTGACGATGTGTCCCAGCACATGCCTGTTGTCTCCAGTCTCTAACTGGAAATGCTCTGCAGCAGGCACAACGTCTTTGCTGCCACAAGGATCAGTCCCTGGTCTGTGTCTGAGACTCTGGACATTACGCAAATAATACAGCAAATAATTCACAAAAACACCAAAGCAATGGCCCTCTTTCTCAAAAAGCATTTAGGTACCTAACTCAATTTTCCTTCAATGGGTATGAGGCACTTAGATGTCACTGAGAATTGGCTACAGACCTGCTCCCTCAGAAACGGGTTATTCCCACATTTGCACAAGAGGTAAGAACGCATCAGGAAGCAGCAGGGCAAAGGGCCATTGTGGCTACAGCAGGGACACAACTGGTGTCCTGCACCTGCTGCTTTCCCACTCCTGCTCAAAAGGACTAAAACTGCATCAACGCGAGCCACCAGCCTCCTCGCTCCTTGCACTGAGCGTGAGACACTCACCTCTGCCTGGCCCGGACCAAATCATCAGAACCAGCTCTCCTTGGCCATTCTCTTCAGCAAAAGAAACGGATGTGAGAGGAGAGCCTTGTCCCGCAGGGACCCACCACCTGCAGCTGGGGCACACGGGCAGGGGCGGGAATCCCACCTGGCCCTTAGGCTCCTTCCCAGCCCCCTGCCCACATCCAGTTCCAGATCCGGCATCTTGCTTCTGCAAGGAGGCAGGTAGTCTGACTTCAGAAAAATAAATAAAGACGTCTGTTGAATTTAAAAGGTTCAAACTCCCACTATTCCACCCCAAAATATAGGAAACTACTTGGATGGTCATAAGCTTTTGGCCTATTTTAAAGGTCCAAATTGCACTGAATGTTAGTCTTATAGTCTTACCAGGACAGAGCAATGGTGGGAAACGCAACACCCAGAAGTACTGAACAGAGCATTTCTGAATGGAAATAACTGCACAGTTTCATCTCACGAACTTCTATAAAAAGATGTTACTAATGCACAAGAATTCCTCACCGTAAATGCTGCGTGACAAGCAGTCAGGTAGAGCTGATGAGCTTTTACTTAACAACAAAACCACAGGAAACACTGAAAAAATAACCAACAGGTTGCAATTCTAATCCTGCTACCAATCTTTTGCTGAAATATTATTATTATGTAGATGTTATTGGCATTATAAGCCTAGTCACAGACAACAAGCTCTGTCTGAGCTGCTGTTCAGACACAAAAATAAAGACAAGTTTTTCATCCCCAAGTGACTGGAGAAATCACAGCTAAAGCAGGGACATGCCAGGAACCACTGGAGCCTTGCAAGGGCTGCCTCCCTGTTTCTGCTCAGAGATTAATTGTGCTGAGTGCATGTGATCCTCCCCTGGTAACCCATCATGGTAGAGCATCCCCATCTCAGGCTGTGATGAACCATCCCACCATACACACCAGGGATCTGCCTATGTTCTCCTCAATTTGTGCATAGCACCTAATTGTTACTTCTGCAGCGGAAGCGCCTAAGGACTCCTAAAGGGTTTACAGCCCCATTACCCCAGGGACTGTAAAACCAGTGAGTCCAAGGTCAGTCCCACCCAGAGACAGGTGGGATTGCATACATTAACCATGGTGGTCTCCAAAGCCTCAGGTGGCTCCACCAAACCTTCAACTCAGCCTGAGCACAGCAGCCAACAACTCACCCTGCACAACTAAAGAAGAGAGGCTGGCTTCTGCTGAAGCAAAAATAAAATAATTTCTATTTTTTTTTAAGTAAGGAAAAAAAAAAAAAGAAAATTGAAAAAAAGAAAAAAGTTATTCCCAGATCAAATTTAACCTTGTTCTAAATGGCTGTTAAAAAGGAAAAGTTTGCTTTGGGTTCCACATTTGTGTGAAAGCAATATAGTTTTATTACAAGAGATTTCTTTTTTAAGGTCCCAGGGCTTTTGTACTGGAGCTTCTTGGGCCATGGCAGGACGGCGGCATCAAAGCAGAACGTCACAGACAAATAAGGATGCAATAGGCTGAAATGCTGCCCTTGGAATAGGGAGTCGGACATTCTTCATTTCTGGCAATAAAATACCGTTTATTAAGGCTTGGAGAGACATTTCCTAAAAAATATAAACTTTACCTAAATCCCAGAGCAATTCATAAGCCTGATGCGAGCAGCCACCCTCATATAAATCACTGACTGCGTTTTGAGAGCAATCTCATTAGCTGCTGAACAAGGAGCTCACGTACATATTGATGAGTGCTGCAGATCACTCCCTACCTTCCCACATCTTTTCAAATAGGTGGAATATGCAATAAGAAATCTTCCGTAGGCTTTGAAAAGACCAAGAAGCTTCAGAAAAGGTTTTTCATCATCATTTTTTTCAAATGCAGACTGAAAAAAAAAATCCACTGAAAGCTCTCCTCTTTCACTGAAGAGATGTCAGCTGTATTGTTGTTCTCATTTTTAGAACTCAGCAAGAGGTCCTTTCTCTGATAAAATCCCTGCCTACGCAAGGGGAGCTGGGGGGCCGGACCCTGGCCCTGGAGCCCACCCGCTCCCCCCAGGCAGCGGGATCCCGCAGAGCATCCTCAGGCAGGGCTGCTGCAACCACCTGCGGGAGAGAGTCCGCACACCTCTGTCTGACCATGCCTTTGCCTTGCATTTATTTTCTTTGGTCCTGTCCACATTTTCTTTATCTCCTAGACCCGTTTGCTGACGTTGTTCCTCCTCCACATCTTCACTACTCACTGTTTCTCTGCCTTCTTTCGCTGCTGCTTTATACTTCACTTTTACCTCAAACATATGTATTTAAACAAGCAAAATCACAATATAGCCATACTTTCCTTTACACCAAAATACAGCCTCACTTGCTCCTGCAGTTTGATTGCTTAGCTCCAGTCAAATTAGGCGAAGAGTTTGCCCAGGCAATCTGTGAGCATGGCTGATTCTGCTTTATTAGGGACCTTCTCTATTGGCAGATCAGTGGAGCCACTAATCAGCAAGGGCTGGTCCCATCCTGCCAAGAACAGCAACTTCTTCCACCAGGCCAGCCAGTTCCAAAAAATGCCACTTTTCTGCCCAAAGCAACACATAAGTTCCATCACAACAACAACGCCGCTGCAGCCAAGGAAGAAACATCCCTTTCCCTCTTCGCTCCAATGCCATCACACCGGTGTACACGTGCGTTCATCACCACCACAGCTCTCTTCCCACCAAGAACAAGCGGCAGCGATGCACAGCATGTTCCTGCAGCTAAAGCTATGCCTGAGCCAGGAGTAACTACATGGGTTACGGCAAACAAACACAAGAGGCAGGCACCAAACCACAGAGCTGGGTACGTGCTGCCACAGCAGCGCACCCAGACACACCTTGGGAGGCTCCCGTTTCTCCACCTCCCAGCCCTGGCAAGCCTGTGAGAACAGAGCAGGTCCAGCTCCAAGCGCTCCTCCTCCTGCCCGGCGCTGCATCCTCTCCCAGCTCTCCTTGCAGAGCAGAACCATTGCAAAGAGCTGCAGGGACACCCCACGAGAAGAAACCCAAAGGCATCAAACGAGCCACAGCTAAAGGCTGAGGATCGAGGGCCTTTTTCCGTTCAACCTTTTCGAGTGAATAATGATTTATTTTTAATTAAATAAACAAAACACCAGAACTAAATAAACACACCGAATTTTTAACGAACAGGGTCAGCTCTGTGACTTAAATTGCACCTGTTTCAGCAGCAGGACCAGGCACTTGAAACCAGCACTTGAAATCCCGTTTCCCACCAGCAGCAGCAAATGATGTGCTACTAGGACGTGTCGAGACATTAAGCAGATTAGCAGCAGCAGCCTGCTTCAACCCGTTTTTCCAGCTTGACTCTGGGAAGGCTCAGGCAGTGGGGGAAGGCTCAGGCAGTGGGAGCAGCTCCGATTTGGCCTCACGAGCCCAACTTCAGAGCCCAGCAGGTGCTCAACTCCATCCATCTGTCCAACCTAGAGTAGGTCATAGGCACATTTTGGCAGCTCTGCCAGGTGATCAGCTTGTGATCCCAGCTCATGGTATGGAAATTCAGAGTTTGACAGCCACCTCAATATAAAACAACCTCTGCACAACACAAACAGGACCATGTTGCTAAAGATTTCAATGCAGCCATGGGAAACCCACCTGTGGGTGACCCCCAGGGCTGACTCGCTACCTCCATGCAAGGACCATTTAAATGCCTCCATCTGCACAACAGGGAACCACCACTATTTATTGCTGCCAGTGGGATCAGTCCTGACAAAACCTGGAGGAAGACAAGGTGCCTGACTCAAGTAGCTAACAAGAGTACTGCTGCCTAAAAGAATAGCTTTTTCCTTTTATTAAATACTTACGGCCTCCTGGAAAGCATGAGGAGGAATGCCAAAAATAAAAACATACTTACCATTCAGGATGTTTTAGCAAAGATTAAATAAAAAGTCAGAGGTGTTTCAAAGCAGGAACCCAAGCTAGCAGGGGAATCTGCCACAGCATCTCTGACAAGCTTGGAGGTTACAGACAGTCCGGGGTGTCACCATTTCTTTCACTACAGAGGAGAAAAGTCTTGAATATTTTTATATCCATTGTCATGCAGGGCAATGCTCTGGGAACGGATTAGAAACACCAGCTGAAATTCTTCTTTCCTACCTAGTACCAAGGGACTGAGCAGCCCAGGATGGATCCTTTGACTCAGGTATCTGTTTTGCCAGCTCTGATGCCTGCCTGGCAAGACCCCCGGTCCAGCAGAATTAAGACTCTTTACTGCTCAAAGCAGAGATTGCCTAATCAAAGCACAGGCTAACTCTCCCCAGAAGCCACATTGCTCAAGACAGCTCCAGAAGCAGCCCTAAATCAAGCAATAAAATAATCAGAGGCCTTTTCCCAGGTTCCAGCACTGAGCATCACAGGAGGCAGAGGGCCAGGCAGGGGGCAGGAGGCTAGCCAGATCTGTGTGGCAGTCTCCCCGAAAACCAGGCTGTTTTGGGGAGCAATTCTGCTCCAAAACAAGGGCCCTGGTCCACTTGTTCCCTGCAGCCTTCCTCCAATGCCACAAAGAGGATCATGGCTTTGTCTGTTGAATGGTGTATGAGTTGGGCACACTTCAAGAACCAAGCAAAGTCCTCCACATGCTGCCATTCCTCACCTGCTCTCCCTCACCCCGTCCTGGTCTCTTCTACAAAGAGAATACCATGAGAAAGGTCTCCATTACAATGAAGAGGTGTAAACAGATATGAAGGAGAAGCCAAAATTTGGATACTTTTTTCCCTGTAGCATGCTTGGATGCAGAGCATCATTTCCAGCTTCAAACTCTGACAGCACTTGTTCAGTCCCTGCCCCTCCATCTCATCCAGCACATCTTCAATGGCCAGGCCATGGAGGACATGGAAAGCCAGCTCAGACAAGAGCCAGCTCAGCTCAGCTTGCAGTAATACAGGGGTTTTGTAGGTCCAGTGCTGCAGATCCGACTCCCTGGCTTGCTCTACAAATCAACTGTTCTGTGGGACAGGCTCCCTAGCAGAGCGAGCTTGCTTTTCCTTCAGGTGCTTGCACAGTCCCAGGAGGAAGCTTATGAGATGGCTTCTCTGAGAGAATTATATCTCCAGGAGCACTTCCATGAACCAGTTGTCTCATTGGCAGCAGCTGCACAAAGCCTTAAAGCACAACTGGAAAGCAGCACCTTGGACCTTGCCTTGTCGCTTCCTTTCCACCTCCTTCACCACAGAAAAATCTCACTTTGCACCTCTTAGAATAGCAAAAGCTGTGACTGAGGTATTCCTGAACTAAGAAAAAAACAACACCCATCTCAGATAAACAGCTTCAAGTAGCGGCTACACAAGGGCTCTTCCAAAATCCCCACCGAGGACTTTTCCAAGTATCCCCAGTGGTGGTGAGGGGCTGGAGCAGTCAGGGCCACCAGGCAGCCTGCCCTGCCTGCCCTGTCCTTTGCAAGATCTGGCAACCCCTCCACACTGGTGCTGCCTAAAAGGAGCAGTTCAAACCAACACAGCCCTCACAGGGTGCAAACTGCTGCCATTTAGTTCCATATAAAGGCTATCTGAATACAAAGCCTGGTAACCATTTATTTGCTGATCCTTCTGCAGCAGGATAAATTCACTGGCGAATACAAAGGGAAAGCAAACACAAGGACCCCGCTTTGTCTCCCACCCTTTTTGAAGTGGCATATCTGGATTCACAGCGCCTCACCTGGGAAGGCCACCTGTGCAGCGAGGGTTTTGCCACAGACCGTACAAACAAGGAGATCCCAAATGAAAAGTAAAAAATCTGCCCGAAACTACAAATACCAGCAGTCAAGGAAGTCCTGTAGCACCATGCAAACACTTCAGAGCACTGCTCTCCACTTTGAACACCACGCAGCAAGAAAACAACTGCAATCTAGAATTTCTTGTATCTCTTGATGGCAAACAAACAATGCACACTCCCTATTTTTAGTTATGACCTCGGATACTTCACGACTTCAAAACATATGCTTAATTCACACATATGCAAGCATAAAAAATTACTAACAGGCAATGAATAACAAGTGCTTGACATTTAAATGTGACTTATTTGTAAGAATAGTTAACATTTGTATTAATTAAGGCACACTCAATGCAAGATTGTTCTGCACTATCCATCCTAGTATATACGAAGATCCTTGTCTGTCTCTGAAAAAATATGTGAAAATTATGTGTACTTACCTGCCTGTACTTTCCACTTGGGTACCATTAAACACAGCAGAATGCCATTGAATTTTAATTCAATATTCTTGCTTAAAACCTCATGGAAATATCAAGTCCTGGATGTCATCAAGATCGTGGGGCTCAATGCCCAGAAGCAAAATATATCTATAAATCCTCTGGATTGACAGCACTCTACTCCTTTGAAAAAAAACAGCTTATCGCATTTTCGGGGATGCCCGTGCATTTATGTCCGGATATCCGGATTGGTCCTTTGAGCTTCCTGGAGTAGAAACAGTGCCAATAAGGTGGGGACACAAATGGCAGAGGGTGTGCTTCATCCTAGGATCTGTACCAGGGAAAGCAAACTAAATGAACCAATATTCCCACACCAGGCAAGAGCATTTTTTTGGTATCTATTTTCCATTAGAAGGAGATGCTCATAATTAGAATGAGAGGAAACAGCCTCAAGTTGCGCCAGGAGAGGTTTAGATTGGATATTAGGAAAAATTCTTCACTGAAAGGGTTGTCAAACACTGGATCAGGCTGCCTAGGGAAGTGGTTGAGTCACCACCCCTGGAGGTGTTTAAAAGAGGTAGATGTGACACATGGGGACATGGTTTAGTGATGGATTCGGCAGTATTAGGTTAACGGTTGGACTTCAATCTTCAGAGTCTTTTCCAACCTAAATGATTTTATGATTCTATGATAATTAATCCTAGTTTAGCAACATTACTTCCAGTTTTGTAGCTGTGATATTATTACCAGAATGAGCCCACCGAAGATGATATGATCAAGGCCCTCGGAGAGAAAGCAAAGCCACACGTTATTTTCACGAAGGCAACCACGCTTCTCCAATGCTCAAGCCACATCCCTTTCAGAAACATAAACTTTCCTAAAGAAAAGAGCTTCTGCTGGCAGGAATAAATAAATAATGATGTGCCTACAACTGCCCCAGCTTTTAATTAAACGGCAACTGAACAAACAGCTCGGAAGCTGCTGCGCTGGGATGGCCGTAACCTCGCTCCCGCCACTGCCCTTTTGGCTTTGCGCTCCCGGGGTCAGATTCTCAGCATACCCTTCCCTGCAGCCCTGCCTTTTGTTTGAAGTGGCACAAGCTCTAGTTTTGTTGGGGTTTTGGGGGTTTGTCTGCAACGTCAGGGCAAGCAGCACGCCTGCCACGCACCAGGCTGCTGGCGGGGATTTCCTGACCCTCCCTGGGACTGGAGAGGTGTTTTGTACAAACAGTTTCCAGCAGCTCAGAAAAAAGGCAGAAAGCTTCAAAAAGATGTTACATTTATCTCAAGAGTTGTTTCCTACCCTCACTAATCATCTTCTAGGTGAGACCTTATAACACCTATAAAAGGATCTGTGGTCAGGGAGCATGTATTCAGCACGGTTGCAATTCCATCAGCAATGAATTTGGGCTCCACTCCACCCTGACTTTGTCATGACCAAACACAGCTCCTGCCTCAAGGAATGAAAAACCGACAAAAAAAAAAAAAGCACCACACCTTCTGTAGCCTTATCTTTTAATGCAACACAGTATGTGTTGTTCTTGGGTTTATACTAACAGCTCAAGTTATCAAGGTTTTCCACCCTGGACTGAATTATCAGATCTCTCTCATCCCAGTATTTTGAGGAAAAAAAAAAAAAAAGAGTGCTATTGAAATGCAAGTACTTTAGAGTGAATTTACATTGTTCCTAGGAGAGCAGGGATAGTGTTTAAAAAAACCCCACAACTCTAAGATACCAGGCATTATTTTCACTTCTTTATTAATCCAAGGATCTGTTAAAGTGCAGATTTCCTCCCTGTGCCAATAACACCTGGCAGTATACAAGAAACTAAGTATCTTTACTGTAATGACATTTCCATTGAAATACATGCAGGCATTTGACTACATTTCCAGAGAGGTGGAATATTATTCAGTGAGGGAAGACAGATATGCTGGGAGTTGAGAAGGGGTAGAGGCAAAATTGCAGGCACTTAGTATTTTCTTGACATAAGTGTAATTTGTGAATTTGCAAAAATCCTCTTTTAAAATGTTGGTTAATTTGATCCAAGATTAATTCAAATGTGTCTGTCACGTTCCTGCCCTCACAAACACAGACCTGCATACCCACACGGAAATGATGCCAGCCCCCTCTGCCCCGCGCATCCAGCCCGGCGGTGGGCAGCCCCCTCCCACAGTGCCTGGGGAATCGCCGGCTCCCCGCAACCTGATCCAGGGCAGATGCACTCAGAGAAGGAACAAGGGAGGAGACTTCAAGTGACTAACAATGTTCTTCAAAGAGGAAAAAATGTTTTCCCATGGTTTAAAATTACCATCTGAACTTTAGTAGAAAAGCGATAGCGGTGCCGTAGCCAGAGGTACCAGATAGCATTACCTGGCCCCCCGCTGTGTGGGAATGTCAACTGCTGCCCCATCACAGGTAACCCATGTTCTCAAAATATACTGCTGACCTACATGCCCAGGTGCCCCATTGCATAGGTGGTCTGCTTCTTCACAAAAATGAAGCTGGGATTTCTTTGCTTTCAAGTCTTCCCTACTTGAGACTTTGGGGGGGTCCCACCACACACCTGAAACGGGGAGAGAGGGGCTGAGTCTCAAGGAAGGAGGGTTCAGGTGAAGCCCACAGAAGGGGTAAAAATTTCCTTTGACAAGATAAACAGTGATCGCTTCCTAAAAGCTTAGACACAGGATACCACTTCTCATGTGAATGTATTTACACTTAAATAATACATCTCTATGACTAAAGCTAAGTAACCGAAAGCTGACATTTCAGCTGTGCTCCACAAAAGTAAACCCCCTCAAAAGTGGAATGCCAAATGGGAGGAAAGTTAGAGATATACTTTGATTTATAGATTACTTCTAAAATTAGCAAAGCAGGAGTTCTCCCGGTAGCCCTTGAGAAGATCTCTGTTTATTTGAGGAGCTCACAGGAGCACAGCCAGGGCACAGCCTCCTGTTCAGCCCCATAACCCAGAAGGAGCCCGATCTACTCGATCAGGATTTACATTTAAATACAAAAGGAAGGCTATCCAAACAGAAGTTGAGAGTATCCAGCAGATAATTAAGTACGCTAATGCACAAATCTATTTAGACAAGAACGAGTGTATCAGTAGAATCAAAGGGCAGGTCATGGTTTATAGTCCATTCCCCACATAAACAAGCTCTAGCAGTGCCCCTCACCCCAGAATTGTACTTAGGGGATAACACCCTCTCTCTCTTGTGAAATCCTGACGAGTGCAGGATTTCTGCAGTGCATCTGCAAGCACGTTGCATTTGGGCTGCGGGATGTGCGTGTTTGCTGGTGCTCAGCACTGGCTGAACAACCCCCACGCTTTGACCCGCTCCCCGTCCTGTCCCCCTGAGTCCCCAAGCCCCAGCCTCTAACCACCCATCCTGACGGAGCTGTCAGCGCTGGTGGCACGCAGGAGGGCACCAGCAGGCATCACAGAGCCCAAGAAATTTTTTGGTATAGGAACTGGCTCAACTGTTTTAATGAAATCACAGCTTACCTATTTCTATTGTTCTCTGTATACCTGCTCTGTTTTCCTGTACATAAATTATTCTTCACTTCCTTCCTGAAAGAGCTATTATTTAACAGCACAGCCGGCATTAACTATTGTATCACATTCCTCCAGAGGTCCATTAGAGCAATGACAGAGTGCAACACTGACAGAAAAACACATGCACAAACACTCCCTGAACTAAACCCTTGCAGTGTAGCCCTTTTGAATGGAAGAGGCAATATAAATAGATCATCAGCCTAAGCCAGGACATGATGCAGAGTGTGGACAGATTACTTCTGCCAGTTTACAAAATTAAAATACACAGTCTGCAATCATAGTTCTGCTTGGTTTCGACACATCTAACCCTGAAGGGTCAAAGAGGGATTTCTTCACAGATATCGAGGGGTCAGGCAGGGCTTGCTTTGGATTCTCTCTCTCTCCTGAAAGCTGTCTTTATTTAATCTTAATTCAAAGTATCCGAAACAGTCCTCTCATCTAACCCGAAGAAATAACACTGGACTTGGGCTTGAAAACTGTCCTCCCTAGTATTTCAAGGCAGAGACATCTCTTCATCTATGGATGCGTCTACACAGTTGCTTGCTGATGTTGCACAAAAAGTTAACTAAAAAAATAATTCCATGCCCTGGTTGGTCTGAAGTAATATACCAATTTTATACGCACATTTAAAATAGTTGTTTTATTTTACAGGCATCTTTTTTAAGATTCTGGTCTCATTTCAGCCTCTGTCCCCAAAGCAGTTTTCAGTAGATGATTCCTCCATCCTAAGAAAGTTACACTGACTTCCAATACCCACACAAAACCACTGGTTTCTAATGAGGAATTCAACTGAATTAGTATTATAATGAGCCCCAGAAAGCTGCCTATAGGCATGGATTTATTTAACGAAGGCCACGCTGTCTGGAGACTAGTGAACAACGTATTCTCCGGCCCCATGGCGCGTCCCAGGAGTCCCATGGCCGCAGGTGGGCGAGAGGCTGCGCGGCAGAGGATGGCAGCGGTGCTGGCGTGGAGAACGGAGGTGCTGGCAGGCAGTGACGAGCAGCTTGGTAAGCCTCCTCCACAGACACGCACGCTCTCTCACAAGGTGAACACAAGTTATCTCCAGTACCTATTGCTTGTGCTGTCCTTACCACCAAGGAAGCGGGTGGGAAGAAGTCACACCACCGCCTTCCAAGACAACAGAGCAAACAGGGAGTTTGCCTCTTCTGCTGCAGGCGGCTTTAGGCTTCCCTTGATACTCTAGGTCCAATCCTACTCTAGTCAGCTCCAGCAGAAGTGTATGGTATAGGAGGTATCTACTTCAGCAGCAACATTGCTCTGGAGCAAAGCATGCTCTGGCTGCAGTGGGTGCAAAGCAGAAAACAAAACCAGCAGATGTGCAAAGCCAAAATTTGCATCAGCCCAAGAAACCTTCACACCTACCACCCACCATAGACAAGCAATGGAGGTGTGGGCTGAGTGACCTCTCTGCATTTCAGCTCCTGCTTCACCTCCTCCAAGCACCCCTAGAAGCAAGTTTAATCCTACCGTGAGGAAGGTGATGCATGAAACACAAGGTTGGTGGAATAATATTCATTTCATACCTGCAGGGAAGATGCCAAATTGGCCCTGGCATGACACCTGGCACCAGACATGCAGCTTGTTTAATTGTTTGCTGTCCACATATTTTGCTCTCAACAAGTCAGGCCCAGTCCCAGATTTGCTCAAAGCAGTAGAATTTTCCTCCTCAGATTCACACCTTTTCAACCAGAGGAGAGGACTAGTTAATGCAGAGCTTCCTTGAACAGAAAGGGAAGTCAGTGGCTCCTCTCCAAAACTCTGGAGGCAAAAGACAGACAACAAGCCCTGGCTGGGTGATAAAAGGGAAAACAATGCAAAGCCGCAGGGAAGTTGTTGATACAGCAGCCCAACAAGGTGCTCTCCCAGGAATGGGGGCCCTGACCTGGAACCTACTTTGGTCTTACCTACGGCTCAACCTTGGCCAGGTCACTCCCCATTTCTGAATGGATCATTAGAGAATTTAACATCTCCAAATTACCTCTTAACAAACTGGAGAATTTAACATCACAAGGACAAGGTTTTGGTTTCTCCTAGGAAATTTCTGTGGCCTGCCACCTCTTGGGGGCAAACATTATCCCAATGATACTTCTCTTACAGTAAATGAAACTTCTCACCCCTTTTCACTCCCAAATACAGAGCCAGATATTCCAAAATACAAGTCACGACACAGTTACGAAAGGCTAAGAGAAAACTAGAGAAGCAGGAATCCCAAATGGGTTTTGCCTGGAGGCAAGGGGCAAAGGCAGTGAGATGCAGTAACTTTAACAACACCATTTTACAAGATGAAAAAAAAAAAAGAATGGTCACCTTGTCACTACAGAGATTGGGTGGGATTCATTTAATACCAGTTTGTCCAACTAAAGGTCGAAAAGAGCTTGTCTAATCGATAAAGTAAGAAGGTATGGCTATTAGCAAGCTGGTTTCTTAGATCATATTTGTGTGGATATCTAGGTGGGTCTGAAGATGAGGCAGATGCCACTCAAGAGAGTCCAGGATAAGGAATTTCACAGTGGCTCTTGGAGGCAGATTTCCAAGCCATAGATTTAAAAGTTAGGGTTGCGTGAGCTTGTCTGGATTTGCAGAGTGAATCTGCCAAACATTTCAATGCATGTATTTGTAACACAGACCAAGATCTGCACATGATACAACTAAGGGCTCCCACATTATGTTTAAAGCATGGCACCAAGCAGCAGGTCTCTGCAGCACGCCGTGAGGACAAAGCTCCTCAAAGGGCAATCCTTGGAGGAAATCCAATAACAGAGCATACCACAGCATCACACTTGCTGTGCTGTCTTAACCCTTGGCCTATGGTGATTCATCTTTGCTTGCAACCTCTAACATTTGCCATCACCATTCACGCAGACACATTAGTAGGATTCAGCCACAGCCTAAAACATCCAGCATGGATCAATCACCACAGGCCAAACCCATCTAAGCCTTTATCTAAGCTGCAGGAAAGGGAATCCTGTCCAAAACAAGATGAAAAGAACTCAGAATACTTCCAGAGCACTCAAGAACAGCCCCCTATGGAAAAACAGAAATACATAAGAGTTTGTTTCCCCCTTCAATACTCCACTTGACAAGTTGCTTCAGGCTGTAGCCTTCACATTAATTTTGTCAGGAAGCACCAGTGAAGCTTACTGTCAATAATCTTCTGATCGGCCACCACAGAAGTTAAGCTGGGTTTGTAGACAACAGTTGTATGACTCTCTCCCCAACTCCATACTTTCAGTGCCTGCCTCCCTGTCCCAGCACCCCCACAGCAGCGGCTGATCAGAATCTGCCCTAGACCCAGGTTATCCAGAAACTCCCTATCACACTGTCTGCAGTCACCTCGGCTCACTCAGACTGAACGGGCACTCGGTCTGCATCAGCAGCCCCGGCTTCAATGCCTGGAATTAGGCTCTGCAGATTAGGCAATGTGCTGAGGCTTATCTCTGTGTCTAATCACTAATAAAGTTGCAACCTGGTGCATTTGTACTGTATTAGGTCTCGCTCAACAACGCGGGTTTTAAAGGTCATCTGCCTCCTCCAATCCCTGCCAGGTTTATTGCAATGGCCATGCCTGCCCCAGCAGGTCCCGCTCCCGCCACCGCCAGCAGAAATCCAATTATTGGCACAATGGTCCCAGCCCGCCGAGGCTCCCGAGCCCCTCCACGCTCCCGCCCCGGCGCCCCCTCCACAATGGCGGCTTTTGTCTCAGCCTGGCTATTGTTTGGGATTCTCTCGCATCCCTGGACACAGGATAAAGCGCTGTGTTGGGAGCGATGTTTATGAATGAGGTCTCAGAGCACAACAGCGCAGCAACACAGGGCTTGACCGTGGCCAAAAAGGGTCATGGTTTCTAAAAGCCACGTTGAAATGAAATCATTAAAGATGTAATACGGACTAGCCAAGAATGCAAAGTTACGGGCAAACGGAAAACAAGAAGTGAAATCCTAGTCCTCCCAAAGCCAAGGGAAGTTTTGCTGTAGACCTCAGTGCAGCCAGGGTGTCTCCCAAAATATCTATACTAAGTAAAATATCTATCAGCTCCCATCACTTTAAGCCATCGTTTTGAAAATATTTTACATCATATTGATTTCCAAAGGAGGAAAGAAATTATTTTAGTTTAATGAGAATGTTTTCTGATTGAAATGTAGCAGATAGCGGCAGTAAATAGTAGAATCTGTGCCAAATAAACTAGGTGGAAAATACCAGCTAATAAAAATCTAAATCATTCTCCCAATGTCAGAGACAATATTCTGATCTTCAGCTGGTGTAATGAATATGTTATATTAAATTCATCAAGAGAAAGACCCACACATCCTATAAGACCTGTAGGAGTCACGAGGATCTTCCCAACTAACAGCCTGTAAGGCCATGTCAGTTCTGCAGCGACAAACTCTGTGAGAGCTCAGGCAGCTGGCGATGTTAAGCTCAACTTCTAAAACACCTCCAGCATAACAGTACTACGAGACTTGCTAACAGCCAAAACCCAGCTTCCCTCACCCAACTAGGCTTACCCAGGACAAAGCCAACCGCAAACACCATCCATCGCGTTGGAAAGTGCCTCTTTGTGAGGCACTGCTGAGCAGAAGACAGTAGTATTGTGAAACCTTTCTAGCCTTTAAAGAGTAGAGGCAGACATATAACTGCATTCAATAAAACATCATATGGTAATAAGCAGCAATGGAATAGCCAAGTATAAATCTCCCATTCAGTAGAGTGTCACATGTATAAATCTATTTACCAAGGATTACTCTGTAGCTCCCACCATAATAAATCATCAGGAAAATGCCTTGTGCACTGCTAGCAGAGCAGGGATTCAGAAAAGCAGGCAGGTTATTCTTCATAAGGAGGCATTGATAACCAGCCAACCTGAGAGTTTGTTACAAATATGATATTAATTGCACTCTGCTTTTTTTCTTTTTTAAACTAAATCTTTCCTCTTTGCAACAAGAACACTGGTAGACATAAACTGTTGTACTAAGTCAAAGTCCAGGGGTCCAAAGGGTCCACTAAGCCAAAGTCCAGAGTCCAAAGTCCATTCACTGAAGGAACTACAAAGGGTCTTTTGAATTCAAAGGACTTTGGATCGGGTTGCAATTCATCATCACCATTTACAAAAGAATGGTATTCTGGCCTAGTTTCTGCTCAATGTTAAATGTTTTATGTAGGCTAATCCCAGATAAATAACTGTTTTCTTGCATTATCTAGATCTTTCACTACACATTATGGGCTGTATTAGAAAGATTAAGCACTGCAGTCAACTAAGAGCCCCTCTATAGCATATTCCAGCTCCTGGCTCTGCAAGGATGCCACGTCACATACTGAAATACCCTGTGTATCTGTACTTGCCAAAAACTTCTTGCTAATCACCTGAAGTTTGTTATTTGTAGCCATGAGCAAACAGCGTTTCAGAAAAGCTTTTGTTCTGTGCTGAAGAGCTAAGGCTAGGTTGCATTCCAGAACTAGCCAGATAAGGAAACGGATCACATGCCAATACGGCATTTAATATACCAGAATCAGACTAAAAATACAAGCCAGTCATATGGAGCAGCCAACTATCTTAATGCCATTTAATTCAGTGAGACACACATCTGAAGTGCAGCAGCACACTAACACAATTTTAATGCCAGAACACATGGTGTAGTACAGCTCTCATACCTCTGGGTCTGTGGATGTCATCTTAGAGGGAATACTGATGTCCCAGAGATTGCCTTCCTGAAATCATTCGGGTAATGTACATTACCGCACGCTTCAAATCCTTCCTTCCTTTTACTTATGACCCCAGCTGCCACTCATATGTTTAGCATCAATTTGCTAGAAATCAAAAAACCCTCTTCATGTTCACATGGTCATAACCTGCATAGCAGAAGACTGCAAGCCAAATTCATCCTTGATATAACTCAGCTAGTTGGATGTAAAAAGCCTCAAAAAATGGCTTTCTTCAGTGTGGTAACATCTCAAAATCTGAGACAAGTCTGATCTACTTGTGGAAAGACAGAGAGTAAACAAAGCAGTTGCCTCTGCAAAAAAGAAAATCTGTACCTTTTTTCAAGTGCCAACTAGCTTATTGCAGTTTTCATTGTGCCAACAAAATAATAATCAAACATATGTAAATCTTCCTAGGAAACTCCCCAAGTCTTTTCTAATAAAATTACAGTAGAAAATACAGGTATGTTCTCTCTCAGTCCTCACCACCGAACTACAGTCACCATCCTGCTCAACTTGGACCTCAAAAAACAGCTTCAGGAGCCACTTAGTCTCCTGGCTTGACCCCCTTGAGGGAACACTTGTGTAAGAAAAGCTGGACATGAGCCAGCAATGTGCACTCACAGCCCAGGAAAGCCAACCATATCCAGGGCTGCATCAGAAGAAGCATGACGAGCAGGTCGAGGGAGGTGACTCTGCCCCTCTGCTCCCCTCTGGTGAGACCCCACTTGCAGTGCTGCATCCAGCTCTGGAGCCCCCAGTGCAAGAAAGACATGGACCTGTTGGAGAGGGGCCAGGGAACGCCACAAAAATGATCAGAGGGCTGGAACAGCTCTGCTATGAGGAAAGGCTGAGACAGTTGGGGTTGTTCAGCCTGGAGAAGAGAAGACTCTGGGAGACCTTATTGCAGCCTTTCAGTACTTAAAAGAAGCCTGTAAGAAAGATGGGGACAGACTTTTTAGAAGGGCCTGTTACAACAGGACAAGGAGTAATGGTAAACTCAAAGATAATAGATTTAGAGTAGCTATAAGGAAGAATTTTTTTACAATGAGGGTGGTGAAACACTGCAACAGGTTGCCCAGAGAGGTGGTAGATGCTCCACCCTGGAAACATTCAAGGCCAGGCTGGATGGGGCTCTGAGCAACCTGATCTAGCTGAAGATGTCCCTGCTCATTGCAGGGGGGTGGACGAGACAACCTTTGAGGATCCCTTCCAACCCAAACTATTCTATGATTCTATGACCTGAGACCACAAATGCTGCTCATTCTAAAAACTAACTCTGCCAGCAGATGCATGGCTACATCATGAAGAAACACCACCTCAATAACTAGAACTTTACAGACTTTGTTGGGATCTTCACTGGTCCTCGGTCCATGAAAAAGCACCAAGATCTGGAAACAGCTTTTCAGGTTAGGAATGTGAAAGCAGCATGTGAAATGTCTACTTGCATATGCTTATCCCACAGCTAAAGAAGGACTTCTCCCTCTAGAACTGGCTCTCTGGCAGTTGTCACCAAACACTGGATTCACACACAAAATGTTTATAAAATTTATCTACAGTCCACACAATGCTCACATTGCAGAACATCCCACTACATAAATCTGTACAAATAATGAAGACATTCTGGGATGAACATCTGAAGAAGCTGCCAGAGAAAAATCTATGTGTGCACACCGCAGTGCCTGATCCCACCTACTTTGCAAGGCATTTTTCACAGGCATCACCCTCACTGCCCTTTGACATAGGCAATTATCTGCTCTCAATCCCAGCTGACCTCGCATTCCTTACCCACCTGCAACTCCCATGTAAAGATAACAGGAGTTTTCATTCACATTAGCTTAGCCTCTTTGTTCTGGGCACGGAAACGATATTCATAATTCCCAAACTAATTTCATTCCAGTAGAGGATTAGCTTCCATCTCTGTTGCTGTAGAATGAAAAGGCGAGCAAGAAATTATCGTAAATAATTACAACACTTTTTGCTTTACAAAGGATACCCAGAGGTTTGCAAAAAAACAACCTTTTCGCTGGATTGAATCAGCAGTAAATTTCTGAGCATGCCTCAGACACACTTAGAAAGCCTACCGAGTCCTACAGATAAGGCCCAGGACTGAGAGTTGGAAGATTAAAGCTCTATTGCCTGCTCTTTGCATACTTAGGCTAGTCAACTTCCAAACCATAAAAAATGGAAATAATGCTACTTCTCAAGCTTATAAATATGCTATGAGGCCAAACTCATCAGCGTTTACAAAGCACTCCTAGACTCCTTGTCTGGAAGGAGTTATACAACCATAAAGTATTATTCATGCTGTTCTAAGGCAGAAAAGTACGTATTACTGCAAATCCAGCAGTAGCTTTTCATGCACCATTAAGGTTTACTACACTGTCTTAATCTAATCATAAGCACTTCAGAACCCAGATCTGTCATTCGAAACATACAGATCAGACTTCATCATTGAATAACCAACTGGGTCAACAGTATACAGCACAGGACACACATGCACTTTTTTTCCTCATTTATCCCACTTATCTACAACTGAACCATTTGTATCTTCAAAACTCCATCATTATTGGTTTTCCTGCCACCTTGCATTATGTGTCCCTGGGATTTCAACATGTTCGAAACTCAGGTACTAGATCCGTTTGCACATTTTTAAAAAGCTGAAATGGGAAGGAGTGCGAAGTTCAGGTCTACACGTCATCCAGCATTTATCGAGTAAACTGGTTCCTTCAGGCAACTTTTTCTGCCCATTATTATTCTGGGATCTCCTTTGCTTGCAATTCTGAAAATGTATTCATAACTAGCGGTAGACTTGCTTTTGACTTGCTGATCAAAATACAGTCTTTATAGCTCCAGGCACCATCATCAATGCTGTGCTGGAGGGAATTCAATCCAGTTCAATGCAATTGGCTGTTAAAAATAACCGCTAGCTCCCAAACCACATCTTTGGACTCATTTACTCCATCTCCTCCTTCAGGCTGCTGCCGCTCCCCTTTGCAGTGGTCTCCAGCTCCATCCTGAGCTTGGCAGGCAACTCTTGCTGCCCACCCCTCAGCACTGTGAGGACATCTCCCCCCAGCACAGCACGAGGGCTGCTTGCGAGCTTCATCTGAGCTTGACGCAAGTTCTCCGCCCAACTGCCCCCTTGCTCTCTACCCTCCCGCAGCAGGTCCAGGAGGTCGGCACCTCCACAGCGCCCCATGCCAGGCCATGTACTCCATGCTGCCCAGCCCTTCCCTCCAGCTCTACAGATGTTGTTTTTGATAGAACAACCCTGTCCCTTTGTGTTTGATATGGTTTTGGTTTAAATCCAGATATGAAACCTCTCATTTAAAAAGAAATGGTCAAATTCAAATATCGCTGTCCTTAAACATAACACAGTCAGGGAGTTTTACCCTTTAGGTAACATTCCTTTTACCGGGTCAGTTCCAAGCCTTTCCCAAAAATATTGCATTTGCTTCACTTTGAACTGCCAAATAAAAAAAATTTTAAAAGGACAGCTCTCTCATTTTTATCCAAATAAGGCAGAATGAAAAGACAGGACAGCAGATTTTCCATCGGAAACCTTCTCTGGCCAACCTGGCCAAGATGCTTTAACAGCCTGAAAGGAAAAATAGAGGCCTCTCCAACAACTGCATCAGCTGCTGTTTACGTGAACCATTCCTCATCTTGCAGGACTCCGAGCAGACTCGTCTCCGTGAGCCGTGGCATCAGAAAGCTTGATGGACCTATGTTGTCATGGACAGAAGGCAGTTACAGCTCTGCAGCGATGCTTTCTCAAGTACACAGCCCCACGGCCAAGAAAATCAGGTAGTCACCTCAGATACTTCCAAGAGCAAAGTTTGAATCATGTTCAGAATACTTAATACTCTAAAAATGCTGAGCACCTGTCCTTTGAACAGGAGATGCCCTTCAGGTATCCCAGGTGGATCCCCAGAAACAGAGATGCTCTGGATCACTTGCCATTGTGCAAACTCTTGACCTGCTGTGGCAGAGCCAAAGCAGGACTGTGACCTGCACCTGCCACCTCCACGTACACACCCTCCCTCAGCTCTCATTGCATGAGGCAGCAGATGCTATTGCGTTACAAAATGCTGCCTTTACTTAAAGGAAAAAGAAAAAAAACAAACACCACCAAAAAAACCACACAGAAGTGGATAAACACATAGCTTTACATTAAGCATGGATTAAACAACATTGCTGTTTAGAGGAATGTGTTTTTTAAGAACAAATTTCCAGAGGAACTTAATTATGCTCCTAGGGTTAACAAAAGGATTTGCGTGATCCAGTTTCTCTTCTTTACTCCGCTGTGAGTGATGGATGTGACTGAATACAGCAATCCACTTAACCCCACAGGATCTACACCCATCATTTTAAATAATTAAATAGCATTCATTTGAGGTGATCCTTTTTCTCCCACTCCCTGCTGCTTAGCCTTACATATAGAAAACATTTAGTGCATAAGGCAAACAACAAACAGGAATATAATTAGTCCTTTCGAACCGAGATGTTGTTTAACTAATTGAAAAGAGAGAAAGCAAAAGCTCGCACTGCGTGGCTAGCGGCAAAGTCATAAATTGTCACTTTTCTGAGGTTCATACTCCAGTAATTATCTTTTATACAAAGAACAGTGACTCATAAATCCGCTTTTTCATAAAAATCCTGCACAAAAAGTCTGCAATAAAAGAGCTCCCCCCCCTTTTTCTTGGTCAACTTGAAGCTGAAACAAGGTTTTTATGAGCTGTGGGAGTGGAAAGTCATTAGGGTTTCAATTCCAAATGAAAATTAAGGCTTTTAACTTCCCATACTACTCATACTGACAACCTTTCATACATAATTGCCTAGGAAGAGTTACTGCGGTCTTGTCACCCTCCTAATGATTGGGTGATACACTGACAAATAGATCCTCCCTAAATTCCACTACGCAACTATGAATAAAAGCCCAAGGTGGTTAAGAAACATTGGGTTCACACCCAAGAGTGACTTTTATGACTTTTCAGTCATGGCTTGTTTGGATTTACCAAATTATCAGCAAAGGAAATAGAGCAATCAAGGGAACAGGTAAGAATTTAATTGGAAAGAGGAAAGGTGTCGTCAGCAATTACAGCAAACACACCGCTGCCTTGCAGTGACACGGGGAGCAACGTCACAACAAGGACCCGTCTGCTTCACAGTTGTGGTTCTTCACCTCAGCTGAAACTGCACTGGGCTGCCAGATAAACAGCATTTTAAATAGGCATATATAATATGATACCCAACTGGGCAACGTAGGTGGGATGAGCTGAAATAACAACAAATGCTGTCCCCACACTCTGGAAGATATCAAGGTAATCTGTTCTGTGACAGCAGCAGCACCTTTCCGCACTTGTCTCTGGCTGTGGAGAGGCAAACACTGCTCTTTATCTTATTTTGCTCTTTATCTTCTCATTTAGAAGAATTTTATTTGACAAGTTTCTACTTTTGATGGTTGGCTGGAGACTGTCCATACTTCATCATCCTGCATTCCCAAGAATTGTATAAAATACACAAGGAAGGAATACTCAACACGTAAAGTGCTTTTATCTCAGTAAAGCTGAAACAGGATTTGAAGCAACTCCAAAACTAGAACTAGAAAGGTCTGGAGTTTCAGTTATAATAAAGGCTGCTCCTTTCTTGCTAGCTCATTATAACTTAAAACCTGTGTTGTTTCTTATCACCGGTATCATAGCAATGGTTAGAGGCCCCTTTTGAGGAAAGGGTCCAATTCTGTGGAGCACTGTATGAGCATGTTATAAAAGACCTAATGAACTACCATTTTTTATTTTAAAGCTTACAGCTAAAACAATTGAGTCTTAACTGACCTCGTAAAAAGAGGACTGCATTGTGTTACAAGAGGCCAGGAGCAAAGCATGAGACACTTCCAAATAAACTGCTCAGAATCCAGAAAGCAAGCAGGTACACCAAAACCTCAAAAAGAACAGCTTTCAGAAGATGGTTGAATACAGTCACACACATGCAGCTGTGCAAACATGGCCTGGAGGACTGAGAGCTGCAGAAATCATTGGTTTTTTTCTGAGGTAGAACCTGCAGCCACTCCAGAAGAGAAGATCTCCACAAAGAAGACATACATTATTGTGCTTCAGGACGTCAAAGAGGAAAAGCACAGGCTTTAAAAACCAATCCCTGTCTTTTTAAGAGGTGTAACAAGCAGCTAAGAGAATGAAAAGGGGAAACATCACAAACGTTAATCAGAATTGGAAGACAGAAAGCCTGCTGTACTGGCTAAAATACTCAACTGGTGTGTAGCCTCAAAAACAAACATCACAAAGAAATGAATTAATAATTGAAATAAAGCGAGTACATAGGTATAGGTAACAGCAAAGGGCAGGTGTATCAGCGGTCTGACCAGAAGCGACTGATTGACTCACTCCCATGCTGGGTTTGAGCTGCAATCAGGAAAGTGAACAAGGGGACATTTTATCAGAGTGTTTCACAATATGCCATCTTTGTGCGATGCATGAGCCACTGGTGAAGATCATATAACCTATAACTACATATCACATTCAACAGCAAACAAGCTTTTAACTCAGTGGAAAGGGATTAAATGCTCCACAGATCCAAATCATAGATGAAAGTTATATTCAGCTGCTGGGAAATATATAAATACGAGACTGCAAACCCCAGTAAGGGAGATAAGAAAAGGAAACCAGGAAGACAACAGAATACTGTGCCTCACAAAAGTGCTTTGAGATTGTACATAAAAATAAGATTTTCTTAACACCTTTGTTAGGAGCTGAAAAAGATTCAGCATCAATCAAAATGAGTTTTCTATTACTGATACTCTGCTAGCATCTGAGGATGCTACTCCAGCATAAAACAGTGGACTTCTATGTAGGTTGTCCTGGAGCCATTTCTAGCAGATCCTACCAAAAAAAAAAAAAAACAACGGGTAGAGACCAGTGAAAACATCAACATGACAATGGTAAATAGCTGCATGTATATAACCAGGGGCAGTCAGTCCTCTGGCTACACAAAAATCAAGCAAACTATTACCTAAATAGGTCAGATTATGTTCACTCTTGGAGTTTAAAGACATTGTGGATCTTCTTTGAATTAAAGACTAAAGCAAGTGTAGAGACTCCATTCAAGTCAGTGTCCGCGTAGTAACTTCGCTGGCCACTGAGATGTACCACACCACCGTGGCCTGATACAAAGTCACAGCCATCTGTCGAGAAGCACAGTGTCACAGGAGTGGCATTTATGGGACAAGGCATTATCAATAAGTGTCACAGAGTGAATGAAATGTACCATAGCAAGTAAAAAACTGCAGATGAACGATGGATACCAGCCCTCCAGAGACTGCTTAGCACTTAATGGAGAGCCGGAAACCAGGAATGCAGGTTTTAACTTTGGATTTGTGACATGCAGTAACCTGTCTTCAGATGATCCAGGATGGGAGATGTGGGGAAGGACAAACATTTTTTTTAATCTAGTCAACCCCACTAGATCAGAGACTGACGACAAGCCTCCTGCTGCATTGGTTTCCATAGAAATACGAAGCTTTGGGGACTGGAAATGCTGTAAGGCTTACTTTGTCTTCTTTTCTGAAATAATGGTCTGGTTTGACTGCTCTGCCTTGAGTGGTCCTTTTGCCTGCTCCTTTCCTCTACATAGGTCTTCAGCAGTGAGAGGATGGAGCAGCTCCCACCCCGCAGCTCTCCCCACCGCACCGGCACGGGGCTTTCAGCACCACACGGTCTCGTTTCGTTGTCCCAGGAAGGCAGGGGCAGGTCAGACACAGCTGCCACCCCCCCAGCGTAGGCAGCCCTGGAGCATCCTACTGTCCTGGAGACAGTTTGGAACAGCAGCAAAGTACCTCCTCTTGCTTCCCAGCCCGAGCCCTGCTCCATCCATTTGCTCCACACGCTTCATCCTCCATCTCCCACAACCACCCAAATGCTGCTGACATGAATGAAATCCCAGCAGGAGAGGAGTTTGGGGATGGAATGGGGGCCGAGGCAGCAGCATGCCGTCCTGAGTGTCACTGCACAGAGCTGGGGGATGGAGCAAAGACTGAAGGGCTCTTCAGAGCACTCCTGCTTTGATTGAACTACCTCTGCCAGCAAGCTGGGGCTGACACAACCGCACAAGACAGCTAGCGTGTCACCCCTGCGACTGCAGCCTACGACTGGCCACAGCCCCGATGCCATCAGCCCAGCACCCACTGCCCGGCTCCCTCTGCTACAGACAGCTCAGGCCTGTCCCACCACAGCCACCCCAGGCAAACAGGAGACAGCCCGTCCCACGAGCCTGTAGGAAAAGCCCATGCAGACGATGAGCTAATTCACATCAGATTTAGGATCACTTCAATCTCACCACGAGATCCCTGAAGTTTCAAATCCAACCAACAGTCTGTAATCTACTTCACAAGGACTGTCTTTCACAAAGACCCTTTACAGGAGAGTCTCTGAGCAAGGTGAACACTTGGCACCACCATTGCTCAGAGATGCAAGAAATCAGTACAAGCAAAGACCTTCCTCAGAGAGGCAACGAGTAAGGCAAGCAGCAATTTAAGGGAAAGAAAAATATATATATATACCTGCATGCACAAGGATCAGAGTAACCTGGCGTAAATGGTCTTGGTTCAGACATGAGTCACTAGAAAAGTGTTCAAAATAACCTGTACAGCAGCATTCAATTGCCATGGTGATAAATGTTTCCTAATGCCTAAGAGCAGCTGAGTCCTGAACTCCACACACCTCATTCACTAACAAAAGTGCTCATTATATTGAAAAAAAAAAATCACAAACGAATTGTGGCCATTTTAAGCCCTCCTCAGATCAAGGGCTGATTCACACAGTCTCGTTTCAATGGGAAGTACTGTGCTCATGGAGAGTACTGTGCTCACATCGCGGTTAATTCAGAAGATGGAGCTGGCTTGCTTTTTGCTTCACAATTCAGTAGGCAAGGGGAAGATAGATTCCCTGAGACAGTGTTACTTTTTCTGCCAGGAGTTATCTATTTGCAGAAGTGGGTCAACTTTCTCTTGGTGGACATGTTAGTGTACGAGTGCCTTGCAGCGCTGCCTGCGAATTCCTCCCCGCTCCGCATGCGGAGGAACCTCTGCACATAACTATTTATGGCAGCCAAGTGTTTCATGAATTGCAGCAAGTTAACCACAAGGGGATGATGACATTTGGCGACAGGGCAGGATGAATTCTAGCTGGCAGACAAAAAGTCAGGTTAAAAATACAGAATGCAGAAGCAAACCCAGCCAGTCGCTACTAATTTGCAGGAAAAATGGATGTGCAGCCTCCAAACCTTCCCTCTTCCACGCGAGCAACGTCGTGTGTTTTGCAGCGGGATGCATTAAAGCTTGATCGTGAGCGTGGAAAGGACTTCAGCCTTCCTGGAGCCAAGCATTTTAAGAGAATGGTAAATAGGCTTATATTTTTTTTCATTTGCCTCAGTCCACACCTTCTGATGTATACCAAACATTTTTTGCCAGTTTAAGCACCTCACCTCCATCTCGCCTACCAGTGAGAACAGCCATTGTCCACCCTTGTGCTCCCTGAGCATCTCCAAAGGGCAGCCACAATACAGAAGGATGCCACAGGGCCAGCCTGAGCGGACAACAGCAGACCCTGCCATGGACACGTCTGTGTGAGATCCAAGGAAGGCCACTGCCATGCTGGGGCAGATAAAAAGCCCAGCGGCTCCCAGGGTGGGCCTCCAGCATTGCCCAGGTTTCATTGATGTGGTCAGCTGTGTCCCCACAAAAGCATTAACCCTCGAGCTTTCAGACGCAACATTTCTGTTAAGTGTTAATGTTCATGCCCCTCATCTCCACACACCTGCCAATGCTGCATTTTGGGTTCCCATGCCTGCTGCTTAATTAGATCACCATTTAATTTGATCCTCAGCTTTATTTGATGGAATGCCTCCAGAGGACAAAATCATTTACATGTAACCAACATAGTTTACTCCTCTTATTTGGATTGCTTTTGACAAGCGTAAGTGGATAATTCCATCAAAGGCCCACAGAAAATCGCATTTTAATCAATATAAGTTTTTTTCCTTCAACAGGACATCTGAGAACAAGATATCTCTATAGAAAACTGAAAGAGGATAACAGATTTGACTGCACTACTATGCAGAATATATTTCCAAATATGGCCCAATTTTACTACGTAGTTTAAGTGCCTTGAGCCTTGTTTTCAGGGACACCAGCTACCTTGAAGTTTGTGGGTCTAGTGGGCTGGCACACAGGCAGCACACCAGCAAGAAGGCAGGAATGGGCAATGGAGTAGATCACTCCACTGAAGCCCCTTGGATGAGTGGCCCAAGACTACCGGCTACAAGAAACTCAAGCTGTATCCTTAGTCTCTGAGACCTCAGCATTGATAAACCTATTAGCAGAACTCATTGAACTCACACAGAAGAGATGGAAACAGGTCTACAGAGGTCTTACATCTAGCGTACCAGCCCAGGGCAGGTTTCCTGGCTTAATCACAAGGAACCTGTATATGAGCCTACAGCACCAAAAATACCAACAGGTTGAATATGGCGGTATCAAGAAAAGATAAAGAATTGTTCAGAGGATGAAAAGTGCTCGATATAAGAAAATATATTAGTTGGTCAAGTCGCTTGAACCTCTGTTTAAGCATGGCAGGAGCCACGGAGCTCTGAGAGGTCTCCATCGCAGAGAACAGGGCTTTCTCTGAGCCAGGCTGCTGTGCCCAGGCAGTTTGGGGACTGCAAGGGGTGACATCTGAGTGGCAAAGAGAAAGGCAATTTCATCTCTTTCACAGCTGCACTGGAAGAGTGGACAGTGGTCAGGACACCATCTCAAACAAGCCTGATCTCACCTGATTTTAGGTGGCTGCATGTGAACTAGACATCCAGGCTACCTTCCCATCAGCAAAGGGCGCAGCTAGTGTACAACTCTTCTCCCTCTAAAGCAGACATAGTAGATATAAATCATGACATCAAAGTGTCTTTCTCCACATGGCCAATAAAGGAAGCCCAAGGGGATGCAGATGTTGAAGTCTATATTGGAAATATCTCAAATTAAATGGGATGAACCTCACCCTTTGCTTCTGCCCTTGCATATTCTCATCTCAAAGGCCTCATTAATATGTCATAGTAAATAATATGTACAATGATTATAAATATGCTAATAAAAACAAAGGACTTTGGCCTAAAGGGTTTGTGAAGAAGAGGAAAAATAAGTGCAAGGTAGCTGCATGTCCGATCAATACCAACCCACAGGGAACAGCCATTTCTCTTTGCCACCATTTTAACTGTAATATATCGTACCCCCTAGGTAAATATGTGGACATTTACAAGTGGGAATCAATAGACGCGAAGATCTTCCCACCCCCTCACCCAGAGAGACCATTCTTCTTCCGCTGGAGCAGACAACAGCAAGAGGCCATAGATCAACGTGTCTGCTACTACAGGCTATCTGCCATATCCACGGCTTTCTTCTGGGCCTCTCTGACCACTTTTGTAAGTGTTGATGCTTTTAATAATTTAAATTTAAAAATAAACAACCTGTTCACATTGACAAAGAAATACCCAACTGGAATAAAGCAAATGCCCATTTTGGAAACCCAGAGCAAACAGCTTCAGTGAAAGGTGAGTATAACAACAACATTCAGTTGATGGGGCAAAAAATAATTAAAACCTGAAAGCTTTGCCTGCATGCACAGGATTTTATCCCAGGAACATCACCAGCTAGCGAGTCTGTATGACCCCAGGCTTGCCAATGGATAGAAACAGTTGTCCCAGTCAGATCCAGATAAAGCTAAAACCAGTGGAAGCCATTGCCCTGGCCTCAGGGAGATTTGAGCCACTCCTCCCAATGTTCCCATGAATCTCACAGCCCACGGACATAACCTATGGTACCTGAAGTCTTTTTCCTTCCCCCAGGTGATGTTAACATCATCCCATGTGGCTGTCTTTCTTTTCTGAATTCTTTTTTTTTTCCAAAACACTATTCTGGCAGGAACCGGGCAGTAGCAATGGCCATCACTCCAACAGGGCTGCCCGACGCTGGATGGGCAGAAAAACTATGTTATGTACAGAGATTCCCACCGTGCATACAAAGGAAAGCCAAAGCACTCACAGGCACGACACAGCGACTGTGCTTGATTTCTGTCCTGGATCTGTGGGTAGATTTATGAGAAATCTGGCATATCAGTCAACACAGATGCAACTGGCCAGTTCCCATGACAAAGCTTGGAGATGCCCCTGTCCTGCAGTCCAGCTCCAAACTCACACACAGAGGATGGATATCAGCTTCCAAAAAGCCAGTTTATGAAAGTAAATAGACTTCAGAGAAGTGAAGAGAAGGTAGATCACAATTTGGGTTGGTTTTGGTTTTTAAACTTATACCATTTATACTGAATTCACCTGACAAATCTAGACTTCATCGCGTCCCATTGGGGTGGGTCACTGGGGCAAATAAATCAAGCCCTGGTTTACCAACTCACTTCCAAAGGATTGCTGAAGAGAAGATGAGAAATATTTAATCCAAATTTGCTCACTAAGATTTCATTAAAAAGCTACCTCCCTAGGAGCATTTAACAGTCACCATACTCCTGACTCCTTTAGAAAAGCACTGAACAAGTGAAACAGTCCTGCTCAATACCTAGAAAAGCAGAGCACCACAAGAAGCCCAACAGATACCATTAGCAGGGACAGCACATTTCAGGACTCTTCATCTCTTCCATATGCAAAATGCTCTAGCAAGCAGCTCACCATGCCTTGCTCCCATCAGTTGTCCAAGACTTCTGCTGGGTCCATACTACAGATGCTAAATTCTGCCCTGCATCCCTTTCAGATCCACCCACACCCTCCCTAAGAAACTATAAGAGGGCTGTCCATTGTGGTATGAGCTGAGCTGGCTGGGCAGTCTCTGCTTTATCCACTGCTTAGTTACCCAGTGCTGTAGCAAACCAGACTGAAGTTTCCAACCTCAAAATGAAAAGCCACGCTTTCTCCTCTTACACCCTCCTGTGTTATCCCTGGGGAAAAATTTAAAAAGTCAGCAGGAAAAAAGAGTATAAAAAGGCAGAGGTCCGGGCTGCATGCACAGAAGGCAGAGACAGCAGCAGGAGACACAGCAGGATGCTCGCTGTGGGGCTGCTCCCTGACAGCTCCACCACCCACCTGACTCACAGGGGTTGTGTTTTTGTGTTCACCTGCACTGCTCCTCCATATTGTCACAGGCCTAACAGAATTGCCGCTTGGTCCCAGGCAAGGCCCCCTCCCAGACTTCTTGCTGTCAGTCAAAAAGAGGGGCCTGATAAGCTTTGTATTTACATATGTATTGAGAGGCATTTCCAAATGCACAGTCAGGGAAATGGCCTTGCTGAATACCGATGCTATCTGAGAATGACAACTATTCAAGTCATTCTACAGCTTCACTACCTAAGTGGAGAGATCAGGCTTGTTTGCATCTTTACAAGGATTATTAGCTTTAAAAGTGCCGATGATATCTGTCCCATCCTCAGAAATGAAGCCTCGCAGGTTCGCAGCAAAGACTTAGCTTCAGTGCTTGCCACAGAGACCATCTTCCACAGGCATGCCAAAACCAGAAGACACCAAAACATAAGGTCACATCTGAAATGCTTGAGCCTATACTCCTCCTTTCTATACAAGAGCAGGAGAAAGGGCGCAGTGGCACGCATGTAAACATATCCATGTGCAGATGTTCTACCACCCCTCCCTACAGTTACCCTACATAGGGTAGGACATGAGACAGCTCACAGTCCCCTTGGAATGATGCTTCTGGGCACCATCCAGCACACAGTGTTTGAGGATGGCAATGAGGACTGAGCTCTGCAAGCAGAGACTTTCCTCTTTATGCAGATGGGGATGACTTGAATCCCATGCAAGGGGTCCCGCAGTGCCTCACACCAGGTTTAAGGGATGGCTCTGAGGTTGTGGTGGTGTCCCATATGCACAAGAGCCCTGGGTTAATGGGAATAGATTCATCTGTCATTGTCGTAGTCAGCTGTCAATATCTAAAATGTATGTTCTCTAAGGTTCACAAACCAGAACTGCAAAGCCCTTCTGTCTCAAAACAGTAACAGCACATTCAATATTTGCCAAGTGCTCTCCAGGCCTCTGTGCAGAGCAATCAATGCTTTATGAAAATAAAGTCTAGTCACATGAGGAGCAGAAGCTATCTGAAGATTTACAAACCAGATACTTTTGATTTACACAACACTAGGAGAGAGAGCAAGAGAGCAAGACAAAAACAACAAACATTTCAAGATGTTTGCTGTACCCTGCGACAGCTGGTGACTGGATCACCCTTGAAACCAGCAATCCCTGTCTACTGGGTGAGGTGGCCGGAACATCTCCAGCTGGAAGTGGAGACACAGCTGCAACGACACGACCACGCATGGCAAATTCATGAACAAACTATTTGAGAACTAGGTTTATTGGTGCTGCGTGCCCTCAGATCTCTTGGGGCATATGGACTTGCCATAAATCACAAAAAAAACAAAAAAAGCATCAGCACTCCCTGGTCCCACCAGGACCACCAAAAGCTTTGGGAGCTGAGGGCACCATTATGTGGTAAATACATCCACTGCTGACATCAGTCAGAGTCAACCTCTGGGGCTCCAGCCTCTGTGCTTGGAGAAGGGGAGAGGGGAGAGGGTACCCCAACCAGAAAATAGTCCTCTCTGGTTGGAAAAGAGGATTAAGGACATTAAAAAGAGCCTTATATACAACAATTAATTAGATTGGTGCCTGGTTTGATTCCTATTGAACCCTCTTGCCAACCTACTCCTTCTAGAAGTATTTGGTCTTGTTGGTTTCAAAAGAGAAAAAAAATCTCCATTTTAAAGACATTCCAATGTTATTATTTTAATGCTTGATCACTATTAGACAACAAGAGAAACTTTGCTTGAATACAAACTGTCAAAGGAGGCTTGGCACGATTTCACAGTGGAGCTTGTTTCTAACTTTAATGACTAGGCTGAACAAAATTGTGAGTACAGCGTCCCTTCGAGAGCGATCACTTCTCTACAAACAAACCTCCTGTTTCTGAAGCTGAGTGGGGGAACAAGGAGGGGGAAGTTGCACCTCTCCAAAACCGCTGAGCATGCCAGAGCCAGCCTGCCCTGAGAGCCCACGGAGCTAACAGGTGATGATGCTCTGTGAGGCAGACCTGCACTTTCATCAGATGCTTCCAAAATCTCTTCCAGGCTCTTTATCAATCTTATCAAACTACCAAACAAACAAGACAAATGTAAACCAAAGTATTTAAAGGGGGGAGAGAGAGAGGAGGAAGAGATGGAAAAAATAGTGTCTACTTAATCCTGAAAAGTCAGGCTGTTTTTCGTCAAGAACATCCAAAACAAACAAACAAACAAAACAAAACACTAGCCCTCCAGATAAAGAAGGCTCCAACCCTCAGGCCCAGACATCAACAACATAGTCAAGAAGCACCACTCCCCCCCTTCACACGGGTGCCCCTCCCCAGCCCCCGGGGCTGCTCTTCCAAAGAGGTCAGCAAGGGTGGGCAGGGGTGGGGATGGCCAGGACTCCCCTCCTCCGGCATCCCTCACCCCATTGCCAAGGGGCACCGGACCTGCCAAGGGGAGGTGGCGCAGGGCAAGGCCAGCGGCACCTGCTGCCAGGGGGCTGGGAGGGGGGCAGAGGCTCACCGTTTAGGCCGTTGGGGATGCTCCGGTGGTGAAGGGGTGCAGACAGGTCATCCATAGACCTCCGCATGGCCCCGGCCTTGCTGTCGCCAGCCTTATGGTGGTGGAGGTGGTGGTGGTGGTGGTCGGGGCTGCCCGCGCTGCCCGTGCTGGAGGTGCTGCTCCCGTCCCCCACGTCCCTGGTGGCCGAGCCACCATTGAGGTTGGTCAGGCTGGCCTGGCTGTCGATGGAGCTCCGCGAGCCGGCCCCGCTCCGCTCCTCGTCCAGCATGAGCACCATTTCCTTCAGCTCCACATTCTCCCTCAGGAGGGTCTCCTGCCTCGCCTCCAGGTCCTTCAGCTTCTGCTGGTACATGCCCACCTCCTTCCACATCACACTGGCCGTGTGCCTCCCGAAGCGCTGCCATTCCCTCGAAAGCTTCTTGCCTTTCTGCCGGTCATCGTCCAAGAAGCAGCAGAGCTCCCTCAGCTCCTGGTTGTCGTCCTGCAACTTCTGGTTCACCTCCTTCAGCCCGCGGATCTCGTGCAGGTGGAGCTGCAGCCGCCGGTTCACGTCCTTCATTAAGTTGCCGTGTTCCACCATTAAGTTCATCTTTTCATTCTCCACTTTTCTCAGTCTTTTCACCAGCTCTTCCTTGCTCCACCTCAGCATCTCCTCTTCTGAAATTTTGCTCAGGTCTTCTTTAGACCCTTCCAAGGAATTCTTTGCCATCATCTGCGCCTAGGCAGCGTTTGCTCTCACACGGTAACAAATGGTTCGGGTTATTCAGATTATTTTGTTCGCCTGATTTCTTGGGACTAAAATTCACTGCAGCATCTCAGGGAAGAAATATCATAGTTCTCCGCTGAGCGTTGGACAAGGAAGAAGAGCAATGCCGGAGTGGAATATCTGCTCTCCCACAGACCCCATAATAATAATTTTAAAAAAAATAAAAGGATGGGGGTGGAAGAATGAAAAAAAAGGCACCCCTCCAAGGGGGCTGGGGGCGGCAGGGAGCCGGGAGCCGAGCGCTGCCTCCTTCCAAGAGAAGCCTCCGCAAAGGATCGGTCAACTTACCCCGGGCAAAACAACTACGCGGCGGCCGGCCCCCCGTTACCGGGCGCTCCGTCCACTTGTCCTCCCGCCCCCCCGCCGCCCGCCGCTCCCAGCCGCTCCCCGCCGCGGGAGACCGGGCACCCCGCACCCGCCGCCGCGGCCGCTGCTCCGCTCCGCCGCAGCTCGTCCGCAGCCCCGCGGCGACGTGGGGCCGAGCCCGGTGCGGCGGCGGCCGATGCCGGTGCAGCGGTGCCGAAGAGCGATGTGGGAGCCGGCGCCTTCCCGGAATGGCTCAGCCCTCGGGAGCGAGAGAGGGAGGGAGGGAGGGAGGGAGGGAGGAGGCGGGCGGCAGCGCCGGGGCTGATCCCACCTCCTGCCGGGCAGGGAGGCGCGGCCCTGCCCCAGCCGAGCCGAGCGGCTGAGGAGAGCCGGCTGCTGGCGGCGGAGCTGGGGGCCGCCGAGCCGAGCGCCGCCTTCCCCACCGCCCCGCTGGCTGCCGGGGTGGGCGCTGGCCGAGCCCCGGTGCGCCACGCCGCGCCCCGCCGCCGGCTCGGGTTACCGGAGCCGCGGCCGCCGCAGCCAATGCGGGGCCGCCTGGCGCCTTCAAACGGCAGGTACAAAGGGACGGGGCCGCTCCCTTCCTCTCTCCGCCCGCCCTGCCGTGCCCTGCCCTGCTCGCCGCAGCCGGGGCTGGCTCACCGCTCCCACCCCTCACGGGTCTTTCACCCCCCTCTTTGCTTTTTTTTATTTCCTTTTTTTTTTTTAAAGAAAAACTACCGGAGGGAGCACCAGTCCGGGGAAGGGTGGGGTTGGACAGGCAGGAAAACGCGCCCGCCGGGGAAGCGGCGCCGGAGCGGCCCCGGCCGCGCTCTCGGCAGGCGCGGAGAGGGACCCGGAGCCGCGGGCGGCCCGTTCCGGCTGGAAGCGGAGCGGGGTTTCCCGGGGTATCTCCGCTGCTGCCGCCCTCCCGCCACGGGCTTTGTCACCGGGGCCCGGCCCCGCTCTGTTCTGTTCGGATGTCCGCCCTCCCCCTGGGGCGGCCGCCTTTGTCCCCAGCTCTTTCAACCCGCCTCGGCCAGAGCCCGCAGGTTGAAGGAGCCGGCTCCAGCATCCCTACTGCCTCTCTGCTCCCGGGGCAGGCATATTCCTTCAGACCTCAGCCCCGCACCGAGGTGTGGGAGGAAACTGCCCTGAAGACGCAGATAACCGCTTATTCCTCGGTGAAATCTGCCTAGGTCCTGGTGGTCCTTACTGTCAGGAGCAGGGGTGTCAGCATCACTGCTGCACATGTTGGACAGAACCTAGTAAAGGGTACAGAAAGTTAATAAAGTGGATTTCCTAGGCATCACGTAGGCAGATTCCCTATATCCTTGCATCGTATCCCCTGACTTTCACGTTAATGAACATTTCCTTGCACTATACTGTCTCTCTGTAGGCTGCTTTTGTAAAAATGAAAGATACACCAGGACAGAGCAGTGCTGCCAGCTATTTTCCACAAGAGTATCTTTAGGAAGCCCCAGGGAATCACCAGCTTTGTGCTCCTGAGGAGCCTGGATAAGTGATTTTGACTCTAGGGTTAACTCAGTGCAACCTGAGATTTCTGACCACACTGGCAAGCTGGTCAAGACACCCTCTAGCTTTAAGGAAACATCAAGTTTGATGCCAGAGCGTGGGATGCGGAGCAGATGGCCTGTGCATGGAGGGAACATCAGAACAGAGAGGGATGGAGGATTGCAACTTCTGCCTTTTGGAGTTATTTTCCTAAGCCTCAGTCAGCAGAGCAGCAGTTTCTTGGATGCTTTTCTGCACGAGTCTGTGCTTCTTGTTTTCTGAGCCCAGACATACCCTTGGCAAAGTGAGTTAACTGCCTGTTCCCTGATGAAGCAGAACAGCAGGACTTTTCTGCTCCTGGGAGAATTCATCCCCTTCACGAGTGCTGCCAGCCCTTCTCTTCTCCCAAAGTACCATTTATCTCCTTATTATTAAAAAGATAAGAGGAGTTTGGGACAGAGCATGGACAGTAGTTCACTTCATGGGGGATAAGCAGGTGATGGACCCTTGGTAACAGTCCAGCAGACCTGAAGGTGTGAAGAGGACAGTTCTCCCCTAGCACGTACCCACACCAGGGTGGTTCACTAGAGAGGAGGCAATTGCACTGTGCAAGGCAGTGGCAAGGCCGGTTTGCTCCCTTCAGGAGGGATCACCCTGGGCACATAGAGCAGGGGCCACCCAGGACCAGCTGTGCCCTGACCTGAATGCCCACCTTGGTGGCAGCTCTCCAGAAGCCACAGTCCTGCCCGTGGCTGGTTAGCCCCTTCTGACTCAGCCCTTAGGACACTGGAAACCAGCACAGGTGTATGTGTCAAGAGGTCACTGCTCCTGAGGTCTGGGACCGCTCTGACAGGGCCCAGACAGGCGATGGCCAGCATGCTGGGTGATCATGCTGTGCCCCATCTCCTGCTTCTCACCACCTTGAGCCAGGCCACCAGAAGGCAGCATCCTCTGTAATGGGACACGCTGCCGCTGCTTGTGGCTGCATTGTGTCTTGATGGCACCCAGGCATTTCCAAGCCAAGACTTCTATTTACAAGGCTTTAATCACATCCTTCCCCACAGGAAGCAGAAAGTGCTTCTCCCAGACCCTCCCAAGCGGTGATCTGGCTAGCAGATCCCTGGCCAGTGGCTGTGAGAAGGAGGACCGGAGGTGGGGGACCCTGCAGAGCGATCGTTCATCACTGGATGAAGTCAAAAGGGGAGGACAAACCTCTGGCATCTGCACCACAGACACAGGTGCATCTAAGCCAGGGTGGTACTCGGCCTGGGCAGTGTATTGCTGGACCTGCCTGACATTTGCTTGATCTTTTTTTCTTAAGAAAAGCTGCTTTTTTCTAGGTGAAACCTTGCAAAGTTTGAGCTTTATTGATGCTTCTGCAGAGACTGAGCCCAGCAGACAGGGGAGCTCCTCAGAGGAAGTGAGAAGATTGCTAATATCCACAGAGGAAGTCCTCGTGATGATTAAGACTTGCTTTCAGTACTCTGTGGGTATGGCTGTGCTTTCAGAAAAGTTAATGGCACAGATCCACCCTGCCACCATCCACAAGGGCTTTGCTGTCATTCTGGCACCCAGGTGGCCATTGAAGCATGGTGACCTGCTGTGCTTGGGCATCCAGAGGCCGGTATGCTCTGGAGGTGGCATTGAAGCTGCATTTAAAGATCTGCTGGGTGCCTTGATGGCGTCTGGTCCTGACAAACACCCAGTGAAACACTCCTCCATTAACAATGGAGAGAGCAGGCTGGGGTTAGCAGTTTTGAGCAAGACCTGAATCAAGTGGACACCATGCGTCGTCGCCTGTTCTGCTCCCTCGTCTTCCCTTCAAGGCAGATGTTGCACTGCAGAAGAGGAAAAAAATCTCTTTAGCTTGGACAGGCAAGGCAGCAGTGCTAGAGCAGAGGTGTGAGGCCTGGAGGTATCAGAAAGTGTCTGTGGCCCAAATGATCTATGCACACAGTGGAACTGATGGCTGGGATGAGGCAAGTTTTTCAAGTGCTTTGATACATTGGAGCACAGTTTTATGATCAATAGCAAACCTAGTGTTGCAAGCACATTTTTAATCAACACAAAGAATACCTAATGTCAGAGTATTTTTCATGGGTTTGTGCTTTTTAGTTCAGAAGGCATTATGATTTCCCCCTGCCAATTTAAGATGAAGCGTAGGAGAAGTTGGTAAACAACATGCTACAGATTCCCTTTTGTTACATCTGGCCATGGGGCCTTCTGTAAGCTGCCACTGAAAAGCACTTCTAATATGCATGTCATCTTTAGCTTTTGATGCCCATGTAAGACAGCATCAAAGTCTATCCCTTGCACTGCATCAAATGGACACTTCCACCCTCTTCAGTCAGGGATGAAATTTTAAAGTGAATTATAGCATGATAAGAATTTTAGAAAAAAAAATCTACTGGGTAAAATTGCTCTTGATGTTATCTCCTGAACTCAGCAGGTGACACAAAGAATTAATTTGTTCCCTGATATAACACAGTGATACACAGCCTTACTGAAGTCTTACCGAAGCATTCCCTCTACAGGGCTACATTAGTATTACAGAAGTCACCACCACAGCTCAGGTCTGTGCCATCACTTCCCTCGCCCCCCCGAGAGGGGTGGCTCTCCCAAAGCCCACTCGTCAGGTGTGGGAGTGGGTGGAGGGGCAGAAGGAATCCCCATGGGACTCTCCCAGGACCTTGCATTTCCAAGGCAGTCTCAGAAGTACACACTGCGGCGCGTGCATCAAGGCCATGCTCTAGTGTACACAGGCTAAGGACCCATCCCGTAAAACATGTACTCCATGAATCATTTACATGAGTTGTAAATCTTCTGTGGCATTGGTATTTTCGCATATATCAGCTCCAAGGACTAATCCTTCATTCATGTTTTGAAATACACCATGCAGATTGCGACAGTGGGAGCTCTGTTTCGTGTAACAAAGCTGCGCGATAACAAAAAATGTGCTACACTCCTAACCTCTGCTATCAAGATAGTTACCTCACTTCTAGCCTGATTACGCAGTATTTCAGCTAGAAAATTTTTTTTCCAAGTAGCAGCTACCTGAAGACTGTCATGCAGCATTCTTACTTTTTTCCCAGATCAGCTGAACCTTCCTGTGAAAAGCCTTCATCCCTCCATTTGCCCATCTGGCTATGAGGAAAAAGTCTCTTAGGAGATTATGCAGCACTCCTTAATGCTGGCTTCTGGCAATAGAACTGGGCCATCCAGTTCATTCACTCTCCTTATGAAACTAGTAGGTATTACTGGAAGGTTCCATCGTATGTCCATGAAGACTTTCTATTTTGTGCCCTGAAACTGCTAGTAAAATTCTAAAATGCACCAACTTGTTTGAAAGCCTTCAGGATATTCAGAGAATTCTGGTTGTGACCAGCAAACTCTTTGCCATGCCGGAAAAACAGGTCCTCCAAAAGGCATAAGCAGTAGCCTCTAAATGCTGTTACAAAGAGTAGCATCCAAAATGGAGACCAGGGAAGATGGAGAGCTGGTCCTCGAAGCCATGGGAGGTGTGTGTCCCTTAAACTATAGCTATTTGCCAGCCCTGTTTCAAAGTGTCCGCTAGTCACCTGAGAGGTCCACATTCACATGTTGGCTCCAGAGCTGCTCCATGGAGGCACCCTAACAGGACTCTCAGGGCAATACCAAGTCAGATCTTTTGTCTTAGTAGCAGCTACAGAGCAGGCGTAAATTGTATGTTTGAGTCAAATAGAAAAGCCCATAAAAATCCCCTTACCCACAGTGTTCACCAGAACTTTGTTTTCATTGAAGTTTCTAACCATTTCTTGCATGCAATGGAGGTTTTTTTCCACCATCCCTAATCTGTATGTTGTTAAAGGACTGGAAGCTCAGTCCTATGAAGCAACAGACATATGCTGCTCCTAGCTGGGAGCTGTAGGTGATTGACATTTCCCAAACTCATGCATAATAGCTAGAGCAAAAATTTCCCTGCTAGTTAAGTGTGTGGTGAGGATCCAATTTCACTGTGCAGTCAGAAGGCTGCAGACAATATCAGAGCAATTTTTTTCAAGTGTTAAGAAAACCGCCCCAAACTCCTCTTAAAACATTTGAATCACCAGGATCAACATGTGCCTGTGAGCTGAGGCCATGTGCTGGTGAACTGAGTCACCTCCTCTGCCATCATCTACACAAAGAGGAGTGCCACTGAGACCTTGAATCCAGTTGTGTGTCAAGAAATAAAAATTTGATTAAACTTCTCCTGAATAGGTAAGAAATCATCCAGTAGCAGAAATAAGGAGGCAGGCAGACTGGATCAGAGCACCGGCCCCTGTATTGTCTCTGCCAGTGGCAAATACCAGATGCTTATGAGAACATTGTGAAAAACCTGCCCATAGGGTGAGTTTCCTCCTCTCTGCCATCTGGTACCACTTGGCTTCTTCCCAGAAGCATTACGGTTTACATCCCTTCCAAAAATATTTACCATCCTATCTAACACGGGAAGAAGGCCAGAGATAGCTTGATACATCTTTGCCTTTTGTAAATACTCTTTTATAAACACATGTGATGCAACAAATAGGTGGAAGAAATGGAAGGTAAGGTTTCATGTCTGTCTCAGCATCCCTAAGCTGCACCCCTCAGTCACGGTGATATCAGGGTACACCCTGGAGGCCAAATTCCAGCCAGAGGTACATGCAGAGCTCACAGAAGGGGGCTTTCTGTATCTGGGGAGCAACTTGGTCTTCATAGCCTAGAGGTACTCGCAGGAGGTTATTTTGCAAGACAAAAGCACCACTCCCAGGTTTTAGTTAGGTCTTTCCTGCATGCACAGCATCCACCCACTGCACAAGGCCCTGGATGCTCCTGGGATTTAGACCTGCATCATTTAAGCCATTGGTGATTTGAACAGTGGCTTTGCTTTGAGTATATTCATATTACATGATTTTTTTCTCTCACTGCCTCTGTATTTTCTTTACAAACTCTTAACAACCATTCGCAAATGTTTTGGGTGAGGCAGAGTGCATGGCAATAGATTTAGACCGGCTTCAATTGAAAGATCTTTGTCATCACTGATTTTAAAACAGGAGAAAAACTAACACAAGAATGGAAAAAATGTCAGCATTGTTCCCAGGGACCATTCCGTTTCATGGCAAGTGGTTGTAGCCCAATCAGCCTCTGAGCTTGGCACGTTGTCCCCAAGCAGCCCATGCCCTGGGGGATGCAGCAGCCACCCAGGCTCTGCTGGGCTCCCCTGCTGCTGCTCTGCTCTGTGTACATCCTGCTTTTCCCTGGCACAGCTCCTGCCTGGGCCACACGCTGAGCTTGACACTGGCGGCTGCAGAACAGACACCTCGCTATTCAAGCAGATGAGGCCATTGGTATTAGCAGCATGAGGCTGATGAAACCTGAGGGCTTCTACAACAGACAAAATAGGTGATGTTACACTATTCCCCGTCTTCTCTACACTCTTTATTTTTCATATCCAAATTAATAAATGACCTCTCGGTTGTATTGATGGACCAGGGACATACAAATACCCAGTTTTATACTATAGGCTAGGCCTGTTGGTACCCTTCACTCTGTGGTAAAGTATATTTTCCGCTTGCAAGACAACAATGCTACTGAGGACTTTATTTTGCTTTCTATGGCTCACTGAAGCCACTGGGATTTTATAGTAGATGAGAAAGGAGAGTTATGCCCTAAAATGCTGACACCACTTCTGTATGTCATAGAGATATCTGAATAATTCACAGTGTCAAGCAGCACAAGTTAAAGGAACAGTGGCATAAGTGACAACATCCAGTTTTAGTACATCCTACACAAAAATAAAAACTCCACACATTTCTTTCTTACACAAAAAACGTCAGTAGTCTTTCCAAGGAATAACTACAATAGTGTTACAAGACGTGGGGTGATACACCAAACATGGGGATTTCCTTGTGATTAGACACGTGACCCTTTACCCCTTTGCCTTTGCCTTGTGTGGTATTTGAAATGAAATTAAATTGGACCCAGATTGGAAAAAGGGACAACATGTCCTTCCTCAGCAGTCATTCTAACACACAAAGAAGACCCTGGATTGATGTCACAGGTCTTCAGGCTGTGACTCACTTTCTGTTCCTGATAACAACTGACTTTCAAAACAATAATGTCCAAAGCAAAGGCTGGAGATAAACTGTTTCTAGTCCTGGTGCATCAGAGATCCCTGAATTCTAGGATGTTTTGAATCAAAGCCAGACTCATGTTTTTCCAAAGAGCCCTCATTGTCACACCAAACTGAATGCGGGAAAGCCCTCTGGGAAATCACACTTGCAATTCAGATAAAAATGTAGCACTTCCAGCTCGTCTCTTATTGTGCATGTGAAAATAAGAAATGCCCTGGAGTTTGCAGATTAGTTTTCTACTTGATGTTTCCCTCCTCTTATTTTGGACCTGTGACCCTTGCTGGCTCTGATGTTTTGGGCCAGGTGCTGGGGAAGGGATGCTGTGCAGACACCCACACCTTGCCATGGCTTGGGGCTAGGACTATGTGTTATGCTGCAAACTTGAACCGAGCAGGAAGCTGGGGTCATTTTAGACATCCTCACTGGCACCCCTCTCAGTCAAAATACCGACTGATTTGGCCGAAATCCCCTCCCAGGCCTGGGTGGCCGCGGCAGGTGCTGGCAGCAGGTGACTGCGCTGCTGCTCTGCATTCTGCCCACGTCCGCAGCCGCTGCCGGACAGGGACACCGTAACCCGCGGGGACACCGTGTGAATACAAAGCAGAGGCAGGACGGCTCTCTCACTGGAGCCTGGGGGAAGCCCAGGTGACAGCAGGGTATTCCGGTTGCCCTGGCAAGGCTCAGCACCTTCACCAGCATGAAACTGCCTGTCATGAAATTTCCTGTTCCCCTGTCAATGCTGCTTGGGGTCACCTTCGCCCCAGCTCAGTGGGTCGCAGCAGCACCAGTCTGGTTTGGGTTTTTCCCTCCAGCTAGCAGGTTGCAGTACCTTTGTATTTGCTGCTGATTCTCTGCTGGGTGCTCGCTTACTGCTTTGAACCCTGCCCTTCTTGCTGACCCACATTATTGTCCATGGCAATCCTCATTGCCGTAGAAGTAAAACTCTGAAAGTGAGGAATTAATTGCCTTAGGGCTCTGACCATTTTTAACGGTGTGTCAGACCCACGAATCGCTCTAGCGCTGAGCAGCCAGAGCAGCAAAGATCTCCATCTTTATGATCTTATTTTTAGCCTCTTCCCTTCTTTTCCAGAGCAGACAAATTTCAGGATTCACATTTTGGGTACAACTCGAGTTTTGCTCTGCAGATACTACTTTAAACCATGATGTACATTGATTTTGACAGCATGCAGGATGTACCAGGCTTAATTGATCAGCCCTGCTTGCACGTTTGAGCTTATTTGCCATACTCCCCGCTTTGCCTTCATTAGAAGTGAATTTAACGCTCAGGAAAGTTTACAGAATTGACAACTCCAGAAATCAAAGTTCCAGCTGAACAGAGCGAATCAAAGCAAATTTATTACGCCCATGTGCTCCCTGCAGCTTAACCCCACGTCCTTTAGGTCAGCCTTTTTGCTGGGATCACCACCAGCATTGCCCGTGAGGACCAGCCCTATGGGTGATGTTGCACTGGCGTAGTCACCTGCCTGTTGAAATGTGCAGTGGCTTGAACAACCCTCCTGGTGCTTCCAGCTGGGCCCTGTGGGCTTCTGCTCTCTGCTGACTGCTGTAACTGAGCTACTGCTGAGCTGGGCTGGCCTTCAGCCCACGGCTCCAGAGCAGAAAATACTACAGGATGGTTGCAGATGGTGTAGTGCATACAAGGGAACAGCACACATTGCCACCAGCAAAAGACTGGATCCAGTCTGCCCACAAAGCTTCCAAAGCTTGATCTTAACAGTTCTTATTTTAACAAGTCTGGCTTTGCATATTTGGTTGCAGAAACAGTCCCAAGAAAGGTATTTCTCTGTATCAAGAAAAACATTTACTGCTGTACATGGTACTTCTGCTTTGTTTGCAGCGGAGGGAGCTGCAGAGGACACTGAAGGAGAGAGGCTGTGGGAAAGGGAATTTTCATGCTACCCGAACTGGGAGGCACATTTCCCTGCAAACCCTCTGTAAATCAATGAAAAGAGAGACAGAAAAAAAAAGCAGGAGATATTCCCCCAGCAGGCAGTTCGGGGCACAGGTCTAGATTAGGTCTAACTCCACCACAGGGAGTCAGGAAAATATCCCCCAGGAGCCAGCCTGGTGCCTGGGGAGCAGAGAGCAGTGATCAGAGCCTTTCCTGACCCTGCTGCGCAGGGGACAGCCTCTTCAAGCACCTGGTGTTCCCTCATCCCTTCCAGCCTGTCTGCTCCTGGTCGCCCTCAGAACCACATCTGGGCAATATCTGTGATGGCCCAAGAGCTGCAAATCCCTTTCCTACCCCCTTGATCGCTGAGCACATCGACATCTCGCACAGTTTACTGTGCAGAAGGATTGCTGTTGCTGCTCTTGCACAGATAATCAAGAGCAAATAGTTCCTAGACACAAGTCCGGTGTCCTTGAGAGAATTGCTGATCAGGAGAGGAAGCATTTCGCGATCCAGCACTGTTACCTTGCATGGGCTGGAGTCTGCAACTGGGGACCACAGAAACAACTGCCATTAAAATTTTATTTTTCATTTTAATAATAACAATAACAATAATAACAACAATAATAATAATAATAACAAATGGAGAAGATTTCAGATGCATGCCAACTCCTCACACCTCATCACCTACATCAGAGGCATTTCCTTACCTCTAAATCCCGAGCAAAGGTCTCTCTTTCCCTGCTGGGGGCCAGGGCAAAGGCAAGGTGGGCGGTGGGAGCCACGGGTCACTGCTGCCACCCCTTCCCCTTCCCACACACAGCCGTGCTTTTGTTCCTTGCTTCACTTACTGGACCTGACAGACTGGAAAAGCCACTGTGGCCTGGGAGGGGACCCTGCCCACCACTGAGCACCAGCCGGGCTGGAAGCAGCATCCCTGCCAGGGCAGGAGCCGTTTCTATAGGCAGAGCTCAGCATCACAGGCTGAAAGATGGGGGAAGGGAGAGAGGAATCTGCAAGGGATATTTTTACATGTAGTTTCTTCAAATAATGATTTATTGCCATTTCTATTCCAGAAGCAGGCTGTTTAAGGGCTTATGAATACAGCCTGGCTAGTACTCGCTGCTGGATTAGACTTCTGATAAATCAAAGCCAAAATCAAACTGCGTTTGGCTGCTGGTATTTTCATGTATCTTCTTAGAAGCAGATTATTTTGCAGTCCTTGTACTTATCAGATATGTTAGACAGGTAAGTCTAGTCATTTGAGTTTCACTGGATGAGCTGGATCCTCTCTTGGGATAAGTGGGAGCAGCTCAGCTAATTTAAGTGGATTTTTTACCTGTCTATATTTGGTGCCCCTACCTCTGTCCCCCAGCTATTTTAAAAGGCAACACATAGTAGTCTCAATAAGAATGTATTATAATAAACCCACGAAGCCCCTTTCCTGTTTGGAAGTACAGCGGGCACTGGGATGCAATGGGATGCGGGACCACAGGAGTCAGCAGAGGGGATACAGCCTGCAGTGCGGCCCCATCACCCAGCAGCCTGTCCCAGCACTTTCTGGGTGCAGAACGGTGCTTTTAGGGGCTGGACAGTTGTGCCTCTGCAAACTTCTCCCAGTGCAGGTTTTTAGACACATGGTTATCGCTTTTTGACACTGATGCAAGAGACATCTGCTGTGAGGGAATAGGGTGGCTCAAGGGACCAGCATTAACAAGATAGGAACCCTTTGTCTCTGGGTTACTGGTTCAAACCCAGGCCAGATAGGCAGTGACCGGGAGTCATTATCGCCTGACAGCTGCTAAATAGCTGGTGTCAAATGGGTCGGTGTCCTTGGTCAACTCATTAACAGGTGTCTACATCTCAACACCACAAAGAGAACCCAATTACCAGCCTCATCTCTGACAGTGATTTAGCAGACAAGGGAGAGATAAATCGCTTAGTCACCAAGATGGGCTTGTAATAATTGTCCAAGCCAGGAGTGGGGTGTTGCTGATGGAGGTAAAATGTTTTATGCTAAACTGCCCCTTCACTTTTCTACTCCTGGGAGAAACAGAAGGGTTACGCCTTTGGAGGTACCAAGCTTACACTTCTCAACAACTTCACACACTTGTTATTGCTCCTACCCTTTACTGCGATAGCGCTAAAAGACTCTTAGTCTACTGCTTAATCTTAGGGAAATTGTCCCTGCCCACCAAGACTTTTCTGTATAAGGCAAGAGATAACAGATCTGGATCTATAGCAGTCAGAGAAAGAGTAACTAAGACTTTTTTTTTTTTAATCACATCATTAAAGTGCTTTAAATGTTAGGCTAATAGTTTTAGTTAACAAAACAAAACAAAACAAACCCAAACAAACAAACTAAACCACCCAGATGTTTAAAATCTCAGAACTGCAACTTTTATATCTTTGCATTTGGCAACTGCAACACAACAGGCTTGGTACAGCAAGAAATGCAACTTAGGCTGAAGAACACTGCAAATATTCCTTTGGCTAAGTAGGAACAGGACTTGCTTTCATGCAGCATGATCAGTCTTAAATAAATCTTAAATACGTGGCTGGGAATAGGTGAAATGAGTTTGCAATTGATAAAAGAGATAATATTTTTGTAATGAAAAACGTTATTTTAACTGATTATGTAATTATTTAATACTAAAATTGCAATGAGAAGGCAACCTGATGCCCAATGTAGCTTAATATTTTCCATTCCCAGACCCTGTCTTACAGTCTTGTATAACATCGGCTATGAACCTAAAATACAGCACTTACTACAGGAAAAAAAAAATGGCCAACAAAGAAAACTGGACAACTAGTGAAAGTTCTTCTTGCCTGCCCACATGTTACTTCATTAGCAGAACTCAGAAATGAGATCCAGGCCTCAGATCAGTCATTGTCTTTTCACCTACCACGTATGAGTGGTCAAACCTTGCTGAAGAACTGCAGGGAAGTGTTCCACCGGCAGCAGGCAGGGTTGATGGGTGATTTTTAAAAGGCTGTTGCCCCCGAGCTGAGAAAAAAGCAGCCCATCATACAGGGGCAGCCATCCCATTTCACATACACCAGTAGCAGGAGTGGTTCTTGTCCAACACAGGAATCATGCTGAACTGCTCAAAAGCACTTTTAAAATAAACTTTTTCTATAAAACAAGGGGAGATGTTATTTCTGCTATAGAAAGATAAAGGGTGCCCATTTATATATGTTATACTTCCCTTTTTTTGTCCAGTTAGTGGGAGCTAAGAGCAGGACTCTTGATTTTAAGCCACTGACTGTGCTTAATCACCACTAAGGAGGGTGACTTCCCCATAACCAGCGTGGCCAGAGGAAAGCCTAATTCTCTGAAAATGAGGCAAAAAGGGAAACGGAGCAGGATGGACTCGATCTTTACAGCTGGACTCGATGATCTTGAAGGTCTATTCCAACCTAAATGATGCCATGACTCTATGAGAGGAGGGGGTCTGTGTCACCCGAGGCATCAGAAGAGGCACACTGAAGCTTAATCTGCAAAATTGGCTCTGAAAAATAAACAACAACCCTGAAGGACAGCCCGGGATGTGGTGCTGGCAGTGTGGGGCCCCTGCATCACCACCCCCTCACCCCCATCCTCACCACCCCAGCTGCACCCACAGCCAGCTCTGGGTAGCAAAACCTTCGCCTGCAAGTGGGGACTAATGGGAAAGGTTCCAGTTTGGGTTTCTTTCTTTTACACACTACTGAAGGTATTACTTTAAGGCAAATTATCATTTTCCTGCAGCCTTGGCAACACTGTAGTTAGAGTGATCATAATACGATTATTACTGTATGAGAACATGAAATCAGCCATGAACCTGATGAGGTTGTTATCAGTGTCCAGGCTGATTATGTTATAACAGAACAGACAGGGAAAAATAGATTTGGCTTTTTTTTCAAAGTGATTTATTTAGTATAATTTAAATTCTCTTTTTTGTAGTCTTAAAAGGAAGGCATGATTTTTATAGCTACATTTTTTTTGTCTTCAGCAGTGCATAAAATAATCCCTCATAAATTTCTCATTCTTTACAAAAATCACATATTGCTAATTGGGTGATCAGATAAAATTCTTACTCAGTTACATAGGAACAACTATAAAAACAATTTATTTACAACTGCAATTATAGTAAAATTAAACTCAAGCGTGAAAGCTGCTTCTTTCTGAAGGTCTCTGAATGTCCTTCCAGTTTATAAGTAATAAGTTCTCATGGGACACATGAATTCATGCCCTTAATCCATTCTGACTTTAAAAGTCCAGCTTCTTTTATGGAATGTCTCATTATACAAGCTCTTGCTTCAGCAAATGCACTTCCATCAGTTTTCTCTGAAGTCTGTTTAATATAACATCTTCTGAATTATTTAATGGGCAAACATATGGATTAAATAAAGCAAACACATCTACCAGAGCTTATATATACCGGACAAACTTCTGACCAAAACTTTCCAAACTTTCTGCAGCTCACATATAAAACGCCTGAGCCTCAGACCTGGGCAGCATCGTGTTCTCCATGCCAGCCCTAACACTGTGGCAACAGGTCCTCAGGTTCCCTCCCCACCCTGCGAGAGGGGCAAATCCCAGAAAAAAAGCAAGTCAGGGGCCAGACTGTGGAAAACTGTCTTGAGGCTAATGATGGCATCAATTAGTGCAGCTCTCAGATTGCCCTAGTGTGTGATATGGATTGGCCCGGTACATCCAGGGTTCACATCCATCTCTTTTCCCTGCCCCATTGCTCCCCAGTAGCTGCTGTATGGTTTTCAAATTCAATCACAGCTTTTTTTTTCAATGGTTTACATTTTGTTCACTGCTCTGTAATTCAGTTCTAGATTATATTTCCATGCTCTGGATTGATATATAGCCCATGGTGAATGTTTACTGCTGTAAGTGTAAGTCAGTCTAGAGCCTTTCTCTGATTAATTTGAATTTAAATCTGCATTTCATTTCTCCTGACCTTTGAAATCTCCCTCGTGACTAGTCATCAGAAAACCTTGATATGATAAATTAGAAATTCTTTTAGATCTTAGACCAGATTGGAATAATAATCACCCTGCATCCCAAATACCCATCTCAGGCTTTGTTAGTTTGTTTTCAGAAACTGTAGATAGTCCAAATCATAACAGTTACAGAAATTAAACTAGGAACATTTCTATATGTGAGTTTAAGTGTTATGGTGTAGCAAAAAACTTCCTCCCCCTACCATTGCTCTTTCAGACTTTAAAACCCAGATAATATGACCACAGTTTTAGATTATTAGTGACCCTTTTCTGAACTGTTCTGACACCATGGTTTCCTTACATGCTTTGATTAGTCTTATTTGTAGCTGAAACTGTGAAGTAAACGCAGCAGTGGATGCATCTGTTAAAGCTGAGAAACTGAAATGGTGTTTTTTATTAATAGCAATTCAGGTGCAAACCAACCAAAAATCAAATAAAACCCATCCCCCAAATAATTACTGTCTGAGTCAATTATCAGATTTATTTGTTGGTGCTGAACAATACCAAACAAACAAAGAAACAAACCCAGCTCAAAATTTGACAAGGTTTAAAATAAAACCAGGCTCCAGCCAGAAGATGTTTGGGTTTGGGCCAAGTGGGCACAGAGGGGCCAAGAGGCTTGGGAACCTCTGGCAGCTGAACAGCTGATATTTATCTTAAGGTTGGGGGGAGCAGACAGCTAACCAGCAGGGACATGAGTGCTATATTCTTTCTAAATGATCTCTTTTCCTAATAAAGGGATGTACTCTCTAGGAAGAAGTCTTAGAGCTTGTAGCTGATCACCACTATCTGTTAATACTAGATTGCCAAATATGCAGGTATACTGGGGAAAAACAAACAAACAAACTGAAACAAACAAACAAAAACAAGCACAAAAACTCCCAAACAAACAAAAACAACAAAAAAACCCCCAATCTCCCTCCCCACCCCCCCAAAATAAAACCCAACAAACCAAAAAAACCCAACAAGATTTGCACAAATTTAAGGTCTCATTAGATCCATTAACTGGAATCATTGGATTTCCATCCATAAGTAGTCTGTTAAGGAAAGAAACATTTGAGTGTCCCAAACTGGAGGTCTACAATCTTTGCAAGTGACATTTCCCTTGCTCCCAGCATCTTTGGCCTGCAGGATCCCAGAGGAGAGGTTGGGCTGTCTGCTGACTCTGGCACCAGCAGCACATCAGTGCTTTGCTCCATGTCCTCTGCAGCCGGACCTTCAGCATTCAGGCCCGTGTTGGGCCGGAATACCACGGAAAAGCAAAAAAGATGGATAACGCAGTGCTACTGAGAAGAGCAGAGATCCCACCAGCAGGCCTGGCTCTGGCATGGCTACTGGCAAGCTGGAGCTGGCTAACGTAGCCAGAGCTGACCTGGCTTGTACTAAGACATCCCGAATCTGCAGCACCACAGTCCCAGCAAAGTGCAAGGAGCCAGCTGCATCCCAGCTGGTAGAACCAGATCCTGGAGGAGCCTGGGCCTGCAGGTGGAGCCCCTCTGCCCCTTCCATCACCCCTGGGATGGTGCCAGCCAGGGAGGCTGCTCATGGTGGCAGCTGAGGAGTGATGTGCCATGAAGTCAAGCAGGACCTGCGATCTCGACCCTGTTTGTTGAATTAATGCTTTTGCCTTTGTTCCTGTTGATGGTTTTTAAAAAGCCATTATCTTCCTCAGTGCTCCCTTCTGCAAACTCGGCCTTGAACAGTCTGTGAAGGGTTTATTCCAGTTCTCCCAGTGTTTGCTGATGCAGGGATAGGCAAGATTACTTCTGAATCCCATCTCCGATAGCTTCATCAGCAGAGCTGCCAGTCAGGCCAGGGAGGCAGCTCTGGGCTTTCTTTCACCACCAGCCTGCAGCACCTACCATTTTCTCCTGAGCCCACAGGCCCCCCACCTGTGCGAATGGCTGGTGTTCCTGCAATGCTTGCTAGGGACACATCAGCCCATCACTCACTGCACTTAAATGGTGCTCATCACTGCACATACATTGTAAAAACTCCTCCTTAACCCTAGTTTATACTTTCTTTAATCTTCTCTTTCATAACCTCCTTGCCATACGTAACAGTTAGGTTTAATATTTGGAGGCCTTGCACTAGCACCTGGGATCCATCCCTGGGAACTGGGGCCAGCTGTGCTGGGTGCTGAAGGAGCACCCAATAAATTGCTTTTACCTGCAAGGAGCTCACTGTCCAATTGACTGTGCTGTGTTTTGGAGACAGGAGATTTTGCTCATGAGTTGTCTGCAGCGTACAGCTATAAACTCCATCTGAATGATGCACCCTGGCTGCATTATCCATGGTCTTTTCCTTTCTTGGTGGGTTATTCTAAACTTTCTCACTTGCAAGCTCAGAGGACAAAAAATCCTGGCCCGAAATTGTGGCCCTAAGGAAGTCAGGGGCTGTTCTGCCATTGACTTACACGGGTGAAGATTGTGCCTGCACGGTCATCGGGTCTGAATTCTCACAGCTGTATTTATTTTGGATTTCTTTTCTTGTTTGGTGTCAAAATAATGGAATTATACCTGGAATTATACCAACAAGATGTTGGCAGTCCTTCATGTGGGTATACAGGAGACAGAAAATCATTTTCCATCAAATGCCATGAAAGAAATTTTCGTAAATATATTTCACAAGGCACTTGGTTTACTTTCAGCAAGATTTCATAGACCTCTTCCCCAATGAACTGGGCTATACAATTAAATTTTATCACGTAGAACACCAGGTCAGTTCCAAAGTTTCACCTGATAATACACAAAAAGAGCTTCTTAGAAATTCAGCTTTCTTTGCCTGATTTACCAGGTAACTTTGCATCTCTACAAAGACAACTATGAGTCCAACATCCTAGAATAATGCAAATAATAAGAACAATTTAATTTGGAAGCTATTATAAAAGTAAATTCAGTTGATTTGCATCTGTGCTTGCAGCTAAGTCATTTCCCATTGCTTTCACAGCAGAGGGTTGCTCTTTTCTCACACTCAATTTAATATTTTACTTTAATGTTTTAACAGTCATTTATCTGGCTTGAGTGATTCCAGTCCCACCAAATATGGTAAAAAGGCACAATTTTAAAGCCAGGCTTACACCTCTGAGCTCAGTGGGAGTTTTGCAATAAATATAACGGATTAACAGCGGTGTCTTAAAGAAAGACAGTATAATAATGTATTGTATTTAAACTGCAAAATTAGCTGATTAGTCAAAAAAGTAATTTCAAGCATTTTTAATGCATTTTTAATTTTTTTTTCCTATCCTATCCCATTCTAAGCATTTTTTATCTTTTCAGTAATGTACTGGATTCCTGTACCTTGTTGAGATCTAGTCTCCTGGACATGATGGATTTTTGACAGGGGTAGAACAGATTGAGAGCTTGACTTGCATTTCATGCCAAGGTCCCTAGGCCTGGAGATTTCTGGGCAGCAATTATAAATGTCATAGAAATATTATGGAATTACTGACCGCATCAAAACTGTATCCACCACATGGTTTAAATTCAATTCATGGGGCTACAAGTCTTTGAAATGGCCCTGAGTGATGTAAATCTTGACTCTGCCAATGTGGCGGAGCTCGTGTGACCCAGTTTCAAAGACTTGGTGCGGTGACAGTGCGGGACGAGATAGGCAGAGCCTCCTTTCGCCCAAGCTCAGAAGAATTCCCATTGCATGGTGGGAGCTGCTCACACATAAAGGACAGCTCAGACTCATAAGCAACAAGGATGTGAAATTGATAGGGAGAAATAGGATGAGGGGAAGGGAGCGCGCATTCATGTGCATGCGTGTCTGTGTGCAGGAAGGAGCGTGCTGGCTTTATCTGCAATTTTGGAGCCTTGTTCTAACAGCAACAGACAAATAATCCAAGCATATATTACTGCTCCTCTGCTGTATTGCTCATTGCACAGACAGTGTGGTGATAAGCACGGAAAAATGCTCAGGGAGGGCAATGCAGCAAAAAACTCTGTGTTCTTTCCTACATTCACATTCATTCTGCAGTATTAACCAAAGCAGACAGATGCCCAGACATCATTCTGTATCAGCCCATTCTGTGATCTCAGAGCAAGCACTAACAACACACAAGTAATTTTAAGGCACAAGGTTGTTTTGTTTTGCATGGAACGTATCTCTATTTGATAGTAACCATTTTAAAGTCTGGAAGAATTCTGCACTCACTAAGCTGATTTTACAAGCAAAGAGAAGTGCTTGTCAGCAAAGGTTAATGTAGCTGTCACTGCAGAAGAGCCCTGTGGGTAGAAAGAGTCTCATCTGGCTGTTTTTAAAGGGCAAGAGTCATCACTGTGAAGGAGGAATTTTTCCATTTCTAGGAGCTTTCACATCGCTGTAGTGAATTTCTGCATAAGTTACCACTTCTCCACAGACTTTCTGTTTTCATGATTATCAATATTTGTTTCTATTACTTGTATTTTAAAGTCTTATAATATGTTCTTGTCTAAAAACGAATAAAATCTTTATTCGAGAAGATGAAAAGAGAACTTCTGGCTGGTTTTGTGGCTTGCACTTGTACAGTATTAGAGTGCTGTGAAGCAGGGAAGGACTATCTCCCCGTTTTACTGGTGGGAACATGGGCAAAGAGAGACTAAATGCTGAAATTAGACTCTGTACTCCAAGCTCTCACCTTGCATGTCACAAGCACCTTTAATACATGACAGTCTTGTTACAAGGGAGTTGAATCCAAATTTTCAATGTTCAGGCTACTCCTTCACCACTGCCTGGACTCAACCTTCCTTAAAGCATCAAAGGTGAGATCCATGGAGGTATGGGTAAATACCCCTAATTTGTGTACAACGGTTGTAACAGAGAGAGATTTGGCCATGCCAGGCTGGCCTGACCCCAGGAAAGTTTCATGCTGGCGGCATCCAGGCCCTGGGTTGAGCTCCAATTTATGTTCCCAGGATGTCACCAACGCAGCCAGGGCACACACATGCTCATGTAACAGGAAAAGCTCAAGAGCGCTCCTGAGATTCCCAAATAGCAGCTGGCTTTATTTACCCCTGGTTGCCAGGAGATGGAGTCATGCAACATGAAGTGTAGATGCAGACAACATTTTGCTTCATAGACAGGAACTTTAGCTGAGATATTCAGGAAATCTTTTCTCAGAGCTTCCAGAGAAGAAAGCTGTCAATGCTGTACACTTTAATGAAGAGACATGGAAGAAGGAGCGTTCACCATGAGTGCTCTCTTGTGAGGATGGTCCTGTGGACAAGGCAGTTTTCCATCCGTAGCAAGCTAGAATCGAGGCTAATAAAGACATCATTGGATACAGCTCACATGGCAGCTATTTGTATGATAATGGCTCTTAGGTGTTACTGAACTGGATTTGAGGAAAAGATTCCGAGGTGAAACCTGGATTTATACCCACCAGTGACCAAAATACTGTACATATGTTGCATAAAGAGGAGAAAAAAAAAAAAAAAGAAAGCACTAATACTAGACTCAAATGCATCCCTATCAGATACAGAAAATATCCATAAAGTAGTAGGCTATGCATTTTTGGGTATCTCCACAACCTGGATGAGACTGCTGACAGAAGTGCTTGTACCCTGGTGGAGCTTTGCACATGTGAGCTCAGTGTGCCTACAAGATTTGAGTTATCCCAACAGGCCAACCATCTCCTCCGGCGCAGTCTGGAGACAAGCCATCCTGGAGCACCTCAAGGCACGCCTCAGGCTTGCAGTGACTCTGCAAAGCCACCTTCTCTGCTCCCCACACGAGAGCGTTTGTGTTTTGCCAATTGACGGAGTCAACAGGAAGTACACAGACACCAAGAAGATTACACTTATTTTACTGTCTATTTCAAGGTATTACATGAAAAAGATGTTACATTTAGTTGAAACAATAAGCTTATTATGCTCTAGTTTGGAGCAGCAAAGACAATAAGCAAGTAATGCACCTAATCATTACTACATAAGGTTAGCTATAGTGATTAAGAAAGATACATCGCCAGTTGCCCTGATACTTTACCATCATCCAGATCCACAGTTGCTGGGGAGCCCTAGTTGCAGCGAGGGTTTGGAGACCCTGTCCCATCAACTGGGAGGCCCTACGCAGTGTGTCCACTCATAGGTGAGGTCTCCAAAGTCACTGCAAGAGGGTCCAGCTTTTATACAGTTAAATAAATATATTTCAAAATGTTAAGTGCGGAAACGTCTGGTGTCATCTTCTCTGTTGGCTTCCATCCAAAGCCTGGCCAGGGCTTTAGGAGGAACTTCAAGGGAGCTTTTCTATCTATTTTGGCTTTAACCACATATTTCTCAACAAGGCCAGGCATCTAGCTTCACGGCCTTACAGAATACCTCTAAACAAAGAAATATTTCTCAACAAGGCCAGACTTCCAGTGTCAAGCCCTACCACATGCCTCTAAATAGAGGAAGATCCATCTGCTGGTTATCATTACACAATAAGTGTTACAACAAAGCTTTTATAGATTGTCATCAAAATATATATATATTCATACTAAGGTAGATCAATAATTCAGTGCATGTGCAATTGATACTATGTACACTAGATACATTCCTGGGTTGTGAGATTCATATAGAGGTCAACTTTAGTTCGAGGTCAACTTTAGTTCAAGGCCTACTGTTCAGGCCTTTAGTACCTCAGTTTGGAGGTAGTAAAGAAGCGAGGGCCCCTGAGAAGCTATTCTCAGTCAAGGGATAAATGGTAGCTATTTCATGGACCATTGCCTGGGTTCCATAAAACAGGGCCCGAGTTTAGAAACGGCAGCAGATCCTCAGCAGCTGATGAGCAGCCAAAGCACCAGGAGCAGTGATGCTTTTTTCGCTGCTGCTGCTTGCTTAGAGGGGATTTCCTTCTGCTCCTGACCCAGATGTTCGTACAGTGAACCAGGCTCTGCTCAGTCTAGCTTGGGTTACTGCAGCACGCCCCAAGGGCATCCAGAAATAGCAACGCTGTGTGATCTCCAGTGACCTCCCGGTTATCTCTGTGTGTAATTCAGGCTGTTAATTTTGACATATATTAGCTGTAATTAGTTCAAGACCTCCTTACCTCACCTTCCCCTTGCTGTGACGGCTTAGTTGCTGGGGCTGTGGGAGGAGGTCAGACCATTGCTTCCCGGATACGACCTGCTCAGGGCTTGTTGCAGGTCGCTGCCAGGGAAAATCCCTTTGCTCCTGAGCTTTGCTCCTTCCTGCCTGTGAGAACCAAAGCTGCCGACTCCTGACACCCATCAGGCCCCCGCTGAAAATGCTGCAGTCAAGGGGAGACCAGGGAGGAGCCAAGGGTAGAAACTACTTTAAATGCATGCACTCCTACAGCAACACATACTATTGCTCGTTAATTAAATATCAAATAAACATGGTTCTTAATTTTATAGCTATTCCCAAGAAGTCTTAGAAAACTCTGCAAAAATAAAAATTCTGTACTACACCTAGAGTTTGTACTCAAGCCTTGGACTGTTGATGCAGTCGTGCCTTTTTGGCTGTCGCTGCTACATTGCTGCACCTCTTTGTCGGTAGGTGCCACATCTGTCTTAGCATTTTGATCTATGTCAGGCTGACTCATAAATCATAACCGATACACAGAATATGAAACTTTTTTTATTATGGCAAAATAACTATAAGTGTCTGAAAGTGTAATTTTTTTTAAACTTAGAGCTTAATCCTATGATTTAAGTCAATAAGAGTTTAGATCTGGATTTGCAAAGGTCTACAGGCATGTATGGACAGTAGGAATGCCAAAGATGCTGAAGCAGGTCAGACACTGAACCTGCATGGACATCAACAGAAGGCAGGCATGTAACCCACCTGGGACTCTTTGTAAAAGGCTTTTCATCACAAACTTCCACCAGAGTTAGGTTATGAGAAAATTTATCAGTCCACAGTACTATTGCTCCATTACAGCCTTTTCTGTGGCCGACAGAAAGGGAAGCAATCTGAACCTCTTCAGAACTTCCCTCAAGTTTCCATTTATTGCACTGAAAGCAGGTTTTGTGTGAGGCTATAAGCCCCTCTGAAGCCAATCAGTCCAGTTTTGCAATGTCCCTAGACCACTGCGGCACTTGCTGTTGCTGCAAGAGATGCTTGATGATACCGTATGTCAGGCAAAAAGCAGTTCTGGGGTCAAAGCCCTCCTCAGCTTTGGGGAGGCAAATGGTCACACATGTCTCTTCTTGACTTTGCACAGAGAATGTGGAAGAAAACATAACAAATCAGGGGATAGAGGAGCGTGATCTCCTTGGCCTTCTTTAAATGCCATACTTCTCTAAATAAACTGAAAATTTGCTTGTTCACTTAGCAGACAATGTCATTCCTTGCATATTTCACGAAGACACTGGATTTGATTGGAAACCAGTGGCTGTGCAGTTACCAGCTGCCTGCTAGTACTGGGGCAGTTATGCAAGGGACATAACTAGGCAAGAGCTGCCATTCTGGGTCAGGATTCTCCAGGGGTCCTACCTTATGCGTAATCTGCAATTCCATGGCCCCTGTCCATCCAGAAGAGAGCCTGCTAGGTTGTCCACATGGACTTGTGTAACTTCTTTTTCCCTTCCTCTTCTGTCCTTCCTGAAAGATCGTTTGGTCCCCAGATATGTCTTCTATGAAACACATCTGACGGCTTGGTAGAGCTGCCAATGTTATGCACCTTGTTGCTCATTTAGAAAGTTTTCAGAAATACTAAATTTGCAATCTCTCTGTTTCTAGACCAGCATCTATACACTTTTGCTGTAAGACCTGATTACTTTGGGGAAGAATTTTTTGAGTTGGTTTTATTTGCTATGACTTGTATTTTCAGCTATTAGAAAATATCCGAACAGCCTGTTTATCAGCTCCTTGTTCTTCAATACGGGTAATGGCAGCATTGGCTGCTGCTAGCCTTGTTCCATAAAAGTAACATTTTTGTGGTTGTTAATCAAAAAACCCCTTATTTTCTCCAAACTAGAGATGGGACTGAATGATCCTGGGACAAAGGCATGGATCCAAACTGGATTTTTCCTTCTCAGTATGGGCTCAAACTATGATTAATCACCTCTTCTTTCAGTGTAATATACTCGCTTCTGTAAGTGAGCTTTTTCACGTCGCAGAGGGAACTGAAAAAGCAGGGTATCTTACTATGCCTTGGACCACTGATGAGGAAAAGCTCATTTCTACAATTCACTGAGCAAGTATTTTGGTCTATTTCTTGTTACAGACAAATTATATGGTTATATGTAATCTACAACACAAAGCATTCAAAGATTACCTAAACTCAACACAACACTTTCTCGAAAGAAACGTACATTTCAATGCCTTTATTATTTTTCATGTGACCAAGAAGGGGAAAAGATCCTTGTGCTGTAAAATAGACAGAAACCATTTGAGGGTTGTTACTTATTGTTGTGTTACTGCAGGGAAAATAGTAGTAATTTAAAAAAAATCATTTCTGCATGATCTGCTGTTGTGTGAGCTGATAAGAAAATATGTTCTTTCTGTACGTGCAACACATAAGGAATGTTTACTGCCCATCTGGTTTATTTAGGGCCCTTGCAATAGAATTTCTATGGTAGCAAGTTGTGAGGCAAAAGAAGTGAGTGAGTTACGTGACTGCTGTAACACTGTGACACCTACATCCTGCCTATGTATAAAATGAGCATAAGAAGGACAGGAAAAGCATTTAGCAGCATGCTGCCTGTATAGGAATCCTGGATATCATATGCAAGACTACGGTTGAGCTCTGCTGATTTACATCGTCTGCAGGGCTGCCCTAGTGTTCTGTCCAAATGTTTGCTGTGACATATGACGCAGAGCCCAGGAATGTGCACCAGAGGGTATTGCTGAAGCCAGAGGAGGTGCTTCATCACAACAGGATTAAAGGATATGAGGAACTCATGTGGTTCCATTACCAGGAGAAATCAGGGCTTCAGTCCTGCAGCGCTACATTTCATTCCACATCTGAGTCATCCCAGCATGTCTAGAGGCAGCAGGATTTCCGCATATCGAATCCTTTGACAGTATTCCCAATATAGCACATGATGTCGCCTGCACTGGGCTGGGTCCTTTGGTTTTCTTGCATTAAATGCTTCCTTAATATCAAAACGTGTCGGTAGGTCTATCACAGCCAGCATGACTGCAGCTACTGCTCAGCATATATGTGTTCTTTCACAAATCACCTTCCATGAGAAGATGCCCATTTGTTTTTGTCTGTGTGGTGAAACTATAGTGCATGCACCTTTCCAAATACTGTTTTCTGTCCTTCATGTAGAATCCTAAAAGCTGTGTGAATGAGCAGTCTCCACGCCAGTGGGTCACTTCCACACTGCCCAGCGTGGATTCTCTTCGCTGAAAGGCAGGCATCACCTTGCGCGCTCCTGTGGTTTTGTGTGTATTTGCTATGTACAGGCACACATACATCTTCTTTTGTTTGTTCTCATAATCATAATCCGTCCTCAGTATCTTCACCAGTAAGGAAAATAAAACGCTTAGAAGACAAATGAGGAACAGAAGGGTTTTGTAATTAGATGCATAATGAGAAAGTGAAGCCTAATTTCCTCTACAAAGAATTATAGCCCTGTATTTAATTCCTGACTGTTATGTTATTAGGGATGGTGTTCACAGTTGGCTTGGGTGTGAGCAGTGTGTCCTTTGGCTTTTAAAGCTTAGACCATTAAACTCCTCTTAAGGATGGAGTTCCAGACACTGGGTCAAACACTGGTGATTTGATCACATTCCTAAGCAATGTGCCCACATTCCCTCTGTCCAATGAACACTAACAACTTCTAATCTATGCAGAAAGAGTGAAAGAAACTGGACGTTGCACATTCAAGGAGCTCATCTTGAGGGACATAAATAAGACTGTCTTTTTGAGCTGCAGAGCATCTATGAGTTGCTTTAATTGTCTCTAAGTATTTCAGGTTTGATATCCAAAAATTATGAACATTTTTTAAGTGTAGGATTTTTGTGCTTTTAATGTTGTGTTGTTTGCAAGCAAATACTGCATTTTCAAACCTGGTTTCTTCAATTTCACCCATCAATACAAATGCTGATTTTGAGAATTAATTGAAGTTAACTAGTAAAACTCCTATGGACTTCGGTGGGGATAGGAGCAATCCAATATATTTTAAAAAAATTATTTAAAAAGTATGTTTTCCATAGTTAATATACAACACAAAATATTAAATTGATTGATTCAGGTCATTAAGCACAAGGATGAGTGTTCAAATTATCCAAATTAAAAACGAGTAATTTTAATACAAAACATCCTGCATAGCAAGTTCTCAAACTACCACGTGATTTTGGTGAATACTGACTAAACCAAACCTCATCTCCATTCTGTAACTGCTCCATAGATGCGTTTTATTGACCTCAGGTAGCAAAAAGGGCAACTTCAAATCTAGAACGTCAGGTCAAGGGCAGCAGCAGCTCCCTTCCTGAGCTTAGTCTCTATAGATGGCTCAGCAGAGAACTCATAAAAAATGACAAAACAGTGACTAAAAATATCAATAAACTAATTCTTTAAATTGTGCCATGAGGTGAGTCACCATTGACTATCCTTATTTTATGAATGAGAGACTCCAGGGAGAAAGAGAGGGACTTGGGAACAGTGTAAGTGAAGTCTCCAGGCAGGGCTGGAAAGAAAAGCCAGAGCTGTGTGCTGCTACCCACCACAGCACAGATCCCTCAAACACAGCCCATGAGCTCCTACCTGTGGCCTGGAAAGCCTCAAAATACAGCTCAGAACAGCAAGATGTAAAAAAACCCAAGCCATCCTTGACAGAACTAGCTCATTATTGAGGTCGAGGCAGCTACGGTCTCCATTTCATCAGTGCCTTGCCCATGATCTGCTGTGCAGTCTCCAGCCTGAGGGATAACCAAAAAATTGTCCTGTCTGAATGGTATTATAAATGCACATAGAAGACTTTCGAACTGTATTTTATGCCATTTTTCAGATCAAATCTGTAGTTCTTGTTCTACAAGGCATTTCTAAACATGCACAGCATTTAATTTTCCTGTCATTTCTGAAATGTTGCATGGATGCCAAACTAATCAAGAGCTGTAATAGCAAATCAAGAGGCTATAGGATAAATCTCATTATCATAGAATATGTTTGGTTACTGCAATCCATTCTTTGTATATTAGGAATTCTTACAAGGTTAATTAACAATGGCTAAAAACAATCACAAACACTGAGACAAAAGCCAGTGTTAACCACAGGAATAATACATTAAATGGGATGAATAAGGAGATGCATTTACATTGGTTGTTTTTATACAAATATGGGATTGCATAACTGCATACTGGGTTGGGTTTTTTTTTTGCATGGCATGCAAAGTTTTCAGGGGCAACAGCTAGATCATGTGCTTTCCAATGCACTTACCAAGGTTGCCAATGAAAAAGTGGTTTTAAACAACCAAAAATAAAAGGGCAGAGATTCCCCAGTGAGTTCATCAGGTATTCTGGTTGCCTGCACATATGCAAAGTTTTCAGTGACCTTAGCAGCAGTTACATAAGCATATGGAGAGGAAAAACAAACTCATATTAAATGCTGTAACACATATGGTCTCTCCTGACAGGATGTTCCAAGCCATGCAGTGATTTTACAGTCCATATGCACTGTACAGCAGTTCTTTAGTCTCAAAGCAGGAGTCAAAAATAGCATATCAGCATGAACTCCACATTCTTCATCTTTTATGGACAGTCTGCATGTTAATAATGAAATACGTAACACACTGCAACTTGCTGCATTTAACAACAGAAAAAGTGTATAAGTAAGATCAAGTCTATATGGGACTTGATCTTAGTAGATGACATCATCACATATGAGATATATGAGATATGAGGTAGATATGAGATATGAGATATGAGATATGAGATGACACATGACATGAAAAAAATGAGCATTTGGAGTAAACATTTTCCCAGGAAAGTATTATCAACAATTGTATTTTGTTTGGGTAAGGAGTACCTGGACCGCATGGAAGGAGCACTATTCCAAATGGAAAGAGTATTTTCCTAATGGGAAATATGCTGGGCTCTCTACACTACACAGTGTAAAGCCTACGCCAGACCTTTCCAGCCTCCAAGCTGAATCTAATGAGAATCTCATCCCAGGACAAGATAGGATGCCAAAGGACATAGAAGCACTAGTTGTAGCGAAGCTAAGTTTTCTTGTTTTTAGATATGTCCGTCAACTGTACAAACTCAAAATGCTATTATCTGCCATATTTTGGTCATATTATATAAAAAATTCAATAAAAGAACCGAGCCAACCAGTCAACGCTTGGGGAGTCATTCTAAGGAACTTGTTCCCAGTGTGACATATCCCAGTGTTAAACACTCAAGTGTGACACCCTGTGCTGATTGTACAGCCAAGTACCTGCCAGGTTGCCGTCTGGGTGGAATCAAACTAAAAACGCCTTTCCAAAACCACCACCGAAACGTAAGCGCGTCGTGCAGCAGCCGCGTCCCTAAGAGCCCAGCGCTGCCGAGCCAGAGCCCAGAGCCCGGGGCCGCCCGACCTCGGCGGCGGGGAGACCTCGGGGCGGGCGCGGCGGGACGGGACGGGACGGGACAGCCGTTCTCCGCGCCCCTTCTGCCGCGGGGGAAGCGGGGCTGCGGGGCCGCTCGAGCCTCCGCGCAGCCGGGCCGGGCCGCAGCGCCCCGCGTCCCACCGCCGGCTCGGCCCGGGGAGCAGCGCTGCGCGGTGCCGCCGCCCTCCGCGCCCGCGGGGCGGCCATGCGGGGGCTGCGCGGGGCGCGGGCGGCACTGGCGCTGCTGCTGGCGGCGGCGCTGGCCCCGGGGCCGGCGCGACCGCACCCGCAGTGTCTGGACTTCAAGCCGCCGTTCCGGCCGCCGCGGGGCCTCGCCTTCTGCCGCCGCTACGCCGACTTCGGCTGCTGCGACCTGAGCCGCGACAGCGCTCTGCTCCAGCGCTTCTACCGCCTCAGCGCCCGCCTCGACGGGGCCGCCTACGCCGCCTGTGCCGGGCACCTGCAGGACCTGCTCTGCCAGGTGAGGCCGCGCCGGGCTCCCGGGGGCTCTGCTGCGCGGGCGGCTCCCGCTGTGCAGACGTTTCAGCCGCACAGGGGCTGCCACTGTTGCACCACACACGGGGCTTCAGCACGGTGCTTTTCCCATGCAGGGTGCCCTGGCCCAGGCATGGGTGCTACAGCTCTGTCAGGGTGCTTTGGCCCAGGTGTGGGTGCATCTACCTATGCAGGGCTGCATCAAGCCCAGGTATGGATGCTTCAGCCCAGGTGTGGATGCTTCAGCATGGGTGCATTGGTGTGTGGGTCCAGGCACAGGTACTTTGGACCTCACTGGGATGCATGAGCCGTGACACAGACTCGTCAGCCCAGGAATGACTGCACCTACCCATGCAGGGCTGCATCAGCACAAGTAGAGGGACTTTGGACAGCCCAGGAGTGTGTGAGCTGTGGCATTAGTGCCTGGTCCCAGGAATGGTGCATTGCCCCATGTGTGGGTGCATGAAGGGTTACTGCAGCAGCCTTGACGTGTGCTTCCAGGCACTGTCAAGGGCAACTGTCCGTCATCTGTGGACTTTTCTGCCTTTGGCTGGTGTTTGAAAGAGGAATAGGGATGGTTTGCTTTAATTTATGAGCAGCAGTGCTCCAAGATGGTTGTGTGGGCAATTATAATTTGCAGACCCCACTCACCCGGCCAGGGTTAGATGCACCAGGGTTAGGGGACCTGCCTGCACAAAACATGCCCCTTGTTACGGCCAGCTCATGGATGGGATCAGGTGATTTTTTGTACTCGGTTACAGCATCCTGAGATGCTTTTGGCATGTGCCAGGTGCTAACAGTCCTGATGGTGGGTGCAGAGTAATGCCTGAGGATGTGGCCTAGAAACCTCTGTGGTGGCCATCCTGCACAGGGGAAATTTCCACTCAGGGTTGATGCTCTGTGGCCAGATACGATAACAGGATGATCACAGTCTGTGCAGAGCAAAACGTGTGGCCCTATCATCAGCAGTGGCCTTGTGTGTATGAAAGTGCCCCTGAGACAGAGCAGTGGCAGCTCTGTGCTGTGCAAGTGTAAATCTTAAATTAATTCAGACAGCAGGGTTTCGTCTGCTGTGCTCAGATGGGATCAAAGTGGCTTTGCAGAAATCCCACTCTTAGCATTTTGCAGGGTACTTCTTGTGTTCCTGAAAGAGTGAAGAGAAAGACAAGTCTTTTCCACAACATCTTCTAAAGATTTGACTTTTATTTCATCTCACATTGTACTGGAAGCAAAAAAACCCTTTCAATATGTTCCTGAAGCAAGCAGTATCCAAAAGTCCATTTGCAGATGGGAAACCAGTTAGCAGTGCCTGCTAAACACTGCTTCTGTCTCTGGAAGTGATAAGTAAGTCTTCTGTGTGCATCAGAAACCCAACTGTTGAAAATTTGTTTAGAAGCAGTGAAGTAAATGGGGATGGGAAAAATGATTCACTGAAATGTTCTGATGAGCTCAGTGTATCACCAGCCCAGCTGTGGCTACAAACCATCACCTCTGGCCATGCAAGCACAAAATGGAAGTTCAAGCATTGCAAACACTCCAGAGCACTCTGCTTCCATTCATTCATTATGTATACAATTTAGGATATAAGGATATAGATCTGAATTAATAAGTGGGTTTCTGTGACTTAGCACGCTTCTCTCTCTTTCTGCTCACAATTTATGATTTCTCTCAAATGTGATCAAATTATTTTCACAAGCATCTCAGCTTGTATTTGTGGTAAGGATTCCTACTTCTCTTAAATTGTGATTTGCTACATGGTCCTGTTTCTGTTCCTTGTGGAAGGGCAAATGGAAGAGCAGCAACATCCTTCCCTCCACGCTGCCCATCACCCCCCAGCCCCAAAACAGGGTTTTTCCCCCACCCAGAAGCAGGCTGAGAGGATGACTTTGGCAGTGGGTCATCTCTCTGCCTGCCCCACAGCCTCAACACCCGGGAGTATTTTGATGGGGGGCAGCAGGTCTCAGGGATGTGTGTGGATGTTGATTATTGTGTGGTGGGAAACAGGACACCAAACTGTGGGAGAGCAGATGCCTTATCCTGCTTCTCAGAGAACAGCTTGCTTAAAGGCTTGAATTTCCAGATGGAGGCGGAGCGGGAATGTCAGGGATTACGTGAGGAGTCCCGTTGCTTCCTCTGGGCTGAGAGCAGCAGTAAATAAGCCATTGTTTGATGTAGGTGTTCATCCAAATTTAGATCATTGCAATTCCTCAGATAAATAGTTGCCTCTGAATTCCTGGAACAGATAGGATGGATTTGGCTAACGTGTCTTAATGCCACTTGTTTTATTTTCTGATCAGTTATTTTCATAGTGCAAGCTTGTTCCAGCCCTACTGGAGTTACTGATCATCAGCCCATTAGTTTCCTTGGTCTTTGGACCATGTAATAGTTTAAAATGAATGGGCAGACCATGTCATTTGGAAATGAGAAATTAGATCTGTTAGTGATGCTGGGCTGTGACTGAGTGTAGAGTTTCTCAGTGTTTTGAGTCAGTGAACGTGACAAGACAATGCAAAGGGTAAAAGACCGCAACATTTGATTCAAAAGCAGGGAAATTCAGGATCAGGCATCAGGATTCATCTCTTGTGGAACAGAAGTAGGAAGATATTATAACTATATCTGCAAAATGCCCTGAACATGTGCTCGAGTAGTGTCTGGCTAGTGATAGATCTCTGTGCATCACTGCCCGTGTAATGCCACTGTAGATCGCCGTGTGCCACCAGGAACATGGTAAGGAGTGAAGAAGTCATCCACAACTGCTCCTCAAACACACCTGAGGCTGGGCTGAACAGCCCACAGCAGCAAAGGGACGGGGAAACCACACCTCTGTGCTATTTGTAATTCTGATGCTGAAGCCAGGACATTGCTGGCTTTGAAGGAGGCTTTCGGAGAACCAGGTACACCCAGGCACTCAAGCGGTGGTCTTCTTTGCTCTGAATGTGTAACTCCCGTAGGCAGCAACAGACTGAGCTCCCCTCCAGCCCTGCCTTCATGTTCCCTTTCTATCTCGTTTTAATTTTGTTTTTAAGGCCAAATTTTCAGTCATTAGCTACTGCATCGGCAAATGCCCCAGCTCTTTCTGTCCTTGGCATACCTCATGTAACCAAGCCGAGTGCTGTTACCCAGTCTGCCCGTAATTTCAGTGTTTTGTGCCGCACTCAATCTCCTTTTTACCACATTAATTGCTGCTCATTTGAAGGCATAATTACCTTCATTTTGCAATGAATGGCTTGACATTCCAGAAGGAAAGCTTATTGTACACTAACAAGCTGTTATATGGCCTCTCAGTTTATAATGGTTTGTAATGGAAAAGAAAATAAAAATTAAATATTGTGTGTACTTATCAGCTAATTTAAATACTTCAGTATCTCAGATGTTATATCTTTTCAGCTATTGAATAGTGCTGTAATCTGCATGAAGAAATAGCTCCCTATAGATTTAGAAACAGCTCCCTATATTTTTTTTTAAGTAAGCTGGTTTTGATTGGAAGAAGTGCATCTAGGAATTAAAAAATGCAGAATTTATTCAAGAAGGATAGTTTCTATTCCTACCTTTCTTGCCTCAGTTATTTAGCTGCTCTGTGAATATAACTGAGCCTCCACCGAGTCATGTTATGTTATTTGAAGAGCACTTTTGAGATGCTTGTCGGGAAGATGTATTGCAAGTGGAAAATAGTGTGTGTTTATTACAAAGAAAAATCCTTGCAAAGCAGAACTGAGTCACTTTGGTCAGTTCGTAATTTACAGATGGTTTTACTGGATTGCAGTGGCTTTTTACATAAGGAAAATGTTCTTGTCGGAGTTCTTGTACTGGAGAATACAAGTGAACTGTGTAAACTCGATTCAGTCTTTAGGCAGATTTCCAAGGCTGCACCTTGCATAAAGTAGGATTGTGCTGCAGCCGCTGCCAGCAGACCTTGCCTGGATTGCAGCCGTTTGGTGCTCGTTCTCTGAAATCCTGTAGCCTGAGCCTCCATCACAGAACTTGGTGACCAGTGTCGTGATCATGAGATCAATTTCACCACTTCCAATCAGGTATATAAAGTGTCTGTAGGCAAATACCCACCAGCAAAGGCAGCTGGACCCAAGCAAGGTTGGTGTGTGCACTGACAGCATCCCAGGGCTGGGTCTCCTTCTCCTCCTCTCCTCCTACACTTTCTCATCCCGCTTTGTCCAACCTGTAAATCACATCTGTGTTTGAGGTGCACGTCTGTATTGTTGGATGACCAAGTATGGAAGTCATAGGCTTTTGCCCCACCGACCTGTCCTGTTCCCTCCTTTGCCTGGAGAAGCAAGATCTGAATCTTCTTAGCTAACTCATAGATAAAGTCAGAGCATCCAAGACAGAAAAGTCTCTTTGTCCCCAGTACAGTCTACTAGGGCGATGCAGCAAAATATGTGTCATTGCTGGTTTTCTAGTGTTAGTGCTATGGCTGGAATAAATGAATAACAGTATACAGGAGCCAGCTTTCACTAGGAATACTGAAGATCATTTCTGTGAATGCTGACATAAACCTCCTTTCTAAGATCTTTTTCTGTGTTGATACATCTTTAGAATATACTACAACATATGTTGTAATTAAGGTGAAATTTCTCCAATTAGTATTGCTGTTCAGCTGTTTCAAATCTGGTCCAAAAAATGGCTTGAAGCTTTTTCTCTGTCCCTCTAGGAATGTTCTCCATATGCGGCTCACTTGTACGATGCCGAGGATCCCTCCACCCCCGTGCGGACGATACCAGGACTTTGCCAAGACTATTGCCGGCGAGTGTGGCAAAAATGCCGCTCCATTTTTCGCTATCTCTCTACAGACCAAGAGCTAATTGCACTGGAGAACAACATGGCAAAATTCTGCCGCTACCTGTCCTTGGAGGACACAGACTACTGTTTTCCACACCTGCTCACTAACCAGAACCTTAACCAAAACCTGGGGTTAGTGACCGCCGACGCGGAGGGCTGTCTCCAGCTCTGCCTTATAGAGGTCGCCAACGGGCTGCGCAATCCCGTTGCGATGGTGCACGCCAACGATGGTACCCACAGGTTCTTCATTGCGGAGCAGGTTGGCCTGGTGTGGACCTACCTCCCCGATCGATCCAGGCTCGAAAAGCCATTTCTGAACATCAGCGAAGCCGTACTTACCTCACCTTGGGAAGGAGACGAGAGAGGTTTTCTAGGTATTGTCTTCCATCCTAAATTCAAATTTAATGGTAAAGTGTATGTCTACTATTCAGTTGAAGTTCGTTATGAAGAGAGAATCCGAATCAGTGAGTTCAGAATTTCTGCTGCTGACATGAATGCTTTGGACCATGGTTCTGAAAGGTATTGTACACACGTTTCTCTAGCAAATGTATTTAAGATCTCAGAGGGCAGCTTGTGCATTTTTAAAGGCAATTAATTAATGAGACTTATTTAGCTTGATGCTGTTCTTGCATTCCAGTGTGGTAGCAATTCAGTCTAAGTCCATGTCTAGCTTACTGAGACAGAGAATATGCCTGTCTTCTGTGGATGAACTGCACCCAGGGATAAATCTTCTGACATTTCTCAGTTCTGGTATGTCAGAAGATTTAACTGAACATTGATGAAATGTTATTTACAGTTAGTATTTTGGGGGTTGGGTTTTGGTTGGGTTGGTGTTTGGGTTTTTTTTTTGGTATTGTAATGATTACCCTTTGAAATAGACTTCTGCAAAGCATGAGTGAAATTCATTCCAAAGCCAAAGGTTTCCAAAATCAGTATAAACAAGCTCAGTGATACTGGAACCAGGATGTATTTGGCCCCATGTTTCTTCATCTGAATGACAGCTCAACCCTGTGATATTACAAATTTAATATCAAATTAAATAAAATGCAAACCACTGTGCTATTACTGAGTACATTTTGGTTGGAAATTTTATTTGTTTGACTCTGATCCTGCAGTTGATCCACATTAATATACACAGATAATGAGAGGTTTGTTTGTGGAGTCGGTCTATATATTTATCTGTTGCAGAACCACATAATAGAACCACTGTTTTAAGAGACCCTGGAATATTATTAATGTTAAGATTTTTGCTTTGTTACATGGGTCGTATTAGGGCTTTCCAGATACTCAGCAGTGGATGATTCTAGCTCAAAAATGCACTTATCCTAATGATAGAAATGGGAGGCTGGTTTATCAAGCAATTACAGCAGTTCAGTGTAACTAGTACTATAGATGACAGGTGAGGGGAATTTAAATGTGGTCCTTGGGAAAGCAAGTCAGGAGCTTAAACCTGCAGATGCCAGGGCCCATGAGCTGTCTCGTTTAAAAATCCTCAGGCTCTACATTTGTAACATTTTCTGTGCTTATTTAGCTGATGGTTAGTACAGCAAAAGCTTAAGAAAACAAAATTGTGGTCCCATTGTGCTTGTGTAGGCACGGCTCCCACTGACTTCATCCTGAGGTGCTACCCAAGAGGGAGCTGGGGCCAACACGTGCTGTACATTGCCTTAGCAGGAAGGCCTGTGTCTGTTTGCTGGCAGATTTTTGCTTGATGGTTTTTTGGTTTTTTCCATCTTCTTTGGGAGGATGAGGAGGATTCACCTTGGTGTCCACACAGGATCCTCCCTCGCTCCTGCTGCCTGTGCGCCCGTGCGCAGTTCCCCCAGCTCAGAGGTGGGATGTTCAGCAGCAGGTGACAGAATAATTACGTAGCTGGGTTGTTCCTTCCCAAAATTAACATTCTGATCACGATTTAACAATCAGTACTTTCAGAAGGGCAAAAAACTTACTAAAAATGAGGTGGTATAAGTATTATAATTTGGTTTTGCAGCTATTAAGAGGCACTGTCAGCATGAAATCTGGACTTTTTTAGAAGCTGGAGTAAATTAAACTTCAATTGTTATACCCGGCAACCCCTGCTGCATGTATTTGTGGCTTCAGCTTTCTATAAAGTTATATTTTTAGATATTTCACCCTTTTCTTACTATGAAAGGGATGCCAGGTGCGTAAAATAAACAGATAAAAGTAAGAGAGAGATAGGTTTTAAAATTAAGCTAAAGCTTGCTGGTACAGCTTTGAATAACCTTTCTCAAAATGTTCATTTGTTAGTGGGGCTGTTTTTAACCACTCTTTAAGCTCATAAACTCCTGTGTATGTAATTATCATTTATGGATTCTTCTCTCTGTAAGAATTTGACTATTACTTAATGTTTGAAAAGTTTTAGGTTCGCCTTGAAAGCGCCTGTCAGGATTGTGCCACATGCTGTACAGATGCACACATGGATTGGAATCCTTTGTCTTGCAGTTTACAATTAGATTTAAGCTGAGATGACTTTTCCAACAACAAACAAACAAGCAAAACCAAAAAAACCCACCAAAAACAGTTTAACAAGGAGGAAGAAAGAGTCAAAGGAAAAGTGTAATTAATTAAAAGTATATTCTGTCATGTGATTTCCCAGATTTTCCTTATTACTTAATTTGGTGTTTCTGTAATCTGGAGAATACGTTGGAATTATTTAAGGTTAGAAAACCCAATAAGCTATACCCAAGTAAAATTCAGTGATGTGGATATGAAGGAATTTGCATCAAAACTGATCTGTGGCTGCTTCCGTGTGTCAATGGCAACACTGGAGTGACGTTGCTCTGCCCTCTCCTTAGGGCTTGTGCAGTAGGTAATGCCTCCTCCCTGGTTTTGCTTAGGATAATCCTGGAAATAGAAGAACCCGCTTCCAACCATAATGGAGGAGAGCTGCTCTTCGGAGATGACGGTTATCTCTATATATTTACTGGAGATGGAGGCATGGCTGGGGATCCTTTTGGGACCTTTGGAAACGCCCAGAACAAGTGAGAGACCCTAAAACCTTGCGTATGCCTTATGTCCCTCCTGTCACCCTTGGGTTGAGAAGAGAAACTGGGGGATGTAAATCGAGGGGGATTTTCTGTCTTGGGTTTACTGTTTCCTTAAGGCCCACACTGATGTTTGTGCAGATGTGTGGGCATATAGACAACTCCTGTACCTCCATTTTCCTTAGGGGAGGTTATCAAGGTGTGTCTTTTCTCCCTGTGAACAGCAGTAGTTCTTGAGCTTTCCAGCTGTCTGCTTGGAGACCAGTTTTTGACAAGTGGAGGGGAGTCTGTGATATGGAAGGAGTGGACCCATCCCTGTGGCAGCTCCAAGGCACCAGTGTACATCTGTGGGGCAGCAGGCCCTGGGATGTCAGTGCCATAAAGTCAGGCTCTTCGGTGGCCTGGAACAAATGAAATGGTCTAATGGTCTTGAAATGGTTGGGTTTTTTTCAGAAATATTGAAAGACTTGTCTTTTCCAAACCAGAAAGAATGATACCCTAGCCTGCTAAAAAAACCCATCCCTGATGTTTAACCAAGGTCTAGTTTTATTTCTTTTTTTTTCTTTTCCTTTCACTTCTTCTCCCAACACAGATCAACCCTGCTGGGCAAAGTGCTGCGGATCGATGTGAACAACAACGACCGCGGGCCTCTGTATCGAATCCCTCCTGACAACCCTTTTCTCGATGACCCCATGGCTCGCCCCGAAATCTATGCATATGGTGTGAGAAATATGTGGCGCTGCTCTTTCGATAGGGGCGAACCCCAAACCAAGGACGGGAAAGGGCGGCTCTTCTGCGGAGACGTGGGGCAGAATAAATATGAAGAAATCGACATCGTCGAGAAAGGCAAAAATTATGGCTGGAGGGCAAGAGAAGGATTCAGCTGTTACGATAAAAAACTTTGCACCAATTCTTCAATGGGTAAATAGATATTGTCTCTAAATTACTTGTGTCTCTCACCATGCAGCTTTCTGCACCATCATTTTTAATTCCTGCCTCCAAAGCCTGGTTGTTTGATGGAAAACACATATTTCTGAGATGCAAATCTATGCTGTCTCAGTCTAGAAGGGAGCTGAACTGGAAATAAATATTCAAAGTCTAAATGTTACTATCTTTGAGTTAGGAGGAAAATGAAACATGCTAGCTGTTGTTTTTCTAGGCGATCTGTGGTGTTAGTCAAATTGCCTGGTGGTTCTGTTGTTTGGGGCGACAATTTCATCTTTTCCACATAAAATAAGCTTTCCTGCAGAACCAAAAAAAATTTGGAGCAGTTGTATTTTTCTCCATAACTCACAATTAGTGTCCTTATTTTAAAAAAAAGAGAAAGTATTGTGTAAGCTGGTCAACTTTTCAAACCTGGATTCAGGGTGTTGGCTGGCTGGCTAAATTCCAGTGTACGTGTGAAGTCAGAGTGTATTGTGTTGCAAGGTCTGATGTGGACCACATCTTGTGCTGGAGCATCTCCCCAGAGATCCAGGCGGGCAGTGGGCTGGCACTCATTTGCACTGGCTGAGATTCTGGTTTTTCTGTGTGCTATGTGGTGGTGTTTAACTTCCTTCCTTTTATTAACTTAGTTTAACTTCCTTCCTTTTATTAACTTAGCTACAAGGACAGTGGTAGTGATTAAGTGATTTTTTTTATAAAAATTTTGAGAGCAGGGAGCAGATTTTTTGCAATCCTTTTGCTGAAGCAGTTGTCAGAGAGCCCGTTTAGTGCTCTCCTGTGTGACAGTGCTTGTGTGAGCATTCATGGCAAGCACTTTACTGAGGTCTCCAGGGATTTGGAACAATTTCTTGTGCCCTTAGAGACCCTTTTGTTAGAACAGTGAAATGTCACAACCCCTTTAAAATGATAAGTGAAGCTGAAGTGTAGAAAATACCGGCTTTACATTCAATGCCCTTGGTGCAAGTACCTTGCTGGCAGAGCTGCTGGCTTTGCTACTTGAGGCATCTGCTACATGGGCAGGGAGAAAGGCTGTGAGGAAGAGGAGGGGTGGGTACCGTGAGGAGGTACCTGTAACACAAGGGCTACGGAAGACATGGAAGGAAGCATCCAGTGGAGACCCTCAAAATCAGGGCATCTTCCTCTGTTTTGCCTCTGTCTTGTGTTTTAACTTACGTTTTACAACGAATCTTGCCTGTGCCATACCATAAATATTTGATGGCCCTTTCAAGTTAAACTCCCCTGTCTCAGAGAAACAGAAGCTGTTTCTGCTGACATCTGACATATCTTTTCATCAGTGCCTGCAGTCTAGAGTTACCTGTCTTTTTTTCCCTTTCACCACCGAAACAAAGCTGCATTGGGCAGACATCTCCTGCATGGGTGCACTGACTCTAAGAGCAACCTGCAAATTAGAATCATAGAATCACAGAATAGTTCGGGTTGAAAGGGACCATCAAAGCTCATCTAGCCCAACCCCCCTGCAATGAGCAGGGACGTCTTTAGCCAGATCAGATTGCTCAGAGCCCTGTCCAGCCTGGCCTTGAACCCAGGGATGGGGCATCTACCACCTCTCCAGGCAACCTCGGCCAGTGTTTTACCACCTTCATTGTAAAAAATTTCTTCCTCATGTCTAGCCTAAATCTCCCCTCTATTCATTTAAAGCCTTTACCCCTTGTCCTGTCACAACACACCTTCTAAAAAGTCTGTCCCCATCTTTCTTACAGGCCCCCTTTAAGTACTGAAAGGCCACGATAAGGTCTCCCTGGAACCTTCTCCTGGCTGAACCACCCCAACTCTCAGCCTGTCAATTTGCAGCGAAACCAGCCAGGCTGTGTAGAAATGGGCCAGAAGTGGCACTAACAGAGCTGGGTTGTAGCTGAAGTGAAGGGCTCAGGAGAAGGGTGAGGTGTGTGGGTGATAGAGAGCGCTCAGGCTTTTCAGGGATTCGGCTTTTGTCGCAAGTGAAACGCTGGCCGGTCTTGCTGAGCTGGCTTGTCCTTGGTTAGCACAGCCAGCGTGGTTCTGAAAAGGTGAAAATCACACTATGACTCCATCGGCACTTCACTTTATTACAAAATGCTCGAGTGAACCTGATTGTAGTGTGCTAGTGGCAGAACTATCTAAATAAACAGCTGTTCTCCATCATATGTAAAACAACGCAAGTCACAGGTCTTTTCCCCCCTACAGATGATGTGCTTCCAATTTACGCATATCCACACAAAATGGGGAAATCTGTTACAGGAGGCTATGTCTATCGGGGTTGTGAGTCTCCAAACTTGAATGGCCTGTACATATTTGGTGATTTTATGAGTGGGTAAGTAAATAGTTCAGATACTCATGAAGCCGTACCCCAAGCTGAAGTCCTCCAGTGATACTACACCTGCCTGCAAGTGCTCATGCAGCCTAACAACGGAGGACATGCTGCTGCTTGCTGCTTGCAGGCACTGCATGGAGCCTGACTGCTCATTACAGCAGGTTCACGTGGCATGTTTTATATAACCTTTATTCCATGGTGCTGTGCAGGAATGCAGTCTTTGCATTCCAGCAGCCCTCGATGCTGATGATTCACGTTGTATCAGTACAAATAAAGGGGGAATGATACAGTGTTCATTTAAAGTCCTTGAAGTGGTGTAAAAGAGCATTTGAACGCATCCTAAAAAACTTAAAAAAAAAGAAAAAAACACTGATGCAATGCTTTGAGACACTGAAGTTATTGGAAGAAAAAAATATATTGTCCAGCAGTGACTCTGCTGCAAACCTGTGACGAGGCAGGCATGAGACTGCCTTGTTTTCCCCCCACCTCCTCTGCCTTTGCTGTTGTGCATCCCCCAGCCCTCCCGCACGCAGCCCCCGCACCGCCTGCCCCAGCTGATGCGCTGGTCCTGGGCGCAGGAGAGATGCTCCAGAGCCACGGTGGAGCCAGGTGCTCTACATCTGTGGCAGGGCCCTGCCAAATAGTCTGATATCCCTTAAACCCTCCTCTGTTGTTTTTCCATGTGCTTGTGTTGCCTTTTAAAGACAAGGTGTTGCGGAGCCATGTAATGTGCTTGTTTTAATATTAACAATCCTTTGTTTTTCAGAGGAGCTGCAGTTCCTATTGCAGCTTATGTGGGTAGGAAGCATTAAACATCCTTTCAGGTGTCCTCATTACTGTTCATAAATCATCTTGGCTGTATTGCAGAAGTGTTCTTTTGCCTTGCAGACGCCTGATGTCTTTGAAGGAGGATCATGCTACCAGAGAGTGGAAGTACAGTGAAATCTGCATGGGGGCAGGACAAACGTGCATGTTCCCTGGGCTTATCAATAACTACTACCAGTACATCATCTCCTTTGCCGAAGATGAAGCAGGTAATCTTTTAACTTTATGTCACGCTGAATGGCATGCTTGTGGTTCCTCTTTGGAGTAAAAGACGGGAGAAGGGGTCAGAGAGGACTCCTGGGAGGTGTTGGGTGCTAGGGAGGCAGAGCACAAGTCTGTCAATCTTTAAAGTGCCGATGGGTGAGATGCCCAGCATCTCCCAAATATCAAACCAAAGTTACAGTCCCAATTTTGAGGCAGGGGGATCTGGAGAGGCAGTTCCCTGCAGGAGTGAGGCTGAGCATGCTGCTGCCCGCACCCCCACGGTAGAGCACAGCTTAGAAAAGAAATGCCGTTCTTCACAGTGCCATGCCATGGGGAATACAGGCCCTGAGAGGCTGAAAAGGTGATACCCGAGTGAGCGCAAGTCTATGGTCTTGGCCAGTCAAGAAGGCTGTTGGTGTTATTGATGGGTACAGGGAAGCAGATGTAATCAACAGTAATTATGAACTAGCTCACCCTGACCTGGAATATTAGTACCTCTTGAGGTGAAGCAGAATGAAAGCCCTATGTTATGTCTTGAGTGAGGCATCAGCAAAAAGCTGCTTAAGTCCATATTTTATTAGTGCCAGCTGGGATTTTGCCTTGCATGGGACTGAAGGATGTAGTCTCAGTGGAGCTTTGCATAGCTGCATTTTAAGGCTGGAAACATTCTGCTTTCTAGGAGGGAGCTGCTGTGATTTGAAAAGGAGGAAATAAAGAGTCCGGGGTGAACGCTGGTGATCGCTCCCTTTGTTCGTACAAGGGTATGGTTAATTGCCGAGCCCTGCGGCGGGGCAGGCAGAGTGTGCAGCCCCTGGCTGGGGACCTGGAGAGGATGAGCCCCACAGTGTTTAGCCTTATTGCTAAGTAGCCTCGTGTGCGATTCGGCAGAGCAGGAGTTTGTGTTCTGTCCTGTTGTGGGAAGGTCCTGGCTTGTGGTCAGAAGTGCCTGCTTCCAGAATGCCCCAGTTTTTAAACTTCTGTTTTTCCTGCAGATTATGTCAGGCGTGGATGTAGCACAAATGCAATATGCATTGTATGTCATATAAATGCAAATTTTGTAATGTAAATGCAAATATTTTAAGTATTAGGTCAAAAGTTTGACTTTGGAGTTTTGTCTTTTTTGGAGTTAAAATCCATTTTCTTTAATCATTAATGTTTGTGGAAGGTAGAGCTGGTTTGCAGTACTGTGGAATGAAGGATATCTTACTCTAAAATCAGAATAACAGTTTAAATCAGCTTTATGCCAGTTCAGAGGGCTCCCAAGTGCAGTATCAGGCTGTTAACTGCAGCCCTTGCTCATGCACTTGGGGGGCCGCATCTGCCTGGTCCTGCACCTCTGAAGGGGTGAAACACTGCCCTGTGCTTTTCACACATACTTTGCCTAAGTATAATAGAACTGAGTGGGACATTGGGCTGGAGTCTGTTCTCAGAGGTCGTTATTTGCCTTGTGTTTGCTTTATTATAATGGAAAGAAATCTGTTGATAACAGTTTAGTGAATTTTCTTTATCTGCAGGGAACAGTCCTCTCTTGCACCTTTTTGTGTTCCAGGAGCCTGGTTTTTTACAAGTTTATCACATAGTTTATTTTAACAAGCTTTTCTTCACAGAAGCGTTTGTTTTTTGAGGTTGTTGCTCTGATGAATGTTAATCCAGCTGGTGCAGTGGATGTGTTTATGCGGTGGGGACACCGATATTTTTGGCTCATTGCACAGCCGCTACAAAGCCAGCAGCCCCGTCCCCTGGCAGCTGAACGTGTCGGGGACACCCAGGCACTGTGCTGTGTCTGCAGGGCTCACGCGTGACAGCCCACATGCTTCGTGGCCCGAGCATCCATATTTCTGCTCGATAATTTCCAGGGTAGAGGGGTGGGATGCAAGTGCGCATCGCAGCACCGCGAGATGCAGTGCCAGGTGATTCCTGTCCCAGTTTGGATCAAGGCCACCTCTGGCTGTGGTTAATGGAGCTCACCAGAAAAAGGAATAAACCAGCCAGGAGTGGCCAGAGGCATCTGGTTTCTGCCCCAGGAGAACTTGGAGGAGCTCAACCAGGGCAGCGCGGGAGAGAAGGGAGGAGGAAGGAGGCTCAGCAGCTACAGCACCAGCTGCCACCAACTGCCCCCATCTTCCTTTGCCCACTCTGACCCCTCTGCTCCTTCTCCTCTTCCACTTGGAGTACCCATAGGATCCCCAAAGAAATCTGCCTTGCTCTTTAAGCAGGTCTTCTTTGCCTCTTTTTCTTCCTTTTTTTTTTTCTTTTTTTTGGAAATATTGCAAATTTGTATTTTCTCTCCTATCATTTTGATTGCACTGCTCAAGCACTTGAGCTGGCAAAAGAGAATGGACAGTGATGGAGGGACTGCTTAACCTGACCTCCCCTGCACGACAGGAGTAAAAGTATGGAAATGCAGTTAAGAGAAAATAAGTCAAATAAATGGTGATGGACATTGTTTGGCTGAAGGTCAAGCCCTATCCATATGACCTGACAGAGCCTTTCATGACCAGACCTGCCTTTCATGTGAGATACCGTCTCATGTTGTGAGTGTGCTGGAGAAGGAAAACCAAAATCTTGTTCTCCTGTAATTCACCTCAAAGGAGGGCTTCATCCAAAAGAGCAGAAGACAGTGTGAACAATCTTAATTTCCTTTCATTTTGTTTTGACAAAGGGAATTCAGGGTCTGACAGTTTTGCATTAGTGAAGTTAAAGGACACAGACCAGACTGAGATGACAGCTGAAGTCTGGGCAGCTGAACCTGCAGTGGAAATTTGTCCAAATAATGTTTCATGACAATATGTAAAAGCTCCCACCCACTAAGAGTATTTCATGCCACTGGACTGCAATTGAACTCTCACTACAAACCCAAATACAAACCTGCTTTGTTTTTCTCCAATAGCCAGATCTCCACGTCAGTCCCAGGTTTCTTGATGCTCTGTGAGTTAATGCCCTTGTGCTGCACAGAACAGAAACTCCATGGAGAGTTTTCATGGCTGCATTTGGTTTTTTTTTCTCCAGGGGAACTTTACTTCATGTCTACCGGCGTACCAAGCGCCACGGCTCCCCATGGAGTGGTGTACAAAGTGGTGGACACCTCTAGGTATGAGATGTTCGTGTTGCAAAGCCTAAGTGTGGTGTGGTGTGTCCAGGTGTGGATGTGATGGATGATGTTGACTGACTAACCAGCTCTTCTCCCATGCTGGGCCCTTCTGTGGACCTCAATCAAGGAACAGTTGGAGCAACCCGTTGTGGGTCTGCTTTACTGCCGTAGTCGTGGGACTCGGTGTTGCTTGGTGATCACCAACTTGCTATGGGGCCTGGTGGTGTTATGCAGGTTGGGAGATTTGTTCTTGAAAGCTGAAGGAGTATTTTATGGGTGGGTTATCTTTCTTGGATACAGTTTCTCTAGATTCCTGCTCAGAAGGAGGCAGTTTTTCTAAAGGTAGTTTATTCTCAGCCCCTCTCCATCCCTTGTAGTCAGGCCCATCTCCCATAAGACCCCCGTGCCCGGGCAGCTGCAGCTGAAGCTGACCCAGCATGACCCACAGTGCTTTCTCGGGAAAACTAGAAATGAATGTCAAAAAGTATGTTCTTTTTTGTGTTTCAAAGAGGAAAGTGGTTTGAACAAGGAAACAAGACCATTGTTACACCTTCTGGATCCCATGTGCACGTATCTTCAGACTGGGCAAGCAGGGAATAGCTGTGTTTTATGAGAAGACTTATAGCTGTTTTTTCCATCTTCCTGTTTTTTAAGTGTTACTATTATTGGCAAAACACCAAAATACTTTCAGCCAGACATTCAGAGTCAGACTTTTGTAGCTTTTATTTTTTTTTAAATGGATTAAATTTATAACTTTAGCTATCTGAGCATTTTTGAACCAAACCCCTTTCTGGTTTTATGTTGGAACCAGACCCCAAAGTTAAACAGCCCCCAGAGCTGCCACGTATTTTCCTCCAGCTCTGCTCTGTCAGGAGCATTTTCCATTATCTAACACAGTGGAAGAGTTCCTGTAAACTGGGTATTAAGAGGCTGGTATTATGCAACCCTTGCAAAAATGAAGAAAGCAGAAGTCAAAAGAACATTGTAAGTTTAAGTTTAAAAATAATTTTCTCTAGTGTGTAGAGTACAGAAAAACTCACAGGAAAATTCATAAAAGCAGGGAACGTCCCTGTGGCAGTAGTCCAGAGAGGAGCTCTTTGCCTTCCACAGAAATGCAAATGCAAAAAGTCCTAATTACAAAGGAGTTATATCCTCAAAATGCAAACATCAGGCATTTTTGAACCAGTTTGAAAACCTCTGAAGAAGGTTGCAGATTAGTAAGCCAGACAGTATAGGAAAAAGTGATGAACTGGATGCAACTTCTCAGAAGTGAGATACTCCTCCAAACTTGTGTCAAAATAACATGTCGTTCTAAGAGGAAGCCTTCATAGGAGACATGTAAGAGTCCTTGTTTGAAACTAATGCATTTTTGGTGCTGCTTTTGTAGTAGTTCGTCTTTTGTTTTGGCTTTACATACACAGTGGGTGATTTCACGTCTCTGAAGACAGCCTGAAAACTTGCGTACACATGACCTTTATGTCAGATGTTCAACATACACTGTCTAGTTTTGTGATTTTTATCTACAGTCTGATTAATCTTTTTCTGTAATGCTTAAACCTGCCAATGTTTTAGTTCCTTAATGGATTCCGCAATAGCAAGTGAAAACACAGCCATAGGACTCCACTGCCTTGTGTATATTTGGACTTTGATCAACAGAGATATGTGATTGTTTAATTATGTTTTCTACTGTGAGAGATTACTTGGATCATTTAAACAGACATTTATTTTTTTTTCCAATGAGCATTACATTCATTAAAGAACAATGGGAAGCAAAGACTCACAATGCCAGGGGAAAGGAATTAATTGTACGCTGTATGTGTCCCTTTTTTTGCAGGAGAGCACCACCAGGAAAATGCCGAATTGAGCCATTGCCAGTGAAAGTAAAAAGCAAGCGCATCCAGTTTGTGCCAAAGGAAAGTAAGTGTCACTGTTGCTGTTTATTACTGGTGCGTGTTAGCTGGCAGTAAATACAAACTCCAGGCTCGCAGTGTCTCCACATGTGTGGAGACCACCCAGAACTTCACTCTTCAGAGTATCCTCAAATTTAATTCTCACCAGCTGTTTTGGATCTGAACAGTTTGTTCAAATAAGGCATAAGGTATCTCCCCTCTCCCAGATGTGTTGAATCTTCTCTGCAGTTTCTGCCCCTGTAGGTTTTCCCTTTTCCGTGCTACATCGTACCTGTTTCATTACGACCACCTTGGTTTCCTCATAACTTTACTGAGGTCCTGTGCTTGATGGTGCTTTTCAGTGCCAAGTGATTTCTCGATGCCTTCAGGAGCACTTCAGGAGCTGAAGGACATGATGGCTGAAGGGTTGGGAAGTGGCTCATTGAGCAAGGTGGGGGCTGAGTCATTGTTAGCTGTGGGTGAGAGAATATGGGGTGAGGAAACACTCCCAAAAGAATCGTCATGATCAGCCATTCAGATGAACTTTTGGTTTATCCAAACCCTCCAGGGCTTTTTGTTTGTATCATGCTGAGTGAAGTATTGTACTGCTGAAGCTGGAGCAGTCAACAAGGTAGCTGAATCTGCAGCAGACCAAGTTAAATGCAAAACTCGAAATACGCTATTAGGATTTCAAAATTAGATCAGGCACCATCACCTTTCTTTTCCCCTGTGCATTTTGTTTACACATGTAAGTACCTAGGCAGTACTTTAACCACTTTGCCATGAAGTTAATATTACTGTAGGAACTCTAATGTCAGAATACTCTAATTTTTAATTACATTAATCGTTTTACATTGCATTTGAGTCACTGACAGTTCCTACAGCTTTGACTTCAGGGCGGAATGAGGGCACTCAGCACATTGCAAGATTGAGTCTTTAAGATGGAACAAGATCTAAGGCTAATTATTAACTGTTGACATGCCCGAGCACTCAGCACATCTTCAGAAACATTCTCCTTTGCAAGCTGTGCATGCAGTTTCCAAACGCTGGTAGCTTGGTTCATGTTCAACCAGCTCTCTCTGTTTCTGCTTATGCTTTATTCTCTATGCAAGTCCAGCGTTCATATTTTTAAACTACATGTATAACAACATCTTTTGGGTTTGTTTACAAGGTAGTTTTCATCATAAAATAAAAGAAACAGTGGGAGAGATTCTGCTAAGTGTCTCAAGAACTAAATTCCTGTGTAGGTGAAAACCAAGCATGAAGATTTTGATTCAGAAGAACGCAAACAGGACTTGTAGCTGTAAATATTTTGCTGTTTTGGTTAGTGTTTAGTGTGAATGCAACAGAATTGCCAAAGCATGCAGCTTGCATTAGCTGGATGAGTGCATTTGTTGGAAGTGTATTTAATAAATAGCTTGACAAAGAGTAATATATAATAACAACTTGATTCAGTGAGGTGAAAAGCACTCCCAGGTGGCCATTAGCTTTCAGGCAGCCCTACATATTATTTTATGAGTTCCAGGATTTTTAAGTGCTTTGCCAGATCAGGCTCCAGCAACTGAGGTGTGCGCAGGTAAGGCTTTCACCCTTGTTTCTTGCCTTCAGAACTTCAGCTTCCAAAGAAAGGAAATATTTTCATGCCACAAATACAATTCCTCTCCAAAGAGTGTTATTTGGAAAAACTGGAGTGCTGTACGGGTTTGTCTTTTGGGGACAATAGATATTAAACACAAATAAGACATATTTTCCCTTGTCTCTGTACTACAAATGATGAATGAGAATGGATCAATGTTGGATGTATTTCAAAAAGTTGTGATGTCTTTGCAAAATCTATGTGACACCATCCCAGCTCAGTAGATTGTTATTCTGAGTAATTCTGAATTGCTTCTTCTGACAAGCTAAAACTTATTTTTAAGTTAAAAATAGAGTGCTTGTGAATAAACAAGTCCAGTAACGCCTGGAAACTGTGACAGCAAAGAATTTTCAGCTCTTCAGAGTTCAAGGCTCTTTTATTTTTTTCATAAGGAAGAAAAAACCCAAGCCCAAATCCTGTTTTATGTGTTGTCCTGGCAACTCTGCTCCTTTTGCACATTCCAGTTGCCAGAGAGAATTGATTTTGAATGTTCCTGATTTCAGCTCCTTTGAATAAAGCATCTGGCCCAGTGGGGAGGCCGAGCTCCTCTGGTAACGATCCAATCATTAGTAATGAAGAGAAGAGCAGAAATAGTGCTGGTTTTTAAAATGCTTTCAGCAGGGGAGAAGGGTAGGGTGGAGAACTCCTTTTCTGACCGTGAAACTCCAGCGCCCACCCTTTAGTGGCCAGGCTGAAGTTTTGCCAATAAATCGCTTGGATTTTCCTTCTCGGGAGAGGATTACTCGTTGGCACTGAGCCCCGCCGTCCTCTCTGCTAACTAAAAGCAGCCGACATTTTTCGCTGAGGAAATATTGGCTCACTGGGAGCGTTGTTGCTTCTCAACAGCATCAAGTCAGCAAATTCCAAGAAATGAGTTAAGTAAGTCAAAAATCAGTGCTAGTTTCGTATAGTTGTATTTAAGTAGCATCCATAGAGTGACAGACTCATGGTTTCCTGGGTTTTCCCCCAACAGAGCTTATTGTGAAAACACCAACACCACGTCCCCGGCTGAAGGCCACGGCCGAGGTCCCAGGGGGAGGCAGGACAGACCCCGAAACCCCAGACGCACCGGCCGTGGACTGGGTGGGCCAAGCCCCACCGCTGCCGGGAAACCGGAGCCGGACGCCCCCCACGCCGACACCCAGCGGCAGGACCCCCAGGCCCCGCAAGGGAGGAGGGCGGAGGGGGCAGCGCAGGAAGAAGAAGCCCCCCAGCACGGCCCCGCCACTGCGAAACGGCGCCGTGCGGCTCATGGAGCAGCGGGGCCGCGGCCGGAGCCGGGGCCGGGTGGAGGTTTACATCGAGGGCGAGTGGGGCACGGTGTGCGACGACGGCTGGAGCTCGGCCGCCGCCGCCGTGGTGTGCCGCCAGCTGGGCTTCCCCTACGTGGTGCGGGCCAGCAAGAAGGCGGAATTTGGGGAAGGAAGCTCCCTTCGCATTCTCCTGGATGATGTGCAGTGCTCCGGGCAGGAGGAGACGCTGCTGGAGTGTGCCCACGCTGAGGTTGGCACGCACAACTGCTCCCACGAGGAGGATGCCGGCGTGGTGTGCAGCCGGGAGGAGGTGGCCGACTGGTGACAGAGGAGCTGGTGGGACTCAGAGCACGGCCCCTTCTTGCCCAGCCCTCTAAACCAGAGTCAGTACTGAGGGGTGCTCTGCCTTGAGGATGCGGCGTCTTGTTCGAAGGGATGTTGCTGTTCTCTTTGTGTTCATCCCCATCCATCTGCCTTGGAGGCAAAGAAAAAGTAAAACGAAGCAGTGACTTGAGGATGTTGTGGGCAGTGACTGCAATTGTATGGGGTTTTGTATAAGAAGAAAAACCCAAACATCAACCATTATAGGCTAGAAAAATGTGCATCCTATTACCACTTTCACCTTTCAAAATACAACATTCCCCAACCATGTTTCACAGTGTTTTGCCAAAAAATAAATTCCAAAATGACCACGCTTTGCTCTTGCTTGTGGAAGCATTTGTATTGTTTGGTTTGGTTTGCCAGCTGCAGTTCTGAGTGGTGGTTTCTAAGTATGCATAAATCTGTGACTCTATTTGCAGGATACAGAAGTAGAATTTTTGGTTAACTTTCCATGCACTGGTTTAGAGGAAAAGGATATCTCTGTAATGCTTTATATTCGTATAAGCCTATTGGTTATCAAACATAACTGCATCTAAGCAATATTAGGTAAATTAGGAAATGTCATAGCATACTGCCTGGAAAATATTTATTCAGTTTACATTATCCTAAGTGAAAAGAAAATCTGGCCTTTTTTACATAACAGGATCATTATCCAGTTTAGCCCTGAAGATACTTTGTACAAGTTTCTCCACTTTCTCAAACATTGTGAAGCCACATGTTTTTGCATTCAGTTTTTCAGAGGTGTGAATGACTAGACAAAAGGTAATGTACTGGGGTAATAATCCTGCAATATTTACCCCTTTTGAAAGGATATTAAAAAAACCCAAAACTCATTTTGTCTGAAATGTTTTTTTTTTCACCCAAGTGGTGATTGGAGACACATGGTCTCGTCTTCTGTGGTTTCTCTGCACTTGCTAGCATTTTGCCTGGTTAAGTTTTCCCTGATATAATCAGGATAGGTTTTAGCTTGCTGCTTACACAAGAACATAAGAAAGACAAGATGAAACAAATGTAAAATGATGACTGCATCCAGAAAAGTTCATAAGCAAAACCTTGTATCTAAAGCTCTTACTCTAGATGTTTATTTTAATTCCCCAATTAGTAGTTGACAGTGTTCTTCTTAGCCTAAAACATTGACGCATATGGTAAATGAATGCGGTTTTGTGTTTCCTGAACTGTCTGATATACACATTAAATACTGTTTTATATTGCAGAATATCTTCACAATACAAAAGCAGATGATCAGAAAAATAGCAACGTCTCCCTAGTTCTTTTCAAGTATAAAGGAGAGAGCAAAATACTACTCTTACTTCATTGGAAAACCTACAAATGCTATCAGTCACTAGAGCATCATTAGGCTTTTCCCACTGCAGTGAAGGTGCAAATGCATCTGTGCATCTGTCTTAAGTCTTAAGCACAAAAATTCACTTCAGGCGCATCAAAACGTTCAGGGAACCAGAGAGCCCTTTGTACATTCTTCTGTTAAAAGAGTTGGCACTTCTTGAGCTGATGGGACTGGAGGGCTGAAACAAAACATAAAATGGAGATATAATCTTTCTTCTTCCAAATTCCTTTTCTGCTTCTTCTGGCTCTTCAGCCAAATTTCAGCTAACTCTAGCTGTGAGATTTTTAAGGAGAATTTTGGTTGTAGTTAAAAACTTCTGGGTAGAAAAAAGGCCTGTGCAACAAAAGTTACCCTAAATTGAGGCAATTTGAGGATGTCTGCCACAGACCAATTAGACAGGAATTTTGCCATCATTTTCCAGGTACTTAATATTCTTTTTCCGATTTAACTGTTGGTTCCCCTGTGCATGCCGTAGCCCATCTGATTCTCCTGAGGCCACCTACTTCTTGCATATTGCTGGTGGTCACTGCCACCAGCCCCCAGCTGGCAGTCCCTCAGTGGCCGCAGTCCCTGGTGACAGCTAAAGGCACACGGGAGCCAGCCCAGGAGGAGCAGCCATCAGTAGGTCCGAGCTGTGCCGTGCCTCAGCAGATGGCAAACATGGAGCTGTACAACCCCGGGGTTTGCTGCCGGCGTTCTGTGGGTGCCTCCGGCTTTACAGGGGAAATATTTATCAGCAGAGGAAGAGAAAGGACTTGCAAATAAATTTTTTCCTCCCTTTTCCTTTCTCCCAGTCTACACTGAGTGGGGAAAATATTGAAGTAGGTGCCAACTGAGTACACGTGGATATGTGTGCACGTCTGTGCCAGCCAGCTCTGTATGCTGTTATGATGCTGGGAAGATATTTCTGACCATCGTGGTCCCTTCCAAGCTTAAAACATATCTACTCTAAATCCTGGTATTTGTCAGTCTAGTTCCCTGGTATTTAAATAATAAGCCTGGACTATTCAAAGCACAGAAGCACATGTACATTTAAATACCTTATATATCATCTGCTGTTTAATAGGATTATTATTGATTGCATTTTTTTAATTTAAAAATGCTTTCATGTTCCAAGATATCACACAAATTGAGCTTTAGATAAACTGATAAGCCCTGCTACTTCATTTGGACATGCCAGTATACCACCTGGATGCTGATTCAGGATGAAGGTCTTAAAATAGCCCAGAATAATGCTGGTTACCACAGTGCAGCTGCTCTTCTGCATATGTTATGTGGCAGTCCCAGAATTTTGTCTAGTAGCAATACGGTTTGTTGCCTTCTCTCCTGATTCACCTCTGTGACTGAGACAGGAGCATCTGCATTTTTCCTTACACATTTTTCCCTATATTAGCACAGCTGCATCACATGGAGGACCCAGTAGATCTCAAAGGGAACAGTGTAGACCCAGACTTGCTACCTCTTTTACTCTACCTCCAAGGCAGAGCAGCTCTGTGCAGAGTCAGTTGTGGTTTTTTTCACTTTGCTTCTGCAACCCAGCATCAGCCCAAGCACTGCCATGCTGCGTTGCAGCCTGTGGTATAGACATTATCTTCAGGCCAAAATCATTTGAACATCCCATATTCTTTCCAAGACATCCGATATACAAATCCTCACACAAGTACTGGGAAAAAAACTTCAGAGCTTGCTGCCAAAGCAATGGAGAGATAGGCAAACAGGTAGGGTGTTGCAGCAGGGATGCTCACTCAAGTGCTGGCAAAACCCCTCTGGGTGCTGAGCCCCGGATGGAGCACGCTGTGAGGACATCCCTCATATGGGGGGGCTTGGGCTCTGCCCAGCTTCTCCGTGTCAGGTTGCAGGGTATGAATAGCAGGAGGCACATATATCACATTACTAAGCACAGTGGCCTGTAATTAAATAACACTGAAGCCATGACTCAAGTTCACAAAAGCTCAACGGTGGCTCTGTGGGCAGCACTGGCACCACGTGCAGAGATGAGCCTGGGGGCCCAACTTCACATGGTGCCTTCATCTCCCCTACCAGCCTCTCCCCCACCTCTCACCAGTTAGTACCTTCATTGTGGGCCTCAGCATGGCCAAGGGAGCAGCTCATGCAGTACTAGCCCAGGCCAAACCCAGCAAACACTTCCAGGAACATGCTGAGCAGAGCTTGGCTCATCCCTAACCTGTTCGCATCAACGTGGTTGTGTGGGGGCATCCCCAGTACAAATTCATCCCACTGTGCGTGAGCTCAGCCCAGCACTGGTTGGTTACGATCAAAATAGAAATTCAGAAATGCAGAGGAGAAAACCAGTCACAACATATTCAATATCTGAGCTTGTTCTTCCTCTCTGAAAGATGCCACTAGATCTCTTTATAAGGCCAGTCTGGCATGTGAGATGCATTGGCCCCCTTAGATAATTTCAGACATAAGCACACATTTTTCTATATGAAATAGATTTAAGCATTGTTTGATAACTAATAACTGCATTCCAAATTTAAGTTTTAAGAATTCATAGTTTTTCCTCTGTTAAATGAATAAGACCTCAAACACATTTGATGTGCGCCAATGCCTTGCTGCCTTGGACATGATTTTCCCAAGGTTTTCATGTCTAGACTTTACCTTGGGGCACACGCACAGCTATAGAGCTGCCTCGAGCAATGTTTTAATGTAGGCAGAAAAGCAAATATGATGGAAACGACAATGATTCCTTAACAATAATGTGGCAAATAGGGATGCTATTTTTAAGGGAAAATAAAGTCTCTAGTGTTCAGCCAGCTGTAAGCACTGACATCAAGTAGCTTGTTGCTCAGAGGCATTAGCTGTTGGCATTGACTAAACCCTTGGACTGTTTTCATTATTATTAACCATCTTGCCAATTACTTGCCCGCTCCACGCTGGAAAATCTTACTGACTATGAAGGATCAGCTTTCTTCTTCCAGTCCTTATGGACTTCAGCATATATTGCTGGGTGACAATTGACTCAAGGTGAAAAATCACCACAATTTCCCAGCAGGTTTTGAGACTTGGGACTCTGTGCTCAGGGAGCAGTTTTTCTCAGCATCAGGCAGAAGGTCAAGCTTTTATTACTAACTTGATGCCACTTTTCAGTTTCCTGTTCCTTCATAATTAGGTTAAAACAATGGGTAAAACCTATATAACTGCCCTCACTAGCTTTGGCTTGGCTGGATTTAATTATTTTTTACACTGTTACACTGATACAAAACCAGCAGAATTGGCCTACTGCTTTACATTTTATATCCATAAATGTATGTATACATATGCTGAGGAAAGTTACGTATTTGCTTATGAACAGAAGTAACATTTTTATTTTAATTCTATTAATAACTGGATTTTAAATAGGTTATATATCGAATTGTGCTCATAACACAATTTAAGTCATATTTTGTAGCATTAGTAATAACGTTGCAAGTTGGTTTATATAAGAAAAATAACAAAACGTTTACATTAAAATATGTATTTTATTTTTTTCCTTTGAGCTGGTGTATGAATTGATGTAACCATAAGCACACAGCGGCAAATATCTCCTTGCACCTTGCAAATGACTAGTAACAGAGAAGCAGTCACTGACTGTTTAAGGCGGGGGGAGGTTAAGGTAAATGTCTCTCCTCTGTTTGTTAAAACTTCTGTATGGTCTTACTTTAAATAAATTCATCTGCCTCACTACTTTTCACACTGGCTGTCATAATGATAGTAAAAAGACAGTGAGATCAGATATTATTACCTGGTCATCAGAAGAACAAGGTGGGTTTTGGAGGTGTACTTCAATGAATATTTTGAAATCTGGTTATATTCTTCTACCAGTGTTGCTCTGAGCCGGATGGTGATCTGCTGGCATCATGGCATTCAGATCCCAGGTTCGAAGACACACAAAATACGAACCTGTCTGAACTCTTGGGCTATGATAGATTGAATGGTAAGCTGAGCTGCAGTCGTGCAGCAAGAAAGCTTGAGAATATACATTTTCTGTCCTGAACTTTTCAACCCTTGGAGCAGAGAGCTTTATCTTTTGCACTGCTAAAAGCAAATGATTATTTGCCACAATATAGTAACTATGTGAGTTGATCAAATGGAGAAAGGTGAAGGCACACTGTGCACAGGCACAGTGAATGTGTGGGACACGGTACTTCGTGTGGGATTGCCCATGTGTGACAGAGCCGCTAGAGCTCTGCAGAAGGACTGAAATCCCTTAACAGCAGCTGGTCCTGGCATTCCACCTAGTAAAAACAGTCCTGAAGTTTGCATTTCTGCTGGCCATGGACGAAGTGCAGGGCTCATGCTAGCCCTGGACCCCCACCAGTTCCATATGGACCTTTAGGCAGGGGGTGAGGTTTTAGACTGTAAATTCTCCAGAAGAGGTACTAATTTAATCACCATCTGCACTTAATCAGTAGCATACAACAGATGGAGACATTTAACAATAAAATTAAAAGCTCTTTATTGAGAAATGTATTTTACTGGTAAATTCAGACTGGCCCAGGATACCCAGCCCTCTGGCTACCTGTGTGCTGCTGAGGGCATTTCCCAGCACCAGAGATGCCGGTGCTGTGCCTTCTCCTCACTGACCTCACTTACAGCCTTTACAATGCTGGGCTTCAGGAGAGAGAGCAGTACATGTTTTCAAACCTAAATAGCTATGAAAAGATGAGCAAAAGAGAGCAGGAGTTTAGACTAACCCTGTGTCCCATCAATTTTCTAAATTCACCTTGTAACTTCACAACAGTTAATGGTTCCCTGCTCTTCTGTTGGGCTCCCAAGTCTCTCTTGATCTCTGTGTTTATAGGAATGTGCAAGGTGGCAAAATGTCCACGCGATGGCAGTTCTGTCCCCAGCAGAAAGGTGACGGACAGGGAAGTTCAGCATGCCCAAGCCTGCACTCTCTCCTCCTCAGTGCAGGCTGTGCTCCCAGGCAGATAATAAATATATCAGTGCAGTCACTTGGTATCATGTCCTTTACTCAGGGGCATAGAAACACATTGGAATACAAACAAAAGTTGTTATTAGAGCTTCTTAGGATACAAACAAAAGGGTTTATTAAATCTTATCTTTAAAGTCTGAAATATAAGGTAATTTCTGTAATCTACCCAGGCTGGATACTTAGGGAAGGGGAGTTATCAGCTGATAATTACATCTGCACGGGAAGATTTATTCTGAGAGCTTGCCTGTTCTAGACAGGGATCAGAATTATATTACATGGCCTCCCTATCCCATCAAAATGTATAAAATGCCAAATATTTTATCACCTCCCTGTGAACTGCTCACAAACAAGGTACAAGCAGGAATTTTCCACAGGAATTATTCTGAGTGATTTCAAATGAAAGAACACCTTACAGATAGTTACAACCTGTTCTTGAAATATGCTGAAAAAAAATACTTTGATGAAACTCAAAAAACCAATGTTTTGTCAGGAAGTTAACTAAGTGGCTTTAAATACATGGTTTCATTAGCTAGCTTTAGTTTTTAAGCACTTCCTGTCAGTGATGCTATTCTTGTGATTAGCTAAATCTTTACTAGTGATGGGTATTCATATCATGAGATGAAGATGTATATTGCCTGACCAAGTAGGAAGGAATGTTAGCTTTTTTTTCTGAAAATAAAAAATTAAAAAAACCCCAGCCTTAACAGGCAAAAAAAATGTCTATATTTCAATTAAGATAAACAGAAACGGCAGTTAGATAATGTTGTTGGTCTTTAAGAATATAACGGCAAGGTAATTTCTAGAAAAAAAGTCTGTATGAAAGTATGTGTACCCAAAACAGAGGGAAAAGTCATTCCAGGGTTGTTGCAATTATTTCAAGCCAAAGAAGGAACTACCAGTTCAAGAAAAATCAGTGTTAAGATTAAATGTAACAGAAAGCCAAACAATATTTTTAAACATACAACCAGCTTTTCCTCCATTGTGTGCCGACAGCTGGAGCCTTTGGTTTCTAATGTTTTGTACCATCCAGTTGTTATCAAGAGCCAGTGTTTCTCCAAGGACGTACTGTGGCATTACCACCAGACTCCTGTGCTGTGCAGTGTGAAGCCAGAGAGTGATGCTGGCCACCAAATGTGCCCCGCAGAGCCACCCTCCCCACCTGCGGGCTGGGAGTCCACGGATGAAGTGATCAGGTGTGTTTGTCCTCATAGGGCACCTCAGGTGTCCTTCCTTTCCTCGCCTTAACATGGTGGCCACCCAAAAGTAAAAGCCCAGGAGGTCCTGACAGGCTTTCACAGTTTTATGATGAGTTTGGCATTGCAATACCAAACCTTTCTTTAGCCTAGCTCACGCTACCCAGTCAGTGCGATTCCTTTCATCTGCCGCGTTTTCGAGCATTTTGTGATCTATGTTTCCATGGCAAGTTTAGTTGAAGTTGGCCAGTAGGTGTTAGGCACCAAGTTGCTTGTGAGGGACATGTGGACACACATCCACATAGGAAAGCACCATAAATAAGTCACAGAGTCATGACCCCCCCACTGTCTCTCTGTCACTAGCAGCCCATTCAAAATCATTTATGTTTTGGAACAAAAATGAAATCTCTCATGTTACACAGGCATGTGCTGTTGTTGTTTTGATAACCTGTCTCTGCTCTCTCTGATCTGCTAGTCTTGAATACAAGCAGAAATGACACAAGGAAGCTAAGGAAGACCTGCAGATTGTGGCCTTTTAGCACAGTCATTGCTTCAATTTGGAAACTGAAGCAAGCTGACCTTTGGAGGTGCCTGGCAGATGATTGCCACATCAGATGGACAAAACCAGGGGGTGCCGTGAGTTACATCCTCTCACTCCTGCTGCGGAGAGGCACGGCCATATGGGAGCTGCTGTGGGAGAGGAGCAGGGGAAAGGCACCCCATTGGAAACAACAGGGATGAAAACTGCAGCAGCCTCGTATGGTGCTGCAAAACAAGTCAGAGACTCACAGGCAGCAAACAGACGTGATAAAAATCCATGTAGCGTAGTATTCTGTCTCCAGATGGTTGAGTAAATCTTGTGCAGGGAAAGAGTGTGTGAACGGGGTTCTCCTGTGAAAGCCTGATAGGCAGGTGGTGTGCTGCTTTTCTTTAAAGTGTGTCTTGCTTGTCCTTCCCCTGCTGCAGTCAGAGCTGTGGCAATGGTGGAGAGGGGCGTCTGCCACCCTGCGTGTGAGGTGGGCAACCCTCAAAGGGAAGGAGTGCGCACCGCATGCTGCAGCACGGGGAAGGGACTGAGGGTGTAGGCAGCAGATCTTAGAGGAGGAAGGAAGAAAGGGGGCCTTATAAAAGACTGTGAAGACTGTTCCAGGGATTAAAAGGCTGAGGGCAGGATGGGAAAACAGGAGGATGCAGTGGAAGGTTTGTGTATCCTCAGAGCCTGGGCCATTCAGGGAGTCTCTGTGGGCTATTTGGGGTCCTGCTGTCTCTCCTGGGAATCTCTAGAGTACAGAGCTCCTTCTGAGACCAGTGATGGCTCCTGGATCCATCTCCCATCACTTTCCCTGGCTTCTCATGAGCCAGTTTATTAACTTAGCCTCCACAACAACCTGTTGCAATGAGTTCCTCCAGTTAGCAATTTGTTGTGAAAAATCTCTTCCTCTTTTAGGCCTGCTGCTGGATCACTCCAGTGGGTGTCTCCTTATTCTTAAATGACACAAAATAATGATTAGTTTGTCTCTATTCACCGCCAAACCACTGATCATTTTTCAGACCCCTGTCATCACCTCCCTCAGTCAACTTCTTTCCAGTTTGGAGGCCTAATCTGTTCTGTCTCTGTCTTTACACCTCTGCCAAACTGGGAGGAAGAGCACATGCGGTATTCATACATACCCAGGGGCTGTGCTCTAGAGTCCTCTATATACTAAACCAGTCAGGCATCCTGTTTTGCTCACTTTCCTGTTGCTACTTGCTGCCAATGCTCTGCTCGCTTCTTTGATCTGTACTGAACATTAAGCTGATGTTTTCTGAACAAGTGCCACCACTGAATTTATACCACTCGGTTGGATGTATATACATAGTTTATCTTTCCCCGTGCACTACTTTTCATTTACCGGAAATGAATTCCCACCATTTTATGGCTTGGCCCCTTGTGTCCTGTGATCCTTATGCAATTTGTGGCAGTCAGCTTTAGATCACCTATGTGATTAAAATGGTACATCATCTCTCATTCCCATGTTTTGATGATGAATGAGTACATTGTATTAATATAACATGGGGCTGAGAGCAGACTGCTCTGAAAATCTTCATCTATTGATTCCTACAGGCATCGACAGCATATGCCCTTTCATTTTGTGTTTTAAAAGTCAAACACACAGCCTCTGCCTTCCTGCCTTGTGGCAGTTTAGGCTCAGTTTGAAGCCTTCAGTGATGAGCCTTATTTAAAACACTCTGTAAACAAACCCATGAAGGTGCAGCACCCTTCCCGGCCTCCTCAGACGCTTGTGCAAAGCACCACCTCCCCGCAGGAAAGCGGATACAAATACGCACACACACATCTACACGTCCGCCTGCCGGGCAGCTGGGTGGCTCCCACCGCTCCGAGGCTCCCGGCTCAGCCCCGCAGCCGCCGGGCTCTTTAAGCGGGACCGGCCCCGCCCGCCGCCCTTCCCAACACAGCCGCGGCCTCTCCCGGCCCGCCCGGCAGCGGCCATGGCGGTGCTGGGGGCGCTGCTGGCGGCCCTCGGCCTCCTGGCCCTCGGCCTGTACTGCTGCTACGTGAGGTACATCCACGCCAAGTACGACCACATCCCCGGCGCCCCGCGGGAGAGGTAAGGGCCGGCCGGGCAGGGCCCAGGCGGGGACCCGCGGGGGTTTCAGCCGTTCTCACCGCCGGCCCCAGCCCCGTTCCCGCGGCCGCGCCGCCAGGCCGGGGCCGGGTCACAGCACAAGATAAACAGCGCAGCCCTTATCGCTGCGGGGCGGCCTGCGGGACGGGCCAGACCTTGCTGGTGGGGGCAAGGGCGAGGAGGTCAGGCTGGCTGGGCACAGCTTCCCGGGAAGGCGGGCACCGCAGAACTGGTGAAGGGTTTGGAGGGGAACCGTATGAGGAGCGGCTAAAGTCACTGGGTTTGTTCAGCCTGGAGCAGAGGAGACTGAGGGGAGACCTCATCACGGTCTGCAGCTTCCTCACAAGGGGAGAAGGGGCAGGCACCGAACTCTTCTGTTTAGTGACCAATGACAGAACCTGAGGGAACGGCAGGCAGATATGCCAGGGGAGGTTCAGGTTGGACATGAGGAAAAGGTTCTTCGCCCAGAGGGTGCTGGAGCCCTGGAACAGGCTGCCCAGGGAGGTGTCACGGCCCCAAGCCTGACAGTGTTCAAGAAGAGACTGGACAACACCCTCAGACACATGATGTGAACTGTGGGGTTGTCACATATGGGGACAGGAGTTGGACTCAATGATCCTTGGGGGTCCCTTCCAACTCAGGACATTCTATGATTCATCGGGCAGCGCTGGGGATCCCACCGCTCTGCCCTGCAGCACTGCCTGGCTGGTGGGATCTGCTGGCCTACATCTCCCTGGCTGATTCACAGGTGGCCACAGCAGCATGAAACAAGCAGTTTAGAGTTGCCCATCTGAGCTGTGCATTTGCTTATGTCGCCGAAGATGGACCTGGCAGGCAGCGCCAGCCGTGCAGGAGGGGATCTCTGTGCTGGACCAGCACAGCCCACCCTCCCACACAGCGCCAGGAGGCACATTGGCACTAACTCCACTGGGCGCCTTCCTTGCTCTCCCTCATGTGGTCTTTGGTTTCTACCAATAAAATATGTCATAAGTTATAAAGGTCAGTGAGAAAGCTGCCAGTGTGGCAGTGCTGTCACAAGGAGACACAGTTCTTCCGGGAGTGTGTGGGCGTCCCATCCAACCTCACCTCGAGGTGCACATGCCTCCCATAACATGCCATGGGAAGAGGCACCACAGCAGCATTCTTACACACAGTCCTACAGAGGCACCAAGCTTGGCTGCCTAACTCCAAGTTTCAGCCTACTTGTGTAATCAGGGTCAGATACTAAGATTAGAGAGGGGATGGATCTTGTCATACCTGAACCTGCTTGTCCTTAGGTTCATTTTGAGGTGTCAAGTAACACCCTAGAGTAATGGCAGCTTGAGGAGCCCTGTGGCTGCTTTTCTGTCCCTTCTTCAGGGTTTGAGCTTCATGTTGGTGATCAGCCTAGGATCCTTCCCAGGAAAGTTTCTGGTATTGGTACGTCTAGGTGGAAGTTTGTATGTCATGCAAGCCCACAGTACTTGATAGCTTTTCAAAAGTATAAATTGCCAGGGACAGTCCAAACCCCACATTTCAGTACCTGTTGCACAAACACTTCCACTCCTAAATGTTCAAGGTAAGGAAAATCAAATACCTCCAGCTTTGAAAAGTCACTTTTTTTTTTTTTTTCTTAAAAAAAAAAAGTAAAGCCAAGTGCTGTGCCTGGTGGTGGTGTCTGCAGTACAAGACAGATATTGACGCACATGGTGTGAACTGTGGAGTTGTCATATGCAGGAACAGGAGTTGGACTCAATGATCCTTGTGGTCCCTTCCAACTCAGGACATTGTATGATTTTATGACAAACTGAGTCGAGTCCAGTGAAGGGCAGCCGGGATGCATGGGAGGCTGAGACCTAGGTTGGCTTTGGGTGGAGAAGCAGCTGCTGAAGAGCAGAAGGGATCCACTGGCTGTTTTCAGCTACCTAATGGGTAGTTACGAGAAGATAGAGCCAGACTCTCCTGGGAGTTTCAAAGTGAAGGACAAAGAGCAATGGGCACAAGTTGTCCCAAGGGAAATACCAGCTAAATGTAAGGCAAAACATCTTCACCATGAGGGAGCTCAGACGCTGGCACAGGTGACTGGGCAAAGCCCTGAGCCATGTACCATAGCTCTGACATTGACTGACTTGGAGCAGGGGACCGGACCAGTGGCCTCCTGAGGTCTGGGCCAACCTAAATTACTCTGAAATGGGATTCTTCCAAACCTAAATGCTTCTCAATTGAGAGTGTAGCTGGTAAACTGGAGAAGAGCAGCACTGGAAGCGAAGGCCGGTTTATGTTCAGCTTTCTGCTCACCGGGACCAGCCTCTAGGTTGTGGTCAGCAGATCTGCTCCCCAGCCAGCCAGTCCACAGCCTGTATCCTTTCAAGGTGTTACTCTGTCCCAGATGCACAACTTTCACATTGCCCTTGGCTCTTGCCCTCTGATAAAAGCTTAATAAAGCCTTATTTTCGGATGAAGCGAACAAGATCTTATCAAAACCTCAGGCTGTGTCTAAGGTCTTATGGCTGCATGATGACAAGATTACATTAATGCCTTTGATTTCCTGGGCTGATTCATTTTGTCGGAACTAACACAGCACATCTCTAAACAAGTATTGTGCAGGACAAGCCGGAAAAGTGAGTGCTAGTGGCTTTATGTCATTTCTACTGCATGAATGGCTCACCTGTGAAGAGAAAAGGCCGTCTCTTCAAAGGCTTGCTTCATATTAAAGACTTAATAGCAAGAAATGGGAAAAAGTGATTTCTTTGCAAATACATGTTTTCAGGTGATAGTGTCGCATAGTTCTATATCCCAAACCAAGCCCTTGCTTAGCTTTTTCATGGCATGCGTTAAGTGGGATTTCTCATTAGCAGATGAATGTTTTAGGCCTGTCATAACACCTGACTTAATTGGGTAGCGATGGGACAGGGGATGAAAAATCTCTCTGAGGATTCCTGTGTCACACACGAGAAGCCATTAGAAGGACCTTGTGTCATGCGCTGCAGATTGACTGTTTTCTGGAGCTTTAGCTAACGAAGGACTCATCTGTCGTACTTGGGGCTTTCACATCTTTTTGGATTCCAGTTACAATGGAGGAGACAAACAAGTGAAGAATTATAAGTTTCTGTAGATGCTGGGTAACTTTGAGTGCATGTTATTTTAAGCACCTCCCAGTTCCAAGAGAAATAAAATAAGAGCCTGTTTTTCCCCTGTAGCTTGTTTATACAGAAAATGATGATAGCATGGCTGTCTGTCTCTCAAATGGAAAACAGATCTTGAGTGCTTCATTTAGGGAGGAGCTTGGCCAAACCTTCCTTCCGATGTACACAAAAGCCGGTAGGAATTTGTTGCTTGCAGCCAAAGGAAGAGATTGATGTCTAACTTTTTAATACAGCTATTGTATTTGAAGAGTTAACCTTTGTTATTCACTTCTGCAATTTCCATATTAGCCAGTGATTATCGTTCTAGGTTGTCCTCTTTTTTCAGCCTTCGAGCTGACATGGCTTTAGACAGAAGAAGAATGTTCCTAATTTTACTCAGTTTAACTCCACTGACAGAACCTTACGAGGAGGAGAACATGAGCAACAGTCGTATTGCATCACTGAGCAGCAATCCATACAAAATTCTGTACTGAAATTCTTGTGACACTCTTAACCTTCATTTTCTGCAGCTTTATATTTGGACATCTGCCAATCTTATGGAGAATGATGAGGAAACAGGAGTTTGCGCATGATCTCTTCCTGCAGTGGTAAGTTGAGATGCATCATTAACATCAAGTGGGATAGCTCTGTAGCCCAGGTTGGGAAATCAAGGCACAGAGAGGCCCTGAATTACTTATTTATTGTCATTCAGAAGGCTGGTAGAGGAGCTAGAAAGAAAGCATGGGTCTTCCTCTTAATGGCTTTATTTGCCGAAAACTGCAGTAGTTCCCAGTGCGTACTGCTTGGGTCCTTTGAGGTTGTTAGGTCTGAACTGTTACATGTTGATGGTTTGTACCATAATTCTCTTTTTTTCTCTTTGTCTTATAGGGCAGAGAAATATGGGCCTGTTGTACGGCTTAATGCCTTTCACAGAGTCTCGTTAATGATTGTGAGCCCTGAAGGAGTGAAGGTACTGCAAAATAAAGCTGAATCAACAGTGGGGATCGGCCCGTCCCTCCAGAAAGAGAGAGGTGGTGCCTGATGGTTCAGGGCAGCGCGGTGCAGCCAGTCCATGTCTGCAGAGAGGACGGCTCGGGTGGGTTGGGAGGCTGAGGTGCTCTGCTCTCTGGGCTGTCCTGATTTATTTTCTTCCTTGATCAGTTGATTTACTTTGTTACCGTTATTTAAACAACAGATAGAGCAAGCATCCACCATTTCTGAAAAGCAGACTCTCTGCAAGAGCTTAATATCTCAAATGAGTGAGGCACAAGGGCCTGAATTTCTTGCTCTAAATCTTTGCAATAACAAGAGAGTGAGATTTCAGGTCATTGGGCAAAAAGTGCTAGAGGCGTGCAAAACAATCTAGCAGCACGGGAACTGGGGAATCAGGGCACACCAAATAATTAATGTAGTCTTCAGACTATTGCTACAGGAGGAAAAGAGTGAAAATGTGAGTGGCTTTTTATGTTTTGTCTGGGAAACGGATTGCACTCAGTATTCACTGACCTGAGATTTGATTTTAGGAGTTCTTGATGTCACCACAATACTCAAAGGATCGGCTGGTGTACAGTCGTGTCTTCAGCATATTTGGTGAGAGGTAGGTGAAACCTGTCTGAAGCTATTTGGATTTGAAAATAAGAGAAAGATTAATAACATTGCAGGCATGACACTTACTTTGATTCAGACCATTTACCTTAGTGTGGGGATTAATAACTAGTTCCAGACGTATGTAAGCGGCATGTACCTATTAAATTATGTGTCAAGTCAAATGTCTTCTCAGTCAGGGAGGAGGTTATGTTGGATTTTTTTTACCTTGATCATTTTTTTTTTCTCCCCTGTGGATGTTCAGTTAGTCTCAGACCACCACCGAACTTCTCGCTTAGATTTTAGAGCACTGAATTATTCCTTAATGCATGGGAGTTTCCAGCTTCTAAGTTCAGTAACAAAAAGGGGGTTTTTCTCTGTTAGTCTGAAGCTTTTAAAAATATAATAATCCAGTTATTATATTAATTATTTGCTTAAAAGCTGTAATGAACCAGCATCTTGTTGGACTTGGCAGTCCACATCTACCAGGCAAAACATCTGCAGTTCAGTCGTTGAGTATGTACTTGGAGCAGCATGATGCTCCCTACATGTGGGAAAAATAGAAGAAAGTAAATGTGAAAGAATTTAAATCTTTATGATTACACAGGGTTTGGTTGGCTCCCGTGCTGAAAACTGTTCCTTTCCTTATTTTCCTAAATGCCAGGTTTATAGGGAATGGCTTGGTTACTGTTTGCAACCACGAGCATTGGCGCAAGCAGCGAAAGATAATGGATCCAGCTTTCAGCCGAAAGTAAGGCAAATATCTCTGGGACAATATCACTGTTAATTTCTCCTGTATTTTCATGATTCTCCCTGTCGTTGATCCATTATTTGATATTTAGAAAGAGGAAAACAACAACAACAAACAAAAAAACAAAACAAACCCCCCACACAAACAAAACCTGCAAAACATTTAGTGCCAAAATCATGTTTTACTTGGAGTCCAACGCACCATTTCCATGACAAGCGCAACTTGACCAGACTTCCCATGGGGCAGTGACATCCCTATGAGCTGAGTGACAGCAGAAAGGTCCCAGGGTTGCATATCCATGAGCATGGCAATGGCTGCATTATCCTGTTGGAAAACAGACCTTAGGGATTTGACATGGGCAAGCCTCATCGTTCCCCTAAGTGCTTCCCTGTGGGAGATACGGTGTGATTGATAAGCAGGGGCTTAGTCTGCTTTGCTTGTGTGTGCCTTGATGCATTGGTTTAGGGTCTGAAGATAAAGTCTGTTTGCTTTGGCATGCATAGGCCAAAGCCCTTTGCCACAACAGCTGTTGTTTACATGGCAGGATGGAGCAGGGCTGTTATAAGGGCTGTTTGCTTTTTAAAGTATTAAGGCAAATTTATTATAAATTAAAAAGCAAAAATTCTTTACAATTTTCGATGGTAAATAATGAAAATAATTTTGCCTTAGCAAAGATGTTCTCTCCAGAGCCTCCATCGCTCATCTTTATTAATTATTCAGCTACCTGATTGGTCTGATGGAAACTTTTAATGAAAAAGCAGAGGACCTGATGGCGAAGCTAGAGGAAAAGGCAGATGGAAAAAAAGAGTTTAGCATGCTGACGATGATGAGCCGGGTGACTATGGATATCATTGCAAAGGTACCAGCTGTCTGCTTTCTTGTTTCCACTGTGGCTGGCAGGAAGGAATGGAAGTAGCAGGTACCGGCAGCAGGACAGGAGCAGGAACTGGAGCCGGGGGACAAGAGCATTACGCAGCAGTGCCAGGAGAGCTGAACTGTGCCACTTCCATTTGGGCTCAGCCATAGGAAAGGGCAGTTAGGGAAGGGTCTGCACAGCCTCGGTGTGGCCTGCAGGACGGGGACCCTTTGCAAAAACTGTCACAGCCTCACACCTCCCACCCTCCGTGCTGAAAGGGTCACACCAGTGCTTGTTCATGTGTGGATGTTGTAGTATTACCATTATATGTCAGTGTGAAATCTGCCTTATGCTGGCTTTTCCCTTTTCTAAACAAAACAGTTTGGGATGAGTGGAGAGTAATAGTAAATTATTAATCCCACCCCCAAATAATGAGGAAGCATAATGTAGGTATTACCCTTCCCTCGCGACCTCCTGTAAGGCAGGTTCTAGCCTGAGGTGCTTTTAGGGGAAAAGGTGGTGGTGTGAGGTTCTGCTCTTTCACCTCAGCCCCAGGGAGCCAGGAGGATGCAGCGAGTTGCCTTTTTCTCTCCCGCTCCACAGGTCGCCTTTGGCTTGGAACTGAATGCACTGAGCGATGACCAGACGCCTCTCCCTCGTGCTGTGACTGTGGCTTTGGAAGGAGTGACCAAGATGCGCATCCCCTTCATACGGGTCTGTATGGTCCTCACTTAGGTCCTCTCTCCCCGCATCCAGCTGGAGCCTCTGCTCCTGCACGACTTGGTGGGCTGGAGCTGTGCGAGGTCCATATGCAACAGGGAAACAGGCATCAGTAGCGCTTTCCTTCCAACATGCATCTAGATAAAATTCATTAGTGCTTTAAAACACTTGCAAAATTAACATTTAATGCTTCCTTTCAGTCTTTCTTCCTTCTCTTTCCCCCGCCTGTGTCTTCTCAGAAGGTTTTACACTTTCACACCCACCACTGCAAAAATTGAGATTTGTGCCATTTGTCCAAGAAGGATGGCAGTCTTCACTCAGGGTGGAAAAAATTTGAACATTCTTACCATAAAAAAATTATATTTTTGACCCAAATTCATGTGCTAGGAAATTATGGATGTAATATGAAATATTTGAGTTAAAAATCATTCCACGGTTTCTTATGAAAGCTGTAGTTCAGGCTTTTAGAGCTCTTGTTTTCCTTTTTGGGCCCAGAGGTGAGATTCTGTATTGTATGCTGCAGTTTCTTTCCATGGAGAGGTGAGGAATCTTGCTTATGGTGCCAAAAACATCAGCTCTGACAAGGGAGGACATCAGCATGCACAGATTGAAATATTTCTCATTTCAGACCAAACCCTTCACCTTGGGGAGGTTTACTTTGCTCCATGGAGAGCAGATGTTTTCATGACAAGTGTCATTTAGCAGAAAAGAAGGTGCTCACTTGAAAAATAACACTTCCAATATTTTTTACCAGCAAAAAGAATAAAATGACTAAAGAAATTCTGTATTCAGTACATGCCATGGAAACAGAAGCTGATAAAGGAGGTCAAGGAGAGTGTGAGGCTGCTGCGGCGTGTGGGGAAGGAGTGTCTTGACCACAGGAGAGAGGCCATCCAGAATGGGAAGGAGGTCACCCTGGATATCCTTACACAGATACTGAAAGGAGATGGTAGGGGACACATTGCTGTTTGAGTGAATTTCTCTGTGGAATGATTTGCCATGAAATTCAGGGAGGATTGTTTTGGGGATCTGAACTTTGGTCTTCCTTTAATGTTTTTTTCACACTGAAGATAGTGAGAGTTGCTTTGAAAATTCCCTGTTTCTTTATGTTGGATCAAATATTGATTGCACGTCACTGCTGAGTTGCCCATTCAGCATCCCCTCCCGATGCCACCTCAGACCAAATGTGCAGAATAGGGCAGAGCATTCTGGCTGTCCCAGCTGGGGCACAGGAGCTGTTTTCTAATCTCATTTGTTTTTCTTTCGGCAGCTCTGGAGGAAACTAGAGATGATGAAAACATTCTGGATAACTTTGTCACTTTCTTTGTTGCAGGTTGGTAGCTATTTAATTGTTTGGATATATCACGTGGGAAGCTGCACTCATTTCTTGGGCTGTCTACAGGGTCACGATTAATGTCATTGTTCAGTCCATGTGATGCTGCTGTAACCAGGAGTCACTTGGTTGTCAGACAGCAGTATTACACTGGTGTAGGACCATCTGGGCAAGGTCTGAAGAGAAATCTTAGTTTTCTCATAGGTAAATGATATGTTATCCTCCTTCATTCATACCAACACAGCAAATATTGCCAGGCCAGTTGTTTCCAACTTGTGGTGTAGAGGGCAACACTGCCTGCTGGTTTGCAGGGCTGTTCCCCATGGGGTTCTGGCCCTTCCTCCCAGATCCTGCTAAACTCCACTGAAAGCATCTTTAACATATTCCACGTGTGTCACCTCACCCACACAACTAAATGCCATTCTTGCCTTAAGTGCATTAGTCAGCACTTGGTAGGAGAAGACACCGTCAAACCCATCAGAAAAAGCAGGGGCTGAGATGGTATGTGAGGTAAACAATGTAAAAAGATCCATCTTGCAAGTCAGTAGGATTTAGGTTCCTAAGAAGTTAAGGTCAAAACACTGTTCTTTGGCAAGAAAGATGTTATTGCAACAAATACATCTTTGCAGAAGTCTGTTTCCTGTAACACTTCAAAATAACACATATGCCTATCCATGAAAAAACAAACTATCCACATAAAACAGACCAAGGAAAGATGGTTAGAAGCTCTGTTTTCCCTCAAAACCACTGAATCCTTGCTTCTTGGCAGAACTGCATGTCCCATAACATGACAAGGCCAATACTGAATGTCGATGGCCCTTCTGTTTGGGAGCCCATAACCATGAGGTGCTGTATGCAGCCACTGCAGCTTTGATTTGGGCAAGATGGCTCATATCTTTACCATATCTTGTTCTTGTCACTCTTGAAAGCTCCTTATGTGGAATTTACATCCCTTTCAGTGTTTCTGTTAATTTCTAGCATACTTGAAATAAAACATTTGAGGCCTGACATTTAAAGTTTCCTGTTCACAATCATACTAGTAGACCGTCTTTGTATCATTATTTCATACTAAACTTTACATCGATTTTTGGTGTTGTTAGGTCATGAAACTACTGCCAATCAGCTGTCATTTACAGTAATGGCACTGGGTCAGCATCCTGAAATACTGGAAAGGTATGTGTGCTCCAATTTGCAAACCCAGTTTGCTGTTGATTTCAAGGTGAACTTAATTATAAGGACTATTAAAAAGCTAGGATCAATTCTAAATACATTCTAGCCTCCCTCCCAAAAGAAACAGTTTCATAGTCCCAATTCATCTAAAATTTTTTTAAAAACTCAAGATGAATTATTCCAATTCCGTCTAGGTGGCTTTTTTCAAAGCCTTTATACGTGCTGGTCACGAATCCCTGATTCGACTGCACTGTACGCACATTGCTCCATCCTGATATGAGGCACAAGTTCAGGCAGGCTGGCTGGGAATCAGCAGGCATTTTGCCTGAGGATGGCAGTCAAAGTCCAACTCAGTGCCTGGAAAATAAAAAATGTAATTTGTTAACTTGCCTAGCAAGAAATGGGTGTCTGCAGCTAACATTTTTTAATTTAACTGCAGGCTTCAGGCTGAAGTGGATGACGTTCTTGGTGCCAAAAGAGACATTGACTATGAGGATCTTGGCAAACTCACCTACTTATCACAGGTATTGTAGGAATGAGGTAAAATACCAGTCAGAGCTGTTTGGTAGCACCTCTGCCGTGTCATGGAGAAGCCCCAAACTTTTATAACTTTAAGAACAATGCCAGTATTTTATCCTGACAGTTTTTATCCCCAGAGAGTCAGCAAGAAGATACCATGAGCCATTTGCAATAGCCCAGCCTTATTGGGAAGGATGGTCCTCAAATTTCTTTCCAAAATCCCAAGTGATTCCTTCGCTGCTTTCTGTAATTATTACTTGGCTAGGAGCTAGAGTGGAGTTGCTTAATCCCTACCTGTTTAAGGTGAAACCATAGCTGTATTTTAAGAATGGTTTGCAACTTCGAGCCCAACCTGTGTGTGAATCCCACGCAGTTCCCAAACTCACAGCTCTATTTTTGATGATTGCTAAGGCATTTCCAGCTATGATCTCACCATGCACCATGAACTCAGCAGGATTTGAGGACATCCAAAAATAATGGCTAGTTTTTGTAAATTCTGTTTTTTATTATTCAGTCTTGAAACCTTCGTCAGTCACTTGGTGGAGTGGGGGTTGCAGTAAGAGAGAGTTTAATCCTAGAAGAGGTCTTGTGAGTAAAATGCCAGTCGGTAATGAACTGCAAAGCCAGGGCTTGGCTACTCACCAGTGTTTGTGTTGTGTATCCTTTTTTACAAGATGAGGGACACCAGTAGCTCCCAGGAGAGGCTGAATCACAGTCCTGGCAGCTCTTCTGCTTAAGTTTCCCCTATTGATTTTAGTAGTCTACCGTGATCACTTTTCTGTATAACTGCCCTGCCGAGGTAGATGATGGTGTTCTACCATTTGCCATATCCCATCCCACAAATCACTGTGCTTTGGCAGTGGATAGATTTCAAAGGTGTATTTTTCATAAGGAAAAGGCATCTCTGTGTGATTACAGAAATCAGCAGGTTTCCTTAGGCTCCTCCAAATACCCTCACAATTATACCACTCCAATTAGGACGAGGTGTCTAAGCCTTTTAGTTTTAAGACAGATTACATGAGAGCCTCCCAAAGCAGACTGTTTATTTAACAGAACAAGCTTGGATCTGTGCAACCAAAATTGTGGTCACCCTTGGTCAGAGCCAGTCCATCACTGGAGTATCAGAGAGCATGGGACTCCTCTCCTGTCGCTCAGCCAATTCTGAATCCTTTTATCCATGCTTCTCTTTCATTAATCCACTCATGCATACACACTGTTAATTGCATTTGCAGTGCAATGCTAATGTGAACTGTTAATTAGGTTTCATTTTGATGAAATAAGCCATTCTTACAGCTCACTGCCACCAAACGAAATGGTCTCATTCCATTTTTTTTTTCTCACTGTACCCTTTTCATTTTCCTTTGCCAGGTTGTTTTTTGTTATTTTGGTGCTCTGACCTGGCTCAGCTCCCCAAGCAGCAGAAGCAGGACAAAAGCAGGAGTGGGAGCTCAGTGGCATGAGGCTTCACCCTTAGATATGCTCTTTGAATTTACTTCCTAGTACTTTTTCACTTAGTGGTTGACCTGACTTGACGTGTTACGTCTATTCAATGCTTGGTATCTCTTGGGGTTTTTGCTTCATTTTCTCTGTATTTTACCAGTCGTAAGAAAGAACCAGCCCTGAAGGAGCTGACTTAGCCATGTATTTTGTCCACAGGAGTCCAAGGGAGATACAGCAGCATCTGTTCCACAAGTCAAAAGCTCCCATTTAGACAAAGCAAAAGGCCACAGGGAGGTAATTAATTTTATTTCTGCTTCCTGCACTGTATTAACTAACTGACCTTTTGTGCTTTTCACTGACCCAGGTTCTGAAGGAATCGCTGCGGCTGTACCCGCCCGTCCCAGGGACAGTACGCCGGTTGGAGGAGGAGTGTGTCGTCAATGGTGTCAGAATTCCTGCAAACACGATGCTCATTGTGAGTCCGTCCCATCCACCAGCAGCAGCTTTTAGGGGCTGCATTTGATCCAAATATAATGGCTCTGTGTTTCAGAGGGCCAAAACACTCCCTGAGTATATTTCTACTGGCCTCTCTGAAATCATGGGCAAAACTAGAGTATGAATTGGGACTCTGGATCATTTTTGCCTGGGGACTGGAAGGCAGTTATGGTTTTGTACCTGTGATAGGGAGGAGAGGTTTTCAGTGTGCTGCTCCTGACTAACGCAAATAAACTCTTTTTTGGCAGTTCAGCACTTATATAATGGGAAGGATGGAAAGGTATTTCAAGGATCCGCTCACTTTCAATCCAGACCGATTTAGCAAAGATGCACCTAAGTGAGTTTCTTTTTACTCTCGGGTTATTAAATATGTAATAAGGAACCATTACAGGAAGAGATTTCAAGGGGAAGAAAGTAGGATAGAACTATTTTTCCATTCCAGTATGAGTGACACTAAAGCCTTAACCAAATGCAAATAGAGAGCAATAATGTGCAGTTTCTGTTCAGAAGTTCTTTATACCACACGATACCTTACAAAGAAAGACCAATACTAATATTATTTAATGTTTATACTGAGGTAAAAACCAAAGATTTGGGCCAAAACCAGGCAGAATATTTGCATTACACTTAATACAGACACTTAACGCGTGGCAGCCCTGGCCCCAGGATTCTTTAAGTGTCTGCAGATTAAAGAGGGGACAGTGGACTGAGGGACAGAAGATGTTGTTCAGCCGTGGGGGCAGACAGCCTCACCTAATCAGTAGGCAGGAGTGCAATAGGAGGGATCAGTGACCTAAACCGCTGGTGCTGATCCCTGCATCAAACTACTTTGTGAGCCAGGGGTTTTACTTCAGCCTAGAATTAGTGTGGTCTCCTGAACCAAACACTCCCTCGCTCACATGGTTCAGGTCTGTCCAAAGGAGCAATAATTGGGTGGACCATTAAGTTCTCGTGACAGGCTGGATAGCACCTGGAGTACGCTTGACATTCAGCTTTGAAATAAGGTTTGCACGAATCAAAAGAGCTCTGTGAGCTGAGCCATATAGTAAACAGCGATGACAAGGAAATTTGCTGCAGAGCCGCACTGCTACTCCGAAGCAAAAAAAATTTAATTTGGAGATTGTCTCAACAAGTTGGCTAGGTAGGGTGGTATTTAGACCATTTCCTTGCTGCTGTGATGAAATTTTTGCTTGTTTCTTTAGAACCAAGCCATCAGAATGAGAGATTTGAACACTTTTCTTTGCAGGCCGTATTACTGCTATTTTCCGTTCTCCCTGGGACCTCGATCCTGCATCGGGCAGGTGTTTGCACAGGTAAGCAGAGGCCTGGAACGAGGCTTCATTAATGAGCACTGGGCCAGGTCAGTGTGCTGGCGGTGGCTGGTTGTGGGGGACTAGAGGCCACACTGGTGGTGCACTGACCCTTTTCCCTGTGGAGGGAAGCTCTGCACCATCACATGAGCAGACATACGTGGACCAAACCGGTCCCGTGTCACCCATGTCCCTGCACATTGCCAAGGTACCTGCAGGGAAGGAGGCAGCTGGCTGCTCTCCCTCTGAGCTGTCCTGGGTCACCCTGCTTGAATCCAAATCCCTTGATGGGGAATCACAGTCAACATCCCTTTGCCAGCTGAGGTCAGACACACGGGGGTTGCGCAGGGCCTCTCGGGGACCATCCTGTGCCTGCAGCTGGCAGAGTCAATGCAGGGACAATGTCAACTGGCAGAGGGGCACGAGTCAGGACTGGCACTGAGAAGGTGAGGAGGGGGCTGCGTGGATGGGGGGGAACAATTTAAGGAAGTACATGAGCATGGCAGAGAGCATTTCAGAAGGACAGTAGGATGCCAGCTCTTCAGGTCTGTGCTGTGAGTTCATCTAAGCACCAGTTCTCAAAATCTTCAGGTTAGAATGTTTAGTTTTGCACTCTGATTTCCAAAACAGGGTTAATGCATAAACACAAGGACCAATCCCAGTGCCTGTTAGTTGTCTTCAAATCCAGAAAGCCCCAGGCGACTCTGTTCTTCCTGCCCAAACTCAGCTGGCTGCATTAACAGAGTAACATTTCACTTTTAAATCTCTATATTGGCAAAGCAGCATGACATAACACAGTGACTTTAAGTAGCTGCGGTCCAAGCTGTATTTGCTGTCACTGACGGTGAGTTTGCTTTTCTTCTTAACAGATGGAGGCGAAAGTGGTGATGGCAAAACTGCTGCAGAGGTTTGAATTCCAGCTGGTACCCGGGCAGAGTTTTAAACTCGTGGAGGCTGGGACCATAAGGCCACTAGATGGAGTAATGTGCAAATTAAAGCCCAGGAGCTGTGCAGGAAGCTGCCAGGCCTGACTACTCGGTGAAGGAGAGTGACATGGTAGTGATTCTTCTGATTTTGAAGATCTTCACACTAATCAAAGGTTAGATTTCACAGGCCCCTTTAGGGGATTACGAGGCTAATTTTTTTACCTAGCCTTCCTCATAATTTACTGAAGAAAACCTTAGGAGAATCACTCTAGATATGTTGGAGCATCTTTGATCTAGAAGCATACCTGGAATTGCAAAGCCTGTTCTTTTCCTGAAGGACTATTTGGTTCTGACCAGACTTGGAAAAGAATGTCCTTTCACTGGAGTATCCCTGGGGCTCCACACGAACCTAAACTCAAATCCCAGCTGATCGTTTCCACTAACTTAATTTACAACACAATATGGTGTAAGTAAGCCCTTGTTTGAGGAATTTCATAGTAGAGCTCAAGATTTGGGCTGAACTTGAGAAGTTAGCTATTCTCTTGGTCAAAGCAATTTTCCTGTCCTTCCTCTAAATGAGAGGAACAATTGATAGAAGCAATCTGAAACAACAGTCATTTTAACCTGATTCATTTTCCCCATCTGGCTCATCCCAAAGCTACATGAATGCTTGGGCCAAATGGTCTAATAGGTACAGCAGGCTTGGAAGTAAGTGCCTGGAACCAAATGCTGCTTAAAATTATATTGCTGCTGAAGAAACACCTGTGCAACTTGAGCCAGGAGGCAGGAGAAGGTCCTGCACCCACTTCTTTTGCAGCTGTGCCAAAATCACTCACTGTGTATGGGCTTGCAGCCTGGCTCTGCTAGGGAAAAAATGATCATGTGAAAATGCTGCCTTCCAGAAATAAGTGAATAAATATGAGTTCGGGCCCTGAAGTACAGGGAATTCAAGACATTTGGTGCTTCCACTGTTATTTCTTACCTTTTTGAATTAAAATGGCAAGAACCTGGTCTATACACTGTCAGGTTCCCATGGTGGTTTCCACACCTGGAGAGTCACATCCCAGAGCTTTCCCTCGTTCTGCTGCTGTTGTGCACTATCTCAGTGCAGCAGTGGGATTACAGGCCAATAAGGTTGATGTGGCTTTTGATAATGTAAGCAATGTCGTACAGTGTGTTAATATGACTTATACCTGGAGGTACCAATACTTGTATTGCTAGGGAAGGTTTAGTCTATCTGTTGGTTGACCAGCTCTTCAATCCTTTATGCTGAAAATCTGCTTATATCCTTCTAGACATTAGTAAAATCTGATTGGGAAAACTGAGGACTCTCCAGCTGGTTGTGTGTTCTGGGAGCTGAGGTGGTCGGGAACAGGATGCTCAGTGCCAGTTGGGCTACATGTGCTGGTGGTGTAAGAAAAGGCTGAAGCCTGAGAGTATGTCAAAGGGAGGGAGGTATCTCAGCAGTGCAGGGAGTGGTGGGGGAAGCTGTGAACAGCACACAGACAGCTCAACAGATGCTGGCAAACCTCGTTGTGGAGATGGGAGACACCACCACGCCAGCTCTCCACTTGGCCCTGCTGATGAATGAGTCAAGATGCATTAGTTGCACAAACACGTATTGCATTCTGCTACCTCTGCAACGGGGGACGGGCACTTCCAAGGAGCGCTCAAGGGGGGTGGTAGTGCGTTAAAACCCTGCGGTGAGTCTTGTCATACCTCATTTGCCCAAGATTGGTGCTTTCTTCCCTCAGAGGATGTTCTTCCTGCTCTGTGCAATCCCAAATGCCATCCAGCTGTCCAGGGACTGCTGACACAGGGCTTTCTCCTGTTCCTACCTACACCCAAGAGCTCTTGTCATACTGTCACCTGTCAATGCTGGTCGCCTTCCAGCAGATGGCAAGCTGTCCTAGTCCATGCACCTGTTCCTCAGCCTTGACAGCTCCTTCTCTTAAGAGACAAACTGCCCTTGCTTCTCCAGGGCATCACCATACTGCAGGAGTAGATGATGCCCTGTGATGATGTGCAAACACCCTGCAGTGTTCTTGCAGTTTCATCCTGCACCCCCAGCCAGGAGGTGATCCCTTGTCTGCTAAGAAAAAGCAGCAGGTTCAGGAAACCTGCCCTCTGGAGCCCTGGATGCCAACTGGCTGCCAACACAGGTTCTGTCAAACCCTGTTGAGAAACTTCAGGCCAGAACTGCCTAGGGAGACACAGCTGTGCTTGCCATGGGCTATGAAGAGACCTGGGTGTTGCAGCTTTCTTGGACATCACAGAAAAGGACAGTTTCTCCTTATTCTGGAGAAGAGAAACATGTTATTTCATTTCTGGGGCAAGTAATCATTACCTGCACCAAGCACTCTGCTAGAGATCGTGACCAGTAAGGCAAAAGAGCAGAGCACGCTTTGTCTCCCCAGTGTTCTTCCCAACTGCTTGTAGGAAAGTATCATACCTGCAGCTAATTTTCTTCTTCTCCTTTTCCTGGCTCTTGGCCAAAGCAAAGAAAAATCTAGAAATGGCTGGTGAGGTGATTTTTCCATGGGTGCCACCCAGGCGGGGCCCGGCACAGCTCTGTGTGGCATTCCTGGTGGCTGGATGCAAAAGGGTTTCTTGGTTTACGTGGAACTGCAAAGCCAGGCTGCTCAGGACAGCTCCTGCCCTCCAGCAGCTCCTCTTGCTTTCACCCTGCCCTGGATGAGCACATTTGCAGATGGACAGGAATTTTTTGGAGGCAACCAAGAGCTCCGCTGGCAGGAGTCAAGGTAAGTAGCTGCCCCCAAAGGTGAGGGCACCGGTGGCCACACTCATTCCCAAGAGGTGTCTAAGTCTTCCTCCTGTTTTGATGGATGGCTCCTGCAGGTTTCTTTGATCTCCCTCCCAGATCTGTAAACTCTTCGCCTCCTTCTGGGTTGATGTCCCGGACTTTCATGTATGTGCTCAGTGTCAGGACTTACCCCCACCCTGGTTTCCTCTCCAGGTTTTTGTGCTAACACAGGAGCTTGATCTTGTCTCTTTTAGATCAGTGTCATAGCTAAGAAACAGGGAAAAAGCTGCTGCCTAGACCTCTTGGGACAGGAGGGGATCAGTTAGGGGAATACACCCAGAGAAGTCTCTGTCTTTCAGAGGGAGGCAAATTCCTTCACCGCTGGCATGGGAGAAGGAGGTGCTTTCTCAACCCAGCTGGTCTGGAGCACAGGAGACTCCCAGTTTTGCATCTACACCTTACGTACAGTCTCACCTACATTTCCAGGGAGGAGCTCAGCTAGTAGTGCCATCAGGAAAGTGGGAAAAATCATCACAATTTTGTATGAGACAATTCTCCTAGCCTTTGCAGGAAGCCAGGAGAAGCTCGGAAGCATGGGATTCAATCCCAGTAATTGCAATTATAGCACAGCCTGATATTTTCTGAACAGTGGATAATGTTCTGCTCCATCTATAGCCTCTGTGGGAATAAGTGTAGGTAAGAAAGCATGAGATACTGTCCTCTATTGCCGGAGCCACAAATGCAAAGCGGGAATTGGATTATCTTTTGTTCCTTTTCAGGCTCATCTATCCAGCCATGGCCAGCTTCTAGCTGCTTTCTTTACCGCAGCAGCTTTAGAGTGCCGTGCTATGGGTGTATGGCACATCTGATCACCGTATCTTCAGAAAACCTGGTTCTCCTAGGATGTGGTGGGCCTAGTGCAAGCACGCCGGTTAACCACAGATGCATTTGCACTTGGTCTGGTTTTATGTTGAGAGCTGCAACAGGAGGCTTTCCCTGGATCTAACAATATCTGCTATTGAGAGAAAACAATCACAAAGCAGGTGTCCACAACATGTACCCCAAACTATCTCCTCAACACAGTGCTCACATGCCAGCAAAGGCAATAAAGTCAGGCAGAAACTTCCTCCTGCTGTGTCACAAGGGAAGGCTGGGATGGGATGTACTGGGTCTGGCAGGGCCATTGTGCCTCCTCTCTGTTTTGCTCCGAATTACAACATCTTGTGTTCTCCTGGACTTAGGGACAAAGGAAGCACTTTTAGAGGAGGAATAGCATTTCCTCACTGAGGCAGTGTGTCTGCTTTTCTTCACTCCTTCAGTGATTATCAGCGACAAGGGAGGCACCAGTGGGGTGGAAGAACTGCCCACACTGGAACACTACAATCCTGACAGCATCTCAGTAGGATTATTTTAAAGTTTCTCCATCTTCCTGCCCATGCCAATGTTTTGGTCTGCTCTGCAGGACACTTGATGACATTATTTGTAATTAATCACTACCTGTCTGCTTTGTGATAAGGTTCGGAGGCTGCACCCAGGTGACACTGAAGCTGAAGTGGGGCCCTTTGCTTTGTTTCACTCCCTGCGAGCTCAGTTTCTTGCTGTAGACTCACAGCCCCTCAGCTCCAGGTACTACGAGTCAGGGAGGCTCAGCACATGGAAAATAAAATAGCATAAAGAGATGTAAGCTAGCAAGCTCAGAAAACTTTCTACAATGCCTTCCCTTCTCACATAAGACCTCTGTGCGAAATGTTTGGTGGCAAGCCCTGCCCTGCTCCCCGTGCCCACATGTGCCCAGGCACAGGTCCACGTAAGACAGTGAGTATTTTTTTCCATCTCTGAACCAGTAGTGATGGGTATTCAACAAGACGGAAAGTACTAACTTGGGTATTTCCCCTTCAAGCCCTGAAGAGTCTCCTGGCCTTGTCCTGCTCCACTGTCACAGCAGGCTCTGGAGTGGACGTGGTCAAAGCTATCTGGTTCCCACTGCACTGAGCAGCTAGACTTCTCCCTGATGGGAGTTTGCTCTCTCTACATTTGGCACTTCTTTGCTCCCTCCCAGAACCTACAACACACTAGCTCTGCTCTGAACTTACGCAATGGTTTTGTACCCTCAGAACAAACCATCTTTAGATCCTCCTTCTGTTTCAGCCAGCACAGGCTCCCAGAGCTCCTGGGAGTGAGACAGTGCTCAGGAGCAGGACCTTCTCAAGGATTGGTGCTGTTTTCCCTTCTCTCTTCAAAACACTTAAGTTACATCTATATTAACAAAGGAATCATAGACTCATAGAATACCAGGTTGGAAGGGACCTCAAGGAAACATGCCCCAGACCTTTCCCTGGCACTGAGGTGGACTGGTGCAGAACAGCCATGTCTATTGAGCTCTCTTACCCTTCAAAATGTGGTGGTCATGTGCAACCTGCATATGAAGAATGGTCTCTGGCACATCTTGACTCCCAGATCATATCAGGAATTGTCAGCAGAGTGCTAGTGGCCAGGGGCTGCTCTAGGAACATACCTGACACTTCAACTTTTTCAGTCTGTACTAGTTTGAAGACTGTCTGTGTTTAGACCCAGTCTGTACTGGTAGGCTAACCCTGCTAGCAGGCTATTTTGTTCTAACACTGAACTTCTGCCCCTCATCCTTTCCTTTCGCTCCATGCCCTCCTTCCCGCAGTGATGCTGTTTTCCATGTATCTCCTCTCCTTCTCCGTGGAAACATGACACACTGACACCTCATGCTCCACCTGTCCTTCTCCTTTTTGATCCATCTACAGGATTTGCTTCCTAGCTATAGTGCCCCCACACTGAGGTCCAGCTGAGGGTCTTGGACTCTGCCAGTGTCCTTACTGGACTGGTGTAGGAGAAATTGTTCCTTCAGTACAGACTTACTGTAAAAACAATGAGCAACTGCTTCCTTCTTTTCAAAGGACTTTATTTCATTAGCTTTGCTCTCACTCCACTTCCTCAGCAGATTACAGCACTGCAAGCTACAAGCAGACACTGGAGCATCTCCAGTGCCTGGAGAACCAGCAGCACCCAGTAAAGATTACACTGGATCCACCTTGAAGATCCTACCAGGGGATCCTGAAGCCAAGCACTGGGAAAGACTCCAGCTCTGTGGGGTCTTTTGAGCTCTTCTGGTAAGGGCAGATCCTTGTCTCATTCACCTTCACCTTCCAACTCTTCCCTTCTTTCATTTGCACAGATCCTCAAGGAATTAAAGGACACTCAAATGACCACGTACTCCTCTGCTACACCCTTGCAGCAGCACATTGCTGTGTTTACTGTTCAAGGTGTCAGCTCTGTTGGGAGACGCCACCACTTGTCCCATTGTCTGCAAGAAGCCTTGTGCAGCAGAGCAATGATCTTGGCAGGAATCCTTAAGTGCTACTAGAAAGCAAATAAATAATCAATCATTATTATTTTTATTTATCTGTGAGTCTTCTCTAATAGGTTTTGATATTATTATGGTGCTGACGACAGGCTGAAATTAGATAATACTACACTCAGCTGGCATCCATTCCCTTGGAAACACAGGTAAAAATGTATTTAATAGCTCTCCAGTGACAATGAATATTCATTGATATGACACAGATGTATACTTGATTTGAAAATAAGGACAGTAATTAAAGAGCTATTAAGGTTAAAAAGCAACAAAGGAAATTCAGCTACTGAAAGAGCTGTTCTGGGATCAGCCCTAAACTGTACGTGCATGGATAAGCACAGGCTGCCTGAGATTTTCTACATTATTTTATGTGTTGGTGCATGGTGGGCTCTAACTTCCCTCCCAAACTCGGTCATCTGGAAATGTCCTGATGAATTCAGAGTTCATTTTTCCTGCGGTCTTACAGAGCAGCTGTACTCCACTGTGGCGCTGCCGCTCATACCCTGCCTCACATGCTGGTCCAGTGGTATTGAACCAGCAAGATGTGGAGGGGAAACTTTCTGCAGGCTTTTGCAAAGGAAACTATTTATAATTTATCACTTATATTCATTATTTCTATCAAAACAGTCTTGGGGATCACCGGTTGTGATAGCTGCTCTGCTGTTCTCTCTGAAAATCTCCATTGCACAGGTTGTGGTATTAAAGTCCAGTTTCTCAAAGAGGTTTCACAAAGGTTCCTTTGCAGGGGTGGCCTGAGAAAGCGGCCTGAACAGTGTATGCTCTGTGTTGGGAGCAAGTCAGGAGAGAGGCAGTGGCACTGCTGTGCATGGAGGGAGGCAAGGAGGAGCAGACGTGTCCAAGAGCAGCGGCAGCACTGCAGGACCAAGTGGTCGCACTGCTTGCTCATGGCCCGGACAAACCCTGTGTACTCTCACCCACTGTGTCCTGCCAGGCTCCTCCTGGTGCAGGCAGAAACTGCAGGTGCTCAGCAGAGCTGGGTCCTTCAGGGACGGGGCAGTAGTTGGGAAATAGCAGCTGCCCTGGGGAGCAGAGGAAAAGTGAAACACGCATCCTGCAAACCCAGGTGTGCTCTCAGGAGGTTACCGCACCGCGCGGTGCATCGCCGTGCTGCCTTCCTAGGGAGGGTCTCTCAGGCTAGTTAGGCCACCAAAGAAATTATGGCAGAAACTGAAGCAAACCAGACAGAGAGGCAGAGCGTTATTTTAACTTCTAACTCAGCAGCGTAACAGTAAATAAAAAGGTGAATTAACCCATTGGGTTGGTGGTTTAGGCCACTCAGTGTGGAAAGTTAACAGCATATTGCCTAAACTGGAAGCAGATAAAGCACATCTGTCTGGGCCCTAGGCTAACCTGACTTTCTGCACAGCAGTGCCTGGTGCAGACGTGTATAAAACAGGTGACAGAGCCCAGGCAGGTGCCCCGTCCCGCTTCCCCACAGCCATCTCGGCAACGCTTTCGTCACCTGCACAGGTACCTGTGGCACGGGAGGCGGCCTTCAGCTGGCTGTGTGTCACCAAGCTGATCGATTTTCCACATGTAAATGATAAAGTGGCGTTTTGTGCATGGATTGGCTGGTTTAGATGAAGGAAGGTTTTGGGGTGTGATTTCCTTGTCTTTTTTTTTGGTAACAATTACAATTCCACGCTTTAGCCAGCGTAGTGCTGTTTCAATCTCACAGGGTTTATCCTTCCAGCAGGAGTGACTGCTGGTGTTTGCTTTTCTTAAAACCTAACCTGAGACCTTTCAAAGACACGGGAACGTGCTACCTCAGTTCTTGCTAATTCTAATGCGGTTTACATCCCTCGGCTGCATTCTGCGGTAACTTTAGCAAGACTGACGAAATTCACGCCCGTGAAATCAGCGTGTTTTGCTGAAACAGCCTCCGTCGGAAGGGTGGGGCAGGCGTCTGCGGGGTTGTACCGCTCACTCCCGGCAGCTCCGATTCCCACTCCGGGCCACCTCTCCTAAAACCCCTTCTGCTCCGCCACCACGGGGACCTCCCCTCCCCGGGCGGTCGGTGCCGCCGCTGCTTCGTGCGCCCCCCCGAACCCCCTCGGGCAGCGGCTGCCCCGCAGCGCCAGGCTGGCGGGGGTGGGGGCGCCGGGGGAGGCCGCCCGCCCGACACGCCCCTCGGCGCCGCTCGCCTTCCCCACCGCCGCGCATCGCGGGCGGCAGAGCGGCCGGAGCTCGCTGCGGGGCGGCCGCGCTCCGCATGGCGGCGGTGGCGGTGCGGGCGCGGCGGGGCGCCCGGCTGAGCGCGGCGGCGCTGCTGGGCGCGATGCTGCTGGGCGCGGCGCTGCTGGCGCTGACGGCCGGCCGCGGCGGCGGCGGCGGTGGCAGCGAGGGGCGGCCGGGCTCCCCGCCGCCGCTGCCGCCGGGCTTGCGGGAGGAGCTGCGGCAGAGGCGGCGCGACCTGCGGCGCCTGGCGGCGGCGGCGGGCGGGCAGGTCGCAGCGGCGGGCGGGCTGGGCTGCGGCGACCTGAGCCTGGCGACGGGTGTCAGCGTGCTGGGCTGGGGCTTCACCAAGGTGGTGGCGCGGGCGGCGCTGGCGGGCGGCGGCGCCGTCGCCCTCAAGTCGGTGCACGGGGCGGGCCGGGAGGTGCGGCAGTGCCTGCAGCGCTACGGGGCGCCGGCCGGCTGCCGCCGCCTGGCCGCCTACAAGCTGCTGAAGGAGGTGACACTGCTGCAGCGCCTGCAGCATCCCGGCATCGTCCAGGTACGGCGGGGCGCGCCGGAGCGGGGGGATGCGGGATGTGATCCGTCGGTACGGAAATTTTTCGAGGGGAGGGGCGGGATGCGGCTCGGTGCCGAGTCGGTCCGCCCTTGTTGTCCCCGCTCCCGGACGTCCCGGACCTGCTGGCACTGGCAGCAGCATCTCTCTGACAATCGCTCCTTCCCTCCCGGCAGCTGCACGGTCAGTGCTACGATGATAGCGGAGATCCTGAAATACGGGTCACCGCTATGATGGAGCTGGGATCCCCCCTGGAGATGATTCAGCTTCTGCAGACCCCCTGGGAGGAGAGATTTAAAGTAAGAAAACAAAACAAAGGGGAGTTTTATCAGCTGCTTTTAGACCGCAGACTGGGTAAATGCGAAGATCCCATGGTGACTGCTGGGGCAAACGGGATTGTCATGCTGACACTGTTTGCTTCTGTAGATTTGTCCTTAAATCGTTTTGCTTTCACTCCTGTTAAATCACATTAAAATAGCCCTAGTCTGGCATTTCACAGTTATATTCCTTCTCTGTGGAGAGATGTTAAAAGAACTACATCTGGGAGGAAATGGCTACAAAACCTTGCTGAGGGCTAGGGTGGTGTTTAATACATAGTATTACATTATATTGCTAGTTTTCGTTCTGTATTGTTCCACTGCACAGAGGGGCTTTAGTAGCAAGGCCCCTCAACAGGCCGGGTCTGAGCGGGGAAAGCCACCTTGCTGCACTCCAAGTCCGTTGTTTTCTGTGTATTACCTATTGTAGGCAGCAAACTGAGCAGCCTGTCTCTCATCATGTGTTTGTATGATGTTTCTGATCTTAGCCCTTTGGGTATTACTGTAGTACAAACACTACTAAATTGCTTTCCTCCTGCTGTAGGTGCTACAATTACAGCCCTGTTAGTGAGATCTGCCTTGTCTCCTAAGCATCCTGCATAGGGACTCAAGCTCCCCAGGATATAAATGACTTATGACATGGCACTTATTTTGTTTATAGCTTGTATTATAGTTTGCCTCAAGGTCTCAGTTGGGGCTTCACTACTACTTGTTTGGCTCTCAAGAGGAAAGAGAGCATTAAGTACAAACATGGGTACCTTAATGTCCATAAGAAATGCTTCGGGTGAAATAAAAATGCAACAGAAGTCCCAAAATAAAATCCCTGCCTGCATGTGGTCCTTAATGTTGAAGAGGAGCCTTGCCATCCACGCCAGAGGGGGAGTGTGGCAACCATGCTCACTCAGCCGTGGGACGTGAAGCTGTGATTCTTATGATTGCTTCACTTGTCAAGTTAAAATAGCGTCAGAGATTCCAGAGTAATTTCTTTTGGCCCGTGGGGTTGCACTTTTGCTTACAAACTATTTCATACTGGCTTCTACATAGCTTTCCCAGCACCTTATCTTCTCAAATGTGCCAAAGTCTCTAGAGATCTGGAAACCCATGATGCTGGATTAGCTGGTGGTGAGGTCTGGTATGGTGGCATTAAGATTTTCATAATCTTTTGACTGATGAAGCTACTAATACAGAACTTAGACTGGCACTGTCTGGTTCTGTTTCTTAATTAGGACATCTAAACAGATGGGATTCCCCTCTGATGAGCCACATCAGATACCAGCCATTCTGTGAGCTGTTCCAAATGACCAACCCTCTTGCCTGTCCAGATCGCTATCGGAGGCAGTGAGGGGTGGCGCGGGTCTGCCTGGCACACCTAGCTGAAGATAAAGTTCGTCCGATGCCGGGGTCCTGATACTGAATGAAAACTGCTGCAAAAAGCTACTTGAACAAAGTGCTGGTGCAGTATAAATGCTCTCCTCTAGCTCTGATTTGTTCAAAAACGTTTACCGAGCTTTCTGCTGGATCAGGTATTGTCTGACCTTTCCCTGCTGCCAGAAAGTTGATATAAAAGCAAAAAAGCTGGCAATAAATACATCGCATGCTTTGGCAAATTCTTCAGAAGCACGATTGTGTGCCCAAATTCATACTACTGAGTGATGTAGCAAGGCATGAATCTGGTCTTAATGACCATGGAGCCTCAGTCTGTATGGAACAGCATGGGGGAAGGGAGGAGAATGTATTAATTCTATGCCAGAGTGGGAAAAATTCCTTCTGATTTCAGCTAGCAAACCAATATAGCTCCTGAAACATGAAGGCTGCTATTGTTTTCCTCGTAGCTTTCTCCTCTAGTTCCTCTAACTGCAAATGTCTCTCTTTGTATATGAACATTTTTTAAAAATGTTGCTAAACTACTTACCAGTAAAATCCTGTGGCAATGTTGATAATAAATTTTGTAGCATACATATAATTACCTTTTAACTACTATATGCTCTTTTTTTTTTGCCTTTAATTTCATTGAATGCCGTCCCCTTTGTTCTACTTCCAATTTAATAGCTGTTTTTCATCTGTTTTTTTCCATGCATATTCATCTCTCTCAGATTTGCCTGAGTCTTGTGAAACTGCTGTTTTACTTGGCACATTCCCCCCTGGGTTCAATAGTCCTCTTGGATTTCCAGCCGAGGCAGTTTGTTATGGTGGATGGAAACCTAAAAGTGACAGACATGGATGATGCCAGCACTGAGGAACTGTCATGCAAGGAAGATAATGACTGCACACTTGACTTCCCTACAAAAAGCTTTCCTCTGAAATGCTCCGCCATTGGGAAATGTGAAGGAATAAATGAAAAGAAGAATCTTTTTAATGCGTATCGGTATGTCCAGCAAGATGGGAGGAAAATCTGGGGTGACTGAGCTCACATTCTGCCATGTAGCATCTAGCATCTTGTGTTTCTTCCATGCAGTGATTCCCCCTCACCTTTGTCATAGGGTAGTTAAGGATTGCTTGGAAGCCGGTTCATTTTCCGTATAAGGCAGGAAAAGAACGTTGTCATTGTCTGATGAGAATGCAGGCATCTTTCTTCTGCTGCTCTCTTTCCCCAACGCCCTCTAGAAACTTGCCCCAAAGGTTGCACCTGTAAATTTAGTGTTTGCCAAACAAGTCCTGGCACTTGACATCCGCGGGCTGTATTTGCTGAAGGCAGTGGCAGCATGGGCTACCTGCCAAAGCCCGCCAGCTTCAAAGTCTCGTTGCTGGGAACAGGCTGGCAAACTCTTGCCTTGAACTCAGAGTCTCTCTACAGGGATGATGGACACCTGTGGAAGAGCTATGGAACAGGTCATGGGCAATGCACTGAGGCTGCTGCAGCACTTTGTGTAGGGCACCAGCTCAAAGCACAATGACTTCCACTCACTGGTGATGCTTGGCAGGTCAAGGACTGTGGGAAGCCTTGGCAGTTGGGTATTTACACAGAAGGACTTAATAAGGGAGCCTGAATTTGCAGGATTCAGTGTTAAAGGGCAGATCCCTGTATAGATTATTGTAGCCCTGCAGTAACACACTTGTCTCTTGCAGAACAGGAGTTTTCCAGAAGTTTCAGGGAGTGAGTCGGGGAGTGTCCAGCCTTTCCAGGGATAATAAGAATGCCAAACCTTTTCAGGGCAAGGGAAAGGTCTTGCATGAGTCTTCTTTTATACAGATCTCTCTTTGATGGGAAACACATTGCTTAGTGCACAAAAATGGCCCCAAGGAATGAAGGAAAGCTCTGTTGTGTGAACCTTTGCAAAGCGGATTTCATGCGGCACTTGGCAGCATGCTGTGCTGCAAGGACCAGAGTTTCAGCCCAGTTCACAGGAACGGTCTGTGAGATGCCAACAAAGTGCTCAAACATAACTTAATATATTATCAAAGAAGACTGACTAGTTGCATACGGATAATCGAGTCGCAGGAAAATGTAGACAACGTAATCACGAGGGAAATTAAGCTACTGTTTTCTAATCAGTCTGTGGGATTTTTTTGCAGGTATTTTTTCACCTATCTTTTGCCACACTCTGCACCAGCGGCTTTGCGGCCCTTTTTGAGCGATATTCTGAATGCAACAGGTACCAGCTAATATTCATAAACTTCTTTATTAGAAATCTCTAAACAGTATTTAATGGAGTTACTCATCTTGGTCATCTCTTTCTTTAAATGTAGGTGATTTACGATATGGAATAAATGAAACCCTGGAAGCCTTTGAAAAGGTTTTACATCTGTACAAGTCTGGGCTCTATCTGCAAAAAAGACCTCTTCATTTAAAAGGTACATGATTTTGAATGCTTTAGGTAACATAACTAATGAGGGAGCGAAGCTTTTGGTAACTGGTCAAATTCTGATCTCCCATACATTCAAACAGTGTTTAGTCACTAGGAAAAGCACCAAAAGTATCTTTTTTTGAGCAGCCTTTTGTTGTTTCTTCATGGTAGCTATGCATGATTGCATTGTTTTGCAAAGTAAATGCAGTGCAGACAATCTGGCCTACATATGGACACATGTTTGCATTGCTTCTAAATACTCATAATGTGCAACTAGACCAAAGCAGTAAACTCAGTTTCTCATGTCCCTCTTCAGGGTCATCTTATCCTCTGGACCAATAGGTCAGTTTTCCAGGCTGATATTGAAACTTCTCATTTCACTTGTTGGCTTCTGACTGCTGAGCATAGGTTGTGGCCACGACACCGAGATGAGTGTGGCAGAGTAGCCAGGCCCCTGGTACCCTCTAAATTTCTTTTTTTCTGAAGGTCATCCTGTTGGACTTGTGGACGGATAAATGAGCCTTTATGAGGTGCATTCCTCTGAAAAGGACCCATTCAGAGGTAGAGATGAGGCTAATCAAGAAGGCGGCTTCAAAAGTCCTGTGGTTACTGTGGCTTGCATTTTCCTGAGCATTCCCATGAGATGGTGGAGTGGTGGTGGTGCATGCATAAGGAAATCTCTTTATGTGTGGAAGAACTGGAATTTGCACAGTTATGAGAAAAGATGTTCAGTAATTTGCACCAGCAGCTTTAACAGCAATTACTAGTATTTTTCAATGATGCCTACCCGTTGGCTTAGCAACTGGCCAAAATGATCACCATCCTAGAGGTGTGGGAAGGTGGAGTGAGACTCCTAGTAGTCAGTGAACAACAGCCTGAACATCACTTGCTGAGGTTTGTCAGGTCTCTTGTGTCCTGCTGGAGCAGGATCTGGCCTTCCTTTCCCCTACTGGGGTTCCTAAGTCTCCTGTACTTGCGGGTGGCACCATGATGGGTGGGTCAGCGCACCCCTGTGAAGCTTGGTGCTGGGCCTGTGATGACCTGGTTCTGCTGTTAGGAGTGAGGTGTAGGAGAGGCCGTTGTGAGGTTGGCTTCTCCAGAGCCCTGCTAGAAAGGTGGGTCCACGCAGCAGCCTCCTGCGGTCACCCACCCCTGTGGTCACTCCCCTGTCCCTTCACCTTTGAGAGCTCTGTCCCCTCTGTTACATCCATGGAAGAATTGCTGTGCCATGCTCCATAGCAGAACCAAAAGTCAGGATTTCGGTTTCTTTTAACTTTGCAGCTCCACATACTCCATCTAAGCAGGTCAGTTCAATCTATCACTATCGTGTTTCCTTTATGAGTTTCCACAGAAATGCAAAATACCAAGTGTATATTGAAACCAGCCTCTGAAACTGCCTTGGAGAGTTTCCCTAAATACCTTGCTTCTGTTCCCAGACTTCATCTCCCTAAAGGGCTTTCGAACAGTGGAAGGAGAAGACTACAAGTGCTGGCCGTCCTACAGCCACCTGGGATGCCTGCTGTCTGTTCACAGCGCCGAGGAAGCCGCTGGAATTTGTAACTCCCAGTCGCAGTGCCAAAGCTTTATTGTCACCCAGCGGAGGACGTGGACAGGTGAGCTTGGGCTGATGGGACAGATGCTGCCACGTGGTGCCCCTGCTTCCTCGGTCGGGCGTGAGGATGATGCTGCTGCCCTCCTCCATAGTGCCTTGAGTTTATGGGTGCATATTAAAGGCTGCCGTCCTTATTCTCAAGATCAAATGGCTGCCGCGGTGGGCATCCAAGGATCCCCTGAGTATTTGTAAGGAGATGCAAAAGGAATTATGTTCTCCTTCTGCAGATTCTTTTCTCTACAAATTTTGCAGAGGACTGCTAGGTGCTGTTAAATAGTTACTTATTTCATGTAGAGATGGCTTCACTTTGGTGTTAGGCTAAACAATTCCTGTGGTAGACATAGTTTGCAAAAAGCTGTGGGGTTTTTAGAGATGAAAGAAGCTATGTAAAAGAAGGTGGTTACTATTGTTATAATTTAAAAAAATCATAGCTTACAAGTTGTTATCCCCTTTATCAAAACTAAAGCCCCAAACAAATGGATTTCCAAAATGTCCCTGTAATTATCTCTTTATAGCCTCTTACAGTTAGCATGTTTTCAGAATTATTATAAATTATCTCATTTAGCTGACACTTCAATCATGGGCTAAATTGTTACTTAGAAAGTGAAACACTAAATGAGGTAAATGAGTGTTTTCACTCACAATGGTGCTGAAGAATCGCATCTTGTTGGCTCACATGACATTTATAAAAAAACCAAACCAAACAACCAAACTACCAAAAATGTAGCTTTCTGTGGCTTCGTGTGCAGTTGGCATGTGGCTAACAAGTGACATAAGAGCACTTACACTGATGCGACATAAATCTCTTGGAGCCGGTTTCACACCAGCAGTGGGTTGTGTGAGTTGTGCCTGACACGCCACATCTGGGCTCCTCGTGGGGCAGCTGTTGGCTGCTGTGCTCGGTGCCCGGCTGGAAGGAACCTGCTTAGCACAGCGGTGGGGATGCAGAAGCAGCAGCGCGTGGGACAGCACCTGGCTCGGCTGCTGGTCCCTGCCATCCCACACCCTGCCCACCATCTGTTAATGGTTCCCTTCCTGACATCTTTCTTCCTCTCGTTTTTGCAGCGCATCTTTGCAGCCAAAGATGCTGAAAGTGTGTGGCTGAAATGCAGAGTGCCTGACTTTGCTGTTTGGGTTAATGAGAGCTGTGGGAACATACTGGTCCCTCTTAGGGCAACTCTTTAAAGCAAAGCAAGACGTAAAAGCCTCTGGGGCCCAATTGTCCATTCCTTTTGCACACTCGGTGAGCTTCTGAAGTTTGCTGGGAGTGTCAAACTAGAGTTTACTGGGAGTGTGAAACACATCTACGGCAGGGTGGAGTGACCCTCAGTTGAGCAAGCAGTGGGTTCCCATGTCTGTTGCAATAAATAGCATAGGTCAAGGTTAACCTATCTTCTCTATTAAACTTGCATTTTTATTTCCTTTCCAGGACGCCCACTCGCCTTGTTTCAGAGTAGCCTGACTGATTTAATACCGGATGCTAACGCTGTAGTCTATATTAAACGATCGGCTTCCTCGGGGGAAAGACTTTAAAGACAATGAGATCACATAATATGATCCTGGGAGGAACAAACCACTGGAGAGAATTTCGTCTGCTGAAAAGAATGACATATTTTGTTTTGCTTTGGGATGGGATCTGCCTGCCAGCTCAGAAGGAGTCAAATGCTGCTGCCTCCTTGATCAAAGCTCAGATTTCTTATTGCAGCCACGCTAACTTCTTTATCTGTTGCCACATTGCTGTTCTGCATAAACGCTCCTAGTTTTAGTCGAATGTTGCTAGACTGTGCAATACCTAGCCTTGCTGCTTCGGTAACCAGCTTGGCAGACAAGAAATAGAAATAGCTGCAAAGGATCCAGCTTGGATAGGCTCAGTAAGTTTGGTCACCTCCAAAAACATATGGATTAATGCACCTTGGAGAAGGCAATGGCTCCTTCTGCAGCTGCCAACCAGGATTTCTTACCTTTGCAAATGTAAAGGACTTTGCAAATGTAAAGGACTGGATTTCAGCGATGGGTCGAGGTTGCAGGGTTGGGATACATAACCAGAGGTTGATGATGGGGATGGTCTTCTGAGGAGGGTCCTGATTCGGTTCCTTCCAGGGCAAGGGAAGGAGGCAATGTATAGATCAATTCTGGAACCAGATGTCTGGTTGTTTGGATGCAGGATTTGGGTTTGACCCTATGTGATTTGTAACGCCAGCTCCCATATATCAACCTTGAAGGTTTTTCTCTGTTACTTTCCATGAAAGAGCGAGACATTCAAATTATTTATGTATAAGGCATTACTCTGTATGATAAAGAATGACTATGTTTATTCTACGTATGCTGTGAAGAGTTTTTCTCTTTAATTGTCTGAGCCTTTACTGCAACCAAATGAACAAATGCAAGTGTTCCTCACCTTCAGCTCACCTAGCATCATCACCCGTTCCTGAGGACAACCGGAGAGTGGCCTCAGCAGTGTATGAGTGCGCCCAAGCCCCTTGGACACTTAGATCTTGGGGGATGCCCTGTGGTTGCACTTGCAGGCTCACCGGTGTAGAGGGGACAGTCTGGTCCCAAGAGCCTCCTGCATCTGTCCTTCACTAGAAACGTTGCCTTGGAAAATAGGTGAGGGTTATAAGGCTATAAGAGATGGCAACATAATACAGCACTCCTGGGAGTGCCTGGAAGCAGGCTCTTCTTCTGCAGCATGGTCAGGGAAAGCCCAACTCACCGCTGACCTCGTGCCCCACAAGCAAAGGTTCTGAACTGTGCAGGAGAGCCAGGCTGCAGCCTCTGTGCCCTGCTGTGTTGAGTTTTCCTCTTAGCCCACGCTGCTGGGTGGAAATGATGGACATTGCCATTGACTCCTTGTAGCCTACCATGGTGTGGCTGTTTCCGTGTGGGCCCCTGTAGCTGCCAGGGTACCCCTGACTAAAGATGCCTGAGCTCTTGCCTGGGGTTGTGCTGTGTTTTTCATGATCTGATCCTGTTTCTTAATGCAGGTGCTCACCTTTTGGCTCATTAGTACTCGATTAACCCACAGCGATGCCATTGTATGGGAGCTTTCTCATGCGCTATAACCCCTGCTGCTTACACTGAGGCTCAGGGACTCTGATAGTGATACCAATTAATGAGAATTCCTAGTTAGCACAACAAGAAGGCTCTTCCTAGTAGTGGCCACATTGCTACAGGCTTTGTGAAGGCAAGGCTTTTTAAATGGACAGCCACAGACCTCTCTCTCCATTACAGTGGGTCCTGTGGAAGTTGAAGGAAAGGTCTTCCCAGGGGTCTGCTATTGTTTTACATCGACCCCACTGAGCAGGGCTTCAGGCATCTGCTGTGTGATGCTTTACATTAGCAAGAGGTAATAAGAGTTTATTCCGTATCTCTCAGCCTCCTAAGATACGAATCAGAAGTACGTTCCCCGGAGCAAGAGCAAGCCCTGGGTCATTTCAGATAGGAAGAAACAGAGAGAGAATGCAAAAGTTGAAGTGATTCAAGTTTGTTTTAGAAAGACCTTTCCATCTTAAAAACCTCTCCTGGTAAAAAAACGTTGTCTATTTTAGTCATGTGATGCTCCTCACATGTTGCAGATTTTTCCATCAGGTTTTCATGTATGATTGCCTGCCAGGCAGTTGGGTCCAGCCCCTTGGCAGATGGTGCAGGGTATGGTAGTGTCACTTGGATAAATGTAGGTTCCAGCATCAAACCTGCAGTTAGAGCCTGGGAGCAGAGCGTCTATCATCCTGCCTTGGTTTTGAGCACACAGTGCTTAACAAATACTAATAATGAAAAAAAATAAAGAAGACAGGCTTCAAAGAATCTCAATGCTCTGTCTGCTGTTGCCACGGTGAGTGGTTTTGTAGGACACTTAGAGCACTCCCTGCATTGTTAGAGCCTGGACCCCCATGAGCACACTCATCACACTAGCACAGATAAATAGCCAGAGCACAGGCATACATTTATGTCCAATTCTGTTCATGTGCTAGAGACTCAGAAGATGCTGGTAAAAGTGTTTGCACCAAGTCTTCTCGTACTGCCATGCAGCTCCCTGTGGCATGTAACACCTGATGGGCATGCTGGCTTCAATCTGATTTGGAGTGCCATCCCACTGCAGCCCAGTGGTGCCCAGCAGATGATGGCTGAGGGAAAACGTTTTATCACCCCACTGCATCTAGAGCTGTAGTTTGACATGTGTTTGAGGAAACATAGCTGCTAGAAAAAGAAGTTCCCACCCTGTGTTTTCCCAGCTTCTTGCTGTTACCTGTCGCCTGCTAAGAAACCCTTTCCAATGGCCATGCCAGTTTAGAAGCACGCACGATGAATTCTCTGTGAGCCTGCAGTGCGCAGCTGGTGACCTCTGAGCTTTGGGCCAGGTCTGTGCGGAGCACCCAGGCTGCTCACAACATGAAGGGAGGCTATGGGAGCAGGCGTCTCCTCTACAGCTTTGGGGCCCAGCTGGCTGTTTTGTTGTGCACTATCTTTATGTTCCATCTCACTCAGTCTTTATTCATTCTGTCCTTTTATTAAACTCTAACTGCCTCCAGCCAACTTTAGACTTTCAATGCCAGGGAAAATTTCAGTGCACACCTAAAAACTGTATTTCAGTAACTACAGTGTGTACAAAACTCAGACATAAACATTGGTTGCCCTTAAAACTCCCAGTTGTTGGAGTCGATTTGTCTCTGCTATCGCTGATCAGTATTTCAGCCACCATTGTGGGATATGTAACAGAGCAAAGTGCTGGGAAGGAAACAGCAGGGGATCAATTGCAATGGGAACCACGTGTGCTGGAGGAATAGTATTTACCTAAATGTGTCTATCACATCTTCCCAAAGGATGCTGCCATTACGAGATAATGGATATGAAAATGTTGCCTCCATAGAGAAAAGTTAGGAATATCATTTTTTTAAACATGAAGTTTAATATTCTTAATTAATTTGGTATTGTAATAACAGAGATAAAGCTACATCCATGAAGGATAATATCGTGTACTCCAAAGATATAAACCACAGTTTAATAAATAGCAACAGATGCCACATGATTCATGTTCAGTATGTTTGTGCAGGGGTTTACATGACTGGTGACTTCATGAAGGACTGAGGAGTGGAGGAAGGAGGACAGAGCCCAATAAAGAAAAAGCATCTCCTGGTACATCAGACAGGATTCAAATAGCAATGAAAGTCATAGCTGTATTCTTACATGACATCTTTTGCAAACTTTGGTGATGTTCTAAGCAGCATTCAAATAGATGAACTTTCAAACTGGTTTGGATCATTTGATAAAAACAGGAATTTATCACAGGCAGCTCTAGGCCCAGATTACACATGTGGGTTAACATTAATTTCTGTAAGGTCTCCTATAAATTCATGTACCAAGCACTGATCTTCATAGATAGAAGTCAAGGCACTTTGGTCATACTGGGATGAAGGACCTGGTTTGGCAAATGCTTGGCCTTTCTGGGCACCAAGTTATGTCCCTGCACTGCACCCATTACCACAACTGCCCCATTCTTACCCTCTCACAGCTACCATAACCACTGTCCACGCCATCCCCAAATCTATACCTGACTGCTGCGTGTCCATGTCTCTCCCTCCTGTAATTTACTCACCCTCTACTCCCCATGTGCCACCCCAGCCCACCTACTTGTTAACCCCTTGTAGACCCACACCCTCAACATTCCCGCACGGCCTCACAGCCTGTTATCCTCATAGCCCGCACAAAGGTGGTGGTACGGCTGGGGAGCCCTTATTTCTATACTGTCAGAGGCAAAATAGTCCTACGGATAGCAGGAGGCCACATCTGAAAGGTGTAACCACAAGATCAGCCTGCCTTTGATTTGTAACCTCTCTTTTCATTTGCCATCAATGATTTCTAGATTAGCAAGTGCTAAATGCAATGTAGTAACAGCCTCCCACAAAGAACTGGGGTTAAAGCTGTGCATTAAAAACACAGTGCCTTAATGATATCAGATCATTCATGTGGTGCATCACACCTCCCAAATCCAAGTCTAGACAAGGCTTGAGTAAAGGCAAATTCCTACATTATGTTACATTTATCAGTATTTATCCTCAAACTCCATCAAAATTAGTGGAAGTCTCTTGTGAACTTTTTGGCTGAAATCTATTGCCCTGCTTACAATACTGGAAATTTAAGATCCAGCCTGAAAATGAAGTAAAACATCACCCACCCCCAAAGCTACAAAATAAACACCCAAATTTTCAACTTCTTCTATCTGTAAGTTGTGCCTCCCACATAGTGTCTTTAGCAAGTGAATTGTTTTTCTCTGCTGGGAAAGACCCTGCTTCAAATTCTCTCACTGCTTCAGATGACAGATCAGAGAGTTCAGGCTTAGATTAAAAGCTTGATAATGAAACCTGGGGACATAAGTTAATCATCACATTGGGTAGCCAGAGAGGTGGTTCATGAATGTCTTGGGGACACTGGGGTGCAAAGGAAGTTTTCTCAGATCTCAGAAAATGCCAAGGAACTTTTCAGCATTCCTGCTGTGTCTCATTCAGTGCTGTTCCCATTCGTTTGGCAAGGCAGTCGTGAGCTCCCATTCCTAATTAATCTCACCCTTTTTTGTGTCTTCTAATTCTTTAAATACACAAGAAACAACTCGTGGTCCCTCCCAGTGAAATTAATGCCATGGTTTGCATTTTTCAGGGCTTGACTGTTTCACTTTGTCTAGCAAAACTATTGTTCCATGACGACAATCATTATCATTACCTCTAAAACAAAGTAGCTCCACCAACCTAAAACCACTTGTGCTCTGGAGTAGCATCAAACCCAAGGTTTTATTAGCACAGCTAAAGGCCAGTTCAAAATGTACTCTGGAAATTATCTAATCATAGCAATTGGTTGGTTTATTCGCTTGCTATATGGTAACAACAATTAAAGCCTCTACGAAGACCCTTATAAATCAGCATAGTATTCTTTGCTTCACCCAGGGAATCTTAGGTAGAAGCAGCTTCCAGCACAGAATAACTAACTTTTCCTTTAAAAACAAAAAAGTAATAGTGTTTAAGAACTGTTTCTTATTAAATAGCTTTTATTCTATTTTAACCAAGTGCTTCATCTTTGAAAGAAATCAGTGATGTGTTATCTTAACAGCGCTTCTTCCATCTCACTAAGATAACATGAGAGCATAAGGATTAGGCTTTCACCCTCGCCTTCTCTGTTTCCCTGCTGATAGTGGCTGTCATTCAGCGCTAATGGAAAAGCCCACGTGCACATGCCGGGCGATGCTGCCAGGGAGAGGGAGGACGGTCTGCACAGCCTCACTGCCAAGGACCCTGCAGGGTGTCACCAAGGCTGTCAAGGGACCTGCCACCCGCAGGCAGGGAAGATGGAGACAGCATCCCCCTTGTCACAGCCCCTCGCAGCATCACCCTGACACCACCCCACCAGGGGACAAAGGCGGTGGCTGGGGCAGGGGGCCAGTGGCTGGTGGCCCGTGGCCAGTGCCAAGCTGTGCAGCAGGTTGGCAGTGGCTGCATCTGCCCATGGTGGGGTTGGAGGCACTGCATGGATGGAGACTGCCCACCAGTCGCTCTTTCTGGAAGCATGAACAGAGGCAGAGCTCCAGCACCCACAGACCCAAGCTGGGACCAGCCCCCTGCATTTTGACACCTTTCAGCCCATGGTCTGAAGCATCACCATCCTAGGGCTGGATCTGACTAAGAAGTGCAACAGCCAACGTGCACTGTAGCTTCTATTTCAAATACAGAGATCACAGATTCTTTGTTTGGAGCCATTGTTTAGCAAAGGAGCTTCAGTCCTGCCAGTCTGTAGATGAGCTATCTTGGGAAAGGGGAATTGTTCCCATGCCAGTAACCAAATCAAAGTCATACCTGCATCCTTAGAAGTGCAGTTTTACCTTGCCTGACCCTCCCATCCTCCAGAGGACCCTGAACTCGAGAGAATGGGCTTTGCACGTTCATGCACAGGAAAAGAATAGGGAGAACAAACAAAACACCCCACCCTCTTCCACTTATGTAAGATCAGAAAGAGAGTGTAGGCTAAGCCCGGAGGACTGGATTTATGGATTCAGAAGAACCCAGTTATTAAAATGTTATGAAAGTTTTCCTCTCCTTTAAATGCATAAATATGCAGATGAAAGGAGCTATGTGAGCTGGCCATTGGCCATGCTGCTGGAGGCTCAGCTTAATTATCAGCTGCCAGCTCCACTGCTTTTTAAGTGGTGAACATGATTAAAGATGCACAGACAATTGAAGAAAGTTAGATCGGTTCTTACAAGGCCTGCTTCTGTTTTATAACCACATGGCAGCTTGGCCTTGAGACTGAATCTGCCCTTACAAGCTGAGGGAGAAAAGTTCTGCTGATCAGACGTTTTCTTTTCAACCACAAGCTCCACGTGCTCTTGAATTCATCGTTTTCATAGCAAGATATTTGCCAAGGCAAACTGCTTTCTTGAGAAAAAGAGGGCTCTGAAGAGGTGGAAAGGAGGCAGGTAGGACCTTGCCGGGTGAGAAGGGGCTCAAATACTGCACAAGTGTGGCCTGAATATTCGGACTTTCCCAACCAGAGAGGTGCTAACTTGTTTAAAAATGTGTTGTGAAAGCAGCATTTTCTGGGGCTCCTCGTTTCCCTTGGGACAGGAAATATCATTGAGAAACCCAGATGGTCTCATGCATTTCAGGGAGAGCTGCGGTCCTGTGGGCAGGACAAAGAGCTGGGATTCCTCTTCCAGAGCTGCTGGGTTTCGAGCCGAGTGTCATTGCCATTGTAGTGACAGCAGGGCCAAACAGTCTGGCAGAGTCTGTCCTTTTGTCATTGGTATTCGCTGGGGGACAGAGCCAGGCTCTGTGAAGTGACAGACCTGTCAAGTCTCACACGCTGGGTGTGAATCTCACGCTATGGGGCTTTTGCCTCAGTGCTTCCCGCAGCTACACCAGGGTCTTGTGCCTTCCTGGGCAGGTCAGCACGGTGGACGTGACCGCTGGGCTCTGCCTGGGAGCCACCGTCAAGCTGCACCATGCCTGGGGGCTGGAAAAGTGTCAGGCTTCTGACTAACTTGTTTTGACATTGTTTCATGGCTTTCCAGAAAGACATGGCTTTCCAAAAGACAAAAGATTTGGCCAGATTTTAGCTCCACCATGGAGTGTGGCAGAGCTGTCCCAATATGATCCTAGGAGTGAGTCGATGTCTGCACAGCCAGCCCAGCCCATCCCCAGCCCAGCTGGAGTCCCTCTGTGCCTGAGCATCCCTTGGACAAGCACAGCAGCTCCACACCACCTTGACCTGCCAGGGTTGTGCAGGGAGATCAGTGCCTGTGCATCAGTCACCTCTGGAGGAGGCTGTTTCTTAAGCTGGACAGGGAGCAATTTTCACTGGAAGGGTCTATCTTGCTGCAACCTAGTCAAGAAATTCTATTTCATGCATGTTCTCCTCTTGATTCAGCAGAACCTCATTTCCAGATGGGATTTCACATTTCCACCATGCCGTGCCCTGGGAAGCTGCCACCTCTGCTGTGGAGCTGCAGTTCTCCACGACCACATGTCCATGGCCCCATGCTGCAGCAGTGCCAGGCCACGGGCACACAGGATGCTCTGTCTGGCCACCTCTGCCACAGGGGTGAGGGCTCGTCTAGCGCTTCGTGGGCAGCTACAGCAGAGGCAGCAGTTTTGTGTCTCTTTGGAATCAATAGAGGGAAACAGGCACTTTCTGGGGCAATGCGCTTAACCTCTGTTAGATATCTCCTCCTGCATGGGATGAATTACATCCTCAGAGCACCTATTGATTGTAGAGGTAGCCCAGGGTGACTGGTTCAGACACAGACATTTGAAATGAATCCTACTTGTGGAGCCTGGTGCCAATACTCAGCCGTGTAAGCTAAGATGTACAGGTGGTGCACTGCGTGTGCTGCTGGAAATGTGACTTTATCCTTCTGCTGAGCTGAGTTCTTCATGTCAGAGGCTAGGGAGAGGGGAGCCGGGCTGTCTCCTCGGCTCCCTGATTTATGAGCTAGGTACTCACAGAGTCACTTCATCCTTTGAAAAGGAGCAGCGCATGAATGAATGTAGCTCTGTCTTCCCAAGATTAGGGCCTCCTCCAGTTTCTTGCTGATTTAACCATCTTCCAATGGATAAACTGATGGGAGATAAAGGTGGAAGATAAACCTGATTATTATGTCTCATACCTGGGCAGCCCCCACGGCCCCCAGCCCTGCTGTGCTGGCTTTGGGTTTTTAGCCTTCTTAGGTCATATCATATTTGTCAAGACACAAACCGGTCAAAGAAATGCAGCTTCTCTGTGCCAAATTTATGCCTCAGGAAGCCCCACTATAATTTTGTGTTCCCTTCAAATGTTTCCTGTTTCACTGGTGAGACTGCAGCACCGCTATTTTTCCTGGATAACCAAGGATCCCTAAAGACTCAGTTTACGATTACAGATTTGCTAAGGTGGAGATTTGCATTTTCCCCATTATGCTTGCCCTGGGCTGCTTCCCAGATCACGTTCTCTCTTTTAAGAACGAAGTAGTGTTGGGCACCAACTGCTCATTAAAAGCTATTTCAAAACATAATCTCTTTCACTGTTTGACAAAATAAAGTGGCCTCGTCCTGGAGATTATTTCGTTGCAAAAGATAGGCAAAATGGGCCAGTTATCAGTGCTAATTATCCTATAAAGGCCATTCCATACTGATCCAATATATACAGTCAGGCCACAGAAGTCTGTTTTTTCTAAAGTATTAATAATGCATAAGCATGCTGTTCTTTCTAGTCTCAGCCAGATGCCTCTGTATTATAAGCCTGCTCTCACTAATATATTCTCTGGTAGAGGAAAACAGGTTTAATCACATGCAGGGGACTGCGGGAATACTTATTTTTTAATAATTCTGTTTTCTTTTCTCAGCATTTGTTTGCATTTAAAAGTGAGGGCAGGGATGGGAAGGGGCTGCCTGTCATCCTGCTGGCTCTGCCAGGGTTGCTCCTGCGGAACCGTACAGCCGGTGTTAGGACTTCTGAGCTCTTTCCCCAACCACCTCCCCTGAAGTCAAATGTTATCTGTAGATGTGCATCTTAACCCTGCTATCAACTCACTATTTATCCACACTCCAGCCGTATAATAGCTTTTCTTTTGGGCTAGTGAGCCGTTAAGTGGATTGGTTCAGTGTCTGGAGCTGGGGGGCTGGGGGGGGAATATATATGTGATTACATTTACAAGCGCAGTTCACATACCCTTTTAAAAACCTCAGTTTTTATCACTAAAGCAAGCAAGCAAGCAAATAATTAAATCGGAGAGTGAGAACAAACAAGAGTGTCTGATTCTTGGCTCTGCCAAGCCAAAGCAGCTTCTCAGCGCTGCCAAAAGGGTCTCACGATATCCCTGCCCGCCCCGAGTTTCTGCCAGGTACCTTGAGCTCCTGCTACCTGGAAAACCAATTTCACCCACTAAGATGGCAGAAAACTTTCCGAGCGAATAAACGAAAATAACTATCTGAGGTTAGCAAGAAAAAGCTGTCTGGAAAAGTGCCGGAGGAGGGGGAAGGTTGCTGAGGAGTTAGCATGTATTAGCAAAGAAAGGCTGGAGAAGGGCAAGAGGACATGGAAAGGGCAGGAGGAAGGGCAGAGCTGCAGCGGGGGTGGCTCAGGGCACCATGGGACAGGACGATTGCCCATGTGTTGTCATGCTCTACTGAAGCAAATATGAATCTGTGTTTCTGGAAAAGCTTTCCCACCACTTCCCTTGCACCATCCTCTACAGCGGGGCTGCTTCACAGCCAGCCAGATCAACAGGCACCAGAGAACCAGACACTAAAATGGAAAATATATTAGCATTAAGTCAGGGAAGCTCCCTGTTGTGGCGCATGTGGTTGCATGAGTGTGGTCAGGAGGCCAGGGAGGCAGTGAGAACATGGCTAAGAACCAGGGAGCTCCACAAAACCCGCTTTTCCATCAGTCGCCAGTGCTGACTGAGGCTGATTCACATTAATTAAGAAACTTCTCTCTGGCTCTCCACCCTGGCCGCTGGGCCCTTCCATCCTGAGGCTCCTGTGCTTACAGGTGCTCCTGAACTATATTTAGTGGGACTTCAACACAGAGTCACAGATCACAGAATGGTTGAGGTTGCAAGGGAGCTCTGGAGGTCATCTGGTCCAACCTCCCTGCTCAAGCAGAGCCACCAACAGCCAGTTGCACGGGACTGTGTCTAGATGATTTTTTAGTATCTCCAAGGAGACAGACTCCACAACCTTGCCAGACACATATTTACAAACACAGTATGAACAATGCAAGTGCACATACAAGCTCTCTTCCACAAGAAATTTCAGGGACGACCTCAAATTTGAATGTGTGGGATATTCCATTTCATCACGATGCCTGGACTCCTGTCTAGTTGTCCCTTTATATGATAGGGCAACAGAGCCTGCTCTGCCATATTATTTTAAAATGACTTTGGTCTGTGCTAGCATGGTGTCCTTCTCCCCAAATGAGGATACCTCCTCCATGCTCTGAGGACCACTCTCATCTCCCTGACCCTGCAGCGAGCCAGCACAGAAGTTTACATAGCATAAAGAAATTAACTTTTTTTCCAGGTCAGTATTGTGCCAATTTATCTTCCTGACCTGACTTACTCCGTGGTCAGATAAGCATCAGTGCCAGCAGCCAGGCGTAACACCCAGTTAGGGATGTGTAAGCACAGCTTGTGCTATTCGTGTGACTACTAGTAAAGCTCTCAGCCTCAGAAAACCCCAAATCACTAGACATGATACTGCACAAAGGGATTCCACAGACCCATTAACGTGTATTTTGAAAGAATAGTGAGGAAGGCAAGGATGATGGAAGTGCTAAGTATTTTGCACGAGCCCAGCTGTAAGAGGTTGCACGCATCTTTTCTGTATTGACTTATGGCCTGGTTACTGGTGGTAACAAGCTGCTCTCTCACAATAGCAGCAGAGGCAGACATGCTCTTCCTCAGCTTCCCCAGCTGCACAGGGGCTCTGCCAGGCTGAGGTGATGGCTGCTGGGGATGGGGCTGTCTCATGCTGTCCTTGGTGAGACCCTGGAGGAGATCACATGTGCCCTTGGATGCTTCATTCACTGGCTATTCCATTGCTACATGTTGCCAAGCGCTTTCTTCTGAAGAAGAGCTGTGTTCTCCACAAGTTCTTGTGCTTGGTGGAAAGAGTCAGGCATACGGTTTGTATGATCACAAGCCTCCTCTGCACATTTTCCACCCCTCGGTCACCTCTGCTGGTCGGCAGCTTTATCACCATGAGGCTCCTTCCAAAAGGTGGTCCCACAGCTGAGGATGGCTAAGGCTCCCCAGAGAACTGGAGTGCTCAAAGTAACTCACAATAGGTTTCATTTGCTTGCAAGACATTTGCAGTTTGGATCTGTGTGACATACAGTACATTTTAATGGGATAAATGCATGGCGGGTGTAAATCATTTTGATCACTCAGCCTCTTAGCAGAAATTATTCTTCTCATCTGAGGCAGCACAAGAGAATCCACAGCCATGACTCAAGCCCACAGCTTAAAGTTGTGAAGGAAATATTCCGAGGTTTAAGCAGACAGAAGTCCAGGTCCTTTTAGTATTTTCTGAAACATAAAAGAAGAAAAAAAGCAGGACTAGATCCCTGGGTGGTGCCGGCACAGCTGTAAACTGTGCACCAGCTAAGACCTAGCTGGTAAGTGAACAGCACCTCAAAGAAGTTCTAAAACTGAAAATAGTGCTCTCCACAAATGAGAGAAATGAGTGTTGACTATTCATATGTGGGAAAAAGGCACTGGGCTTTAGGAAGAAATTGCCTTGTGTGCCCTCTTTCACAGCCCGCCTTGTGGTAACCGCACCAGGGTTCCTTTCAGTGACGATGAAAAACTGTAAAGTTCCCTTCACGTTAACAAAGGACACCTTTTAAGACCACTTCCAAGAAGACTTGCGGGAATTTCCAAGCTTTCCTTCTGGCACAGCTGGCAGAGGCGATCACCCCAGGTGACATTTCTGTGGGCTCCCCTCCTTGTCCGGCTGCTCAGCCCCACCTCAGCGGAGCTGGACGGAGCTATGCTGGCTCTGTGCTCAGCTGTTGTCTACACAAGGAAAACAGCGCCTGCTATGCACTGATTTTTTTTTTTTTTTAAGCTGATTTAATTAAACTGATACCAATCTTGCTAATGTAAACACAAAACATGAAAAAAATGTATCCCTTCTTTAAATCCTGAGTAACATTGCAAAAGGATGGTAAACAGAAGGTTGAAGGGAGTTGGTGTGTGTGTTTAAGTTGGGAGGCTGCATTCAGTGTTTGATTTAAAGGTAGCAAAGTAAGCTGCTGCCTGGCATTGCCAGAAGGTAGGACAGCAAAAAGGCAAATCCGCAACTGCGAAACTGTCATTATTTTTATTTAAACTGGCAAAAAATAAATTCTCAGCGGATTTCAGTGTGAAATTAGAAAGTTACCTGGGAAAGGTGAGAAAAGACGATGGTACCTGTGCTGGTTTAACTGTATTTATCCTCAGCCTGAGGAGCACGGGTAGGGTGGCACAGGAGGAAGCCTGAGGAGGAAGAGCTGCTGTGGAGCAGGAGCTGGGGTGGGAGGAGGTGGGAGAGGGAGGGACGGGGCAGCACTGGTGATGCTTTGGGGAGAAGCTGGGCTGCCGGAGCTCAGGGGCTGGTGAATTGCTGGCTGGAAGGATGTAGTGGGAATTGCTGCTGGACGTCCACCACAGGCTGGTCAGACTCCCAGAAATGCTTCTCATCTTAGCCTTGGGTGCTGGTCTATGTGAATATTTCAGGTATGTGATGTTCCTCTTCGCAGCTTCCCTGAGACCATGGACACTACAGTAAAAACTGCATATGCAGAAGTGGAAAGCAGATGCTCGCTGACTCTGCTGCACTCTCTGGCATGAGATATTGTGGGAAGCAACCACATCTTGTTCCTCAAAGACCATCTGCTGTGCTGTCCAGACAGGCTCCTCATGCCTCATATGGAAGTTTTATTCATTGATCAGATGTGCCAAGGAATGATGTCCCAAGGCTATGGGACAGGCTTCCCTGCAAGTGCTGGGAAGGACAGATTACGTGAGCTGTGCCGCTGCTGTGAAAGTTGGAGGAGAATACAGGCTGGGTTGAATCTGTTTGGTCAACAGATTTCCCTGCCATTCATCAACGTGAACTAACTCATAGCATTCATTATGTCTTCAGGTGCTGAAGCTATGCTGACATTGGGTTTGCCGGCTCCTGCACACCATGGCTCTGGTGCAACTCCAGACGGGGAAGGGGATGCTTCAAGGGGGCAGCACTGCAGGCTCCCAGTGCTTAACAGCTCCTTCCTTCTGCTGCTGAGAGCAGTGCCAGCATGGTCCATTGCCTGGCCATGTTATTAAGGCCTGAGGTGTAACTACAATGTTTATCTCGTCAAGATAAGCCTCATCCAATTCAGCAGACAGCGGTGCTTCTTATCCTTACTTTTAGATCAGATTTGGCAGATACAGCTGCCACATTGCCATCAGTCTGTGATATACCCCTATGAAATCCAGAATCAGAAATGAGTTGCTGCATAGTCCAATCAAGAAGAAACAGGGAGAGTTTGGGGCACTTTCTTTAATCATTAGAGCAAGTGGAATCCTAGGAACTGCAAATTTACTAGTGAAAATAATCCCAAACTGAGGCAGCATCCTACCATCGCCCACTGAGTTTGTGGCAGAGCTATAATAGATACAAAACACTAAATGCCTGAAGGTATTTTTGCTGGTGTTTCTCAGGCTGACAGTGAAAAGGGTTTATTAACTTCAGCACAGAGTAGTTCCAACAGTGGCTGCTCAGCTTCTGACTTCGAGCCGCTTTGTGCCCTTTCAGCTTGGCTATATCCCTTGTAGCACAGAGAAAATAAATCTGCCTACGAAAAACTGGACAGATACAACAGATTTCTGGTCTTGTTCTTTGTCTGTTAATTTATGCTTTATCCCCATTGCAGGTGTGGTGTTCAGAACACCCTGATATTGTTGGTAAAATAACACTTGAATATGTACCATTGTAACTGGTTATGATAGAGAAGAGTCATACCTTATCCTGCAATAAAATATGAAGCCAGTATACATACTAGGGAAGTCATATGCTTACTTAAAGTCTAAGCAGTGGCACATCAGAGAAGCCATACAATTAAATTATTTCACTCTTTACACCTTCCATTTAGCAGTCAGTGAAAGTTCTCCCTCCAGGGAAAAGCTAGATGAGGAGGGAGAACTCAGCCCATTATTTTGCCTGAAGTGCCAAAAAGAAATACATCATGATTTATATGTTAATGAGCAATTCTCGTTAGGCAATGCATTCTGCAAGGTGTTGCAATGGGGGACTGGGAGGCTGATCCATCAGAGGAAATTAATTCATCATCAAAGCGAGACAAGGAGCTCCCTGGTGAGAGCTGTAAATAGGGCATTGGGAGAGTGACAGAGTGGTGGGTGGCATGTCCCCAGTTAGCGCTCCCATTGACAGCCCTGCCACCGCCTGCTCTCAGTCTCCAGCTCATGCACATTATTTATAGAGCATTTCACATTCCTGGTCGGTATCCACTCGATGTTGGTTTCAATTAGAATAAATGCTTATTGATTGAGAAGAGATGGGCCAGCTGATTAGCTCCTTGGGAAGCGGAGCACGCTTGGCAGAGGGCAGGCTGGGCTCCTCGCAGAGGCAGGAGTGCGTGGGGCTCTGAAAATCTGTCACAGAGGAGAAGTCTTCTAGATTAAATCAATTAATTGAAGAGTCCATCTAATAAAGATAAATGGCTAACTTCATTAGGGATTTAATGATAGGCCTGATAAAAAGCCCAGTGGGAGTCCTATTGACTTTGGCAAGCTTCGGATCCAGCCCAATATTTGCCTTCAAGCAGTGGTTCCCAACCTCTGTTTCGGCCACTGAAAGATGTGTGTATAACCAGGCAGTAATCAGAGCAGACACGCTCTGGCTGTGCTTGAGCTGTAGATGGGAAACTGTAGATGGAAACCACGCGTCTAGAAATGCCTGCCAAAAAAAAGACAAACATATTTATTTACATTAACAAGGAAAATTTTTTTTAGATGCTATGGAGAAGAATCTTAGCAGGGTAAGTGCTTCAGGAGCATGAAATCATAGCACATTTTCCCTTCCCCAGTCCTGCATGCGTTATCGTGAACACAGCAAGATCTAGACACCGTGATTGACTTGGCTGCATGTTTGGGCATTTGCAACATTTACCTCGCTAATAGTCTCATGCCATGTATGACAGACACCGCTGATCTGATTACACACACTCCTCTTGCTCGCAATAATAGTGGCGGGGTGCCTGCATTTATTCAAATCACTTACACATGATTAAGCTGTTAGGGTCTTTACCAGCGTGCTACCACGGTTCTGGGAGCTGAGGGGTCGCACCGGGCTGGCGACTGCCCTCCCCGGCGGGGCGGCCCCGGCCACCCCCTCCTCCCCTGCGGCCCTGCCTGGGGGCGGCCCCGGGGCTGGGGGCGCAGCCGCAGCTTTGGGGGGGGGCCGCCTCTGCTTCCCGTGAGGAGTCACTGGGGAAAGGAGCGGCGTGCTGCCTGCTGCAGCGTTCCCCTCCTGTGGCCGGGACCGGCCGGTGCAGGCAGAGCTGTGAGCAGGACAGGCAGGAGGTGCAGGCAGGGAGCGCAGGCAGGGTAGCTGGGGGTGGCACAGGAGGCTGGTCTGCGCCCAAGGGCGGTATAGGGGCTGTATGTGAAGGAGGGCGGAGGCAGAGCTGGGGGATCCTGCCCTGGAGATGGAAGAGGAGGGGGGAGGGAGACGGGGTGCTGGGGGGACAGAAGAGAGGGGTGCACTGAGGAGAGAGAGCACTGGGAGGAAATGGATGGAGGGCCAGTTATGTTTTTGAACATGAGTTTTGTTTATTTTTTATTTCTGTTGTATCTCCTTGTGTTATTTGAAGAGTGCATCTCCCTTTGGGTTCATAGCTGGTCTGTACTTGGACCAATGCTGTGATCTGCAGGCCAAGGCAGAGATGCCATAGGGGCTGAGCTGTGGGCTGCAAAACCTCCACCCTCTCCCTGATGAGACCGTCCCCCTCGTAGGGACAGTGTGACATTGCCAAGCACAAAAAGCAAGCACTCAGTGGGATCAAAAGCAAAAGACTTCATCGCGAGTCTCTAATACCGATGAATCCACAGGAGCAGCAATTCTGTAAATGATTAATGAGTCCCTTCATTATTCATGCCTCTGTCAGGTGCTGCCAAAGAAAGTCCCACTGCAATCTGCCATTGCCTGCGTGCTGCCTCACCAGAGCTGCCACATGTGCGGGTGCTCGTGGGATGCGGTTTCTGTACAGTTTTGCTTTGCCAAATGCCAGATGAAACATCGGTGGCACAAAAGTGCTGCTGAGTCACCATTGCCTTTTAATTAATTAATTAATTTACTTATTTATTTTGCCATGGGCCATTAGTGGGTAGGTGTCAAGGTGTAACAGAGTTAGGAGATTCAGCATCAGTGGCTTGTGCTGTAGGCCACGCAGCATGTTACACGGGAGGATAGCCTGAAGGATGATAATGATGTTTTCTAGGGGTTAAAATTTAACAAAGGTCTCATCTACCATTCTGTCTGTGGCCAGCAATAAGGAAGGTAATTCCCTTGGAGTCCACAAACAGAGGAGCAGGAGTCAAACCATGTGAGCTGGACTTTTGCTTAGTCCCAGGATTTTCACATCTGGCCTAAGCCTCTGGAGATGAGGCTGGGATGCTCTGCCCAGCAGGGACGTTCACAGCTGACCTCCATGGCTCTTGTACCCTGCAGCTGGAGCTCTAATTACTCGCATCATTATCTCAGCCTGCCCTGCTGGAAATGTTATCAAGGAGTACAGGGATGTGCTAGGAATGCTCCTTCTGATGTAGGACGATGTAATTATTATTGCCATCAGAGAAGGGAATGACTAATAAGGACCTTCAGAGACCGTTTCATTCATCCTTCGCTCCATGGCTTCAAAGACAACTTTAAAAGGCATAATTAAGTAGCTCAAGTGCTAAAACTGCCTTGGCTCTTTTAGTTAATTTCTTTCCAATATCAAGACATAAAGTGGACAATAATTTCCCAGCAGGCCAACATCTCCAGCCTTAATGAGCTAATGGAGCTTACATCTGTCTGTTCTCCAGTTTTGTTTTTGCTGTGCATTTCTACCTGTTGTTCATTTTTTCCCCCACTGATTCCAGTGATATTGCCCAGAAGAGGCAACAACCCCTTTTTCATCTCACTCCAGCATCCCTTTGCAGAGAAGCTCCTCACACCCACAGCAAAATGCTGGTTTTTGATGACCATCTGCATGAAAGATGAACCTAATTTGTCAAAAGACTTGAATGACCCAGTGCATTTATCACTCAGCACTGGCTTTTTCACCAGTTTGGTAGAGCATGGGGTGTTTTTCAGTCTTTGTGGGCCTGCAGAGGGAAAAGCTGGATGTCAGCATGGGTGATTATGGCAATTGCTCCCGTGTTACCTTAACCAACCATCCCAGATGTGACCCCACAAGCTGACGCCGTTAATACAGGCATACACAGGTACCTTTGCTTAAAGTATTCTACTTACGACATTTCCATACAGTTGAGAGTTGTTGTGGGGGGTTTTGTTGTTTTGTTTGTTTAGTTTGTTGTTGTTGTTGTTTTCTGTTTTGTTTGTTTTGTTTTTCTGTGAGGATGACTAAAATACAGAGAAGCCCTGTGTAATACACCCATCCTTGCCTCTATTAATGGGGAATAAATGATTGCAGCTCATCCCTGCTTCTTCTAGTGAATTTGTTCTTCTGGTACTCCCTATAGTATCAATGCCAAATTTTTAAAACCGTGCATGAACCTAAGACACAGCCAGGCCCCTAATTCTCATGGAATTAAATGCTTTCTAGTATGAATTTTAAAATCTGATGCTCTTTTCTGTTAAAGCCAATCTATCTGCTTTAGGCTATTTCTTCAGTAAAATGCCTTAAAATGAGTTATTGTAAAATAATTTTTGAAAGTTAAAAAAGAATGTTTAAATAAACCCACAGATGCTGTTCTGACCATTCTGGATGGAAGTCAGCCTCCAAAAATAGCAAAGCAGGTGTCTGGAATTCCTTTATACCTGCATGTGTCAAGAAAGGCTGTTAAAATTAACGAGTAATACCAACATAAAGGAGGTATAATGAATTTGATTAGTTTTATTACTTCCCCCAGTGCTACTGGGGAATGCTACAATATGTTTGCAGGAGATGCTGCAAGACACTTTCACGCACATAAAGACTTCATCAAATGTGATACTGAATATGGGGCAAATCTAATGGGCTTCCCAAATTATTAACTACCCATCCTCTTTCCCACACTGGAGACTAATTAGCGATGGCAGACTTTTTTTGTACGGTAGTCAAAACTAGGCCAGACATTTTGATCTGAGGCGTAAACCCAACCTTTCCGCTCCACAGCTGTGGATAAGTGGGCCGTGCTGCTGTGAGATCTTACACCCCGGCTTCTTGCCTGGCTCCTCCATCACACGATACCAGCCCTGGTTTAACGCGGGCAGCTGTCATGTCTGTTCCTCGGCACCGTGATGCACAGCCCAGCGGCAGCGGTGTCGGTGGGTGCAGCATCAGTCACACCGGTGGAGTCTCTGCCGGGTGAGGTTTGTGCAGCCCAGGCAGCCGCTTCGGCCAGGATGGAGCTTTGTGCTATGGGCTGCGTTTGAAATCTGCCTTGACAAATGAAATTTTTAGATGGGAGCTTTCTGAGTTCCCCAAAAGAAAAGCTCGTATCTGTGCAAAATAATAATGCTTAGTAATAACAGAATGAGACTTTGCTGCTCTTGGTGATCTGTTACCACCCGGCTACAAAAAACTCTTTAAAAGTGAATTTAGACAGACACTAATACAATTTTCTCCACTTAATTAACATTTATAAAATCATTAAATTTGGTTTTGGTTAAAACCCCCTATATTCATTACTTAATTCTTTACAGACAGTCAAATTCTATTTATGCTTTGTGATGAAACTGCTAAAAAGATAGGTGGCAATTTGCAAAAGCACAAGAAATCCATGTGTATCCTTCATTTAAACTCAGTACAGTCATCGCTATGATCAATGTATGGGCAAGATAGGGAATGTAGATTAGAGATGGGTGTACCTGCACCAGTTATTGAAATGCTTTTCAGTAGATCTAGTAAGATGATAATATTGCTAGCTGGAAAAAAAAAAAAAAAAAGAGCAGGTATATTTATAAACTACTGCATGAAGAAAAGGTATATCAATTATAACCATGAAATTAGAATTGCAGAAAATTCAGGTATATGTGCCTTTGGCTCACATATATGTATGCCTGTGTATGTTATATACATAGTATATGGATTATATGTGTGTATTATGTACATATGATAGACATGATATAACTCTGAAGTAGCAAAAGGTGTAATTTCTGTGAGCCGCACGTTCAGCTGTTCGGAAGAATGCACTGGCAACTCCATCCTCTTCCAGGAGAGGGCAGTCGTATATGTCCACAGGGCTTATAAGCGGTTTGTAAACTCCGAGGGGAGATGAGGAAACGGGTCAACTAAAAATTCTGAACATTTATTTATTCTTTCACGGCCTTACTGGTTCCAGTGCTGCTCTCAGACTAAAACATGACCCTGAACTTTCTGAACCATCAGTCTGGGGTCAAAAATACCCTTCCTAATGCTACAGTCAAAGTTTTCACAGGCCCCCTGAACGAAGTCTCGTTAAGCAGATGGCAATTACTAAAGCACTGTATAAAGCTCAGTATAAATGCCGTAGAGCAGGTGGTCAGTGGACATTTCTCCTTAGCGTTGCCTCTTTGGGAAGGCTTGTGCTCATGGAAGAACGACGGGCAGCAGGCAGTAATAGTCCAAACAGCAGCTACACCACTGGGAATCATCTGAAAGGTGCTATTAGTCTCTTTTGTTATGCTAATGGCAGGTGGAAGTATTAATTGCAAACCTGTTCAGTCGAGTGCTTTGAGCCAAGCAGGCATGTAATACAGCTGAGAAGCGTTGTGTTTTATTTTAATTAACTCAACAAGAAAGGTAATTGAAATTAAATGTTTTCAGTTGTGTTCGCCAGTGCAAATCAGCAGCTCGTTATCTTTAATCACACCGGCATTGCTGTTCTTTTCCAGCGCTGTGCCAGAGGGACGGAGCAGGAGTGCGGGGCGGTGGAGGCTGCGGGTGGGGTGAGCGCAGCAAGGCGAGGGCGAGCTGGGGGGAAACCCAGTGCCCACCTGGAGAGAGCTGAGCCCTGTCACCAGCTGCACAGGCACCGTCACTGGAACCCGTGGACAAACAAATCCAGCTGTTGTCCTGCCATTTCAGCAGCCTGTGATGCTGGGTGAGCAGTGAACGTGCTCCTGAAGGGGCTGTGGAGGGTTTTATTATTTTTTTTAATTATATTATTTTATTATTTATTTTTATAACAACATTATTTATTTTTATAATAATAATATATAATAAATATATAAATTCTAAATAAATATAAATAATATATATTTATTATATTATTTATTATTATTAAGGGGCTGTATTATCTCAGCATTTAATGATGTTAAATATTTATTGGTTTTAACTGCTTTGAAATTACAGTTGAAAGCAGGTTTCCTCAGAATGTCCGTCCATATGTAAGTGTTCAGACCCCCTTGACCAGTAAGGTGTAGCATAAGGCTCTAGAGAAAAGAGGATAAAGACTGAATAACAAGATGGAGAGTTGGGTGAAGTGGTCAAAGATCTGTAGACGGAAGTGAGAAACAGCAGGTCAATAATAAAGAAGCTACCTAAATTGGCAGCTGTGCTGCCACCAGGAAGGTACGTCCTGGCCCTCCCTCACCCACTTCATCCTTGCAAGGCTTTGGTGACTTTATGGGTGATGCTGCACTCACAAAGGTGCTCAGATCCTAATGCATGATTGCAAAATTATAACTCACCTTCCTGAGGGCCAGTCAAGGCAAAAGGACCTGGTTTGGCTGGGTGTCCTCTCCAGCTCCCTCCAGGCCTGCAGTGTGCAGCATGCTTTGGGGTATGAGCACCTCTGGTCTGCCCAGAAGCAAACCCAGCACCTAGATCACTCAAGAGTGCCAATCCCAGGGAGGTGATGGCAGTGCTGGGGGGCACTTGAGGCTCTAGCCCAGTCCCAGGAGCCTCGTTCCCTCTATAGACCAGGCAAGGGACCTCCATGCCTCTCCAGCTGCAAGGCCAGCATCCCTGGGCTGACCAGAGCCAGCACCCACTTATCTTTCAAAATGTGAGAGACTTTGAGTCCTGAAGAAAATATTTATAGCTTGCAACTGCCTCTAGTTTATTTTCCTACACCTTCCTTTCTTGCCAGCAGGAGGTGTCTGACCAGGGGAATGGCAACTCTTGTTAGTTCTTGGAGCTTTTGAGTACCAAGCCCAAATATCTTCTTCTACCTTGAAATCATGGGTTTCTGTTGTCTTTCTTCTCTGTCCTCTTCATGAGACCCCCATGTCCAATATTGATGTGTCTGTCTCCTTTATGTGCTCTTAATCACTGATTTAATAACCTGTACCACCTCACCATAGAGTTGTACTAGTGCCTTTGTTCTGGGAGTCATATTGGAAACACCGAGTGTCTATATGAGTCTCAGAATTTCAAAGTTTGAAGGTTCCCTTCATTGTTGTGTATTGCCAATCTTGCAACATTTAGTACTCATAAATTCAATGATGCCACTCATAAAAGGGCCATTTCTAGGGCTGTAGGTATAACCATGAAGCAGTATATTGTAGTATTATATTTTCTATATAGGGAGATGTAGGTAGTGGATAACAAGCTGTAGATAAATTACCCCAAATAATGAAATCTGTGTTTGGAAGATCCAAAAGCCGAATTAAATGCAGATGCAATCTAGAAACAGAGCCAGACAAAAGCCCAAGTTCTAGCCATGGTTTTATAAAAACCTCATCCAATAAATTGAGTTTGCAGAGCCATCCCACCTCTGAGATTTTATATATCTGGATCACTGATAAGAAGAGCCAGCAGTGTTAGCTGTTGCCAGATTCTAGATGAAATAATTCAAGATAGAGCAAATGCAGATGATTGGCAGGGTAAACCTTAGAGCCAGAACACCAAAGATGAAATTCTGCTTTTGGCTTTTAAAAGCCTGCTTTTGGGTTTTACAAGATCTATAACCAAGCTGTCAGCATTACGCACTATTGAGTATTGGCCTGGTACCCTGAGAGCTGATGGCCAAGCTCCCACAGACTTTAGTGCTGCAGGAGCAGGCGCTGTGCGGCTGTCTGGACCCTGGACCAACAGGAGCAGAGTCTGTGCAAACAGTCTGTGCTGAGCCTGGAAATGGTCCCTGCCACCACGGCACATGTCCCTGCCACCATGGCACGTGTCCCTGCGGAGGGCTGCTGGGTAACGCCGCAGAAATGCATCTCCCCTCCAACAGAGAAATGGGGCTCAGCAGCCTCAGCCTTTACTTGCTACAGAGCCCAAGGAAGGATTGAAACCTAAATTCTTTCCTGCTCATAGCCTAAAATCCGTAACTCGGTGCCTGAAAGCCTTTGAGGTCCCGTGGTTCATATCACCTCAGTTCTTCCCAGAGTTAATGTCTGTGCATCTCCATCTACTGCGTCATCTCCATCTACTGCAAGCTGATTTGCTTTGTGATGGATTCAGTACACATTGTATGAGCATGTGTTACATCAGGCAGACCTTGTATAAAGGTTACCACTTTTCCCTGCCCCGCCCCCCCCTTTTTTTTTTCAATTTGAATTGGCTAGAAGAAATACAGCTCATCGAACATTTAGTAGGTACAGAAGCCAAATTGCTTTATTGTTCCTCATATTTTCAGAGAGTCTGTGCAACCTTTTTATAAAGATGAAGGTAAACGAACACCATTGTTATGAGAAAGAGAGAGGTAAATAACCACCAGAAATACTTATTGGGGATGACAAAGGCTCGAGAGCTGACAACTAGCCGCATATGTTAGAGCACCAGCCTCAACCAGGACACCCATGTTTGGATACGTGTGATATATTTCAGGTTTTCTGGCCATCCTGGCCATGTAATGCTATGGGTCAAGTTCATTCCTGGCATAAGTTCAGCGAAATCAATTCATCTGCCTTTGGGTTACTGGTGCTGCACCAGGGACTAATTTGGCCCATGGTGCTTAAGTCTGATCGTATTCAGTTTGGATTAGCATTGGTTCTTTCATACAGCAGGTAAGCTTTACAAACACGAGTTTTCTCTTCACCTCCTGCTGTGTGTGTCCCTGTACATCTTCTTCCATCTTTGAAAAATTATTCTCTTTAGTCCTATTATATCTAGGGGAAGTATTCATCAATGGAGAGAGAAACATGGATTAGCCCCACATCTGCTCACCCCTCCACTGAGGAGCGGGGTGAAGCAGAGTTTTGCCAAGGGAACCAGTAGCAGTGAGTGCTGTTGATGTAGATAGAAGTAAAACGTCTGCCCTGAGGACAGCTTGTCAAATGAAGCTTCCTATGCCATTAATTACAGTTCCAAGGTGCAGATGAAATATGTATGTGATAGAAGAGGTTTGCTTTTTAATGTATTGTTCGAGTGATTTTTTTAAAGAGACAGCATCAAACCAAGTCTTTAGCCCATAAAGAGAGGGTTTGCTCATAAACTCTTGTCATTTCACTCCTAAAACACCGATGGTAGCTCTGGTTACATCTCCAAATTTCTTCCTGGGGAAACTATGGGAAGGGACCCTGACAGACTCTCTTTGGCCACCTTAGATCTCACATCAATATCTAGCATGTGAAAGCAATCCCAGAGTCATTTTATTTGTTAGGGAATTACAATTTAAATGGAAATCCAAACAAAATCTAAAAAGCCTAATGTGAATAATTATAATTCAGCTCTATTTAGTATTTTTGTATTTAATATCAAAAGTGTAACAAGACCTTTAATGAAAACAAAACAGAAATGTACTAATTATAGAAGTACACCAAGACCTCGGCCAGGAGAGGAGATCCAGTATGTAAATGTGCTGTATAAACCAGCTCCTGCCCCGGACAGGTTACAAAGGGAAACTTTGCTATCTACACAGGGAAAATGAGGTAGGGAGAAATTTAATCTTTTGATTAGTGTCACAGAGGCGATCCCCGGCAGAGCCAGGAACTAAACTTAGCTTGCTGATTCCCGACGGCAGCAGCCCTTTCTCTGGGACAGGCTGCATTCCTCCCCTGAATACCGCCAAGTAATAAATAGCAGTGAGTGGGAGAAATGGAAAGGAGAGCTGGGGGCTCTCTGCTGAGGTTGGCACTGACCTGGCGAAGTGGTGGAACAGCCGGGGAAAGCTGTGCCTCCCGCCTCTGAGCAGTGCAAGGGGTGGGCAGTGGAGGCAGGAAGGTCAGGGAGGAAGGTGAAAGTGATGATGGTTACTTCCAGAAACAGAGGGACATGTTTTCAGCTTCCTCCAGAGAGGGCTGAGCCCTACAGGGACAGATTTGAGGCCAAGCTGTGTGCAAGGACCTGGTGGGCATGCTGCCTGCCAGGTTAGGACCAGCCCCTGCACCCCTGCCGTGCTGACATTGTGATTTTTTTTGTCCTCCCTATTCTAGCTGCAGCAACACATTTTGCCCCGAGTTATCTATAGCATCCCCACCACATTGCAGCAACCTCACAGTGCCTCTCCAGCAGCACCGTTGCAGTAGCACCTCACAGCCCAGCCTCCACTTTCCGATCCCCACTTTCCTCCTACGTGCCCATAACCCTGCCCGTGCCACTGGCAGGGATGGAGGTGGCACACATGGGCCAGCTTTGGGGCTCTGTGTGTGCTTCACGGCCAGCCTGGCCACACACACTGGCTGTGGTTCACAGTGCCAGCCTGTTTCTAGTCAGGCAGCCTTTATCTAGTCCCATCTCTCCTCCTTAACAGAGTCCCAAATGTTTTCTGGAAACTGCAGGAAATTCAGCGCCTTGTCATTGCTTGGGACTGGCTGATGGACTGAGTATTTATTAGTGAAGGGACTGTGCAAATCTTGTTTTTTGAGGAAACAGCGATGAAAAGGAACATCAAATTGCCAAGAAAGCAGTGGGCCAAATTCTGCCTGTGGATGGGTGGATGGGAGCCTTGGTTATTTCAGTGTCGGCAGTGTGTGCCTTTGCAAGGGCTCACTTTAATCCAAGGAGCCTCCCAGAAGAAGGGAGACCTCAGGAAGGGGGGACCAGCGGTGAAGGTGTGTTTGGCCAGGCCGTGCCCATGGGGAGGAGAGGGGAAGGGAGCCATAACATTTTAAAAATGAGCAGCCACGTTTCTGAATGTGTGTGCTGGAAGAAAAGTACTTTGCTTTCTCTCCCTCCCCTTCCCCCACTGAATATCTTGGCTTGAAGGAAAAAAACTTCTTTCCAAATGGAAATATGATTGCCACATTGCCCTTTGCAGAAGAAGCAACTTGACATTTGACCATACGTGGAATTTCCTTAGATGTGGGCTCTGCTGTGAGCCAGATTTCTCTTAACTTCTGCTTCTTTCTAAATCAAAAGAAAAAATAAATCAATGGTGGTTTAATTTTCAGCTGCAGCCTTTGGGCTTCTCTGGTCTATTCTGTGCAAGTTTAATATCTCATCATTAATAAGGCTTTGTAACATTTAAGTATCTTTTTGTGATAAAATGTAGCTAGCGATACACTGATGCTGTACTTCAAGAATGGCAAGATCCATGATTAGTTCACATTAGCTGCTGCAGTTATAGCCCAGGGATGGCACTTCAGCACATCTGACTCTGCTCTGCACAACATAATGATGATTTGATGTGCAGGCCCTGCTGGTTACCTCTATCCCAGGGTTTCAGAGAAGTTTTCACCTGATTCTACTAATTCTTGTAATTTCTGTGGATTAATAAAGTGATAGGTGAGGAATGGATCTAGGATACAGCAATATACTGGCTTGGGTTTGTGCCGAAGGAGAGTAAAGGCAGAGTGTGAGCCAGGCGTCACCAAGAAGGGCAAGAGCAGTCCCAGGGATGCTGAGAGGCAGTAGCAACCCTGGCTCAGCCCTAAGATGGGAGGTCCTGGGTTTGTTTAACTGTGTGTGAAAATGCTGGGATTCCCTTACCGCTCCACTCCAGTGAGGGTATGACGCCTGTGTGCAGAAATGGCAGTGGGAGAAATTCAGACCACAGATTAGCCCTGAATGAGAACTGGAGAGTGAGAAGGAAGAAGCAGTTTCATGCCTCAAATTAGAAATTTGCAAGGAAGTCTGGTCCCTACAAGTTTAAAGCATGAAACTGCAGCTTATCAGAGAGCAACCCCAGCCAAGTGGACACCAAGCAAGTCACAAAGCTGCCTCAGCTCTAGGGCAAAGCAGCCAGGCTGATGAGTGTGCAGTTACAAAGGGGTCTCCTGGACCAGCTGCATCACTTCAATCCATCAATGCAGTGATTTTAGTTAAATGAAAGGATGTCACATACTTAAAGCCCCTTGATCATGCAGTCCTGCAGCAGCTGTTCCAAACCAAAAACCCAAGACATCGGTGCCAGACACACCATCAGCCTGCTGGGCAAAAATATTTTTCCGTTCATCAAGACTTTTAATAAGAAATAAAGATAAAGATCCTTGCATTTTTCATAAGCATTGAATGGAACAATAGGTTATTTTTTTTCTTCCCTTTCTTTGATAGCAATAAGCAAATTAGCTTTACTGAGACTTTCCTGTTTGCAAGCAGCACTCCAATTTGACAGCCTGATTTAGTGGATTTGCCCCTTGCTCACTGTGGCGCAGGCACCAGGCTCCCCTGCCACTGTGTCATAGCCTCATGGGGTGATCCTGGGAAAGTCACTTCGCCCCCCGCTTCCAGGATTTCCTCATCCCCGTGCTGGCAGGGGGGAATCGATCCCGCAGGGGTCTGAGTGCCTGTCACCCCGCACTGCCTGGCTCAGCACCAAGGCACTGCAGTCCTCACTGTGCATCTAGCCCAGGCTTCCCACCCCCAGAGCTGGAGTCTAACCACACCAAAGCAGCCTTGAATTTCTCCTTGAGGCAGCTGGAGGTGCATGTAGTGAAAAACATCAATATCAGAGAACCTAAAAGAAATCCAATCCTATTTGCAATGAAAACTGCTCGGAAATACTACTTATGTGCTTTTAAATAGTCACGAGTAAGCTTTCCTTTTGCCCCAGCAACATGTCTCACCCTCAATGTGACTTACAAAGGTCACTTGTGTGGTAATAATCTGCTTTATTCACTATTCCCAAGGAGTCCTGTCCTCTTTGCAGAAATTGCCAACAATGTGATGGCTTCCGTTAATTGTGACTGTGTTTATTGTGAGATGGAGGCGGCTCCAAATGACTAAGAATGAAAACTCCTCCCAGATCATTCCCGCTGTCAAACACCCATGACGAACATTTGCAAAGAAGCAAATGAAAGTGGTTTGTAAAGTGCATCACATTACAAACTTCACAGATATCCCAAAGAATAATTTCGCCCATTGTTCAACACTAATTCCATTAGCAATTCCTTACTGAATTCTGTCTCTTAGCACAGCAGACCTCTGCTCAGTGTTGTGGAGACAGCAGTTGCTTTGGTGGAGAAGATCAACCAGACAGATGACCAGCTGGAGGGTTGTCACATCTCGTTGGTGCTCTCTTTCTGCTGCTGGTCATTCTCAAAATCACAGTTTGCTCCTGTTCCAAGTTTGGGATGAAACCCTGATCTTTCGGTTACCTGTTATGGCTAACCATGGCCAGTGACAATTTTAATGACTTATTTTCAGCTTGGCTGGTGCAAGTGTCTTGCTATGCTTGACACAGCACTGAGCAGGGAGAAAATCTTGAAGACGAGAATTGAAACGAGACATCATTTATTTGGAGGTAGGACTGTGTTTGGCCATTGTAAATATTCTGCATTGCTAGTGTGCTATTAGGGCCTGGTTTTAATAAAGACTGAAGGCAGGTGGAAGTTTGGTCTCTCTCTGACCTGTGGTCAAAGGAAGAGGCTTTCACTCCCTCAAAACACATTTCAGTGTTCCCAGGATGAGCCAATAATTCAGAGTGTCTGACACCTCACCTTCCTTTATCCCCAAACCGATATCCTTGATCACAGACGGCTGCAATTAGTCCCTAGAGCACTGAGAGTACATGATGAACACTGTAGCTTTTGCCTTCTGAAAGGACGATGCTGTGCCTCCATAATTCCTCTTGGGATTTTCCAGCTCTGAAGCCTTTGTCAGCTAACCTTGGGTATACAAGCTGTCTAGGGAAGTTATTGATTCCTCTCATCTCCACCTCCCTGCCCAGTTAGGCTGATTTATAGGAATTTCGGTAGGAAGCACTAAAAACCTGGCAGAGCTCATTAATTTGTAAGTCTTTTAAAGACTTCCTTCATTGCAGAGACCATCTGTTTGCCTGACTGTTATTTTTGCAGCTGCCAAATCAGGTTTGCAAGACTCTCACCTTCTCCGCAAACCCACCACTTGATACCATAATATTTACATTCAGAGCTCCACGCTCCTTTTTCCACTGGCTCTGTGCAGAGCAAATGCAGCGATGCTCAGCTGTGCAAGACTAGTCCTAGTCCCATTGAAATCAACAGCAATAATGCCAGTAAAACCAGAAACAGCAAGACCAGATCAAATTGGGTAATTTTTCTTGGCTTTTTATGTTCACTGGGAAACTATTTAGTAACACCTGGAACACTTGCAGAGGGAACTCTCGTTAACACTAATTGCAGCTGTGCATGAAAATCTACTGTGTGTTGATGGGAAAGCAGCTTTGGCCTTGGCCCCCTGTGCTGGTGAGTCCTGCAGAACCTGCCAGCAAAGAGCCACTTGTGTTTATCAGCAGATGCTGAAAGCTGGGCTCATGCTGTTGTGCTCACCTTATCTCCATCCTTGACTTAATACATTTTACTTGAGCACTAGGCCGGGCTCATTTTGGTACCTGGTGCATCAGGAGACATTGCCAGCAACAACTGCAACAGCTCAGAAGCCAATTTTGTCTTTCAGATGTAGTTTTTCTATTTCCTCACATAACTTCAATGGCCTTTCAAAACTCCTCACCAGAGAATGCTACTGCTTATAAATTAGATGAGACTAAAATGCCACCGAGATTCAGATTATCCGCTCATTTCTTCTTTAAGATAAATCCTCTTCCAAGTCTTTGATCTTCTTATTTTATTTACTGTATATCTGCACGTTTGCATAAAATGTTTGTGAGCCAGCAATTATCACTGGTAAGGTTCACATTCCTCAGAGATAGCTGGAATTTCTCCTCCATTTTCTCTTTGAATGTGCAAAATTATTTTCCCTGCCATTGGATTGGTGTCACCTGATATAGTTAATCTTCTAATCTTCTCTCTGGGATGACATCAGAGGAGATGATGGAGACCTTTCCTTTCTGGAATATAAAGCCTAGATTCAACTGTGACTAGTGAAAATCTTGTTAATAAAATTTTTAAAAAATACAGATTAATGCAGAATGATGATATATCTACTTATTTCGGAGGGCTGCTGTTACTTTTATATTTGTTGTTTGCTGAAGGACTGTTTTAGCTGTCAGCTATATCTTGCATTTTTTCACTCACTTTCCCTTCACTGGATGCACCCACATGAGACCCTGTCAGTGCATCAGCTTTTCTTTTGATTGAGTCATTACACTCCATGTCCATGAAGCTGAAATGTGAACAGAATGTGTCAGAAAACAAAAAATGAAATCAAATCCCAATTATTGGAATTTTCCGGGCACTTCTAGTCTGAGCCTGGTTGCTTTCTTCTGGGCAGGCTTCTACTGATCGCCATGCAGGGGTTCAGGTCCCACTGACCAGGAGCCCTGGAGTAATTTCTCTGCTGTGTGTGCATGTGGTACAGCATCCCACAGACCAAGGATTTGTCCCACTGGTCCCATAGGTATGGCCGGGATCGCATCCAGTCCCCACCAGTGGCTCAAGAGATGCGGGTCCAGCAGTGGGGAGGGTGGTGGCTGGCCAGCATGGTCCCCTCTTGCTCCTCTGCACTTTTTCTGGGTGCAATTCAAAAGCTATGGTTAATTTTACCCCTTACGCTAGAGGACAGAAAGGTTCGTGCTCTTTCCACCAGCCACAGGACTTTTCAAGGGGGTAAACGCAGTCATTGCTAACAAACTCCTAACCATGACTCTCAGGGAAAACAGTACCAGGAGCAAAAGACTTAAAGCACATGCCGAATTTATTCAGCTCATCTGTCTGTGCTGTCAGGAATGTTTAGCTCATCCGAGCATGGGTTGTTCTCCGAAACCATCCATCCCCATGCCCAGGGACTGTCCCTGCCTGCAGGACTGCATTTTGGGCTTTTCACTTCTCTGAGAGAAGGTTGCCCATGTCCTGATGCCAACCTGCTTATATCAGCCTGCAGTTTCTCTTTTAGCCCTATGCCTCCCCTCCCCCTGCCCAGGCTGTGAATCCTCCCGTACCCAACAGGCAGAAATCTCTTCACACGGCAGGAAAAACCTCAAGGGAATTTGCATAAATTAGAAAGGAGAAGCACATTTCAGCCATTCTCTATTTAAACTGCGTGGAAATCATGCTGATGGGAGATATACAAATGCCTGCCAAAGCGGGTGGTAAGGCGCTTGCTTCAATCTCACGGAAAATTGCAGATTTAATAATCAGATCTGTGTTGGTTAGCTAAAGAAATCACTTCTCTTCATGATTTCCCTCTGCCAGGAGAGAGAAAGGCAGAGGGAAGGAGAACAATTCGTCCATGCTCCTGCAGTGGTGATGAGCTCAGCAAAGCCCTTCCACCAGCAATGTCAGCAGGCAGACAGTGTCTGGCAGGGCCTGAGAGCCCACAATGAGGATCACAGCTCCCTGCTTTTCCTACGAGGTTTGGAAGAGACCGGCTCCATCTTTGGCTGAGTGAGAGACGTGTCAGCAACAGCAGAAGCCCTGGTCCAGCTGGGAGCTTTCAGGTGGGTCTGGCTCTTTGCATGGTCAGATGGCTGAGCCCATCAGGCTGCAGGAAAAATTGTTATGACCCCACCATGGGATTTAATATCTTAAAGATGAGCTTTTCCAAGGCATTTAGGCACTCAGATCAGGAGCATAATGGGATGTTAGGTTAGAAACTAAGCACTGCTACGTGTCTTACTCGTTTAGGTGACAGATATTTGGGCACTAAGGTGACTGTGTACTTGTGCTGTCGTATGTGCCCTGCACCCAGATGTTCCCACACAAGTCCTCTTTACCCTGGCATATTAGCTCTGCTTCAAGTTCTTGGTGTCTCAGAAGCCCTTTGCACAGCCCAAACTGTGGGTTATCTGCAGGATTTGTGGCATAACAGCAAACCAGACATATTGTTTCTTTCTGCAAAGCTCCAGGGAAGAGTGTGGCCACTCTAGCAAGTGCTTAAGTATTTCAAGATGCATCAGGGCAATGCAACTGTCTTCCAAATGAGTCCAGCCAAACCTTATTTAGGAGATACTCCAGTGACTTCCATACATTACATTTACCATTCCAGTCATGATATTTGTCATGGATTTTATGCAGAGGAGTATCTGTTGAGTACTAGTATGAAGCAGACAGATTCATGGCTGGTTCTCACTGTCAGATATTGTCAGATATTTAGCACATTTCCCACGCTGGTTTAATACCTCCTAAAATAACATGTGCTTTACTTCTCACCTTTTGTTGTTTAGTTCAATTTTTTGCTTTTCTTTTTTTTTTTTCCATGACAGACACCAGGCTTATTCATAAATTCCCCAAACTTTCTCCTTTCAGACTTAAATTTTCCAGGCTTGACCTTTCTCCAGGAGCAAGCATGGCTCTTTTCAGGCTGAGAAACAGGGGAAGTTAAAAGAAATGCCGGGGTTTACTCAAAAGAAAAAAAAAAAGTCTTATAACCTCTTAAATAAACAATATTATAACTCAAGTATCCAAGGATCACATCTAATTTTTTAATTGGACTAGTCCTCATCAAAGGAAGGTGTTTGTGAGTATCACTGTAAGAATTAGGTCTGATTTGTTTAACCCTTGATCCTGGGGATAACTTCATACTTCAGTGTTTCACTGAAGAGCTCTCCCAAGGCCAAACCTTAATAATGGCTCTGGCAGACAAGCTCTTGCCAACTTTGCTGTAATAGTTTCAGATGCATTTGTCCTGCACTCCAATCATCTCTGCTGGATTCTCTGCCCCTCTGCCAGAAGATGTTGATTCCTGTAGCAGACTTGGTCAAGGACGATGTAACGGTGTGACTGGAGCACAGGTTTTTTAAATTGCTCTTGAAGATGAGTTAGAGCTGGGACACCAGTCTGTGATCTGGTGTGCCTCTGCTGGAGGGCTCTCACCTTCAGCAGAGGAGCACCAGCACACAGCTGTGAGAGGTAACTTCCAAATCAGCTACAGCTGTTTTTCTCTGTGAATGCAAGTTGGAACGGTGAGCCCTTGATCCTGCAAGTACTTATGCATGTGTTTAACTTTATAGTTGCGAGTAGTTCCAGGAACTTCAGTGGGGCTTGAAGTTAAATTGGCACGTAAATGCTCTTAGAACTGGGAGCCTGCGTTTGCACAGGGTTGAGCTAAGAAAGCTTTGGTTTACACACGTTGGAGCAATATGTTTCTGCAGGGAAATTGCACTGAAAGAGAAATCCCCATTCCGGTTTAGGCCTTTTTCCCTTCCCAGATGCATACTGAGATTAAAACAGACACCTCCACATCTCTATATCTTCCAGAATAGCTAGAAACTACTCCTGGAGACTGTGGGATGTCCTGCACTTCTTCTGCTTGTACAGCCTCTCTGGTGAAAAGCACAGCCTGAGGCTGTTTCTCCCCGGAGCTGCCATCCAGTGAATACCCCCATGTGTTGCATGAGCAGCCCTAGAAGCAGCCACCCAGGGCTGTCCCTGACAGAGTGATACCAGCAGATCTTCATGCTGACCAAACCCCGGCAGCTGCGGGACACCCCCACCCCTATTTGTACGATGTGGTGCAAGCAACCCAAGGGATGGTTTGGGGAACATATAACTACATTCGCAGCTATTTTATCTTCTTAGTCACTGGCCTGATATCCTGAATGGAATCCATGGCTAGCTATGCTGCTGAGTTACAAGCAGAGCATTAAAAGGCTTCTCCTCAGAGACACAACAGGTACAGACAGCAGTATCAGCCTTTGGGTGCTCGGACTGAAGAGTCTAAGTAAAACCAGCACAGATTTCTCAGAGGTGCTGAGCACACCGATCTCCTGGTATACTGCATTAAAGTTAAGCCTTTTTTTCTTCAAGGCATTCCGAAGAAAGGTGCTCCCTGGGGCTCTGGTGGCTCATTTCCCTAGTGGGCTGTGTCTGGCCAAAGGCTCTGGAAACATCTCCCAGAGCCCCTGCCCCAACCTTCCTCCCAGCCCTCACATCAGCTCTGAGTCTGAAACCCTGACACTTGTGAAGGGCTCAGACACTAAAGGTCTGTGTCAGGTAGAGCCCAGACTGTCTCTGACTGTTCCCAGGAGAAAAAGTGGCAGCAAACCTCCCCCTGGTGCTGAGGGCACCCACCAGGTCCCATACATCTCTCTGCCAAGCCCACCATGGCTCTAACGCTGCCAGAGCCTTCACTTGCACTTCATTAAGGTGCCTAATGAACACACTAGTGTGCAGGGGTACTCTCTGCTGGCTGGACCTGATCTGGAAATCTCATATCAGGCAAATCCCACATAAACATTGCCAAAGATTAAAAAAATAAGTTGTAGAAGCAGCCACAAACTCCTTCACTAAGGCAGAATTAAAGCGGCATATTTTAAGCAAGCAAAAGTCATGAAGTTACAGAGAAATTTGCACTCACAGTATTATGATATACCACGAAACAGCCTTTAGTAACAGTGTCACAAAAACTATTTCTTTTGTATTACAGTATAAACAGAAGACCATTTTTTCCCCCTGTCTCCTTAGACAAATATACCCTGTCTTCTGGCCCCTTGTCCTGGCCCCTCTGCCAGCTTTGAGTATTTCTACTCAGACCCTTATTTAACTCGCAGACTGAGAAGATACAGAGCAAGACATCAGAGCGTGTCCCCCAGCCCACCGCCTCCCCCCACAGCCCCCCAGGATGCAGGAGTGCCCCGGTGGTGCGGCTCCCACCACCCACCCCACCGCACAGCAATTAGCCCTGTTCTCCAGCGCAGATTTGCGGCTCAGCTCTTAAAAGCCGTTTCATAAATATTCGATGGCCTTTCCGACAGGGTAATGTGCCTCTGTGACATTAAAGAGGAAACTCTGTGAAGGGGAGGGATGACAACAAATTTATCCACCAATAGCACACTCTTTTGGCACAAAAGCACATTCTTATCTTTACATCCCATAATGAGAAGGCAGGGACGGGACTGTTGCTACAGCTCTCTGGGTGGGTAGATGTACAGTGTAAGAGAAGGGTGGCTGTAAATTGTTAGATATTTTTTTCTCCCTGCCTTTGCAAGCAGAAGGACCTGCACTTACGTTCCTGCTGTGGTTTTTCTGAGCCCCCGGTGAGAGGACTTCTCGCACGATGTCAGACTGCGAGGGACTGCCTGTGGGTAAGCGTCAGATTTATATTTACCCCGGTGTCCTGCCGACTAGTTCACATTCTCAGATTGCAAAGTCACACGCGAAGCCGCTTGCTTTCGAAGGGAGCCGGAGCCGTGGCAGGCAGAGGAGAAACTCCCTGCATCACCGCCAAGCCTGGTGTGGTTCCTTACGAGCCCGTGGTGCAGGGCTGGCGCGGCTGGTATCGCCTGGATTTTCTCTAAAGGCACAGGGGCTGGATAGGAGGAAGGGTTCGGTAATTCAGGCAGATGGTCTGAAGTGTCTGTGTCCGGAGAAATGATGGTATTGACGTGCGTAGTCTCAAGTTCGGGAAGGAGAGTTTCTGGGGATGGGTCCTGCAGGACCAAGCGCGCTGTGTACGTCTCATGTTCGTGCCTTGATAAACCTTCCTGGGCAGTAACAGCCGCAGCAACGGCAGATAAATGTAATGCGAAGGGTTTATTTGCCGAAAGGAAATAGAAGCATACCTTATTTTCAGAATAAGTGCTTTACATGTTTTGCCTATATCTGGAAAGGGGCCCTTTCCTAGCACTTACGGCTGTGTATGTCAAACTTCACTGAGCCGGAGAGCACGTAAGCAAGAAGCATGTTTCTCAGCTGTTTTTTTTTTTAACTTCTGTAGGAATTGTAAACACTCACTAGACTGTCTGCATGAAAGGAAACTCTTGTTGAAATGCTACAGTAATTGTCTGCCAAAGCATTTTACTAATAAAGAGATGGACCATTGAAAACATTTTTTTTTCTTTTTTCGTTTTGTCATGGCAAGCATTTCTCTTTTCACATACATATATATATATACATACTGTGTAGCACTCATGTTTCACTGGCCTGTGAAGGCTGCATGTCAGACATGAGGATCTGGACTAAAAAGTGAGACTGAAGGAGAAGGCTGCTGCAGTGCCTTTTTTTTTTTTTTCTTATCTCTCTGCTTCCATCTTACGAAAGCAATCCCAAGTTCAAAAATGCGCACTCAAAACCAGAGTGGAAAAATATCAATTATGTATAAAGTGCAGAATGAACTGCACCATGCGCAGTTCCCTGTGCCGTCGCCATCGTTGTCGAAACAGGAGAGATGAGGACGAATATTTCTTGCTTACCTTCTCAAAGGGCTGATCTGTTCACCAGCAAATCTTCCCTTCTTCAGGCTTTGATTTTAAGGGCCTGACCTCACTTTGCTTGTTAAGCAGTCTGAGTTAAGGGTGGGATATTTCAGGGTGACAATGACAGTATTTAGCTGGCATCTGATATTAATGATGAAACTGATATTGGGCATGCATGGCATGTTGTGTGCAGAAGTTACTGATATCTTAATTACCTTTGCTGCTGAAAGGGCCTGGGAGGTTTCCTCTAGAAAAGCATTTGTAGATGCATGATTGGAGGGAAGGAAGTAGTTTGTTATGGGCAGGAATGAAAAGTAAAAATGAAGTGATGTTCAGATATGGATGTGGAATGGAAATGTGCCAGCATATGCAGAGGAAAGGTTTGTTTCTCTCTTCTCCCCCAATAATCCTCCCAGGTCGCCCAGCCAGAGCTGGCCCTGCCTGCGGTGGGCACAGGTCACTGCTGAGGGCGCACCCGCTGCATGGACCTGGCATCATTTTCTGGTTTGTGTATGTATAGATGTGTGCGTCCAGATACGCGTATATAAATACACACAAAACCAGCACTGGAGATAGACTTATCAAACAATTTTAGTGAACCAGTTGCTGATAGCTTGGTTTTCATGTCAAGGTATTTTGAAATCAAATAATTCTTTTTGTGGTTATTGCTCTTTTACTAACTAGTTCAGAGTTTAAAACTTGAGCAGTAAAAACTCCATAAAAACGGTTGCAAAAAATCGGCATCAAACTTTAAAAAATAATGATTAGTGTCCACTAGAGCAGAAATACCACTTCACTGAATCCAGTCAGCACAGTAAGGCTGGCGTTGTACATTTAAAATCCTTGGTTTTAAATGCAGCCAGATAATATAGCTGCAAAAAGTTGTTGCAGTGACAGATATCGTTAGCACTGCAATGTGGCTACAATCCAGAGCCCTGCGTATAACACAAACCGTACAGATGTATGCATGTGTCCATGTATACCCATGTACACAGCTATAAATAAGTTTAGCCAAAGCACAATATTAGTGTCAAGGGTATGTATTGCTTTGCCAACCTCCTTGCAAAGGCTATGCCTCACGAACAACCTGGAGAACTTCAGTTTGTAGTTACAGTAAATTAATGCCAGAATTTTTCACCGGCTTTCAGCCTACACAAGAATGTGGCAAGAACAGCTGTGTAATTGTTCCCTCGGACAAACAACCCAGAGGGAACTGCTGAATACAATCTTTGAATTAAATAGCTGGATGTGAATGGGTCAATATACCAATAATTTTTCAACAAGAAGCTTTATTCAGCAAGAGTATCCTACTTCTATGCTGGAAATGGTTATGCAGTTTTTCAGGATGAAAGCACTGGGTTTTTTAAAATCTCTGTTTTATGCTCAATTCCAGCATGGCTGCACCCTTTCACTGATGTGAAATGGAAAATTAAACATGTGATGCAAACAAAGTTTTATTTTGTCTTTTGAATGTAGCAGAGAAGACATAAAAAAAGGATCCTAGCTGTCAGATTGCATTAAATGTAAGCAAGTGTACAGTTATTTTGGACTGAATTCATACCAAAAAAGGCACTTGAAAGCATCGCTATCAAAATGACCTATTAGTGAACAGAATTCTAAAATTTAGGCTATTAATTTCTCATTGTAACACAAGGAGATAAAGAAGAAAGAAAGATCAGTCACTTCAGGACAAATGCACTCCTAGTTCTTCCTCGTTAGAAATTATTGACATACCGATGCTATCCATTAGTGCCAGCTACATAGATTTCCTGCCATTCCTACATGCAGATAAAAGAAAAGCACATCAATTATTTAAGTGCTTCCTCTTGTGTGTATTATTTTTCTCTTGTAAGGAGACATAGTTCAGTCCCCATACGAATGAACAGCTTTTCACACACCCAGCATTTTGATGAGGAATATATGAGTCACGATGGTTCTGGTTCTTAACACAATCTTTTTGACTTCAGAAAAACCTTGGAAGTCACGCAAAGGTTCTTAAAGTGTCTCTTGCCCTATTTTCTTATTTCAGCCACAGACTGACTTTGAATGGCACGGGGTGAATTTTTGTGGATAACATCACTGTTGCAATAATACAAGGTATTCAGCCATAGTAGATGAAGATTATATTGCTGAAGAAGGAGTAGCTATTCAGACACCAGGAGTCTCATATGTACATATTTTCTGTTATTTACTACAACAGGGCTAAGAAAGGAAGAAACAGAATTCATGTAGCTTGTTCTGCAGCAGGTGGCATGTGAATCTAACTGAATTTCCTTAAAATTCCTCCCAAACATTTATTGGCCTCATTTCAATAGAGGAGGAGACAAGACCTTTCATCTGAAGTATGTTCCTAACTCTTTAGCTAAATACTTCCTTTCAAAGCTAAAATTACACATTTCAAACATGTCTTTAAGACAGGCTGGAGCCAATTTGCTAAAATTGGCCTTTTCAGAATCAGGATATCCCAGAAACCTGCAGGAATTTAGATTTCCTGAAATTCAGCACATATTCTGCGCTGTCATGGGGAGTCCATCGAGCTCAGCCAGGGAGGCTGCTAGTGAGCGGGACCTCCATTTCACATGCTGGGCTGTCTCTAAACAGCCTCTGGGAATAAAACATGGCACAAACATATTTTTGTAAAAGTCATCAGAAATGACTCAGCACATGCATGAGCAGTACTCCTGTCAAATAAAATTGCCTCACTTTCACACACTCAGTATAGGACTATGTTTCAAATTAATTTTTCATCAGATCTGGTAAAAAATCTCAAGCTTTTTGCAGATAACTGTGTCCCTCTTAGGGCTGGAGCACCAGTTCTGCTATGCAGTTTAGACCTTAGATAAAAAGTCCTCACTCAAACACGAATGTTGCCATGTGAGTGGTCACACTGAATACCACTATTTGCAAGGTGAGACTCTAAGTATAACAAAAGGTAACACATTGAAATCACCTTGCAGAATTGCTGTACAGACTGCGTTTAATGCCCTGGGATAAGCAGGGAAGTGGCAAGTTTTTTTCCAGCATATCAACCCAGCTACCTGTTGCAAGTTAGAAAAGTACTGGCATGTCTTAAGCATCTCAAGAGAGTGGTCTGCAGGATGAACAACAGCTCCTGACCCCACTAAAACCTCCTGGCACTTTGAGGAATGCTGGCTTGCACACCCAGAGCTCTCCAGGAGCATCCCCAGCCAGGGGAAGGTGAGGCTGGGGCGCTGGGGCTCCCACACCTCAGAGCTACCAAAGCCCTGCACAGCCAGGCACCAGCAGTCAATACACTTAGAAAGAAAAAAATTATATATAACTTTCATCTTTGGGGGAAAATGGTGCGAATCCCGGATGAAGAGTGACTGTGAATGACTACAGCTAGAGCACTGTCATTGAAGCTGTGCAGCCTTGCTCAAGTCCCTGGGCTTAGATACCACCACAGATTACATGAAGTCTGTCTAGGGATTTGATCTGAGGGTCTACAAGTCCACCTTTGCTCTTGTCCAACTTGCTACATGCTTTGCAGCTGCGATGGACATGGCCAAGTCAAACATCTTAAAGAGGGAAGGTAAAAATGTCTGACAGTCAGTGTAAATCTTCAAGACAGAAGCATTTCCAAATGCCAGCCTTTACCTCATTTAGTGGCTTGTGCTTTTGCTTTGGCCAGGCTCATCGGGCAAGACATCACCTCTCTTATGTGTGACTTTCCATAGGAAAGCATCCTATCCATGAAGCAGTTTCATCTGGTTTGGCTGAAATCTCAGAGGATTTCCTGCAGGTTGCATGGCTCCCTCTTGCTCTCCCCTCTTTTCCCAAAAGCTCTCTACTGAGTTCACCTGGGCTGACAGCCCGTTCTTTGGGGGAAGCCCCATCCCAGGGAGAGATGGGGAGGAAATCCCCACCAGCTCCTGCTCTCTGACTCCAGCAGCTTGGCCCATTCCAGATCTATGTGGAATCATAGAATCATTTAGGATCATCAAGTCCAACAATAAACCCAGCACGGCCATGTCCAGCGCTAAAGAACGTCCCTAAGCAGCACATCTGCGTGGCTTTTCAGTACCTCCAGGGATGGTGACTCCACCACTTCCCTGGGCAGCCTGTTCCTGGCAACCCTTTCAGGGGATAAATTTTTTCTAATATCTAATCTAAACCTCTCCTGGTGCAACTTGAGGCCATTTCTTCCTGTCCTATCCCTTTCTGCTTGGGAGATGAGACCAACACCCTCCATGCTACAACCTCCTTTCAGGTAGTTGCAGACAGCGATAAGGTCTCCCCTCAGCCTCCTGTTCTCCAGGCTGAACAGCCCCAGCTCCCTCAGCTGCTCCTCATCAGACTTGTGCTCCAGGCCCTTCACCAGCTTTGTTGCTCTCTCTCTCCAGCACCTCCATGTCTTTCCTGTAGTGAGGGGCCCAAAACTGAACATGGTATCCGAGGTGCAGCCTCACAAGTGCCAAGTACAGGGGGACAATCACCATCATAGTAGTACTAAGCGCTAACAGCTAATTTTTGCAAAGCAATGAGAACCTAGAACACTATTATTTAACAGGGTTGGCTACTGATGAAGACCTCACAGAAACCCTGATCTTAATTTGGCAAACTCATTTCCTTTTGCATTTGGGAACCAGATCAGAAGATGAACACTAACTACTAAAGACAGTCAAAAATTTTCTGGTAGAGTGTTCTTCTGTCACAAAATACAGAGGTTACCAAACCAAAATGCAACATTTTGTCAACGATTTCAATATGTTAATACGTTTCTAAAGACTATATTTTGAAAACTGAAACTGAGTGGGAAGTAAGACAAAATATCTTGGAATTCTTGGGTAAAATAATCCCAAATATAATACCTGTGTTCCTTGGCCCCGTTTGATGCAAATGAAACTGAAATCCCAGAATTTTTGTGGCAGCTGGGAATTCTCCTGCTGACCCTCCCTGTTGCTCCTCCCAGAAAAGCTGTGTGTCCCTGGTTTGTCTGAGCAGTGCCTTGAACAATGGATGCTGTGCATTGAGGGGGCAAACACTAATGATACTGAAGAAATCATTATTTTGTATCCTTTTAAAGAGTTTTTGGAACATGAGGATCGCACAAACTTGCAAGGAAAAATTAGTGACTCTGGTGCCCCAGGAATTCATGATTTCCAAGAAAAAAACAGAAGCAGATTAATGGTGACAAGCAAGACACAGGGGTGGGAACCTGCCAGAGGCACATCTGGAAAGCCCTATTCACCCATCAGGCATTTCCAGAGAGTCTCATGATCCAAAATATTCAGCCAACAGTCTGTGATGAGTTAAAATCACCTTTGAGCAGTCTTCACCTGCTTCACAGGCTGGTGAGGGCTGAGCCTTGGTGGGAGGGCTCCCTGCTAAGGAGGGAATGCCAGGTTCAAACACAGCTTTCAAAGCCATGAGGCTGTGGTGGTCCAACCATAGCCTCTTCTCATCCACCTTCTCAGATCTATTGTTGGGGAAAAAAGCGCTTTTCTGTTTGGGAGAGATCTGAGGCTTCCCAAATCAGTGTAGCAGTTGCTTCAGTGCTGGCAAAGGGAGAGAGCTGGAGCAGCTCCCCGTTTGTACTCGTGTAAATGCCACGGACAGTGAAGTTGGTTCTTTGCCATCAAAAGCAAAGAAGAAAGAAGTTTCTCGCTGTCACAGCTGGGGTTGTTCTCGACAGGGGCTTAGCGCAGCTCAGCTGTAGCGTGGCTGTATGTAGCTGTGTGGTATAAGTCCCACCCACTACTCATAAACCAGATTCAAAGTTTGCAACTTCTGGAAACAGGAAAAAGGCAGCACAGGAGCAGCAGGACACAGATGTCCTGTCCCTGAGGCTTGGCCATAGTTATGTGGGAGGTGACTATGTTCCAGGGGTGTCCTGAGCAAAGGCACGGGGAGTATTAGAGCTAGCAGAGACATTAACATCAATTTTCAGAAGTCTAAGTTTGTACAAATGTACTGAAATTACATCTGGGAGGATAAGAAGGGTTTCCTTTCCTTCCCTTTCCTTGCCTTCCCTTCCCTTCCCTTTCTCTTTTTTGAGGGGGAGTGCTGAAGAAGGGGAGTCAGGCAGTCATTAGAGACAGTTGAAGTTAGCATAAAAGTTTGCAGCTGTGATGCTGGTTAATGATTTAGTTAAGGAAATACAGAAGATGCTACACAGTTCCTGAACACTCCTCCTCCCCCCCCCACCCCGCCCCACCACTGACAGCAGGATTTTGGTTATCTGTAGAAATACTTGGAAGATGTAGTTTGTCTCAGAGTCTGTGAGCAAGAACACTTGCACAGGCTGTACAGCACATTTCTGAACAGTCTTATTCCATGATGTTTATAGCAACTGAAGGCATGCAAAAAAACCCAACTGATGTGTTTTTTCTCCTCTTATCCTCAATGCTTCACAACATCTGCAGCATTTCCAACACAGTCTGTGTTAAGCCATTGGCATTTAGAAGCCATAATTACATTTAACATTTGCTGCTTCTTGTCTGGAGCCCTCTCTTGCTGCAGAGCTGTTTCATAGGCAGTAATTTAGAGGGTGGGGCACCCTTCCCTCAGTTTGCCATTCAGACTCCAACTAAATGCCCAGCTGGCCCTCTCACCAACCTGGGGAGTGCCCAGTCTCTCATCTACATATTCAGTTGTCTCTCTGTCCACATCATTTCTTTCCCTACTGTCTGTGATCAGTTCCCTCACCATGCACTAATGGTTACCATGGTTAAATTAGTAGCGTTCAGGATTTTTATAGATCTCGAACCTCATCTAAAACTCACTGAAAAGATTGGTAAGGTGCTCCAAATCCTTTCTTCCTTGTAGGAAATTGGGAAAAAAACCCCCTTGGGGCAAAGTAATGGGTTCCTGACAAACACCAAGCACTGGGCATGGACCTCCTTGGTAGTGCCCAGGATCAGTTCCCTGAAGGAATCCTGGGTTTAATGGAGCAGCTGAAGTCACTGTTGAGTCAGCAGGACATGTGGGGGCTGGTAAGAGCTGCTCCTTGGTTCTGTACATGGTTTGCCAATCATAGAAATTGTTTTTGGAGGAAAAGCCTGTCTCTGCAAGCCCTCTCTCAAATAATTCCCAACTGGGCTCAGCAAATTGGCTGTGGCCCTTGAAGAATTGCAATAAATTATAAGAAGATTAAGGAAAGTACAATGATGTCCTCATCACAGATAACAAGGAGCATTTCAGAGAGGTGCCAATGACTCGTTTATCTCAGACAGCACCTGCCCACCACCTGGGAAGGAACCTCCCAGCACCCCATCACCGCTCTCAGCACCGTTTGGGTGGTGCATGTCTCCATCACTTCAGTGCTCCTTGGCAGAACAAAGGCTTTCACCCACACCAGCTAGTGTGGGGGCATGAAATGAAGAGTTAGTTTGGAGTGATGTTTGAAAGATTTAGGTCTAAAATCCCTTCATGAATCCATAGACCCTACTTGCCAAACTTGGCATTTCACATGCTTTTCACCTATTTTGCAGATAAATGTATTTACTTGCTGTCTGCACAACACATATGCATACTCACCGTTTGTGACGTGCTCTTTGTGGAGCTGCAGGATGTACTATGGCTTTGCCAGTACCCCTCAATCACACAGCACACCCAGAATGCTTCCCAGTAACTCATAAAACTACTGTGAGAACGGGAAAATCCTTGCTGCTGCAACCAGCGGTGGGAAAGGAGCCCAGGGCTGGTGGCTGGGACATATTTGTGTGAGCAGAAGCTTCTCTAGTCTGCTTGGATGGACATGGTCATTCCTGCTTCTGCCCAGAAGCTCTGAAGAAGAACGACCCTGCACTTTGGCAGTTCCATTTGCTGTAAAAACGTGTCAAACCCCAGCAGCAGCAGCCAGCTCCCCAGGCAAGGGCTCTCCAGCCTGAAGCCAGGGCTGGCTGGAAACTGCTGTAGCTAGACAACTTGCCTAAAGAGGACTTACTGACGCAATGAAAAAGTAAAAGCACACAAAAGAGACCCATGTGCAGCATCTGAACTCTTGTTTTCCACAGATACCCAAAAACCTACAAACCTACTCAAAAACCTACAATGAAAAAGTAAAAGCACACAAAAGAGACCCATGTGCAGCATCTGAACTCTTGTTTTCCACAGATACTCAAAAACCTACAAAGGTGACAGCAAGCTAAAGGTCTCAGATTGTGCTTGATCATATCACAGGGATTAAGAAGGACCTAACTTCAGGTTAAACATATAATTTATGCATGTCCCACTCTCTGAGGCGAGAGCTTTAGGACCCTGATCTGACTCCTTGGAGTCAAGAGGAGCCTCTCCATCCAGTCCAATGAATTTGGATCACAAGTCTTAAAATCGCAGAAATACATTTATCCACCTGACCCATGGGTACAGTCTGTGGCTGGGTCAGCTCGGTTCTTCTGAAGACAGCCACGCTGAGCCCTGTGCTGTGTGGCTGCTGAGCTTTGCTGGGTGAGACCTCACCAGCAAGCACTCGAGCAGTGTGTGGGAAGCACCATGCCTTAGTCATACTTTGTGCCAGTGTGATTGCTCAGAGAAACGTATTTATATTTGCATCTAATTAAAATTCAGTAAATGTTTCATATTTCCCCTAGTGAAACATTGGTAGATATGACTTTGCAATAAGTCACAGCCATGTGTGTGGTATCATTCAGAGTTTATGTATGAGGGACTAAAGCACAGCAAGATCAAGCCAAAAGCAGTTCCCACAGATGTGGGTGTCTAATCGGAGATGCTTAGGAGCTCTTCCTTTGGAGCACCAGCACTGTGCTGTATTTCATACGTTCAAACTTAATTTGCAGTTGCGAGTGTTGGGCATGTCTGTAAATCAGATCCATGGTCTCCAGTCTGGCACAAGTTGATGAGGAATGTGCCGCCACTGACCATTGGTGAAAAGCTTGGTCTCCACAGTTACTTTGTGAAGCAACTCTTCTCCCTTTGAGAGCTGCTCTGCAGCTGAAACACAGATGCAATCCAGCTCCCAGCAAGCTCCTCTTCAAGCTGACTTAGCCTGAAATCATACTTGATTTCCCTGTAATTGCATTCTTTACCATGTTCAGTATCTCCAACAGGCAAATCTGTGATGTTATATTAAACAGCTTATTGGAAACACATTACGTCATAAAATACGAAATACTCAGACACCTCATAACTAGATCTCTAGCAGTAAGTATACTTGTTATAATATGGACTTGATACTTTACCAGTTGTTTGGAAATACTCTACAGCATCAACAACCTTGCAAACAAGCACCTCTGATAGAGGCAGCTTGCCCCAGGACACTAAATCTGACATTTTCCACAGTTGTTCTATCCCATAGCAGAGGCCTCCAGGTTCATCCTGTTGCTACAACAGTCTGCTGCCCTTCTCACACCCATCTGCCTCAGGCATGAGATTGCAATCCATTTGTGCTGCAGGCATATGGATTGCATGTGGAAAGGATTTTGAGAAGGAAACTATCATTTCCTGCATCTATCATAAATTTCAAATGTTATATTCAGGCATAACTGTTTGAAAACAGACAGTACATTGATGAAATGGAAGCAGTTTCTCTGGGAAATTTCACCTAAAATGTTTGATTCATCCTAGTACAGCCAGCTCTTTGATGTTTATCATGAGCCTCATAAGACTTGGTTTAATTTTTTTTCTAAAGCTGGATTTCTTGGGTCATGAGTTTTTGGGGTTGTCAAGATGTCTATGCACCATCTTTTTCACCCAGTCAGTAACATATGGGGAGCCTTATGTCACCGGAGGTTGAAGATTTTCTTTCAAAGATGTTTTGGTCAGGTATTTAAACATCTAAGGCATAGGGAGAAGCTTCATGTGAGAAAGTGTGAGAGAATGTGTGGTGTCTGGAACAGATATGTCAAGCTCAGGCACACAGTGCTCATATGTGTAGGCTGGAGAAAAATATTTCTCTAACAAAAGCTGTCTTTTTAAACACCAACCACATTTTTGCATGTTTTCATTTTGAGTAATTTAATTCAAAAATTGGAAAACTCCAGGGAAATCATTCAATCTGCTTACAGTTTTTCACAGGGGGAGTGTTTATTTTCTCAGCAAACTCCTCTCCTACAATTATATGGTTTCTTCAGATCTTTGGGGAGCCTCCTCACACATAAAATAGCTGAAGAGTCCTTTTGCTGTTCTTTACTACTCTCTGCCTACTCTGATGTCCTATAAAGCGGGAGAGTAAGAAGACAGCTCTTCTCTCTTCTCCCATGACAACAGAAGGAGACTATCTCTGACAAGTGACCAGATGACACATTTTGGTCAAGGCACAATGGGTCTCTCTTCCCTATTGTAGTAGCCTCACAGCTCACACCAGCGAGGCATCAGTACCATTTTGGGCTCTGGGGATGCAGAAGGACCATCGGACTGTGAGCATGAGCATCTCCCTGCTTCGTGCTGCTATCAGGACCTCAGCAGGACAGAGCCAGTTCCCAGAGTAGCACATGTGCTCCTGTGTCATGTCCCTCCCTCCCAAGGTCTGCTGTCCCTGCAGGGGACAGGAGGCAGAGGAGCCCCCCAAGGTGCACAAGAAAACTTGCTGTGAGACACAATGGTAGCCAGGAGCTAAACATCTCTGTTTTGTTCAAGAAGGAGACATAGGTTTAGAAACTACTCAGTTTTCCTAAATTGTTTTTACTTTTTCCTGCAGAAATATGCCTCAAAGTTGAGTGCGTGTTTAGCATTTTCTTCCCTTTCCTAATGAAGTTCAGCAGCTGGGTTATCCTAGGTGATGGTGCCACACCGTTAAAGATTTCCTTGTTTTGAAGCAATTGCTCAATTGACAATCTGCCTCGTTAATTAAGCTGCCTTCAGGGAGAGAGGAGAACTAGAGGCAACCGCACATTTAATGACTTGACCCGAAGGGCAAGGCAAGGCTGTGGCGTGAGTCTATCCCAGCACAGCCCCAAGCCCACCCAAACAGCTGCATTTTTGCCACTCAAAGCGCCTGCATTCTTAGGAATGAACGCGAACCAAGGTGTTTGAGTGAGGAGCCAGCGCGAGAAGGTCAAATTTACTTTCCTCTACTCCATGTACCGCCTTGCCATGGGCCAGCCCGTTTACAAGTTGCGGCCTGGAGAATGCTGAGGAGTGAGTGCGGCTGGGCAGGTGCCCTCTGGTACAGCTTCTCCAGGCTTGGTCTCATTCCTCTGTGCCAACTCACCCATTACTAGCAACGAACCCAGACCTCTCCTCTCAATAGATAATAGCAACTGATGAGCCCATGTGCTTGAACTTCTGTGTGCTGATCTGCTATCAAACATCAAGAGAAGGTACCAAAAATCAGCAGGAAGGCAAATTCTTCACCAAGCTTGGTGTACAGTCAGAGATAGCCCTAGGTTTCTGCCCGGAGCTGGAGGTTAACTTTAGTTCAGTAAAAGGTTATCAGATCTCTGTTTCTGTTTCCATTATTTCCCAAAAGCCACTTAGAAGAACTGAGTTATCTTCCTTGTCTAGATTCTCTGGCTACTGATGATGCTTGGCTGCCTTCTCTGTATTTTCAAGGCCTCGTGTGAGAGATTTCTCCTCTGGACTTTCATTTTGTGGGTTACCCATTGGCTGCTGTGGGCACAATGTGATCCAAAATTCCCATTTTCTGCACAGCCAAGTGGGTTTGGGCTAGGAAGACTGATTTCTTCTTGCTACTTAGGAGAGCTCCTTATGAAGGGCATGTGCTCTGAAAGGCACTGCTGCAGGTTTCCAAACACTTAGGACCACCCCTTCCTTTCTTAGATATTACCTTAGGCAAGTACTTCTTAAAAATTGTCTCTCTTTAGCTGTGTATGTGGTTCCCAAGAGATCCTGAGTGGTGTCACTGCTGCTGTACAGTGCTCCCTGGAGACACCCAGTCTGAGACCTCTCTGGCCTTCCCTTGGTTCTTTCAGTCTTGCCCATCTGCTGCTGCCTTTTTTTTGCTCTGCCCAGCAGTAAGTCCTGAGAAAATACCTTCATTTTATCCAGAGATGGAATAAGAGGCGTCAAAATACCAATCATAAGAATCTAGGGGAGTAAAGTTTTTGCATCTGTACACTCATGAAGTAGAAATGCAAAAGTCATTTTCTGCTTGGACTGAAGATTAGGATAAATTTCTTTGCGCTTATTAGGGGAAAGCATCTTTTACTATTTTCACATCTTGAATAAAGGCAGGTTTCTCCAATTCTTATGCAATAAAGGTGGAATTCTACCAAGTATCTGATGATGACCCAAACCACAATAGTGAAATATGAGCCACTTGCTCATGTCACTGAAATCTCAGAAGGGAATTATAGCCTTTAGCAGGATTCATTTGAGGTATACTACTTAAGGTAATAGGGATGGACAATCTCATTAAGATTTATTTCCACTCCATTTAAACATGGGTTCAAAAGTACAGCTGGAGCTGTACTGGATTTATCTTTGCCTTACGGAAGAGATTGGAAAAAGAAGTAAACAGAAAACACAGTCAACCACTCAATCGGCTGTGCCAGGAGATTGCAGTATATAGACTTCTGCTCAGCAGGCTTGGAGGAAATCAGAACAAATGTATATCCTTATTAACTGCATGGGACGGTTGTTTGTTTGTTTGTTTTTCTTCCCACTGAGTTTAAGAGACATTGCATCATTCCGGGAGGGAGGGAGAAACACAAAACGATTGCTTCTCTTCTTCCCTAGTGGTCGTTCATCATGCTCACTGGACTTGTTCCAGACCTGAATTTGTCCATACTCATTTGGGAAACGCATGGTTTAGGAAAAATACATTTTCAAACATTTTGGTTTGTATTGCAGATTGCCTAAGTAGTCTGAGATGTTCACAAAGCTTCCAGTGCATCAGGCTTGTCCTCTCCCAGGTAGTGATATGTGGTGACTGTAATCCTTCTATCATGCTCTAAGTGCTTGTTTCTGCTTTTGTTGAAGTCATCCAGATTGTGGATTATTTGGAAGCATTTCTTTTCTCTGCTTCCTCAGTATAAAAGAAGTAGAGGATCTTTCCAAGGGGGAGAGGAGGATTTGCTAGATAGCAAATGCAGAAGCCCACTAAATTTGCTTCAGTGCCTTTCTGGTAAGTGGGAATAGATACACTCAAATGCTTCAAACGCTAGAGAGAGGCTACACCTACCAGAAGAGACTCGTGGTGATTGTGGCCTGAAGCCAAGGGACTTTTGGGATCAGACACTCCGTAATCCACAGGCCAAGCTCAGGCTGCCAGCATGGTCCAGCTCCTCTGACAGCAGCAACAGCGGGGCCATCCTAGGGCTTGCCCTCGCAGGAGGGTGGGCTGCAGGGCTGCAGGACCGGCATCAAGGGGGGCTTCAGCAGGCAGATGATGTGACCAGCAGAGGACATGACCTCAAGCATGTCCTTGGTGTTGCTTCCGCATGGCAACATAGCCAAGCCTTTCAGTCCATGAATGGATTTTCTTGTTTGGGCAAGACCCATTGCACACTCAACCTTCTCAGATTTGGACCATCCTTTGTGGTTTACCGAAACCCAGGGTAAAAGAGTATGTCTAGAGGCCCCTGGAGATACCAAGGCAGGGAAATGCATTTTCCCCCTCCCACACTTTCTGTGAGAGGCTTGGCTTGGACGTAGATCCAGCATCATTATTCTGTAAGTATGATTTCCTTGGCACTTGCCTGATGCTTAAAAATGCACAATCAACACTGCCATGTAGGACAGAACTAAGATCCGCATGTTTGGGAGAAAAATAAGGGATTAAATAGAAAGAAAAATGGAGTCGGCAGTTCTAAGGACCCATCACCATAGCATCAAACCACTATTTACAAAACTTCTTTGTGAAGAAGTTTCCACAGGCTCTTTCCTTCAGTTTCAGTTAAACTCAACATAGTCACTGCTCCGGATTTAAACTCTGCTCTGAAAGGCCTGTAATCTAAACATGGAAACATTTAAGTCATGCACTAAAACGAGAAAATGAAGCTGCACAGTGCGATCCAGTACTGTGTGAGGACCCCTGGGCTGGTCCTGGTAGAGCAGCAACAGCCCCATTGCGTAGAGCAGCACCGAGGGAAACCCCTCTTGCAGGGCCCAGAGCTGCCATTCTGGAGAAAACCCTCCTGCAAGCCCCAGAGATCCCACCCTGAGGGGGAGAGCCTCCTGCAAGCCCCAGAGCTGCTGTTCCAGGAACGCAATGCTGGGCCCAAGCTAACACGAGCTGCCCGGCAGCCCGGTGAGCCAGGACATAACGTGTCCCCTCTGCATCTCTGCAGCTGCGTTTCCCGTGCTGCCTGGGGCATCTGTGCCCTGTCCTCCCTCCTATGATGTAGGTGTGCTCCAGCTCGACAGCAGAAGAATAAAGCCCCATCTGTTTTCAGTGGCTGACTTGTGTGAAATATGGTTCAGACTCTGGCACAAAGCGGGGAAAATTAATTGGGTATTAAAAACTTCATTCTGTTTTAATCTGGAATTATTAAGGACATTCATGTTTTTAAACACAATGTTTAACCTGACAGTGTTCCATTAAAATGCTTTATATAAGCTCATTAGGAGCTTCTGTGCAGTATCATATTTATTGCAATTAGCAAATATTAGTGGCTCAGCCAAACTGCAAGATACGTTTTCTGTCCTGCTTCTCTTTTGTTCCTCCATCTCCTGCCTGTCACAACCTAAGTGTAGCCTAGATTAGATCCTTTCACACATCGGCCTTTCTGTCTGACAAGTCCTAAAGAAGGAGAAATAAAAGAAGGAAAAGGAAAAGAAAATTAACCATTAGGAGCCTCTGAGAAATCAAAAGAGGCTCCTAGATTAAGTACCTCACCAGTGTCAGGGCTAGCAGCACTGCCAGTGGCATTAGTGGCACTAAGTCACTTAATTCCAATATGATTCAGAATCATTTGTAGCTATCGGCTTATTCAGAGTAAATCCTCTTCCTCCCAGGTCTTTTGTTTGCCATCTCTTGACAAGCTACGTTGCATATAAATGAACTCGTAAGATATGTGAAGGAGGGATATATTTTCATTTGTACTGAAGTTTCATGCATGCAAATGCTACCGTAGAAATACTAGTAATGAATAGTATTAATAGTTAATTAATCCAAACTGTATTTTGGTTTTGTTTTGTGTTTTTTGAGCCCTTACTCAGTTACAAAATATTTGAAATGAAGGGGAGGTTTCCCTGAATAAAGACAGGCCCATTTTTAGAGATGCTCCAACCTTGTTCCAGTCAGTGGCAAAGGGTGGCCCAGCTGGCTCGTGTCCCAACCTGGACCTCAGGGGATGGCTGGAATTTGGCCTCTGAGGTCTTTTGTGGCTCATGAGTGAATCACAGGCTGCTGAGCCACTTCCAGCCACAGACAGCTCAGGTTCCCAGGAAGCAGCAAAGGTTTGGGTACCTGAGTCTCAAATGCTACCCATGAGCACCGGAGTTCCAATATAAGTGCTGGCTCAGACCTTTCAGCCCAACTTGGCACTTCTCTGTGTGACCCCAAATGCTTGAGTCCTGACATTGCTGAGCAGATAAGCACTGGTGCTTATCCTACAGCTCCTTGAGAGGATTCAAATCCTCTAGCAGAGGGCATCCTAACTACCGGGGCTGGGATGCTGTCACCAGATGATATGGAGAGCATTTAGGAAGCAGTGTAGAAATCAGTACTAGACCTTCCATGACAGACCTGGACCTTTTCCCCGGCAGTGCCACGTGGCTGTGCAGGGGAAGGACGCCTGGTCCCCTGCCAAGCTCCAGCCCTACTTGGCTTGTCGGCAGTGCTTGACATTAATGCTCCTTCTGCCCTGCGTGCTAGCCTGCACTGCCCGTATTTGATGATAGCTGGAAAAAAGTCAAAAATTTATGAGGCTGTTTGAGGAGTTTTCTTTTTCTAAAAAGGAAGGAAATAAAGGTGCCCATGAAGTTCACTTATTCACTTAACTATTGTATAAAAATGCATCCAATCATTACCTTCTTGATTTGTAAAGAACCTACTGCAAAAGTGCCAGACATGCAGAGCAGCAATCAGAGCAATGATTTTTCATTTACTGCAAACATCACAGAAGTTCAGAGATCATAGTTGAGAGGGTTTATTTTGGGCACTTGGGCAATGAAGGTCGTTGTTTAAAGGAGACGCATTCTGCAGCTATTAATAATCTAGATTTGAGGGCCCAATTCACAGACATTTTCTAGTTCTGTTCCTTTCTATCTGAGTTGCTCGAGTCCCTGTTTCTTCTCCCAGCTGATGCCCTTTCCCCCTGATGCTCTCCAGTGGGACAGCCTGCTACTCAGCCACTTGGAAATCAACTCCAGAGTCTCTCTTGCAAGAGATATATTGCAAGTACTCCCCACTGAATAAGCATGAACCCCCCAAAGGCCATTGAATAGTGCCGTGTGCCATTGCTACAAGCAGACATTATCGTTTGCAAGATGCCTTGAGATAGTTTGCAGTTCTGTCTGGAAATATTCACCCTGAGTCTGTCTCATTCCTCATTCAAATCTTTTCATTGACTTCAGGGAGCTCAGCTTGGACTTACTGTTAGGATCGAACTTAGGTTCCTAAAATCTCAAGAGCTCTTCTATTATTTTTCTTTTAAGTCATTTGATCCAAACACCCATCAACTGACAAGTGTCTCTTTGTCCTGTTGTGCCTTCCACAAATGTAATATTTATGGCATGTACTTGCTGAACTGAAAAACAGCATTGATACCCATTTCCATCGCCTTTCCAGGAACAGATTTAGGACACAGTCTAGAGATTAATGCCTTGGCTGATAGTGAGGAGTATTAACAGTGGGACCAAGATACGGTCATATTACATAAAAAGAGAAACACTAGCTGCAAAATCCACCACTACGCAGAAGAGAGAAGAGTATGTCATGGATGAATTTATCAGTATTTCAAAGCTGGGCCATCAGAGATGAAGCCAGCTACATCACTTACAAACTGGAGTCTGCATTACAGTTAAGTTAGCTATGATCTTGCACTAGTTGATTCACTGAAAATTTTAAAAGAAGGATAAATATTGTCTATAACCCCTGTTGCCAAAGAAAACGTAAGCAGTATTATTTTCAGCTGCTTAGTCACCCAAAGGGAGCCACAGCACATGAGTCTTGCTGTGCTTTTGGCTGCTGGGAGCAGCAGCTTTCCCCTTCAAGCCTGGGGCTGTGCATGCCCGGATCTTGAGGGAAAACAGGAATAAATCACAAGTTCACAGATGTTGCCTTGCTAACATGAGGTGTGCAGTCTAAGCATGTGCAGTATGGATCATGAACTTGCTGTTGGAAGAGAAAGTGTTTGGGGAAACTTTTACAAATGAGAAGACAAATATGCTGGTATGTCTTCTTGTGCTCCAGTAAGGACATGCAGTATTATGTGCAGATTGGCTAGAGGAATCACTGTCTTCATCAGTGGTAATGATGTTTCATAACAAAGACAGATTGTGTCTACAGAGAAAAATAAGAAAGGTGGCTGCCAAGTAATATCAGTGAACATATTAGGAAAACACTATTTTGTTATTAAAAAAAATAGTGACATTAAAATCTGGTTACGTGGCTTGTCTAAACTGAGGAGACTAAATATTCTGTAACTATCACTAACCAAAGGATTTATTTATTATTCCCCAGTTATCCTACTGCAACTTAAATACCTCACAAAAAGACCCTTAGCAGCAAAAATTCAAACCAGCTATATTTTATTAGTTACCAGCGAGTTCCTGCACCAAAGATAAAATATGTCAAACATGAGATCCCATTAGAAGAAAGAAAGAAAGAAAGAAAGAAAGAAAGAAAGAAAGAAAGAAAGAAAGAAAGAAAGAAAGAAAAGAAGAAGGAAAGAACAATGGATCACAGTATCCCAGATCCATTCCCTCTGCCCAGAGCTGGTGTCCATGGGCACACAGAGTAGTGAGTGATGGTTTCAATCCCGGGAAAGGCCTGGCTCAGCCATATGTGGCTGGGAGGATACTACAGAGAAAAAGCAGGTTTTGGCTCCTCGGTATTTGGGGCTCACATTGGTAACCTCAATATACACTCATTGCCCTGCCCTCTCAGCTAAACCACTTCTGATTTATCTGCCCTTCGTGTTGGAGCAGACACAAAGAAGCCCATAGTGCAACTGAAGAAGCGTCTTATTCCCTCATTCTTCCTAGAGGTTGTTAGTGATGGGTAGAGCTTGCTTATAAAAAATAGGATAGTTGCAGAAATACAGTGGTATTGTAACATGCAATAAAAAATCCAGCAGCTCTAAACAGACCACATTTCAGGTTCAAAATGCCTATCAATAAACTTAGTTATACATTCATAAACAGTTACTTGCACTACAAAGATGTCACCAAAGGGCCTAATTTCATCTTCTCCGAATCCACAGCAACTTGCAGGACTGTGATTTAAACCCTGGTCATCACCCTGAATGTGTATGTTTGGGGGATGGGGAGTTAAATCACACGAAGCCTTCTTCCTCTCACGGAATTAGCTGTACCTTGAGAAGTTAGTTGGTACAATTATTTATTACTTGCATAAATCAGAGCAATCCAAAGAGGTCTGCCAGTGAAGTTTAATGGCATGTTCCTGTTTCTGTTATTGTTCTAATGTCTCCAACCGGAGAAAGGGATGATTCATTGGTTTTGTTTTTCAGGTTTTGGTGGGGTTTGTTTTGTTTTGGTTTAGTTTAGTTTTTTTGTAATGCTATATGTTCCCAGGGAAATAATAGATAGTGATTTATATACGAAATCCTTAAAGCGGGAGGAAGTCATGCTTGGGTCTTGCTGCCATGGAGGGAGAGAAATAGACTGTCCTAATATATTTGGCTAAAGAAGGTATAGCCTATGGGAAAACAGACTGAGCAAGACTGGAGAGCCGTACACAAACTGGCATGGGAGATTCTGAGCCAGAGAACAGACTGTTTAGATAGAGGCACTTATGGGTACTCCCCTCCAACAAATGAATCACAGAGGGCATAACTGGCTATTTTTAACAGCAATGCCTACATTTCTTTTGCCTTTTACCTTGAGAAAACTGTGAAGCACTATCTAGGAGCCGCTAAAAATCCATACAGAGCAATGCTGGGCTTCCTGTATGGGTGGGCAGGGCTCCGAGTGCCCTTGGCTTGGCTGTGCAGCAGGGCCCACAGACACATAGGTACATATATATATGTGCGTGTGTCCATGCAAAAGTAGTTAATTCTCTCAACATATGTCCTCATGTGGTAGGTAAAACGTAGAACGGGGTGCTCAGGCACCCTCTGTGCTGCCACCCTCCTGCTCCTGGACTTGCCCTCAGCTTCCATTCAGGGATCAGGGAGATTGCATCTGCTGACATCCTAATCATTGCTCTGGGCAAAATCCTTTGACTTCAGCTCTGGGAATCATGATTTAATCCAATAATTTAGCCCAATAATGGAAACCAGTGGGTAACACAATATTTATTTTTATCATTATATTCACCATTTGGAAGTAACGGGCTGCAAACCCCTTATGATTTGTGGCAGGACATTCCATTAATGCACCTATAAAAAAAGCAAAGATGTCTCCATTGACAACACTTAACAATTTTCTCTATTACTTTGATGACTATCCACTTTGAACGGAGAGTGCTTTTCCGCACCATTGAAGCATAGCTAGTATATAACCTCCGAGCACTCAGAAATGCTGAGATGCTACAAGAAGCAACACTTAAGTGAGCGCATCCGCTCTTTGGCAGGTGCTGCTCACTTCGCTGCCCGCCGTCCTGCTGCATCACCCACAAACCGGGACAAAACATGCCCCGTGGCATCAAGAGTGGGACAGAGCTATTTCGTCTGCCTTCCAGTTTTGCGTGATTACCAAGTGGATTTTACATTCAATTCCTTGTACGAAATTGGTAATAAAATCTAGGCAGGTCTAAGCTTGTTTCATAAGTTTTTATTTGGTAGCAGAAATAGTATGTACTCGTCTGGCAGCAGGGAGGACACGGAGGCTGTAAACTGAGACACTGATGTTCAAATCCAGTGGATCAGCATAAAGCCCTCAGGATATTATTCTTGCTGCAATTACAAGTAACAGCTATCAGGAAAAGAAAGGTTAAGAGGCTGCCATGTAGTGAATAGAAATATTTCTCTTCAGTCGTTTGTATGAATACTGCAGGCAAGGATAATTTTTTTTTTTCTGTAGAGCTCTCAGTGACAAATTGGTCTCTATTGATCATTGATAAATTGACCTCCAGTAGTCCTCTGGCTTTTGCTTATGGGAGGCAGTGGTGGGTGAACAGTGTGGTCATTTTAAGCTGGGTACAAAAAAAAGATCCTGATTTAAAAGTCTCCTTGTGTGACCTTTGCTTATATTCAGAAGTGTTTCTCACACAAACAGCCCTAGTGATGTGGACACTAGTAGGTAGATGGTAGAGATATTTCCCTGTGACTGTTAGAGACTGGAGATGAGAAACAAAAGCTTCTTTCTGAGAGCTTCCCATCCATCTCGAATGCTCTGACTCACTTTACCTCATGTGAGGCTGACTGATTAGAAAAACCAACACTGCCATCTTTTTACCACGTTTACAGGATCACAGCCTTAGGATACACAAAGCATTACTCACTTCAGCTGATCCCATTAATGCTGAAGACACAGGCTTGTACTTACTCTGTACAGGCTGTAGAAAAGGCTTCTGTGTGAGAGGATTATGGCTACAGTTCAGATGCTCAACATTTCCCCATAGAAGAATTTTACAATGAAGCAATAGCATCATTATGAGCTTGCAATGCATTAGCATCTGCTTTATTTCTTCTGTTAAAATCTCCCTAATTTTTTTTTTATATGTGTATGTGTAAGGCTATGACAAAACTCAAAACCATTTGTTGCTTTCCTTGATTTTTAAGAAACTAGTTACTTAGGAAATAGACGAAAAATCTCAGGCTAAGTTGGACAACATAAACTATCAATGCAAAATGGCAATGCAATACCATGTCGATGTGAGTTGAAAGCTGAGCAGATTTCTATTTGCCAACAGGTGCCTCTCTGAGCTTGCTTGTATGCAAACACAAACTCAGTCTGGCATAAATTATATGAACTATGTTATCTCACATCAAAATATTTTCCCAGTTCTGTGTGTTTCCAAACATGTCTAATCTATGCATTTCTGAGTATATTATGTGTGTTCCTCACAGCTGAAGCAGGTGTATTAGCTCTTCTCCTGTTTAAACCAAAGATGTTCTTGGATGTGTCAATGGATAGAAAAAAATACTTCTCCAGGTGGTCCCAGGTATGAAAAACAAATGGTTTGACAAGTCCACACAAGGCATCCAACACAAGCCCTTCAAATTACAAATTATTTTATTGCAGGAGGTGTACTCTCCCTTTCCACTGACCTTGCCATTCTAAGCGGGTTCTTATGACATCACCTTAATGCTGTGGCTTAAAAACAGCTTAATTAATTTAGTGTCTATGCATTGCTGTCTGCTGCCACTGTAACCTTCACATAAATAAAAAGAAGACAAGGCACCCAGCTGCTGCTCATGCAGAGCCCTTTGAGTCCCGGACATAACCCACCAGCTGCTCCGGGGGCATCGCTGAGGAACATGAAGTCCATCCCTGAGGAACCAGCCCAGGCAGACCATAGTGGAGCACCAGAGTTCTGTGCAGGTCACTCGTTTCTTCCATTACTTAATTCCATATTGCTGCTGACATGAGGATTACCTTGTATTTTATAACAGCTGGGATTTTAACTCCATCTACAAAGTAATTAATTTTCCTTAAGTGTGATGGTGGCTCGGTGTTAAGTAGTAAGTAGTCAGGGTTACTGCAATGTTTTCTGTTGTCTGGATGTGATAGTGTAGGAGACTGTCTGTTTCTGTATTGTCTGATTTTAAACACTACACTACATCAAGAAACGTTGTTCTGTCTCAGTGCTGAGCTCTGAAGAGCTTATAGACTTGTTTCTTTTTAAATACTACTTGTTCACAGTGAGTGGTTTTGTGTGATTTTAGAACAGAAAATAGCTTTCCTTTTCCTTCAGCACAGTCTGGAAAGTAGACAGGTGGCAGTAAAAAAAAGACTGTAAATCTAAAGCAAGCTATAATGCCATTAATGGTTTAAGTTACTTTATTAAGAAAGGATTTGTTGCTTACTAGCTTGAGATTATACATAACTGTAGTCTCAGTCAGTAAGGAAAAAAAAACCAAGATAAACAATCAAAATAGCTTATTTTAAATATATTTCATTTTCCTAAGTCCTAGACTTGTCGATCTTTTTATGTTACTCATTAGCTAACAAAAGAAATCCTCATCCTGAGACCTAGTCAAGAAAATCTGGGACTGGAGTTCCTGCAGACACTAATCTATCCAGATTAAATAGCTGTATTGCCTTTCTCCCCACATTGTACAGCTTGGCAGCATACCTCAAAAACAAAACCAGATTTAAGAGAAGAAGGTGTTGTATTTCTGCCCCACCCCAGAAAAACCAGCTCTCCCATATCAGGGCCCAGGGCGCACTGTTTGCACAGGGCAGCGACGTTGCGGTCTGCAGGTGTGACCCCGGGAGGTGCCGTCAGCCACCGCTGTGCGCTGGCGGTGCCCTCAGCAGCGCTTCCCTTCGCAGTGCTCCGTCCCACAGAGCCGCCCGAGTCCGGCAATTGGCATCGCAGCAGCAACTTCTATTCTCTGAGTTACACACGTATCAATCCTGGGCTTCGCACAGCGAGAACGGGTTCAGAAACCCTTCTGACAGCCCTATCGCTGTATTAGATGGCATGTGACTCATTGACTGTGAGCAGCTGAGACAGTGCAGGCAGAAAGACGCTTTTGGAGCTGGCTGCTTTGCTCAGAGACAGCTTTACAAAAATGTGGCACTCGGTCTCGTGAACAGGCTCATGGACACTGATGATGGAGGAAAGCCATGAGGGAGCCAAGGCACTTCCTCCCAGCAGAAGCCAAGCGTAGGGCTGCGTCAGACACCCAGGAGCTGTTAGAAAGGCAGAAGTAGAGTGAGATCTCTGAAGGTATTTGAAACTATCTGGCTGAGAGGCTGACTGACAGGGTTTGTGGAAGAGCAGGTATTTTTCCTTTCTAACAAAAATCTTCGAGAAGATCCCAGGTCATGTGTTGCCTGCAGTCCATAATGGATTGAACAAGGAAATCATCCTCATGAGCTCTTCTTTGTTCAAAATAGGCAAGAGCGCTATGTGTGGATAAATTACACTACTTTTAATTGTACTATTGGAGTTCACATTGCCCAGAATGTGCAGGAAGGGAACTCCAATCCTGCTGGGCACCCAGGAGAGGTGGGGAGGGTGGCTTTTGGTGGGTGCCATGAAGCAGTGCATGGAACAGTCATGCTGGGTCACCTCCTGCATGAGTTCTGGTATTGGCATCGAGCTGTGCGGGCGCTTGGGCACTTTTCTGGCTTTTACCACACACTGATGTTCCCCCCAGGCTGTGTAAACCTCAAGATGTTTTTCCATCTCCTTTAATCCAATTAACCAGCTGCTCATGCTCTTGGGACACTGGCTCTGTGGGAGGTACTTCAGACTTTGGTCTGTCTCGCCTTCATATTTACCCCCTTGACAGATGCATGCTTGGAGCAAGGGGATTGTGTCTGGCCTGACTTGCCAGGACACCTGTATTCTGTTTTTTGTGAGAGGGGCCCTTTTAGCCCTCTTGGACATGGTGCTCTGCACCTGTGATCCCCCCAAATGAGGCTTGAGGTGGTACTTTTCATAGGGACATGGCAGGGGGTAGACGCGTACCATCTGCTTTGGACTGGTATCAACTCACAAAACATTCGAAGGCATGCGTGCTGGTAGAAATGAGGCTTTTCATGGCCCTCAGGGTGTTATTGGGAACTGAAGGATGGTAGCAAGGGATCGAGCTGGTACATCTGAAGAGGGCAAGCTGCCACCACAGCTGAAGCTCTCACATCTTAGCAAGGACATGGTGAGGAGCTAATTTGCTGCTAATTTGCTATAAATATGGAGCAAAATGAGTATGTAAACATTACCACAAAGATTTCAGACACTTACCTGGAGTCTGTTCTCTCACTCTGAATGTAAGATGACATATCTCTGTGATGTAAGCCAACTTTATCATTTGTGCCCACAATCCATATGTAGCACTAAATGCGTATGCAAGCCAATGAATAACTGTTTCTATGATTGCGTTTGCAGTCTGAAAAAAAGAACCCAGGAAACCTCTGAAGAACACCAAATATATCCAAACTAGAACATAAAAGGCTTTTCCATAAATACATGCATTTCAGGATGCCTATTACTCTGTTCTTAAAACAGAACCAGAGTTAATTACCAATGAAATCAGCAGTGGCTGTACCAATCAGATGATCAGCAAACAGCTAACACAGTGTTCACAGGACAAAGTCTGCCCTTCGCTGGGCTCCACAGCGCCTTGAAGCAGTTGCCATCACTACTTTTCTTACTGTTATTCTCCAAGATCTTTCAGCTTTACTGAAACTGGAATTGTGAAGCAGTAATTACTATGAATATGCATGTATTGTCCCTCATAAATAATTTCTGACACACGTGTTTTAAGCAGGGCAACGAAGATATATGAACTAGACAGGCTGTAATTGTTTGTGGGGAGTTATTTTTTGCAAAGTAGCTTGGATTTGAATGTCAGGTATTTTTACTGTGGTATTCACTACAGCATTAAAGTATTGATTTTGTCCTCCTGAACACTCATTTTTAATAGAAGTTTATTTGCATGGAGCTAATACCTGTGATGTTGTGCTGGTTGCTATATGGTTTCTACAACAAACATTAGCTGCAGAAGATAAGGTACCTGTACCCAGCTCCTGCCGTGGGCATACTAGAGATGAAAGCATGAACTGGTTTACATTTACTGCACTTATTTTGCATAGCTTTTGCACAGTTTTACATTTACTGTCTGGTTTTACATAGCCTTGCACTTGCAGCACTGTGCTGCAGGCATACTTGCGCATTAGAAAGGCTGGATAAATGGTGACATGGTCACTACCCATTTTCTCTAATTGCTAATGAGAAAGCTGATCTGTTTTTTAAAAGGAAAATAGTATTAAGCTAGCTAGTCTACTGAAATAGTGAGAATTTTCTTCTTGCCTAGAAATTATATTATTTTTATCATTTCTTCCTCTAACAGTCATAAAATACTGTTGTCAGAAACAAACAGTGAGATGCAAACATTTTCATTTTACAATCTGAAAGACCTTCTGGAAACATAGGCCTGTATTGGAGCATTTCTCAGAATATTTCTTTAGATCCATCTGTCAAGGGAAGATACTAAAATGAACATTCTTTTGTCTTTCTGTATATTATGGGCCTTATTTGACAGCTTTTTCTTAACTGCATTTCTTGTTGTTTTCATTGCTCTTCTAAAACATAGATGATACTATGTAGGAACACCCCTTGGTACGTTTATTTACTATTTTTGGCTGATGAAATTTCCTCATCTCAATTTCTAGGGTTATGAGCGTTGCTATTTAGAAGTACCTACTCCTAAGTGTATTGATGCTCACATATTATCGGCACCATCCGCCTGACTCTATCTTCTATCCTTAAGTCACTCTGCCAAAATTCAAGTTGCTTTCATATTCTGGAAAGGTGCTTACTCCACGTCTCTTTTTAGCATCCTTCATTTGTGTAAGGACTCAGCAGTGTGTCATTCCATTCCTAAAAAGTGCCCAGTTGCTGGTGGTGGGAGGGGGCTGGAAAGCCCAGCCTTGCAAAGCCTTGCTTCTCTCCTGCAGCACAAAGAAGCATCCTGACGTCCTCCCTCCTGAATGGATCCATACTGTCAGCCTGAGCATGTCACCTCATTTGAACTCCTACATTATATAAAACAAGGAAAGAAATCTTAATTTATCCGAGAACATCCCCATGAAAGGAGTTTTAAGTCATTTCACTAATTATGAAATCTCAGCTGTGAAACTCTCATTCAGGCAGAACTATTGATAGGAAGATCCCTATTACAGCTAGAATATTTTTTTCTCCTAATAACAATGAAAAAGCCACTACGTATTATTGCATTTTGAATGAGGTCTTCTATGCAGTAGGGTTTTAATGATCTCGCTGTTGCCAAGTTTTGCTTTCAAAATCCCAGTGGAACATTTTAACCAGGCCTATCTGGTAATGTGCACAACTATTGGGCAGAAATTCACTATCTTCTATTCAGTGTCCTCACACTAGACCTTGCCAATGACACAGATGTTCTTTTTCTATAAATTCCATCAACCATGGTTTGGAAGCCATAGTTTTTGTTGTTCAGTTCATGTCTGCTTGTATGCATTTTTTATAGTCCATCGTTACCCTTTAACAAAAAACTTTCTGTTTAATTCAACTTCTCTTTAAAATAAAATTCCTGAGCCAAATGGAGGAAACATTGTTCTCTGCTGTGGGCAAGTTCTGACCCTTTTGTAAGCATCAGGAGCATCTTCAGTATTTAAGATGGGAAATTTTGTATTTCCCCAACCAATGTAAAAGGAAATATTTTTTTCCAAATCTCAGAATGTCAGTTTTACAGATATTGCAGTACTTCCTAACACTTATTTCCGATGGGATCGTTCACGTTTTGTCAGGCCAAATGTGCATGTTTTAAAGTTTATGAATCTTTCAAGTGCTACTTTTCATAAAGCCATTTCGTATTTTCCAAAGATTTTAAGACCCCAAGACTATGATGAATACATTTGACTCCAAATCAGCTTCATGGCAGTCTTGCCCTAACAGAAAACATAAACTCAATCAGTGACTGAAATCCAGGCTGACTCTCCATCCAGTCCTCAAATAAATGATTGCTGTAGAGTGTCTCAGTTGGGATGGGAGCCTGAGGGCACATCAGAGCTGCTGTCACTATTCTAGGCTCCTCCTGCAAATCCTCTGCCAAGGAGTGGCCAATTCATCTGTTTTAGTGGATCCTTTGGTCATTCCTGTTCTATTGCCTTTCTTTCAGTGTTGCTTAAGAAACAGTCCTGAACTAACCAGGAGATTAATGACATCACCTAATTGGTTTTACTATCCTTAGAGATGATGGGCCAAATTAATCCCTGTTAGAGCTCCATTAATCTTTACGGATTTACACCCAAGATTAATTTGTCCCCACAATACTAGTCACTTGCTGTGTGGTCTGTGGAAAATCACTTAACTTTGTGTGTTCTTTTTCCATCCCAGCTGGAAAACAGGGGCAATAACTCTGAGTTAAGTGAAGGCAAATGCTCCAAACGCTCCTAGGACTGGTTACGATGAAAGATACTTTTTAATAAAATGCGCGTTTTATTTCTCAATGTTAGTTTCAGTTTGCACTTATTTTCTCACTTCTTAGTGAAGCTTAGACAGAAACATTTCCCCGTGGGGGTTCGGATATGCCTCCTATTTATACTATGTAAAGTCTTGGCAGTATAGAGCTTGGTGGGAATTTATGAGCTGATTATCCCAGGCCCAGGGTGTCACACCTCAGGTTTTACAGAAGCCACACATACACCCAGAGGCAGAATTTGGCCTTTTTCATTTCTGCTTTGTTTAGGCCAATTTCCACAGCTGTTCCCCAGTGAGAATATCACTGAAGATAGCAGGAATTTTGCTTAAGTACGGATTACAGGATTAATCCCTCTATCTCCACTCATGTTTATTTTGGCAGTCATTTAGATCAGAGATCTCCGGAGCTCCTTAGCTCAGGTTCTCTCCAGTCTGCTCACAGATACGCATCTAAACACGCCTCTCACGGATTAAAGTAGCAATTGCATTTACCAAGAGGCTTCTATATTTTCAGAAAAATGTTCTGGTAATGCCACCAATTAAATACAACTGAGACTTCACACAGATAATAGAAAAGAATCTGCTGATAAGAATTGCAGCAATTTATTTTAGCTGGGATCCATGCTAGAGGTGAACAACAAGCAATCCATCAGTAAGATGACAAAAAGTACACTTGACTTTTACAGCTCGTTCCCTTTTAATAACCCCAGGCACTATTACTCAACCAGCAAATATATACGTTGAAATCTGTTCTTCTCTATTTATGCATATCTAATGTGTTCAATTGCCTAAATTAGCAAATATATGTATAAGAAAGAAATTAAAGAATCAGTTGTGGTAGTCTTTTCTAGTAGGAAATTATACAATAAGATTTAATGATCTCTGAAAAAAAGATGACGTGGTGTGTTCAGTAAAGAAATAATGATAGGGTTTGACATTTTTCTGGTACAGCTTCTTTGAGCAATTTACAAATTGCTACATAAGAGCAAGCATTTTTAAGCTATACATTTCTTTTACAGCCAGTATTAGTTATTTCTTCTTAATTCTAGAAATATAAAAACTGTTTTACCTACTTACTGGGATTCCAACAGACATGCTAAATATACACTGAAATCATCGTCAATTATTTATTTGAGTTGGCAAGGAAAAATATTTTTAAAGTTTAATGAAGCCAGCAGTGATACACAGTTTCATGTTGCTGAGCAACAATACCGGTGGCCAGTATTTTTAAGGTAAAAGAATATAGCATAATCATGTTGATGCCTCAGGGCTCCCTTGTACCTCCCATAGTAAAACTCGGGGAAGTAGGATCAAAGGGCGCAGCGGACTGCTGCAGCTCGCTGAATTTCTCATGAAGAAGCAGCGGCTTGCAGGTCAGGAGGGGAAGCTTGGGGACAGAAACCCATGGGGAAGGAAGCTCTCACCTCCTTCAGGGCAGAAACGATTGAAGAATTTGAGTAAATTGAAGGGGAAGCTTGAGAAGGATATAGAGGGGAGGAAAAAAGAAAGATATAGAGCGCATAGTTAGTCTGGTGCTTCTCGGAGTTCAATGATAAAGAGACGTTAAGTGAAGTAGAAGGCAGAACATACATTTGATTAAAAGAAAGGCTTTTGCACAATGCATAATCGACCTGGGGAACTAACCATGTCAGAGTGCTACTGAGGCCAAATGCATAAAGTGTTTGGAGAATGACTAGTGCTATTACAGGCCATGCAATCATCATCAGCTGCACAAGGTAGATTCTTTTTAAACATGGAAAAAAAATGTATGTGTGTATATATATCTATATAAGTATAGATGTATATCTTCATGCTTCCTGGGACTAAATAACTAGATACCAAAACTGGAGAGAAAATTCCTCTGAGGACAAGCTATTTTACAAACGCCTGTTGTGTGGCAAACTGAAGCTCACTCGGCACAGGGCCAGCCAGAGCACAGGTGTGGGTTAGCCTGGTCGTTCTTGCCTGTGCGATGTTCTGTAGGGATGTCTCCCTGCAGGATGGCTCTTGCCCTGGGCTGCTTGCTTTCTATTTGGGCCAAACCCCAATTCAATGGGACCATGGTCAGTGAGATGGGAGACTTCATACAGGGGCTCCCACAAGCCTCCATATCTTCACAAGTGAAAGGAGAAGGCTTCTCACTTGGAAATGCCACGGAAGTCACATGCTGACTTGGCTGAGTCTGTCTAAACATCTCCCTCAATGATAAATGCTGTTCCAGCTGCACAGCGACCTGTGGGGAAAGGCGCAGGGCTGGAAGGAGCCGAGCAAAGCATCACTGTTTCCTCCACCGCCAGCTTCTGTTTCCCCCTGATAATAGAGGGGCTGAAAACATGCAGCACCGCGGCTCATTAATTATTATCCGCATTCCCCAATACACATATTGGTGCAAAACAGTACCAGGTTATCTTGCTTGATTTGTGCACACATTTGAAAAGTGTACTCTCTGTCTACTGGGAGTTATGTTTTTGAATGTTTCTTTTTCTGTACTCTCTGAGTCATATTCCCATCATTCCTATACCTCACAATATTTTCTCATTGCCATAGTGACTGCCTGTGATGAAGGCATAGCCAAGTAACTTCAGGTTTTTTCTGAACCCAAATTGCCTACCAGACTGGACCTGTGCTTAAGTTTGTCTTACATCAAACAAGCGGTATGAACCAAACAGTGCTTTTTATTTTTAAGAGAATCATAGTTACTTTCTAACATAGAGGTGACATTGTCACCTGTCTGATCTAAAAGTCGTCCCACCAAATCATCCCAGTCGGTCTGATCCTGAATCTGAGTAGGTCTGACTCTGTAAGTAGGCAATGATTCCACACCTGAATTCTCACAGAGCAGCTAAATGAATTGGATTGCAATAGTACAGCACGAGTTGCTCACTTGCATTTGTGTGTGCCCCTCCGCTCCAGCTGAATTCTTTAAACTTAGAAAGAGTTTGGACCAAATCTGCGTTTCAGAGCTCCTCCCTTTGCTGGGCGCAGATCCAAATGTTGCAGCTGTCTCAAATGTCACACTACTCCATCTAAGCAGAACGGTGAACCTGAGTTTCATACTATGATGATACGATTTTAAACTTTGTTGTTTAGGTTCTGGAATATATGAAAGATTAATAGATTTTATTAACTTAAATTTATATCTCAGCTAATGTAAAAGCCACATTTCTTGTGTAGAAATTACTTTTGTTAGCACTGTGAAGGGCTAGATAATCTAACCTTCAAGGTTAATGATCATTTTCAATGCCTGTGTAGGAGATTGTGTCGCTAAGAAATAAATCATAATAGGTTATCACTCTTTTATGAGGGAAAGGGAGGACAGTTTGTACAGAATGCCTTTATGTGTAGGTGCCTGTGAATGCAGAGAAAAGAGAGGCATAAATGCCTTTCATCTCATGAAAGGGAATAATATAAACAGACCCAAACATTCGATTCTGTCCCTAGAGGCACTTTGTGATATGAAAACAAATATAGGCTGAGTTCACTTTAAAATATTTTCAGATGTGCTGATTACAGATGCTCAGGAGTGTCAAACCCAGAGAGAGCTCTCCTTTCCGTAGGTGTGTGTACATGTTTGCCTGCTAAATAGCAATGAAATGCTTTTAACTGAAAGCAAATACTGCAGTCAGCGTGAATAGCCTTTTAATTTCATCAGCTTGTATATATGAGCATTACAGGAGTAGATCCAAAAATGGGGAACATAGTAGGGAAATGAAATCCCAGACATCCCATGTATGGTTTTGGAAGGGCACAGTGAGGACACCTCAGTCTTGATGCCTACTTGGACTTCCGGCGTTTCACTATTGCAACTGCGATAGTGATGTTTTTTAACAAGTTTTCACTCTGCTTCATTTCTTCTCGTAAGACGGAAAGGGACATTAGCTCATTTTCTAGTGAGCACTAGTGGACTGTGATTGCTTCGTGTTGACCTGACCTGACATGCACTAGGGACTGTGAGAAGAAAGAATGATTCTCCATCACCAGCCCCCGGAACAGTAGCACAGTACACGCGAGTCCTCAGAAAAGTGACTTCATTTTTTTGTATATCAACTTGATTTTCTGGTATGACATTAACTAAACTGCTTTCTTCATAAACTGCCCTTAGGGGTGGGATGAATATATTGCCAATGACTTAAATGGGGGCAAGATTCGATCTCCTCAGTACAGAAGAATGGAATAATGCCCTAATCTTTATTATTCCAGTTTAGTAGAGAGATTTTGTAAGTAAAGCGGGATCATTAGAGGCACTCCAGCTAGTTACTTCTGAACCTCACGTGAGGACATCAGCAAAATGCCCATGGAAGTGTGCCTGCAGCTGCTGTTCCCCAGAACGCTTAACGGGCTGGACAATAGCTCGGTGAAGTGGATCTCAGGAAATCTAGGCTGGTAAAGACCTTGAGAGTTCATCTAGTCAATCTGACCCAAGGCAGGACCAGGTATTTCACATCAAGCAGGACACGCATTTGTCTAAAATGATCTTAGACATATTCCATGGATGCTCTGTAACTTCGCCAGGCAACTTATCTCAGTGCTTTACCGCACTCACAGTTGGAAAGCATTTTTACTCTAACGTCTAACCTGAATGAGAATCTTTCTTGATACAATTTTAACCCCATTTAAGCTGGACTTAATGCTCCAACTGAAGTGGTATCAGTACTGAATAGAGTGGAAGGATTTCTTGATACATTTTCTGTATTATTTATCCATTCTGGTATGCTGCTTGCCTTTTCCACTCTGCATAACATAGCTGACGCAATGTTTGTTTTGTGGTCTGAGCTATTTCCTAACCAGTTATTACCCACCTTCCAGCAGATAATATCTGTCTAAATGTAGTCCCTTGTACTGGTTCTTAGTGTATTTTATCTTGCTTTTACAGATAGCTCCTTCAAGCTGCCAAGATATTTTTAAAAATTTTAATCTGCTTATTGACTAGCATACTTGCAGAGCTCCCATGCTGTGACCTGCACATTTACTAAGCATGTCTTCTGCTCCCTTTTTTAGTCACTAATGAAAATGTGGCAAACTGTGCAGAATCATCTTTCATACATCCTTCCCTTTTGTGCCACTTTTTAGGTGTAATTACCTGAACAGTCTTACACCTGTTAGAACAGGTGTAGCAGGGTCAGCAAGGCTGTGTTTCCTTATGTGCTTATGAGAGTGTCCTGAGTGTGCAAAAGCCTTCCTGAAGTTGAGTTATGTGACACCAACCACCTTTCTCCTGTCCACAGCACAATATGGTCATAGAATGAACTAGACTGGTTTGACTGACTTTGTTCTTACAACTCAAGCCGAATGCTACTCACTTCCCCTTTATCTTTCAGGCACTTACAAATAGTTTGTTTGAAAGATCCCAGATTTTGGGGCAGGAATGGAATTTAACCAGAGTGATCAATAATCTCCTAGCTCCTTCGTTTTTGTCCATTTTAAAGACAGGCACCATGCTTTCCTACTTCTGATCCTCTGACACTCTATACATCTAGTCACTCAGAGGCAGTAACCACCCGTCCTTCCATCAGTGTGCCCTTTCAGCACCATAGGATGAGGTTAACAAGTCTAGTGAATTTGAAAAAAATTATCTGAATACCGTGCAGCCATAAGATGAACCAAACAACAGAACTGATTGATCCTAGTTACAATCATCTACTTGCTAGGTTAATTTTCCCCCATCCAGACCCCTGCACACCCTTACAAATCACTGTGGCAGTGGGATGCAGGAGAGCAGCGAGGAGGTGGGAACGGAGTGGAGCAGGGAGGACGTAACAACATTTTTCAGCAACAGCACTGGCTTAACACGTTTGTTGAAATACAGCTCTAATGAATACAGATACAAAAAAGTCTTTAATCACTTGTACCATCCCCATGTCATCAGTCGATAGTTGTCTCGTACTCCTGAGCAGTGGACCAGCACCCCCCCACCCTTCTTGGCACACATTTGTGGAATCACATCCTGTTACCTCACTGACTCTGCTTGTACCTTATTTTGTGCTTTTGTCTTTCTGATTTTACCTCAACATACTTTTGCCATTCATCTATACTTATCCTGAATAGTTCAACCACTTTCCATATACTTTCTTCTGGTCAGGTTGGAAAGGGGCTCATGGTGAAGTCAGAGACTGTATCACTACATTCCCTCTCCTTCTACACTGGGATAACTTGAGTGTCTGAGCTCCAAGGGAAAACATGCAGGGATGGAAAAACCCTGGGTTTCAGTCTTCACATGCCGCGTTTCCTAATTTCACATGGAAGGAAATGGTGAATGAATGACAGAACACTCTTCATCAGACAAATGGAAAAAGTACTAAATGCTAAATCTTATCAAGACTATCCTCTACTTGTATTGCACAAATACGATGTAACTCAGAGCAGTACATAGCCCATGGAGGACATGAGCAAGAGAGAAAAGGACATTTTTTCTGCAGTCCTCCAGCAGTTCTGATTTGCTCAGCAGAGCTGAACGTAAACAGATATTGTGCTCTGCTTCTAGTCTCTAATTGCATCATTGTCCACAAGTTCACATGTATGACAGCTGAAAATCATGAGTCATATGTATTTTTTTCCAGCACAAAGTATTATTTATTCCTTATTCTTGGATGGCCACCACATGACATTTAAAATAGCGAAGTTGGCAAACTGTCCTTTTACACAGTCTTACACAGGTTTTCGTTAAATCGTCTTGCTGATATAAAATGAATGCCATCAACTTCTTTGAAATGCATTTTTTTCTTAATTGGTCAAATTAAGCTAAGTTGCATAATTATTTTTTTCCTGCTGAAATGATTGCTAAATAAGAAAAGAGCTGCTGATATCTTGAAACAGAAAATGCCATGAAAAATGAGGAGATATTGTAGATGTTGAAATCCGAAAAATCTGGATCCAGAGTTTAGACTTTGCTGAACAAGTGTTTAGCTGAATTAAGTCTCTGAGAAGCATTAGCCAGCCAGCTAGGTTATTTTTAATTATTTCTGTATGTAGCACCATTAAGCTATGTAATACTTTTTCTAACAAATAAACAGTAATGAAATCAAGACTTCAGCTGAAGCTGATAGTGCTCTGCAAGGTTACAGCAGATGAAGACTTGGCTGGTGGCCTATTCTACCCATCCCTTAGTCTAGGGGGACTCATTCACCTTCATGTGGGAATATTTGTCTGAAGGGATGATTTGGGGAAAAGATGCAAAATTCTTAATTGCAAGATTTCTCAGACATCTGCAAAATATGCCACAAGCTGGCTACGGCCAAAACATTCATTAAACATCTACCGATATGTAAAAGAGCTGTTTAAGATGAAGAATGCCTTAGGGCAGCAAGCCCCTGCGTGACAGGGCTGCAGGCTGATGTTCAGAGCGAGATCCTGGCTTGGACTGCGCCATGGTCACGCACTGTCCCTTGGCAACCTCCGGCCCTTCATCAGCCAGTGCACGCGGCAGGGGTTTTATGTTCTTCATTCTTTAGTTCATGGCTGCATCTGCTTGTATAATTTATGGCACTCAACACATATTTTTCTTTTGAGATTCACTCTAGTCTTTATTCCAGCATTATTCTGTCAGAAAGTGGGGGGACAAGGAGGGGTTATCAGGCATCAACAAGTTGAAAAGAACTTGTCTTCTTACCCTTTTTGTCTTGAATTATGATTGCACTAATGACAAAATCCTTTTAGTTTCCCTCTTTTCCCTTATCTGTAGCTCTGGTGTTCTATTGCTTCTTTGAAAGCTTGAGAGAGAAACATCAGGTGGTGAAATACTTAAGAATTAAAGGGCTGCATCAGAAAGCGTTTTTAAAATTAGATGACTTGGTATCCAAAACAAATGTACAATTGTTCTTCATACTTGGATGGCTGGCAGCCAGGCGGCAGGGCCTGGACTATTTCTCAGGGCTTCATTCAGAGACCGTCATTATTGCCCCTGTTACTTTTTCGTCTGTCCAAGACTCCTGAATGCCACCGCCAAAGCAAAGAATGCCACGCATGGCTTCCCCTGAGGAGGATTAGTAATCCTACACCTTGCACTGGCTGGCAGAGGTGCTTTAAGAACAACCAGCATTCTTTCCCCAAAAGCTAAATATTTTATTACTGTATGGACCTGATCCTGCAATTTAAACCTCAATATTCCTGGGCAATTCAGTGAAAGCTTCTTTGATTCAGCCACTTACATTGTTGCATTTTATGTCTTAAGTTTGATATATCAAAAGATGAAAAACTGATGTTCTCTAAATTTCTGGATACACTTGTTGTGAATCTGCAGAAATAAATTACTTTGAAAAAACACACATAACACAAAACTGCTTTGATCTCATTATGGGCCTTGGGTGAGACCAGAACAAAAAAGTCTCTTCCATGCCAAATTCTCTTCCAAACTAAATGAAACAGTTTAGTCCAAAACAAAACTATATTTACCCACAAAAATAAAAGCTACAGTCCATGCTGGAAATCAGTTAATGTTGAAAACTGTAGGAAAGGATTGTTCTTTATTACTTTTTCTCAAGCCAGCCAAGTTTAGATTAGCTGATGATTTAGCTGTTTTCTTCCATTCCCAGGTTGTGCCTTGGGATCTTGTACTGGGAAAGCAGGAACAGGCTGAGGCAGCATAAGCAGAGGAGAGATGTAAGGTCTCGATGTAGGTGGTCTTGGGCTCCAGCAGATATCAAAGGAATCTGTGAGTGTAGTGGGCTGATTTTCTTGCGTATCCCTTGTAGGTCACCCTGCCTTCCAGCCTCTCGCTCCTTCACCTGCTCGGGAAAAGCTCATGGGAATTCAATGAGTTTGAACCAGTGGACTTTGTATTGTCCCCTGCAGAAATGACCCACACCATACAAATGGAATATTGTCTTTTTTCTTCCCCTACCTCTTTTGATATTATTAATATTGTGTTTGATGAAAGATACCAGAGACATATAAGCAAAACATTAAGGTAGGTTAGTTGAGGTGGTAAATGAGCATGCATGGTGGCAGGGGTTAAGATTAGAGGTGAACTCTGCAAGTACTTTCTATGACTTGTTTAGTAGAGCAAATTAGCTTTTCCAATAAACTCCTAACTAGAAGAAGCATAACATATAAGATCACTAAAAGAAATGCAGTATTTTTTCCAATTACCTTTCCAGACACTTGCCATAGTTCATTTTCCATAACTGGGCAAATTTCCAGCCACATAAATTACCAATTTTAGCTCTTATTGTAAATGTAGAAAGTGACATAAATGACATTGGCTAGCCCCTTCTAACATTAATATATTGAACGGATGTGGTGCTTCATCTTACACACACATTTTTATGTGTGCTCTATTATTTACATGGCCGACAGTAAATTTTCTTAGTATGCATCTGTTCCCGTGAGATGCCCTTAATTATACTGGATCCTGAAGACAGTGAAACAGTGACATGGGAAGCTGGGAAATTATGAATATCATGTCTGACAAGGCACATGTTTAAACCACCATCCTACTGACCAAGGAACGTAAGAAATAGTGCTGAGGTACCCGCTCTGTTCAGAGGTGCTGTGGGTATCTGCAGAGGAAAGAGACTTCTCTCTCACAGTATAGCTGACATATATTCTTTGGACATATATCCTGGTTTCTGCTTCTGGGTTTTACACATTCTTGTAAATTGCTACAGTCAAATTAAAATGCTCATTCTAAAAATTGAACAGAATGGCTGTTTTTGTACAATTTTGTTAAAAAATGGCAATTTTTGTCTACACCTTAAATGATCAGTTTGCTCTGCTGTTATTTAAGTTTTTAAGTTAGAGTTATTTAAGTTCAGTATTTTTTAAACATGTATCTACACTATATTTTGCTCTAGTCTTTTTCTTCTGTAATCTAATTCACATGGCACAGATTTATATGGTTGTGGCTTTGTATAAACCAGATATTAAATTCTAACAAAATATGACTTAAATATATGCACAAAATAGATCCTTAGAATAGTTATTGTCATAGTAACATTTTTACAATCACATCACAAGAACTGAGAAAAAAAATATTATCTCAGTCACGTGCAGGAGGAGCGTCAATGCAGTGCTAGCAACACAAAAGCATCCCTTTCTCATACTCGCTGAAAGCATTTCTCCACACCTACCTGCCTGGGGCACCCTGAGGACTCGGTGGTTGCAAAAAGTTCTTTCTGTGGGAGGGAATCCCCCACGAGAAGTGATACAGACCTGTAGGAATGACCCTGCTGTGTCCTGGCTGATGAACTGGTGAACCTGTGCCAAAGCTGTTGCATGGGAAACCAGAGAAGCAACTCTACCAGGAGGCACGATTCATGTCCCTGAACACACAGGTCTCAAAGAGCTCTCCTGCTGGAAGCTTTCAGCCTCTGCATAGGACTGAAGCCACCAAAAATAGGCTTGCAGAGCTGAGCTAGAAATGAAAACCTTAAAGAAGTAATTCTGAAGAGTGGACAGACCATTTCTTTGTGTGATGTCATGCATCCTTGTGCCTCTTCACATCAATCTCTCAGAGTATTAATATCTCAGAAATGCTGTTCCCATCACACAGATTGCACAGAAGGTGGAAAAGGCATTCATTCCTGTGTATCTGTAGTGCATTTTTCTTCTCAACAGTTTAGTATCATAATGTTATATCTGTGGGTGTAACAAATCTGCAGCTGGCCGTTACATACACTGAAGTGCATTGAACCCAGCTTGATGGAGTACCTTACAAAAATAAGGGTATTTCTACTGCAGGTGCTATGCTTGAATGCATTTCATGATAAACCGTATAAGTAATACATTCAGTGTTTGTGGGCAGGATAGCCTTATAGCTAGTGCACTCAACTGGTAGTAATTCTGTTTTTATTCTGTCACTGACTTCCTGGTGTGACTTCGACTCTGTCATGTTTTCCCTCTCATTTTCCAAATAAGTAAAATAAAGACAACATTCAGCTCAAAAAGGTGGTGCAAGTCTGAAAGCATCACTGTTTGCTGAGCAGCCTCCCATCTTTGAATGGGAAGAGGCAGAGATGTGCAAAGCGTTATTCTTTTCATCTTCAAAGCCTTCTCTTTGTATTTACAAATTAATCAATCTGCAAAGCAATATTTTTTTTCCCCCAGGCAGTATGATGAAGAATATTCTTATTAATTATGGGGAAAATTCCACAATTCCAATATATGTCATTTGAAATAACATGATGTATACAGACATATTGCAACATATTTTCATTTGGATTGTAAAACATGCATACCTTTGATGGTTTCATCCCACATTTGTTATACTGTATTTTTAATGTGCTCAGACTGTGCTGGCATAATGGTGATCCTCCCCTCACACCCCATCTTTCCCACATGCATGAAGGATGCTTTGTAGTGACATTCATGAAGACCCCTGCTGTGGCTGAAACGCTGGAATCCTGCTATTTAGAATGAACGATTATTCCAGCAGTTGAAGTGTTTTCATAAAGGAGACTGGGCGGCAAGGCACTTCTTCCTTTCCTACAGCACAGTAGGAGAAGAAATCCTTATTTGAGCCTATGACAGGACCCTGACAGAGAATCCCACTAAAATACTTGGAGATAGTCTAGTGGTGAGGAAAAGCCACTTCAGAAGAATGAAGACAATTTATTCACTGCATGAAATTCTCTTAAAAAACCCCAAACAATCTCTGCTGCTGCTCACTGAATAGAAAGGGCAAATTAAAAAAAAAAAAATAAAAAAAAAAAATTAAAATCTGTCTAAATCAGAATTTCAGCAGATTTTAGGCAGCTAAGTCCAAAACTTAACCCCAGAGCCCCCCTCTGCTAAGTGCTGATCTCATCCGCAGTGCCTAAAGCCCAGGCACTGGCTCTTCCTTCACCGAGGCTCCTGCAGTGCTCAGCTGCCTGCTGCTGGTGATGTTGCTGGTGCTGCTGGTGCTGCTGGTGATGGTGCTGGTGCTGCTGGTGCTGCTGGTGCTGGTGCTGGTGCTGGTGCTGCTGGTGATGCTGATGCTGCTTGTGCTGGTGCTGGTGCTGCTGGTGCTGCTGGTGCTGGGCATCACGGCTGCCCGGCACTGGCCCTGGCTCCAGCCAAAGCACAGCATCTTCCAGCACTGAGGCAGAGCATCATGTCAGCGAAACGAGGCCAGTGCTCTGACACCAGCTTTCAGACCACCCAGTTCCCAGTGCCAGTGGTGAACGGCTGGAAGAAGTGCCCATTTCGTCTGTTTTTAATGAGGGATAGATTATTCAGGGAGAAGCACAGGCATGGTGCCTTATGTTTTGGATTGTAGGCCAGGGCCAGGCACCAAGTGTTGCAGTGCTTCAGTTTTTTAATGGCTGAAACTTCTGACTCACAGAGGAAAAGCAAAACTTGAACAAACACGCAATTTAAAACCTTCCAGGCTTGAGCAGAGACTGACTGCTTCATAAAGTAAGACTGTGAAATGGACTGTTACATCCTAAATGGAAACACAGTGAGTACAGAGCTGAGCTCAGCTCCCTTTGATCATACGGCAGTAAACGTGACATATCAAATAATTGCTAAAGAGCTTGAGGGACTCTTCAAAAGTTAGTCATGGTAAAGTAGATGCTATAATTATATCCACTGATAAATTTTAGTGAAACCAGCACATTTGCTGATAGTGATACTTTGCCCAATGAAGGTTCCATCTGAATATGAGGAAAAACTTCTTTACTTTGAGGGTGCCAGAGCACTGGAACAGCCTGCCCAGAGAGGCCATGGAGTCTCCTTCTCTGGAGACATTCAAGACCCACCTGGACACATTCCTGTGCGATCTGCTCTGGTGAACCTGCTTCAGCAGTCCAACCCCCCTGCGACGAGCAGGGACACCTTCAACCAGATCAGGTTGCCCAGAGCCCTGCCCAGCCTGGCCTTGAACATTTCCAGGGATGCGGCATCTACCACATCCGTGGGCAACTTGTGCCAGTGTTTCACCACTCTCATTGTAAAAAATTTCTTCCTCATGTCTAGCCTGAATCTCCCCTCTTTCAGTTTAAAACCATCTCATTCCCCAAAGAAGCCCACTGAAGGCAATGGCCTTTAGCACAGATCCAGGTGTTGGGTACAAAGGACAGACTGTCCAAACTACTGCCACATGGTGAAACCAGCCTGATGCCCTCAAATGACAGAGCCACAGAAATGACTCAGAAGGGAAAGTTCCTCTTCCGAAGTCCTTCTCTACCAGCCAGGTGAAACGTGCTGGTATTGGGCTTTTTCTCTCAACGCTATTGCTAAATGTAAACAGTACAAGGGATAAGATTTATATAATCAGTGTCTGCTATTTTAGTGGATTTTAAGAGCATACGGTAACTCGGATTTCTTTGTTTCATATTGACAAGGTGACTGGGACAGCTCGCTCTTGACTTCAGAGGATAGTTGCCTATAACATATAACACTACACAATTCTATACTGCTGAGAGTTATAAGCTACAATACTTCTGATATGAAAATCCTGCAAAGTATTTTTTTTATTTATTAGTAATGCAAAAGAAATAGAAATAAAAAGAGAAAAGGAATACGTAAAACATCAAGTTTTTTTTACTATAGCCTATTAACGGAGAGTGAAACAAGCCTTCTTTGTCCTAAAATTAGAGTATTAATTCCTGAAAATTCAGCTAGGGATAGGTAAAAGCTCTTTTGTTCTCACTTACCATTTGTATTACACTACTCAATACAAATGAAACTTAAATCATTAGTTACAAAATACAGCTTTCAACATGTAACATCATACAGAGTTTCCGACACTGCCAACAACACGTGTGCACAAATGTACAGCAATAAATCCCCTCCAGATACATCAGTCCCACTATATTGCTCAGGATGCCACATTCCTGTCTGTATAATTTCCCATTTTCCAATGCACTAGCTTGTGTCTGCACAAATGATTAAAGCTACAGTTTACTGAAAAGTGGACAATAGAAAGAAGTGTCTTCATTGTTTTGCAGTACCAGCAGAAATCCCAGACACACTGGTGCATCCTTCAGATCCATTGTCCCATTGTTCCCACAGCCAGACAGAATTTCTTTTTCATTTTGTGCCTTGTGGTGCAGTTTAGTGTAATAAGATTGTAACAGGTCTCAAAATCATTGCAATTAAATTATGAAACTGTTTTCCTTTCCTAACCCTTGCCCTCAGAATATAATGGCATCATAACAGCATCTAGAAACTGGAGGCGAGATCATTTTCGGTCACATCACTGAGCTGATTTGCAGCATGGTGAGCTGATAGGTTCCACTGACACCTTCACAACTAATTTTGGTGGGTAATCTATGATGCTGCGCTCAGATCAGGTTTAGAGTTGAGTCTCTGAGTAACTTTTCATCTTCGCTCTCTGAAATGGAGATGTAAAAATTATTGGGCATTTACTTCTCTCATCTTTGTAGCACTCTCACTGACGACATATTTTTTTTACTGCAGGCATAATACATTTAGATAGCATAGATTTCATAATTTGTTTGCCAAAACTTGCACATCTGAAGGAGGCATAGGTTAAGCTAACATTGACATCTTATGGCCAGCACACTACTTGTGCTGACACTGTCTCTAGCTGGTGGAAAAACAGCATATTAAAATACTTTTCAACCTAAAAAAGAATAACCTTATCACAGCAATAATATTTTAAAATGAAGGAAATTCTTCATTGAAATTTGTGTTAAAAATGGTCTTCATTTTTATATTATTGGAAGTTGTCTGCCAAAAATCTCTTGCACATCTGTGTCTCTGTGTGTACAATTTTTTAGAATATAGTATCTTGGAAAAGTCTGATGGGTTATGCATGAAAAGGTCATAAGAAAACCTAAAGGAACTGTGTTAATTTTAAAGACGAGAAAGAATCATGGCTCATTTAGAACATTAAGTTAATCTATTGTCTTTAGCATCTTTGAAGTCATTTTATCTTCCATGCCTTTTAAAAAATTTTAATATAATTAAGATACTATAAATTTCCATTATTTTATAGCCTGCAGCTATAAAACACAGTTGGTTTTGTCACATACAAGTTAAGCACTATCATGCTGGATAAGTACTTGTGTTGGAGATGACTTCAACTCTACCGATATTGGCACTGGCAATTCAGGAGGGAGCACTTTTCACTCCACTTTAATATGGAACTGATATCTCTGCCTAATTTTACAGCATATTTTTGTGTTAGCACTACCACGGTTTAGTGGTTGGTGAAAAGACTCGTATATACTGAACCCATGCTTGTAAGCAGATCCACATGATGGAACTGCCCTGCAAAAAGCTCCTGGAAGGACTGAGGCCTGAAGATACACTTTGTTAAGTGCTCTGGCATTTTTCAAGAGCAAAGGTGCTATCAATATGCAATGCACTATTTTTCTTGTGTCCCTTGAGGAGCTTGAAATAAAAATGCCTTTCAGTCACTGGACCCTTCAATATCCCTAGCACAGAAATTGAAGCTTGTAAGGTATGAAATAATTTTACAATATTACTAGCCACTGGTTTTGTACCACTACCCTCATCTCACCATGATTGGACATTTTAAACATATCTAGATAAAGAAAAATATTTAAACCAGCTGAAATTATTTCTTAACTTGTCTGGCTTGAGAAAAAGCAATAGAGAATAATACTTTCCTACAGGTTTCAACATTACTTTGCGCTAATTTCCCGCATGAACTGCAGCTATTGTTTTTGTGTGTAACTATGGTTTTGTTTTGAATTAAACTGTTTTATTTACTTTGGAACAGAATTTGGCCTGGAAGACACGTTTTTATTCTGGTCTCAGTGATCACCCAAGACCCACAATGAGATCAAAGCAGTTTTGTGTTATGTGTGTTTTTTTGAACTATAATATTTTAGAATCCTATATTGGAAAAGTGTATAATATTCTTCAAACTAAATAGTTAAAACTGTATGAAAATGGCACGACAAATTACAGTATGTATCTTTTTTTTGTTTGTTGTTATTGTAAGAGAGCATCAATCACATTATCTTGGCAACCCTGTCCTGTAGCCAGTTGAACCGCCACTGAAACCAGTGGAGGACAGACGGTGCAACGACACGCGGTCTGTCGCTTCAGTGGAAGAAGCAAAAGGAGCTTCAGATGAACCAGGCACGAGCAGAGCGTTGCTGCAGCAGGGAGGGACGCTGCGGCTGTACGCAGCTGACAGGCTGTCCCAACAGTTACTGCACAACTTCTGGCTTGAATTCAGAGATATGCCGATCGGTAACTCTGGTTCAGTCCTCTCAGCGGGTACTTCCCTGCGCAGGGACGGGAGGTGGCCCCGCTCCACCTCGCCCCGACGAGGACACCCGGCCTCGCTGGGCCCCTGGCCGCGGCACGGCCACCGGGGCTCGCCTCTCCTCCAGACGAGGGCCGGCTTTGGGCGGCGCAGGGGCGGCCCGGGGGCTCGGCGGGGCCACTGAGGAGAAACGGCCGCGCCGGCCCCTCGCCCGCCGAAACAGGCGGCTCCTCGCTGGCCCCGCCGCCCCGGGGTCCCCCCGTCTCTCCCCGCTGGAGCCGGCGGCTCCCCGGCCCTCCCGCCGCCCGCACCCGCCCAGCGGCTCCCTTCCCGCGAGATCCCGCCGGCCGTGCTCTGACAGGGCTGCGGCGCCGGGACCTCCCCTCCGCCTGCGAGCCGCGGGGCGGAGGCTGCCTCGCCCGCCGGGAAGCCGCGGGGCGATCGGCCGCCGAGCGGTGCAGCAGCCCCGCGGCCGGTGAGGGGAGCTCCCGCACTGCCCCCTCCGCCGGCGCCGCGCCCCGCCCCGCGGGTCTCCCCCCTCGCCTCAGCGGCGGAGCGGAGCGGCCGCCGCCCCAGCCGCGGCGGAGTGAATGGGTTGCCATGGCAACTGAGTGAGGCAGGCAGCAGGCCGCCGCGGCCCCAGCCGCCTCCGCTCCTCAGCGTGTGGGCGAGGAGGCAGCGGGCGGCCGCCGGGACAGCCGAGGGGAGGCCGGGAGCGCAGCGGCAGGATGGAGGACGGCTTCTCCAGCTACAGCAGCCTCTACGACACCTCCTCGCTGCTCCAGTTCTGCAACGGTAAGGGCGGGGGCCGCCTCCCGCGGCCGTCCCCGGGGAGCGAAGGGGTCCCGGCGCCCCGGCGGGGCGGAGACGGAGGCCGGCGCGGGGAAGGCAGCGCCGGGAGCGGGCCTGCCCGGGGCTGCCGGCGGCGGCTCCGACGCCCAGGGCCGCCCGGCTCCGCGGCGTAACTCGGGGAGAGGAGAAGGAGGAGGAGGAGGAGGGAGGAAACTTCACCCCCTCAGCCTCCCCCGTTGTGCAGCGGGAAACCTGCCAGCCCCCGGCAGCCTCTGTGAGGAACTTCTGCACCTCCTCACGGGAATATGTGTAGAAATGTGTGCGTATGTGTATATATATATGTTTATGTATGTGTATCTGCCTGAGAGGCGATCACCCACCGCTACGTGGCCCCGCTGCGTGTGTGCTAACGTGTATATATATATATATATATATATATATACACATATATATGTATACGGCCGAGCTGTGAGCTCACGTCTGTGACCCTGAGGCGCGCAGCGGCACGGAGCGGCGGCACCGCGGCGCAGAGAAGTGTCCCGGCGGCGGGCAGTGCGGTGCGGACAGGTGTGTCCTTCCGCCCCCTGCCCAGCTCCTCTCCCTCCCTGCCTCCCCGGAGAGCCCACCCAGGGGCTCCCCACATCTGCGAAGGTCTCAGATGTCTGTGTGGAGTTGAGGTAGTTGGCCTGTAGTTACTGATTTTTCTTTCTGCTATGTTTTAAGGTTACTGGGGTGGTGGTGTCACCTGGGTGGCAGTGGCAGGGGAGCTGCTGGGCTGCAGTGACAGGTCGTAAAAAAGAAAGGAGGTGAGGAGCTGCCAGTATCCTCAGAGGAGGTGTTCGGAGTTTGGCCTGCATAGTATTTGGGATTATTCAACTAGCTGGTGTTTACTGTTATTTGTGGGGAAATAAACCTGGTATCCTAAATGTTACAAAGAGTTCTTCATGGTAAGCTTTAAGCTCAAAATACCTTATTTTGCTTCTAGTTCTTGCTTTCTAGCAACAAAATTCTGAGCATTCATAATCTCATGTTTCATTGAAAATTGATTTGCAGGTTTCTTATTCTTCCAGATTTTAGCAGTGGTCTGGCTTTCTACTGCCATCTGAACAGCTGGAGTCAGGTTTATATTAAATTGCTTCATGACAGCAACTGCATCAAACATAGCTGCCTCTTCTCTTGGAAGAAATGAAGATGATAAATTTTACTTTATTTTCTTTGTGGTGTGGCGCAAGAAAGGGATGGGTTATCGAAAAACTCTAATATGTGTGGACCTTGAGACTAGGAGCAGTTTTTCAGGGCATGATGAGTGGTGCGTGTGGGCTCCGCATTGTGTGATATTCTCAGAGCTCTTCAGGAGAGAAAACTGTGACTATGTACGGGGGTTGTATGCTAATAGCAGATGCCTGTTTTGCCTAAAGTTAATAAATATTTCATTGTAAGTGTTTTCAAAAAGAAAACATAGAGCTATGTATTTCAAAGTTTATACTCTAACCCATTTATAAGCACGCTGTCTTCCTACCAAAATCCCTGGGCTTTGCTTTTACAGTGTTCATGCTGGTAGCACACATACGGGAACAGTAGGAGTTGCAACACTTTCTGAATAGTTGGAATAAGCAGAGTAGCTCGTTTCTGAGAAATGTCACTCATGTCGATTTTGTAACTCTGGGCACCTATTATACATGATGGCACTAAGCTGTACATATTTATGCTGTACATGGGTTTTAAAATCTTAGTTAATCTTTAAGTATTATGTTCTAGAATGTGTTACTGACAAGATCGCTTGTCTAGGTGTCATCTCATTGTAGATAGTGAACTCAAGAACTGTTGTAAACTTGTATTATTCTGTGTTTGTAAAAGAAGCTGGCTTGATTCAGAAGCCTTTCCTTTTATGAGTTAGCCTTCAGTGAGATGAGGAAGAACAAGAGAATTGGGCCTTTGAATACTGCCTTGAGCTGATCAGACACACATGATCCATGAGGAAAAAAATGAAGATGGAGGATGCCAGTGGGGGTTTTGAGGTTGAAAGAGGAGAAGAAAATTGCTTTACAGTGAGGTGGAAAGCTCTTACAAGTACAGTATGAATGAATACAAGTATGAAAGATGATGTGAAGTTGGGAGTGGGGCAGGCACGAAGAAGAACCAAATAGAGCAAGCAAGTGGTGGAGATGTGAAGGAAAATGTGATTTTTAATATAGGGTAAAGTGAAATACAGAAATGTCTGGTAAGCACTGGAAGTGATCATTGCTGTATGTTGAAAGGCTTTCTGTTCTGAGCATGGAAGAAGTAAGTTTTACAAGTAAAGACAAGATGGAATTTTCTGATGGTCTCGAACTGAAGAAATGATGAAGAGCCTGCCTGAATGTATTGTGTTTGAAAGATCAGGATACAAAGCCTGTGCTCCTGTCAGAACAGCTGTGGGTCACCTGTAGGGCAGCAGGTGAGCTCTGGCCTGGGCCCGAGGGTGGCTGGTGCTTCCCGGTCCCTTCTCCCTGCTCGGGGCGGGTGGCAGCACAGAGGAGATGGGGCAGGGAGGGACCGGCGGTGGGCAGGAGGTTGTGATGGGGACAAGGGAGCAGAGTCTTGGCTGTTGGAGGACCTGGTCAGAGGGGAAAGAAATAGTATAAAGGCAAACTTACCCCAAGCCTCCCTTTCTCTAGACAGGGCTCTGGGTTCAGGAGAATAATTTGGGTCTTTAGGTCATCTTTTTCTTTTTTTTTCTTCTTTATTCATATGAAAATTTAGTCTCCATGGTTGTTTAGTAACATATTTTTATGGTTTGAAATGAGTAAAATTGAAGGAAGGGAGAGAAGAAAGAGGCAAGGAAAATATGTTCGTTTGGAGCTGCATGTCTAAAATCTAGGGCAAATATTTAGCACAGCTAGTTCAAAGACACCTACTTTCTGCAACTCTGTTTTGCAGAAGAGTAGGGTAGGGTTGGCATTTGAGAAACGTTGTGTTAATGAATGCAAGTGTCAGTCTGAGATGACATCAAAGCAAGAAATACAAACTTGTAATGTGATTTTAGGCAAGTTATTTCATTCTTGTTGCCTTAGTTTCCATAGTTGTAAACTCAGAGGAGAGTACATACCTACTTTGGAGGGATTTATGGCGTTAGTTTGAAATCTCCCTCTTGATTTTCAGAGGACAGTCTCTCCAGATGCAGAAAACGTTTTGCTAGTTGCTGTGCCTGTTCTGTTTATTTTTAAGAAAGACACTAAAACAACTCCTCTTAATGCTTGTCTAAGGACAGTTCTCAACTTACATCTCACTTTCTAGGTAATGAAGAACATTGTTGGTTTATTCTGCATGTCGGAAAGTAAAGCGTGGATAATATTAACCCTGCCTGGTTATAGATACCCTCCTTGGTATTGATGTAACTTTTATGTAGTTCTTGGCTGGAAAACCATTATGCTTATCTGCAGTCAGTCAGGGTGTTGGTAATGTGTTATTTAAGCTGAACATAAAAGTGGTAGAATACTGATGAGGCAAGACTGTGTGAACGTTTTTAGTGTCTGCTTGAAAACTGATGGAGAGAGCCATGTTGGACCCGAAACTTTACCAACCAAGGCATGCACTGGAATTATAGACAGTGCTCATCTCACCTCCAGCTGATGTATTGAGCTGCCAGAGTGATCAGTAGTGATTACAGACAGGTCGGGGAGGCACGTAGGGTGTGGGCAGAGGGTTGTGGGTCCTCTGACCACAATTCCCTGTCCATTTATAGCTGTAACGATGGCCTAATGATCATGTCCTACACCACGCTAACAACTGTGGGCAGGGTTATTAGGCATGTAGAGCGTAAAGGGTGAAATCTGTGATCCCTGTGCTCTGCAGAATGCCTGTGTGGACTTAGAAGTGAGAATTTATCCTTGATTAATTTATAGGTTGTAGCATCTTTTTTATATTCTTCACTTGGCTAGTGGGAAGATTGTAGCTGTCAAATAGCCACTTTTGCAACCACACATGCCTTGTTCGACAAACTTCAAATATAGAATATCTGGGTAAAGCAGTAAAAAAAGTGTAAACCGAATTCTTAGTGAAATTTATTTATTTTGCAGGGTATTCCATAATATTAATTACAGTTCTGTTTAAGTGATTACCTGAAGTGTAATTGCTAGTAGAAAAACTAAGATGTACCTGCCAGTAGCAGGGGGGTTGGAACTAGGTGATTTTTAAGGTCTCTTCCAACTCAAACTATTCTATGATTCTATATTATAAAACCAACCATATTAAAATTTTTTAAAAAGGCAGAATAATTTTTTAAAAACCTTTTAAAGACTAACAGTTCCTTTTCACCCTCCCAGCCAGTAAATCACATTATTAAGATTTTTGATAGATAATAGTTTTGGTAACTGTCAGTCACTATTTAAGTCATGAAAGGTAAATTGTGTGAATCAATTCATATACTAGTTTTGGTCAGTTTATTTCCAGTTTGAATCTTCTGCTGATGTAATTATCCACCATTCCTGAAAATAAATAGAATATATGTACATTTTTTTCTCTGACTTGTGTACCTACAAGTGGAGTGATGCCATGTTGGTGAGGAAGTGAACGCCACAAACAGGAAACCTGTATGGACAGCGTTATTGTGGCAGTCAGCTCTTCTTTCCCATTTGATTCTCACCCTTTGTTTCCCTGACCTTCCCAAATACAACCAGTCACCCTCTTCCTACAGCTGGACCAAAACCGCACAATATAGTCTGGATTAGAGCAGGAGCAGTGGTATGTTGAACCTTACAGTTTTCAGGTCACTAGTTGAAATATGTCGAGTGTTGGAAGGAACTGTGATTTGTTTTACTGTGATCACTTCCTAGGAATATTGCAAAGTGAAATTGGATTTCATGTGTTTCTCACTGGGCGGATTCCGTGTGTATGGAAAGATGTTGCAAGCACGTTTGAAAAGATGTTGCAAACGAGTTAATAGCATTACTCATGTTTGTTGTTTTTCTCAATAGCCTATAACAGCAGAGACAGACAGAGAAACCAGCATTTCTCATGTTTATCTCTAGGCCTGTTCTCTCCAGGCCAGCAGCACATTTTGGACTGAGGAGCAGAGGACATGCCCTGCATGAAGCTTCTATCAGTTTGTAGGACAGAGAAGAGTTTTACCCAGAATTGCTTGGAGAGCATGTTCTTACTTTTCCTTTCATTGAGGTGTGTTCTGGCTCTTACAATTGAACTCTTAAACATAATACTGGGTTGAACTTTACATTAAGTGTCTGTTTTCCACTTTTTGGAGCTATATAGAATACAAGTTGATTTTTTTATCAGCTTGCTTCTATCTATTTTCTTCTATCCTGAAATAAAGGGGAGAGATGGCACACAGAAACACATTTTTGTTTGTGTGCAGTAACTGAGTGCAGAATAAGTCGGTACACTATGAAATAAAAATAACTTGCAGCAATGGACACTTTCACAATATTTATTGTTAGCCTACTACAGCTCAAACTATGATTGTTAATAAGACACTATAGGAGTACAATGAATTTGTTGCTCTTTAATTACCTCTGTATTTCCAAATCATGAATTATTAAAGCTCATTTTAATCATGGATAGCGTTAATTGTGGTTACTGGAATTTAATACTTTCTTTGCTTTTTTATTTTAAACTGAGTGTTAAAAACAAATGAAAATGTAGATCAGTCATGAGGGAATCCTTCGGTGACAGTCAAACCTCAATAGAGAATCTGTGTCAGTGGTAGCAGTATGGACAGAAACCACAAGCATCAAGTATTTTATCATGAATAAAACAACATATAGAATTGCAAATTAAAGCGTTTGGCTCTCAGCAGAAAAACATGCTTTGTCTGATCTTCAAGGAGTTATAAAAAAACCTAATAGTACTTCAGAGAGCTGAGAAAATATGTGTTTTAAGTTCTAATTAAGAATAGTAAAACTCAGATTCTTTTACTGAAGCTTAAACCACGTGCAAACAATTCAAATAAGGATTTAAATTATATTGGAAGTATATTATTAAGAAGTGAATACATGAGGAGGCAGTGAGGGAGTACACCAGTCAGTGACATACATTGTAATAGGTTTTATCCTGACTTCCCTTCCATTTCTCCTTTCCTTAGAAATTTAAGACGAAGTTTTTAAAGCTGATGCTGTTCTTTTGTCAAGAGAAATTTTACGAAGCTGTAGTGAAGAATCTGTCCTTTGATCATTAAAATCTTGAGGAAGATGTGAGAGAATTAGTAGGAAGGTTGTGTGAAATGGTATAATGACTATATTTTTTGTGGCATGCTTGCTGTTGGCAAATGACACTAATTGGGCAACCGTGAGGAATGGTGAAAGCTTAGAAGTAGTGCAGAAAGACCTATGGAAGATGCTTTTCTTCCATGAAACACAAATTAAAATGTTCGTCCATTACATAATTAAAATGTGGAAGTAGCTCCCTGAGGTTTTTTAGGGAGATGGGGTGGAGATAATGATATGTTAACATGATTTCACTAAATTAATTCTTTGGAAAGTAATTAAGTGAGATTGTCCACACTCCATTACTTCCAAAGAGTAAAATGTGACATGGTCCATCATTATTTTGTCTTGCTTTGAAATGACAGATTATTCAAAAAATATAACATACTCATTTGAAAACATATCAGAGGTCTCTAGCAGTGTTCTTAGATATCGTGGAATGTAGAAACTACTACTTATCTGAAATAAACGCCTCATTGTGATAAAAGCAGTTTGCATTTCTTAATAGCGTAGACCTTGTATTTGATTGTAAACATACGTTCAAGTTTCCTGCAAACAGGAAAGAAGAAATGTTTTTGCTTTTAAGTATAGCTTCTGTAATGTGTTGCAGGTCAATATATGAAACATTGCCACTGGCTTGTAGTCATCTGAGAATTGTGGGGGAACAGGAGCCTAAGCCACGCTTTAAAATGTGAGATTCCTAAGATACAGAATAGATGAACATATTGCAATATGTAAATAGAAAAGACAGAGAAACAATCATTGTTTTGAGGTAGTAAAGGCAAATATTTTTTTTTAATGAAAACTTTGTAAAGAACCTTGTATTTCATGAAAACGTGATGTTTCTTTTTGTTACAACTGTGGTGGAAAACACAACAAACAGAAAGAGCTTTTGAGATTTCCCGCTGCAGCTCCTGTACACCCAAGTGGGGATGGCTGGGCAGTGGTGTGTAGAATTTCCCTGAGGCTCTGGAAGGTTTTTGTACCCTGAAGTCAGCAGCCTTGGGAGCAGCTATATTTTTTTTTTCCTCTTGGTGGGCAGGGTTGGGGGGGGATCATCCTGAAACTTGAAGAAGATGCTGACAGTCACTTTCATATTTATTTTATGTTTACTAAAACCAGTTACCAGTCTATTACTTCCTTTCCTCTTCCCTGTCCAGCATTTCCCAAACTGTTTTACACAGACCTGTTGCTGCCTAGAAAGCATCCTTCCAACTCCCAAATGAGATGCTGCTTTAAACAGCTTGCAGGGTCCGGCAGCTGGGTCCTCCTGATCCTGCAGTTGGCACGAAAGGCTTCATGTGTTACACAATGTGGTCCTACCGCTGCATGTTGGATGAATTGCACACAGCGGAGGTGGCTGCTGGGAGGTGAGCGGGGGCTGCGGCTCGATGGGTGGTCTGGCGGGGCTGGCTGGGCCACCGCTGGCAATGGGGTCTTTATCTAAACTGATAAAAACCTCACAGGCATTAGCATATCCTGAGTCCAGTCTTTTAATCACTGCCTGCACTTCTGCCTTGTCACCTTACATCTTCCAAATATAGGCCAAAATAATAGGGCAGTGACAGTCAGGACTATGCTCAAGTGATCTGAAAAATCAGGCCATCTTTTTTAGGTTCCTAACTGTGAACCTAAAAATTGAATTTTGAATTGAGTTTAAGGAGTTCATGTCCGTGGATTATATGAAAGGTGGATATAAAGTATATTTAAAATAGCTCAGTGTAATGCAGTGAACAATTACTGATGTGATTTGGGGTAAGAGACAAAATCCTGATGCAGTGTAGGAGTTTGGCTGCGGACTTAACATGACTGCAATTTCGAACTCTGAAAATGCTCATGGCAAACTCCAGTTGAGCCTAAGAAAATGGGGATTCTTAGTAATATTGGCTCTCACAGTAAAAAATATACACCACTGGAATTTAGCTAACTTTGCATAATGCCGTGCACGGAGGGAGGTGTGAGTCTAGTTTTTTTCTTTTTCTCCCTTTTATGCTACACAGCATGTATGTGTGAGATCCCTGTGGTGGCTGTATTTCAGTTTGGAAATAAGTAATTTCCTCTGTGTTAAGATGTTTTAATGAACTAATTAGGGACCCTGTGGGACAAAAAAAATTTATACATACATTTTTTAAGTTAAGCATTTATATGTTTTGCAGGGCTTGAGGCCTTTCTCTAAAGAGAAGTGAGAAAAGATCCATTTTTAAAATTTGAGGTTTTGATGTGTGGTCTGGCAGTGCTGCTGTCGTCCCCTTTGAAAGGTGTTGTCTCCCAGTATCTCATCTCTTACCATTGCTCTTTCCGATTTGGGAAGAAATATGGTTAGTACACTACTCCTGAAAAGTCGCTTACTTGTTGTTTCACTCTGTTTTCCTTGAGAAGAGGTTCTTAGTATTGTGAACAAGGGACTACAGGACTTCTGTTGGGCTTGAGCAGTTCTGCAGGTCTGAAGATTTATTAATGGTTTGTTTATCAAAAAGCTGATTATGGACACTGATCATGTTCAGAACTGAAAACTAAAATATTGACTTCTTTCGAGCAAAGATTAACAGGTAGGACAGAACTGAAATCAAGGCTTTACAACAGCTCTGCTTTATTGAAGGATCCAAGCCCAGTTATTGTAAAGGTGGTGGGGCAGATATGACCATAGCAGTTTACCTGGCCTTTTTATTATTTAATAGCTCAGTGTTTCCACCTCTGTTTTTAAAGCTGAATAAGCAAGATACAAATGTTAAGGTTTTTGGTTATGGGGTTCCCTGCCCACCCCCTCTCAGTATGATTGATTACTGTATGGTGGCTTTTGCTCAGATTGTTTTTGTTACATTTGACAGTCTGTTATCTGAAAGACTTAGAATAAGCACGTTATCTGCACAAGTCTGAAAATAAATGTTTCTGACTTATCACACCAGTAGTCTTTCAGAACTAATTTACAGCTGAATTAAATCATGAGTCATTTGAACTGTATTTCAGCTTTCTTTTATGACCTGGGTGCTTTGTTTTGCTTTTTGGAAACAGTTAAGAAACCGAGTTGTAGGATTAAATGTCCAGCTGTGGAATTGAAAAATGTTTGCTGTTGTGTTAAGCGAATGTTTTTTTAACTAAAAGTCATGGAAGCTGGAAAATATGTTTGTTGCTATGGTCTCCCAAGAGCAATATATCTGTATGTACTCAATTTTTATGGAGTTCACGGTTGTAAGGCATTAAGGTGAAACTTCACAGCAGTGAACAGAGTAGTGTGATTTATTCCAGCATTGTCTCATGTGTAAGTTATTTGAGAGATTCCATTCTGTAGCTCTCATTCCCAGGTAGGACACTCGTGCTGGGACCCTAACTGTTTATGTGAAGACATACCCCTGGGTGATTGATATGCTTATTTCTAAAATTTGTTTAAACAGAGAGAGTCAATACCAGGGTAACCTACCACTTTCCTCCTTCTCCTCCCCCAGGGCAAAGCTAAATTGAAAGAACCTTTTCTCCTTTTATCTGCTTCAGTGTTTCAATTAAGTGAAAGAATACAATGTAACATAGATGGGGGAGACTGAATAAGGGATGTTAAAGATGACAGGCTGGGTCCTTCAGATGTTCTGCGATAAGAAAGTGTATAGGGTTGCTTAGGAGTAAAGGTTAACAAACCAGAGAGCTGTGGGAGCTGGAAGATCCTGTAAAATTCAGGAGGCTGAGGTTAAGTGGATTCTGGTCTCTGGGGCAAACCTGATGCCCCCACCGCAGCCATCCGTTCCCATTTTCGGTCTGCAATATCTCAGGCAGATAAAGTGACACTCACCGTGCGGCTGTTCAGGGGGAAGGTGTCACTTCCCCTTGCCTCTCTTGCTCTCGGTGGTTTTACCCACTCAACACTTGACAGAATAATTTGTCAGAGTTAATTTAACATGCTAACCCAACAGAAAAGAAAAAAATAATCTGCACAATGTTTGTATGTGGTACTTAGGTTTTGCTGGGTTAGTTTTCTGCCAGGTTGGAGAATTAAATCAGCTTCCAGAAGCAGCAGAAGATACACAATAGGAGTAGCGGGTGCTGCAGGCAGACCGGGGGTTTCTAGATTGGCCATTGTGTCTTGTGGAACTGGACCCTTGCTTTTGTCATTGCAGCTGCTTGTGGCACCATGTGTTGCACAGCATCAATAAATTAATCCAAGTTAGAAGTGATACCCATCTGGTTTGTATTGTAGCAGGTAGAAGTGATCCCCTTTTTTCTGTATTGTGCCAGGCGTGGTGGAGGCAGGCAAAGTTTTAAAACAATGTGTAAGGCAATACAGGGGGGAGGCAGCCAGCAACTACAAGACTGTAATAAAGAGGAAAAGTACTTTTTGACGGCTACAAATATGATTTATAATTGAATTAAAAGTTCACAGAGGTGGAAAATTACATATGCATAATTTCATTTTCAGTGCAGTTACCCATTTAAAGCAGGGTGGACTAACATAAATTTTTTACTATTGAGATTCCTGAATTTCTTTGGTGAATGTTTAGCTTTTGTGGTTGCTTTCATATGTGTCTGTGTGTCTTTTTTTTTTTTTTTCCTCTCCCCTCCCTGGAAGCTATGAATCTCAATATTTTTTTTGTAATTCTTCTTATGTTCTTTGCAGAATAATACATCACATTTGAGTAAAAAAAAATATCATAGCCCTGGCACACAGGGCTATTACTCACAATATTTTAATTCCTTATTGCATATCATCTACTTTTTTTCTTGCACTTTAAAACTTTGTAACTACGTGTTCCTTAGAAATTTTACTTTTCTCTCAAAAGTAAAAAGTAAAATTCTATTAAAAGAACAATGATCTTTCTGATGTTGTCGTTCTTGGGAGCATACTGGTTTCAGGGGCATGTTGATCAGATTATTCGACAACTTTGCAGGAAAAGGTATACCCTAAAACCAGAATAAATCAGTGACAAACATCATCAATGTTGTGCTGCAGCTCCGTTCTCAGAACCAAGTGTGGCTGACTGCAGCTGGAGCATTTCTTTTGATGACAGCAAACTCATTGCGAGGAGAAGAGGAAGATCCACAAGACCTCTGTGCGTTGAGGAATTTAAACAGAAATACACTTGCAGGAGCTAGCAGTCATCTTCATTGTAGCTAGCAGTCATTTTAATCTCTTTGAACTTTGGGTGTATGACAGTAAGACTAAGTATCAGATGTTTGGGAATCAAAATTAGAAAAGATTTGGAAGGGGAATATCCATACAGAGGAAAGAGAGATTCTCTGAGAGTGGGCAATGGACATTTCTGAAGAGCTTTTCATCTGCATTGTAGGAAGGCCTGGATTAAGAGCCTTGCACTGGAGAGAGCAGTTGTGTGTCCTATTTTTTTACTCTTCTTCGCTTCCAAAAAGTTGAAGTAAGCCTAAAGCAGCTCCAGTGATTCCTGCAAGGCTCTGTAGGATTTTGCGAAGCCCAGAAACCATTTGGTCAATGCTGGATTATTAACCCTGGTAGCTGTGAATCAGCAGTTTATGAGAAATTTGTGTGCATATCATTCCAGGGGGATGTAACTTCAGGGTTTTTCTTCCTTTCCCATTTTCATTTTTGAGTTTTTAATTTTAAAAAATGTTTAGCCTCGGGGAGCCCTGTGAGCCTTTTACTGCCTCCTGAGTTTGGCAGTTGCTTCTCTCAGTTTCAGTCTCTAGGCATGTGCGATGTGAAGCTTTGAAGTAGCTGCTGCCTGGCTGAAGCCTCTCTGGGAACTTGGAGAAGGATAATAAAATTTGTGCTTTTGACACTTTCTTTCCAACATGTAGATATTTTAACACAAGAATAAATGAAATGGTTCATTTTTAATAAAGACCCTAAAATTACACAATTGCAAAGACTCTGTATCTTTTGTGGTTTGGTTTTAATTTGGAACAATTGCTTATAGTCAGTGGTGGGAAAAACCATTTACATTTTTGTCAGTTTTAATATCTAGCATTGGGAACTGGTTAATCCATTTAAGAATTGGAATGTGAGATTCAAGCAGGATGTATTTTGTTACAGGCCAGTTTTCTTAGATGATGCTCCATGGACCACTGACAAGTACCAGAAAAGGTGAGGAAAGAGATTTGGGAAAAAAAAAACACCACAAGCTTTTGGATCTTTGTAATTCTGGTTGTACATAGTGTCTGTCAGTCCCATGCTGAGCTCAGCAAGCAAACATTTGCCAAGTCCTCTTTGCGTTCACCTTTCCTAGCAAGGTTCTTCAGATGCTACCTTAGCACTGCTCCTGTACTTCCTCCAACAATAAAATAGCTCTAGACCACCTTCTCCTGGCTATTCCTAACTTTTTCCAGTCTGGCTCCCTTAAAAAGGAGTGTCTCGAGGGAGTGAAATAGAAGTAAGACAAATACATTGGGAGGTGGAAAAAAAAAAAACCCTATTTCAAACGTCTTGGCTGTGGCAGGGTGAAGGTCTTTCTGCTGGGGTGTTCCCAGCTGTGGCATGGGGCTCTTCCTGCACTATGCAGGTTAGTAGTAACTCCGATCACTAGATTTAGTATTGGCTAAAACATATACAGTGATTTAAAAACCATTAGTGTTATGCACCCTTTGCTGGGTTTACCAGGCGCTGTGGGTTCATCTGCTGCAGACACCCGAGCAGCACGGGCAGTCTGGGGCGCAGCGCCTGTGTGACAAGGGAGCTGCCGCGTGCTGCTCTGCAGAGGCACCAGTGGTGTTCAGACCTAAGTTTGTTTAATTAATTTGAACTGTTTGGTTCCGTGTTGAGCGAGGCAGCTTGTTTGGGTTCTGGTCAGCCCTTACTGATCCCTGATGTTCAGCAGAGTGAAAGCTCGTTTTGTAAGTGAAGGAAAAATAACTGTTGTCATGACTTCTGCGCACTTTATCATTACTGTAAATGTAGTAGCAAGCTTTTTAGTAGAAACTTCATTTATCTCAAACAATAGCGTAAATGATGTGTTTTTACTTGCAGTTTATTGTAGTACCTTTTGTTCTGCTGCATAGAAATGTATTCAGTTTCTCTTTGTACATAATCGTTTATCGTACTAAAATTAAATGTTAGACCTCTATAAAAATTTTACATCATTCTGTGTTGGAAACAGCAATTCTGTGACTCCCTTGACAAGTCAGTAACTTGCACAGTTGTGAAATATTTCCTCTTTTTTTCAGTTACGACTGGGAAGAATTGACATGTTGTTGCTGTTATGAGTCCCTGTTACTTGTCCTCTAGCGAGCTATGGTTAAGAGCTGCATACTAAACCTCAGTTATTGCATGTTGCAATCTGTATGAGCTGAATTCCCACATCCACAGCTGTGGGAGTGAAAACGTGAGGCAACCAAATAAACTCAGTCCTTCAAGGCTTCCCCCAAGGTGGCTGGTTCAGAATGCAGTGAAGTCCAGGGAGTTCTTATGACCTTTTGTAGGTACAAACCTTGGGAAATAAATGAGCATTGTTAAAGTGACTATGTCTTTCAGAATTTTTTATCCTTTCCTTTTTTTTTTTTTTTTTTCTCTCATGATAAAAGTAGCAGCTTAAAAAAAAAAAAAGCTTTTGACACTTTTGACAGGCTTCCACATGATAATTAGATAGTAAAAAGGTATGGGTTGGCAAGGCATTAGATATGAATGATATACAAGTTCGTATGCATTTTTCTTTAAGCAACATTGCACTGAAGATGAATCACTCTGAACAGTTGTGTAAATCAGAGGTTTTAAAGTGAAAACGGGTTGTATCCATTTGAAATAAACCAACAGAAGCTGGAGAAACCTACTGGCACTCTCATTTCTATTTCTGAATAACTCCTTTGTCTAGGTAAGAAGTTCTTTACAGCATATTATGCGCATAATCTTAAAACTGTGCATTAGCTTCCAGTTACACCCAGTGTCTTATTTACTATCAAATTAACTTTCTACAATAATAACCTTTTTCTTGCACTGTATATTCTGAGCATTACCCTTCCTCCTTTGCATCCTGTTGAGGACACAGGAAGGAATGGCTGAAGGAGATGGGTTTGTAGTTTGTATTGAGGAGGAATGGACAGAGAGAAGGAAGATGAAGCAGGGACTTGATGCAGCTATAGTGTATTAATTTAATAATTAGTCCATTGGAAAATGGATTATGAGGAGATATTCACAAGGTGGAAGAAAACATATAGCATTTAGTATACCTGTGGGATCTTGGGACATCCAGCTTGATTTGGCAAAGTATCACCAGCAGGTCAAAGGGAGTGGTGGCAGCAGAATTGGGTTCAGGCAGTGGCAACTGCCTCCTGTCCTGCCACGTTTCTGGCAGCATGCTTTGGGTTTTGTGCATGTTCTGGGTGCTGTGCTGGGAGCCTAACTCCATATTTTCCATGTGCACACTGGATCCCAGCTCCTTCCCATGAAAAACAGGGCTCCACTCTTGCCATGGAAGCCCCTGAGCTCCCGGCCCGGCCGTGCTGCTGGGTCTGCGGGAACTGCTGTGGGAAGACACTCGCCACGTGCCCTGGGACCGCGACTCCCCGGTGCAGCTCACAGAGGTGTTTGTGTCGTGGGGATATGGGGCGATCTCTTCCCTAAAGTGAGCAGCAGTCACAGCTGCCTGCGTGGTGGAGACTTGTCCGTGGGCAGTCAGAAGGTAGTTGTGAGGTCATGCTGCCAGTTTTTAGTTACGATTTGCTCTTCAAATTTTTAGCACCATTTTGATTTCTTGAGAGAAAGTCAGGCTGAGTTCTGGAGGACTCGGCACTATCAGAAGGAACCCTTTTCCCACCACGCTGCTGCTCTGTCTGATTGCCAGACTGCAAATCTTTCAGAAAGCAGGTGTGAGCTGCCAAAATAGCAGATGATGCTTCTGCTGTGTGTGCTGTGGTCTCTCAGCACTGGTGTTAATGAGGCTCCATGCACAGCTCTCAGCAGCACAACTGAATGTCCTCCAGCTCTTGCCCCACCAGACTGTGTAGTCTTTGGCCCAATAGAACAGCTAAGGAGACGCTGACTGTAGACTGCAGGGGTACGGCTGGATAGATTTTGCCTATGATGGACACATGGGACCTCTTCCGCTAGATCAGGTTGCTCGAAGCTCTGTCCAACCTGGCCTTGAACACCCCTAATGATGGGGCACCTGCAGCTTCTCTGTTCCAGTGTCTCACCAGACACTGAGCAGGTTGAAGAGCAGAAGCCTCCAGAACCTGCACCATGAGAGTGTAGTCCCTTAGAGAGTTTGTGAGGAAATGCAGATTTCTTGAATCTTGTCTTTACTCTGCTGTAGGCAGTTGTCTATGAAACACGATATTTTTTTTTTATCTTCTGGTACAGATCCATGGATGCTAATACACTCTCATTGCTGTCAGTTGTTTCTGTGGAAAAAGTAGGAAGCAGATAGAAAGTTCCAACACCTCTGGAAAAATTAGGAAAATTATTAAGCTTTCCTTTTTAAGCTCTGGGAAGTCAGAAGATGTTAGATCTAAGACAATGAACCTTAAAACAAAACTTTTATTCATGTGTTACAAATTTTTTTAGTAACTTCATCACTGCCTATAATTTTCATAGGAATTGTGCCTCATTCATTTCACAAGACATATTTTCCTTGAGTCAAATAGATCCAGTAATATATTTAATGTGAATTTGAAATCCAGTAAATGTAAAGCCAGTAAATCTGATATCCAGTTCAAAAGCCTTTCATTTTCTGGCAAGGAGAGCTAGTAAGGCGTTGAAGTACTTGCAATACAGTAAAAAATATATTAAAAAATTAATAATATTTTTCTAGAAATTTTAATTTTTTTTAAATAAATAGGGACATGGGAACTATCACACTCTGTGAACAACTGCTCAAAATATATTTTTCAGTAAAATACTTGTGTGGGTTGTTTTTACTTGATAGTGTACTTATGAAGCTGTCTTGTTTCCATTTGGAATACAAAACAAAACAAAAAAACCCAAAGGAATAAACCAGAGAGGTATGGATAGAATATCATTGCTGGGGTGTGTGACTCCTTTGCCTTGGTGGTTCTCACTGCTTGAGTGTAACTGGGGATGCCTGGTCAATCAGACTGTTTTTCATTTCTCTTAATCTTTTGACTTTTCAAATACGAAAAGCTTGGTTTTGGTGAAGAATCAAAATTTGGAAACTGTTTGTTGCAAATAAGATGACTGAGCCTGAGGAGTTGGGTCACTGGCCCGGGGAAGTTGTAGCTGTGGGGTTGAGATTTCACTGCCATGGAGAGAGCCTGATGGGGTGTTTCCTAAGTTGTGTTAAATATTGGGAATATGACCTTCTGATCTGTGTATCTTACCTTGTGATTGTTTATTATATTTGTGTCTTTTATGTAACTAAGTATTTACATGCTGAACTTTTCTGTACTAGACTTTACTCTTGTCTGCCTTTTGCAAAACTGAGGTGTATTTTGAAAAAGGCATCTCCTGTTTGCCTTGTCTGGCTTAAAAAATGGATGTGCTGCAAGCAGATATTGTTTTCTGAACTATTGCTTCACTGCAGTGGGGAGAAATGTTTTCCAGTCAGTTTCAGCCTTTTTCCCACCTCTCACAAATCTAGCGATTTCCAAGTTCAGTATGTTGCTCAGCTTGCCACCCATGGAAATTGCTGCTCTGTGCTGCATTAAGGATGTTCACTATACCTGGGTGCATTGTGGGTGAGTCTTCTCCCTGAAATAATCTTTATGCACTTGGAGACTGGTAATTTGTGTTCAGGACCACTTTTAGGAATGTACCTGTTTGAATCGTAAATAAAGATTTTAATGTTAAATGGTGTCCTGGCATGTATTGAATTTGACTTATGAAGTTGTAGCCTACAAAAAAAGAAAAAAGGATTAAAGAGGGGAAGATAAATAAAACAAATTCCAGCGTCACAAGTGAGAACCCTGAAAATATTACATGAATGTAGTTCAAGTTGCTATACTTGCCCTATGTTGTGTCTGTATAGTTGGATACAGAGGTCTGACTTAACTGAAGTCCATCCACATCCCGAGCTAAGAAAGCATAAGAGAACTTTTGCCCTAAATCTCTATGGCCATATTAGCCTTAAAGGTTTGTCTTTGCCGGTAGACTCCACCTTATCACGAAGGTCGAAGCTCAGATGCTTAGTAATCGTGGGGCAACAAGAGCTTTATCAGCCAGGCTTTCTGCAGGGTTTGTTGGCACTAGTACTTCAGCTCAGTGCCATAAGGAGATGGCTTTTGGAAAAGGCTTTGCTCCGCACAGCCTGTGCCCATCTAATCTCTCAGGTAAAACTCATACGGGAGAAGTCCCGACTGCTGCCAGAAGGAAACCAGTCCCAGAAAGTCCTTGAGGGAGAGGAACAGTCATGAGCCAGGCTCTGCTTGGACCTTGGCCTGGCCTTGTTCCCAGGCAAGGCCGGATCAGGCCTCTGCTGTCTGCTCTCCCTTTCCCTGAGGACTCTCTGTGTAGCCTTGGGGAGATACAATGCTGCATTAGTTGATCAAAGCATATCTGTAAACTTTTTTTAAGAAACATGAAAGCTAGAAAATAGATTAGCTCTGTCTCCTCCTCCATGCAAACCCGAATTTCTTTTAAAAATAGGCCACATGCCCATCATCGTAGCATTGCCAAATGCTGGGGAGGACGGGGCCGGCCTGGGAGTGCAGCTCCTTTGCTCCGGGGGCGGCAGGACCACGCTGGCATCATGTGCTGGGAATGCCATCGCAGCTGGTGAAATGTGTGACAGTGCCATGCACCCCACCGTGGTAAAAATAAGAGTATGATCTCATGCGAGGGAACCCAGTTAAAAACAAAAAGAATGCGAATTGTGTTCAGTTAGAGGAGTTGCATTTTAAACCAAATAATTTTTCAGATTACATATGTTTATCTGTTTCCTGAAACAAACCTGAAATAATTTATTTGAGTTTTTTTAAGGGTAGGGAATAAAGGGATTTTCTTCCTTCTCTGCATCCTTAAAAGCCCTAAAGCAATCCTTTTCCTGGTTATTACCAGGACATCTAACACTCTATCAAATATAGTGTCTCTGGCTGTATTTAAGTCCTTGGCAAGGGCAGTTTGTTCTTCCTGCACTAATGTCAGTAAAGATTTTTTTTTTTTCTTTTTTTTCTGGAGAGTGGAAATGTGTGATCTGAAGATTTTAGTATAAAATAATTATATTACTTAGCGTAAATTATTGATTTACCATATATCAAATAATTTTAAATGGGAGTTTTAATGTCTATCAGTATTAAATGAAAGGAAGACTTAACCCCAATTGAATACAAAGATAAGATGGACGATGTGGGAAAATTTCCAGTCTGTTGTGGGCATCCTGTATGCTTTTTTCCCTCTCCCATCCAAGCAAGGGTGTCACTAGTTAATTCAAGTACTTCTCATGAGCACTAGATTAACTGGGAATAGTGAAAAAAATTGTACGTTACTGTGAAAGACATTTCTGAACAAGACAGGTCTGAAAAGAAGACTTAAAATAGTTTTCTAAATTTGTAAGAATTTTTTCCTTTAAATATTTAGATGATGATTTGTCTTTGTGACAACCTGTAATGAAGCCTAATGTTATACTGCATTAATTTCAGAAACTAAAATATTCACGAGGTACAGAGTTCTGAAAAAAAGTCAGACCACTGCTCGAAGTGAAGCCATTATCTGAGAACAAGAAACCAGAGTTTGCAAAAGTGATAAATCTGCTCTTGACATCAATAACCCCTTCTGCAAATGCAGGAGGAATGTTTTGTTCTCTTTGTATTATGTTTCTTACTTTTAGTATACAGAAAACAATTTGAAAAGCTGATAAGCCTTTAAGAAATGTAAATGCAGAATATTTGGTGGGTGGGTTATATCTTAAAAATAAATGCTATTGATTAGAGGCAAGATTTTCCAATTCTTAATTCTCCAAGGATATGCTTATGAAATAAGACAAAACACAAAGTATTTCTAATGAAAAATTATGGATTTCTTGCTATTGATGTAGTCTCAGTTTTAGTAAATCTTTAATTTCTTAAATGGAAAAAGTGCTTTATTTGCTTATGTATTTGTGAAGTTTAATAGTAATTTCAATTTGATTTTTAAGACCTTATGCATATATGATTATAATTTTCATTAAAATGTAGATTATAAGAAATTGTAGATAAAAAGTTAATGGGCCAAGTAAATTTAAGTATCACTTGTCATTCTAATATCAAATACGAAAGTGAAGAAATGTGTGTTAACATAAGTAGTTTCTTAAGTGTTTGTATAGTGCTATATCTAATGTAATGTTAAGGCTGCATTTAATTGTAGATCAACTAGTGGCTGATAGTCTTCGTGGTTTCTTGCTAGTGTGAATCAATATTTCTCCAGGAAAATAACTGAAGAAGTACGCAACAAACACGATAAAATAAAGAAGGGTTGTACTGCATTATCACAGGCTGACATCAGTAACTTTAAAAAGATGCTTTTAATTAGCTTTCTTGCCATTTAAATCTGTCCTGACTGCAAGTAAAAGTAAATCTTTCTGTTTACTTGCATACGGCATAGTTGAAGAATCCAGTGGAGGCATTCAGTTTTTTTAAATGCAGTGAAAATATGTTGAACTAAGTTCCTTTCTTTACAAGTTTGTGTTAGGCTGTATCTCCAGCTTCTTTACTAGGCAGATCCCATGGTGTCACTTCTCTCAAACTGCTGACCTTGTGTTAATATTATGCTACAGAAGGTTGTCTTCTTTTCTCCTGGCTTTTGTTCATGATTTTTTTTTCTTATGGTACGGACTGATCCCAGCATAATGTGGAGGAATGATAACTTGTTAAAACGTTTTCTATTGATTTCTATGCACAACAGAGCTAGCACAGTAAATTGTAAAGCATTTACATTGACAGACCTCTTGTGGGGAAAATTCCTCTAATTTATTGATGTGTCAAAAATTTCTTCCATCTTCCACTTAAGCACTATTGGAGAAGATAATTTTTAGCTGGTTGATATCTGAATAGAAGCTCATCTACCATCTGCTGGGGAAAAAAACAGTAAACTGCTGGTTATGGCCTAACAACCACAGGCAGGTCAAGGGCACATGCTTATAATTTTGCTACAGTGATTGCTGACTAATTAGCCACAAGGAACTTTCTGAGAATTTTCTGTTAAGATAATTTTCTCTCCTCCGTTTTGTTAATGAATACAGTGCACCCCTCTGTGAGGCTCTGAGTGATGATTGCTATTATGGATTTATCCTTTGAAATTCTGCTTCTAATTTTATATTCGCCATCTTCAAATTGCTAATGGTAAAACTGTAAAAGGACAAGTTATTCCTCAGCAAATGTTGGGAAACACAGTAATAAGATTTTATAAATACTGAACTACAATAGCTATATTAGAGAAGGGAAAATACTGTTCACAGAAATAACCATCTGTATTCCATATATAGTAGAATAAGAAATATTTGGATTACAGGGTTTTTTTAAATTAGAATGGTTTAGAAGTGGTCTGTTCTCACAAGATGATGCTTTACATAACTGTCACTCTGGTCCCTTTCAGATCACCTGTCTCATGGGTTCCCAGTGCAGCCCAGATTATGGCACTGGGGGATGTGTGGGACAGAGTTGTCTTCTTCCTGGTTCCTCCTACACACACATACCTTGTGAGTACATGGAAAAACTAATCTGGTCTGTTCAGATTACTTACCGTGAGATGTACCTGATTGTACCAAACTAGGCCATCTCCTTGCAGTGTTAATCACTCTTATCTTAAGTACATGCATTAGAACAGGGATTGAACTGAAAAGTTGTCCTACCTGTTCAGAGCCTGTATGCACATATACACATGTAAGCTTATAGACAGGCATGGTATTGTTCCTATAGCTATCAGGTTTAAAGATTAGATGTGATTTCTTGTTCCTCACAATCAAGGCTTTCCAGCTGAAAAAGCATATATGGTGTTTGCACTTTTGTCCTATTATGTATACTTTTATAATAAAACACAATTAGAGGATTTGACATAATAAAGGACATTCCTTTAGTGTTCAGCCAGCAACTAGTTTTGATTTCTGAAACTTCAGGTAAAGCAACATGCTTTTAGGGTTCTAAACATAGTTAAAAATTTGTCTGTTTTTTCCCTTACCACACAAAATAACAAGATTAAATAGGATAACATTATTTTAGGCCTTAAATCCACTTGCTTCTCACAGTGGAAGACTCTAATCTGGTCAAATCGGAGTCTACCAGACCAGTGCAGTATGTACCAGACTTTATGATAAGCTGTTGCCCATATGTGTTGTCATTGTCCCCAGGAGACAAGCCTGGAAAACTGCTGCTGTGTTTCAGGTACAGTACAATGTTTTGCATTACAAAACTGGATGGAGAAAAGATACTTAGTCTGTGAAATACTGTTGACACTGATCTTTTAAACAAAGGAGCTTGGTGTGGCATTATCAAAGGAAACTAAACCTGCTGTTTTATTTTCCCATTGTTCTCTCGCACAGAGGATCTTTTGGTCTGTAAACGACTGCTGACATTATGCCACAGAAATTGCTACAAGGAGAATACTCGGTACTTTCCAGATCTTGCATCTAACCCTGGCAACGGTGTCATGGCTGCATTCCCCTGTTTATGTGCCACAGTGTATTGCTTGTGTTCATTTTGTAAGGTTTTAATTTTAAACCTTGGACGGTTGTCTCTCTTCCTAATTCTCCTTTTTCTCTCAGTTACTGTCAATTCAGACAGACTGTATCCATCCAAGGTTGTGTGGCTGACTTCTGTGCCCTGAACTCAAAGATGCATGAAATGAACCAAAAAGGGAAGACAGGATTTTGAAGATGTAGGAGATGCCTGCCACAGAGGGATTTTTTTCTGCACTGTTAGAGTTTCAAGCTAAACAGATGGCATTGAGAGAGGTAAAGTGGGGAGGTCATTTGAAAGTTAGTGTTAGTGTGACTCCCAGGGAGCTGGAAGAAAATAGTTTAAGTAACTCAATTACTTGCATGAGATACCGGCGATGATGTGGGCAGGAGAAGGGAAGGCTGCCAAATGTGTACCAAGTGACTTGGGCCACATCTGACAGTTTTGCAGAGTTTGTGGAGCCTGGAAAACACGGGCCTTTACGGCTGGAAAAGTGTTTCTGGAAGTGTAGCATATTCAGTGTTCTTACCTGCTTGCTAGTATGCCGCGTCAAATCCAATCATAGTTCTCCCTATCTAAACTCAGCCGTGGGATTGTGCTTTTTGTTTTCTTATTTTTTACTAAATGCGACCCTTAACTTTCTCTCTGCTGGTGTCGTGGGCTTTCTCAGCAGCTGCTGGGTTCTGCCGTACAGTTGTTTGTGTGCTGGGGCTGGGGAATTCCTGTCTGTCCATGTGCATGTTTCATAAGGCTGTAGTAGTGATGCTGGAGTTCAGAACATTTTTCAAGGAATGTAAATACTCGTACCAATTAATTTCAGGAAAAGCGCAGAGAATTACATACTTACTGATATCTCTCAAGCACGGAAAGCATTCCTACCAGTTGAGCTCAGCTCAGGCTTGTTGGCACAGTCTACCAGAAGAAAAGCATCTGTGCAGGTGATGCTGCCGTCTCACTGCCATCCTTTGCCGTGTTTTCCATCATGTGGGTTATCTTTAATTTCTGCTGCAGACCACTGCTGGAATTTATCGTCGCTACAAGGTTTAGATTTTCCTTTCTGATGTTCTGCAGAGTGTCTAAATTCAGGGACAGCTTTGGCCAGGACTGTAAGATGCTGCTTTTAATGGGTATTGTGTCTAGCAACCACACCTCCAACGTGCTATGTACTTTACACACATAAAATACACAGAATATATACTAAAAGTTTTGGAAGTGCTTAATGTATAATTTGATCCTGCTAATTGTTGCTCCAAAGAGGCAATGTACAGATTTAATAAACCTTTTTTTTTTTTGGCCAGTCTTTTCAGACTCAATATCTGATGTTTCCACTACTTAATCAGCTGCCATGGTCAGAACTGGACAAGACCACATTAATGTCTACATAATGCAAAGGTGGAATATGTTTAATGAAGTCATCTTTGGGGAGGGTGTGGGAAATGCCAAGCCTCTATTAATTTCAGCTTTTTAAGTTTGTATTTTAGTACTGTGTGGAAAACAAGTGAATAATATAGAGCTTACTTATTTTGAAAACTTATAGGCATTAGACAATGCAAAAATAAATACAGATAGTTTCTTTTTTTGGGGGGGGGGGGAGGTGGTGGGGGGGGACCATGTGGTTCCTCCCCCCCGCCAAAAAAAAAAAAAGCTATTAATTCTGGGAGGTCCTTTATTTTCTACACCATCAATTTACAGTTCAGATTTACGTTTCCAGGCAGGTAAAATCTACAGAAAATAGTATGCATTTTAATATGTTTCTCTTTTATTAATAGTTTAAGTATGGCATTCTGCTTTAGCATACATACACTGAAATAGTATGGAAATGATTCTTGTAAACAGTGTCCATGTCCTGCTGTTGGCTTTGCTTCAGATGTTTCCTCACATTTGGCTAAGTTCAAGTAATAAATTGCTGAAAAACTGGAAGGCGCTCTGGAAGCAGATTAATCATCTGACTCAGTATTGTCTTTTAGTTTGCCACAAGAAATCTTTCCAATCTATGAGATCATGGATTAGCTGGTTGGAAAATTTAAAGAGAGGCATGAAGAACATTCCCTCTTTTTTCTGCCTTCTCTTTGAAACCTGCAGAATCTCAGCAAAGCATAAATGACAAATAACTCTTCTTTCCAAGCTTTACTACAAATATGTATTACGATGAAAAATCAGGCATCTGAATTGATACCTCCTTGTTTTATCTAATTTTGGACATTGTAGGTGGCATTTATCTCATGAGATGTAGCTTTACATCTTTGAGACAGTGAATGAGACTTGCCTTATAATCCATGAAAAGAAATTAACACTTGTAGAATGTGATTCACTTCAGATTTCTGAAAACAAGTTGCATAAATTTCACTTTAAAAGTCCTTTTTCTTCTCATGGAAGAGAAAATAGGCAATTATTAATTCTAACATGCTATGGATGTAGGTGATACGATGTTCTGTCTGTCCATGGGCAGAAATGGTGGCAGTGACTGATAAGTAGATCTAATGCTTCAAGGCAAATTGTTGGGATTCATGGTCTCCTTCAAATGCCTTTCAAGATAGGGGACATCTGTGGGGTTTATGACAGCTAGATTGCAAAGAGGTCACCCAATCTAAGTATATTGACAATGTTAAAGAAGTAGTATGTATTGACAGAATGGCATTCTTATTATACTGTAAAGCTGTCTGGTAATGGTTGTGCATTATTGCTGCAAATTTCTTTTTATGTGGATTCCTTTCAAAAGCATGCTTTTTATTTCTTTGGCTTTACCTGAAGGGTTTTGCTGATCTTTACATCTTTACTATGAAGCGCTTTTCCCTCAGTTACTGTAACTGTACCACCAAAGCACACTTGGAACCCTGCTACCGTGCGAGCGTACACATGGACCCTGTGCGGGAAGATGTGGCCCCAGGCTGGACCCCCCAAGGTCCCACCTTCCTCCCAGCACCCCGTGCTCCCCTCACAGCCCCCTGTGCTTTATCCATGAGAAAACGTGGAATTAGGTGCTATAAGATGTATAGTCACTTTAAATTTAATACTGGCTTGGGAGCAATAATAATAATATGGCTGTACTTGGAGAATAAATTGCATTACAAATGTGTGCTAAATATTTCCTTGCAAATGTTCTTTGCTGTGAGGATGAGCTGTGTACTGCAGAGGCAGATCACAAGTTAGGCAAAGAATAGAGCTTTTGCTCTTGTGGGCAGAGTAGGCGACATCTGTTGTGACTTTTTTGTTGTTGTTTGGTTAGCTTATATCATTAAGTATTTTTTTTATTTTCTGACACTGTACCACTTTGCTTATTTGGTTGTGTTGAAGTTGCAACTTTATTGCTCAACACACTCGAATGTAATGATCTCAATGGCAAGAACATTCAGTCTTCTCCTTGCATAATAAACAGGTTATGCTTATTTTATAATTGAACTTTGCATTCTTCAGGAGACATAGTTTTGTTATATTCTCTGTCTCTTTTCTAGCTTACTTACGTATGCACACACAGGGGAGGCAAAGTGGAGTCTGACTGGACTCCATTAAATCTTCTCTTCAGTTGTAATCTTACTGAAAGTTGTTTCAAATGTCACACTTTTATGCATCCTTGGAAGGGCACTGCATCCAGTGCGGTAACCGCAGTAAAAAAGCAAGTTGTGGATTGCAGCAAGGCTGAGGGTTACATTCCCGAGGGCCGGGAAGGACGGTGACAGCAGAAGGTGCGGACGCTGTGTCGGAGGAAGGGTTTGCTGGTGCTTGCTGACCAGTGAGGGGAAGAGTCCCAGCAGCAGCTGGGAGAAGGGGCAGGAAAAAAGGGAGATGTCCAACATCATAGTTGTTAGTGGGAGTGATTGCTTGTGGGACTCTAAATAAGCCATTGCCACTGATTTACTACTTGAAGATTTATGTTTAGGCAAAATTACTGGTTTTGGACACTTAAAAATTAGTGAAATTGATACTTTAATGAGGATGTTTTCTTTCACAACAAGATCATTTTAACACCAACTGATTTCTCCCTGGGTTTCCTTCTCTGCCATGAATTTGGGACTTTACTACTTCTCGTTGACTGAATTAAGAAGAAAACTATGCCTTGTTGTATGGAGTTTGGCACAGTGGCTGAAGTTTGAATTTGGCTCGTACTAGTTAAATCAAGCTTTTGATTTGGTTGCCTATTGTCCAGTATGCTAATCCGTGTTATTTCCAGCAGAGTTAAAGTGTAAAGTCATTAGAGCAGCGTGGGCCTTTTGTTTGTACAAGGGAAGGTTAAGTTCTGCAGGCAGCTCAGGCTGCTGCCAGCACGGCTGCTAATCGGGGTTTGGGGATTAATTACCTGTAGCAGCTGCAGGACAGAGTCCTGTGCTGAGCAGAAGTCTGATAGAGGCCAAAGTTTGGAGAGTTTTGTTATGGGGAAAGGTTTTCAGCATTTTTCAGGAACTTGAGTTCTGGTTTAGTTTGTCAGAACTGGGTACTTACATTACCACCATGTTCAGCATAATAGCCTGATGCTGATATTTCAAATATGCTCCGAAAATCCTATAACAGAATTAACAAGCAACTTAAACAAAATTAGCCTGTAGCCATTTATGGACTATCGGTATTGTTATAGTCTTTGTTTCTGAGTTGTTTCTAATTCAGCTTTTGGTAACCGCAGAAAGCTGTTGGGGGTGGGAGGGGTGAGGAAGCCAAAACGCAGCTTATGAGCAGATTCTGAAAACATTTTGTATTGGGGTTGTTTGGAGAGGAATAGATTTTTTTTTTTTTTTTTTAAGTGCAATTTTTCCCCAGGCCCTTCATATTAAAAGTTTGTATGTATTACTAACATTTTTTGACATGCTTTTAAATGCCCTCAGAAGCTGTTATTTTTCTGTTTGAAACACTTACTTTGTTTTAAAATTCAACACTAGTTATTATGATGGACAAGGCATTTAACTTGCATTTTATGCCATTGTACAAAAGTGGAAAACTCTGGTTTGGAATGGAGGAGAATTAAGTACACAAGACATGAAAACAAACACCAGCTTCTTCCCAAAGAGAGGTCAGCTTTAACAGAAGAAATATGTGCTGTTGAGTTGTGTTAGGAATGAGGGAAAAGTCAATTATGATTGTAGATAGTAGCATAAATGTCCATTTTTGCTAAAGTATAACTTCTTCAGTCTTCAAAGGGAAGCTATAATCTAAGTATCACTTGACTAATATTACTTAAAATGATCCAGAAAGTTAATACCCAACTTTTTTTTTTTAGGTTTCAAATCCACTTAGTTAAATAAAACCTCACAATTCTCATCAAAAACAGCACTTCCCCCCACCCCCATAGATACTAACTTCAACATCTTTGCCGTTGCTTTTGTTTTCCTTTCTTGTTCTTTTTCCTAACTAAATATCGTAAGAAATTACAGTGTTTCTATGTGATAGGAGCTGGAGTGGAACAAAAGTAATCATGTAGGAAAAATATTCTTCTTACTGATTTGTGTGGAAAGAATGTGTAGCCTTCCTCAGAATTGTAGGCTTTAAGCTTCTGTGGGTTCTTTCCAAATAATGGGTGAATTGTATGCAAAGTAATGACCCTTTTAAGAATTTGCAGGCTAGGAGTACAATTACTGAGTAATTCTGAATGCAGTTAATGTTTCTATTTCAGTCAGAGGGAATGTTCTCATAAAGCTGCTGGTACAAATTAGGGGTTAGCAGATGGGGTTACTATCTATTCTTCAGTCTGTGGAGGATAATTTGAAAAGTGTAAGCCTATCTGTTGTTTGTATACATCTTATGTATATGTTCTATCACACATGTGAGAAAGAAAAATCCAGAAGGGTGTGATGCGCATCGGAGGGGACAGCTCTGCACTTGAGTGCCGGCCAGTGCCAGAGAGTTGGGTTGAGCAGAACAGTGAAGGGTGATGGTTGATCACTCTGGTTCAGACATGTAGATAATTGATAATGGGGCCCAACTGACACTAAGTAGCCCTGGAGCCAACCTCATTATCACATCTTACTTAAGTACTCTCTTTTTATATATATATTTTTTAATTTATTTCTGTATCTTCCTTTTGGTAACTTAAAAACTTTCTTCCTCAATAGGTCATCAACTCTGAGAAAAACCTTGTTTTTAGCTGCAGCCAGTTAAGCCAGTTATAGAAGGTGTTCCTTGATGGTTATGGATTGTTGATAACGCTTCTTTTTCTGCTCTTTTACTTAGATGACAGTGCCTCTGCTGCAAGCAGTATGGAGGTAACGGATCGCATTGCCTCTCTGGAGCAACGTGTCCAGATGCAGGAAGATGACATCCAGCTGCTCAAATCTGCCCTTGCTGATGTGGTTCGACGCTTGAATATTACAGAGGAACAGCAGGCCATGCAGAACAAGAAAGGACCTACCAAAGGTTTGCATTTCAGATATATGTAAAATAGGTAGTGCAATTCAGTTAATGTTTGATATGTATTAAAACAGGCTATTCTTTAGATATCTGAAATGCTCAAAATCAAGAAATCTAACTCAAAATAAAGTATATTTGAAATTTAACCCATAAAGGAGAACACATACAAATATAAGTGGTTAAATCTGTGAGCTTCTACAGTTTTCATGAACCAGCGAAGCATTTCCATATTCTTAGTGCTTAATCCACTCCCTAAGTTTAACTACGACTACCACTTCCTGATTTTGATCAAGATCAGTTGATAAACTCTTTAGGGAATGCGTCATCTTCTGGGAGTGAAACTCCTGAGAGCTTTTCTCTGATAGAAAACATCAATTAAATTTAAATAAAGTGTAATTTTGATGTAATTTAAAATGTCTTCAGTGTCTTTGGATGGTGCAGGCATAGCCAAAGACAGAGCTGTGAGCTAGCGCAGAGGTGATGTGACTGAGGAGATGGTGCAACACCAGCTGCTGAGGCAGGAGGGGCAGGTAGAGCTGTGACTGGTGCCTGACCCTGTTGCATCTCAGCAGATCCAGAGCCAGCAAGGAGCCATAAGTGACAGGTGTTGCCGTTCAGCAGTGCGCTGAGCTGCGCACATCTGCCCAGTGAGCTCTCTCTCGGTTCCTGCTCTGCAAGAACAGGTCGGTCTGCACACAAATCAGAAGAGCTGGAGTTGAACAACCAGTGCTTCACAGTAGTAAAGGTTTAATAGAACCCAGCTGGTGTGATTTGCTGTAGTCTGTGAGGCAGCAAAAGCTGGGGAGACTGCCTGTCTGCAGCTTAGCAGAAATGCAGGAGGTATTTTTGGGGCATCTTAGGGGTAAGAGTGGTGGCAACCTAGATGTGGAAAGAAAATATGGCTGACTTCACAGGCTCCCTGTTGTCTAAATTAAGAAATTGTTTCTTTTGGGGTCCCAATATGTCTTAATATAAATTAGAAACTTAATTCCCATTGGAAGTATGATATGTAGTTATGGATTCATAATTTTCTCAGCTGGAAATTTGAACTTGCTTTCATCTCAGTTATACATTTGTGACTTTGTGACAGATATTTACTTTTAGGCATTGATGTAACAGAGTAAGTAAGGAACTACTTGCTGAACTGAGACGTCATGTTTGTTATAATGTTTTGTGTCTGGAGATGAGAAAAGGAGAAAGGGACAGACTTACAGAATGAGATTGATCGTATATCATGTTGTTAGACAGAATATGCAGGAAATGTCTGTGATCTTGGAAAAAAGCTTTAGCTTGTTTTTGGTCTTTGTGCATGTTCTTGTTCTGGACTTGAGGCAGGCAGCTTAGGAGCAGCATACATAACAGAAAGTGAGCTGCTTACCTTGGCCATTTGTGGAGCTCCTTCACTGATGGTGTTTTGGGTGTTGTTTTTTTTTTTTTCCTCCTCCATTCGTTACTTAGTTCAGCTACTTGGTGGAGTTCAGTATGACTTCCTGCCTTTGTTTTACTTGTGTTTGTTGTTCTTTCCTTTTGCCATTATTGGTTTGTTTGTAAACTTAACAGCCCTATTAATCCATAGATCAGAGTATGATTAAAAAAGCTGCTGCTGAGGCTGATAAACATGTCAGTCCTGCTACCACAGGTAAGACCTTGAAGCAACAGAAATAAACTTACTTCCAAAATAAACCTTACTGACAAAGCAATAATACCAATGTGTTTGAGTTACTGACTTCTAACAGCCAGGACACGTTTGGGTTTGTTTGACTGTTCTGTCAGTTACCACTGGTGTGAACTCGCAGCTGTAAATAAAACTAAATGGCTCCAGAGTAAACAGTGGATTAATTGTATAATGTGTAGTTTTTCTGTGTGCTGTGTAAGAGTTCTGTGGTGTTGCTTTCTGTGCTAGTTGATCATGGGGTTAGATCTTTAAATCCTCAGCTCCAGAAGTGTGAGTTCTGGGTTGGTGCTGGATTTGAAGCAAAATCTCTGATAACAGCTGCGGGGTTTATTCCTGGCTGCTGGTAGTTTCAATTTTGTAAGGTTAGGAGAGTGAATAGGTTCCAGCTAGTTCACTCCTGCTACTTTTTAATAGGCATTTTTTATATAACTATGAAGAAGGAAAATATTTTAATAATTTGTTTATTTAACTTTAATTATTGTTCTAATCCCTAATCTCAAAGCCTCATTGAAGTTTTGTGAGGTACAGAATGTCAGGAAACAAGCCTACAGCTGCTCAACTGCAGCTCTCTGATTCTGTCATATGCAACAGAATTAACTTTATACATACAGATTAATTATGGCATTGCAGCAATTAGTGAGGAAACAAGCAGTAGAGCATCCAGTATGAAACTGTAGAAATAATTTAATTTGGAAGAATGAACACTGTATAAGTAAATAGGATCATTATATCTGAATCCCTTAATAAAAAAAATAATAAATAGAAGCATGAGAAGCCAAAGCATAGTGAATTTTAGGTCTTTTGTATGAGCTCTAAAGATGGCATTGGTCTGTTAAAATAGATTACGGAAGCCAGGGCTGGAAAGCACCGTGAATTTGTTTAACTCTTGTTGAGCCTTTCCTTAAAGCTTCCCATTAAAACAGAGAGCCCTTGCTCCTCCTGTCCTTGATAAGAATGATATTCTCACGCTCTCAATCTGCAGTTACAGGCTTTTAGATCCTCAGTCAGCATGGAGATTTTAGTCTTTTTTTTTTTTTTTTTCCTTTGTTCATTTGTTTGCACATCATCCTTCAGTCTTTAGTGCCAGATAAGCTTCATTCCTTCAACATTTCCTTATAGGTTGCTTTCTGAGTTCCTCTTCTCTGAACAAATACATGATGAATATGTAACAAGCAAGTATATATTGTAACAAAATTTCGAGACAAAGTTTGTTTTGAAACTTGCACTCCCAGGTAGACTGAATTTACTGCTTTAATCTTCTCAAGGCACAGGCTTTTACAGCTATCTTTTTTTTTTTGTCAATATTTTAAAATTTCAGGTGATCAGGTCAATAAATGCTTGCTGTCAATACTACATAAGATGTTATTGTATAACTTAGGACTGTATACAATTGTTAGTGTTTCGGTTTAGTTTTTTAGGTTATTTATCCTCAGCAGTCTCTTTTCAAAGAGCATTTTTTAGGTATTCTCTCCACCATCTCCAAGTTCAGTGAAATTTTATCTTGTGTTCCTTAAATGACTTGTGACTGCTGCCTGCTCTCGGGTGTTGTTTCTCTGAACCCAGAGACTTTTGGCATTTTTACAAAGCTGGCTCCTGATACGATGTTCTGTCAAATTTCAAGTGATGTACACAGCTTTCTTCCCTGCTGTAGGGAGAGCACTGGTTGTGTTTGTGTCTGTGTTTTCAGGGTATGGTCTGCTCTAGTTTTCATGTTTGTACTCATTGCCTGCAGTTTTGACTACTGTTTGTTTTTGCAACTAATTTCTAACGTACTGGAATGGGACTTCTTCATTATTCTCATATTAATTACAGGTATGGCTTTTATCATTTTTTGAGCCAAAATTTGATCAGAAGAACAAAGGTAGATGATGTCAGCTGATTAAATCCACCGTTCTGCTGGTTTCAGTCACTTTTTCTGACTAAGGGGTAAAATTCCTTTTTGCCAGACATAAGCCCATGTTCTTGATAAGAAGGAAATTTTTCAGGGAATAATGATTTCTTAATAGATCGTTTGGTTGCGGAAAACCTGCAGGAACATTGAGGGGTAAAGAGCAGGAGTTTCTGGGATGTCAACCTGCCTTCATTTCTAGATCTCCTCTGAACACCATCCAGGTGAGCAGGAGGTAGATGCTCTTTTAAGAGAACAGGATGGGTTTGGGTGGCAGCGGGTACCTTTGCACTTACCAGCAACCTCCTTGAACTAGGACAGAGTTTTACAGGTGAGGCTGGTAATAGAATTGTGTGTGTAAGCCATACGCAGATGATTTGCTTGATATGATTAAAAATGAAAAAAAAAAATCCTCCTTATTAAACCCCTCATCTATGGTGCATTTGGCAATAGGGGAAGAAAAATGGCTTACTACACAGATATTTTTGAACATTCTAATGTTTTTGGCCGGGGGAAAAACAAAAAAAGAAAATTAAGGCACTGATTTCATCTTCTGCTTGTTTTACAGCGAGACCGCTGGTACAAACCCTGCCTTTAAGGACTACTGTTAATAATGGAACTGTGTTACCAAAGAAACCAAGTGGCTCTTTACCTTCCCCATCAGGAACCAGAAAGGAGACTGTATCACCAGCAGCAAAAAGGTACGCATCTATCAGAAACATCATCATTAAACTGAGAAAATAGCATATTTTCCCTTTTAAGCTTCTAGACACATAGTTTTTCTTACTTGCAAAGCTGTGTTCTAAATATTTAGTTCAGAAAGAAAAGGAGGGATGGATTTCATTCTAAGAGGCTTTAACTTACTTGGTCTAATTAGAATGAAGGTTATTACCACGAATATTGAAAGAATGCACAATGCTTGGTCTAGTGGTTTGTGTTATTTTCTTGCTACTGCATTGTAGCATATAGAGAATAAAGCATTTCCACTGTGCTGTTGTACAACATGACATGAAAAGTAGTGCAAGGATTCTTTCAGAAGCTTGTAGAAAATATATTCTATAGTCTGTAGAGAAACTGTGCTAACATTACAAATCTGCATGTTACATTTCATGGTTTTCTCTCACTAAAAATTATCATACAAACTGCATGTGCAATGTTAGAAGCATCTCAGGGAGGAGGGGAATCCTATGCCTAGCACATATTTATGCAAATGAAAACACCCATCTTTAGATATCTTACCATTAGCATGTATTTAAGTCCTTTTAAAATTACTGCTCTGCCTCAATTTGCTCTGTGTATGTGTGCTTGTTTTTAAGTGTGCTACATGTTTTATACATCTAGATGAAAAGGAACGCAGCAGATCAGGTGCATCAAGTTCAGGTTCCATGTGGCAGATATTGTGGTGCTAATCTGCTGTGTGGCTTGCCTGTAAAAGATGATATTGTGTGTGAGGGTTTTTTAAATTTCTTTTGTTGTGTGTCATACTCAGCTTTTTGTCGTGATGATGCTGTCAACTCTGAGGGGGGCAAGTTGGGGAGAAGAGAGCATTAACCTGCTAAGATCTGAGGCCTCTTTTGTAAAGAGAATTTTTCCTTAAAGGAGAGATGGTGACGAAAGATATGCCTCTCTTTGTTGCTGTGTTGAAGGGGACTGATTTTCCAGGAAACTCCAGGTTTTGTTACTGTAGAGAAGCTACACTGTGCACAATTAAACTGGAAAACACTGTATTTGTTCCAGCATTGCACAAATGAACTCCTGTAAGCTCTTATGAACTGAGGCTTACTACTGCTGAAGGCTTTCGCAGATTTGCCTGAAGCAGCCCTTAAGATAAGAGTAAAAACTGTTCCATTATCAGAATTGTGTTAGCAGAATTTTGAAAATGGGTCAAAGAACCTATCATTTAAAAAAAAGCATTATTAATGTTTGAAAAGGAGTACTATTTTGTATGTGGTGAATTTTTGAAGAAATTTGTTCTTTATGTTGTTTGAATAATTCTCTTGATTTCATTCTCAGTAACGAAGTTTCAAGCGATATTTATAACACACACGAGAGAGCACAAGCATTGGCAAGCTTCGCTTGTATACCAAGAATATGATTCCTGAGTCTCTGTTCCCTCTCTCTAAGGTTCAGTGTAGGACTTTCTGCCCCAGAGTAGGGTGGAGGAAATGCAGGTGAAGGCTGTACTTGTTCTTTCTCTGTTCTGAGGGTCCTTTGTGTAACTCAGGTGGCCCACAGAGCTTGCCTGCAGCCTGTGGGCATTCCCCTAGCTCAGGATCCCTGCAGACAAGTGACATCCTACAGCCCTTCCACCAGACCCAGCTGCAGCTGGATTCCTTCAGTACCAGCAGGAAAGCCCTCAGGGAACATTCAATGGGTGTCTTGGTTCCTGTATGAGAGAATCTTCCACAGGATAAGGACTTTAATGTCCTTTTATTAAGCTTTATCCCTTCTCTTTGCTGAAGGTGCTAGACTGAAGGTGCTTTAAATATGCAGCATGAAAATGTGTATTCAGTTTTGGAAAAGAAAGAATACATATGGGCAGTTTTGCTGTTATAAACGGACACTTATTAAGAGTGCTTAGGAGAGCAGAGTTATTTCATGTCTTGAAAAAAGAAGTTATAAATCCCAGTGCTGTGGAATTCATATTGCCTTCAAATGCTCTAAAATTCTGTATTGATTTTATTTAATATGTAAATTTTGTTCTTTAATTTTATTCTTTATTAAATTATGTTAAAATATATTTCTATGCCTTGCCCATAAATACGCTTCAACAAGAAGAGAGTGGAATGGTACAGACCTCACCAATGAATTACTGTACAAAACTTGTTTTTGGTAAATTATTCTCTAGTCTTATCATTTGATAATGAAACTTAAAATAACTGGTGGGATTTCGTGTTTTTGTGGTAAATTGTGCTCCAAATATTCAGAATTCAAAGATGATGTATTAAGTGTTCCAAATAGCTTTCTTGCAAATAGTCAAGTAGATTAATTCATTATGCATTCATTAATTCTTTCATGCTTTGTATTTATACTGAACCATTTTACCTTCAGGAACTGTGTGTATGCATAAAACAGTAATGGAAATACATCAGCAAGATCAAAGCTTCCCTTTCTTAAGGGGTAGACCTTGTTTGTGTTAGAAGCTTCACTCAGTGTTGAACAGTTTATAGATGATGTGTAATTTAAAATATTTTTTTTAGTTCTGATTTCTGCTAAGCAATTATGTTTTTATAGTGCTCTTTTCATATAAACTGATTCCAAAACTACTGCTACTTGGTAGTGTATGTGTTCTTTAGTCCAAAATACGGTAATGTGGCATAACAGCTCTAATAGTATTAAGTGTTTATAGGTGTTTTAAAATGTAATTTCTGGTTGGATAGTTTTAATAATTTTCCTGCACAACATAGGTGCAGAATTAAAAAAATTGACATTTTTTAAAATATGAAAAAGATAAAATTTGAAAAGTGAAAGAAAAAAAGTAAGAAAGAAAAAAAATTGTGGGGTTTTTGGTTTTGTGGTGTTGGTTTTTTTTTTCCCCTGAGTCATCTTTTACATCTTTGATCTGCTGTTGGGAATTACAAATATCTGCTAGGATTACTACAGTAGAAAACATCATCTTCAATTTTTTTCTTAGCCGTGACCATATTTTAAGAGAGGCAAACCACCAGGTGAATGGACTCCTTCACAAACGTTTTACCAAACACCCTTTTGAAAAGGGGGATTACAAATAAGTAACTTCTGATTCCTCCATTCTCTGACACTTGCACCACTTAGGTTAGGAAATGTACGATGTCCAACTGAAATGACATCAGTCTGTCCCTTGAACCAGTATGTCATGCAAATAATCTCTGTGGGGACAAAGTGTGCATCCATACATTCCACTGCTTAGAAACGGATGTACTTACTGACACATCTGCACACACAATCACATTTCCTACAGTAGCCGTATGTAAATGCATTGGTTAACGCATTGGAACTGCAGGTTGGCCCACGGCTTCTCCCCCGTGCTGGATTACCAAGGAGATGTGGTTCAGAGTTCACTACATTTTCTGATTTCCCATTTAATATTTGAAATGGAAATGACTTCTGGCAGGAATGCAAAATCGGAGGTAATAAAAAGGCTGGAGGCTGAAAGGGTGGCACTAGGTAGCTTTTATTTGAGTTCTGCATGTATTCTCTCAATGACCTTATGCAAATCATTTAACCTCTATGCATATTGGTTTTCCATATGTAAAGTGTGTATCTCTAGGTATCAGTAGGTTGTTATAGGGCCTAATGTGATAATTAGATCCAGATCTTGCAAAGTGTTGAGCAACCTCAAACAACTCTGACTTCAATTAGAATTGAGGGCACAAACCCCCCCTTCAGTGTTCAGATCTCGTACAGTCAACACCCAATTATCCAAGTTAGGGAAGGAATGAAATAACGTGAATAGAGCAAAAGCACAAATACAAAACATCGTTCAGTTGGATTATAGAAGTACATGGTGGCAATACAATGCAAGATAGAAAGCCTGGTGATGCTGGTGGTACTGGGACCAAAAATTCTGGCCTGGTGTGGCCTCCAGCTGCAAACCCACTGAGCACAGCTGGGTGGCCTCCAGCTGCAAACCCACTGGGGCAGAGCTGGAGGGACTTTGTGATGGGCTGGGTAATCAATTGAGACACAGACAATTGAGAATTACCTGCTTTTATAAAGTGCTTCAAAGCCGTGTTCGCAAAAAGCCTTTGCTCAGAGGATTTGATTTTAAAATTAATATATTTACTGCTTTTATGCTGTTGAAGTGTAGAAGCTATTTCAAGTACCAGCTTTTTGAACGCTGCTATATTTTTTTTTCTGAACTTTGATGTAGAACAATTATTTGAAATTTTCCTTCAGCATGAGAAGAGTTTAGTGTATTGTGAGCAGAACTTTCCCTTCCCCCTGCACTCTTCCTTTCAGATGTAATGTGGCTTGAAGTTCCCTGCTTAACACTAGATTTGTCTTTGGCATGTGGCCAGCACACAGTCGTAATGTTTTGTGTTCCCTATTAAAATCTAAGAGTTTTGTGGCTCATCTAGGATAGCTTTGTTTCCAAGAGTTGAGAGGGAGAAAGGAAGAAAAAAAAAATATGAGGGGGAGAATGCAGAGGGTACCTTTCCCAGTAGGGATGCTGCTGCAGGCTGGGGCTGGTGTGTACTTTGCCTTTCAAAAGGAGACAATCAGTCATTCTTTCTCTCCCAGCAGATTGTAAAGTATCACAATGGTGCAGAACTCTGACAATGGAGATCAAAAGGAAGAAGCTGGAACAAAGGAAACATAAAGAGCTTTGTTTGTAGGGAGAATAAAATACTTTAATATGATAAATTCCTGTTCTTCTAAACTCTAAACACATGGCCCCTAGGAAGTTGTTCAGTCGCCCGGAATTAATGTTCTGCGTTCTGTTCTGCGGGCAGCGATGTTTTGTAACTGGCACACACACGACCTCTGTATCGAACCTTCAATTAAGTCTTCTATTTAACACTTGTCTGTCAAAGAAAATGTTTTAAAATAAAAATAATATAAATTTAAAAATAAATCCCTCTCCATTGAACTTTGAGTGGTGAAACTATTATACCACTTGACTATATCTCTGACAATTAAAGTTGTTAGTGCATTTTGCTCAAAGGCATAGTGAAATTAAAGTCATATATTATTCTTGAATTTATTCTAATTGATTTAAATGAGGGTCAGAAAGGGTACTAGATAAGTTTCAAAATATTATTAATATAATCAGTTACTAAGAGCAGTATGCACTATTTTAATTTATTTTATTGAAAAGCTTCCCCCCCCCCGATTTTGGTAATTAAATATATGTATTTTTTAATTTTAACCAGATTTGTTCACCACAATTTAGTAATGCAACCACCCGAAACAGTCATGCTATGCAGTGGTATATGTATGTATATATGAGGATTTATTTTCTTGTCTTTATTGTTGCTTTTTTAATAGTGTTTGTCTTCTAGCTGGATCATCTGTCTTGTTTCTTCAGACAGCCTCTTTGATTTTCTTTTTTTTTTTTTTAAGTCGCTTTAGAAACGGTCCGTGTATTGGAGCATTGCTGAGATTTTGTCATTCAAAGATACATTGGTGTTCTTAAATGTATGGTTTGAAATGATCAAACATCTACCTGAGTCAATAAGCACTGTATTGTTTACTCTTGCACATGACTTCATATCTTGAAAGCATGCAATTATGTCTTTTAATGTAAGTGTTTTAAATGTCTTGTTTCCACATTTTATTGTTGCATTCACTTTTTATTCTGCTTTGTTTACACACTTCTCAATCTGGATTAAGCAGGTCTGTGAATCTTCTCAATGCATGCAAACTGAAAAAGCCTGCTCTAAGGTGAGGGATCCTTAATAGCTTTGTAGTGTTGAAGCTCAGTTGTTTTTCCTTTCCCTTTCCGTTCAACACATAGAAAGTGCCTGTTTTAGTACACGCATTAACATGGTAGAACTTTAATTATTATACCCATTTTTAACATTTTCAGAAGTACATTTTTGTCATCATTGATAAATACACTGCAAAATGTAATAATCATTTCAGTTATGGTATCTGCATTATCTCATGCTAACATAATTTTTGTTATGGGGTGTTTTATTAGACCACATTGCTCTCTTACACAAGTTAAAAATTGTATTACCAAATGTTATCTTTTGAAATAATTGAAAATGCTCTCCTTTCATATCACTAATGTGGAAGGCAAATTCTGAAATCCAGTTATATTCTTACAAACCTTTAAGTTAAATGAATATTTTCTGTCATTTTAAATTTCTCCCCAAGTGACTGTGTCTACTGTAGCCATGGATATAATCACTGGTCTTTAGCACTATAGCTACTAAAATGTGTATATGCCAAAACTGAGTTAATGTAATGGAATTACAATTCTCTTTTCCAACCACCTGCTAATACTTCAACAACAACAAAAGCCCAGTGAGAAAGTTTAAATTAAAATTTGTGAGAAGATAGCATTGCTAATTAGTTTAAGCAGTGATGGACATAAGCCAAAAGACTTTAAAAGAATTTTGTTCTTGTGCTAAAAGTAGTTTTTGTACTGATATGAGACTTCGTTATTCAGAAATAAGATAGGATTACACTTTTAAGCTTTATTCCCACCCATTGGATTTTATCCACTTTTGAGTGTTGGTAGCTATAAAAATAAAAGCCCAAGCAACATTAAAATTAGTTTAAAATTGCTTCTGTAACTAACATTTTTTTCTAACATTAGTATAATTTGGTGATTTCCTTAATTTAATTTCAGGGTAGGCTGATAGTGCCTTTTTCCTTAGCCAGAAGAAGATGCCAAAAGAAAGGTTTGATCCTGCAAAGTCACACAGAGGATGTTTTTGCAAGTACTGTACATAAAGTAGTGGAAGGACTCAAGTTAATAAAGATATTTTATGTGGCGCAAACATTTTCAGGATCAAGGCTTTATTTTTTAACTGGAGTAGTATTAAATTGGATGGTGTTATGAGATCCAGGAGAACAATTAAATGTTAACAGTATATTATTTAATTTACTAGAGGAGTTTTTCTCGTGTTTGACATTGAGATGACTTGGATAATGTTAGGCTAGTGTAGGAAATACTTATTTTTGAAATAAAGACAGAATTAAATTCTTTTTACTGCCTTTTCCCTTCTCTTGTTGAATGTCTTTTGTTCTGTGTTTGTGTGTAACTTTGCATTCTGCTTGCTCTCTTACATGGCACTCTCCAGAGAAACAGCATTTTTAAAATTCAAGCTTAATCATTTGATTCATGCTTGGTTTTAATACAAAACTGCAGCACTGAACATCTGTTCTAGCATTGCATGTTCCAGAAAGTTTTTTGTCCTGCTACCTGAAATGCATCTTAGCCTGCATCTGCTCTTTGGAGCTGCCCTGGTCAGGGCTGCTTCCCTCCTTTCCAAAGGCCATTGCTTTGCAGAAAGACTCTGGTCAGTTGTTCCCAGCATTTCTGTAACTGAGCCTCAGCTGAGGTGTTGAAACACTCCCCACCTTGCTGGCAAAACAACATCAGGGAGCAGGAACATACATATATATATTTAGTGTACTAATGGTGGTGTACAGATGATAAGCTGAATATTTTTTGACCAGGTAGAGACGTCTGTCTCATTTCCCTTAGTTATAAAGAGCCGGTGCCTCTGTTTCTTATACCACATGCCAAATGGGACAGAGCCTTAGGAGCTAACTGGGATGACAGGGTAGGGATAGTTGTTGGGGACTCATAGTGGGATTTGGGATGGTCCTCATGGATGCTTGGGATGAGCCCTATGGTAAACAGAGCATCCCTGGGGGCGTACGGAGGTCAAAGGGGAGCTGGCTGGTAAAGGGGGCAACTGGGATGAGACTGGGCCTTGAAGGAGCAGGACCAGAAAGAACTGAAGTTCTTGTTAGGAGAGGGGGTTTGTGGTTGGGATTTGGGCAGAGGGGTGCGAGTGTTCGGATTGTGAGCTTGAAAGCAATCATTGGTGTCCATGGCTTCTGAGCTGAGGGAGCTGCTAAAGGTGGTTGTTTAGTGGTGAGGATGTTAGGGGTAAAGGAGACATTTCTACTCTGCTCTTTGGAGGTGGGGAAACAGCACAGGACTTGGGTGGGGGAGGTGAGACCCTGACACCAGGTTCCTGTTGTTCCTGCCGCGGGGGTGATTCCTCCCTGGGTGCGGGTGCCGCTGCCTGCGCCTCTGTGCCGCACATGGGGTGCAGCGAAGGGAAGAGCATCGCCCGGCTCGGGGCCTCACCCTCAGCTACTCATTCTCCTGTCAGGAAGAACTGCCTTAGGGAGAAGTGCTTTGGACTAATGCATAACCATAATAATTTGTCTCCTACTAGGTGCAAGCTCTGGGTGGACTTCTCTTAACTTACTAAGTAATATTGCTTGTGTTTTCACTCATGTTTTTCCATCAGAGAGAGCTGGGTATCTAAAGGGTGCCATAAAGTCAAACACGAGCTCCCAACAGTTATGGTGGCAGGAAGGATGGTTGAAGAATAAGACAGTAAGGCAAGCTTTAAGCCTTTGAGAAACCCCTTGTCAGGAGATGTGGGGAATCTAATCTGTTCATACAAGTAAATAGGAACCACACATTTTTGACAAGCTAATGAAAAAGTGCAGGCTAGCTCACCATTAATTTCACTTTGGAGTATGTTAAAACCACCTTTGAACTACAGAATAATTGATATTGAATGACGACACAAAGTTAGCTTGCTGGTACTCGAATTTTGACACTTTTGACATTCTTTGTAGTCTGGCCGGAGGTGTCAGGTAATATGCTTTATCTTTAAATCTTTCACTTCTTGCTAAAAGAATCCAAAACTCCAGCAGCGTGGAGTGGTAGTCAGAGATTTGAAATGTGACCTGGAAAATAGATACTGAAGTTTACTCTGATACTGGTTTAGCCCATCTTCTATATTATGACCAAAGAAAAAGCAGTATGTTTGTTTCTGTTGCACTAGGTACTCAGCAAAACTCTTATGTAGGCTCTTCAACAAATCAAGTTATGGTTAAAAACAAAGTTGTAGTTATTTTTATTGTCAGCATTCTACTTGATAAGTTTCTCAAAAATATTTGTCATAGAGATACGTGCTTTTACAAGTGCCGTTGTAAAACTTGCTCCTTTTTTTATTAGCACTGTTAAGAGAACCAGTTCAGCTGAGCGTGTGTCCCCAGGCAGTCGGAGGGAAAGTTATGGAGATTCCAAAGGGAGTCGCAACCGCACTGGGTCCACCAGCAGTTCATCTAGTGGTAAAAAGAACAGCGAAAGGTAATGTTATCTAAATATGTATCCCTTACTTTCTCTGCCTACTGTCCTAATGATGAAATTAGTTTCTTTAGTTTAGCAAATATTGGAAGCTTTCTTTAAAAGCTGCAACGGTTGGACAGAAGTATATTTTAAAACATTTCAAACAGTTTTTCAAATTTAGATGACATTTATTTGCCTTATTTCCAAACCATGAACAGTGTGAGAACCTTGAGTTGCCCCAAAAAGTTCATAATTATTAAATGTGCTTCTCCATTATCATAGTGGTTTCCCTTGGTCTTCACGTTCCTGACATGTACTACTTCAAGTTCCTGGTTGTGGTGCCTTGGCCCCCACTGGCAGCTGAGCACCACACAACCACTCACTCATCCCCAGCAGGATGGGGGAAGAGGGTAGGAAGAGTAAAAGTGAGAAAACTTGTAGGTCAAGACAAAGGCAGTTTAATAAGTGAAGGAAAGAGGAAGAAAAAAAACCAAAACAAGTGTTGGAAAGGCAATCACTCACCACCTCCCACATGTAGACTGATGCCAGGCCAGTCTGAGCAATGACTGTCACAGTCCAAGGGTCAGACGTGAGAAATGGAGGAAGAGGCTTACAATATCTATCCAATACAGAGCGGAATAAAAGGATGCCTGTCTCTGTACAGCTCTGATGATGCTTCTCTGCATGACTGACAGTGCAAGGAAAAGAGAATGTCTTGCTCAAGGGTTTCAGACTCAAAATGGTCTTGAACAAATAGCTGATTCGTCGACACTTGTGGCAAAGTCACTGTGTTGCTCAAACTAGTTCTTTCCCATATTTCCTAGACAGGTTTTAGTCTTGGCCATTTCACTTCATCTGTCCTAATCCAGTTTGCCACCACCAAAAGGTAGTGTTGATGGTAGTTTCACTGCCTCACGGACAAGGTCACCACAGGAACAGAATGCTAATGGAGATCACATAATAACTTAATTTAGCTGCTCTGTATGGGCATCAGTGCTGTCATAGGAGTCGCTGGGTTGCTCATGAGCTGATGGTATGGCACAAATCAGCCTTCCTTTCTATCCCTTTACCATCTTCACTTGATGTACTGAATGACTGAGGTTGTTGTGTACTAATGGACAGCCTAAATATGGGTCTTGAAATTATTGATAGTTTCCTGGCTTATGTTTTCAGCTGTGAAGCGAGGCAGCAAGTGTGCAAAGTTTATGAAACTTGTGAGAGGCTTAGCAAATTTGGGAATAATGGAAAAATTAAGAATATCATCACAGACAAGGTTATAAAATTGTTACCAAGAAAGATGTAATTAAATATTTACATAAACTAAAAATTTAGCCTGTGTGAAATCATCTTGGCAATGTGCATCTAGGCATGTGAATGAGTTTTTTATAAGCCAACAGAATTCTGCTGGACTGGGCCTTCTGGCACTTCTGGAAACTTAACTTTATTTCATCATATGATTTTCTTTTTCTTAATTTTTTTGTAAAATAATTACTAGCAACAGGTAGCCTTTAGGGAATGTATTTTGAAGAGATGAGAATGCAGCAATGCTACTGAATAGAAGTGGTTTTGGTTTTGTTTTCAAGATTTCTGTACTTCACTTTAAATTTCCTAAAAGACAAATATAACTGCAAAAAAAAATTCTTTAAGTAATCCCTACAAAAATACTATTTTTGAGAGGAAAATCAATCTTTTATTGCATTACTTCAGAGCCATGTCTCTTTCTGCATGTGCAGACTTGGACAAAATTGTTACTAAACATCTCAGATGCTTCTAGCACAGAGAATTTACACCTTGGTACTTGCTCTTAATTTAAGCTGGAAGTGCTATGAAGTGTTGCAACAGTGCGTAACTTCATACAGCTTCATTGTCTCAGTGAATTAATTAAGAAGTTGCTGCTGTTTTCTGTGTTGATCTCTTGTTGCTGATGGGTTTTTCTGAGGCTGACTTTTTTTTTTTACTTTTTTTTTTTTTTTGCATATATGTATAACTTCCTGCTCTACTGCACATATCAAATTATTGCAAGAGCCCTTATTTTGGGACTTCATCAATTTAAAAAAAAGCCCCACCTTATATAAACAAAACAAATTTCTTATGGAAACATTTGGTTAAAAATTTAAATTTCTGTAATTAGATGGGAAGACTTTTCTTTCTGGAATGTGTGGAGGAAGTACAACTACCAATGGTGAAGTGTCATTGCTTTTCCAATTAACTGTAGTTTTTCAAAGAAGTTTTAACAGTGTCCCTTCCCTGTGTATGTTATCATTTTTTTTTAACAAAAAATTTCAAGTCCCCAAAAGGCAAATTCTGTGTATGTTGTGCAGTAGAAGATAAACGTCTCAAAACCTAAATATGGGGCTTTGCAAAATCTGGGTTTTTTAAGATATCCCTGAGATCCTGCTATCTGCATAAAGTGATAATTATCTGAAATCAGTTTTATATTAAAGCTACTGAAGAAATTAGGTGAGATTATTAGTTAGGCTGTTGTTCATTTAAGTCAAGGAAAGATATGACTTCTAGCAGCTACAGAGTGGTATTGTGCACTTAAAGTGGATTCCAAAATAGCTGAGAAATAAAACATTGTGACATAACTAACGGTTATCTGCAAAATTATTTTGTTTCTGCTCTAAAGTTGATCACGGTACTCAAGATAAATTTTTATTTTTTTCATACTATTCTAATAGAAACCCAGTGATTATGTCGTTCTGCAGTGGTTAGGCCACAAGCGTTGAGCAACAGCATTGATCAGAAATCACTTATTTTAGACTCAAGGAAGAGGTCCAGGACAGAAGAGACGTGATGCTTAAATAATGTGCCAGGGTCCCAAGGAACTAATGGAGAGTGCCTGTTAGGTTGCCTTAGTTGGAGATGGTGGTGTTGGTGCCGCTGTGAGAATAATCATTGTATGGTGAGAGTTCTCCCTGATTTCTGTCACGTGCAGCCCCAGGGTGTTCAACACCACAACTCTCACCTCCTGGCAGAGCGTCCTTACCCTGTGGAACAGGCTGGGGAAAGACTTATGCATCCTGTTGAAGCTGGGCCACCGTGCAAAATATAAAACAAGTGTCATGGGACGAAAAGAAAAATGAGCATGATTCTGTATGCTGGGAGCTAAGAGTGTCCTCCTAAAGCTAATTGTATGTGTGAAAGAGTGAGGAAGAGGGTGTTACTTAACCATCTACTCACAGCCCTATTATTTGTATCATTGATCCTCATGGGTCCCTTTCAACTTGAGATATTCTATGAGTCTATGATTCTGGGTCTCATCTGCAGATGAAACTTAAAGCAAAATGTATGCCCGAAATCTAAACAGGCAACCGTAAAATTACTATTTTTCAAAGTATATAGAGTTACGTGTTGTAGAATCATAGAATGCCCTGAGTTGGAAGGGACCCACAAGGATCATCGAGTCCAACTCCTGTCCCCGTATGTGACAACCCCACAGTTCACACCATGTGTCTGAGGGCGTTGTCCAGTCTCTTCTTGAACACTGTCAGGCTTGGGGCCGGGACACCTCCCTGGGCAGCCTGTTCCAGGGCTCCAGCACCCTCTGGGTGAAGAACCTTTTCCTCATGTCCAACCTGAACCTCCCCTGGCACATCTTCCTGCCATTCCCTCAGGTTCTGTCATTGGTCACTAAAAAGAAGAGTTTGATGCCTTCCCCTCCTCCTCCGCTTGTGAGGAAGCTGTAGCCGTGATGAGGTCTCCCCTCAGTCTCCTCCAGGCTGAACAAACCCAGTGACTTTAGCTGCTCCTCGTACGCTTCCCCTCCAAACCCTTCACCAATTTTGTAGCTCTCTTCTAGACACTCTCTGGTAGCTTACTATCTTTTTTTTATACTGTGGCACCCAGTTGTAGGCTGTTACACAAAAACACAATGTTATAGAAAACTATTTTAAGAACCTTTAAGCATAAGGAGTAAGGAGATGACCATGATCTCCCGTTCTACACTGGGGTGTCCCAACTGCCTACGGCTATAAGCCAAGGATAAGCCTTTCTAAGGGTTAGATAAGTAGGAAGTGACTCAGGTTCACAAAAAAGAAAGAGTACTCAGAACTGAGCTCTGTGTGTGTGGTTAGAGTTTGTATAATTAGAAAGTACACATGATTTGCTTTATTACTGTCGTGAATCATCCTTTCACATTAGCTTGATTAGCTTGAGTAAGTCAGCATGGTCTCTTCAGAGCTAGGGACTCTTTTGTCTTTAATATGGCACCATTTCTGACTAGTGCTCCATCTCATAAAGTTTTGATTTTCTAAAAATATCTTCATTCATAAAAGAAAATGTTAATCTTGGTGTTAACAACGGCAACATATCATGTTATATATATAGATGAGATTGGCTGTGTCCGCCAGCTTGGTGCATGAATTCTGATGCATGATTAATACCAAGGCTGCTATTATGAAAAGTCGCTAAATTGATGGTTAGGATCAGTAGAACTCATTTTTTGTTTTGTTTTTGTTTTATCATTAAGTAACTGTATTATTCTTAATATAACTGTCAAATCGTGACAAAAGGAAAAATACTGTAAAATTATTTGGTACAACTTCTATTGCAGAGAGAGAATTTTTTATGCTTCAAAAAAATTGTGGGCAAAAAGCCAGCCCAGTTTTGTTTCTTTTTTTGGTTTCTCTTTATCTGCCCACTGCAGTCTAGGAATGGATGCGGAGACGGCATAACAGCTCTAGGGATACTTAATATTTCAGCATTTCCCCTTCAGAATGACAGAGCTTTCAACCCTTTTGGGATCACTCTAAGAAACACACAACAGTAATCTGATATGTCAAAAGTTTTGCTGAATAGAAAGAAAACGGATCTGGGAGGCCAAAAAAACGCATTATATAGCTTTGTGTCCCTTCCATGCTTCATCAGAAACAACACCCTCAAGCTTCATTATGCAGCAGTAAAGGACAAAGAAAACAAATGACTGGCATTTCTTGAAAAATAGATGGTTCTTTCTGGCCAGGGTAGTACTATCCAGAGAGTTCCATAGCTTTTCTGCCTCTTCCTTCTCCACATGCTTCGTGTATTTCCCCTCAAGTTTTGCCAAATAATTTCTCAAGACAAAAAAATGAACCATTTCACCTTGTCTTCCAGGCACCGGTACAGTGAGAAAGAAAAGATGTTTTAATCATGATGGATTTGTGCTTTCTGGATTTTACCAAGTACTGTCATTCACCAAGGTGCAATTGTGAAGTTCCATATTTTATGTAAACTCTTTGTAGCACGATTCCAACTTTGGTTTGCTCCCTAGATCCAGAGAGAACAAAGCCATGAAGTAACCGAGCACCCACACATGCACTGATCCAGTAGCCCCCTCTGCTCCACATATGCAGAGAGATTTTGTAGTTAAGAATGTATTCCCAGCTTTTCATTGTAGTCATAGATTTTAGACTATCAAATCTCACTGATTGGAAACCAAAACTGATGCAGCTACTCATGACCAGTTTCTGTGTTCTCCTGTAACTGGGCTGACTCTGCCGGAGAAGAGGATTTGATAGTTAGCAAAGGAAAATGTATAGTTCTGAGAATGTAAGGAGAACTGAATGTAAAAGTTTTAACACCTGCCATCAAGGAGCCACAGTGTATGCTGGTTTTAATTGTGCCTGACTGGGGATTTACCTTGTAAATAATTGAACTGAAAAGGTCTTTTTTATTTATAAGTACACACAAAATATTTAATATCTTTTATATTAAATTTTAAATTTTATATTGATACCTTTATATGCGCAGACTGTATGTACATGCTTTTTTAAAATAGAAATGTCTTCGTTATTTTCACAGCAAACCCAAGGAACCAATGTTCAGTGCAGGTAGGAACTTTTAACATTTTTAAGAAAACAACTGTGATAATAGATTTTTTTTTTTCATTCTTTTTTTTTCTGTTGGATGCCTAGCAACTGGTATTGGGAATCTCAGCATGATACTTCCAGGCTACTGATGACATATTTTTTAAAAGTTGATCAGTTTGCTGTAGTTTTTATTGGCCCAATAGGTTTATTTTCCAGTTAGGATTCTTTTTAAGAAGACAAAGAAAAAGGCCGTGTCTTCTTACCCCAAATATGTCTTCGCTTTCAAAGCAGTATTAAGATTTTGTTAATTAAAGCATCTGCCAAATTCAAGCTATGCTGCTGTCATGTTAATTTAGTCATAAAAGGGAGCCATCAACTACTGTTAAAGAATGCCTCCTCTGTCCCAATGCCTCATAATAAAATTTGTCAAATTACAAATAAAAAAGGTGCTACAGTTTTGGAGGTCTGTCTTGAATTTGAAAACCACTCTAGTTTTTCCTACTTATGTATTATCCTTGTAAAAAGATTTCAAAAGTGAAATAGTGGATATAAGCGAAAGGAGAATTTGTCCTCGTCATGAGACATCTGCAAACTTTTGAACAATCATACAAGATATAGAGTGGAATAACATACATGCATAACATACATAACAGTTATTTTTGTTCTGAAAAATCAAGGACAACTAATATAAAAGCTTTCTTTTAATGAAATAGGGAAAGGAAAGATCCTGTTGATTTACCAGATGTATCATATTCTTTTTGTGTATAGTTCTGTAACAGTAATCATACATTAAGCTGAAAAAGTAGAAAATCTTTTGTTTACTGAGCTGATTGATCAGCATCCAACAAAGCTCTTAAGCCATACTTCAGGGTTTAGTGTAATTGATTTTGAACTCAATATATAAAACTAAGTAAGTGCTTAAGTATTTCATGGCAATACAGTCACGGTCTGTATCCCTTTCATGAAAACTGTTGGTTTAGAAAAAGAAAACTTCTGATTCACACAGAATAGAGTTTTCTTGTGTGACATTTCTTCTTCCCTTGCACCTTGTAAGCAAAGATATTTGGAATAATTTTTCTTCTAACACTTTTCCTGTAGATAAAGACCAGTAATTAAACACACGTGACACTACTTTTACCCTTCTTACCTGAACAAAATTCCTACTGCAATTAATTATTTTTTTCTAAGAAAGTTATACTTGATATTTTACTTATTTTAAGCATATAGTTGCATAACGGAACTTAAGCTAGTATTTTCATGATAGAAGAACTAAACAGGGCCCCTAGCTGGAGGAAGAGGGTTTTGACTGTAATTACCCAACGTATGGCACGGAGTGTGGCTCAGGGTTTTGTCAAGCACCAGGTTGGCCTCCAGCAGAATGCAATGGACAGCGGCTAGAGCGGGTATTTAGTGAGTTTATTGTATTCAAACACATCTTTATCCAGCCCTTCTGTCTCTGTCTCTGTAATCACAAGGGAAGCGCCGTGTGACCCACTGCAAAGGTAGGCTTCACTTCCAAAACCTCATAGCTCTCGAAGCAAACATGGTACTGGTGGGATAAAAACTCAATGTATCAACAGCTGTTTTCTAACTTGCGCACATTTTGCAATGTTAAAACTTCCCTAATTCTTTTGACTGAGACAAAAATATTATACCATCTATTGGACAGTCTACTGAATTATAACCCTCAGAGGCACTTTAATAATAATAATGGGTTATAATTTAGATTCCTGGGGAATTTTTCAGAAGAATTTGAATTAGAAAAAATATGTTGAGAGAGCTATATGGCAACACGTGGATGTTCACTGTGTTGGAAATGGTGTTCTGCACTTCTGCTGAAATTCATCTAGAATTTGCCCCTTTATTGGCTGTTTCGCTGTTAGCCTAACATGGTTATAGAAGCCTTGTTTTTTTTCTCTTGCTTTTTCTTACTGAGTAGACTGTAGATTTTTCTAAATGTTGAATAAACAGACCTAGGCCTCCAACTAATTTCTCAGTGCTTCTTGCTCAATGTCATAAAGCAGAGTTACATTTGGTAAACATATTGTATTGTTTTCTAAAGCTTTAGCTAAACTGTGGTGTAAATATGCACATTTTTGATGCATGTTTATGTCTGTGATATAATCACAGATTTGTCTTGCTTTTTAGAGATAGCCAAATCCTGACAGTTTTTCCACTAATCGGCATCTTTCAGCTTTGCAATGAATCTAAAATTTCACAAAGCAAAGAATGTTTGTTCTCAAGGCAAAGTCTTTTAGAGAGTCTCTACCTCTGTGTATTCTTTGTACCATTTTATGCCTGCAATCGGTAGTGGTCTCCTTTGCAGATCCTGCTAGCATTCATGTGCCTTCTTAGTTCAGTTCAGTAACTGTTAATTTTTGCAGTTATTTTCAGCAAAAATTTGAAATTTACAAAATTGCAGATGTAAAAGATACATTTGTCTAAAAGTTTTACCATTTGTCTGTCTTTGTATTTTGATGGTTGTCTGTCTTTACATCTACGTCTTCACATGTAGAGCTCTGCTGTCTTAAAACCTTAGTTATGAAAAGTGCAAAGAAAGAGATGTAGATGGTACATTTGGATTAGCAATAAAAATAAGTACAGATGGAATTAACATTACCAAAAGCTAGAAATAAATAAACAGTATATATTTTGGTGCCTGACCTAGTCAGCATAAATTCCTCTTTATAGTGAGTAGAGAGAGAGGCATCCTGAAGGCATAATTTATATACTTGGTATGATATATTTGGTATAATTTGCTATTCTTGTTTGTGGACATCTGCTTCAAAGTGTGATTAATTTGTCCAAAACTGCCTGTTTCCTGCTATTTACTCTAAAAAGGAGTTTTGACTGACTAGGTCAAATACTTCCACTGTAGGTGGCTAAATATGCAAGTTTAATGAGTCCCATAAGTTTCAGGTAAGAAAAGCAGGTCAATGAATTAAACTTTTGTTCATTCCCAACTTCTGATAGCACAGTCAGTGGTTGTCACTGCTGAAAATCTGTTGACTTCCAGTGCACCAGTATCAGTAATACTGGCATGTGCTTCAGGCTTATTAAATAGATGCTGCATGCGCATGCAAACAGTGCTGCAATGCTCTGCTATTTAATGCTCTACTCTCTATGGTTTATTTGCCAATACAGATCTATTGGAGTAGATTTTTAAAAACATTTCCAGTATTCTAGCATTTTATCAGGCATCTTAAGCTCCAACCATCTGTCACCATTGTTTCACCATTATTATTACTTCTTTTTAACATTCGGTTTTCTGTTGTTTTCACTATATGTATGAATTCTGTAAATGAACCTAGAGAGCCCTAGCTGTAACCTTACTGTGACAGATCAGGTAAATCTCTTTCCCAAATGAATTAGTCTAAAGGCAAAATTTTCATATATTTAGGTAATACAGCATAGTTATAATGTTTATTTGTTCAACCAGTCATTTTTATTAATTTAGTCAGGATTTGTAGCATATGCATATTTCCAATTAAAATAAAGCCTTAGTTTTCAAATTAAAAAAAAAATGGTATAGTTGTAATGATGCTTAATAATTCATAGCATGATTTTAACAGTTCTAAATTTTATAATTTTTTTCATTTACATGATTTTGTTACTTTTGCCCTTCCGTTTCCTCTGTGCCCACGATTATTCTGTCTAGTAACTCTACAGATGTCACTGACTCCAAAACTGCTTGATTCGCATGAGAACAAGGCTGAACTCCTTGATCTGCCGATGAAGCAGCAAGAGCCAGCACGTTCTGAATCTGGACAAACTTCACCAGAAGTTCACAGGACACCCACTTTGGCCTTGCCAGTTCCCAAAAATCCTAGTCAGACCTTCATGGCATTTCCCAGATCTCCTAGTTTTATAAGCCCCATGAAGTCCCCAAGTCAGTACTTCCAGATCTGTTATTAATCCCTGCTTCTCTTCCCCAAAAATATTTCTTACCAGTTCAACACATTACTTTTAGTATTTTCTTCTAGAAATGTTTACTTCTGTCAACCAACTCAGTTTTTGTAGCTTGTCTCCTGTATGTCATTTTCCTTTCTTTTAATTTGCTGTCAATGTTGTCATTCCTTTTTCAATGTTTAGTGATTCTTAAAGCATATATCTCTTCTGCATGTACATCAGCATGGTTCCTTTTACTAATTGTTTGTGTTCATTATTTTGAATGTATCTCTAACACTGTATCAAGTGTAAAGTGTATCTTTACACTGAGATGCAAAGAATGCAACTGAGATGGAAAATACTTAGATGCTGATGCTCCACTGTAAATATTGATTAAAAAATAAAATTAATTTTAAGTGGTATTTCTGCGTTAATTGTAATCTTTGATGTTTCCCCTTAATTTTTAATATTTAAAAACTGTAATATTGTAACAGTATTTTTCACCAAAAAAAGTTTTTATTTCAGTCCTTTTGGTTTTGTAGTTCTTCATGACATTGTTTAGTCCTAATTCTGCTGCTCAAAATATTTAGAGGAAAAAGGGACTTGGTATGTTTTTAAAAAAATTCTGCTTAGTGATTATGGTTTAGGAAAAAAAAAAAAACAAACTTTAATTTCTAAGTATGAGATTGCATGTCGTTTTGTAATTGTAACGCACCAAACTGTTAAGTGGGAAGGGATGGAGGAGCACTGCAGTTCTCCACTGGTGTCTTTTTTGTGTAACACTAAACATTTCTGACCTTTTGTAGAAGAAGGATACGTAAAAATGTTTCTTCGTGGACGTCCTGTTACTATGTACATGCCCAAAGAGCAAGTGGAATCTTACAATTTGGAAGCAAAAGTAGAACTACCAGCCAAGAGGCTTAAACTGGAATGGGTGTATCCTTTTTGTGCTAGAGAATACTGGAAATCAATCATTTCTTAATGATTTGTTTTAAGTAATTTTTCATGCTGAAGTACAGCAAAATTAAGATCTTTATTAATAGGGTTCATTTCATTAGTGAAGTGACATTCTGTTGAAACGAGTGTTAATTTCTTGAGGCTGCTGTTCTGCACTTTGGGAAGTGCAAGGGGGCAGCTTAGGAAGGATTTTGGTTAAATGTTGCTTGAAGGTTAGGTCTGAAGCATGCTAATTAGCTAAAGATTAAACTAGGCATATTGTAAGAATGTAGCGAGCTGTGATTATGAATTACAGTATGCGTAAAGCAAGCTCAGTTTATTTTGCTGATTCTTAATAGTAATTTATCATTTTAGACTGTGTTCAATTAAAATGTGCGTTATTGTCCTTTAGAGGATGCTACAATCAACTCAGTACCTGAGTAAGCCTGGAACTGAATAGCACTTCACAACTGATTCATTTGTTGCAACTGGTGCTCAGCAATAAAATTCTTAAGATATCATATATAAAATAATATTTGAATTTAGATTTTAAACTGTGTTTAAGCACCATAGATACCGAACAACCAGCATTTTCCACTGACTTCTGTGAGTGGACATACTTAAAGAATTCTGACTTGAAAGAAATCAGTGTTTCATTACATACAGAAATTTTGACATTTAAATATAATGAGAAAATATTTGCTTTATTGAAAAAAAGAACTGAAATTTCATTTTTGTGTAATTTTAGTGTATGTAATAGATGATTCAAGATAAAATATAATCACAAGATCTATCTTTAGAGAGATGAAGTCTTCATAAGGTTTTCTATTTTAAGAAAAAGACTTTTTTTTCGTCCCACACGGTGCAAATAGGAAGTTGCTTTGTCTTCATAAAAAAGAAGACAGGCTGTATATAGTCTTTTGCAAAGTTGTATAAATAGAACTGCATGTGGTTTCAGAATGCACCCAGAGAGTTTCCAAAAGTCCCATTGTATTCACAAGAGATTAATGACAGATTTAGTAACCATTCTTATTATTCCTGTTGCAGCTGAGCCTGTGGGTTCTATCCCACTCTGCTGGAACTGCATAGATCATGCATACAGGAATAACTGAAGATGAGTTAAAAACCAAAAAATCCACAAAATTAATAAAACATCTGAGATTAGAGTGATAAATACTGCTTGCAGCATTTTACCTTCTAATTCTTGTACAGGCTCTCACCATATATCACAGCAGAGCTTAATGATGCCTTTTTCCACTTGTACGGTGTGTATGGATGATGTGTATGGGAGAATGCGTTAGGATACTGCTGAAACAACAAAAACCCAACCACGAAACAACAGACTGTCATTAGCAGTGTGTAGGTGGAAGCTGAAGTTAATATTTCAGACTATTAAGGGAAATTATAATTAGAGTAGGTAATGATTTCAGTCTCATTAGTTTCTCATTTAAGCTTACTGAAATGACTGAATATTTGCCAGATGGAGAATTGTTTTTAGTTTGAATATTCGTATGTCCTTCCAGGTGTGTGTGTGTATGCCCAGCAGAATCCTACATATAAAGGTTGTCTGTGAATAGAAAAGGTATGGATTAATAAAATGATCTAAAGAACCCTAATTGGTTACTGAGGGGGATGCATGTTTTTCCCAAAATACTGTGCTAACTTTTTCACATTTTAATTTCTTTGCAGTTAAACTCAACCTTAATATCCATATTTAAAAGGTACACCAATGACTAGGTATATGAAAGACTTTAAAAAAAAAATTAGAGGCTCTAATGGTGAGAAGAAAAGCTAGGGGCAGGATCATAAAACAGTTTAAAGAGAAAGACAAGGACAGCAGAAAACCAACCAATATTGCAGGCATTCATTCCAGTTAAGTTGGAGAAGCTGAGCTGTTTGCTTGGAGGGCAACAGAATGGGAATAGGAGAAAACATCTCTGTAGCAGACAAATCAGCCTGGCTGGGGAATTAGAGCCAGAAATGCTGTAAATTTGTAAGAATGGGGAAAGAGGAGCAAGATACAGGAGGTCAGATGGACAAATGGAAAAGGCAAAGCAGACTATGATGAGAAACAGAAGGAAGAAAATCAAGTGTGGGCAGATTTCAGGGCATAGCTGAACCATAAAGCAGTTTTACAGTTGTGTTAGCAGGTATCTGAATAAGCCAAAAAAGATTCAGAGCACATCAGATATATTCAGAAATGCTGAGTGGTGAGGTGTGAGGGAGGGCTGGAGCAGAGGTGGCGAAACCTGAGCGAGAAATGGGCACTGGAGACACCGGGATTGGCACAGGCCGGCTTGAGGGCAGCTCCTTTGGCAGGCGGGAGGCTTGAAACAAAGGCCACAGGCCACATGGAAAGAAAAGGTCACGATAACATTCCCCGAAGTACCAACTCACCAAATCCAAGTTGAAGCTACTGAATCCGAGTGTGGGAAACCATGAGAAGGAGGGATCAACCCCAGGAGTTTACATCTGAGAAAAAAGGCTGATAGAAAGAAACTGAGTGTTTGACAACAGCCATCATGTGAAGCGTTGAATGCAGCATTGTTCCCCAGAGGAAGAATGATAAAGAAAGGAGATTTTCCCTAAAGAATGTAATCTTTCCCATTTAACAGCTATTTTCATACACAGAGATTTGTTCCTTTTGAACGTCTGTATAAAGCTTTTACTTCACTTCTTTTAAAAGTCCAATGCCTAATGCTAGCTTCAACTGCTAGTTCGATATAAACTCGATTGTATATTGTTGAACTAGGGAAATTCTATGTTGGCTTCAATTGGTAATGGTGTCTGGCCTTATAGGGTAAAATAAATTTAAACAAATAAAGCATTGTCCTGCAATCTAGAGTAGTAATTCTAACTTTTAGAGGCACGTTCAAAATTGATAGAAAATGCTTTCTAATTTGAAGATATTGCTTGTTTACATATCTTCAAATTTGAATGTCTCAAACTAGAAGGAACTTTGGCTAAAATATTTCAGTTTTGTAGTCCAAAAGCTGTATTTTTGAGTGCACTTTTTGATGGTTGCATGTGCAGTACTACTTCTATTGCATTTATTCATATCAGAAAAAAATAGCAAGCTGTTATTTAAATTCCTGTTTTAGAAGTAAGATAACTATTGTCCTTACTTCTTGGATAAGGTGAATGTGTTTTAGCTTGACTGGGTTATCATTGACCATAAAGAATAGTGCACAACTATCTTTTTAATATCGTATAATTGGGGTTTCAGTACCTCTCCATATATTTATCACAGCCAGTTTCTCCATATTGACTGAGTTAGAATGCACTTCTATTCTGCCAAGATCCTGCTAATGCTGTTTCTCTCTGTTCTCATAAAAAATGAAAGCCGAAATAGTTCTAGTCCCTAATGACTCTTCAGAAAAATAAAACTACATAATTTGGCTGAATTGACATTCAGTCTAAATGAGATTATTTCTGGATTAATTCCAGTTATTTCATTGGATTAATTTTAGATTAGTGTTGATATGACTAGCATCAGAATCTGGGCCACTGCATTTTAAATACTACCAAAATAAATTGGAATGGATGATGTAACCCTTTTACGGTTTCATATCCATCTGGCTGGTAATGCCCAGAATAATGAAATCAATCAACCTGCACAAAGGATAAAGCAATCAATCCTGATGTAATGCAGGGAGATGTACTGAATGGCTTATTAGCATTTCCATTAAGTCTAAATTTTTATTTTAATTAGTCAACCAGTGTAAATAGTAAATATGCTTGGAACAAAATTAATATCGCCTTAGTCTGTCATTTAGCAAATTCCAGGGGACTACTAAAGAGATAATATGTCTACAAATTCCCGTATTCTTTACTGTGTATTTTTTGTGGGATGTGTAGGTTTTCAGTACCGTGCTCTGTGAAATGCTTTAGCTCTCTTTACTGTAGTAAGGGAGAGAGTTCTGAAGGCTGTCACCTGATAAAGCTGTGCTCAGGCCAGGAGATGCCAACTTCAGGAAATTCATGGCCAGAAAATCCATTTTGTTTTTCTTATTTTTAACATTCTTCATTGGTAGATCATGTTATTGCAGCTTGACCAACACGCTAGCTATGGATATAGGGGTCGGGACTGTCGCAGTAATCTCTATCTTCTTCCAACGGGCGAAACTGTATATTTCATCGCATCTGTAGTTGTGTTATTCAACGTTGAAGAGCAACTTCAGAGACATTACACTGGTCATAATGATGATGTGAAGTGGTAAGTTGCCTAATAACCCTGCTTTTTTCTTCATAAAACAGTATTTGGGAGGGATTGTTTTGTTCTTTTAATATAGTTTTGAAAATTCAAGTGATTTAATCTCTAAGTCATGCATAGGTTGAGTCCTTATGCCTGACAATACATTTGCAGAAATAAAGGTCTGGCTGTAGCCATGGTAAGGATGTCAAATGTGTGTTATAGCTCTGTCTAGTCAGCACACAAAGCAACTGCTGTCAGGGTGTGATGGCACAGACCTGAGGATATCCAAAAGTGTCCCTCACAGAGCCTGAGTTTGCTTTTGAAACCTGCCATGAAGTCTGTGCTGCCATATGTGCTGTGCTACCTCGTTTGCATGTGTCTATTTGCAATTGCTGTATTGATGTTATCCAAGCTACGGCTCATTTCTCTAAGTTGCTGACAATTCCTCCTCGTATTTACTTGAGAAAATTTACTTTCCATAACTAATATACTTTTTACATTGAGAATACAGAAGAGTAGCAATCTGTCTTAATCTATAGACCCACTAATTTTCATTACTCTGTTTTTAGGACAATTTAACATTAACTTCTTTAGACTCCTCTCCTTCCGTTTCTTAAGTAGGATGGAATTATTAATCTTCACCTGGGTCTGGGTGCCAGATACAGGTCCTTTAGGCTCAATGTAACTAACAAAACAGTTTTAATCTCATCTGCGGTCATCCTGGTCATCGTCACTCGTGCCTACATCATGGCAGATGTGCTGTAAACTAGTCCTGAGCAGCCTGGTTTGTCTGCTGCCACGCAGGCATGCCGGCTTGGGCTTCAAAGTGATTTAGCTGTGTTCAAGCTTAGGGGATACTAGATATCAGGAAATATCAGTATTGTTAAATTAAAATCTAAATAAACATGTGGTTTGTCTTGATGGTCTGGTCGTAGCTGACAAAGAGCACTCGGATTATCTGATGGACCCTAATGTATTAAATGAGTTTGACATCCCTTCTTTAGGTTAAGCATTATGAAACACCTATTGTCCCTGAAAGCCAAAAAATAGGCTTGATAACCAAATCTGGTTGCATTGTGAGCATGTTTCATAAAATTGAATTATTTGTATAATCTAGGTGTTTTACAAGGAGATTTTTAACTTGGACCTGTTCCATCTCATTTCTTTGTTTCAAATTTTCTGACTCTTTAGATATTTCAAAGCTTTCAGGTTTATTGGAAAGGGCATACCTTTCTGCATTGTAAAGCGGAATGAGTTATTGCCACAGTCCATTTTGCAGGGCACTTGGCCTCTAGAACTGTATACAAAGCAACTGCAGTGAAAAAAGATCCAAGAGAGAATTTAAGGGGAAAACAGACTGTACTCTAGCCTTTAATACAAAATTTAGGTTGCTTTTTCTTAGATACATTAGTTAACATTGATCATTGTTTTTAAAGTCTCAATTTTAATTTTAGAGTCAAAATTCCGAATTTCTGTATCCTGTTCTTTCTTACTAAGGGACTTTTTTTACCTTTTGAAAAGGACTAGAAGACAATGTTTGCGTGGGTACATCTGTTTGCTCTGGAGTATTGTCACTAGACAGCACTGACTGTACTAACCAGGTCTCTGCAACCTCAGATTAGCGATAACTGAAGTTAAGTAACTAGCTCAAAGTGTAAATTCCTAATCCACTGCAGTCATTTAAATCTCGGTGAGATGAATCCCAGCATAAATGAGACTGGGGCTTGTTTGATACATGCTTTGAGGTATTAGGACTTAACCAAATTACTGTCGTGTTCATAAAAGAATTTTTTGAATAAAGGAGCATGAAGATTGTTTTGTCGGTTCTGGTTTTGTACTTTTAAAATGCTTACATGTATGCTATGTGCTTTATATGACTAAAATAGGGCTATTTTTTTACAATCTCATGTATAAGTTTGATGAAATAGATAACAAATGGCTTTAAGTTTCGCCTCTATTTTCTTTTTTAGCCTGGCTGTCCATCCTGATAGGATCACTATAGCAACAGGCCAAGTTGCAGGGACATCCAAGGATGGAAAAGTGAGTGACCTTTTTGCTGACATACAATTGCTTCTGTTTCGTAAGAATATAGTATTAAGAAGATACATGGTATATTCTTTTCATTTTGCAGTTAAATTGGTCTTACGTTGTAGGACTGAACGCAGGCAAAACTACATTTGAGAGTGCAAATTGCACACTGCCAAAGTTACCCAGTGGTTTCTGGTTCTGTTACTTACACAGGCTGAAGGGAAATTTGGAGCTGGTCTCCAAAAGAGACACGGATGAATGAGGCTACAAAGGAGACCCGAGTGGGCAGATGGATATGGAGAAAAGGAGGAGAAGCAGCAGAGATTAAAACTTACAGCACACATTTCTAACCACAGCCACCAAAACCAAAGTACAAATAAAAATGGCTTTGGGTTGTTTGCTGAAAAAAATAAATTCTTACTCTTGCCATCATCTAGGCAAGAATATTTTTCTCTTTATTATTGCCTGTATTATCGTAAAGCTTAGCTGTAGGCTAGACGATTATTTGAACAGGGTAAGAAGAACATTGTTCCAAAGAGCTAAGAGAAGTGAGAAAGAACGGGTACAAGCAGAGGCAGGAAAAGCACGAGGAACAAGTTACTCCGCGGAGTATGCAGCTCATGTCACAGCCAAACTATTGCAAAGTTTTTGGTGGCTATCAAAGAAGAATTTTAGGATAAAACCAAATTATCGGTACACTAGGTAACTTACATAAACGAGGAAGACAAAATCCCAGTTATGCAATATGAGGTTTATGTAAAGATAACTTAGTATAGTAACATGAACTATTAACTTTTATTGTGTGTTGGAGAGATCTCTGGTAGTGTTGTTTGTTTGTTTGTTTACTTCATAAATACAGTTACCATTGTATTTGTGAAATAAAATCTAAAGGTTTGATGTCTGTGATTGAGGGGAATGCGTTATGTAGATAAGCTTCTATAAAAGCCATTTGTATAATGGGGTACTGGGTTGGCATTGATTTTTGTATATATTTATTTATGTTAAAGGGCAATTTCTCCACTTATGATCAAGGGATACTCGTGGCCGTTGCCTTGTGTTTTTTGGTGTGGTAGTAGAACATCCTCGTTTGGTTTGAGAGGGCAGGGGACAAGCGGCGCGGCCGCGGCTGTCGTGGCCGCGGCTGTCGTGGCCGCGGCTGTCGTGGCCGCGGCTGTCGTGGCCGCGGCTGTCGTGGCCGCGGCTGTCGTGGCCGCGGCTGTCGTGGCCGCGGCTGTCGTGGCCGCGGCTGTCGTGGCCGGCTGGCGGTCCCGCCCCCAGCTCGGTCAGCGCCGGGGCGCCAGCGCGTGCCTCCGCGCGCCCCCTAGCGGCCGCGCGGCGCGCGTCTGCCTCCGGGCGGCCCCGCTGCGTGGGGCGGGACGGGGCGGCGGGGGGCGCCCTGGGGCTCGTCCTGGGCCTTCGCGTCTGCCCTGCATTTTACGTACAAAAAGCAACCTAATTCTGATTACAGTTGTAAGGAGGAGTCTGAAGTTACAGTTCTTTTCCACAACCGTTTTTATGACAGTGAAATTAATTACTGTCTAGAAATCCTTCAGCTCCTTTTTGCACCTGCTGTTAGACGTTGACCACGATTATCTCAGTTACTACAGTTTAAACTGATGATCCTGGACCTACTAGTAAGTCCTATGTCACGGGGTCATCCACAATTTTCCCTTAATGAAGAATGTCTCAGTGTCCGTTAACCTCGGTGAACTACCGGAGAGCAGTGAGCCCAGATGTGCTGTGCACTCCGAATAGTCGGTCCCAGATATTGGCCCTAGGCACAGTCCTCAGCAAATCATTTGTAGCGTATCTGTGCTTCCATGGGTGACTCTAGAGAAGTTCTTTTAATTTTCATACCTTAAATTGTGATAAAATGTTGGTTTTCTGTTTGTTTTGATACGTTCTCATTTTTTCGAACACTCTTGTTTTTTTAACCACCGTTGTTTCAGCTGTTATTTCTATGTTTATTTTATAGCAATTGCCACCACACGTGCGTGTCTGGGATTCTGTAACTCTGAATACACTGCACGTCATCGGAATGGGGTTTTTTGACCGAGCTGTCACTTGCATTGCTTTTTCTAAATCTGTAAGTAAAGTAAATGGTCATATTAAGAATGTTTGCTGAACAGGTCTTTGAAGTCTTTCAAATTTAGCTTCCCTGAGCAAAACAAACTTCCAAGTTATCTTTTCTCTCAGCGTCCTTTTCAGAGGAGGAAAGCTTGCAACCCAGCTGTTTCCAACAGTTTATGTTGCTATTAAAGTTAGAAATATCTCAGCAGTCTCAGAGGTCTACCTTTTGCTTGTCATTAAATGCAATTAATTTCTTCAGGGACAAGCAGGTGCAGAAGTACTTGTGTTCTTGAAATTGCAGTACTCTTCTTCTCTTTAGTCATCCTGTTGTGTTTCTTCCTACATAAGAAAGTTACTCTTTCCACATCTTTTAACCCCCTACACTGTGTCAAAGAATGACTGATGAAAGACCTTTACAATGGCCCATACTACTGATTTTGGATTTGAAAAACAGGAGCTCCCATAGGAGAAGCAAAATCTTTTGCTTGAAAGCAGCAAAGGCATGTGGATAAAGGACTGTAAAGAATTAGAATCCTGTTGTTAGCCCTTCAACTCTAGTCTATCAGGGAGGTGAAAAAAGATGACACAAGCAGTCCTGTATAAAAACATGAGTCTGTAACCTGACACGCGCAGGTCTCGAAACTCTCCGCATAGAACAGAATCTGTAAGCGCTGTATGTGGTGGTGTCTGGTTGTCTCAGCAGCATTTTTAAAAAGGAGAGGACTAAAGGGTGTATTCCATGGGTACAATGTACTTCCTTAAAAGTTTCCACAAACACTTAAAATATTGTCATCAACAGATTTTACAGAAAGTGAAATAGAGAGGAGTGAATTGGGAGAGCTGGTTAAGAACACAAAGTTGAAAGCCAACACAGTTCAAGATCAGCTTTGAAGAATAAATAAAAAGGAATAGCAAGGAAATACTCTCTATATATCTCCCTGGAGGAAGAAATAGGTACTTAATAACAAAGGACTGCTATTGGCAGATGTCAGGAGCAAGAAAGTGTTTAGTACATTTGCTTTATGCTGTGATTTCACAGTCATGGCTTGGCCTGTTTTGAGCATCACTTTTCCCATCCCGTGGCAGTACTGCTTATCTCATTTCAGACAGCCCTCTCTTCAGGGTTCTCAGTCCTCTCTCTGTCCCACCTCACGAGTTGCCTTGGCACAGTTATTTCCATAGCTGTGTCTGAGATGTGTATTCATCAGGAAAACAACCAAGCAACCTCATATATAAGCAAAAAGAAGCAGAGTTTTCTTAGGTCTTCTTTTCGTCCCCAAACCTGATCCATTCCCCAAACAGGCTGACTCTGTAATAGCCCAAACTTTTGCAGTGGCTCCGCTCAAGCGGCAGCAACAAGCGGCTGTGCTATGGGTGGCAAAGGAAGGGCTGTTTGTGTCAGCGTGGCTGCCAAAGGGGTGTTTGTGTCACCGCAGGCTCAGTCTGTGCCAGCAAAATCATCTGCAGTCAAGCTATTAATAACACAGCTGATGCCAGGAGCAACAGGATACGAAAATCACATTTGAATGGGCTGGAAAGCAATTAGACATTACTTGATGGTTTATTCCACAGCTAGGAGTGAACACCAAAGAAATTGCAGAAAAATGGTCCAAAAAGTACCTTCCAGATAGCTACTGTTTGGAAAAAGATCTGGTGATTGTACAGGAGTTCCCATCACTGGTGAGACGGATGTCGCTCAGCTCCCCCCAGTTCAGGCACAGTCTTGGTTGGATTTCCTCCTCTGTCTTTGGATTCACAGATCAGAAAAATGTGTATGAACTGGAGAAGGTCTAGGAAATATGATACATGAAGGAAGACTAAAGGAATTGTTAGAAAAGAGATACCTACCTCGTTCCTGGCAAAGTCTGTCTGCAGTTTGCAAGAGTTCTGCTTCTAGATGCCTTTTTAGCCCTATTTTTCAATGACCCTACAAATTATTATATTTTGCGGAGATTTATGTGATGACTAAAAATGTAACAATTAAAGTGTAAATATGTCACTTTCATCTACACAGAAGTATTTAACTATTTTGAATGTGCATTTGCATTTGTATTTGTGTTTCTAATGTTGGTTGGGGGATGCACTAATATTTTCCATGTTTTGCCTCAGAATGGAGGAAGTAGCCTGTGCTCCGTGGATGACTCAAACGACCACGTGCTTTCTGTGTGGGACTGGCAGAAAGAAGAAAAGCTGGCAGATGTCAAGGTGTTGCAATAAGACATTTTGTACTACTTGCTTGTATGTAGGTCTGGATTTCTTGTCATAAAATATCTTTCTAAATTTAACTTCTTGTGCCTTTTAGCACTTTCACTTTATAAAAGGCAAAGAACATGAAAAAAGGGAATATCCCAGTAGCATTTCCTTAAAAAAGTTTTGCTGTTGTAGTTATTCTAGAATTGGTTAGAAAATCTAGGCAGCAATGAGAGGAGGATGTGCAGAAAAGAAAACATCTAAAACTCAACGTTAGTGTAGAACTTATTATCTGACATGGTTTTGAAGGCTAACTCTTGATACTAACTTATGAAAACATAAAATCTCTTGCCTTCAGAGTATTCTACTGAAGTATTCCAGTCTACACTAATAAATGAAGAGCTCAGAATTTTTCATAAATCAGATGATTAGTTAATTTGACTAGAGAACCACTTCATATTGTTTTGTTTTCTTTGAATTTTAAATTTTGATACAATGTTTTTCTTTTTCCTTCCAAGTGCTCTAATGAGGCTGTATTTGCTGCAGATTTTCACCCTACTGATACAAATATAATAGTTACTTGTGGAAAATCACACCTTTATTTTTGGACACTAGAAGGGAATTCCCTTATTAAAAAGCAAGGATTATTTGAGGTAAAATATTTTTTTTCCTTAATTTTGTGTTTATACTCATGATATAGTCATACAGAAGTAAGGATTAATAAGGGTTGAATAAATCAAAACAATTGATCATTAATAAATTTGAAATTTTACAGAATTGCAGGTAGCATTCATTTTATGGCACTGAGAGTTTTTCCATGGGTTGTCATCATGATGAAGTTTTGGAATGCAATTATCATTCTGTTCCTTGCATTGCCTATTTTATATTCTTTATACTGTTCCCCCCATGAAAATAAAATTACCTTAAGGTGCTCTATGCTTACCTCAGGTTAAAAAAATAGGTAGTGTGTTATAGGCTGGGTTTTTTTATTTTGTCAGAGGAAAGACTTGGAAAACCCTATAAATTATGTGAATATGAATATTCTCGCCTTTTCCTCTGTTCTGCTCAGATACATACATGTATGTAATTCAAATACAAAGTGAGCTGGCCACTGTTTGGTAAATATCATTTTCATTTCAAGGTCTTGATATGGTTTTGTTCTTAAATATAGACTACGCTCTACAGTAGCCGCATGCACAAATGAGGGATGTTGCAGTGACTGCAGATAACTCCAGCAGGGCCTAGTTAACTGCATGTGGAGTTGTGGTTTGCAAGTGTAGTCAAAACAACTATTTTTCAATGCCAATTTGTGTACTTCTGGTGAAATCAGGAGAAGATACTGCAATAATGCATTTAAATTTTGTTACATTTTATTTTTCATGCATTTTAAACTCCTGAGCTCCTCGGGCAGATTTCTGCCCCTGTTATGGCTCTGTTATTCTCCATGGTTGTTGCAGATGGAAAAGCGTGGTGGCCCTAGTTGAGAACAGCTCTTAGTCTGAGGGAGAAAGGGACCGTACCCACTTGTAGTCAACAAACATTGTAAATAGTGTCCTTAGAAGCTACTAGGTAGTGAATTCTTTGTCCCCTTATATATTTCACTGTTTTGTTACCTTTGGTATTTTAAATGGAGGGTCCCAAAGCAACATTTGCATTACTGAGCCTTAGGATTCTTTCAGGAGATGATTTCTTAGTTCTTACGCTGCAGCCAAACTCTCTAGTAAGACTTTTCTCCTGGAAACTTTGGAGTTAAAAATTGCAGTAATAAAGATTGTTTCCATCTTTGGCCATTTCTAAATACTTACAGCTTTTGGGATTACACAGGAGTTGGAGAATTTGGTTTATCTCAGAGCATTCCTGGTCTTGTGTTAAAAGCTGGCAGGCTTTCTCACTCGGTCTATCCATAGCTTCTAATTAAAGGGGCAGGATTGGGCCACCAACCTCAGCTGATGCATCTTTTGCCCTTGCACAGATTAATTTGTTATACTGTTAAGAAGAATGTGTTTAACTTGTGTAGATATTGAAACAATAATAGAACTGTAAAAGTACTCAAATGCATACAGTTAAAATAAATGGGTTGCGTGCTGCTGTAAGTTTATGTTTTTCTTAACCATGCAGAAACAAGAGAAGCCAAAGTTTGTCCTGTGTGTGACCTTTTCTGAAAATGGTGATACTATTACAGGAGACTCAAGCGGAAACATTTTGGTTTGGGGGAAAGGTAAGACAAGATGAAGTTAATAATGAAATTTTAATATAAAAGACTCCAATTTTTTTACATGAGTGTAGCCTCATTTTAAGAATACATTTTGTTTATCTTGAGTTCTTTGCCAAGACCAATCCAGCAAATTCTCCTCTACAAGCACCTAAGGAACTTATACCTGACTGCTAGAGCACAAAGGTCTATAGAATGTGTTCCTTTTGGTCAAACGCTGAATCATAGAGCTATGCCAGCACATATGGCTTTTACTGACCTAAGGAATGGCAGGAAAAGTTCTTTTCCTAGATCAATGTGATAGTAAGAAACACTGTTAGTGTAACTCATGTCAGTCTCCTATACTGTCACCCTGTAGTATTTGCAAAAATTATGCCTATTGACATACACTTTTTAAAAGACAGCAAATGGCTCGCTTTGTTTTCTGAGGAAGTCAAGCTAAAATACATGCAGACCTAATTAAATTCCTCAGCTTTATTTCAAAAGAACAGATGGGTAGGACAAACTTCTTAAAAAGCATTTTCTAGTAAGGAAAGACTTTTTCTTTTTTAGGCAGCAGAAGGCAATGCCTGCTGGAAGGCAAACAGCAGCAACATCCTACCTACATGTTTACTTAGTGCGTGAGATGCCATGCATGGGAATAAGGAGAATCCCCTAAAGGAGGCCTTATTAGTAAAGGAAGAAGGGATATGGATGGCAGCTGCTGCTTATTTACTCAATGCCTTCTCCCAAGATACACGAAAGATATGAGATGTGGGAAGCAACGTAGGATCATAGAATCATTTAGGTTGGAAAAGACCGTTAAAATGATTGAGTCTAATCGTAAACCTAACACTATCAAGCCTACCTCTAAACCGTGTCCCCAGGTGCCACGTTTTCACATCTTTTAAATACTTCCAGGGATAGTGATTGAAACACTTCCCTGGGCAGCCTGTTCCAGTGCTTGACAACCCTTTTGGTGAATAAATTTTTTCCTAATATCCAAACTAAACCTCCCCCGGCACAACTTGAGGCTGTTTCCTCTCATCCTATCCCTTGTTACTTGGGAAAAGAGACTGACCCCCACCTCGCCACAACCTCCTTTCAGGTAGTTGTAGGCAGCCTCCTTTTTCACACAGATGAACCTTACTGAGCTGGTTTTGTAGACTTTTTCCATCCAAGGGCCATCAGCCAATTATCTTCTTGTGCTTTTGACCAATACACTACTGTTGAGGAAAGAGGTGGATGTGGTGTTTGTAACTCAGCTCCTCTTTTATTCTCCCTTTTCCTATGATAGTTTAAAGCAAGACATTTGAACACTTTTCCTTCCAAATTGAGTTTAGAAATTGTATAGTCCCATCTCTCCCCTGTTCCTGGCTGTTATTTTGGAGCGCCAGCAGAGAAGGGAGACAGTGACAGCTGCTGGCAGGGCAGGGTCAGCCCAGGGGCCGCTTTGCCTTCATGGCAGTAGGCTAATTTCTGACTTGACTGCAAGCAGCCTTTTCTGCCATTTCTCCCAGGAATTAAAGGGAATTATTTGTATGCTGCAAGCTCTCCTCACCTCTGCCAGTTCTTTTGGGACAGGCAAAAATGTTGTTCTTGTTTTTTCTATCTAAGTACAGCATACTGCCTGTGTCTTTACTACTTTTGGCTCGGAGCTCTCCGTGCAAGCGAGGGCTGCTTCCACCAGGCCAGAGTACCCTTAGCAAAATCTTGTAACTGACACATTATATCCATGGATGAGGATAGAAGCAAATGGGATTTATAAAGGAAAAACCAGTTGTTTCTTCTTAATTTGCATCAGCCCCTTGCCTGTGCTAAACGTAAAGTTAGCAAAGCTTTGATGCAAGGTCCACATTTCAGTAATAGAATCACTTATAATCATTTCTTTATGCTTCAAAATAGTAATGATTCATCAAATTAGAGATGTTTAATCTGATATAGTTGCTTAGAACATGTTTTGAGTCTGAGAAGGTACTTGAACAAGCCAAGTTCATCAATGAAGTGGTACAGGCTCTTTTGGAGGGCGATTCAGCACCTTCTGCCAAACTTACAAAGACCTCTAACTTAGTCGGGTTTTGGTGCCAGTGAGGTGTCCGGAGGCTGTGGAGTATCCTTGGAGGATAACAAGTGACTGGGTTATGGTTTCTTTGTTGATAAGGTGCATAGCGCTACTGAAGGTCAAATGTGATGCCCAGTGGCTTGGCTTAAACCCCTATGAAAGGTTTAAATGAACCTATTTTACTTTGCATTTGAACTAGATCAAGTGAATACATATACTTTTCATGTTTGAGATGGGGGGAATATGTTCTTAAGATGTAGTAAATTAATCTCTTCTGTGGGTCTGAGTATTTTGGTGCAATGCTCCAAGCCTGCAATTACCACTGTTTAAGTTATTGACAGGTAGTAGAGAAATTGAGGGGGTTAAAAAAAAAAACAAACCCAAACTGGGGGAAAGGAGCTATTAAGCTGGCTATATCAGTAATAATATCTTTTCTCCATCTATCCAGGTACCAACAGAATAAGCCACGCAGTTCAAGGGGCACATGAGGGTGGAATATTTGCTCTGTGTATGCTGCGAGATGGCACACTAGTATCAGGAGGTGGAAAAGACCGAAAGCTGATATCATGGAATGGAAATTACCAAAAACTTCACAAAACTGAGGTGATATCATCTAACTTGAAGTTACATGGCTACTCAAAATTAAATTTTAGCTGTCTTATGAAGAGAGCTTTTTAAATCAATTTTTTTTCCTGTGGATGTGTATTCTGTGGGGAAGTAGATTAATGGTAAAATTTAATGTCATTTGAGCCATCAGGTCATTCCTGTGACAGCCTATTCACTAACATAATATTTACTTTTTAAGACTGATGGTAATTGGAAAACAAATTTTGTATTTATACTTTTTCATGCTATTTCTTCCTTTCTTTGCAATTGATAATGTGACCTCATTTTTCACTTCAGAATATTACAATATTAAAATGTTTTTGTTCATTCCTCTTTTCCAAAATGATGTGAGGGTTTTTTGGGGTTTTTAGTACTTACATTTTGTCATTAATTTCTTGCTTAGTGTTATTATTTTTATTTAAAAAATAAATTCTGAAAATTAATTCAGTTGCTATGCAGGAACTTAAAAGATTAAAGCAGAATTTGTTTGGACAGAACTATGTGACTGTTTACATACTGAATGCAAGAGAACAATCAACATAAAACTCTTGTGTAAGGGTTTCAGCTCTACTATATATTATTAAATGTTGCAAACATATATGCAACTGGAATGACGTGTCTGGTAATACAGTTTTTAACACATTCACAAGACACATGGTGTTTGTGCCGTTTCTAACCATGGTGTCCATATTTTTCTCTTATTTGTTCGTATGGTGTTATTGATTCCTTGTTATTTTAAATTTTACGTCTTCTGTTGGGCTTTATATTGGAGATTCCACTGATTCTTCGAGAACATAGGCTGCAATTGAGGAAACATACCTGGCAAAAAAGTACTACCAATATACAGTGTGACACTACCTCTGAGTAGAAACACTCAGTCTGATATCATGACTGCAATAAAAATATGATCAAGTTAGCACAGCATGAAGAAACCTTTTCTTTTTGTTGAAATACTTGGTTTATCTGTACAAATGGAGTGTTCCATAGTTGTGAATGTATTTTCTTTTAACTTTATAAAGACAATTACTGAGCTGATGCAAGCTGTTATAAACTTTTGAAAGTCAGGCACGTATATTCATCTGTTTCCTTTCTTCTCTGTGCAACGTTTATTAAAATGCATTTGCTAGGCCATATGTCTTTAAAAATAGCAACGCTTGACACATCGTCTGACTTATCTGTTTGTCTGTTGTTACCATAGATTCCAGAGCAGTTTGGTCCAATCAGAACAGTAGCAGAGGGAAAAGGGGATGTTGTATTAATAGGAACCACTAGAAACTTTGTCCTACAGGGCACGCTATCAGGAGACTTTTTCCCAATTACCCAGGTAAGCTGTTGCCTTACAAGAACATTCTTAAGTGTCTAATTTAAACAGCAATGATATTGCTTAAAGTCAAGTTTCATAAATATGCATCTATTTGATTTATTATCACAGTACTTTTGACAATAAATTACATTATAAATATATATCTAAGCTAACATATTTATTTAATGCTCTAATATATTGTTTGGTCATTTTAATCCTGTTTAAACATGTTTAGTTTTGATGGTACTGTCCTTCTTGTCATGAAACATTTCTGCTTGTGTAGGGTCACACTGATGAGCTTTGGGGACTTGCAGTCCATTCCTCTAAACCTCAGTTCTTCACTTGTGGACATGACAAACACATTACCCTCTGGGATGCTACCACTCATCGTCCTATCTGGAACAAGATTATAGAGGTATACATTTATTAAACACAACTCCTCTTATAGAACTTCTCAAGTAATGTGAGTTTTTTATAAGCTTATTGATTTTAAAATATCTTAAAGTATTAACTTGAGAAAAAAATGAGAGAATCATAAAATTTGTTTTTCCGAAAATGGATGTAAAACTCTTAAAATCAATAATTTAAAACCCTAGGTTAAACGGCTCTATATGCTGTATCATACAGAAGTGTACAGTGCTGTTGACGTTTATATTTTTTTACTAGGAAGAGAACCACAAATATAAAGCTAGGAAATAGTTATATTTTAAAAGTAGTTTGTGATAGTAGCTTTGTGGTGACATGCAATCTTGATTACTACATGCATCACTAGGTACTCATTTTTTAGTGTGCGTTTTTTGACACCTGATCACTTTTCTAAATATGTACCCATGAAAAGACATTGACTTATTTCCTAGAGACAGCAGAGATGCTTTTATCTCTCTATTTTGAGATGCTGCTATCACATTTTTTTCAAACAGTCTTAACTTTTTTTTTAAATAGATGTGAGTATATGCTTTTTTGGAGATAGAGGTACTGATCACAATAAACAAGTTACTTCTCAGTCTTTCTTATCTGCCCTCTGTACAGTGGAAAAGTTCAAAAATTACTTAAAAAAACCCCACCACACAAAACAAACACAGCACCACCTGGTGTAGATATAAATCCAATAGACAGGTTTGCCAGTCAAGTTGTAGCCAGTAACTTATGACCCTCGTGTTACTGGCAAAAGTGCTTTCTGTGTGATATAGTAAATAATCCTTCATTAGTTTAAATGAAGGTCATATGTTCTAAGATCTGTATTTTCGTTGGTATGGGAAGCTGCTAAATTACTTGGTGAGACCAAATCAACAGTTACTGCCCCAGAGATGGAGCTGCATTGTCAGTTCAGTGACTAGGTATAAAGACAGATTGGCCTATAGTATAAGAACTTAAAAGAAAGGAAAATAAAAGTACTTCTTTTAATGTGAAAAAATTGAGATCAATAACACTAAAAGTTTGGCCTGAGTGGCAGGCAGATAATTTCATTTTCCTACCTCCTGATCATTTTGGGGCTTAAGATACATTAATATGATTTGGATTTAAAAATAAGCTACCTCCCCTTCAGTCTTAAGGCCCAGCTACAGTATTCCTAAGGGGAATGGTCAAATCTTGAGATGCACCAAAATCTTAATGTGTTTGAAATCTCTTGAACTCTTACCAAGATGCCAAATGCAAGATAAAATAAATACCAGCACGTTTAGGCTACAAACTTTAGTGGTAAAACGTACTTTTAAAAATCACTGAGCAGTTATAAACTAAATTTTCCAGGATCTGTCTTGATAGACTCTCTAAAAAAACCCAAAAGATAAACATATGCCTTTTTTTTGTTTTGAAATACAGCAATAGCAGTGTATTGTGTTGTACTATACGGAATATGAGCACATTGAATTGCAGCAATTCCTTCACATGGAATTCGGAGTGACTCAAACAGTGACACGACTGGAAACTTTTACATAGACCGTTCAGGACTTTATCATAGATTTTTGGGGAGACTTAATTTGATTATTTAGAAATGGTGTGTGACTGGTTTGGGGCAAGTCTTATTTATAAATATCCTGAAGTGGAAAGTAAAATCATTGGTACCACTTTTTATGCTTTCCTAATAAATTTCTTTTTTTGTTGGAAAAAAACCATCATGTAATTTAGTTGCATGTACTAATGGGATCCTTTGCTCACTGTAAAGGTGTATGTTTTTGTATACTTGCATACTCTTCCGAAAAAGCTGAATCAGACGTCAGTACTTCGGATATACTTCTCATTACAGGAACGATATACTGAAGAGGGCCTATAATCATGAAGAGAAATGCAAAATTTGACACTTTGCTCCCTCACAGTGTAAAAAAAAAAAGCATTTAGAAATTTGGGGTGATAGACATCATTAGTGGAGATAAGTACAATACGGGGAACAGGAACAAATCTTAATCAGATAAGGTTCTGTCTCAGAAATAAAGTTACTTATGTCATCATCAACTCAAAAAAGGACATTGATTCCACTGTTTGATTCCTTGTCTCCTCTGAAAAACAGAGTTGGAGTTTAGCTGATTGTGACTTGCAGTGAACTTCAATTAAAATTTAGCTGTAGTTTCAGAAATATAAGACACTCTTTAAGAAACTGTTGTTATTGGAATGTTAAAGAAACTGCTTTATTTACCCTCGTTCTTGTGAAAATGTTGATGGCAACTGCAGTAGCACCAGTAAACTAGACTTAGTTTTATTTTCTTTGCCCTCCAAGAACACACCACTTCATTAAGACAAGATTTCTGTTATCAGTCTTCACAATAATCTCCTTATTAACCACTTGAAATGTCTGAGACTGTTTCATAAATCAGTGAGTGATTATCTAGAGTAAATAAATCATTTCATGTTAACCTATTTTTGTCACAGAGATCTGTGGAAATGTAGGGGTTTTTTGTAGTTATGAGTACAAGTTACTGCTCAGATTAAATTCACTGTTTGAACTTCTGGATTATTCAAGAGAATATTTTAGCATTTACTATGCAATTATGCTTACAAAAAATAAGTAAATTTTCCTTTGTTGACTACTGTCGTGGTTTAGAACATGCATATTGAAATCCTGGATCTCAACAATTCTCTGAATTTTCTTTAGAGTTAATAACATATTAGAAATTAGTCACTTGTTTAAAATTAATGAAAATGTTCCTTACACATAGCCTCTAGGGCTAGTAATTACAAATTGCTAAAAATGTGAACAGGTTTACTAAAATGGCTACAATGTGATGCTATTTTAAAATACAGAAAATCAAGGACATAAGCGTTTCTGTGAGATATGTTACTGGATTTTTTTTTGCTTACGTTTAAAAATTATTTTTGGTAGGTATCAGCAAAAATAAGCTACTTATTTTGCGACTTTCTGGTATAACCTGAAGAGTTCTGGAGCTCATTCTTTGTAATTGAGCAAGTATTAGAATGAAAGTGCTTACCGTGTTTTTAGGCATATGTTTAAATTACAAGAAAAACACCGCATCTCTTACTTGTTTCCGTAATAATATACTCTACAAAATAAAGTGTGTTAAAATTGCATATCAAAATAAGAAACCCAGTTTGTGCCCTGAATCTCCCACTAAGCTGTAACTGGGCAGGTGCTGAAAAAGGCATTGGTACACATTGAAATGAAGCTTTACCTCTCCATGCAAATCGATACATCCCCTTGTGGAATAGTGTACTTGCTTGTCCTTTAGATAGTAGGTAAACTGCAGCTTTGATACTTACTTCTTAGGTCAGCTCTAATTTAATAAGTTATTTTTATCTCTTACTTGTTTGTGATTTGTTAAGAAGCTGCCTGTGTCAACATTATTGTAATGAAATGACTTGCCAAGTTATTTTTAGATGGTGAAGAAAACAGTGTTCTTGTATAGAGGGGAAAAATCTTTTGGGTAACATTACAATCAGTTAAAAATACTTCTTTTTCCCCTCAAGTTTGTATTTAAAACAAACAAACAAAAACCACAAATGAACACACCAAACCAAACCAATGACAACAACAACAAGCAGCACAAGAGAGATGCTGTTCCCGAGGCAGATATAATTGAACTCTGGTTTTGTTATACCTTGAACTGGTAAAAGCGTGTGTGCTTCCTTCTGAAACATTTTAGGATCCAGCACAGTCCTCAGGTTTCCATCCTTCAGCATCTGTTGTCGCAGTGGGGACGCTGACCGGCAGGTAAGATGTGCAGAGCAACACCTTGGGAACCAACAAATACTACGTGATTTTTTCAGCTCACGTCCAAGTTCGTGTTCTTGTTCTGCAGATGTATGCATGACATATGTTCACGCCCTATTGATTTCTATTGAATTTCAGAGTGAAATTTATATGTGTTGCCTAGAAGCCCTAGTCTTGGACCAGTAGCCCATGTTTGCAGAGTGTCGCAGGAACACAGAAGGGATGGTTTCTGCCCTGAGAGAGCAGCAATCTGAGATCAATGTCAGGAGATGGAGTTGGAGAGGGCTGGAAGTCTCAGTTAGCAGTGAGACCATGTGTGGGAGGTGCCGTCACCATACCAGTGTCCTAAATGTTAAATCTTTATGGCCATAATGGCAAAGAAGAGGTTAAAGGAAGAGTTTGAGATGATGAGTTAACTTTGCAGATGCAGACAGACACACAGCTACTCACTAAGGCAGCCTAGAGGAAATCACATAGGAAAAGGTTGCTCATTCAAAAATTTAACAAGTGGTTTATTATCTGTAATGCAGTAATGTTTAGAGGCTCTAACAAAATCTTGGCACATGTTCCACTGTGCTAGACATCGTGTAGAAATGCATATTAAGAGACTCGTTCTGCCTGAGGAGTGTGAAGCATAAGCAAGACAGACAAAGCTGGGGTGAAAGGTAATATTTCCATCGTACGGGGCAGATGGAACCCTTGGTCACACAGTGGGTCAGGGGCAGAGCCGCGTTTCACTGGGTTGTGGGTCAGAGCAGGGAGCCTGTGCCGTCGCTTCATCGTCTCTTCTAACGTCACTTGAGGGCAGACTTTGCCATTAGTACTGAAAACAGTTCCACTTAACTGAGAACTTATAGAATGCATATATGTTATGAGCCAAGATTATTTTGGATTGTATATCAATCCTAAATAAAGGGTTTACTTTCTTTACTAAATTTAATTTATTTTTCCTAAATAAAGTAAATCAAAAGGAGAAGCTTTGAGAGGAATTTTTACTTTGTCTTTAATAATTTGATGCAAGTATTGAAATGAAAATTTTATCTTTGTCCCTTCTACATGTTTCCACAAATTAAATTTTGGTTAATTAATAATTAATAAATAAAGCTAATCCTCAAATCAAGAGAGAATCGTCCTGATTCTCGCTTGTGTTTTCTTTTGCTCCAGGATTTGATGTAGGTGTCAATTTCAATGTCAGCATAGCATAGAAGAGTTTAAAAGGAGAAAGCTCCTTATATGTAATACTTGCTTTATTCTAATGCATGACAAATAGTAAAACATAATAAAATCTGAAGGCTGATATGAGGGTCAATGTCTGATAATTTTTCTGGTTAAAAAACATTAGAAAGAAGCTATCCTTCTGTTAAAGTAACAAATAAACCAAACCAAGAAGCAGTTGCTGTTTTGCTTTTGCTGGTGTAAAACTTATGCTGTTTTGACAGAAGAAAAGTTGGTCAAGATTACAGTAGATTTAAATTCCTTATGGAATGATTTATTGGCCTCTTTCTGTATTTAAAACAGGTGGTTTGTGTTTGACACAGAAACAAAAGACTTGGTCACTGTACACACAGATGGAAACGAACAGCTGTCTGTAATGCGCTACTCACCAGGTTTGAGAGCACTGATTTACTGCTTAAAAAAAATTGATTTTTTAAAATTAAATTTGGGGTTGGTTTCTTTTAAAGTAATTCCCCACTTGCCATGCTGAAGTTGAAAATAAATATGCCATGAACCATTGGCAGCACTGAATGGGTGGTGTCCTAAGCTCTAGTTTTCTTTTCCCTCCCTCCCTGACATGCTCAGAATGGTTTCACTGGGAAGGAAAAAACAAATATGAATTAACTGTGCAGGTTGTTGCAGTCAAGTTAGCCCTAAATGGACTGTAGCCACTTCCAGAATTGTCATGTGTTTTTAACCATAATATTTGCTGTATAAACTTGCTGTTTTGTAATCTTGAAACAGTAATCAACATGCAACTGAAAAATAAAAAAATAAAATTTTGGTTTTCATTTTTTGGTATTCAGGCCTTTAAGAGCAGTTCCTCTTGTCTGTGACACACTAGCTTTTCAAAATTAGCCTGAGTTCTTTCTTACAGGAATAATTAGTCTTCACTTTTGTGTTTATAGATGGAAACTTCTTGGCAATAGGTTCCCATGACAACTGTATTTATATATATGGTGTAAGTGAAAATGGAAGAAAGTACACTAGAATTGGCAAATGTTCGGTAAGCAACCTTTTTTTCTCTATATTCAATATTAACAACCTAATACAGTGCTACAAAACGTACTTAATACTGTCACATTGAGAAATACTGTTAGTGCAGTTAATACAATATTTTTCTCTTTGTAGGGTCATTCCAGCTTCATTACTCATCTGGACTGGTCTGTTAATTCACAGTATCTTGTGTCCAATTCAGGAGACTATGAAATCTTGTACTGTGAGTAAGAATTATATTTAGTCTTTTTATGCAAAGTTCAGGCAGTCTAATACAGATTTGAAATTTATATGAGACCATATAACTGCCAAGCTAGACCATATGTTTTAATTCATCTGGTGCAATCAAAAATCTATACAACTTGAGAATTAAAAACATTATCATGTTTTGTTTCTTTTTTTCTTTTGTAGGGATTCCCTCTGCTTGTAAACAAGTCGTGAGTGTTGAAACAACTAGAGATATAGAATGGGACACTTACACCTGTACTTTAGGATTCCATGTTTTTGGTAAGTATCTTTCCCCTTACAAGTTCTTGTCATTCTTGTTATTAACAAATACTTGGATTCCCAACTTCTTCTTATGAAACATGACTATTCATATTTCAGGAAAAAATACAGAACTTCTGTTATGCCATTTTTATTACAATCTGTCCTCTTATTTCAATCCAGAAAGACTCTTAATTTATTATTCTTGCTAGCTTCAAGTGTAAATATTAAATTGCAACATAAGTGGGAGACAAGGAAGAAATCACACAGTGCCCTTTCTGTCACACTAGAGCTGCTTCTTATCTCTTAATTTAAAGTACCAGTTCTATGGAATTATCATTTATTTAGACAGCTACTGGGTCAAATCCCCTTACCAGAACCAGTGTCACTTGCACTAGTTACTGTACAAACACAAAAGGGGTGACAGTATCGATCATTAAGTACTTACAATGTATTTTGATACAATATATAACAATTAAATGAGGTGAAAGGGATACAAGAAGAAAGAATTAAAAGGTAACAAAATCAGGATGGTCTGTTTCCCTGGGACTTCTGCCAATTTTGGAGGAGCTGCTTTCGCCAGCGTGCTCTGAAGCTTTGTGCTCATTCCACAATGTGTGCAGAACTACACAGATTGTTACAAAAGCTGAGTATGAGAAGCTTCAGATTCCTGATTCCTCAAGACAAAATAGGAAGTCAAGGTAGAAGTTCAGAGAATAGTCTGATTTTAGTATAAGCAGTAAGGAAGCAAGATTTTTTCACCCGTGTTTCGTGTAGAATAGCTGCAGTGATGTGTTCGAAGGCAGCCAGAAAGGACATGCTTTTAGAGCCTAAAGGTGGGATGGCAGTAGCAATACGCTGGGAAGACATATTTGTAGTTTGTAAAATTGTCAGACAGTGCTTGGGTATCACTACAATACGCAGATCTAGTAAAAGGCGGAACCCTAGAAGCTGCGTGTTTATGCGATGTGTTTCTCCTGATGGCCCCTATAGAACTATTAGCACATTCCTGCTGTTTGAGTGTACCTGATGCAGTTACAAAGCCACAAAGTCTTTGCATTTAGCATCAAAGGTTCTGAAATTATGAATATTTTGAGTCGGTATTCCTTACTTCATAATTTGGATTCATGCAAAACATATTGCTGTTAGAACATGAGGCTACTTTTGGTCATCGGAGAGGGGTGTCACACCTGAGAGGGGTTTTTGCCCCCTTGCAACAGATCAGCTTTTGGAGCAAGTCTATGGAAACTAATGATCTACTGGGCCAATGGGGAATGTGTGGAAACATCATGTACATTTTTATACTTACAGTCCTCCGTGCTGAACTGGTGTATTGTAAGCTAAATCAAGAAAGATGAGGAAGAAATAGAAGTAGTTGCGAGTTTTAATAATTATCACAATTATTATTTTAGTAATGTAACAAAGATTGTGAGGGTGTTCATCAAATGAATGGAATTTTAAAGTAAAAAGATATAACCTATTCAGAAAGGATATGAAATACCAAAGTGGTGGAACATTTTTATGTATGGAACATGGTGCCACATATACTGAGGATTCATAGCTGTACAATTAGATTTAGACTGGGAAGTTAACAAAGGTAATTCATAATAATTATAGGTTAAAAAAATAATGCTGGCAGGGTTATACTGTTGCCCATCCTTCCAGAAAGATCAAATTAATGGAATATGTTTAATAGCTAGCAGAATCAGTCAAATCACGGGAACTGCTGAGGATGTGAGAGTTTAACTATTCCAGTGTCTTTTGAGGAAGGAATTGCAGTTCACTGGCTAACCAATAAGTTCTCAAAAGTCTTCTGATACAGAAATAGCTCAGCATCCAGGGGGAAGTTTCTTTCAGATTTGATTCTGGGGAAATGGAAGGACCTTGCTAAGAACATGAATGTATCTTGTGTTAGGAATCAGGGAGGTGTGATCCTTAGTATAGAAAGGAAAAAGAGCAGCAAAATGAAAATAATGGACTTCAGGAAAAGAAAACGCAAAAATCCAAAGGCCTGTTAGGGAAGATCTGAAGTTGAACAAAATGCAAGATGCAATAATTCCTTCAGTGATATGAAGGGCAGAAAATCTGCCAGCCAAGAGGAAAGATAGGAATGGTAGCAAGACACAAATTTGGTTACACTGTTGTTCCTACAAGGAAGAGGAATGCAGAAAGTAGAAGCTGTTGGAGGAGCAAGAAGATACATAAACAAACCTAAGCATAAATGCCTGCTTGCGACATATACAGAAATAACAGAAGGGCCGATGACAATATTGTTCTGCTATGTGGAGAGGAGAGATGACACTGCTAAGGCTGAAGTAACACTTCTGTTTTTCTTTTTTCATGTGTCTTTTTTTAGAAGACCTACTTCAATCTGATGGCTAATCCAGTTAGTGCCGGTAATGAAAAAGCCTCTGCCTTCAGCAGTGGAAGGAGTAGATTAGAAAATAGCTAGAAGTTATATATTTTCGAAGTATCTGAGTGTGATGAACCTTGTTGTATCTGTAAAAACAACTGGTTAGCATAATCTCAAGATGATTAGTACTTATTTTCAGGACCTCACAGAGAACAGGCAAAGTACTGGAAAAAATGGAGAAGAACGAATGCAATATCTGTGGAATTGTGTATTTGCCTTCAGAGCCCATATGGAGAGGATAAAGCACAAAGTTAGTGGCTAAAATAATAAATTGAAGTTCATAAATTATAAATTTGAAACCAGTGTGGTAATGTTGGAAGTCACTCTACTATTCAGTACTTTGGGGCCTCAGAGCAGCCAGTATGAACAATCTTTAAATGCTTGCCAGGATTGCTCCACTGGACATGGAAGAAGCATTCACATCATGAAGGATGTGAGGCATCTAGTATATTGATTTTTCAGTAGCTACTGGCTGACTGAAATGAGGGATATTTTCTCACTCTAGTAGAACCACATAAAAATCACAAATAGTATGTATAGTGCTTGCAGAGCAACACAGCCAGTGCAGGGGGGAAAATGTACATTGATCTGTTGAACACCCGTCTTCAGGCATGAGAACAGATTACTCAGACTGGAAGTGTTTAGAGATAATTCAACTGCAAATCAACAGCATGTAAAGAAGTGTGTTCAGTGGGGGACATTTTAGTGATACAAACACGTGGGGCTGTGAAGGACTAAAGACCATAAAACGCTTGATCATCTGTATGCTCTTGCAAGAGCCGTGTGCTGCTGGATACACAACCAAGGCACCAGTGCCTGTCACATGCCCAGTTTTGGAAAAAGTAGTATTTGTGGTGAAGGATGGGAACAGAAGAAATGTAAGATGCTGTGCAAAGCCTGACACTGCTGCAAGCAAAGCAGAGCCAACACTGCTTGAGTTCAAAACTGACTAGAAGGCTGTACGCTGAATATGATGTTTGTTTGAATATATTTATTAATAACATGGATGACAAAACAGTGTGTATAATTTGTAGGTCATGTGAAGCTACAGGATTAGCAAATTGTATTGAGAAGTAGAGGAATGGTATGAAAAAGGAGGCAATTCAATAGAGGTGAATAGGAGGTTCCACACTTGAACAGCAGAACCCAGTTGTATAAATCCAGAATGAAGGAGAGCAGGCAAGAGAGCAGATTTGCACAGAAAGGTCAGATGACTCTTCAATACAAACCGAATGTGAGTCAACAGCATTATGGGGTTGTAGAAAAGGCAGATGCATCAGTGGGATGTATAATGAAAAGGATGCCATGCAAAATGTGAAGTAATCATCCATTTATGAGTATCTGCTTCAGTCACAGCTGGAATAGCTCCTTCTGGCTTTTGCATGTTGAACCAACAGATAATGTGCTGACCAGCAAGAAAAATTACGCATCTAAATATTGTTCTGTGAGAAGAGATGAATGAATTTCAGAGAACAGGAGGAAAAAAAAGCATGGCTTTGATCTTCAAATAAGAAAAAGGAAGTGAGCAAATCATACCGTACAGCAAGACCAAGTGCAAGGTCCTGCACGTGCATTGGGGCAATCGTGAGCACAAATACATGCTGGGTGGAGAATGGATCAAGAGCAGCCCTGAGGAGAAGGACTTGGGAGTGTTGGTTGATGAGAAGCTCAACGTGACCCAGCAAGCCCCGAAAGCCAACCATGTCCTGGGCTGCATCAAAAGCGTTGTGACCAGTTGGTTGAGGGAGGTGATTCTGCCCCTCTGCTCCGCTCTCATGAGACCCCACCTGGAGTGCTGCATCCAGCTCTGGGGCTTGCAACATAAGAAGGACATGGACCTGTTGGAGTGGGTCCAGAGAAGCACCATGAACATGGTCAGGGGACTGAAACATCTCTCCTATGAACACAGGCTGAGAGAGCTGGGGTTTTTCAGCTTGGAGGAGTCTCTGGGGATGCCTTATAGCAGCTTTCCAGTACCTAAAGGGGGGTTACAGGAAAGCTGGAGAGGGACTTTTTACAAAGGCATGTAGTGATAGGACAAGGGGTGAAGACTGAAAACTGAAAGAGGTGGATTGAGATTAGATATAAGCAAGAAATTCTTCCCCATGAGGGTGGTGAGGCACTGGAACAACAGGCTGCCCAGAGAAGCTGTGGGTGGCCCATCCCTGGAAGTGTTCAAGGCCAGGTTGGATGGAGCTTTGAGCAACCTGGTCTAGTGGAAGGTGTCCCTGCCCAGGGCAGAGGATGGGGGGGCCTGGAACTAAATGATCTTTAAGGTGCTTCCAACCTAAGCCATTCTATGATTCTATGACTGATTATGTCAGTGATCTCTCAAGGTTCGGTATTGTTTATATTGAGTAGGGATTAAATAAAATCTGAATTATGAAAATCATAAACCCCAGCACTGCATACCAAAAAAAAAAAAAAAAAAATCAGTAACTGGTTGGATTTTATTACAATTACAGTTTATTACAGGCAAATATTCAAAGGGTTTGAAGATGTGGTACATGGATTTGGTTGTTGTTTTGATTAGCCTACAGTTTAATTTTAGAACACAAGTTTGTGCAAGAACAGCAAGGAGTAGACTATGTGAGGAAGGAGGAGAATTACTTACAGTAAAACAAAAGCATTTTTAAAATGTATAATAGGTTCAGTTTCTTTTTTAGGGATCTACTAATTACTGAATAACATTTTAAAATATATTTATTGTGTCATAGGTTTTACACTTTAGTAACATGAAGAAATATGTTGAATCATACAAATGTAGTCTTTTAGACTACAGTCATATGACAAAAGTATGTTAGGTCATACATTGATAAGCAGAAGGGAAAACAAAAGCAGAAACTGCTATTTTTCTACATAACCACATAAAAATTCTTTTAGGCTCAGACACATGACTGTAAATCAGCAGAACTCTTCAGAGTAAAAAGCACTTTGCTGACTAGAAGAAATAAAATATTTGGTTTTGTGCTTCATTTCCTATTAGGATCTTGTCTTTTGCTGGTACAGAAATATTCATACTGACTCAGCTGCAGTTATTTTTATGGTTTTATCTTTTTTTTTTAAACAAGTAATCCTTTGTTAATATTTTAACAAAAACTTAAGCTGTCACTTGTATTTCCATTATAAAAAACTGTAATTAGTTCCTCTGTGTTTCAGGTGTATGGCCTGAAGGTTCAGATGGAACAGATATCAATGCTGTCTGTCGATCACATGGGAGGAAACTGCTATCAACAGGGGATGATTTTGGCAAAGTACATCTCTTCTCATATCCATGTTCACAGTTCAGGGTAAGGCATTTCCTAAAAATTTACTCTCTCAACTTGCGCAAATGCATTAAATGTTGTTTTCCTACTAAAAAAAAAAAAAAAAAGAGAGGAAAAAAATGGGAGTATATGCCTAAAGGATTTACTTAAGGTTGATTGAGTGTACCATTCAATTTAAAATTTAATTTAATATTAAAATACTTTGAGAATAACGTGATACCTTTGTTTCATTGTTGTATGAATTGTTATGTTATACTAAAATTTTTTTTGACAGCTTATATTCTTACTAATATGGTGTTTTCTAGGCTCCAAGCCATGTGTACGGTGGACATAGCAGTCATGTAACTAATGTAGATTTTCTCTGTGAAGACACCCATCTCATCTCCACAGGCGGAAAAGATACAAGTATTATGCAGTGGCGAGTCATTTAGAGGAAACATCAGTGTGAACATGCACAGTTGAGTCGACCATGCACAGAACTTATGTATAAACTGTATATTTAAAATTTAACAGTATGTTTGCAGTTTAGCCTGGTCACTGTGATTTTTGTTTAAAAAATTCTTACAAACCTCAGGAAAATTAAGCCCTGTGCTGGTTACCTTACTCAGTCTAGTGATTTTTTTTTTTCATTGTGTCACACCTTAAGAATGATGGTTTTCTCTTCTGTTGTACAATATACAATGCAGTACAAATGTGGCTTGACAGTTTGCAATACAGTGGTATCAACAGAATGTGACTATCTTAAATGTTTCCTATAAACACTGCTAAAATGGTCACAAAAATGCCTTTCAAAGACTGTATATATGTGCTTATTTGTTTCACTATCTACACTTTGTACTGTATATCTACTTATTTAGAAAAATCTATGACAACGTCGAGGTACCGAATTGTTTCTGATGGAGGGTGATGAATAGATACAAAAAGTTAAACCGAGATGTAAGATGCAAAAATTTGTGTTCTAGACCTGAAAATGTGAATGCTGGTAAATTTGCATTCTCTTGGGAATTGCACACCTTGGGTATCACCAGGGAGGAGCTGTGTTCCCTTTCAAGTGAAGCAGCAGGTTATGCCCCAGTTTGACGTGAATATCTCAGCAGGGTTTACAGATGTCTATGTGGTTCAGGTATTCCGTATGAGTTTAAATTAAAAATCTTTTTTCTTGTATACGAACAATTTCTTTTTGAAAACAGAACAAAAAAGCTTGGCCACATCCCCATTATTGGTTGATATATTTAACTAATATGTATATTAATCAGCATGATGCTATATTGTACATGTATAAGATTTTAGCAGTTCATAACAAATGGTAAGGCAATCTAGCTTTACTTTTTTATGCTTATGGATATTGTATATTTGTATTTTAAGACCAAGTAGACGAAGTCTAAAGATATCTTTTTAAGTGTACCATGAACCTGCAGAGGGTAAAGGAGGTCTCGGAAGCCTACACGAGACATTAATGTGTAACTTCTGGCCCCTGTGTTTTGTGCATGGATGGATATTTATAGTATCAAATAAGATTGTGTTTTGCAATGAAGTAATAGTGGAGGTGGCATAAAATGGTTAAGAAGGCCTTATCAATGTTGATTGTGACACAGATTGAAATGTATTGTTTACTCTGAGGAATGTATCCGAAGAATTTTAAAAGAGGAGCTCTAAACGGACTCGAAAAAGGTAATATTAAAATTTTGCTTGTAATGGACAGTAAAAGTTAATTCTCTGAACTCTAAAGCACTGGTTGTTTAGAGTGATTTAAATGCAATGGAATCAATAAATTTTGAAACTTTTTTATTACATCTCCAACCTCCTACACTGAAAGTGCAGGACACCAATAAACATGTATTAAAGTGAATTTTCAATGTATTCTTCCTCTTTAGTAAAATATCTTTGTTGTAATGTGAAACACTTGCTAGAAGAGACAGGCTTTTACTTAATGACATACATTTGAGACTTCTCAGTTAGAGCTGCATTTGGAAATCTTTGGGAATAAAATCTAAATTTGGGGGTACGTAATTCCATGCATGAGCATGACTCTGGGAACGTGATCCCTAATGCACACTGAGAGAATGAAACTCCAGCTTCATGGCAGGGAAAAAGGACGCGCCACTTGTTTTCACCTGCAACCTGACTCGATTCTGCCTCCTGGTGCACATCACTTGTCCCTGAGCACCTGGCTGGTCGAGGAGCATCATTCCACTGCACGTGGCAAGGGCTCCTGACAGTTCCTCCGTGTGAGGAACTTGTCCTCAGGCAAGACTTTGAACGCCCAGGGTTTCAGGGTGATTTTAACCTGATGTTATCTAGCACTGTTGCTGAAGGAAGAGCTCTTGCCCCCGCAGCTGCTTATCCCCATCCCGTGCAGCAGCACAACTGTTGTTGTGGCCATAGGGAGAACCCAGCCAGGAGATGGACCCAAGTTAAAATCAATTCTGGGGCGGGGGCAAGAAAAAAAGGCCAAGCAAACAACAACTGGTACAAAACAGAAATGCCTTTTCCTCTGTTTCCTCATCTGATTTGGCTGTGCAGCTGTATGAGTGCTTGCACTGAGCTTGTACGGAGGAAGGAGCAATGTGGAGAAGAAAATAAATGGGCAGAGGAACACGTGGAACAGCTTCTTTCGATGGTGATGTTGATCGGCCCCTTCTTGAAGTGCGTAAAACTAAGGCAGAATATCCTGCCCTTTCTAGGGTTAATCCAATCCTAAGAGGTTGTAATAATCCAAGTGACGGGTTCTCATCTTGTCTGGATCCTTGGTTGATTATGCCACGATAGCTTCTGGTTTTTAATTTATTGTACTTTTGCAGATGGGGCGCTTTCAGGTTTTCTGCTTTCAGATTTGCTGGTGACTTGTGATTACTTGCAACAGGCAAACAGAGCTGCAAATTAGGTTGGCTCATTCCCTTTTCATCCTTCTTCCCTACTCTTGGGATGTAATAATGTAGTCGTGATCCCCTTCTTCATTTTAAACTGTTACCCCTACAAGAAATAGATGAGGAATCCTGCAAGTCCGTCCCTAGGGTTACTGATCAAAGGGGATTTTCAACAATCCCAGCCCATCTGTGCCTCTTCTGCTTCTCTAACTTTTGCTGTTAAATGTGTCTTTGTTCCTCTGTGAAAACCTGATAAACGTATTAGCTGAATTGGCAAATGATGGGTAACATCTTGAGCCAAATATTCATTTGATGACTGTTAAAGTGGTTCTTCTTTCTTTATCCAGGAAAGTCTACACAATCTTGCCATTGTTATATATAATCTTCAGTTCTTCCCACTACCACACTTGTTCCTTGGTTCTTGCATTTTTTTTTTTTCCAGGAGCGTCCTCTTTTTGCTTTAAAATAATTTTTTTAAAAAAGGAAGAAACAAATGAAAGAGTTATTTGCAAACTTTGTGTATGTCATTCCCTCAGCGGCACCTGGGACTGTGACACTGATTCACCCACAGCAGTTGTCTTTTCCTGCCGTTTCCTGGAGCGCAGGGCTGGCTCTCCAGTCCCTGGTTGGAGACCCGGCCGGGCTCCTGCTCCTGCTCCTTCCCTCCCCAATCTTGGCTGCAGCAGCTGCAGCCTTGCTCAAAGAGACTCATCTCTCCATGTCTCTTGTGTGTTGCTGTTGTCTACCAAGCATTCAGCTCCTCCCTTGCAACTTCCGTTTCGATTCCTCTTTCTCATTTTTCTTCATTTCTAGCACTGCTCATCTGTGACTTCAGCTTCCAGGACCACATCCACCTTAATCCTCACCTGCACATTTTGCTGCCCTTCACTGCCTGTGAAACCAGTGGCCTTGGCTACCTGCCTCATCGTTTTGGGGCTGAGTTCCTGGTTTCTTACTGTTATCTCTATCTACGCTGCTTCTTTGACTTGCACTTACAAATATGAGCGACTGCATCTGCTTTTAGGCCCTTCCTCCCTGCCCTCCTGGTATGGTGCCCTGAGGCGATCAACAGTGTCTCATTTCTCAACCTTTGTCTGTGAGCAGCCTCGTAATGTATATCGCATATTTCGATTTTAAAATATTTTTAGGGTAGGGATTTTTTTTTTCTCTGTTGTTGTATGGCAATTTGCAGTGGGATATCGTGCTCCTACACTCACTACAACAGTACAACTGTCATATTTGTCCAAAATGATGAGCATGTGTAGTCAGGTAACACCTCTATGTCAGGATATTTGAAGTTATTAGCTCCTGAAGCTGAGCATATCTATTCTCTAAGTCTTAAATTATTCTGAAAACAATACATATGCTTCCAAAAGACTTCTTCCTCCCTCTTTTATATGCTTATAGACCAAACATAGACTTGATCTGTCTTTTAGGATCATCACCCATTTCGAGTAGAGGCTTTCCATTTATTTACATCTGCCTGTTTTCATATATTTATTTAACTCTTAAAGGACAAATATTTGTAATATATCAAAACTACAGCCTTTTTCAACTTAATTCAATGTGTGCAGTTTGAATTACTACCTGAGAGACTATTATTACATAGATATTTTGATAGTGCTCAGTTTTGACAGGCTGTTGAAACCTGAGAGGTATTAACAATTTCCAACAGATGAGCTCTACAAAAATCAGTCACTGTATTTAAAAAAGTAGTGAAGGAGATAAGTGTAAGGGAAAGCAAAAAAATTTTCAATGTTAGTGAATTGAAAACACCTCACCATTTCAAAAAAAAAAACACCTCTCACAAAGCAAATAATTTTTGTAAAATTGATTTTTTTTTGCTGTTCCAATTAAGACAAGGACATATTTCCTATGTGAAATTTATTCTTCAAAAGAAGTGCTGTTAGAAGATAGTACTTCCCTTCAAAATTATGCATGTGACAAGAGCTTGCAAGGGCAAACAGACCCCTTTTTTTTTTTTTGCAAGGGTTGACTTTTTTAATTTCTTCAGACTCTGCTCAGAGAAGCAAGCGGGCTTTTTTGTGGCGTTTTCTCCTCCATCCCTGGAACGAGGGCTGTTGACAGATCACACAACTACACCCTCTAAAATCCCACAGATGGCAGGGGAAAATGTCACTGCAATTACTAGTGAAAAGAACAGACTTATAAGAAGCCTAAACAGAAATCTCTGATTTCTTCCATCACTGGCCGGGGTTCCCAGCTGCGCTGGAGTGGACCCATCGCTGCCCTCCAGCAGGGATGGCCCAAGGCAGAGCATCTCCTGGCCCAAAAGGTGGGAGATAAGGACCCGACTCCTGAGGGGAAGGACGGGATCTCACCCAGGCCTCTCTGCTCCTGGATGAAGGCTGCTGGATGAGTGAGCACGTTAGCGGCTCACGCTCCTGCTGGGAGACATTTATGTTTCTCCTTAGTCATGCAGTTCTGTGGCAATTTCAATTTTCTTAATGCAACAATGTTGGCCCTGAATTCATTAAATAGTTATAGAAGGCTAAGTGCTATTTTACATGGAGGTATTGATAACAGTTCAGCAAAAGCTGTCGTCTAGCCCTAAGTTAGGCAGACCTTATTTGTGTCCTTGGTGATAACGACAGGCTCATCCGTGAAAGCCACTCAGGGACCTGTGTCCATTGGGATGTTTCACAGTGTTGTGAGTTCCTCTTGGTCTCCTGCCAAACATGGAGGTGTAAGAAGGTGCTACCAGAGTGTGTGGACGCTTCCTTGGGACCTTGCGTTTTATCTGTGTTTGTATGAAAGCTTGAGGTTTTGTACCCCACAAAAAGTGGTTCTTCCTCACCAGCTCCAGTCCCAACTTAGCACAGGTTTGCATTTACCATCTTTTGTCTATCTACAAACTGTGTTGAATTAATTTAGACATTTCCATTCGTTTGTAGTGGACGTATCTGCACCTTAAAGGCTGCGTTTTTGGGTCTAGTCTGAGGTGCTGAGGTTACAACCATAAGAAAATGACCTGTTTTCTGGGTCTCCATGCAAGCGAATGTGTTTTAGCAGGAGCTTCTAAGAGATGAACGTTTTTAAAATCTGACCTGTGGAATTACCTAGAATAAACATGTAGCCAGAGGGAAGCAAATTCAGCTGCTCTGTGGATTCTGGCTACGTTTGCTCCAGATTCCAGGTTGTAGGCTAAAGAAATCTCTTTCAGGCTGTTCAGTCATTATGATTAGAAAGCAAAAATTAAAAAGGCTGGATGATTTCTATAGCCATGTTGGATTATTGTAATTTATCACTGCCTCGCACCACAGAGACGTGCTGAAGAGGGAACTGTCTGCTTGAGGCAGCCTGAAGGGAACTCGCCTCTACAAAATCAGTTGCCTGGGCTGTTCATTCTGGATTCAGTTTCTCATTAAGATAAACGTCAACCTTTTAGGGCTCCTTCCTTCCTGCCCAGCTTCTCCTTTTCAGCAGCTTTCATTGACATCATAATTCCTAATTTACGACATCAGTGTGTAACCACAGGGGAGGTTATTATGCCAGAGGTTCAAGCGTTTTGGCCTCCTTACAGCACCTAAAAAGAGCAGAAGCTGAGCTCTGAGAGTCTCTGTCTAGGGCTTAAACAGTTGGAGAGCAAGCTGACAGGAGGCTCAGTTTAAGTGCGAAGCCCTCTGGCATTTCCCGTGTGCTCAGCTCCCATTCAGCACAAAATCTGGCCACACACAGTTTAACAGCCTGTAGAGTCCCAACCATCTCCGACCTCAGGAGCACAGTGTCACCTCTGTGCCGAGATCTTTCAGACTAGTTTTGGGTGAGAACACCACTGCTTTTGTTCTCTCTTTCTAAAAAGCTCAAGCCCAAACAATCTTGACCTCGCAAAAGTGGGACCAAGGGCAGTTAAAAAATAATAAACCAACCAAACAAAAAGAAGCGTCTCCTTGCCTGGCTCAGTAAAGCCTTCTCTGCAAGAGGCAGCAAAGACACAGGCTGTCCTCCAAGGGCACTACATTATGCCCTGACGTGGAATATGCTGTATCAAAATAAAGGCTTTGGCAATGCTCAGATGCAGCTACACCATTTGTTACAGGGAAAACTGGAATTGTCAGGTGTATTGATATTTCCCATTCCTGCCCTCCTGCCCTCACCCTAGCATGAAAAGGCATCTCTGGGGATGCTACTGGGGAAATTGGACCACCGTTACCTCTGAGTACCGCAGAAGGGTGAACTTTGGAAACATCCTTACTGGTTTGGCTTTTGCCCACTGGGCACCTACACACTTGCTGGTTAGTCATGTCTTTTCCTTAAGTTGCATGTAAAAGTTGTCAAGTAAAAATCAGGGATGGCCTTGAACAGATAAGGCCATAGCAGGTCCCCAGGACTGCCTGCAGGGCTGCAGCTGCCTGCTCCAGCCCTCCCAGCGACCACAAACCCTGCTCTCCTGGGGTGTCACAGAAACATAAAAGTGCCAGGGGGCTCCTTCCTTTCTGAGAGAAAGTACTGACTATCCTCCACCACCATCCTGCAGGTGCAATTGGAGTCTTTCCTTGGCTGCCATCTTCACTTGAGGAAGTATAATAAAACATAGGATTAAAGTATATCAATATTGTAATTTTTCCTACTTATTCTCTGCCTTTTCCTATACGAGTCCCCCTTCCTGTCTTCCTTCTTCATTCTTTCCTCTCCTCATTTTTGCCCTTTTCATCTAATTTCCTTTTCTCTCCTTGTTAAAAAAAAAAACAAAAACCAAACACACACAACAACAACAAACCTCTGTATTTCGCTCATTTTTCTCCAGTCTCCATTCTCTTACTCCCTGTAGCTCCTGCAAGACTCTTCTGCCACTTGATCCTTTGTTCCAACCTCTCCTCATTCTGTCCTCCTTACCCCATGACTTGATGAAGCATTGCTAAAGAAATTCAGGTTTTCGGGAGCCCCCAGTTGCAGCCCTGCTCCAGCTTCATTCTCACCATCTCCCTGCAGCGTGGACCATGGTGATGCGTGTTCCTTCTGTGCCAGTGCCTCCCCAGGGATGTCTTTTGGGCTGCCATAACAAATCTGAGACAGGACCTAGAACCTTGCCAAATGGTGCCGAAGATCACAGGGAATGTTTTAAGTGGCCAAGCACACGGGCATGGTGATGGGTGAAAACCAAACATCCAGGACTGAGCCCCTCTGAGTTTTGGGAATCATTGGCTCTCACTTTGTGCCTGAATTGTGTAATCGTGTTCTCTGCCCCAAGAAGGTGTCCAGAGAGTGCAACGGAAACCCAGCTTCAGCTTTGGCAAAGTTATGAGTCATGTTGCTGTCTAAAGAATATATATTTTTTTTTAGAAATAAATGCATATGTGTATTACTGGACACCGTATAATAAACCAGTATGATGAATTCCTCTCAAGGGTGACTTTCACGAGGCTAAATCCTCCATGCTTAGGAAAAGCCTTCCAAAAATAGTGTGCAAAGCAAACTATTGTGGACGTTTGTTCTCTTTGAAAAGAACTAGGTATTTTTGTGGACAAGCCCACAGGAAGGCCTGAGAGTTTCAAGCAAAAGCTCCAAGCTGGACAAATTCGGTGGGAAGAAAATCGCAAGATTCTTCCTGCACCGCTGTGTAGCTCTGGATGTGGCATTGACTCACTGGGAAATACAACTGGATGACCTTGAGCCCCTTGATACGAGGATATTTACAGAGCATGTTGCCCCAGGCTGTGTGACTATTTAAGGTGGGCATCCTCCTCCTCCTCCTCCTAACATGAAATCCCTGAAGTGACAAAGAGGGCAAGCCTCTAGGCAGTCGTTCCAACAGGACCGGGACGGGGCAGGTCCATCACAGTTTGCCATGCAGGAGGTCTCGGGCAGGAAAGACGTGACCCTGGGGACATCTGTTCTCTGGTGCAGCTCTTTGTTGGGCCATGCAGGAGGATTTGCGACTACGGGGAGCTGCGAGGGGGAGTAGACAGACTGGCAAGGCCAGAAAGATGGAGATGGTGGGTCAGGATGTCACCCTGGGGCAAGGGCAGGTGAATCAGCAAGACCACAGTCTGAAATGATCTATGTGTTCATACAAATGAACAGTTTTAAGTCTCTTAGAAGACATTTAGTCCTGACAGCAGTATAGTGTAAGATTTGTCCCAGCAAAACAATTATTACATGGTTCAGTCTTGTCTTTCAATCAACACAGTGATCTGGTGGACACTTGAAGACATCAACATTGATGAAGAACCCTCGTGGATCCTGATCTAACAAAGATTTCTAACACTGCTCTCCTGTTTCTGTGTCGTTAGAGGCCCGCAAGACTGGCATATGTAACAGTACATAAAATTTCTTCTCCTTCTCTCTCTTGCTTCTTAATATAAGAATAAATAAAACGGCCAGTAAAACTGACAAGTAACCTCACATGCTCTCCATTTCTGCATCAGCTCTCAAACCACTTCCTGGGCAATTAAGCCTCCCAACCCTTTGCAAGGGCAGACGTTGCACAAGTTTATAGCCAGTGAGGCGTTGCAACTTGCCGAAGGACGGCACCTCTTCTCAGGGGCCGTGCAAGTACAGAGCTGCAGGTGGTGGGAACCACCCCGTGCTGAGCCCGCTTGGTTGCAGCCCCTTCTGGGCGGCTGCCGGGGGCTGGATGTGTCAGTGTTGGGGCACGTGGTGCTTGTAGTTTCAGCTCTTTGTAAAGACTCAGGAGTCTCTCTGCAACATGAGGTGCCCCTTTACGCTCTGCAGCATACATACCCAGATAAAAGTCTTTGCTGGTTTTGCTTACTCTAGTTTTATATCTTAACCATGGCATGATTTACATACATTTCTTTGCCTATTTGATTTGTGCCTGTTATAAACCTAGTTTAAGGAAGTTACATTTGAAAAAAAAACCAGATTACCAGTGAACTCACATATGGATTTGCTCTTTTAATCATGTTTTAAGTTCTAGCACAATTTCCATGAAACTTTGTAGTTTAATAAGCATCCTCCTTGCCTTATGCTGTCTCCCATATGTTCCATATGCTGGTCAGTGACCCACACTCTAAAGGATTAGTCAGATGATTGTAATAAGAAAATAGGTTTTATTTTTGCTCATTATTTGTTCATAAGCTTGCTGCCTTCAGCAACCCCATCACGAATTATGGGTAAGAGTTTCTTCAAGCCACTGTCATTCGATGGAGACAACATATCAAGTCTATGGTCTGACAAAGTTTTTCCTTTATACAAACATGTATCGTGCCTTCTAGGAAATCTAGGATAATTGCTCATAAGAAAGGACTATAAGCTTTGGTTTCAAACAAATGAGGAAGCCCCTTAGTAACAGGGGAATCTTCTTCTTTAGGAGAGACCTTATCTGTGTGAAGTGAGCTTAGATTAATTGGTGGGGCGATTTGGGAAGAGGGTGGCACAGAGCTGCTAGGGGACAGGGAAGGCACGAGCTGGGCTCTGTGCTAATGAGGCACGGAAGGGGTGGCGGTTCCATCCCCCTGGCGTTTCAGTAATTCTGTCCCTAATTATTTTTTTAACATCTTAATGATCATTGAAAACAGCAATTATCAGATACTCATTAGCTACCAAGAAACAAACATGGCCTTGAATGAAAGGCATAGACATTATTACTACCAGGGGTTTTGTTGCTGTCATATTGTTGTTGTTGTTATTGTTGTAGTATATTTTTGTTTGGTATGGGGCTGCAGCAGGCAGCAGCAAGGCTTGACAAGCGAACGGGGAAATAGGTCCCTGGGGCATCAGATCTATGGCTTGATTTTTGCAGCATCTATTCTAGTGGCATAGGCTACTATTACAGTAAAATAAGTGCTATATGGAAACCTTATGGAAAACCTTAACTTTTTAGAGAAACAGAAATGAAAATGTAAAGTATTTATATTAAAAACACACCCCATTGCACGTCTCTAGCCCCTGCACAGGCTGCGCCATGCCAGATTGCCTCTAGCGTGGTCCTGCAGTTTGTTTGTGCTGCACTACGGGCAGGTTCCCTGAGATCTCACAATCCTTTCCAGCCACCTGTGCTGCCCCGCAGCCCACCTTCCCCCACCCGCACCCCCTGCACCTTCCCAAAACTGCCTCTGCACACACGGAGAGGGGCTACAGCTCCCTTGCCCCTCAGGGCATGTGTGGACAGAGGTGGCTCTCGGGGTCTCAGTAACTGGAGCAGTGGCAATTGGGACAGGGACATGCCAAGCTACCATTTCAGACACAATGTGCACACACATGCTACCTGCCTGGAAACCCACTGAATGCTGTGGGATTAAATGGGATTACACGGTTGTTGGTTTGGTTTTTTTTTTTTGTCCAAATTAGATAATGCATCAAACTGGGGGAGATCTGTGGGAGATGAACTCACAAATTTTCAGTTTGAAGAGCCTTTAGTCTCTTGAGAAGTGCCAATGAAGTTATGGTGATATAGGTATTAAAGACCTGAGAAACAATTGCAGTACTTGGTCCTTCACGGTGCCAGATCCTTGACGATATACAAGCAACACAACTTTCAATATCATCTTTTTCTAGTGGGCGAAGCATGGGAAGAGTCAAAGAGATATGGAGAGGGAAGCTCCAGGCTCTGGCCCTGCAAAGCAGCTGTTCCCAGTGGTGGAGATCATCACCATGTGGTTCACCCTGCACAGGAGAGCTGGCAGGAGGTGACTGGAAGGAGAAGAGCAGAGGGCCAGGGATGGGACTGGGATGTGGAACGGGGAGGAGAGTTGGATGGGAAGAAGCAGCACAGCTGTGAGGAAGCCCAGGTCACCCTGGGGTGGGCAGGAAGGTGGGTGCAGAGGATGGACACGGCTGACAGCAGGATGAGAGAGCTCCCAGGGAAACTCATCTGGGGCAGGTGGAAAGGGTGAAGGCACGGGAAACAGAACTTCCCTGCAACATTAACTGAAAATACAATTTTTGCCCTTGCTTCCAACCACAAAAGCACCGATTTTTGACGCTGGTACAGAGGACCCCTGCAGCACTTTGCAGAAGAGTGGTCTGCAAGCACAGCACTGCCCCTGCTCCAGCCGGGAACGGTTCGGGGACGCGGCGCGTCCCGTTTCCCGAGCCCTCGGCCCGACACCGGCACCGGCCGAGGAGCCCGGAGCCGCCGGTCGGTGCCACGCACGGTGCGCGGCCGCTCCCCACGCCCACGCCCTGCCTCACCTGTGCAACCCCCGCGGGCGGCAGCGGGGAGGGGCCGCGCACGGCTCCCCCACCCCCCGCGGGGGGCGCCGCGGAGGCTGCGCGGGGCGGGGCGGAGCGGGGGGGCGGTGCGGCCCCGCCGCGCGTGGGAGCGGAGCGGAGTGGGGCGGGCGGCGGCAGCGGCGCTTTGTCCTGCCCACACACACAGACACACGCAGCGCAGCCGGGCGGGAGCCGGCAACATGGCCGGGCCGGCGGAGGGGCTGCCCGCCGCCGCGCTGCCCGGATAGCGCCGCGGGGCCCGGCGCTGCGAGTGGGGCGGCGCCGCCGCCGGAGCCCCCCCGGCCGCCGCCCGCCCCCGGCCCCGGCCGCCGCCGCGCCCCGCCGGGAAGATGAGGTGAGTGCGGGCGGCCGGGGATGCGCAGCGCCGAGCGCCGCGGGCAGGGCGCCCCGCCGAGCCGGCCTGCGGGGGCTGGGGGGTGTCCGCGGTCCCCCCCGCGATGGTGTCACGCCGTGGGGGGTGGGGATTTCCTGTGCGAGTGGAAGGCGGAGGAGAGGTTAAGCAATGCGGCGCTTCCTAGTCTTTCGCCGGATGGATAATACGAGTGGGTGGTGACATTTTTGGCATGTTTGACTGTCAGTGCCTAAATCCGTATGACAGATTATCTCGGCGGTTACAAAAGGCTGTAAAGCGCTTTGAAAATAGTGCTGCGATGTACAGCCAGGGATCCTGCTTAATGCTGCTGTGCCTCGCAGCCAGAGGGTTCGGCGAGATGAGGCTCGCACAAAGTACCCTCCGGGCGGCAGGGACAACGTGCGGGGTTGTGAGAGAGGAGATCCGGAGAGAGGAGATGAGATTTCTCCCGAGCATCCAGCACAGGTCGTGCCTGATCTCCCGGAGTCTCTCTTTCGTCGGGCAGTGAGTGCTCCAACTCGTAGTTTTCCCGAGGTCAGTTTCTGTATTTGGAATACGAAAAGCAAAACAACCCACAAACAACACACAGATTTCCTGCAGCCAGATAAGTGCCTGGTGGAAGGAAGACGCTATTTGTTTTGGTTCATGCTCTTCCAAATCTCTCTCTTTCCTCATTTATTCCAGAGTTCACTTGAGCTGTCAGTATCTCAGAGCAACCCAGCCTCTGATTCATCTTCTAATACTAGTGATTCTTTCCACTTAATTATTATCTTCAGCAAGGTAAAACCACTTTGGGAAACCTTAAAAATGGAAATAAGTTTGAAGCCAAATACCTTTCTGTAGTGCCTGGTGCCTGAATTGCAAGTTTGGCATTGCTCCTTGGAAGTGCAGTGGAAGTCTAAAAACCTTTGTCTGCATTTACAGTTACATTTATTCCTGACACTATCACATGTGCTGAAGGGTTGGAGCTGCATAGATTTATTTAGTCATTTATCTTACCGTTAGTTTTCTTCACTTTCTTAAAATTACATTCTTGGGGTGGGCTGAAAGCACACGAGCCCGCAGTGTAATGCGACTGGTAGCCTAGACCCCTCTGGTCTCCATACAAAATGAGTATCTATCTCCATCAGTCTCTTCTGGTCTGATCATGATGCTGCTCAGAGACCTCCAGAGATCAAACACAAGAGAGGGCAGTGAATTTTTCGCTTGTTCCCTCCCATTCAGTTAATAGCCCAGTTGGTAGAGCTCTTCGCCCGTGAAGAAAAACTGACTTTCTCACTCAAGCACATCTTTCACCCCTGAGGAGGCACCATGGGCTAGTTGGAAGGCTGGAAGAATTTTAACTTTCTCCCACTGAAGGTACCCTGCTCCATATGAACTTCTGCAGTTGGTGGTTGTGCTTTCTGTTGGAAGAGGCAGCAGGAGAGAGACTCACAAAGACAGACTGTGAATTAGGGTACCATAATGCACCCAAAGAGATCCCCACCATGACAGATAGGGCACTCCCTCAGGAGGCGGGAGCTACAGGGCATTTTGGAAAGAAAAAGCAGCTTCACTCCAGGAGGGGCTCGGGACTTCTCCATGACCTCACTTTTGATGATGATGGACAGGGTGCTTCTCTAGGTTGGACACTTCATGCCAGGCTGTGTCACATCTAGGTAATGGAGCCGACCCCTGGAGCTGGGCTTGTGTGACTTTGTACAGTTGCCCTGTTTTGCTCACATAATGCTTAAAATAGTCTTTGCTCACAATTACCACTGTTGTAGTGTAACGTATATGCTTGGTTGGTGTTTTTTGTGTTTGGTGGTGTTTTGGTGTTTGTCTTTGGTTTTGTTTGTTCGTTTTTAACGCTTTCCTGTTTTTAAAGGTTTCCATAACTGATTTTTTTGCTCACTTATACCGTTATTACTGAAGAGGTTGTACTTGTCAGTAAATACATGTCTGCAAATCACTTAAAGCCTTTGTCAGTAACAGTCCCTGTTTAATAAATATAGGCTATATGATTCCAAAAGACCCTGGTAGGCTATACAATCATTTAATAAAAACCTTAAAACATTTGCTTAGCTATGTGTGTTTTATTTATATTGCTTTTTGTGGTGAATAGGTTACAATGCTATTCTTTGAACAGTTGCATTTATGTGATGGTTTCCATTTTTTGATAATTTATGTCTTCACTTCAAAGGTGTAGTGTATATAGTGGGTGTACCACAGATCTTAGTAATAAAACAGGTTATAATAGATGTTCTGTCTCAGAAGTGGATTAGGATTCCTGGGTGGAAAATGCTAAAGTGCAGAGGTGTTATTACTGCTTAGAAAATAAAAACATTCCTTTAGTACAATAAATATTGAGGTTATTCTACAGCAGATATTAATTTATTCTTGGAAGTAACAAAATCAGCTCATATTTGGGAAAATGTCTATGAATGGTGCTGTAGATGAAAATAAGATTTTTACTTTATTTCAACAGAGGTATAACCTTGCATTTCTTAGTTGTAGTTTATAAAGCACGTGTATTTCAGTGGTCTCTGTTATTAAAAATAAAAACCACCTATAGCATTTTGGGTGCATCCCGGAAAAAGTCTTCACTGTCTCTCTCTTTGCCATGACTGTGGTGAGCCCAAGCTGGCTCTGTGCTGTGGTCCTGAGGCAATGATGTGGGGAAAGCCTCCTACTTCCAGCGCTTTGTTTTTTCTAAACAGAACATACAGAATATCCAGAGAAGGAAACAACCTCTAAATTAGATTATTCAGATTAAAAGTACTCTTTTGTGGGAATATATGCTTTTATCAAATGTGAGGTAATGAGTTCAATACAGAATTTACTGGGGAAAATGGTTTCCCTTAGCACCTTAACATTTGTAGAGTTCCCCAGCTAAAGTCAGCCTTTTTGTTCTGACATTCCTGTATAGCTGCCAACTGAAAATCCTAAAAAGCTGTTGTATTTAGGCCTGATTTAAAGGGATGGAGCAAGACCCTGAGAAAAAGAGAACTGAATATTCATAGTATAAGCTTGTTTTAGTAACACAAAGTATATATACATCATTCATCTTAAGCCTTTTGTTTTCAGACATAAACAAGCAAAGTCTTTACATTTCTTCCAATAAACACAATGTATTGAGCATTTAATTGTCTTCCACATTTTCTATTCATTAAGCAATTCATGAGATAACTCAAGAGTTTTGCCAATGCTTTTAGTTTGCTTGGAGTAACTGGAGCTGTATGTATACAGTGTTATTTTCTATGTTTTCTTTTTCTTTACTGTTTCTTTCTGCTTCCATCTGTAACAAATTAGAGAGAATGTGTTGTTTGTGTTTATAATGTTGTCAGAATTGGGGTTACTGACCTCACTGGCCTCGTGGCCCAGTGTACTGTTTCCTCCAGGAAAGTAGTAGCATCCCCCGAGATGGATAATAAAATCAAGTTGTCTATAAAGTGTCTTTTAACCTTGTCACTTAGTAATTGATTTGTGAGCTGGAACAATATGCTTGTAACTTGGCTAATTTTTGTTTAAGTTGAAAGCTCTGTCCTGCTATGTTCTGACTCCAGCTATGTATGTGCCTTGGCATTGGGACGTGCTTGGCTGTGGGCTCCTGGGGATGACTGCGAGCTGTCACACCGCCACCTACAATCACACCTTTTGGTATGTTTAGGCTTGCAGCCTTTTGAGCCGAATCTGTGCTGTGCAGTTCTGCCAGCATCACTTGATGAGAAAACACCCAGCCCTCTGGCTGGCACGGTTTCGTCAGCAAAATCCCAAGTGTGGCTACTATGCTGCTGACAGAAAATCACTTTTGTTTGCTCCCCTTAGATCTGTAGAGGGGTAGTTTAGCTATAGCTGCAGACAAACTCCTTTGTCAGCAAATTTTGGACGTCTGCTGAAGGTTGGGCTGTGGCTCACCGGGAACCGAGCGATGCTGCGTTTCCATCAATGTACCCTCACTGTTGGGACGTGTGAGCAGGCAGGCCAGTTGCACCAATTTTATACTAATTGTTATTCTGTACACTTAAAAAATATGCTTATTTTCCCCTCTCTAAAATAAAGGACAAACTCTGGACATCTTTTTATGCATTCCCCCTTTTTTGAAATGTTTTGTATTCTTTGTAATGGTATAATGGAGGCTGAAAGCCATCTTTCAAGTGAGAGTGTGCAGGTCTGTTTAACTCAATATTGTGGTTTTGTGTGATGTTTCACTTCTGTCCTTTCCTGGATCACTCAGATCATGTAAAACAACAGATGTCCTAATGCAGAGCAGCTTCATTAGAAGTGTGTCATCATTAAAGGTGTCTGCATAGTCTTTCTTTGTACTTGACTAGGTGCTTCCTTTGGGCACTACTACACTTCTTACTTTGTAAGTTTTTAAGTATTTGTAAGTATTTCTTGTAAGAAATCATCAAAATCTTTCCAAAAGTGCAAACACAGTTCAGGCCTAAATAATTTCCCTTATCTTGCAGCTTAGCACTTTTGTGATTTCTTTCCTTTTTTTCTTGCTATCCGTCACAGTTTCTCTCCGTTCTGGGCACTGTGTAAAATGAGCAGTGTTGAACCTCTTTAGAAAAGATTTCTAAAGCTGCTGCCAAAATAAAATTAATCCTGACTAATGTTCAATCCCAATAATTACAGAATTAAAATAAAATAAATTGGATGAGCTATAGATTTTCTGAGTCTGAGAAGGTCACTACAGATATTTCAGGCTTCTTTGCTGAATCTGAATCTTAGTATTATCTCATTCACTTTCTGTTTACATTAAAAAAAATAGCTGATGTTTCGATATTGTCCTTCATTACAGCAGATAGGCAGTAAAAACTGCTTCGGTGTACATTGGTATTGCTCCTACAGGAGGATGGGGTAGTTTTGGGATATATTTTCTGTTTTCTCCACAGCCATTGTAGAACACTAGGGATCCACGGTGCTTCCCCCCATTTCTTTTTCTCAGCCATGTGTCTATGTTCAGTTTCTCAGGAGCACGGAGCAGAGGTGGAGTAGCTGTGCCACCATTTCTTCATCGCACCCCGTTGTTCTCCCTCAGGCAGATTTCATGCACACCCAAGACTTCCATCTCATCTGCTTCTTGATCTAACGTGCCATAATGAGGGGAAGTGACCAAAAGCCGCCATGCTACAGCTCGGAGCTCCCACCAAGATGCATTTGAGTCGTGCACCAGTAAAGTCCCCGTCCTTGCTGGAGTGTGGCCATAATGCAGCCCAGGGAGAAGACACCAGACATCCAGACAGGCTGCCCTGAGGCCCCTAGGGCACAAGCCATGGCAGCACACAGCCTTGCTGGGGCTAATCTACCTTGTTCCCGGCTGACGAGCCCACAGGGAGCTCTGCAGTGCGTGTGTTGGCTGTTTCCCAGTGCCTGGCCTAGCGGAGACGTTTTTGTCCTGCAGTGGAGAAGGGGAGAAACCTGATGGTTCATCCAGCATGTTCTGCTTGGGATGACCCCATGTTCATGGGTGTGTGTGCACGTCACCCAGTAACACTCAAAGTGTGTCTCAGTCTGTGAAATTGAAAACAGTCCAAATTTGTCCTTTTTTGTTCTTTTTCATTTCTGGTGTATTTAGTACTGCAGAACGTTTCTTCCTGTGAGACTTGGAATTTTTGCTTTGAGCAAACGCTCAGAGCGGTATTGACAGTCTTTCCAAGACTATTCTTCACTTGAGAGTTATAAAAGTATTAAGCATATCTATTTTTATTAATCAGAGGAGACAGACTGGGCAAGTCCTTACCAAAAATTTGAGCCTGGAAACCTCCTTCACATTTCTGACTCTCCAAAGTGCCATTCTGTAACATCACAACAACTAGTGAAGCATTATATTTCCCTGGATATTTCACAGTCCTGGAGTGGAAGAGACATGTGGGGGCCAGAAACTTTCAATTTTCCTTCTTGGTGTAGGCATTCAAGCCTTACATTTGTTTCAAGTTCAGTGTTAGTTTATACATTTCTTCTAAGTTCTCCTTCCTGTTCCCCTCAGCTGTGCCAAGTTAGCAATTTGTGGTTTGGTAGGGTGAACCAGATCATGAATTCTTTACATACAAAGGCAGAAGAAAAGAAAATTCACACTTTCCATACACAAAGGATGTATATACAAGGTAGGAGCAAGCAGAAGGCTGAAAGGTTGAGGCAGTGCTCCCTGGCACCACCAGAAATGCTCATGGAACAGTTTCTCGTGGGAACAATATTACTACAAATTAAAATTTGGCTTTTACTGAGATGCTACTCTTACTCTTCTTATCCATCGCAGACCCTCCTACCCAGGCTCCCCAGTGCTTGCATTACAAACTGTGTAGCCTAGCTGGTAGCATGGGTGAGTGTTTTCCACTTACTAACCATGATTCTGGGCCAAACAAGGTATTTTTCCACCTGGGTTCATGATGAAGAGGCTAGTTTTTTTTCTCTGAGTTATACATGCTGTTGACCAGGAATTCAACTTTTCTTCACATCACTAAACCTCCCTCCCTGCCTGAATTTCCTGCAGGCTTTCATGTGATCACCCTGATAGTCAGCAGCAAGGTTGGGCCTGTTTCACAGTATTACAGAATGGTTTGGGTCAGAAGAGACCTTTAAAGACCAACTAGTCCAAGCCCTTGCTATGGACAGGGACATCTTTCACTAGATCTGCTTGCTCAAAACCCCATCCAGGGATGGGGCATCCCCAACTTCTCTGGCCAACCTGTTCCAGTGTCTCACCACCCTCATTGTAAAAAATGTCTTCATTATGTCTAATATAAGCCTACCCTCTTTGAGTTTAAAACCATTGGCCCTTATCCTGTCTCTGTGGGCCCTAGTGAAAAAGCCTCTGTCTTTGTTATAAGCCCCCTTTATGTACTGGAAGGCTGCATTAAGATCTCCCTGGAGCCTTTTATTCTCCAGGCAGCTCCCTCAGCCTTTTTTCACAGGAAAGCTGTTCCATCCCTCTGACCATCTTCATGGCCGTCCTCTAGACCCTCTCTAACAGGTCCATCTCTTTCCTGCACCGGGGTCCCCAGAGCTGGATGCAGCACTGCAGGTGGGGTCTCATGAGAGCGGAGCAGAGAGGCAGAATCACCTCCCTCGACCTGCTGGTCACACTTCTTCTCATGGCAGCCTAGGTTACGGTTGGCTTTCTGGGCTGCAAGCACACATTGCTGACTCGTGTTCATGTGCTGGTTTATTCTCTAGAAGCCCCTCTCTGTTGACCGCAGATCTCGTTTAGGTGAGCAATTCATTTCTTAGGCAGTAGGTGTCATTCCTGCAACTTGAGATCTCATAGTTTTCTTCTCTCTTTCTTCAGCTTCACTAGGTGCCAGGATGAATAGACATGTTTTTCTGTGATTTACTGAAAAAAAAGAAAGCTGCGTAGAGCAACTCAGCTTAATATAGTACCATGAATTGTAGCATGCCGTGGGTTCAAGCATGGGTAGATGATCCAGCAAGGAGGATGTAGCAATTTGGGTCTGGCTTTGCAGCAAGGCTGTTCAGGCCCGGTTCTTGTTGTGGTGAGCTCCACGGTGCAGATGTGCTGTGCTTCCTCGGCTGGTCTGCAGCTGCTAGATCTTTTAACCTTTTTGGCTTAATTTCTTTATCTGCTGGAGGATGACGATATTTACATGAGGGCGAATTAAGTCTCAGTCTAGCACAGGATTTAAGGTTATGTTTAAGTTTGGTCCTGTGGAAGTCCTTGCTTTGCTAGAATGGAGTCTCCTGTTCAAAAAACATTTCTGAGGATGAAGAGTGTATTTATACTAAGTGCTAAGCATTACAGCAAAGTTCCTTGTGTATTGCTGTTCATTCCTTCCTCCTTTTTCTTCTTTTCCCTTTCCCATAATTTGCTGCTGCTTCTTAGTGAACATGTGTGTTGCTTCCTTCCTGTGCTTAGTAAGCTGCTCCCTTAGTAACGAGGGGATCTAGAAAATACACTGAAATGGTATTAGCAAGAAGTAGGGCTGTGGTCACTGTAATCTCTTTAATTGCATGCTGTATCCTTTTTTTTTCCATAGCTGTATGCAGATCAGGAGGTTGGCTGCAGTGACATTCCATGGGTGGATGTTTGCATGCAGCAGGAACAGCTAAACACAGCGAGGACTGTTGAATGCTCATGATAAAAGGTTAGCTTAAAGAAGTAAACTCAAGTGAAAAGGCCATAGCTGCAAACAAGTCTGTTACATGTTGGCTGGATGAGTAGGAGTATGTCTTCAGCACTGAATAGATCAGCACTATTCAATTTGTGTTTTGTGATCCAGCGAGCATCAAAAGAGAGTTCAGAAATGCCAACAAAAAACTTTAAAAATCAGAAACAGAGAAGTCAAAGTCATCGACATATACACATATTTTCATGCAGTTCATATGTATGCACCCGTGCCCATTAGCTCCTTACTGTTCTTATTACCCAATTAAAATGTTTTTTATACTAAAATAATCATTTTATTAAGTGACTCTGTTTTGTCTGTCACTCTCATTCCCACCTGCCAAACAGTACTGGGATTTGAGATATGTGATTTCATTTTTGAAAACAAATTGTGATCTAAAATGAGAGAAATACTGGACTACCATATTTTGACAGAATGAGGTAACTTTAATATTCTGACTTTGTTATGAATTAGTGTTGAGTGCTGCAGTACATCTGCATGCTAATCTTTCTATTAAATAACTAAATACATCATCTAGGTGAATCTAAGTCAATTTTTGATCCCACAGCTGTTGCATTGAGAAGTAAGGGTTTGAATTAGTGACATAAAGCAGTTTTGCTATCCTCAGGCAATTAATTTCTTTGACTAGTCAGAGAGCACATGGTCTTATATATTAATTTTACCTGTACGCTTAATAAAATGTCCTGTGTCTGTCCCCATTTGTTGTTTTGCTTGTCTGGTAGTAAGAACCATCTGTGAGTAGGTGGAATAAGGAGTTCTATCCCTTCATTTTGCTTCAGCACGTGCAGTGTTTTCCATTAGGGGAGTCAAGTGAAGTGCTGGTTTGTCAGCTGTTACTGAAGTGATCCATAACTCACAACACCATCTTATACCTCCACCGATAGCCCAGAGTTGTGATGGATCCTCCCTGAGCCTGACCTGCTGACTCTTGGCCTTGTATTTATTAGTTTCAACTGGTGTTGAGCTGCCAGCGTACGAATTATGTACAGCTGCCACCAAGATTGCCGTGGCGAGTGGTGATCACAGAATCACAGAATCACAGAATGTTAGGGATTGGAAGGGACCTCAAAAGATCATCTAGTCCAATCCCCCTGCCAGAGCAGGAAAACTTAGGTGAGGTTACACAGGAAGGCGTCCAGGTGGGTTTTGAATGTCTCCAGAGAAGGAGAATCCACAACCCCCCTGGGCAGCCTGTTCCAGTGTTCTGTCACCCTCACTGAGAAGAAGTTTCTTCTCACATTTAAGTGGAACCTCTTGTGTTCCAGCTTGGACCCATTACCCCTTGTCTTACTGTTGGTTGTCACCGAGAAGAGCCTAGCTCCATCCTCGTGACACCCACCCTTTATATATTTATAAACATTAATGAGGTCACCCCTCAGTCTCCTCTTCTCCAAGCTAAAGAGACCCAGCTCCCTCAGCCTTTCCTCATAAGGGAGATGCTCCACTCCCTTAATCATCTTTGTTGCCCTGTGCTGGACTCTCTCCAGCAGTTCCCTGTCCTTCTTGAACTGAGGGGCCCAGAACTGGACACAATATTCCAGATGAGGTCTCACCAGGGCAGAGTAGAGGGGAAGGAGAACCTCTCTGGACCTACTAACCACCCCCCTTCTAATACACCCCAGGATGCCATTGGCCTTCTTGGCCACAAGGGCACAGTGCTGGCTCATGGTCATCCTGCTGTCCACCAGGACCCCCAGGTCTCTTTCCCCTACACTGCTCTCTAATAGGTCATTCCCCAACCTGTACTGGAACCTGGGGTTGTTCCTGCCCAGATGCAAGACTCTACATTTCCCCTTGTTATATTTCATTAAATTTTTCCCCGCCCAACTCTCTAGCCTGTCCAGGTCTCGCTGGATGGCAGCACAGCCCTCTGGCGTGTCAGCCACTCCTCCCAGCTTGGTGTCATCAGCAAACTTGCTGATAGTACACTCAATTCCCTCATCCAAGTCATTGATGAATATATTGAACAGTATTGGTCCCAGAACTGACCCTTGAGGCACTCCACTAGATACAGGCCTCCAACCAGACTCCGCCCCATTGATCACAACTCTCTGGCTTCTCTCCTTCAGCCAGTTTGCAGTCCACCTCACTACCCGATCATCCAGTCCACTCTTCCTCAGTTTTGCCGTGAGGATGCTGTGGGAGACAGTGTCAAATGCTTTGCTGAAGTCAAGGTAGACCACATCCACTGCTCTGCCATCGTCAATCCACCTTGTTACGTCTTCATAAAAGGCTATGAGGTTGGTCAAACACGACTTCCCCTTGGTGAAGCCATGTTGACTGTCCCTGATGACCCTCTTATCCTTGATATGTCTTAAGATGGCACCAAGGATAAGGTGTTCCATCACTTTCCCAGGGATGGAGGTGAGGCTGACCGGTCTATAGTTACCCGGGTCCTCCTTCTTGCCCTTTTTGAAGACTGGAGTGATATTTGCTTTCCTCCAGTCCTCAGGCACCTCTCCCGTTTCCCAAGACTTGGCAAAGATGATGGAGAGCGGTCCAGCAATGACTTCAGCCAGCTCCCTCAGCACCCTCGGGTGCATCCCATCTGGACCCAGGGATTTATGGATGTCCAGATTGCTTAATTGCTCCCTAACCCAGTCCTCATCAACTGAGGCAGACTCCTCCATTGCCCTGCCTTCCTCTGGGGCCTCAGGGGTACGGGGCTCCTCAGGACAGCCTCCAGCAGAGTAGACAGAGACAAAGAAGGCATTCAGTAATTCTGCCTTCTCTGTATCTTCTGTCACCAGGGCACCCACCCCGTTCATCAGTGGGCCTACATTGCCTCTGGTGTTAGTTTTATCTGCCATGTATTTGAAGAACCTCTTCCTGTTGTCCTTGACCCCTCTCGCCAGGTTTAACTCTAAGGAGGCCTTAGCTTTCCTAGTTGCCTCCCTACATCCTCTGACAACAGCCTTATATTCTTCCCAAGTGGCCAGCCCCTCCTTCCATGATTTGTAAACCCTCCTCTTCCACTTGAGTTTGCCCAGCAGTTCCCTGTTTAACCACGCAGGTCTCCTGGCTCCCTTCCTTGACTTCCTGCGCGTCGGGATGCACTGATCTTGAGCTTGGTAGAAGCAGTCCCTGAAAGTTAACCAACTATCTTGGGCGCCTTTACCCTCAAGCAGCCTTGCCCACGGGATTTCCTCCAGCAATTGTTTGAAAAGGCCAAAGTCGGCCCTGCTGAAGTCCAGGGTTGCAATTCTGCTCGGTATTCTGCTCCCACCACAGGAGATTCTGAACTCCACAATCTCATGGTCACTGCAACCAAGGCAGCCCCCCACCTTTACTGCTTCGACCAGACCCTCCTTGTTAGCGAGGACGAGATCCAGCAGCGCACCTCTCCTAGTCGGCTCCTCCACCATTTGCATCAGAAAGTTATCGTCAATGCACTGGAGGAACCTCCTAGACTGAGGCTGGCTGGCTGAGTAGTCCTTCCAGCAAACATCAGGGTAGTTAAAATCCCCCATAACAACCAGAGCCTGTGACTGTGAGGCCACGCTCAGCTGCCCGTAGAAGGCCTCATCAACTTCCTCACCCTGATCTGGTGGCCTGTAATAGACTCCCACAACAGTGTCACCCCTGCCAGCCTGCCCCTTAATTCTCACCCACAGACTCTCAACTCGCTCCTCAACCGCACCTGGACAGTACTCTATACATTGTAGTTGCTCTCTCACGTAAAGAGCAACTCCACCACCACGCTTGGCTGGCCTGTCTTTCCTGAAAAGGGCATAGCCATCCATGACCACATTCCAGTCATGTGAGCTGTCCCACCATGTCTCTGTAATTGCCACCAGATCATAATCTCCTGACCGAACGCAGGTTTCTAACTCCTCCTGCTTATTCCCCATGCTGCGCGCATTGGTGTACAGGCATTTCAGGGAGCGAGCCGAGTACACCGATTTCACCCTAGGGGCCTGGGGGGCCTCCCGGTCTTTATTGATTCCAGTGTGCTGCCCCACTGATGCAAGCCCAGCTACAACCCCATCCCCCTTCAAATCTAGTTTAAAGCCCTGCAAATGAGCCCTGCTAATTCATGTCCCAGCATCTTTTTACCCCTGTGGGATAAACCTTTCCCACATATCACTGACCGGACTGGTGTCTTATAAAACCAGCCGTTATCAAAGAACCCAAAGCCCTGCCTGTAGCACCAGTCCCGAAGCCAATCATTTACGGACTCAATTTTTCTATTCCGTCCCACATCATCATCCGAAAATGGAAGGAGGGAAGAGAAGATAACTTGAGCCCCAGACTCTTTCACCATTCGTCCCAAGGCCTTGAAGTCTCTCTTCATTTCCCTCAGACTACGGGATGCCACTTCCTCCCCATCTGTCTGAAAGATCAGTAGGGGGTAATAGTCCGTTGGGCGCACCAGTTTGGGGAGCGCCCTGGCGATGTCCCTGATCCGAGCTCCAGGTAGGCTACAATCCCCGGGGCTCATGGCACATCCAGGAGCAGCCCAGAGCGGTGCCTTGTTCCACCTGCCAGTCAGCCTGGAGATGGCCATCCCCCTCCATCCTCGGGGATTTCAGCTGCCCACGTCTAATGCTGGAGGCAGGAGGAAAGCTGGCTGATGCTACAGCATTAAGGTCCTAATCTTGAAAAGACTTGTACACATTCTTGACCTTATTACTGAGAACAGCATCCTTGATGTTTATGAACCTAATGACCGTTGTGATAAGACCACTGACCGTAATAAATCTAAGTACATTTTCAAGTATTGACAGGATTGGGATCTAACGGAGCAGTGAAGGCTGGCTTCTTCATTTGAGGACAAAGCTCAGCGGGGGAAATACAGTAGCTTTTAGGAAGGGAGCCAAAATTTGCCCCTATTCCTGTCCTGTGTATGGAAGTCCTCACTTCTAACATATACAAATAGGAACATATGTATCTCCTGTTTAAACTATCCCCTCCCCAAATGAACAATTATTAACTGAAAACCTGGCAGTAAGTCAGAAAGAACCCCTGCCCTCGGGGGGCGGAGAAGTGGGCGGCTGGTACAAGGAGCGGGTTTGCCAAAAAGCAGTGGGGAGGGCTGGAGGTGCAGAGCCATCCCGGGGAGGCTGGAGGGGATGGTCCTTCCCTTTTGGGGCTCACAAGCAAAAAGGTAAATGAGGAGCAAATGGAAAGCTGGGCAGAGCGTTTAGCATAACTGAGGAGAATGTGTGTGTGTAGTGGGGGGTCCCAGTGGCCCTGTCATGTGGACCCCTAGGAATGCTCCCTCAGTTTGTGGTCCTCAAGATGTTGCCCGGGGATTAGTTGCGAGGGCCTGCTTGTCTCTTCTGTCCTGTCTTGCTAAACAAAAATAGTGCCGGAACCGTGTGACTGCAACCCTTTGCAGGATCTCAAAAAACCTGAGCCAGCATACTATTTTAAAATTTCATGGTATTAAATATGAGAGTGTTACAGAAATAGCAGAGGGAAGACTGGGCCAGGAAGCAAACTAGGGGAGATGGAGATGAGTTTGTAAGAGCAATAAATGCACACAAGGCCATGTCTCAAGCTGCGAAGCTTGTTCAGAGGTGTGCAGGGTGAATGCCTCGCATCCTGCGTTTAGCCATCGCCACTGTCCTGAGCATGACAGGGGCTCTGGTGTCAGTACTGGCATGGGTCTGGTTTAGTCAGTCCTCCCAGTCTGATAGCAAAGCAGTGTTGTTTTCAGCTGGCTCCATCCCCTGAACTGGTTCACTGTGGAGCTGTGTAAACGTCTATCAGCAACATACCAGCGGTGCTGTGGGGAGCGGGAGGGAAGGCTGTGGTGAGGCCAAGGCGTGTTGGGGCAGCCCAAGCAGAAATGATGCTCTATGTCTGACCTTTGTCTTCATGGTGACTTCATGCTTCAAGGACCTCAAATTTAAATCACTGCATGGTCTGATTAGCCCACTGGTTTGCTGAGTATTTCCATGCTAAATTGCTAAAACAATAGTCCTTCATCTATACTCAGGAATGCTTTCTATAGCCTTTTATTCTTGACACTGGTCTCCAGTCTTTGATCTCTTTGTCACTTTGGTCAAAATCTGTCACTGCAGACTTAGTTGCACCCTCATGCCAGCTGTCGTCTGTTATTGCCATCAGGGTCTGTTCATCATCCTTTTGCTTTGGAGGTTTGGACACCTTTTGTGACCCCTTAAAGATGATAATCCTGAGTGGACACTGCAAAACAACACAGAGAAAGGTTCTCTGAACAAACATTATAGAGGTATGCTTGGGTATTAGAGGCAACAAGTAAGCCTGACCTTGCTAGAGTCCTTGTCTTCTATTTGAATGTAGTGGGATTATAATCTAATACCAATTTCCATCTCTGATTCCCCAACACCCATGTCAATATGATAGGCCTGAACTGCAGTTCAGCTTCACAGATGGTACCTGCATCGCAGAAAATATTAGATGACTAGTGCTCTAAATACGACAGAGTGCATTTGTCTACACATCCGCGTATACAGGAAAATCTCTTTAGTGGTAAAAAGCATAGTCATGTAAGAGGAACGTGAAGGGGGTTTGCTGGCAGACTCGGTGACTTTTTAAGTGTTGGAGCAGGGTAAGCAAAATTAGAATAAGACCATGAAACTGTGAATAAACATGACAAGTGACTTTAACACAGCTGCCTACAGAAGTGCGCTTTTATGTTTTTTTGTTATTTTATTAAAAACAACAACTTTGATAACTGCTATAGATCCCTAATAGTACAAAACATGTCACTGTTCGAAAAATAATCACATCAAACTCTGCAGCTTCCTTGAGGATTGTCTTAGTTTCCTTCAGGACATGCACTTCTCATGGCCCATCAACACCTATTCAGGTATTGCAAATGCAGGAGGATGGAGAGGTGAAGACTTGCAGGGTTTGGTTCTCACTCTCCAATTTCTGGACTCCAGAGGAACTTTAGCAAAGATGGAGAGAGGGAGGAGAGCTTTCATGGAGGTGAGCATGGAGCAGCCCTGCCAGCCCATCCTCAGCAGGATACATAGCTTCTAGTACCTCTTTCCTGGGGAACAAATTCATTGGCAGCTCAAAACTGTTCATTCTGGGGGGAGTTTTGCAGCATTTGTTCTATTCTCTGCTGTCTCTATTCTAAAGCTGTCTGCACAAGGCTGTGAAGGAAAATTAATCCAAATCACCTCAAATGTGAATGTAAAGTAAATTAGGTAAACTAAATTAAACCATTGTATATATTCTCTGATTCAGCGTTCAAGTGACCTTAATTTGATTAAGCTTAATTCACATCAAAGTAAATTATACTAAATATGAAATAGGGTTGATTTAATTAATAATGAGTGTGTCTGCAGGGATCTAATGTGGTTTGATTCATTACAGAAATGTTAATTCAGATTACCTTTCTAGAGTTTTCTCATGTAGATAACCCTACAGGACAGTTTATTATTTATGCCTAAACTGGTGCAATTTGTGTTTGTTCCCTCTGGCTCTAGAAGGACCTTCCCACCACTCTCCTTGTGTGGGACTTCATGATCATTTTGTTGTGAGATGTCATGTTAATTTGTTAATCCAGTCAAAGAAAATTCATCAGTTTTCTGTTGGATTAGCCAGGTTTTGGCCTGGTTTGTGGCTGCATGGTGCTCCACAGGATAAAGGCAGAAGTGTGAATGTGTGATCAAGGTGGAGAAGGTGGGGACTTGTTTCACCTGCTGCCTCAGGTCAACCCTTTATGCAGGAGATACCCGGCTTCATGCACTACTTATATGCTGGAAGTGCACAGTCAGTTGGGTTACGTAGCACATGGACTAGAAGAAGTAATGAGTCTTGCTGGAGTTGCTTAAAATCAGATACCACCAAGTTCGATTTGCTTAGTGTTTAGGTGCAACTGTCACGTATCACTTGGCTCTGGCTTGTACTGTTTTCCTTTGATGTCTTCTCTCCTTTGTGCCTGTGTAGTACTACAGCTCATACCTTCTGAATAGCCATCACCTAAGTAGCTTGTGCTTTCGATATACACAAGCTCTACTGACCCACTTACTTTTCTTCCTCCTCTGTCCCTGGCTTTGAAGTTTTTTGCTTTGTGATTATTATGGGAATGGACACAATATAATGGCAAAGATATGATAACTGCAATTGCAGAGACCTGCAAGTTTTTCTGTAGAGTGTTTTTTATGGACTTGCTTTGTTTTCAAAGGATTGTGCAAAAAAAAATCTTATTTCATAGTGCTGTGCTTCAAGGGTAAAACAAGTAGCAGAATGGAATCACCTGATGATTTCCAACAATTTGCCAAACTGAAGCTATTGGGGTGACTTCAGGACAAGAACCGATAATAAGTATGAGCTAGATATAGCAAAGTTGATCTAATTCCATAGATTTTTTAATTTAATTTATTTCTCTGAAGATGAGCAAACCAGTATTTGAAAAATTGAGCAATGACCTGAAACCTGGCCTGAAGTATAACATGAACCCTACCTTTGACACAAAAGTGTCTGGACTTTGGGAGGCTGGAAAGAATATAATATTGTGCTTCAAAATTCACTTGAAATCTGACCCCAGAGTACTAGGAAATGCTGGCTGTCCCTGGTAGCATCTTCACACCTTCGCAAAGGGAATTATTCAAAATAGGGGCTAAAAGAGTGCTGTCAGCCTCTAGAAGTTTCCTGTGATTATTTGGTTCATTCAGTCTGGAAAACAGGTTTTGAAACCACCGAGCTGTGCCCATCTCATCCTGTTTTAATATCAGCACACCCAGACACATAAACAATGTGCTTCTTCATGAGGCGATGAAAATCAATGAGGCTTTGAAAAGACATGCTCTTTAAAGTCATGGCCTTATTTGGGAAGTTGCAAGAAGCTTGGCTGTCACAAGAGAATATTTTGGCTCTGTGACAGTTTCCTTTATACGGTTCTTCAGCAAGGAATCTCCTGTGTTTGTGCGAGTGATAACTTGCAAGTGTTGCATGCCCTTTTTTTTTCTCCCCAGGAATATTTGCTGAAGTAGAACCCAGTCAAAAGAGGTCAAAAGAGGCCAAACACCCTTTTGGACCTCAGTCTGGTCCACAGTATGTAAAAAAAGCATGTTTTCAAAGGTAAACTGAAACCCCCCTGGTATTTCAATATTCCTAAGCAAATTCACATATATTTTTATTATAATTACTTCTCTATACCCATTTTTTTCAGTACTCATTTGTTGAGTGCTACCTTTTCTTTATGAAAGCGCAGGATTATTTAGGAATAACCTAATCCGCCATCACCCCTTTGTTCCTTATGCTCCTTGGGAACATTTCTTTTATGTTCCTAATGCCTTGGGAACTGTGGTGGGATAAAAGAGCCTGCATGAAAAACAATAAACTGAAGGAAAGGTGTCAGAGACAGAAACATTTTAGACTTGGAGTTGTATGGGGAGAACGAGAGAGGAGAGAGAAGATTATTATAGCAGCATATTGAAATGGTTTCAGAAGAGGTAGCTGAAAGAGAAAGAGGGATTAGAGAAGGAAGTTGTGATTATAAGCTAAAAATCACTGTGGCTTTTGCTGAATCCCACACGATAAACCAGTGGGATATAAAAATATTGCAGAGACTTAAGCTGCACGGTTTAGTGAAGTGCAGAGGGAAGACGACCTCCAGGCCACACTGATGTTGGAGACCTGGGGCACAATGATGAGTATCGCCATATGGATCTGTCATAACACTGATACCAAAAAGGACACCCTTGGGCATCAACAATACCGTTAAATAATAATAGTTTTTGGAGAGGCTGAGAAGTCAAGGGACAGAGGATGAGGTCAAGACAGTCTGTTTGTGGGACTAGTACCTATTCTTCAGATTTTACATCCCATGAAGGGTACAAAATATCCTTCTCCCCAGGGTATGGGATCCTCTCCTACCCCTGTCCTTACTGGGTTTCCTCTGACCTGTTCTTGCCATTCCTGTGCTCATACCAACCCCACATACGTTTCAGCTCTTTTCTGTTCTGCCCAGTGCCTTTCTGTTTCTGAGAAGGTGGGGACGCAGCTGTAAAAGCTGTTCTCTGTCCTCAGCCCTGCACCACTACAGTGCCATAGGTAGTGTTTGGCTGATGCTAGTGTGTCTTCAGAGAAGGGGCAGGTGGAGGGGCTGGTGAGCCTGGAGCAGAGGCAGCCCATGGGTCTGGCATTGCTCGTATTTCCCAGGCACCAATACTGCCTGATAATGCTGATGTCTCTTAATATTGTACTCATCTGATAGCAGCCTGAGGTAGCAGAGAAGAGAGTGGTAGTGGATGAGAAAGCAGATACTTGTAATTAAGAGAGCTTGAGCTGCTTGCAGCCGATACGGGGAATGCAACTAGGAAGTGAGGCTGGAAAAAGCAGGCATTTGGTTAGGTGGATCTGCACGGCTCTGAGATGGAAGTGTGGGTTCAAAACGTGGAAGAATAGTGATGCCTGGAAACTTAGTAGGAATTTCGTGAGCAAGGGGAATAAGTTTTGGACAGTATTTGAGGTTTTGTGATGATCTATCATTTTATGAGTCTTGGGAATTCATTTGCTTCTGACTTCCTTTTCAAGGTCACTGGGACGCATGGACTGCTCTGCAGCTTCATTTGTTAGAAATTAGCTAAGCCAGGATTTGACTGGGGTGTTTATCTGTGTTGACCTGCCCATTTCCTTCAGGAAGTCATTCACGCATGGAAAGGTAAATGTATCTCATGCCAGAGAACAGGTCATGCTCACCTCGCTTTGCCTTCACAGATAGGGGAAGTAGGATTTGGCTCATGAATAAATATCTAATACTCGAAGATGCAACGCGGTTGTCTAAACTGAATCGGTGCCCGGTTCCATTTCAAATGATCTGGAGTACCCATGTGGTGGATGTGTGACTGATGGCCATGACCTGTGGGAGACCAGAGCCCAGCTGGATGCCAGACACCATACACCTGCTTGGACACCTGGGTTTAGGCAGCTGGTTTGAACCCCAAGCAATGTCAGGCAGGACAGCGGTGAGACTATACAATGTTTCAGCAGTGAACACTGTTGGGAGGAAAAAGCTTTCCGTGGCTGCAGTGTGCTCTGGGATTTGGTGTACAAATATCAGTCGATAGATCTGGATCCAAGACTGCTCTGATTGCAAACCCCACTCCTGATTTCCTTTTCTGTCCTTTCCTCGTGCTGTACACCTTCTTTTGTGCAGTTTTAGGGTGGACAGAAGTGTATCTCTTAGCTTTTCCCAAGGTTGTAACCCAGTTGTGAGACAGACTGGGTGTGCCCTGTGTGGCTTGCCTGCTAGGCTAGCCTGAGTGATGAAAAGGACACACTCAGCACAGGTAGGGAGGCAATAGGTGTTGTACTAAGCTTGATTCATGGTAGTGTAGGGCAGTTTGTACTACTGCTCCTTACTTGGCTGTAAAAATGCTACTAGCTCCACCATAGGTAGTTAATCATAGCTGTATAGCCTAAGTAGGTGTTTTTTTTAAAGACAGAGTGAGAAAATGGGATCGTTCTGTTGAGAAATGATAAGCCATGCAATTATAGCTGGGCAAGTAGCGTACATGCCTGACCTCCTACTCTGCTCTCCCTCCCGAGCTCTCCTGGTTTCTTCTGGCTGCATGAAACATTGCAGGGTCTTGCACAGCAGTGGTGGATGGCCAGGGCTTGGGGGCTGTTGGGGCGGGCTGCAGTAATGGTTCGATGTGTTGAAGACCTCCCTAGTTCAGACTGTGCATTGAGCAGAAGTCTGGGAGCTGGCAGAGCCAAAATGAGAATTCAGACTTCATCAGTAACTTTGCTGCTCAGTCCCGAACCAAGCAGCGTGGCTTCTCTCACTCTTCATTCCTCACCTCAGAAATCCAGATTTTATTAGATAGGTCACAGGAAAATTAGGAGAGGTGTGGAAAATTCTGTATGTAGAAAGCAAAGCAAGGTGCCGCAAACATGGGATCTGCGTTACTGTTTTGCTTCTTTATGAATGTTAGTGCTTGTCCTTTTGTTAGGAAACCAAATCTCATCCCCACTACCATTGGAAACTGGATAACTGATGATGTGGGATCTTGAAAGCTGCCCAGTTTCATGGATTGTGTAAAGACTTTTGCTGTGATGCAGTTTTTGTAATTTCCTTGCATTTGACTCTAAAGTGTAACATGCAGCTTATGTAAAAAAGAGATTTTTGTGTTCATTTTCACACCTCCTTTAATTAAAAAGTGTCAAACCTAATAATGTTTTACTGAAGAAACCAGTTGACTTTCTCCAAGGAGTCCTACAGGAGCAGCAAAGAGCAAGAGTTACAATATTAGTATTTCTCAGGTTCTTAAAAAAGAAATAATCAGTTTTTCAATCTTCAGTCTTTCTGTGAAGAACAAAGAAGGGATACAAACATGATACTCAAAATAATACTTTGCAACTTTAACCGCTTGCTGTAGTTTTGATTTGCCATGGAATGTCATCAAACAGATCTTGTTGCTATATCCGGCTCAAAGACATTGCATCTTGCTGATGCTCTGTGAATAAATTGCTAAAGTGGGCAGAAACCCATGTCTTCGCTGCACTGACCCTTTGCAGAGTGCAGCATGGGCAAGCCACATGCATTTCAGAGAGAGGCATCCCTGAGTTGTCTCCCGTGTTGTAGAATATACTCATGGCCACTCATAACTTTCCTCCAGCCTTATAGGAAGAAGGCAGCATGAATTCTCAAAGTTGTAGTCTAAATGCATAATTGGTTCTCGTTAAAGATTGTGTGTAATCTTCCTCCACTCTGTGTACTTTCTTAGAGAGCATGCGTTGTCGATAAGTAAATACCACGTGAGATGAGTCATCACGAAGGGAAGAGGTTGTGGGAATGACCTGATGTTTCATGCGCAGCAGCTGCTCAAGCAGCCCAGCACACTTTGGGAGCAAGCTGAGCTATGCCCAAGGGATGGGAAGGTCCTGCTCACAGAATCACACAGTCACAGAGGTTGGCAGGGACATCTGGAGATCATCTAGCCCAACCCTTGCTCAGGGCCTTGTCCAGTTGAGTTCTGAATATCTTCCAAGATGGTGTTGCCACAACCTCTCTGGGCAACCTGTGCCAGTGTTTGAGCACCCTCGTGGTAGAAGTTTCTTCTTATGTTTGAACTGGATTTCCTGTATTTCAAAATTGGTGCCCTTTGTCTCTTGTTCTCTCACCTATAACCTCTGAGTCTGACTGTCTTCTTTATTTCCCCATCATGTATTTTTACACGGTGATCAATTTATCTGTAAGGATGTGATGGGAGATGCTGTCAAAACCCTTACTGGAGTCAAGACTTGTCAGTACGGAATGGGCCAGAACCTTACCAGTGTGACGATAGTGTCACCTTTCCCTGGGTAGAAGCGTAGCTCCAGTGGCATCACTCCACTAGCATCTCCCTCCTGCCTGCAAGGGCATATGGGTTAGTGAGTAAAACTGCTGATAGGTGTTAGGCTGTCCTGAAGCCTTGGAGGAATCAAAACTTTGGTATGTTCTCATGGGAGTGAGCAGATGATGCTCTGAAATTGCCATGGCTTATGTTTGGTACTGCTGTCAGAAGCTGTTTCTGAACAAAGAATTCCACAGTAGATAATGAATAATTCTTTCATACATGTATTCTAACATCTTTTGCATCAGTTGCAAGGGACAGATTTTTTTGTTGTTGTTGTTGGAAGCAGGGGCAGTATACATTTTAATGTGATAGTAACGCAGTCAAGTTTTGGCAAATTCTCTGCCGTCAGTGCCTTACACTGGATAACCCTTACATGTCCTGGGTGGAATTCTGGGCCACAATCTGATCAAAGCTTTGACATTATGTCTGTGTGAAATCCTTACAAGCGAATAGCTCCCAAGACCTTGGCGCTGTGATCTTGTGCTGCAGAGTTTACTCAAGAGATACATGGTACCCATAAAGCTTTATCAAATGCAGCAAGGTTACTTTTGGCAGGTAGAAACAGAAATATAAAACTTAGCCTTGATTTTTCTCTTTCTATGTCCTGCCATTTAACTAGAGAGCGCAGAGGTATAAGAAGACTCAGTCATTATTAGGAGTACTCTTCTAATGGTTATTGGAGAAGATGCCAAGTAGATGCCGATATTTTCCATGCAAAATAACTTTTGGCCTGCCAATATACTTGATAATGAGTTCCCAATTCAGTAGGTATTAATGTGCTCATCTGTGTGTGGGAGGTTGCGTGGTTCATGTTGGCTGCTACTTTTGATGTGCCGCTGTATGTTTTAAATGCTTGTAAGATCTAGACCACTGACTTCCTTGAAAATGGCAAGAAGTCAGGGTGTTTATGATGGTATGTGAATACCCTTATTTGTATTCATGTCTAAAGTAGACAGGTTTGTGTTTGTTGATACGCGATGTGTCCACTTCACACAAATGTCCAAATATTTTATTTTCAGTGTGTGCTTTGGTGGATGATTGTGGTTTATTCAGGTGCTGTTTTCATATCCATTGACATTTCATTTGATAATGGTCATAATGCAAGTCTAGATTTAGCCTCCCACTTCTCTTCTTTCTCACTTGCAACTTGGAAAAAGTTGGATTGACTAATTATGGCTTACTTGAAGGAAGTTTCCAGTAGAAGCCTATAGTTCCTTTTATTTTCTCTGAAAGAGTCCTCTATGTCTTCTGCTCAGTACTTGAACAGATAAAGATACTAATCAGCAAAGATGTAGCAGGTATAAGATGCTGTGGCTGTCAGGTGAATATTGAGGCAGCATAACTCATAATTGCTAAGGTGATTTTTGTATGTGGTGTGATTTGAATTAATCTGTGCTGTATTGAAAAAGCTATGGTTGATAATTGTTTGTCTAGTAATAAATAATAATTACTGCCTTGCACTTCAAATTCATGCAGCCCTGTACCTTTCCTTGGAAGGGATTTGTATGTTTTTAAATCATTTGTCATACAGGCAGAAACTCAGGCAGGAGTGCCTAAGTGTTGGTCATATTGGCTAACATTGGAAACCTAAACAGACTGAATCTTAGTTTTTTTGGATGTATGGTGGCATGACCATATTCCTCCTTTTACTAATTAGACATTTATCTCAAATATCAGTGCCTGTTGCTGATTGTTACATCTTGTCTGTGTGAACTGCTAGGGACCTTTTCCATTTTTAGCTTTATATGGCAATCAGCACCATACTCCAATACTGAATATTTTGTTGTTGAGTAAGCTTTAGGGCACTTTAATTATTTCAACAATTTTCCCAATACCTGAACAAACTGAGGTAACCATTCCTCCTTCTATTTCAATAATCCTTTAAAATCTTATTTTCCTAAGACCAAGAAAGACTTTTGAACTCAGAGAAAATCCTATTGAAGGGAGATCTTTCAGGATATTCTGGGATGCTGTCTGTGATGGCCACATCTTCCACTGTGCAGAAATGTTAGAGCTGCAGTGGATGTATACTGATTATATATGCACTTGTTGGCTCATTTCCCTTCTCCTTTATGTTTTCTTCCTCATGAATTGAAGTGAATGCTGGATTTTTCAGTGCAGTTGTGTTTTTTTAACGTGGTCTGAATATCGTTTCAGCGTAATGATAATACAGGCTTAATGACAGAAGTCCGCTGTGTTAGTGGCTTTTTCCTTGCTTCAGCAAGGGAATAAATAGTTACCTCATTAAAATATCTCAGTCTGCTTGTGATCGGATAATGTCATATAGCAGCTGGCCACGGATTTGGTGGAATCTCAGGTCAAGAGGACCAATACTGATCGACTGATCTACTGAATACCAAAAATGCAAGCTGTTATTCTTGGGGAAGTGAAGCCCTTATGCAGAGTATCAACACAAGGCCCTTGTACACCACTTAAATACTAGCTAAAGCCAGAAATGTCACCATTATCGTCTGCCTTGTTCTGGTTTGTTTTCTTTCCAGACTTTTTTTTGCATTCTTTGCTTCTTTGTCAAGCCTCCATCAAGGAAAACCACTTCTGTCACAGTCTCACTTGTTTGTTAGAGCCTGGACTTAAAGCTGGAAATTGTTTTGCAAAAGCTGCTGATCTGCAGTGGGAAGGATCCCCTGCCACATCTGTCTGGCCTTGGCTCAGAAGGTGGGGATATGGGTCCCTCGGTTCCCACTACATTAATCAACCCACCCTAACTATATTTAGTGTCATTTTTTTTTTGGCAACATAATTTCATTTTGTGGTAAAGTGTGGGACATTTTACATCAAAGGTCTGGACTGAGAATACAGCCGGGCAGGGAATAAACAACTCCTTCTTGTAGAAAACTTCCTTGCTGGTTGTGGTTTCTGATGTACCTTCTGTCTGCTCCAAGAGACCGGTCTGGCTCAGGGCATGAGAAGTTACAGTCTTTGCAAGAAAGTCATAAGGAAGTATTATAATCCTGCATTTATTCATGTATTTGGCTATTGCATGAGTTCATGTGACTCTCTGAAGCCCCTGCGAGTTCTGTTAGGTAATTGCATGCTGAGCCTCATTCATGTCAAGAATATGACGTGATGGTCTCAGATCTTACCATCTAATATGGGAATCCTAGTAATTAATTAACCAGAAGTGACACTATCAGTTATCTCACAGGATGGGAGCCCTGCTCTTGTTGTCTGTAATACTATGAGCTGTTGTGAAACTGCTAGCTAAAAAAAAACTAAGTTAAAAAAAGTTGTCCTACTGAAACCTTTCAGCAGCTGACCTCTATGGAATATGAAAGCTTTCTGCAGGGTGTTTGCTTTCCAAGTCCTTCACAGTGAACTCATTGATAAGGGAAGCCTTGACTTGAACAGTTGGCTATTTATTTGCATAGTGGCTCTTAAGAAATTGCAGAAATTGGAAGACCAGACAGTGATTTTGTCAACTCTGTTTCAAGGAGAGTGAATACTTAGGGGACGCAGCACACTACATTTGCTGTTAGTGCTGTAGAAGGGTTTTTGCTTTAGCTAGCATGAAAAATAAACACATTTCAAGTGAAAAACAGCCCTCTTCCACTTGAATTCAACTTAGAGGAAGACTGGAATGAATAAGAATACAGAAGTTCGGACTTTCCTCATTCACCCATGAGGGATCTTGGCTAGCTCTGACTTGGAAGGTAAAAACTTGTTTCCTATCAAGTCACTTGCCTGTGAGGGGCTACCTCCCCGTGCCCGCCTGCTTGGCTATGTATATAGTAAGCACACTTCTAGTGACGTTCAGCCTAAATATAAAAGATGACTTTTCTTGAGGGTTGTATTGTTGTCTACTCCGCTAGTTTTAATCTCATGTTAGGCTCTAGCCAGAAGCACCTACCTTGCAGTCCCTCTCTTTCTGGATGCTTGTAGAGCAATTAATTTCTGTCAGATGGTGTGACTGCATGTGTTTTAGTGTTCCTACAGTGTGCCTTTATTGTCACTTAACACTATCACATTTGTTTAAAAGGAAATAAAATGAAATCCAAGGTCGTTACTGCATTAAAAACACTACGCCCCAAATAAATGTGGGTTATGTTTCTAGTGCTGGTTTTTTGTTTGTTTGTGTTTGGTTTTGCCATGAGTGCCTTTCCCTTTCACTTCAGCCCTTTCTGCCTACATTTTTCAGAGCCATGGGATCAAATGCTGCAGTTACTGCAGACTGTCACAGGTCTCTGTGCCCAGGAGATGTGGCTGGCTGTACTTTGGATGCTTGTCCAGCCTTTGAATCCCGTATCTCAGTGAGTGGCCCCTGCCCTACAGTGGGGTGAACCTCAGACTCTTCAGGAGCTATAGCTGGGTCTGGATGTTTCAGACTCCAGCCAAAATCCTCCATGTGAGAAACTGTTTCCTTGTATGGGAAACCAGCCCCAGCAGTAAAAGTAAGGGACAAGCCAAGGCGCAGAGCAGCCCCACAGGTGACTTTGAATTCGCTGCCTTCTCCTGACTTTCCCAGGCAGCGTGTTCTTCCATAGCCCCATAATCTGTCCCTCCCAGGTGAGGGGTTGATTTCCCAGGATTTGAATCTCTGTCGTTTCCAGCAATCCCCTCCCTTAATCTGCTCTCTAGCCGGCAGCCGTGTGGCAGAGCCTGTTCCCCTCCGTGCTGGCATCCTGAGGGGGCTGCACGCTGTTGTGCTGAGGCTGGTCTAGTGTGTGCACAACCTCATGGTAAAACCTCCTCTCACCCCTCCAGAGCATGTTGCTGAGTTCAGCTGGGGCTGCCGGCAGCCTCAGCAAAGTCTCCCTGTGATTCAGACCCATGCAGTCCGTAGGCGAAGGGATAATGGCTGTCATCCAGCCTGTGTTTCTTAGACATCCAAAATTTCCAAGGGGCTTGCTATGGGGGCGATGAGCTCTGTCTCCTTGGGATTTGGGGTCTGTTCTCCTGTGCCGTGAGCTGTGTTTTGTCAACCAGGATGGGCAACGCCACCAGGCTGTGTTATTTCAGAGGAGCAGATGCATTGTCCATGGCTGAGCTATTCCGGGAGCATGCCCATGTGCTTCCATGCTCTGCTTTGGCAGGACTGCACTACATAGGGTAGGTGCAAACTTCACCCCCGCTCCCGAGGTGCCTTGTCACTCCAGTTCTCCCTGCTGGCACTGGGGTGGGTCCCGCCGGTGCGGGGTGGCCGGCACAGGGGTCTGCGGCTGGGCCGGGGGAGGTTGGCTCCGGTTTGTCACCCTGGGGTGTGCGTGCAAGTGGTGATGCTCTGACCCCGCCGAGCTGTTGCCATGGAGATTGCGTGCGCTGTTGCTAGGCAGCTGAAGCATCTTCGCTTGCACACTGCAATGCCACGAAATTCTCAACTTTCCTCATTCCTATCTCCTGCCTTTGATTTCGCAGATATGACTCCTTTGGCTCTTATCCTGCTTCATTCAGTTGCACTGCTGTGATTTCTCGGTGTTAACCCTGTAAACCCTAAAAAGCCCTCATGGCACTGCAAATAGGATTTATAGCAATGAATTCGGGGCTGAAGGAGTTAAAGCAGTTGGGGATAGACTACAGAGGAAATGATTTCTAGCAGATAAACTACTTAAAATGTTCTGGCATTCATGGAAGGGGAGGTTTGTGGCTGCAGTCTTTTGTTCCATCATTGATGGTTTATATGAATAAAAGCACAGACTAAAATATCTCTACAAGGTAAGAAAATCAGCTTGAATGGGCCTAATTAATCTCTTCGGTTGCGATATATATTTAGTTTTTTAATATCCTCTGCTTGCGTTTACTGATTTTGATGTAGCATGTGAATGATAATTTAGCTGTGGAGCCTGTTGTGTACAGTATTTGACTTATTTGGCTTGAATAATAAGGATATCAGCCTGTATTCTTGGAGTATACTGCATTAATCAGACTTGCAGGAATGATCACATGGTACTCTATCGCCTTTCCCTGTTAGCTGCTGCTTGTCAGCAGCTGGCTGAGCTGTAGGCTGCAGGCCAGTATCTGCATACCCTTTCTCTTCAGAATATTTCAAATATACTGTCTCGTCATTATGCATTTTGCTGCAGTTTGACAAACTAAATGGTCCTCCTGCACGTTAAGAAGAGAATTTTAAATTTCAGAGCATTGGTGTAGTTACTAGGCCATGTATGCATTTGAAGAATTCAGGTAGGATCTCTGTTTTATACATCAGTGTGCTTGGTTTTTGTTCTCACAAGGTTTTTGCTGTGTAATGTCAGTCAGCTCTACAGTTAGTTATTCAATGTGCAAATATTTATTGTGTGTTAAAATCTCTACCCTACGCATGGGGAGAAGTGCTTGAAGGGTAAGATGCGGGTAACAGCAGCTGACCGCATGATGAGGTGCAAAGCTGGGTAATTGATTATATCTTGCACAAATTTCATTGCCGTGCAGCCAGAAGCAGCAAGTACAGTGCAGTTATAAATATAAACCAGAAACTGTTCTGTGTAAAAGGGTCTTTGCTATTTTTGGTTCTGGAGAATCTGACAGATGCTCCTTCAAGATAGAATACTGATTGTGATAGAGAGGAGAAAATTGATGCTTGGATTGTGTTTCGGATTATATTTTATGCTGCTGCAGAGTATACGTGTCTTTTTCATAATCTTGTAGCTGCAGAATTCTGCATGAATTACATTTACAATAACAATATGGTTAAGTTGTTGGGCTTGGCTTGTTGTTTGCAAACGTTTGAGCAACTGTGATTGTTAGAGTATAAAATTAGCACTTTTTATTTGATATCGGTTCTGCTCAGTATTGCCTCTGCCCCCTCTCCTCCTCCATCCCCACCCCCAATATAACTCCATCCTTCTGCAAGCATTGAGGTCTCTTAAAACCATAGCAGATTTTCGAAGATATAAAATAGAATTTCTACCCTCAGTAAAAGAGGTGATCATTTTTTCTGCAATAAAACAGTATTGGACTTGAAAAAATTCTGTTCAGTAGTTGTGGGGTGGGGAGTATCTCACTTTTTAAAAAATTTATTTTGCTTCATGTGTTCGGTTCTTATAACTCATGTTATAAAATTGTCTAGATAAAATGGTGACAATGTTGTAACAGCATTAGGGATCACCTCATCATATGTTTGTCTGTATATCATTATTATAATGTGTCTTAAAAATACCCTTTCCTTTTTTATTCAAAGAAAGAGATTGTTTGACCAAGTATGTAACTAGAGGAGAGGATGGATTCTCTTTGTATACACAATGAGCATTCTCTACCAAATATTTTCAAATTACACTTTCTAACCTCAGATGAAACATTACTAACATAATTTCTGCTCTTCGTTAAAGCATTTAATATATGGGCAATTTCCCTTATTTCGTGATTTAGTGATCAGTTCTATGTAGAAGTGAGGGGTGTCAAAAGCAGTAAAAGCAGCTACAGGACACCCTACCACCCTCCCAAATATCCTAATTTCCAACATAAGGGCTGAGGAGATACAGGCTGACTGTGTATACTTCTCCTGTTGTGAAATGCAGTATGATGCTGTCTGAGGGAAAAAGATTTTACTGGAAGACCAGATAATGCTGTGTAACTGCAGTTGTCATAGGGCTGTCAGGAGATGCTGGAAATCTTGACATCACTGATTGTTGGCAGTAAATTAAGCTGCAAATGGGCCCCAAACTTACTGAGCCGCTTACAATACCCACAGAGCTATTTATATTAAAATATTTCACCCGGTTGGTTTGGTCCTATTCTTAACAGAGTGAAGCTCTCAATAAATCTACACGAGAAGAAAAAAGATGTTTTAAACATTCTGTTTTAAAAGCCTTAGCTGTCTTTCAGTGGATTTCCTAGACATTGTGGGCCAGGAAGACACCTACTTTTATAGCAAGTATGGTCAAATACTGATTAAACACCCATTAGGCTTATTAAATTACTTGTCGTCCTCTCTTAGACTTGATTTGAAAATCGTATTAACATTTGATGTGCAGACTGCTAGACATTTTCTTTTAAATCTTCTGCACTGGTAGGGCTGTGGTTTCTGTATGGCAGTATTTAAATGGCATTTATTTTATTAAGCATTTCCATGGTGTTTTGTTAAGCTTGTATCTGCATGTTGATGTTTTTTTATAGTATGATTATTCTCATGCCTTTGGCTAGATTACATTTTGATGGGATCAAAACATATCTTGTAAGTTAAAGGAAAAAAGGGGTCTAGTTGAGCAGTGAGGTGGAAGTTTCACTCCCATGGGCTCCTGGAAGCAACGTTGATGAAGTAGAAGACGGCATTCTTCTCTGGACTGATGGCCCCTGGTCCTTGGCAGCCCCACACTCTTTACAGGTGCCATTTTCCATGTGCATAAAACATAAGCTTGCATTTGAGTTGGACTTGATGATCCTTGTGGATCCCTTCCAACTCAGGACATTCTGTGATTCTATGATTATCTCTCATCTTGGCTTTGACCTGAGGCGGATGCTCATGTGCGTGTTGCAGAAGCACGGCTGTTTCCATCTTTCAGTGCACCTACAGGGCTTGAGTACCCAAGTATCTAGGGAAGTGGTGACCCCATTGATGCCTGCTTGTGCGAACCCCTGCACATCATTTCTGTGTGTGCTATTCTACATTTTTCTTTCTGCCTCCACAGTGGGCCTTAAAGACCTGCAGGTCTTCCGGGATGGGTGATGGGGGCTGTGGCACCCTGATGTGATGCCAAGAGGAGTCCCTGTGGTCTGGCTGCCCAAGTTCCCCTCGGTGGTTTCAGTTTGATGCAGCTTCTTCACTTCCCTGGTGAAACGGTGCCAGGGTATTTTTTGCAAAGTGTTAAGCAGCCACTGGACCTCTCTGCAGCAGTGTCTCACTTACAGGCCATGAGTAACCCTGGTGTGCTGTTTGTGAAACGCTTATTTGGGAAGCTCATTGGGATGAAACATTAGCCCTGTGGCTACTTGCTAGATGAACAGAGACTTAAGCCTCAGAAAAAATAGTGGGTAAATCCATCGAATAATCTCGTAGTTCCCATATCAGCCAAGCTTGGTTCTTCCTATTATATAGGCTACTGGTTTCTATGAGGTAACAGTTGGGTCCATTTTCTTAGTGATTTTCTGCATCATCTCCATAAAAATCCAAAGCTCACGTATATTTTGTTTATAATTGCAGGTAAGATTGTTCATCAGCAGTGTTTTTATGATCTCCTGCTGACTGCACTGTTGTAAGATGACTGCACATGAAACCCACAGGAGGATGTTACACTTGGCCACAAGCAGTACTCCTCATGTGGTGTCTTCAGTCCAGATTTAGCTCTCTAGCAGCAGATCACAAATGCTTTTTTTTTTCCTTTTGTTGCCATGCCTTTATCTTCCCAGGATATTACTTGGTATTCTTCGCAGTGAGCTAGTGTCTGTCTATTTCTGATATGCCACCCACCACAGCATCGCAGTATTTTTAACTGCATCTTTTATTCCCCCATCCACCGAGCAAAACTGAGAATGCTACAAGGGGGAAGATGAGTCTTTCAAAGAGCTGGCTATGAACAGAGGAAACAAAACTCACTGGTGAATGGAAAGCAAAGTTCAAAATGAACGTAAAGCATTTGGGTACCGTGGTGCATGTGGAAGCTCCCACCAGCAGCAGCCAGGCGCTGCCTCCCGGCAGCAGGGGGTCCCCCACGTCTTCGAGCAAGTGCAGGCATGGAGTTTATCTTCCACGTAAGCATTTAGCGATTTTGTTTAGCTGCAGAACTGGAACTAAATCCAGGAATTCTGCTGCTGGGGAAGAACCCTCTCTTTTACTACTGCTAAACAAAAAACTGAATCCCCCAAATTAGTGCAGAATTCCAGTTTCAATATGATTCTGCAAAAATGAATTCTGGCGGCAGGTGCCCATCAAAGGCCCGCTCTGACTTTGGCTGCAGCATTCACTGTATTACAGCCAACAGTTCAGATACCTCCAGGGTAGGTGGCACGTTTATTAAAGAACAGTATACAGGGTGAGCACAATCATTTTGTAAAGGTGGACATGATATTAAAACTTGAAGGCAGGTGTCTTTTCCTTCCCTCTCCCCCAAAGAAACAGCAAGATGATTTATGGAAGGGGCAAAAGGCCGGTGCTTCGAAGGGATGCAGGCCTGTCTTCTGTGGCTTTTGCTGCTGAAAACTCCTACGAAGGAGGTCTTTTAAATAATCCCAGTTTTCAGAAGTGCAACTGCAGTTCTGAATAGTCAAGCAGCTTCAGGGAGCTGAAGGTGAGGCACTTGAAGGGATTTGGTTGTGTCACAAATTGCTCTTTAAAAACATCAGAAAAATATCTGCTGTTATTTTCTACAAGAAATATGATCATTTTGGTGAGCAAGAAGCATCGGGAGAGTTGCAAAAGACTACTTCGGTTGCTTCAAGAGTGTAGCTTTTGTAGAAAGGGGTAATGGAGTTACAGCACTATGGATACATGGAACAAATCGTTGTTCCATGTTGGTGACTATGACCTCCCAGGTTAGATGGAGCAGCTAGTGAAAAAACACACCAAATAGTGCAGTTAGTCTTTTCTGACAAGAGGGGAAAACAAATCAGGGAGTAATTGTTGCCGAAGTCAGAAGGTGTTAAAACTAAAGGGAGCAAACAAGTATAAAATGAAGAAAACACAAGGATTGTATTCTGGCAGACCATAATTGGTTGTAGTATCTCAGCCCCTTCTAACCTGCATTACTGAACACACCAATTGCGTTGTCATCTTCAAAATATCCTGTAGGTGCCTAATGAATAACCATAAACGTGTGAACTGAGAAGCCAGCTCAGCTTCAGCAGACAAGGGATGCTACAGGCCTGTGGAGACTCTGCTTGCTCAACGTTTGCTCCTCCTTGGAGTATGTCCACCAGCAAACCAGCTTGATATGTTCCTCTCTTTTGTCCTTATGCAGATACAGGGAAATTGAATGCAAAACCTGATAAAAATACATTGTTGATTACACACAGCAATTGGCAAGTCTAGTCATTCACATTGCAAATGCGAGTATTTGATACAATACATCTCATCAGATAAAATGCATGTGCCCGGGGTGGGCAAGTTAGGGTTCCTATAAGGTCCATAATACCTTTTGTGTCATTCTTCACTTAAGAGTTCACTCATCAGTTCATGACAGAGAGGCTAAATTTTTTGGGTTTGGTCTGAAACAAACTTGCACTAAATTAAAAAAGGAGAAGAGGGAACTAGTTTGGGGTTTTTTTTTCTTTTGCTGAAGGTAGTTGCCTGAAATGTGCCCTTTGATATTTGAAATTGATTTGAGAGACTTGATTTTTGGACAGTTGGTATTTATCCACACAATGCATACACCCTACGGAAATGTTGCTTCCTTAAACAGCAGATTGGATCAAATGTTTTTGCTGACATATTTTTTCCCTGTGACAACTGACACCGCAGTTGCCACATATTTCAGTGGTTTAGCACAGACACATGTGAAGAGAAGGAGAGGAATACCTCTAAGGCAGTAATATGAGAATACCATTGCTGGGAATGAAGATAAGCACATACTATTCTCGTAGTGGCTATGTTGTAATATTTCTGCTGAAGAGGAAAATAGCTACAGACACATTGTTAGAGAGGGTGGTCTTAGGTTTGGCCAGATTTTAGAAGCAAATATTCTAGTGCATGGGAGTATAATCTTATCCTAGATATAAATATGAAAAGAGATTTATCCCAGGATATTTATTGGACTAGAGGAGCTCCAGTGTGTGTGTGAGGTGGTAAATTCCAGTCACATTAAAATCAATGTAAAGTGTGTGTGGGTGTGTATGTAGTGCCTGAAACGTGGGGCTGTCTGTGGAAGTGTGCAGTGCTCCCGTCTTTTTCCTCATCCAGTTGTACACCCTACAGAGCAACCACCTCACTGGTGCCCAAGACTTGGGAAGGGTTCCTGGGATCTACTGCAGTGTAATTAATTTGCAAAACCAAGAAATTTCCCCTCTATTCCCTTTGCCTTCTAGGCGTGGTAACCTGCTTTTGCATTCTTCTGTTGTCTTTCTCATCTCCTATACATGTTTATTCCCTCCCCGCCCCCCACCTTTTTTTAGCATCCTTGTAGTAATAGTCACAAACAAGAAGTGACTGCTGTTGTTTAATGAGGATCCAGACACACTTTTCAGAACTGAAGCTAGTTATCAAGACACATGGAAACTGATGTCAGTCTTTAAAATGAAAACAAACACGAGTACAGATGGCTTCTTTAAATAACAGAATTTATGATAATTTTAAAATCCACCTATGGGCGTCCATTAGAGCAAGTCATTCCCAGTCCTGCCTGCCTCATTTAAGCCTTAGTGTAAATTCTATAAAGACCTGAAGCACTTTAGTTCAACTTCCATGGAAAACAACAGCTGCCCGCTGCTTCTTACCTGCAGTGCCAGCTTCTTAGGGGTGGACGCTTGATTTTGCTCTCCTGGAGACTTCCAGAGATGCTGATTATCCTGGTCCCTGCCCTTAACTTCAGCAACAAGGCCAAACAGATAAAATTGGTGTCCTTGCTATTTCTGCCATTCATAACATAGATACAGGGTAGGGGGCTTCTTCCTATGGTACGCTTTAGTTCTGAAAGGTCATCATTGCCTTTGAAGGGAAAAATACCTATACTACTTATACTAACTTATTCTTATACTACTTATTCTAACATGAGTTAGGCTGAACTCCTGACATTGTTCTGCTGAGAACTGGTTTGATTCCTGCAGGAACCAGGAGCACAGGGCTGAATGAGGTGACCTGTGCCTCTCTGTTTTTGCACAGGAGGAAGGGTAGGGCCTCACAACATCATCTGCTAGGAGAGGCTGGCTGCACATAGCATCAGCTCTGACCCCATCCTGATAAGCTTTGTGTTCAACAACTAGAAGCAGAGAAGGTATGGTGCTTATGGGGAAGAAAAACACTGTCAAGAAAGGTGATGCTCCATTATTAGAAACACATAATCCAAGGACCTCAGTGTGCTTTTAAGCAATGAGCATTTCACTTTCATATTGAGTTTTCATGTGAGAACAGGCAGAAACTAGGGAAAGTTTCCCCTGCCATTCCTACATAAGAGCCTGTGCCCAGAGCTGTATCTCAAACCCTCCTTTAGCCATAAGAATTTTGCAAGCCTGGTGCATTGCGTTCTCTGAGACTTTCTGAGTAAGGGGTGTCCATTCACTTATCTCAGCTTGAGATCATACAACCTTGTGGTTTTAGATCAGCTGTCTGTAAAATGAGATTGAAAAGCCCATGATTTAAGTAAGTGGCTGATACAAAGCATTGTGAAGGTTTGTTAGGGGAAAAAAAAAAAAGCTGACAGGACAGCTGAAAAATCAAGGTTCAAAACAAATGTTGAAGTTTCTGTGCTGCTGTATTGGCTCATGAGGTTACACAGAATTAAAAGAAAATGTTTAGAGTTTCTTCCCTTTAAGGTGATACCTATAGTTGCAGATTACTAGCTGACCAGCATTTGGGGAGATTCTTCATGCCTCCCAGGGGAACATGGGTTTAGTTTCATGCTTTGGCCTGCTGGGTCTATCTCCTTTGGAAACCATTGCTGCTTCCTGCTAGAGACTAAGTGGCTTAAGTAAGGTTATGAGAAGACAAATTTGTCCATTGGGTGTTTGCAGTATTACCTTTCAAAAGCAGTTAGAGAAAGCTGACACATGGTCTCTCTTCATTGTAGCTACTGTAGAGCAGGGGAAGGTGAGAAGAGTGAAAAGTTTATGAAATCGCCCATATTTTTGCCTCTAGGTGCCATGGAAATGAAGCTGAGCTCTGAAGAAGAAAGGAAGTGGCTTGGGTGAGGGAAATGTAGAGGAAAACTTTCCCAGGCAAAAGATGCATGTAGCAGCTGGTGTTGATATTGCAAAGTGCTGTGAAATTTGGGGGATAATGGTCCAGCAAAGATGATTGCTGGGCTGGGCTCGAGGATGATGGCTTTGTTTCACAGACATTGAGTTGAGGGTTTGAATCTAAAGCTGAATTAGAATAAAACTTTTCCAGCTCTTCTTTGGTTAAAATACACCCTTTGATACTTTCCATTGGTTCGGTATGGATTGATCAGGCAGCATGATGTCCCCATGTTGGTTCAGGATATGAAGACTTAAATTAAAATTCTACTTTACCTGATTCTGGATGTTATGGGATGAAAAACTGTTCTTAAAATCACACAGAGATTGTTTTATATTTGGGTTGTCCACAACCTAGTAAAGCATTTTAGCCATTTAGCTACAGAGCATGATAAGATTGTTCTGTTTTGGTGGAAACCAATGTATTTCTGTAAAACATGCTATCATAGTGCTGCTGTACTAGTCACAGTCTAGGGATATAAGTGAGGCAGTGTTTGAAGGGAGAGGGAATATCTTTTATTAAACTAACTTCTATAATTGTCAAAACCAGGCAAGCTTATCATTACGCAAGCCCTTTACAGAGGTGAAACATAAGTTTCAAACAAAGAAGTTTCAATCAAAGAAATTAAGAAAATATCAAAGCCACCCAGAAGGATAATTCTCAGAAGTAAAACTTCTGCTTTTCTTTTCATTGAAGTATCGATTGTTAGCAATGTTGTAAAACCTCAGATTAATTTCCCATTAAATTTATCTGTGGGAGAGAAGGAAAGAGGGGAAAAAAACAAGCTTGAAGAAAACAGGAGAAAAAGACTGATGCAAATTTGGGGAAAGAGATTCTTGAGACTTTTGTTTCAAACTGAAGGGGGGTGTTGTATCAAAAAGCTTGTCCTTTCTTCTGAATAAAAGAATTGGTCTAATAAAACAACTATTTCTGCAAACCTTGCCTCCACAGATCGTCTTTGCTTGATGAGACAGCACTTTTTGATGCCATTTCATGTAGTTAACACTGTTCTTCCCAGCTAGCGTAGCTTTGCTGCTGTTTGGCAAGGGGCTGTTTCTTATAATGTTGAGTTAAAATGGAAATAACAGATAAGACTCTTTTTGACATCCATGACAAATTATTTGAGATCGAAGTCACATTCTTCTTTTAATTGGGGAATGGAAATGTAAGAACCATATTTCAAAAATCAAGAAAAATTCATTCTACATGGATCAGATTTTCACAAGAGCACGTATCTGCTCTGATTATTCCAGGGAGGAGGACCAGCTGGATGCTATTTACATAGAAAATTGGCCTTTGTCTTTAAAGGCTCATATAGTTATGGAATATTTGAATTATTTGAAAATTTATGTTTGTTTTCCAGTGCTAAACAGTGTGGAAAATGTGATTCTAAACTTGCCTGTGTGTGCGTATTGCAGAATGGAGGGAGCAGGCATAATGATCCTAACATTGTAGAACCTGCTATTTTCTTAAATCTGTGATTTTCCAGTGCGTCATGATGCAGGAAAATAAAGACTGATAGGTGAAAACTTCTTCCATAGAAGACACTAAACTGGCAAGCTGCAACATCATCTGTGTGATTTTTACATCATCTCTAAGATGTATCCATAAATGTTTGCATTTGAGGGAGCAGTATAGGTAGGCAACGGTGGCCAAAGCATTTTCAGAAGCACATACAAGAGGGACAAAGTCAAGAACAAAGTAACTTGTAACCCAGAAGGGCTGTTAGAGCAAATGAAATGCATTTTACTTCAGACCTGGTCACCAGAAAGAGAGGTTCTTGCCTAGAGCCTGTGCCTTAGGTCATATGCAGTTACACTACTGTTTGGGCATAAATAAATGCATGTCCTAGTTAAACCAGATAATTGCACAATCACTGCGTGTCCTTTGAAAATAGAGAATTCAGCCCAAGCTTCACCACACTTTAAAGCAAGTAAGGCAGTCCATTGAGTCAAATGTAGGCATGCTATATGGTGCAACTGGAGTCATCCCATTACAGTATTGGGACATTTCTATTGATTTCTGTTGAAAGAGAAACAGCAAATTATTTAGGAATCCTGAGTACTTAGCAATACAAAGGGTAGGGAAAAACCCACCACCACCTTTGGAAAAGGATCACCCTTGAAGCTTGAGGATGACACTTCAAAGACTGTACTGGCTTGTTAGACAAGATTATTTGTGCTAATAATAGGTAACACGTTCATGTCAATAACTCCCCTATAGTCATTTTTAGATACTCCATATAACTAATGGTATTTCCCAAACTCACTCAGGCAGCACAGGCTCGTTAAACACAGGTAGACATTTATTTAAACTACTTATAAAGTGCAGTGTGAAAAGGAGGAGAAAGAAAATGTCCTTTTACAGAAGGTGGTGAAAATGAAGTACCCACAGAATACAGCACATGTAAGGTAGCTAGATAATTTTACATGAAAAAGATGTCTGGTTTGTTGTGGAAAATCCTGACGTTGCTGACAAAGATGTAACAATATCCAAGTTCTGAAGGTTGAAGAAAGAGAAAATCAATCCTGAAATGCAATGTGATTTCCTAGCACTGAGACTTAGGAAACGGAGGGGTCGTTCTGAGGGGGATGCTGTGCACTTGCCATTGCCCAGCCCCCGCTGCAGTTGTGCTCCTTTCAGGAGCCATTTCCCCCCCCAAGGAAGATCACAGCAATGCCTGTGAGCGCACAAGCGTTGGGTGTGAGTGTGAGATCAGTCCCTGCTGCTTCCCACCTTCCTTCTGAGCTCTGGCCACACTTTTGCGACTTTGGGTCTACGTCAGGGTAACCTCAATTGCCAAATGCTGGAGATTTCAGCTGGCTGCCCTTGCGTGCGTAGGCGAGGGGAGAGCAAGGGGTCAGATAAGGACCGGTTTTCCCTGTAGATGCCTGATTTGTCTTCTGAGGTCTGGAATGTGTTTTGCTTTGCTTTTTTGGTTTGTTCCATCTGCAGTCTCTGAGGTGGGTCTCGCTGGGCAGGCAATGCTGAGGATGGCAGCCCCAGCTCGGGGGCGCAGGCAGGAGCTGCCATGCACAGGGGCTGCCACATTCGGGGTACCAGCAAGGTCAGAGAGCCCGATACATTTTTACTTCTTGGGGTTTTCCCCCCATCAGTTTCCCGAGTGTGTGTTGTGATCCATGTACAGTACTCAGCTGGTCACACTTGGCCAAATTCAATTTTCTGGTGCATTCTTGAGACCTCTGAGGTTTTAAAATCCTTATCAGCAAATTGCATGTATTTAAATTACATATGTGTAAATTAAAACAACTAATTAATAAATGCAGTCAGGTCTTTTAGTTGTTTCTCAGTTCTTTAGAAGGATGATACAGAGACTTTTTGTCTTGAATTTTAAGAATGCATTTTGAGACATACATCCTGTTTTATACTTTACTGAGTCCATCTGGTAGAGGAGCTGTTGAGAAAGTCCAATGCAAGGGAAGCAAAACCCTGCTGTTGTGTTGCTACGGTGGAAAAATACACCTCGTACTGCGGCTTTGCAGTCGTGGTTTAAGATGATGATGAGAAGAAAGCGTATTTCCAGGGCTTTCTGTGTTGAACAGATTACTTAAACCCAGATTCCTTCAGATGTCTGAGCTCAGTCATGGAAGCATTAAGTAAAAAAGTCAGAAACTTGACTAGGACTGCTCACTGAAACCATTATTAAACTTTAAAGGAGGCAAGGAAGCAAGGATTAGATGTAGCTGGGTGTGGAAAATAGCCGTGGAAACAGGTGTTGCATGTCACTTTGAGTTTTATTTCGATGTTCAAGCAAGCCGAGGCCAAGCAGGGACAGAGCTGGTGGACAAGTGAGGACGTGCAGGTGCACTGGCTTTGCTGGAATCGCAGCCGCTCACACCGGTGTTTGCTGCAGCCCCCAGAAATGTGTGTCACTGGAAGCTGTTCATCCAGGAACATGGTCCAGAGGAGTCATCTGGGTTTTTTTGTAGTCAGTGTTTAGCGTGCAGGCTCTAGTCTTCAATCCAAAATCTCTGTACCCACGAGAGGGGATCTAATCTGACAGTGACGGTTGTGCCAGAGGACTGAGGATTTGCCTCTAATGCTGAGATTTAGCGCAGATGCTACCAGAAATGGTACATGTGCGCTTGTGGACACGGGGCGCTGGGCTCCAGACTGCAGTGCGGTACTTGCCAGGAGCTCTGCCGGCTCCTCGCTGAGGACAGCCCTGCGCCAGCAATGGTCAAGGGGCAGGGGGGTCCCCATTTCAACAACAAGGGGCAGAAGGGCAGGGATGTGATCGCAGCTTTGTGGGAACAGGGGGAAATTCATGTCTCACGGCTGCTGAGTGACTGGGCTGAAGCTGGTCTCCAGTGCTATCAGCAGGTTGCTTTTGCTGTGGTGTGCGTCCTTCACGCCGTGAGCGCGGCTGCGGCTGTCTGCCTCGGCACTCATGCTCCTCCCAAAGTTTTTCCCGCTGTCTCCTTCACCTCGATGTGGCAATGTATAACCAGCAGCCTGCCTCAACGTGGTGCCCTGGGGTTTCTACAAGCTTCAGGAATTCCCCTTCTTTGCTCTGTGCCAGGTGCTGGGGCATGTGCAGGATCAGTCCCATGGCTTTTCCCAGTGAGAGGCGCGATGTGACAATAATTAAAATGAGCAGAGATGTTTTCATCCATAAATGTCAAAGAAAAAGGAGGTTTCTTACTTGTGTTTTGAGAAGTGGAGGTACAGAGTGTCCTAAATCCTGAGAGTGGCACTGATGAGCAAGATCCTGGCTCCTGGGGCCCTGCTGTCCTGGCTTTCTCTGGTCCAAGGGTACCTTTCCTCTGAAGCACGACTCTATGTGTATATATATATATCTATATCCCTGCGTACCTGTCTATATATTTTTGTGTGTGTACTTCTACATTATGCTGCAAATGGAAGCTGTTTTCAGATTGAAGAGTTTGTATTATGTGAGCACTTTCCTTGAGTTTTCCTTGCTGGGGTTATGAGAATAGAGGATGGAGACAATTACACTTAGTTTTGATTTCTAGTCCAAGTTACTGTGTACAGGGATTGAAAGTGTGGCTTCTAGACAGGAATTATTCATATTTGTCCATTAGACTTGGCAAAAGGCAGCAGATCTGTTTACATAACCGAAATCCAAATCTATTTGTCTGCTACACTTAAAGGCAGGATGTGTGGGCTTTTATATATATTTATATATAGTTATATTTTTAGCTGTATTCAGGCAGAAAGCAAAAGAAAAGAATTTTTTGCAGTAGTACATGATTTTAACAGGCAATAAAAAAAAGGAACATGGCGGTAAACTTGCAAACTGTAAGATCAGAAGATACAAATCCCAGAGAAACAGACATGTGAATATCACTGAGAAGGACTATCCAAAAAAAAAGCACATGCAAATTAATTAATTTCAGCTGTTTTAAAGGTAAATATTGGATAAATGTTGTCTTTGTAATGGTAATTGAGATACTGTTCATATGACAGTTAATAGTATCTTTGTTTTGATGAGAGGCACTGGGATCCCAGAACACTTTAAAGATGTTCATCATTTAAGACTCAGCATTCTTGCAGAATTGTTGTAATTATCCCTACTTTGCAATTAGTAGGACAAATGAAGTTAAATGACATCCCAAATGTCAGATTCCAGATAAGGTGTAGCGCAGGGAATAGGGATCATGACTCAGACTCTTACAACCCATAGCCTTAATTCAAATGTTTGAAATGGAAAGAAATACCTTGCCTTGTTGGGAATTCACATTCCAGATCAGTCTTCAGGAGGCTGGTTGCCATCTACTTTTGACTTTTTTCTGCAGTGGAAATTAGCCCCACTTTCAGTCATGAGAGGATATGCAGTGCTGCGGATGCAGTTGTGCAGACGTCTGAGATGGGCTTCATTTCCTCTCACTCTGAATGTCTACATCCGACCTGGTCCCTGTAGGCTCCCTGTGTAATCAATGGAGAGAAAAAGCTGCTGCTAACGTGATGCATCTGACCTGTTTTAGCTGCCTACTTCAGGAGTAGATGAAGCATGCTCTAGAAGGAGTATTATTGCTCTTGATTTTAATGGAGTACAAATGAGGAACTGACACTTAGAGGCTGTCTGGGCTGGGCAAAGTGAAGCAGAACTCAGGACACTGTCAGCGTCTCTAATATGTCATCTGGCCCAACTTTTGGCTTACAGCAGTTTACCTTTTTTATAGTGGATTTTTGCATGTGGCACTTTTCTCGTCATCTTTACTCCAGATTCTGGTCCCTGTGTTTTGACATCCAATAGATTTAACTACAGTTTTAGGGAACAAATGTGGGAATGACCCAGGCACTGTCTCATTGACATGGGTGAGGTCACGGCTTTGAATTCGGTTTATTGCTTGAATGCATCTTTTTATTTCAGGAAATAGAGTAAATAAGCTCCCTTGTAAAATGTGGTGTTAGTCAAGACAGAACTTGGCTTCTGTCTGGGGCACAAGCAGAAAAATACAGCACAGCTTCAGTGTTACTTGGGATGTCTCATGCAGCTCTGATTTGCACCTCTTCAAACAAGATCACCTACTGCCCTCTCGTAGTGAGCATTTAGCAGTTCTGTTCTTTGTTTCTCTGATGCTTACCACGTCCCTCGGGGTGTTCTTGTTCTTTAAATTTACTTTCAATTCTCCTTGAAATATATTTCTAATGCAGTGCCTGTGATACTTGCACAGCCATCTGAAGACCACCTTTACAGGGGTACTCTAAGCACTACCACATCAATATTGTCAAGTTAATTTATCCTAACTGATATTGTATGCTCCCATGTATTCATGCAGACTATTTATAAAAGCCTTCCCTGTATGCTAAGTTGTATGGTGTGCCTTGTAGTTTGCCAGCGTTTTTGTGCTTTGGCTCTTTTTTGGACGTGTAATAGCACCTAAACCCACAGAAATGTGGTGTCAGGAAGCTTTCCAAGGGAAAGATTTATGTAAAAGTCCGAAGAGCTACCTGTGCCTGGCTAGTAAAATGTATCCAAATGAAGAAGACTCTGAGAATAGCTTCCTTCATGGTCTACCTGCCTGTCCATTGGGATTCTGCAGAAGTTGTGGAGAGAACTGCAGGGGATTTAGTAAGGTTCTTGATGTAGTAAACAGCTGAAACTTAAAAGTGGATGTGTCAAAGTGTATGCTGAACTTCTCCTGGTCTGTGATTTACACTGACAATCTGTAACTTCTGTCATCTCCGTGGGTGTTACTGTATTTATTCTTTGAATCAATTAACTAATGAAGCTTGGATAGCTGGCATTTACCTGAAACCACTTGTTTTTCCGAAGTGTTTTGTTTAAAATGTCATCCTAGACCAGCCTAGTTTCACTGGTGCAGTAGTTCCCAAACACTGAAGAGGAAATTCCCTTAAAGAAAATAATCCCTTTTCTCCTTGACATCATCTTGTCAAAGTCTCACATTGTTGGTTTTTTATGTAGAGTAACTGGGGATCTTGCCCATGTGGTACTACTTTATTCCTGTCCTGGGTCTGGCTTTTAGTTCAGTAACCAGCGAAATAACAGGGAATAATGAAAGCAAACAGCTAAAGTATGGAGCTTGAGCATGGTTCATGTTTTCTCAAAAATGAGGCAGATGGGCACATGACATCCAGTTTACATTTTAAATCCCTTCTCACAAGGATAACTGATAATTTTGTTTTAAAATTGAGCTCTGGAAGAAGAAATACAATATCCTGTATTATTCCTGATGAAACTTTTGCATCTCATTACTCTGAGAGATGCTGCTGTGCTTTGAAAAGTGCACGTGAATATCCTAAGCCAATAGTAACAACAATTGAGCCTATGTTGAACTGGAGGCTACAATTTCCTATGTGTCCCAGGAGCTGATCTCTTCTCCCATGTTCTTGCTGGTTGCGGGGTGAATGAACATGTTTGCTGGGGCATTCTCCCAGCTGTCTTATCAAATATTAGGCAGATGAATATGTACATAATTTTAATGTTACTGTGCTAATGTCTTCATCGCTGCTATAAGACACTAGTTGCTGTCCCTTTAGTAAGAGTGGTGGTTGTTGTTGGTTTTGTTTAATTTAGAAATTAATTGATCGTTCTTGCCAACTAAGGCATGACAGAGAGTGAACTTCACAGTGAAATTTAGCTATAATAAAACACATAATCTGTTTGATTTAGTTTTAAAGAAGGCAGTTTTTTAAAGCAGCTGGTTAAGTACACAGATGTTCCAGTTGAGGGCAATCCAATAGTAAAATGGCATAATGGGGCAACAAATTCTCATTTTAAAATGAGTGGTTGACAAAAGAAATATTTAGTTAAGCACCCTACCCTTAATTATAGTGGCAGATATTTTACTTCTAGAAGCATGTGTTCAAAAGGTGCTGAACAACGGAGCCTTCTTTCCAGCAGAAAATGCGCTTCCTTAAGAAAGAGAAGATGCATTCACCGGCTTGCTGGACTCAATTCCTCACTGCGAGATTGCTGCCTGAGTCTCCAAGTGAAATGACAGTGGCTATGCAAAGAGGTTTTATGCATCTACAGACATAAGAAGGGTTGTGAAGTCATGTAAGAAAGCCGAAGGTAACGTGCTTGTGTCAAGGTCCTGCTCCTCTCAACGGGCCAGCAGAGCTGAATTCTTAAGCTGGGATGGAGACCAGCTGCCTCAGTGAGATTTTTTTGTGAAGACTGGGCTTTTGATTATAATATTTTACTCATCTTCATGAATTCCTGCCCAGTGAAGCATGGAAGTGTTGGGCTTTCTCTCCTCGCTGTGCAAGAGTAGGTCAACTTATGCAATTTCCTTGCACTTCATTTCTTTGAACTTGCACAGCTGCCCTCTCAGGACTGTGAAGTCCCCAGCCCTAGGGCCTGCCAGTTTTGGAAGCTTCTAAATGTCAAGTTTAATCTCAGTTTTCATTTTTAAAAATACAAAGCTTCTTGACTTTTTGCTTGCAGAGAAAATTGAGTTACTCCCAGTAAGTTAAATGTTTGTGCCGTTATGTTTCTGGGTGGAAGGTGGGAGAGGGAATGAGATGTAACTATTTCATATTCCTATAAAAATAAAAAGAAGCGTGGTGTCCAATTAAACCAGTTAAACAGTAACTTTCCTTCTTCTTATCACAATACCCCTGCTTTACACAGGCCTGTTCTCTGCAGCCTCCAGCATCAGGAGCTCTTTACAGCCTGACAGTTCGAAGACCGGGGCAGTTTTGCATTGCCTTGTTCCCCGCATGAGAGCTCCTCACAGAACACATCCAGTGCCTGTGGGAAAAGGGAGGATTAGGGACACCAGAGTAGTTGAACATCTGGGAGTAGAGTACAAAGAGCAATTGTGGGTATTTTCCCATTCCCTCTTCTGGCTGCCCAGTTTGAAGCCATTACTGGAATAACGACCAAGGAGTTTAGCCAGAAATAGAAAGTAGGTAGGTAAGAGGCACGAAAAGTTTAGTCTAGGACTTCTAAATCCTTTTGAAAGTAGGAAAGCCCTCTGTCTTCTTCCATGGCCTCCCCTGCCTCAGCCTCCAAGGCTTCCTCCCTTGGTGTGGATCGCTTCTTATCTCTCCCGGAGCCCCGCCAGCTGTCAGTTCATCGCTTTTAGCCCCAGGGCTGTCATTTCTGCCTACCTTCCCTGCCCATCAGCTATCTATTATTCACTTCAAAAGTGCTAGGAAGACCTTCTGAAGCTGTCAGTGGGGATGTGGTTGTCTGCGTATGAGTAGACTGTTATCTGATGCTCCCTGGCAGTGTGGGGTTGTGGGGAGGCAATGAAACTCATCTGGACAGATAGCAGTCAACTAAGCACTGTTTGTCCTTCTGCCATCCTTGTCTATCAAACAATTTGTCTTTCCTACACTGATGTGCGACACTCAGTGTTGTTTTGATTAACTGGTCGAATTTTGTAGAATGTATCAGCACAGAGAATGCCCCTGCATCTCAGATTATTGTAATCTTGCAGCCTGCTTGCATAGGTTCAGAGGTGCTGATAAGAAGAGCCTTGTTCTCACAGTGTTGTGTCTTGGCCCAGCCTTCGGAGAGCATGAGGCATGTATGGCACGTAGGAACTCTTCTCTGAGTTTGAAGAACTAAGATAGAAATTACTGATCTCAGCAACTTCAGCATTTTAGTGCAAAATATATTGTTGGATTTATTCTGATTCCCATCCCTGTTATAGAGGTCTAGAGTCAGGATCGGTTTTAGAAAGGAGATGGTGTGATGCAGTGAGAGAATTGGGAGCAGGGCCTGGGGAGACTTGGGTTTGCTTCCTAGGTTTGTGCTAGCAGTGGGGTGACTTTGGGCAAAACAGATTCCCTGTCTGCAAAATGGGCATAGTGAGTCTCCTGGGGTGTCAACCTGCTTAGGCTGAGACTCTTCTTTAGAAAACAGCTTCTACCTAGGTGTTTGTCTTTTGGATTGCCCCTCCTGGACAAAGTACTTTGTATATTTACACATCAAATTGCTTTATAATGTGACTTCCCAGAAAAGCCTGCCTGTGGAAGGAGGTGAGGATATATAGGTTTTAACACATTCATTAGGATTTAACTACCTTTCCAGGAAAATATTTGAAAGTACTTTCTCCAGATAAGAGGTTTTCTATTCCTAGATGTCTTGAAAATGAATGTGCTACCTCAGGGCAAATGCAGTATATTCTCATTGCTCATAACGTGGTTACTTTTAATCTTCTGCCTTTATTGAGAAAATTATTATCCTTATTGAGGATTCCTCCATTAGTCTATCAGGGAGGCTGTTAGAGAAGTAGATGAGTCATGCGAAGCCTCGTGTCTCTTGGTGCATGTTTGCAAACCTAATTTTAGTCAGTCTACCCTATGCTGCTCTGCCAAAATTAGATAACATTGTTACAGCTATGTGAGTGTTTAAATCAAAAAGATTCTCCAGATAAATATAATTGGGAAAACCAGTTTCCTTTAGCTGTATTCAGTCATGGATCACAAATACATCCATCTTTTTTTTTTTTTTTAAAAGGTACCTAAATTTGGGTTTCTAAGACTGTTTTCAGACCCCTTGACTTTAGCAGATTTTGTAGCAAGTCCTTAACTGTACACATCTAAATGTGTGTCTAACATTTCCCGTGTGTCTTCCTGCTTGAACATAATTGTTATTACTATTATACCATTGTGTTCTGCCTGCAAATGTCCTCATGAGGCACAGCAGCAGTTTAGGTAAAGATTTCTTGACTTGCCGGCAAATTGTCATGTTCACTGTTAACTTCTGAGATTTCACGCTGCCTCCATTATATTTGTATTTAGTGCCTCTTACATTAATTCATTTAACTTCTTTGTCCTTGGGAAGTCCTCATTTTGTAAATCCTGCTAGTCTTGCTCTCCAGCTGATCAGTTGACCTTCATGAACTCAGTGCTAGGTGAGAAGAGTTGGATTCATATCAGGTCATGGATCCCAGTTAAACAGAGAACTTGATTTCACACTTCCAAGCAAGTGCTTGGAAGTTTTGCGATAGCTTAGGGCAGTGCTTTGTAAAACTGAATTTAGCTAATGTGCAAAGTTACTCTTCTGTTGGACAGTTTTGTTAAGTTGGAGTCCTGCTCATGAACCCGATCTGAAGATTATGCAGCCCCGAGGACTGGTTGGTGAAGCTCACTGTGATGAGGTTAGGTGGTAGAGGTTGGCTAAGCACACTTGCCTATCCAGATCCTTGGTGGTATTTCCTATTTGCTTTCAGAGATATGCATGTGCCACAGTCCAACACTGTGAGTAAAGACACACCCTGGAGATTTTGTTTCTGTGGTAGGTGAAAGAAAAGAGCAAATGGGAGACAGACATAGGTGTCTGTAGGGTCACAAACTGAAGTGAATATGGATTGGGACAGGAGCAGGACCTGGTGTGAAACATGGACTAAACACATCCAAAAAGGGAGAAAGAAACTGATAGCCCTTGCAAACTGACTGTTAAATGCTACATCTGATGCCATTGCAAGAGGCTTTTTGCAGTATTAGTTACTTCTGATTAGATTTGTGAGGTGTAGTAGATGACAACAGTCTATTTAAACATCTATTCATATTCTTGCTCTAACTTGTTTTAGAGTCCTATGTGGATTATATTTGGTGTTGTGAGGACAGACTCACACAGCCTCTGTTCTTTCTTCTTGGAACTCACCCTGATTTGCCGTGGCATTGTGCTCACAGGATCTCTTTGGCTTTTGTCTAAAAAGGATCAGATTTGGAGTCTCTGGACTCATGTTTCTCTCCAAATTCTCATGTTGGAGGGATGAACTAAACTCACAAAGCCTTTGCAAGATGAGATTTCTTGCTCCTTCCCTTTCCTCCCAAACACATCATCTGCCCACCAGCACAAGTAATCCCAGAGCAAGGTGTGGAAGGGTAGCTAGCTCCCAACAGCAGTGAGTGAATGCAGTGGTTAAAGAGAAGAAACAAGACTGGCCTGTCTCCCTGGTGTGCAGCCTGCACAGGGAATGTGTGACTCATGCTTTGGACGCCCATTTCACACTTTCCTGCAGCTGTGCCGCATCTCACGTGCCTACAGAGCTGTGTTGCAGGGCTCCTCGCAGCTTGGGATCCCACAGTTGCAGCTGGTCTGTGACCAACCATCCGGCATGGCTGGAGTGTGGGGTCATGGAGCAGGAGAAATGCTGGGGTGTGGTCTAGAAGGAGACTCCTGCACTGGAAAAATCTTCCAAAAATGCCAAAGAGCATCATCTTATCTCACGGTCAAGAGTGAATGTGGAATCTCATCCTCTGGGATAGCAAGGAGCTGGGAAGGGATGCTGAAATCTCTCCCTCTTGGCCTTTTTGATCCTTCAGACCTGCCCTCTCATATCCTGCGGGTTTTTCCCTTTCCTTCTGCTGGCAGCGCCCTGCAATGTGCCGCAGGAGGGCAGTGCCCTTGCTTTCATTGCACCTGTTCTCTGGGTAAACAGATTCACTGCTGTTGACATAGATCCACAAGCCCTACGGTCTGTTAGAATTTTCATTTAGATAAACAAGGCATATTTTTACTTGTACGCAATGTTTGGCCATGGTAGCAGAGCTCTAGCAGGTGTCTTTAAGGTCTCTAGAAACCGCAGTTCCCAAGTGGAATATGTCATGGGCCGGCTGCTTAGCTAATGGAAGTTGGCCAGCCTCCCCTGGATTTCACCCAGGACAATTACATTAACACGAAAGGAAAAACAAACCACTTGATTTATTTCTAGCAAGCCATGTGTCCCCTTCTTTCTGTCTCTCAGCAATGTCCTGCACCCTCTTGCTGCATCTTTCCCCATGTCCCTTCCCCTGATCTTATCTCTCTTCCCTCCACACTGCGGGGAGCAAACCTACAGCATACCAGTTCCTTGACTGGAGTAACTCAAGAACAATTTTGCCTTCTTGCCACGAGATAATTCCAGGAAGCAAATGCTGCCTTTGGTTTTGCAAAAGGCTGGTGGAAAACTTGCAAGTGGTGGGGGGACTTCTGTGACACACATGTGCAGCAGCTCAGTGCTGGGGCCAGAACTTTGCGCAGCAGGAGCGTCGGGATGGCACTGCAGGAGTCATCCTGGGAAGCTGGACTGCACGTGATGCTATGAAGAGCTTGAGCAGCGTGAGACCCTGGAGCAGATCTTTAGCAGGTCTGGTTCCTGGACTGCATGTACTGGCTGGGCACTTGCCTTCTGGTGGCGAGAGTGAATCTCCATATACAGGTCCTAATGAAGGACCTGTTAGAGCTCTTCCAGGCACTAATTGTGGCTCAGCCATCTTATGCATCCATCAGGTGTATTGCTGCAAGAAGAGTGTCTCATAAGCCAGCAGAGAAGGCTTAGATGGGAGAGTATCACCACTCTGGTGTTAGCTGAGTTAGGAAATAAAAAGCAAAATGCTTTATTCTCAGGATTTTTTTAAACTGGATTAAAAAAATGAGCAGACAGTTAAAGAAGACAGTTAAATGTGAAACAAACAAAGAAGGTAATAGAAGTAACTGGGTATTAAAATTGATCTTGAATAGTGCATTTGTAATTATTTGTATTTACCCTGGTGTTTCTGTTAATGGGACTTTATTAATGGCATACTCAGCAGGCTTGTTTAAAATGAAGACTTGAAGCAAATAGCACTATCTTTTATATTAAAAGAACTTCAAAATGTGAAACGTAGCAGGAAAAACAGGTGTTAAAAGAAATGTAGGCTGAGAAAGCCATTATTAGGTTATTTTCTGCCTCCAGTGGATCTGATTACCTGACCATTATTCTGAACGGTGTTTGAAAGCAGTGGGAGAAGCGAGAGATGCAGTTTGCCCTTGAAGTCTTGGTACAGATGTTGAAATATTTCCATAGCTACATGTCAGTTCTTGGCTGAGCAGTTTCAGAGGTTGGGAGAAGGTTCTTCACTTGGTAGTTAGAAGCAGCATCAGGTGGCAAATCATGAATGAAATCAGAAATCGGTACCTTTGTAAATGTCAATTATGGAAATAAAATTAATATATAGGTCTCATTCTGAAACAAGAGAGAAAGCTTTTATCAAAGATGTGCTATTATTAAAAGTAAGTAATATGGAAATTCACCTGGGGTGGAAAACCAATACAAGAATTAAGACTAGGAGAAAGATTTAGGGGGTGGGTTTGGCCTTTAGTAAGTCACAAATATATAAAAGGTAACATATAAACTATATTTAATATTATTTAGTGTGAGATCCTTTGTCAGTGTGTGTCACAGCTCATTGCTTGGCTGGATAAAGGTTTTTGTTTACTTGTTTTATATCTTTAAAAAATAATTGTTAAAATCTACCTTAACTTAAGAATACTTTAGTCACTGCTACATGCTGGGTATTGAAGTGACAAAAAATGTCTATTCACAGAAAAGGAGGAAGTCTGAAAGTAGTTTGCGTTTGTGTGTTAAACCATGGTTGCCTCTTCCTGCAGAAGTACAGACTGTTCGTTCATGTTAGTTCACTTGTATCAGTTCAATAATGTGAATTCAAAATTTGGAAACTGAATAAAATAAGCATAAAACTTTTGTTTTGTTTTGTTTTGTTTTCCTGGTGTTCTAATTATGAATAAAAAATAATCAAGGAGATCTGCTAGCTCTAAAACTGTGGAGGAGACCCAACTTAGAGTCTGTCAGTTCAGTGTGACAGCAGATGATACTTAATCTCTATTTTGTAATATTTTTGAAGTTAATTTTTAGATAACACTGAGGGAGTTACGTAAGCTTATTTTTGTATGCTGTGAATTAAAATTCAGATTTCCATCACTACACAGTGTGGCAAATCAAAACCAGAAGAAAACACCTATGAAATGCAAAATGAAGATCATTCACTTTCGCCTAAGTTAATGTAAAAATTAAAATTCTGAATAGAGGTATATTTAATCTGTGTAATTGCTTGTTGCATTTAGATTCTGAATAATGTATTTTCCTAATCACCTAAGAAAGCACCAAGTTTCTTCTAACCAGTAAGAAATTCCTTTGGGAAAACAACTTTAAAAAGCCCAAATGCAAACCAAAATGGAGATAGCCGTGTTTTAATTAATCTTGCTGATTTAAAGCATAATTCATATCAGTGTTACAAATCAACCCGCGCACTCATTGCTTTGGGGAGAAAAACCCGCCAGGCGCTTATGGAGATGAAGGTTTGCTCAGGAGGAGCCAGGCAGGGGGAGGCAGGTGGTGCTGAGGCTGCAGCACCCCCCTCACTGCACCTCCGCGGGAATTTCTCACTTCCAGGGAAGAGGGATGGCCAGGACAAAGACCTGTGGCACGGACCCACGGCAGCTTCTGCAGTGGTGGTGAAATCACGCTCTTAAGTCCCCTTATGAAACCAGCCTTTGCTTTTATTAGCAAGGTCTTGAAGTATCCCAAGTTGGAAAGCAACACTTAGTTTTTAGTTTAATTTGAAATAAAAGTTTTGTTATAGCCAAAAATGATGGGTTTGATTTAGTTCATCCAAAATAGTTTAATTTTTCTGTTTTCTGTAGGGGAAATAAATCACCATTAAGTGCTGTTTTCTCCTTATGCTTGTTTATTGTAGTGGAGTGGTTTGTTCTGCTATCGAGTGTCATTAATCCCCAAGAAATACATCAGAGTTAGTTGCTGAATAAGCTTTTATTTGTCAGATTTGACTAAGTTTAATCCTTAGCATTGCTAAAAAGGCTTTTCTTTTTATGGAGGTGCCTTGTTAGGAAATACAGTGTGCAGATGGTGAAAATTTAGAGGTTATAGTTGTCTCCTGTTTGTACTGTTACTTATCTTCCTTTCTCCTTCTGCCACATATAGTTGTCTCAGGCTTGAGGTGAGGTTTCCTATAAGCATAGTGGTTTGTTTGAAAGGGGTGAGCAGAGGAGGAACAACGCTGCAATCCGCATCTGAGCTTTGGCCTGGTGGTGTGGAGCTCCTGGGTCTGATTCTGGCTTCGCCACTCACCTGCATGGTGGCTTTAGGTGAGTTTTCTGGTGTCACCAACTGGAAATAACTGCATGTAGGATTTGGTCTTGGGTGGTGTAGCCTGATGTCTCTGTGTAATGGAAATTTGGACTTTCTGTGCAGGAAGACTTGCTTCAGAGCCGACAGCGAAACTGAAGAGACTCGTTAAAACAAAAAAAAGTCCTCAGTAAAACAAACATTCTAAGAACTACCACAAGCCACATAAGTTTCCTCTCATACTTCTTTACCCGCTCTTTCCAAGCAAAGACTGTAGTACATGAGCCAAGAGGCAAATAATTAAAAGCACTCCCATCCTGAGAGCCTGAGAGACGTCAACAGAGGGGAGTCCTGTTTGATGGACGGTGGTGCATTTGGGAGAGGGGGAAGGATTCACTTCTCTGTTCCCTTCCCTGTTTCTGGGATGTGCTACGGGAGTGTCATAGTGATGGTCCCAATTTTATTTAAACAAAATTGAAAACTTGAGGGTGTGTGTGGCAGAAGTAGTTTGTTCCCACTCAATGCAGTTCCAAAGGAAAAGCTCCAGAAGGTCATTGGGCACTTGAAGAGGTTTTGTATCTAGAAATAGCTTGGTGGCAGTAGAGTCGCTGCTCCATTGGGAACATGGGGCATTCTGACAGTATTTGAGGCAACAGTAAATCCACACCCAAAGCAGCAGAGGAGCCCATACAGAGAGAACAGAATACATGAAAATACTAAGATTTCACAGGAGGAATTGTTTTGTTTTGTTTTTTTTTGTAGGGTTATGTAAAGCTTTACTTTTTCCTTTGTAAAAATTATTCATAATCTCTACGACAGCAGCTTTTATCTGTTTAGGGCACACCTCACGATGATGTGGTTTTCTTTCTGAGTTTTTTATTTCTTGCTTTCATATATAAAATTTCTTCTAAAACAAACATAATCAATGGAAATGGTCAATGCCCCTGGGTTTGGAGGAGAGGGAAAGCCTTTCTGTTGTCAGTAAGGTGAATGGGGTGCAGGTTCAGACACTGGATTTGGTGTGGAAGTGTGATGTGGCTGCAAAATGAATGTTTGAAATGGACAAAAGGATCTGTGAGAAGAAGAGGTGGGTATAGTAAAGGCATAGATAGGGATATCTTGCCAAATCCTCAGAAGTGCCTCCAAAGCAGACAGGAGATCTCTGTTGCTGGAAGGAGTTTGCCATCCGATTTAAAGAATGTTTATTCACTCTTTCTTGGAGACCACTACAAGGAAATCAAAAATTACACATCTGCTTCATCCTGTCCTGAAATTCGCCCTTCAATTTGCAAAAATAAAACAAGAACTGATGACTTTTCAATATGTATTGAATGTTTTACTATAATATAATATCTGCTGTGCCTAGAACAAGTTGCAAAAAAACTCCAGAAAATATAAATTATGTACTGTGAATAGGCAAATGATTCCTAAGGAATAGTGTGTGCTGAATAGCCTTTGTACCTTAGCAAATTGCCAAATCTGCAGTGAAATCTGGTAGATGAATAATGTATTGGTTTTGGCACTGCACCTGACTCTGGACATGGAAAGCAAGATCTTCCAGCTTTGTGGAGGGTGACACTGGAGGGGGTTCAACCACAACATCTCAGTGAAATTGGAGGGCAGATTTCTGCTATAAAGCAGTGCTCATAACAAGCCAGTTTGGCCTTCTCTAGTCCCTTCATATTCTTTTTTAAAAGCAAAGCAGACTCTCAGGACTATTTGTTGAAAGTAGAATGTGCCACTACTGCTAGCCTTGGTGGAAAAGACAAAATATCCTCTTCTGATGGGAAGCGCACTGCAGCGCTATCTACCAGCACCCAGATGAAAGAACAGAAACCTAAGAGTGTGTCATATTATGGGCTTCTAATTACCTTTTTTTTTTTCCCGTCTGTTTCTAATTTAAAAATTGCAGTAAATCATTATAGGGTGAATGGATCTTAAAAAGTAACTCGTTCTAATAGGGATATCTACGTAAATCATGCTGTATCATTAGTGCCACTTTCTGTCTCTCTGTATGTCAGCAGAGCTGTTTCAGAACATATTTTCAGCTGTATCAGCCACAGTGGATATTTTTAAAAATGCTTTCCTATTATGCCATTCTGCTAGTGACTCAAAGAAGGAAAATGATAAGGCCAGCTTTCAAACTGATGCATAGTCTGTCTGCTTCAATGAAACCAGTATGTTAGTCTCCACCTACTCTAGCCTGGGGTTATCTTTGTGAACTATGTATCAGAAGAACATTTTATCATTATGAGCATTTGAAAATTATTCTTTAAAATTAATATTCTGTTTTCTCTTAAACATGTATTTAGTAAAATATTCTCAACATTTCTTTCCTCTAAAAAGCTAATGGCTATTAATTGTGAGAGAAATGCATTTGAATTTTTTTTCGCCAGTGACACGGTTTCCATCTGTACTATGGCCCACATAATTTCTGATCTTAACTACAAGGGCATTCCTGCGGTTACACCAAAGATAAATTTATCTTGATGTACGCAGGGTTATTTATCCATGGAAATACAGGGGAGGGGAGCAAACTCTGCCTGCCGCTGTGGCTGTGCACATGCTAGAAAATCTGCTGGCAGCAAATACAGCACGTGGCGAAAAGTTAGTTGCCCTGATTCTGTCTTTTCCAGAAAGTCAGAGACGAAGGCGGCCCCGAATCCCCTGAGCGGGCAGTGCCGACCGCGAGGCACGTGGATGTGTGCCGCTTGCTCGTGCCGCTGGACGCAGCGCTCCCCGCAGAGCACCAGCCAGCCCTCTTCGTAACGTCAGCATCTCACAGAACCGATTTTGCACTGAGCTGAACAGTATTTCAGTGGAAACGCAGCTCTTCACAAGAGACCTTTGATGCTATGCTAAAGGTCATCTCCGCTATCGCTCTTCGCCCTTTCTGCGGCCCAGCATTGTGAAAACCAGCCGCACTGATGCTGCGGCCAGGCAGGCAAAGAACCACACTATGTAGTTATAGAGACAGAAACGTATGTGTGCCCATCTAGTGCCGAGGTGTTAACTTCAGAGCTGCTCAAGTGCCATTCCTTCATCCAGTGAACGGACAAAAATTGCCAACTTGTTTCTCTGCTTCTCCCAGCAATTGCTCAGTGTGGATTTTTTTACTTCTTTCTCCAGCGATGGTCTGTAACCTTGAATTGTGCTAATAACACACATCAGATTGATGGTCATGCCACATGGGGTGGGTAGCAGGGGCGGCTTAGTGCAGCCAGCATCCTCCTCGTGGAGATTACAGCCATCAATTTCCATCTGCTGTGAGCATCTACGTGATTCCTGGGTATAGGAATGTCAGTTGGTTCCCAAGGCTGAGCGGGTTTCCATTTGGCAACCATCCCTCCACCTCCAGCATCCATGCTATAAAGATATCATCAGCAGGTAATTTGCTTTGGCCCAATAATATATGAGCCTGTAATTACTTATTTTCCTCTCCTGCATTAGATTGGTACCCAAGCTGGTACCTTTTGAGGCTTTACGGATGCCTTATAACTTTCAATCCAATAGTACAGTCACCTCCTTCGCTGACTGATTGGAAGTTTTATTATTCAATATTGGGTTTTCAGAAAAAAAATGAAAGCTTCCAACCTTAATTAAACATTGTGTGAGCCAAACCTAGAATTCCAGGAGGACAGTGGGAGAAGCAGATCCATTTGCAGGGCAGTAGGCTCATAGCCTCAGCAGCTGTGAAGCAACAGCCCTTCTTAGCCTGGCAGGCTCAGCACATGCCAAACTCATTGCCCAACTTTGGAGACCTCTTGAAAACTTCACCCACATGTTGCTGTCATGCTGCATCTCATCTGGCAGCGCTGGTCCCTTTTCCTCAACCCCGTTTGCTGGTGGCTCTGCTCAGGCAGACACCAAACCCCAGCAGCAGGTTGTGAGTGTCTAATTCTGCTGGAACACTGGCTTCCTGCTAGCATCCTTTACACAGCCCTCTCCATCACCAGGGGGACAGTCCCCCACTAACACTGGAAGTTGAGAGAGCTCATAGATTTCCCTGTGGAAATCCTAAGACCTGCACTGGTGTTAGGGGGAAGCTGTGGTCTGGACCAGCTGCTCTGGACAAAAAAATTGATTTAAAACCCTAAAAATTGTTTCTTCCTCTGAATTCTCCCCGCCTTCTTCCCACTCAGCTGCAGATGCAGGGTCTCCCTTTATATGTGGTCCCTACTTCATCACTGATCTGGTCTGAAAGCATACACAGTAGAGTTGCTGTCCTGAGACGCTAATCTGAATTTTAACATAGATTTCTATCAGGAAAGACCTATTACCAGGTTAAAGAGGAAGGGTAGGAAACCTGGCAGGGAAGGGAACACCCTGGATGAAGCAGCTGGGGCCTCTGGAGTTGAGGCTGATCCCTCCATGAAGCATCAGACGCCATAGGCTGCAGGTACCTCTCTGGTGCAGCCAGCAAACCCCTACGCTCAGGAGCTTCCAGGTGAACCTTGCGAGTGCTTTTCAAGCACTCGTTCCTAGCATGTTTCTAAACAGCGCCTGTGATTACTCCAGAAACCACAACACTTGGAGGAAGAAGAAAGTTGTAATAAAACCAAATGTGTGTGTTAACAGTAATTCACAGCAGGCTCTGTGGCTGAGCTGCCAGCTGCCGTAGTCTGCAGTGGTTGCACGTATCCAAGCTTAAAAGCAGGAGCAGTACCGGCTCCGGAGGCACCTGCTGCTCCCTCCTATTCTCTGGAGAAATAAATTGCTTTATAGTAATGCCTGGAAATGGTGTGCCAGGCACATGCTAAACAAATGAAGAGGAAAGAAAGTACAAATTTGTATAATGAATTTGCGAAACTTTTTCACTGGTATATCAGGCTTTTAGGCCTCCTATTAATAGAGAGCCTGATTCCTCCCTGTCTTCTGCCAGGTGGTGGTTTGTCACTGCAGGGACTATGTAAAGCACTATCATCTCAGCTGCTGTTTTATAACACTTGGCTTGTGCAAGTCCTAATGGCAATACTGGAAAACAGCATTTATTTCTTTTTACCCTGCTATGTTCTAGATCCATCAGGAACTGCAAATGTTCTAGGATAAATATAGCTTGTTCCTTTGCTTGCTCTGAGCCTGCTGTGGTGAAGCCGCTTTCTTCCTAAAGAAAAAGAAGGATGTGGTTGAAAGGAAGAGACATCTCTTATGCTGTGACAAATCTGACTGGTGACCTGTGGGAGATGGGTCTAGGACTTTGAATGCCACCATAACGCCGTTTAAATGTCCTAACAGAACCATGAATGATGGCGTTAAATTGGCCAATTCTGTCCTCTCACAGGCTGCTCCCTGGAAATGCTCAGGGAAGGTGTTTATGCCATCCTTAGTTTCTCTATTGCGATGTTCATCTACAGTCTTCCACACAAATCTTGTCTCTGTTGGCACCAAATCGATTGTTGCTTTTGGGCCCTTCTCCAAAGACACGGTCTCAGCTCTGTTCTTCAGGAGACCTTTCTGTGTGAGCAGACAGGTGACTGCACGGACAGCAGCGTGAGCTTCGCATTTCTGAACTCATCCTTCTTGTCTCACTTCTTACACGGGGCAGCATCTGCCCTTCGATGCCGATGTACCTGCCACGTCACCCACCTCGGCTCCCTTCTCTTGCCCAGTCAGTACTAACTGCAAACCATCTGCCGTGGCCTCGTGTCTTGTTGCTGCTGTGTGTACTTCGACCATTTTTTCTGGCGTTTGCTGCATCTGCCTGTTGTGCCCCAGTTTATGCTTAAATGGTCTAATTTTTGGAGCAGGGAATGGAAGGGCACGTTCTTCTGAATAAGAAAAAATCCTCCAAGATCAATGGTTTTCTATCAGTACAAAATGAATCTGAGGGAAAAGAATTTCCTTCCTTCCTCCGCATTCCTCTTTTTCCCCAAGGTATTGTAAACAGCAAAACTGCTTCTGGAAAGCACCGTCTTGGGGTGGAAATGGCTTTCTGCAGCTACTTACAATTACGGTGGAGATCAGTGGGGAATAACTGCACTTGTGCAGTGAAGAGAGAATGACAGGAACTTAACTTTCCTCCTCCCCACTGTGATGTGTAGTGTACTGTAGCCCTGGTTCCTTGTCTTCTTTATACATGACTGTCATTTCAGGCTGGATTTTTCTTGATTATCAACAAACAAGGTACAGATTTTGCTGTACTGAAGCAACCCAAAACTTTGCCCCTCTTCAAAAGGGGTGTCTCCTTGTAATCTACCCTCCAAGCACGTTTGCAGGGTCACAGATCCCTTTGCCATAACATGTTTTAAGATTGTCTCATTTACCTTTCATATATATGTCTGTGTGCTGTGTTTGGAGCTGCATGTGGAAACAGATGAGCTTCATGTGCAGTCTCAGAGCAATGCTGGCCCCATGGGATGCATGCAAAGGAAAGTGGAACAGTCTTAAAAATCTAGGAAGAAAATTTAAAGCATTAGTAAAAGAATGAGAGGCAATTGGTACAATCCACATATAAACAAAATAGATACCATTTTAAAGATCTTTTTTCTTATTTTTTTTAAGCTTGGACAGCATGGTGCCTACCAGGTTAAATTGTTTTCTTCAGAAATCACTGACAACAGCAATTGCATTGCAGTGGTTTTGAAGGCTGGACTGAACACTGAGATAAATAAGAGTCACATTTTTGGTTTGCGCGTTATCGTACTGCTCTAATTCAGCTTAATGATTCAATTATCCACTTAGAGAAATTAATTACAAAACAGGCTCTAAGAGTGCCCAGGATGGGTTTTCTCGAGCCAGCAGCATGTTGTGGGATGTGATGAGTGATGCCAAGCCTCTCTTCACCTCTGTGCCTGTAGAAGACCTTTCCTCGGGATACAGGGGGTGGGGATGGAGAGCTTTGGTCTTGGACTGCAGTACGAAGCCTCCTGTCAGTCTGTTGTGCTTAATGTTCAGCTTTGCCTTGGGTAAAAGTGGGCTTGAGAATATCACATGCTGGGGAAAAAATCTGAGGGGGGGTTGGAGCTAATCGAGCTGCAGCATTAAAGGCTCTCTGTCATTCTAGGGTACTTGGGCGCTGCACAGAGAGGATTTACTGCGGGGATTTTGATCTGTAAAACGTGAAGTGCCTGTCTGTAGCAATGGTGTGGCTCATGTCAAGGGAATATGATGCAATAGATCAGAGTTAAATTAAAACTCACTTCATGTATTTATAAATGAGAAAAGGTGTCTGTTTTCATGCTTAAGTGAACTTGACACATGCGAATGTATGAACCTCAGTCTCTGGTGGTTGTTATTATTTTAATAGTAACTGAAAAAAGCAGAGAGTATGAATTGCTTGTGTTTCTTCTGGCAAAACTGGATTACATACAATCTGGAAGGAAATACTATACTCAGCAGAATAAAACTGATTCATGTATTAACTGTTGATCTTTCAGCATTAACACTGACTGAAGCTGGAGTTGTTTTTTGATTTATTTTTTTCTGATTTGGGGATTGTTTCTTGTTATCAGTAAAAGAATTTAAGCACTGAATTGATTATTTTAATATTTAAAGGCTGCATCGTGCATCACCATGAATGCTGTGATCTTTAGAGGCACTGACAGCTTTCCCTCTGGCTATTAACATGTCTGCTTTATACAACACAAATGTCAACATCACTACTCCTCTAATTAGAGCAGTAGGTCAAACAGCGTCTTTGTCTGTACAGGAACCTGAGCCATTAGCCATGTTAAGAAGAAGCCCCTTTGTTAAGCTTGTTCTATTTTTTTAAGGTTTGTTTTATCCTGTGGCAACCTACAAGTGCTGTTTTTCAGGGCGGGGCATTTTTGCTTACTGCAGAAAGAGAAATACATAGCAGAGATTCGCCCTCAGCCCGCTCAGCCTTGAGCTGCCAAGCAAACCTTCCCCAGCACGCCCAGCTCCCTGCAGGTCTGACCTGCATCAGAGGGGTGAATTGATTTGGGTTTGTTCAAACACAAGAAGTGTGTGTTCCTAGAGACAGTTTACATGGTAATAGTACTCTAGAAAATAAACTTATGAAGGTCGAGAAATGTAACGCTATTCCTTAAAACTGTTTCCCGTTAATTGATGCAAAGCAAAATTGCCATGATTGTCCTCATTTGGGTGATCTACTGGAGGCACCAGTTTGTTTTTGCCTGTTCTGATTTTTAATAAGTAGAATTTAGCATCATTTCCATAATGATAAATCTTCCATTTAAGACCAAGAAACCAGTGGTGCCCATCTTGAATATCTGAAAGATGTGACTGCTATTTACAGTTTATCCCATTTGTTTTTCTGACCATGTCTTTGATTGCTTCTCTTTCAATGCACTACACAGCTTGCTAACTGAAATTACCTGTAGCATTACGGAAAGAGATTGAATATTATTTTAAATTAGACACGGGGTTCAGCAATTTTTATTTTAAAATAATTTAAAAAAATTTTTAAATAGATCCTTTTTTAAATAGTTCTTTTAAATAATATCTTTATTTGTGTGATCTTGTTTTTTGACGGCTAAATAGTTGGTGAGTCTGCAGTAGAAATTCTCAGATTTCAGAACTGCAGAGTAATAGTCAAATGAGTTAACACAGGCATGAGCTGCTGTATACGCTTTAATCCTGCTCGTTGTTTCTCTGGCAGGAGAGTGCCAGCAGAAGACAGGAGGTCACAACCACCTTTCATACTTAAAAAAAGCAGGTGCCTGGCGAGGCCCGGTGGTACCCGCCTCAGGCCTGTCACAGACCAAGAGAGCCTGCGTAGAAACCAAAACATAGAAAACCACATGTATCAGCAGGTTTTATTCTCATTTTCAAAGTGGTGTCTACCCAACTCTAAGTGGCGGTGGAAGTGAGAGGCTGAGAGCAATGAGGCATACAGCATGCCAATTAATAGCTGTTGTTTTATTCTATTTTCCCTTTTCTCTTGTTCTGGGGCAGACAGGATGAGTCCTGAAGGGTAAAACGCCTCTATCCTGAAAAGATATGGAGGAGGGATGGAAAGCCAGATAAATGATGAGGAGTCCACCAGCTATGTAACACCAAGCTGGAAGCTGGAAACCATTCCCTGCACAGGCTACCATAACCTAAGGAGTGAGGCACGGAAGTTTTGTTTTCACACATCACGTATTTCAAATGAGTGTTCCCCAAATCTGTAGTCTGATTTCCAGCTGTGGTTGTATTATTGAGTAAATAAGGACCATTGTCTGGGTGTTAGAAGCCAGTCAGCCTAAGCAGAAAGAGATGAGACAGGCAAGGAATGCAGAAATATTGAAGAGAAAAGGCTCATGGCAAAAAATGCAGACAGTACTTGGGAAAATGGTTCTTTGTAACTAATGCTCCCTAACCCAGTTCTACCGCCTGCCACGGGAACACAAGCAGAATTTGAATAGGGGTCTCGGAGGTCAGTGGTTTATCCATTAAGCTGTAACTGCCCAAACTCAGTGTGCAGCCCAAGAGACAATTCAGAGCTTTATCTGATTTGTATTCTGTTTGCACTCTGGGGAATTGGTGTCAGCAAACCAAATAACGCTGTAACGTTGCTCAGCTGATAACACACCAGTTGTAAAGTTCACTGTGAAAGATCCTGTAGTGAACTGACTGCAGGTTTCTGCATCAGTTTTGATTTTGGTCAGCTCTTCAGGGTGTAGAGGGAAGCCAGCATAGATGTAGGGGATGAGGTTGGAGGTTATGGCAATGTATTAAATCTTTCAAAAAACGACTTGTTGTTTTGTTTGTTCATTTGTTTGTTTTTCATTATCAATTTAATCATAATACAGCTCTGGATGCTGATTTCCATATTCCCATTGGTGTCGAGAAATACTGGTTGCTGTACCTGAAAGAGAAATTTGCCTTTTGATCCCACCTGGCTGTGGCTGTCAGCATTACTGGAGAGGCTGGGCTGCCTTCACACTGGCCAAGTGGAAGATGCACTGTGAGTGATTTGTCACTCCTTTGTAGAGACCCTCCACCACCTCATCTCAGCCCTCCTCAATTTGTTATCTTGGGAGATGGTGGAGCTTTAGAAAGCAATCAGGCTTGGAAAGGCATTAGTAGGAAAAGAATGATGAGGTACTTTTGAAACTTTCTCCATTCTCTGTATCCGTCTGTCCTTACCGTAATTTGTTGACTTGTGAGTGATTTTTGGTTCTCTTTTTAATTTTTTTTCCAAAACATTCTGTCAGTTATGTAAAAGAACAGTTCTAAATATGTCAGTGCTGTTGTAATAAAACCAGGGTGCTATTATGAAAAGCATGTCTTGTCATCTTAAGATGTTGAACACTCCCAGTCTGTATAATGGCTGAAGGGCTAAACTTTCATGTTAAACTTCAGGTGGGTTATCTCTTGACAAGTGGGTTATCTCTTGTCAAGTCAGTCTGAAGTGCTGACTAAAACCCTACATGTTTAGGCAGTAAAAAAATGCCAGAGCACTAGAAACTTCTACTTTTAGAAAAAGTCTGTAATTCCCAATAAGAAGGAGGGGACAAGATGGGGAATATAGGAACTACGCCTTTCACCCTTATGAGCTGTAACTGTGTTTGCTACTACTTACCAAGTGTAGATTTGAAGTCAAATTAATTTATATGGTCTTTTTCTACAGGTCAGCATCAGAGAATAACTGAGTCTTCCATTTCTCGTGGTTATTCAAAGGTGATTTAGTTATTTATTCTTCTTAATCAACATTAATTTGAGGAAAACTCATTCCATCCCCCCTCTTTTAAGTCATTATAGCTTGCCAGATCAGCAGAAGGACTTTAAGTTTCTAGTATACAGTTTTGGAAATTTTACTGAAAATTGCTTTGCCTTTTTATTTTTTTCCCCACAGCAATTTTCCAGTAATGATACATTTCAGTCTACTGGACATTGTGGCTCAGTAGAAATATAGGATTCTGCTTCACAAAATCTCGACATTTTACTAGACCTGCTTCCTTTTGAGACTCAGACAAGAGTCTGTATTATTCTGTCATCTCCTCGTGCAATGGTCTCCAAAGTGAGGTGTGCATGAGACTAACCACTGGGGTATGGAAAGAAGATTGTGGAACTTCAGTAGTACATGTATACAGTTCATAAATAAATATAGATTGGGGTGCACATTCAAAAAGTTTGGAGACCAATGTTTTAGTGACTTTTTGGCTCATCTGCTAGAAACGTGGAAGAATTTTCATTATCTCTGAGTTGTGAAAATTGCCACAAACGTGTTCTCCACATTGTGGACACAATATAATTTCATGGCAACTCCAAAACCTGTGACGTGGCCTGTGAGACTGATGACGATGATAATTATTCTACATGCTGGTCCAAATACATCCTTTCTGATCAGTTTCCATCCTTTTTGTGCCTTCAGGTTTTGTTGTTCGTAAGATTTAATGAGATCAGTGACAGGCCATGTGTAGCCAAAATGCCTAAATATACCACTGGAAGTGCTTTTAATAGTAAGTTTAGTCCTGGATACTATTGCATATAAACATCTGAGCACTGGAACAGGCTGCCCAGAGAGGTTGTGGAGCCTCCTTCTCTGGAGACATTCAAAACCCGCCTGGACACATTTCTGTGCGATCTGCTCTGGTGAGCCTGCTTTAGCAGGTGGGTTGGACTGGATGATCTCCAGAGGTCCCTTCCAACCCCAACCATTCTGTGATTCTGTGACTCTGTGATCAGTGGTGAAATGATACTGTATTTGGCAAGAGCCTGAAGCGGACTGTAAAAGGGACTGTGCATGCCATTGCAGAGGCTTTGACTGTTGTTGGCTGGAGATGGAGGAGCTGGTGATGGCACTGGTGAAGGTGAGCAGTGATTCTTTGGGATGCCCTCACTACCAACCTCTCTTTAGTTTGTGTTCCTAAGGAAATAAGGCTTCCTAAGGAAATAGGTTGCTTCACTTTTCTGTCTATCCCATCTTTTTCCTTCTTTCTACTACCTTCCCAGTATTTGACCAGCAGATTCAGAAGTTCCAGCCTAGTTTGACAGAGGAATAGAAGTCACTGGTTTGTGAGACTCACCAAATGTATGGAGAGAGAGTGATTCAGACCGGAGTCCTTCCTGAGACAAAGGCAGCACATGGTGGTGTTGACCAGCTGCTCGCTGCCAACATGCAACTTGTTGTGTAGGTGACTGCTAGTCAGACAAGTAACTCCTGAGAAGTGGTGCTATATGGTGTCTCTGCATGATGGGAACATCACAGGGGATACACCAAAGTCGAGAATATCAGTTTAGAAGAGGTAAGGAAGGTTGCTAGAGGAAAAAGGGTACAAATCTCAGGAAAGCAAGAATACTTCTGCCAATATTCTAAATATCTTTCCTCTTCAGTGTCTTGTGCATTGCAGACAATGTGCAGCTTCGATTTAGAAAAACATATAGTAATCTTGCAAAATCCCAAACTTTGCATGCAAACAAGTCTGGTGCACAAATGTTCTCAGGGATCCTGTTCCAATTTTGGCACTTATCAAATATTTTTATCTGCCAGGCAATGGGGACAAATCTTTGCCAAGAAATAATGGAAGGAGAGAAGGAGGAGGAAAGCAAGGGGCTGCCAGGATAATTTTTGTTTTGTTAAGTACTGTAAGTAGTTTTGGACAAAGGATTTGATTACTGCATATCTCTATTCCCTAGCTCTCCTTGTGTTTATTTTACTAAAATAATCTGAAAATTATTCTTCTTAGGGATACCCCCTCACCCCCCACTGACTACAGCATGTTAGTTATACAGATTTTTGAGTACAGTTCGTTTACATTTGGTGCTGGTTTATGCCCATCTTGAAGAGGGCTGTACCATTTGCATGGTGGAAAAATACAAATGATCAGACCTGCAATGCTCACTTTTTATCAGAACGAAGATACTTAATCTAAATACAGACTATGACTCAGTTGTATAGACTGTTGTTTGTGCCCAGGTGTAATTTGTTATTCTTCCTAGCTAAAGCTTATCTACAAGTATTGAGGCCACATTCATTGCCCACCATCATCAGTGCAGACATTGGATTTAAGATGAGGCTCTAATAGCCCAGTATTATTCACCTTGTTTTACCGCCTGACCAAGTTTCTGCTGCAGCTGAAAATGCTAATGAGAGTTTTTCCACCAGTTTCAGCGAGGATGGACCAGGTTTTGAGTCATGCAAAACTAGCTGAGCATCTTGTTAAATGTTGTAAGGGGTTATTGTAAAAGCTGCTACTTATTTGCTGTAAGACATGAAAAAATGGGCAAGAATATGGACACTGCCATTTTTACAGGAAAGAGCTTCCCGTGTGTCTGCTCCACAGTGTGTTATATGGTAATGAAAGAATTGGTGAGCTGACAGGAAAACTACTGACCATACTCGTTCTACCTCCAGGGATCCTTCTGCAAGTTGAAGTTTCCATGTGTCCACAAACCAGCTATTATTTCCAACCTGTCCTTTTCTGAAAAGCGCAAATATCAGAAACAAATGTAGAAACAAGGCCAGGCATTCTTCATCTTGGTGTTAACCTAGTGTCTAGTCCGCTTATAACCTCAACAAATGCCATACTAGCACATCTCTCTTCCCCAAGCAGTATTGCTCACCAACTTTTAAAGCCATCCTGTTCAGCACAGCCTTCACTTTGCTATTGTGCTGTAGGGTCTGACTTTCAAGGGATGGTGTTGCTGTCTTGAAAAGTGCTTCCCAATGAATATCAAGTGTTTTCAGTTTGGCAACCTGAACATCAGGCAGGCACGTGCCTTTAGAGAACTACAAGTAATAAAAATACAGTTAAATGTAATTTCCAATCTTTTTTTTTTTTTTTGTTAGCTTCTTCCCTGCCAATCTCTTAAACCGGTTTTACATGCTTTCTCTTCAGTCCAGCATCCCTTACGTCAGAAAACCTTTCCTTATCTTCACACCTGCTAGGCTGTATTGCACCCATCCATGTGCCTCTAAAAAGCTTATGATAAAAACACTTCCAATGGGTTATGGTGCCCACAACACGCTGTAGAGGTGTCTCATGATGCAGGTATCTCATCCGCTCCGTAAAACGTGGTGTTTGAATTATGTTACTTAGTGGTGAGTAGCATTAAATAGCAAAGGTTTGTACTAGTGTGAGCAAGTGTTAGTTTTGAGCAGGAAGCTCCTGATCTCTCTCTGAGACTATGTTAAAGTTGATATTTCTTGTTTCAAAACAAAACCTCAGAAATTTATGTGACCACCCCATAAATTAGAAGCTACGAAAAATAATGTGTGCATAAAAATGCCCACTGCCTACAGCTGCTGAAACCACTTACGATAATCTGTTTACTAAAGTCTAAGGAAAAATGCAAGCTGAAGGAGAAAACAAGTCTGCTGTGGAGCAGCGTTGGACGACAGCATATGCTTGGTGACATAAATATGAAATTGTTTTTCAGCTGATATCCTAAGTGAGTTTATATTGACACTTAGACCATTGCTAATGGCTCTTTAGATCAAGGTTATTAATTTGCTTTAACATGAAAAAAGTGATGTGGGAAAGCTAAATACACCTCTTAAAATCTGCAGGATAGAAGAAGGTTTGAAAGTCTGTACTTTCCAGTTCTCAGCCTCTGGAAAAGACAGGCAGTGATAAAGCTTGTCTGAGGCTACTGATGGGAGCAGGAATCTCTCTGCTGCTGGAGCAGGTGTGGGTGCTGGGGCTGGTTCCATGAGCATGGAGGTGCCTTCTGCCTGCAGCAGGGAGATTGCTGACGTGAAGATACGGTCTTTTGTACCACTGGCTGCCATGAAATGACATGGAAGTGTTTGTTTCATAAGGACTGTAAAATGTCCCAGGCACTTGGGAGTCTTAAGTACTTTCATACTTTCAGGGCAACTTTTTCTGGCAAACTTTCATCATATTGAATACATTTACCATTATATCATGATGATCCATTTGTTATAAATTTGCTGATTTGCGGATGTGCAATTAGCTGATGCAAGCAAAAAAGCATTATAGATATCCTGTGTATGAAGTGGCAGTTTATTTCTCTCCATATGGTCTATAACTTGTTCCATGCTGCTTAACGTGGGGTCTGGGCTGGCTGCCCATTGCTCATCACAATTTATAGAGGGGAAAATTGAAGGCAACCACAGAGTTAATTCTTTGCAATACAGTTATTTCCTCAATGCAATACCTAAACTGTTTGCATCAGCCACACTAGACAGTCTCCTTGAAAGCAGGTGAGTCCCGACTGTTCCCTCTGTGGAGTGAGGGGGTGGGGATGAAATCATCTTAGGAAAGAACACTGCAGGAATTGAGAGTCAGGGGCTTCCAGCAGGAAAAAATAGAGCTACCAAAATCTTGTTTATCTCCGGTCCTTTAATAGATTTGGAATATTTTTTTTTTCTGCCATATGTTTATTTATCACTACTTGAATGGACCTGTACGAAGGGTTACGTCTTGTCTCTTTTAAGTCCATGGCAAAACGTCCTCGGACTTCAGCAGTGACAGGATTGCATCCTAAATTAATAGTCTCAAGAAGACTCTCATATATAAAATATGCTCAGTGCAGGAACTATTGTTTTGCTGTCAAAGTGGCAGTTAGCACCTTAGCTCATTGCACATTTATAACTCTTGTGATAATAAATAGGTATATTCTACTCTCCGGTGTCTTTCTTGCTCCTTTAAAATGAATAAAAAACATGAAAACAAAGAGTTTTGAGAGAGCAATAGCATATATTAACATGCAGGGTTAAACTTTCTGAGGACAAGGAATTTGTTTTGTCTCATCAGCATGTTTAGCAGTTGCAAATCTCAGTGTATGAGGAATGTCTTACATTCAAACGCTATTAACAGCTGTGAAATTAGTTTTGCGAATCTGAATATATAGCTGCATATTTTGTATGCTGTTATGTAGCATTTGTGCATATATTCATATAATTGTCTTGTAGTTTATGAAATTTGAGTGTACCGTTTCAGTGTGAACTTTCAGATTTCTTAATCATGAGGTCATTAAATGAAAGACATTACCATATGCAAGTTTTGAATTTTGTGCAATAGAACAAGATGCCTTTTGGGAGTAACACTGAATCTAAACAAACAGATATATATACCTAAAAAGTTATTTGGAAGCTGTGAAATACGTGCTTATTAAGAAAAAAAAATGTTTTAATCATGTCTGCCTTCAAATAGCTCTTAGATGGTTATAGTTTTATTTTTGCATTATGATTGTAATAGTCTTTTTAGAGTATACACAACACATTTTACAGTGCATAATTTCATTCTTAAAAATTAACTGGGTTTTGTATTTGGAGATGAGTCATTTTGAGGCTGAGACACTCACCTTTCTGCATTCAGTCTGTAGCTCTAAGGATTGAAAGTATGCAACGTTACTGCCTTATACAAATCATCTTTCAACTGGTAGTGAAACTCTCCAAAAGAAAGTGAATACAGTACTTGGACATCTTTGGAACATGAGGCTAATACATGGCCAGCAGACGTGCTGCTCGGAAACCTATGGGAATAATGGGAATATTCACATAACTGCAACTAAAGCCTCGCTTCTGTGTTCAGGAATCCTGATCTTCTCACACAGATCTCAACACATGACTGAAATAATCTGTTTATCCAGCATATGGTCCTTTGTGAGGACTGGATAGAAATCAGCTACTGAGTCTTAGTTGTCATTTGTCCCAGAGTGCTGTTTCCTTCTAAGTGCTCCCTTTCTGGTCCAGGGCAACAGAGGCATTTTAGCAATGCAAAGGGCTGATTAGAGGCACTTCTGCTGGAATGTATGCAGTAGTGCTTAATGAAATTAATTTGGCTTATGACGAGGGCACTGAGGGGCAGTGCTGGGCTTTGTCCCACTCACTGTCACCATTTCCCGGCGTGACACTGGATGTGTCAGTAGTGACCTGCTCTCTGCTGTGCTGTGGGCTTGCTCGGTGCTCGCAGGAGTTGAGGGGCGGCTGGGAGTTTTCAGATGTGCTTAAAGGCATTTGTGTCCAGGAGAACCAAATCTTTAAAACCAGATTATTCTAGCTGAGGACCTAGCTGATATTATTGTAGCTGGAATTTGTGTGTAAGGAGAATCATATCTGCTTGGTTTAGCAGGAGAACTATTCTGACAACTAAGTGCTGTCTCCTTCTCCCTAAATCAGTGACTGCATCTGTCCCAAACACATGAGATCAGAGAAATAAAAAGGCTGCTCAGAGCTTTCCTTGGACCATTGTCATGCATCCCTCTGCCTAGAACAGTGGAGCCAGAGTGGCTGATCTGAGCAATTAGTGACCTGAGTCTCTGATTATTTGGAGATGCTTTTTTCAGGTTGTATCATTCTTTTCTAATACATGCAGTAAAGTACTGTTTACAAGGACAAGCTTTACAATAATATTCTAAGCAATGTATGAGCTAGACAGAGGAACTGCCACTTGACTCCGAATGAAATCAAGTTTTAAATTCATGAAAAGCAGGAGTTTTTGAATGAAACAAGGCAGTGCCCAAAATCCACTCAGATCTCAAAGCAGAAATGCGTAATATCAGGAAAATGCAGCCAAACTGAAATCCCAGAAAAGCGACAATAAAATGTTTCATTAAACAGGAAAAAAAAATGACATTAAGAGAAACACAACAGAAAAAGATTTGCTTAAATGTCAGTGAGAACTTACTGTATTTCTTCTTGGTTTTAAACTTCCCCCATTAGTTGAAAACCGAAACCCTTCAGTCATACAGAGATTTACTGCAGAGAAATCAGAAACTGCAGCTGAACAAGCGATGCCCTAGCAGCCATCAGATCAACTAGATTTTGACATCCATTTTTTTGCGAGGTGCCATTTCACCAATAGTTTCTGCAGGTCTTTCAGTTGGACCATGAAAGTGATCTTTTGTAACAGGAAAACCGCTGAACGTGAAAAGCATTCTGCTCCTGTGCTCGGGTTGAGCAGCGTTTGTCACCCATGGTCCCCAACAGAAACTGCACTGAAGTGCTTAGGTACCTGGTGTGCTTGCCGAATCCAGCCTATTTCTTACGCTCCTCTCTTCTTGCTATATGAAACAGGAATCTAAGGTTATTCACATGTATGTTGCACTCTGAAACCACTGCGAGGATGTGAGAGATGGCGTGACCTCCTGAGGACTGGTCCCCTCAGGGCTCTGCAGGTTTTGCTCCCATTAGTGGAGACCTCAGAGCCCCCAGTGCTGACTCCCAGAGAAAGCCTATGTGCAGCTACACGCTGCCTCTGTGGTGAAATCGTGGGCGCTTGCTTTATTTCCAGCAGGTCTTCAAAAGCTGAGTGGCTCTGCTGCTGTTTGTGAAATGCTTTGGGAGGTTACCTGGGTGCCACGGCTGCTCCAGGTTGAGTTTGGGCAGATAGGCGAAAGGGATCAAAGTAGGTGAGAAAGATGAGGTTTTGTGCAAGAGTTTAGGGGAGGGAGGTTCTTCATTTGCACTGCACTTTAAGGAACAGGAATCGGATTAGGTAACACATCCGTTCCTGGTTTCCTGGTTTGTGTAATGCCCAGGTGGGCACAAAGTGGCTCAGCAAAATGCTGCAGTGACACGCAAGTGGGTGCAAACCCTCCATCCCCCTTCCACATGCTGATCCTGCACTGCCTTCCTGGGATCACATTGTGGGGTGGCTCAACTAATGTCATGGGAAAAGTATTTTCTGAAGCAACATGTTAAAAAGTGCTCTTGGGGCACAGGAGGTAAAGTCATCAGGCAGGGAGTGCTCGTGATGAGCCAGGGAGAGTCAGCTGGATCTCTGACTGTCCAGTGGGTTTGTTCTGCAGTTTGCGTTTTGTATTTGCACAGTCCAGGTTTGTGTAATCACAGATAATGTTTTTAGACACATTAGGAGGAATTGTGAGCCCACTGACAAAAAAACCCCCAAGATAATTTCATGTGAAAACAGGAAGAAACCTGCAGCTTTCTCTACTTGCAACCAGAACATAGCAGGGTCCATCCAGTTCTCCCTGTTGTGTTTTCCTGCCATCAGTTCTTCCTCTGCTGTTAATCTTCTCATGCCATAATGCACCCATGCCCTGAGGTGAAGCTGCGAAGATTAGACATCTTTTGCAGTGTTTACCTCCATGTGTACAACTTTGCCAAACCAAGGAATGGGGAGAAAAGAGGGATGATCTGTCTGAAGGACCTGCCACCTCTGGGAGGCAGCCTTTCCAGACCACTGCAGTTTTACCCCAGGTGAGGTAGCACTAAAGTGTTAATTTGCTGTCCTGCTCTCCAGGACCTCCACTCCTTTTGCTCCAATATTTTCAATTATTATTCCTAAATTTGCAAAGTTTCAATTTGTGTCAATAGGCCATCTTGCTGCTATAGCCAAATGGCAGTGCTCAGTTAATGGAGCAGCAAAACAGGCAAACGAGAGCCTGCAGAGATAGCGAAGGAGATAGAAGCATTACTGCAGAGAAAAAACAGCCTCCCTGTTAATGGGAACATGGATGCATGCAAACAGGTATGTTGGCAGCTCATGGCAGGTGGAAATGATGGCTTTAGTCTTTCAGGAGTCTCCTGCAGGCACAGCATGGTCAAGGAGGCTTAGTTTTGCAAAGCACGCTAACTAAAACATAGATGGTACGCAGAACAAACTGTCTGAAAGGCAGTAGTAGATGGCACATTTTCTACGGGAGAAGCCATGAGATCCTTGTCCTTATGGCTGTGATCTCCACAGTGGTTACTCCAAGACAAATCACATATGCGATTTGTGAGAGGCTTAGCATGGGGCAGGCAGGAGCACAGGGGAGAGGTGACGAAGTCTCATCTTTGCTGCCTCCAGATACCAGCTGGCTGAGGACCTGCCTGCTGAGCCAAACAGGGGCTCCCCAAGCTACTGGTGATGGAGATAGGGCAGGCACTGCTTACATACCCCGTGGAGCAAATTTTGTCTTGTTTTTTAAATGTTGGAGATTTCTCCCATGTCCTTCTATAAGCTACTTAATTGATTAGTTACCTTCTATTAAGATGCATTTCTTAGTTCATGCATTTATGGTGATGCCCCAAGTAGGATGACAGGGTCGGAGAGCAACCAAATAAACCCTTTTGCTCTGGCTGGACCCTGAGTTAGCGAAGTGTAAGGCAGCTCCCGTCCAAAGGTTGTATTGCCATGGTAGATGAGAGACTGTGTAGCAGCCTGGGCAGGGAGCTGCGCCAGTTCAAGTTTTGGGCAGGAGCCCCAGTCAGCTGTGGGCAGTGCCAGGTTGGTGACAAGGCAGGACGGGCACCCTCAGTATCAACGGGGCCCCTGGGTTTGGTTCTGCACCATGCAAATGCCCGTGCCATAAATGAATAATAGCAACTTTTTCTGCGTCTGAGGTTTGTTTGCTTTTGCTTTTTCTTGGACAGTGAACCTGTGCCTTGAGAAAATGAGCAAAATGTCTTTAATGTCCATGCCACCAATGAGGCAAATGTAGTGCATCTAATCTTAATCTATATTGTTTGGACTTTTGTTCAGTAAATCAGCTAAAAGAAAGAACACATTTCTTCTTTAAAGTCCCTTCCCCGCCCCTGCCGTACAAGTGTTACTTCCTGCCCTTCTGCTCTCTCGGTAGCGCTTCCCTTTCCTGTTTTGGTTATAAGTCTTCATAGGGACTCCTGGCTTGTCTCCCTGCCAAAGTTATCTTCTCCTCTGCAGTCAGGTGCAGGAGCCTGTTTGGGTTTAAGCACAGGTGCTGGGTTTGAGCATATACTCCTGCGGGGTTGCCTGACCAGGTCATCCTCGATGGCAGGCACGTAAGTACCTGGGGACCGTGCAGGATGGCAGGGAGTTTGTTGACCGGGGTTAATGTGACTGGGTGGAAAGGAGAGCGTGTGTTATAAACGCAGAAGGTCTGCGCTTTTTTTATAGCCCCGAAGGATAACTTGTAAAAAATGGTAATTAAGCTTTTATGGCATCGTGGCGTTAATATGCATCCGCTGGCAGTGGGGGAGAGGCCGACTTGACGGAGCGAGCCTCCTTCATTCCTGGTCTGCCTCCGTCTGCTCCGGGGGAAATGTCACAGGTTTATTTGCATTTCTTCTGGGATTGAAGGGAAACCAAGGCAAAGCAATGCCAGCTTTCATGAAAGACCTTGATGTTGATTTCCTGTGTTCACTTAAGAGCCTGCCACTCCTGATTATTAGTTATGATTATGATCTTTCAAAGCCTTTGTTTAAGGTACTGTTCTCCTGAAATGTGGACACGGCTGGCCCTTGAGTGAGAGCACTCAGTCAGGTTTTTTCACTTGACAGTTCAGTTCAGAGTATTGCGTAATGTGTATTTTACAAGATTACTTACTTCTTGTTTTTATTTCTGTAATTTAAGGGTGAAGGGAAATAGTTTATATTAATAGCAACCTCATCTAGTCAAGTTGCTTTTTTACTCTTTTTGACTAATTGGGTTCATAGTGTTTCCCTGGGCCATTTACTTAATTTATTTTTAGGAACTTCTAAATATTTGCTTGATATTTATTTTCAGGAACTTCCAAAGTATATCCTCATGGTGGTATAAAAAAATCTCAAAGTGAACTACACTTCACTGCAGAAAGAAATGTTGCCTGAATTAAAGCAGTGGAGTTTCTCCATTAGGAGACACCAGTGACCCAACCTTGTTGGAGCAGGTGGGAGTTGAAAGGAAAGTTTCGTGGGGCACGGCATGGCGCTGGGAGTCTCGCTGCCTGGCAGCAGCACTTCTCTGAATCACTAGGCTTCCTCTGTGAAGCGCCTTTTGCAAAGCAGTTATCTTAAAGCATTTTTTTTTGAGATGTCGAGATACTGATGACTGGAGTTCCCCTTAGAATCAATTACGCTTCAGCTTGCAAAACCTACCAGAAAAGCTATGGGTTGAAATTAACTGCACAGCGTAGTTTCAAAATCTCAGCAACATAAGCTAAGCAGATGTGCCGGCTTACAAGGGCATCAACCTGCAGCCACTCCACTGGCCCTGTGTTTCCACTGGTGGACAGATGTGCTATTTAAGTGCTGTGGTGGACACCAAGAGATCAGGGTTCTCGCAGACTTTCTCTGGTGCCGCTGAGGACTGAGGTGCTCTGGACTGACAGTCAGGCCCAGGTGGAACATCTCTTCCGCTGCATTATCGTTTTGCATACATTATTTATTTTTTGTATTTCTACTCACTTCTCCCATGCTCAAGAGCACTGAAGGGTGACAGAAAGTATGAAAGTTTCTCTGCTCATGCCAGGATTGCATGCATATTCACAAATTTAGCAACTCATCTCCCAGAAGTCCTGGCTTAGTGTGAGACCTGGGTGCCCTATAAGCTGTCTCTTTTTTGGTTTCCAGCTGAAGTGTCTGCAATGGATGTCTCCAACTGTTACTCGACATGGCAGTTCCCACTGGGGATGCCAATGTAATCAGGGGGATTTCAAAATGAATGTCTCATTGCTTTCAGAAAGAAGAGTAACTCTTAAATAGTCTTCCTTCTGGAGGTGGACCTATGTTCATCTTATTCTTACTCATGTTCTGTGTACCAATATTTCCATTTCCTGCTGTGTAAAATATGTATTTATCTTGCAGGTGTGCCATGACTTTATTTAACAGCGTCAGTCTTTTTGAGAACTGTTTGTGTAGGAGGCTTTGTATATGCACTATTTTATTGTAATTATTTAATATTAAACTGTTTAGATGCTGGAGTTTAACAGTGGAGAAAGGTGCTGGCCAGGCACCTGCGGCAGATGCTCAGCGCAAAAGGCTCATCTCCTGCTGGCGATGCAGCCAAAGCCCAGCGCTGAAAGCAGGTCTTCCATGTGTACATGCAAGCTGAGCTGGAGGCCAAAACCCAGCAGCTCCTCCGGGAACTGGGCTTCACTTCAGGCTGACTGAGGCAAGGGTTGCACTGTCAGAGAGGTCTCTCTGCACAGGCAGGCAACCAGGAGTGCAAATTGGGGACTTCTGGCCACTCAGTCCATGGGTTGGTGTTTCAAGGGGTCCCACGAAGTGGGACTGAGGAAAGCAAATGGAAATAGTGTGTGTGGCGCCTCTGTATTATATATGAAACTGTGACTGCTGTTTTTCTAAATGTCTGCTAGAAAATATTTGGATGTCTGTGTGTCCCTGAGGATTGAAAGCTCCTATCTGGATGTAAAGTCCCTATGGATTTCCTCCGTCCTTTAGCGTGATTGGCAGCTAAATGCTCGTTTCACTCTGAGGTTTTGCTGCGTTGCTGAGGAAATAAGTTCTTCAGTGCTCTGGGACAGAGACAGGGTGAACGATGGTGACACCGACTGTCCTGCAGGTTGGGTTGCAGAGGGAAGTGGAGTTTGAAAAAGGAGGTCCCAAAAGGAGTCATAAGCATGATTGACATTGTGTTGGAGAAGTGAGGCTCCCAAAGAGAAATGGGGTCATGAGCAGAGCTGGTGGTGAATCTCGGGTGGGAAGGCTGGAGAGCTGCTGTACTATGGCAAGTTTTATTTGTAATGAGCTCATATCCCAGATGTGATCTATATGAGCCCAGGTGACCTGACTGACTTAAGTTCAGAGTGTCTCTCAGGTTTTTTGTTCTGTAAATCCTTTTGTCAAAGAGAAATGTCCATGTCTTTCTGTAAAGTTTACTACTGGAACACTTTCCCTGCAACCCAGTCATTATTATTTTTTTTGTAGTGAAAACAATTAAAATGTTTAGTAAATTAGTCCATTAGAATTTGCAGTACACGTAAAATGCTGCAGAAACATGACTTGAAGCTTACTAATTTTGAGGTTAACACAGACACGACACAGACCACACATCTCTCTATTCAGGATTTTGTATTTATGTTCGCTGTTTAAGCTGACATTGAGAGTTCTGTCAGCTTCTTAAATCAGCATCAGCATCTATTTCTTGCATGTCAGGTTTAACCACACAACTGTGACTTTCGGTAGGCAGACTCAGTGGACAAGTAGAGCAACACGTCTTAAATGGCTTGTGAGTTATCTCGCACATTCCGTGTGCTGGGGTTTTGTTCCCAGGTAGAACAAGCCTTGGGCAAAGTAATTTTAACACTTTCTGACACCAATAAGAATGGTTAGATCAATCCAAAATTATTTTTAATTATTATTCATTTAAAGGGGAGGAAATGGATGAGAATGGCAATAAAAAAATAAGGTAAATGTAGGTAAAAGTAGCTGTTTGCATTTCCTAAGAGTACCAGAAGACAGCTCGTGTGAAGGTGAGAGAATCATGAGCAGCTTGAAAGAAGGTAGATCTATAATAGATTCAAACCATGATTTCTATCAGGGAAGCTTTCACAGTTCATGCTAAGTGAATTTCTGCCTCAAGGAAACAGTTGTGTCTGTAAATATAAAGGACAGTGAAAGTCTCCCGGTCCAGCTGGCGTGCTGGAGTAGAGCCCACAGAATTAGATGTTCAACCCTGAAGTCGGTTAGTTGCCCTCATTTGTTACACCTTTTGTGAGCATGATTTGGTGACCCTCCAAAAAGTGTACAAAATTGCCACGGCTCTAGGAGAAGAGCCTTTCAAGAAGTCTTTTAAACCTCCCCGGCTGGTGCTGGACGGGGACCTGAGGCAGGGCTGGGGTAACCCTGAGCCATGGCAAGATCTGCTTTGGGTCACTGCTCACAGGTGGGCTCAGCGACTCAGTACCGTGCTCTGCAAAAGTTTTATTCCTAAGTAGAGAAAATAGGTCCGTGAAGGAGCAGCACAGCTTGGTATCTCGGCTTTTTCAAGTCTGGGACAGTAGAGAAAAGTCTTGGAGACCCTTCAGAGCCTCTCTACCAAAGACTTGCCTCCAAACATTACAATTTGCTCCCTTTTTTCTGTTTATTCTCTATGCCAGGTCTTTTGTGGTTCCGTCCTGAGCTTTTTGCTGGTATATTTGGATAATCCAATGGGCTAGGCAGCGTGAAACAGGAGGACTTTTCCCCAATCTGTGGCTCCCCCACTCCTGACCGCCACAGTAATTTCTGTCGTTTCATTTCCCTGTATGTTTCCTCCTCCTATTTAATTACTTGCAGGCAGCCAGGTAATGTCAAGCAGCCCCATTAAGCCTAATGTTATAATTCACAAAAAATGTAGATATTTTCCCCAAGACTTCCAGTGTTATCGTTCCCATACTCTTTGTGGCTCTTTTTTTTTTTTTTTTTTCCTGGCTATGCGACCTTGGTAATCATAAATTTACTAAAAGCTGGGAAGAAAGGACTGCATTTTTCAAGTTCTGCACAGATTGAAGAGGAGAGACATTTATGGGTGAAGCCGCCTGTATTGCAGCACTGTCTCAAAGTGCAGCTGCATTGCTACTCTCAACTGCTCCTGCTCCCCCCGAAAGCAGTAGTCTCTGTACCTTAACTGGTACCTATAAGCTCATTTGGGGCTGGAAGAGCTCCCAACACCGTTGCCAGCAAAGCAAGGAGGGTACAGCAAATCTGTGGGGCTGGCCCAAGCGCGCCACGCAGCCCAGGCACTGTGCTTGGCTGCTCACCCTTACTGGGGCTGGGCAAGACGTGTCGAAGTTGACCCTTTTGAGAAGGATTGACTCCAAATTAGCTAATCTGCTAATCTGTGAAGACGAATTGTAAAAAAAAAAAAGAGATGGCAGACAGTGGGTCAAAATGAGTTACACAAAATGAAGCAAACAGTCTCTCCTGCAAACATACTTTTTAAAAAAATTTATAGTTTTGTAATATTGAAATGATATTCTGTAAATCTCAATGGTGAATGCTGGATTTGAGCTACCAGCTGTGAATGAAGAATTTCTCAGTGCAGTCTGCTTCTATCAGATACTAAGTTAAGCAGATTTAGGCAAACAAGTTGTCCTGGTGCAGAGTTTTGCCATCCCACAAATGCAAAGCACTGAGGAGAAAATGTTCTCAGAATAGAGAAGGGTGGATATTAGGATTTGGATGTAAAGAGGTCCCTAGGAAGAACCCCTTCCCCTCCACATATAAATAAGGTGTCTCAAATCTGCCACAGAGCACACTGCAGCACATTGGAGTAGATGTTATGCACCAATGTGAAAAGTGCTATAATCAAGACCCCTGCATAATGCATTTTTTTTCTTTTTTGCAAGTAATTGTCTATGATGGAAACCCAAGTCAATAAGCCTGATGACTTGTGTGTTAATGTAACATAATAAAAACAGTAAGGGAACTAGTAATACTTGGAAAGGTATCTGAAACTTGATGAATCTTCTCTTACACGTATCTGTTTTTCAGTGACTGTCATGTATTCTTAGGAAAACAGGGCAAGTTCTAGAAGCTACACTCATGAGTTTGTGGATAAATACTGATGTCTGCCAGACTTTTCTCATGGAGGAGGAATATGACTGCACAATAGTGTGACTAAAACCCATATTTATTATCTGTTATGTGTAGTTGACGGAAGTATTAATAGTGAATCGTCTCAAAAATAACACAAAATTTTGCTGGAGCTTTGTGAAACCAATGTTGCTTGATTTACTTTTAAAGTGATGGACTCCACAGAGGGTAATAGAGAGGTTCTCACTGACCTTTATAAGAGGAACATTTTCTGGAGTGTTTTCAGGGAAGCCCCTTAAAGCGGTAGTGGGAGAGTTGTGCTTTTTGTGGGCAGGATGAGTAAAGAGAATTAAGGCATTAAGAGTTACACCTCCATTTAGGGTGAGACAGCAAGCTAGCAATGGGTCCCTGGGGGCATTTTAGGTTTTGAAAGATTGATGAAGTGCTTTGCAGGAAAGGATTCCCCTTGTGCTGCACTTGTTTTATGTTCCTTTCTGTTATTTCACTGGAGGCCACATAACAGGCTTAATCCTGTTTCCATTTAAATGAATGATGAACAACTTCCATTGACTGCAGGCAGAGCAGGGATTGAGCTTGATGTGTTGCCTTATGTTACAGTAACAATTGGTTGTCATGCATTAAATATTGCTCCTGGGGCCTATATCTGTATTTCAATCAGGAGGTTGCAGAGGGGTTCTTTGCTACGGTTTTCAGTGGCAGCAAGGTCTGAAGGCAAAGTTGCTGTGTCCACTGGAATCTGGCTATGGCATTAGGAATAACACCACGGTAAGGCTCTCATGTCTGTATGGTTAGGTTGTAAGTAAGGATAATTTAATTATTTTTGAATAATTAAGGAGCCCATGGCAGTTGTGGGCTCCAAAATTCACCTGAAATAGAGACAACATTGAGGTTCAGACTTGCTCTGATGAAACCAGTGACATGTTCTTGCTTAGTTTAGTACAATAAGGCTTGTGGCGACCAGCGAGGCCTGGGGAGGGACCTGGTGTCACGCTGGCTGAGTGTGACTTTCGTGGTGACCGCAGGCTGGCTGGGCAGGGGTTGCTGTGACCCCAGGCAGCTGATCCTCCCCCACCTCTGGAGCTGGAGGTGGCACGAGACACCTGGTAGCACAGGCAGGTGGGCACCATCCAGCCATCAGGACCACACCAGAGGTTATTTTTAGCCATTCTGCTTCCACATGAAAAAGCCAATGCAGTGTACTTGCCTTTTCGCTGGTGCATTTCTCTGCCATCCTCCCCATCTGTGAATCTGAGGCAGAGCGAGCGTCCCCAGGCAGGTCAGGAGGATGCAGGCAATGCCGCCGCTGCTGCCAGTCTGCGGCTCTCGCACCAGTTGGAGGATTAGGCAGGCTGGAGTGAGCTCAAATCCCTCGGCTGCTCGTGTCAGATATGGAGAACCTGCCACGAGACATCAGCTTACCTTGAAAAAGGGATGGAGAGGTATTTGCTGGGTAAGTACATCAGCAAAGCCGCAGCTGTTCTCCAGGTATCTTGCATAACAAAGCAACAGCAACTGGTAGATGAGCTTGGTTTTATAAATTCTGAAGAATATAAATAAAATATTGTTTAGTCTTTCTGATTTGAATATAATGCTCCAGTAACAGAATCTAGCTGTTTCTGTCATTGCTCCCTCTGTAAATGCTGTGAAGAGTTTTCAGGCTGACCTCACAGCCTGGAGGAGGTCTGTGGGCTACCTGGAGGCTCTGTAAAGTGACTGGGGAAACAAGCCAGCGTCACTAGGATTTAGTGTACAATGGGAATGCACCTGCCTTGGAAATCTTTTTGAGACCCACAAATCAGAAAAGATTGAAAATTGCTGCTGTAATCTGCCCTGTTCCTCTTAATATTTACAGTAACATGCTCCCTTTTGTTGAAATCATGACAGTGAAGGGTCCAGGTGAGTTTGGGTTGGCAGCAGGTGGTATAATTTATAAGTGGTATAATTTGGGCTGGTGGCAGTGCAGGAATATGGTTTAGCGCTACCCAGGAGCTTCTCCTTTACTTGTTGCTGTACTAGTGGTGTATTACTGAGGGAAAACCAAAACAAAGAAGTACATGTAAGAGAGGGAAAAAAAGGATTTGTGTGCAAAGTGGATTATCACTTGATATTGCATTGCAGAAAGGAGGGGAGGTATATATCAATATATATGTCTAAAGCTAACAGGATGAGCACGAATGTAAGATCTCTGCAGTAAGTAAATACTAACCATTTTAAATCCCTGTTACATTTGAAGCTCCCAAAACTCCAGACTTTAGAGGATTCATTTTCTTCTTTGTATAAGGAAATCTTATTTCTTCTGATATAAGAAAAGTGGCTGGGAAGTCAGGATGGCGGGAAGTGAAATCCTGATCTGTATTGACATGTCACCTCAACAGTATTTGTCAGTGGCATTTCTTGCACATGAAAGGTGTATTTTAGCATGAATCAAGTATATGTATATTAGTCACAAATATGCAAACAAGAGGTAAAGAACCGATGCATTTCTATGAATCTACAGAAGAAAAATAGTTATTAATGCTGTACAAAATAACGGCTATGTACTTTAACACTGAAATGGAGACATTCATGGGTTCCCTTTTCCGACTTTCTTTGCTACTAGGATGAAGGAAAAAAGAGTTCATCTGTCTTTTTTGCACCATGTATTCTAGGACTTCTAAGTGCGTCAGTGGTTCTGAGTATTAGGCGTCAGCTGGTTAAATGTAATTGATTTTTTCAGTTTACCTAACGTGGCTTTTGGTTCAAGGTCTGCTTGCTTCCAATTTTAAATGTATAACTCAGCTGTGGATATCACGTTTATTTTGTCAGTAAGCTGTAAAGTATTGGTAAGTTTTCATGCAAATGTGAAAGGCTTCACTTGCCAATAGGTACATAAAATAAGTGGAGCATTCATACTGTTGGACAGTTTTCATAACATTTGTGTGATACTAGCTATTCCTTGGGGCCTAATATTTTTATAGAAAACAGATTATCAGTTCCAAACAGCAGCATACGGAAGGGTTTTTTAAGTCTATGAACACATACATGCCAGCTTTAATTTAACAGGCAGATTGCATTCAAAGGATCAGCAATCTCTTATAAAACATATGTTGTAAGTAGTTCTGATAATTTCTGTTGGTTTCTTTTCCTTGAAATATTTTCAGTAGTATGCAGCGAATTCCCTGGGTTTTTTATTTCTGATTTTGTTGTTTTTGGTCTCCAGTGAACAGAGTATTTGCCAAGCCCGGGCTTCAGTTATGGTCTATGACGATACCAGTAAGAAATGGGTGCCAATCAAACCTGGACAGCAGGGATTCAGCAGAATCAATATCTACCACAACACGGCCACGAACACCTTCAGGGTAGTTGGAGTTAAACTGCAAGATCAACAAGTGAGTAACTGTATCAAGTTTCCTGTAAATTAACCTTTGATCTCTTTTGATACCATCAGTTCTATACTTAATGCAGTCTAGCAACATTTCCTGCTCCCTGCAAGGTGCCTACGAGTTTGTTTACTCTAGTCATTCAGATTTTGTATAAGTTTTCGTGCACAGAATGTATCATAATTCATTACTGCTTATTTGCAAACAGTACTTTTGGTAAATGTCAGAGAGATTTTGATGTTACTTGTCCCCCCCCTCCATTTTTCCTTGTGAAATTAGTCTTATTTCGTTCTGCAGGTTTTGCTTTCAGCTCCACCTAACTTACTTTTTCCTCATTTTTAGCACTACGTATAAAAATGAGAAATAGATAAATTGTTCTGCACTGCCATCTCATACAGCATGATTGTGACATTGCTGCGATAAGTAATTAGTCCCTTGTAATGCGTTTTAATATTCTAGGTGCACATTGTGATCTGATTTACGGCGGCCTAAGGCCGCAGGACCTCCTTGGGCATTAAAGGAGCTATATGGGATTTAGATAATCAGAACTGGGATCAGACCCTCCTCGGGCACTGGTCCCAGCAGCCTGGCTGGTGGGTGTGCCGAGGAGTGCATGCCATCCATAACTACATGTCCTGCTTAGACCCTAAATAACAAAAACACACTTGGGTGGAGTAGCGGTGTTATACCATAGTGCCCTTTGCATTTTAGAGCAGAGATTTCGGAGTCGGGGACTCCCTCTGTGTGTCGGCATGAGGTGGGTGCGGCGATGGCAGCCCAGCCTGCCCAGTTGCCCACCTCTCACCTCACCCTGTGCCCTCAGAAAAAAGTGGGTGATTTTCTGTTTGTTCAGAGACTGGCGTTGCCTGCTGGGAAGGTGTGATGAGCAATGCAGCCAGTGTGAGATGGGCAGGGGCGGGACAAGCCGGGTGGGAGCCGGGGCACCAGCACCTCTCAGCTGCCACCAGTGTTAAATTGACCGATCTGCTCATGGAAATGCACATGATGTCCCTCAGCTGTCAGCTGTAATGATGCTCGGGGCAACTGGAGAGTCTAGGCAGGTTGCTTACTGAAGTGTTAATGACTTTTCTATGCTGTCTGTATACACAGTCATCATTTTGAAAAAGAAGCAGCAGAATAGAAATAGGTGGGGGGTATAGCACATTGGTTTTCAGCTCTTTGTAGTGCACTTTTGAAACATTTGCCCTATCTTTTGCCACTGCTTTTATCCTTCTCAGTAGAGGAAAGGCAATATATTAATATAGTTCCATTTCAAAAATAGAAAAAAAAATTGAAAATAAATGAAATATAGTGGCTTCTTAGTCAATTGTGAAAGCCAGTGTTGCTTTACAGAATCACAGAATCATTTTGGTTGGAAGAGACCCTCAGGATCATCAAGTCCAACCATGCTAGCTGTTTACATAGCCAGCAGGTGAATGTAGATGATTTTCATGTGACTACAATCAAAGATGCATCTGAATAGCTGGTGTAAGCAAAAGTCATTAAGTCTACATGTACATGTAAGGAAGACTATGTACCAGAGGTCTGTCTTAATCAGAGAACACAATTCAAAGAGTAGAATAAATTAAAAAGTCAAATATTGATCTGTACTTTAAACATGTTTTGCATTAACCGTAACATTTTATTTGTTTACAAATGTTCCTACTTATGAAGAGGCTGCACGTCATCTAAAAATCATCTCGATTCAGAAGGAAACAGAAGAATATATTTTTCTAGAGTGTAAAGACTAAAAATCTTCCCTCAAACAAACAAAAAGTACAGGTTACCTTAGTCACTTAAAACTGTCTAAAATATTTGCCTTAAATATGGTTACAAAAGTTTGGTATTAGGAATAAAGGAAAATCAAGACAGTGTAGCATAGTAGTATTAAAAGGAACATTCTGAAAGTCTCAAGATTCAGAATTTAATATATTTTATATGAGTCTCACATGGAGGCATAAGCTTGCTAGGCTTTCTAAGTATTTGCATTTAACAAGAGCAAAAATGAATTTCAGTTAGAATAATTCTCTGTGCAAGCCATTTCGTTCTTGTTCTCAGGTTGTGCTAAATCACACTGACAGCAAGGTTTCAGTAAAAGCTGTTGCTTTGCCAGGAAAGCCATATTTTTCAGAAAGGACCAATCTTCAGCTAATGTGTGATTTGGCATATAATGAAGCTAATGAAGCTGCACAGGTTTCCAAGAGCTGAGAGGCTAGTTTAAAATATGTAACACAACAGTACCACAGAGGAACAATTTTAAGTTTGATTACATACTGTTTGGCAAGGCACGGACTGGAGTAATCTTCATGATTTCACCCTTGCCTGTCTTGAATGTTTCCCTTTTAATTTTTGTTGTTTTATATTACACCTCTAATAATCTCTCATTTTAATTTGCATCACTTTTTTTTTAACATGTCTTCTTGTGTAAGCTCCTTTTATCGTCTTTTTCTAGCTGCCTTTCTGTTCTCTAGCCCTTTTTTGGTGCCTGTGTTAGAGTTTGTGATACTGTCTTCCCATTCTGCTCACCTTATCTGTGTTTATCTTCTTCTCTAGCTGACGGTGTCTAAGAAGTTCACCGCAAAGAAATATGGTTTTTAGAGTGGCAGAGCTCCAGCATCATTCTCACCACCAGGAAGTGGTCACCCGCCTCTTATTCTCCTTTTGTCTCTGGGTGACGTGCTCATCACCTGCTTGCGTGCAGCAGCAGTGTGAGATGATGGACCAGCAGCCCATGAATTCCCCTTTCTGCTCTGCCCACACGTGCACATTTGCATAGACTCATGCTGGTGTGAGCAGTAATCTTCAGAAAACCGGAAAACTTTTGAAGCTTTTGAAGTAGCCACAGAGGCCAGAACTGGTTTGAAGCCAGGGGCAGATCAGTATTACAATTGCTTGATGTCATGAGCTTTGGTGTTTCCTTGCAGCCTTCGTTTTCTTGTAGCCCGACAGTCGCAAGCAAACGGTTTACCCGTGTTGCGACTTGCCAGCGGTCGTTGTAACCCAGCCTGTTGTAAAGATGAGGTGTGTTAGCTTGTCACCATGCAAGAAGTTCGTAAAGCTAAAAACATACAAATGGTCCACCTTTGTTGCTTAGCTGACAAGCACTAGCTCCCGAGTTCAGAGTCCTAATCAACCGAGGGCTTAAGATTATGGTTTTGCATGGAGTGATTTCAGCTCAGGATGATCTCATCACCGAAAGCCATGTGCTGAACAAATAGGCGGGGAGGAGGGTGCAAGTCAAAAGTGCATCATATCTCCTGAGGGTCTGGTGCATTGATGTGGCTAAGAAATGAATGTAAAAACAGGGCCTTAGGGAAGGTAGGACATTTGACGTTTGAGCCTATGCCAAAACTGAAATGGGGACAGCATTCTTGGGATATAAACTAAACCACATTTTTTGAATAATAAAGAGCTAATTAATCAGCACTGTAGCTTATTAAAAGTGGTCAGGTTTGGGCCTGCTTATAGAAGTAAAGAATCTGGCCTCAACTATGGAAGTTTTTAGCTGCTACGCCATACCCACCCTGGTCGAGCAGTTATATGACTGTTCCCATGGTAGTGCAGCAGACCCCAGGCTGATAACAAACTTCTGAGCCATTTCATATTCTGTAATACAAAACTGTCAGTGAAGAATTATAGGAAGAGTTAGAAGAAAAGTTGTTATGGACAAATCCATTACTTATTTCTGCAAGATTTCCAGTAAGTTTCTCCAATTCACCTATTACAGACTACGTCTGTAACTTAAAAGATGAACTGTTGGTCTGCTCAACATGGCAGATGGTATCTTACTGACATACGAAGCTTTAGCGTAAAGATCCCTTCGAAGCACCTGTAAAACAACCGTTATGCTCCAAACAGGGAGACCTTCTTTAATTACTGCTCTGAAGCACTTAGTTATGATCATGTGCCTTGCAGAGTCTCAACACCATCTGTACCAGATACCTGTGTGCACTCATTCTTAACAACAGCAGGAGAACCCATCCTCTTTTTTTTCTCTTTCTAGAAACTTTAGCCAAAGGAGATAAAATGGAACTGGCTATTTTACATTTTACTTCCCAATTTTAAACTCTCTGTTTTGAGTTTGAAGACAAGGTATTACGTGTGCAGGCATCCTAATAATTAATGAAGGTCAACATTCAAATTCTGGTTTTATTCGACTGAAGGAATCAGGCTCTCAGTACAGAGTGGATGCTCTGAGTTTGTTGAGTTGATGTTCTGGGAAAGCAAATTTTGAACAGTTTACCTGACTTCTATTAAATGATTTTTGGCATAGGTTTTTACAATTTCTGTCTTTCGCTATCCAACCGCACTACACCTTCTCGTGCTCCTTGGTCTTTAATAGTGCTTGTCCTTTGAAACAGGATATTATTTTTGTGGTTGATAAATACTCACTTTGCAAAGTCTGATAGAAGCTCACAGTCTTTCTAAACATTTAGTCAAAGATACTGGCTGTGCCCTCTCTTGGTTAAGCTACTCAGTAGTGGTTGGTACATGTTAAAACTATTGGGTTGGTAATCCAGGCATGAGTCTACTTGATACTTCAGAGACCCCTTGAGTGTGAGCAATATTGGTACAGGCCCTCTGAGTGGCAGGATGGGGGTGGGGTCACCATTTTTCAAGAGAAAAGGGCCATCTAAGTTGTCAGATATACGAGTGAGTTCATGGCTTTGCTGTGACTGGAGTGTCATGGTTTCCATGTCATTCTGGTTGGTGTGGGTGGCTTCCGTAAAACATGCTGGTGATGCAGTTCCCATTTTCAGGGGACCAACTCTTGGGAGCCTGTGTACCAAATGTAGGCTGCCTTGCATCTCCCTTTGGATCACAGGTCACGAGTTTCTCTATGAAATGTGGCAAAAAAAGCAATGTAGGTCTGATTGCTGTCCAGTGCATTTACATGGAAACTTAATAATGATATTGGTTTGAGAGTAACACTTTGACCAGACACCTGATGTTTAATAACCACTAGGATAATTTATGCCGGAAGCTAGACCAAGTATTCAAAGTCTATCTGGTATGTCACTGTTTAATGCTGGCTCAGGTAAGAAAACGCATCATAGAAAAATATAGAGTGTATCTGTAATTATCTACTGTGTAGTGGCTTCTTTGCTGGTTTCCATAATTTTTTTAATATAAATATAGTATAGTTATAAGACATCTGTTAACTGTCTATATCAATGAGACAATGTCATCTGTCAACACTAGGAATGTGTGAAAAACAATTTGCTCCATATGTATTAGGTGCTCATCTAATGTTTTTCTGCCAATTTAAATTGGCAGTCCTCTGAAGAGTCAAAACTCAGAGCTAGGAGTCATTCATCTTTGAAATGAGTTTTAAAACTCTGCTTTTATAATTGAGAAGAATTGTCAGTCATGTCACAAAAATGTTAATCTGATTAAATATGTTGGAGTTTTTTAGATGCAATAATAGTGCTAGCAGAAAACTTTCCAAAGTACTGGTGAATCAGACTGCAAAAAAGATGTATTGGTGGGTTTTCTGGTGTGTGGGATCCACCTGTAACAAGAAATACTGTGTACAGCATTTATTTGTTATTGGCTCTCTGTTTCATTGTCTTTAGTTGTTGCTCCCACCTTACCAAGTCCAGGAGGGTAAGACTTGTGCTAAGTGTGAACTCCTGGACAGCATGCACCAAGATCCTCTTCCTACTCCTCTGTACCAGTGTCCAGTCTGCCTAATTTACAGATGAGCCATGCAAACTGGTTTGATGGAGGATTTCCACTGGTAGGCTTTCAACGAGGACCAGAAATTGTGGGCTTGTTCTGGCTCTTGATAAAACTTCAGTCAAATTTGCTCCATTTCTAGAGACAATCTTGAATATTCAAAACCAGATTTGCTATATTTGAATAATGAACTTCAGACTTTCCCTGCTCATAATTTTAAGTTTCTCTGTCCCTGGTTCCCTACTGCCCCAGCCTCTGTGGGCTGATGAAGAGTGAGCCTCCATTTCCCACTCCTCTTTGTTCCACTGCCCCTCTTTATGAGAATAATTATGATCCTTCCTGTAGGCATTTTGTTTCTTAAATTCGCATTGCAACAGGGTGCCATTGTCACCACGCAGATGGATATCTTGAAGTGCTATGTCTGCCGTGGGTCTGGATTATTAGAGATGCCTCTCCACTTTGAGCTTATGCTTTTAGCATTGGAGGTTTCTGGCCAGATCCCAGGTGTACTGTGTAGCTGGGTGTCCCGTGTGCCCTGCCCAAAGACAAAGAGGGCATTGTATTTAACAGACTAAATCAGAAACGCCCTTTTGCTGCAGTCACTCCTTACCTGGAAATTGCAACATGTACAGCAAGGGAAGAGGTGGGAGAGGAAATATTTAGTTGTCTGGTTTTATCACTGCCTATCTGATTCTAGAGAAAAAACTCAACATAAGAAGCTGGTGGTGAGCAGGCTTACAGGAGGACAAAAGCAGAGCCGATGCAGTGAGTCAAGCATTTATCTGCTGTAGGGCAGGGTTAGTTCCAAGAGCTCTGTCTGGCTCTTTTTCTGACAATTCTGCGTGATCACCCCCCGAAAGATGGCAACAGCTGCTGGCCCTGGCTCCTGACATCTGTCTGCTGCATTGCACAGCTGTATCCTGCAGAGGTGCTGTAGAAAACACAAGCAGGTAATAGATTTTGTGAAACTAACTTGCAAGTCCCCGAGGCTAAATTGAACTGTTATAAATCTCACCCTCAGATGTGGGTCTTCTGTCATGGAACACACAGTGCCTACAGTACAGCCATGTAGGAGCTGCCACAGGAATTGCCTCTACCAATTTAATTAACCTTTACCAAAGGGTTGACGTTTTTTCCCGGTATAAATAAAACTGTTTTTAATCTTCACCCCTTTCTTTCAAATCACAGGTAGTGATTAATTACTCAATTGTGAAAGGACTGAAGTACAATCAAGCAACACCTACCTTTCATCAATGGCGGGATGCACGGCAGGTCTATGGCTTGAATTTTGCAAGCAAAGAAGAGGCTACCACATTCTCCAATGCAATGCTGTTTGCTCTGAATATCATGAACTCACAAGATGGAGGTAAATTAGCAGCCACTATGCTCTTTATTAATCTGTGACATTTTACAATGCTTGTTATCAATCACCCAGTGCAGTTGTGTTGGATAGTATGCACTTATAAAATATGTTATAAGGAAAAAAGTTAGTCTCTGGTAGACAGCCATCAGCATTTGCAGTGGTATGAATTGCAGATGTTTTCAGGTTTTATTCCCTTTCCTTCTAATTTTTCATGGTGCCTTAACTCACGATAGGAAATTAATGGTTATTTGGGAATGCCTATTTGGGAATGCCTACTAATTTATGTAGATCTGTGTATGTATTGTATTACATCTAAGTTTGCAGAATGTAACTTAAATAAACAGAAGCTACATTTTATAAGGTAGAACTTGGAGATGGTATTTCCATTGTGTTGGCTGTCAACTACAGCTGTTGGTTCTTCTGGGATGACTTTCAAAAAGAGGAGTGTTTGGCATCTCAGTTATTTCATAAGGTAAAATGCGAAGGCTCGTACTCTGGATGTTGACTGATGTTGTTCCTAAGTACTATATTGACTGCAGTTGAGGACTGTGATGAGTTTTACTGTTTTGTGAAATTGTCCTTGCACTAGCTTGACGAGGGCCCAAAGTAAAGTCCCAGTTTCTCAATGGAAACCGGTTTCTGGTCTGATCTCTGCAGCTCCTGGGCTCAGAACAGAAAGCAGTCCTTGTGTGGTGTATTTTTTCCTGCAAAATACACACTGCAGCCCTATTTTCCTTTTGAAAACACAGTGAGTCAGGGTTTACATCACTTGCAGCCGTGCAGGTGTCACTGCAGTGTTCACCATGAATGGACAGCAGCTCTTGAGAGAGGTTGTTTCCTGACAACCTTCAATACACAAATATGTCTTACTGAAAGAAGTTTTTGTAGCATAAAAGTTCATGTTTGTTCTTTTACTATTTCCATTAATCCTATTAAGCTGACTAATGCAAAAGTCATCAAAAATCAAGACGTCTTAAATTCTGAGCCATATTTAGAAGTGCTGAGGACTGAATTCTGCCTTCTTCAGCTTGAACTTTTTCGGCTCTAGTTGTACCACAGCAGGAGCCTTCAGGAGGAAATCTGGCCAACACTCACCAGTCCTAAATTCATGTAACTCTAAAGAGTACGGAGATCTTTGGCTGCTCATGTGCCCTCAAGCCCTTTGGACCACCAGATGAGACTACAAAATATGGATACTTTGACTATGGTCTTGATGTAGTGATTGGTTTAATGTCTGAGATGAGTCTGCCTTTCTTCTGAAAGATCTTAAGTTTGATTTTGGTTTTGTTTTTTTTTTTTCCATCTGTCTCTTCCAGTCAAAGGGAGTGGAGTTTTTGCAGGATTTTGAGGTTGTTCCAGGGAGGTGCCTTGTGGAAACATGAGTCCCAAGATGAGAATTTATTGCTCTTAGGCTAAAATAAAAGAAACTGTTTTGAAGTGGATACTTTAGTTATGTTAGCTATTCCTAGCAAAGGACAACAGGTATTTTTAAGAAAGTATTTTTGAGTACTTGAAAAGCGTATTAGATTTCTGAGTAGTTTATGAATATACAGCAAACTAAAATTTGCATTTTGGGGAGTATTCTTTTATTCATTTACTTAGCACACCAAAGTGTGCTGGAAGCTTTACGGACATTAGATCCAGCCCATGCTGAATAGCTTGCATTAAAAGTTCGTAGTTTTCACATAGACATAAATTGAGTCACAGATGACCTACTTTCTTTTCTAGAAAAGAAATATGGTCTGGTAAGCATTCAGTCTTCAACAGCCCCTTTTCTCTCATACATAAAGTGTTAAAAGTTTCAAAGATTTCCAGTTGTCCTATTCCTTACAACTGAGCTTGTCAAAAACTGAAATTTGGTTTAAAGGGAATTTCAGCATTTGTGATTTTAAAAAAATCTCTAATTCTGTGAAACAAATTCCCCAAACATTTATTTTAATCAAAGTTAGTTTTTAATTACAAAATTTATTTCTATAAACATTTCTCTTTAAAATTATATTAGCTACAAATTGATAATACAGTAGATTATATTGAGGACTTTTACATCATCATAAGTTTCCCACTTATTGCAGTGATGTGAGTTGACAGCAAAAGTACATAACGGATATAAGGTATAAAATGTTTTTTCAGATCTGCTCTTCTAGGCTCATATAGCACATAAGCTTTTGTGGGCATGAATTAATGCAAATAGGAATTCACACAAATACACACATCCATATATCTTTTCAGGCATAGCCACTGCTGGCATACTCCATCCATTCTGCTGCCTGGATGCTACATTAGAGTTTGCTTTTTCATATGGAAGAATCATTAGGAAAAAAATGTATGTATTATATCTACGCATCCATGTATTAAAGTTGCTCATGTGCTTATGCAGATGGATGACAGCTTTAAGGAGTGCATTTGTAAGCACAGAACTGCTCACACACTAATAAAATCCTCAACCAAAACCAGAGAGTTAAACAGAGGTTCCCTCTGGCCTCCTTAGTACAGAGTACCCTATCTAACTGCTAGCTCCGGTCTGGGATGTGCTACGTGCCCTACTTGGGATGTGCTATTTCTAATGTTTACTTGTTTTGTATATTCCTTGTTGAGACATTATTGTGTTTAGGTACTGCTAATTTTCCCATAATTGGATACAGATTCTGGCTTCCATGGCTGCTCCTCCCTTCATTCCACCACCCACTTGCATAGACTAAAATTAATCATGGTAGACTACAGCAGAAAACCTGAGACTGCATCATCTCTTCAGCAGACGTGGAATCAGGGTACTGTAACATTTGGGAAAATAACTAGTCTTGTTCACAAAGCAATGGTGTGGGTTTTTGAATGGCGCATTAAGCTGAATTAGTTTAAAAAAAATGATAGCAGTCCGTGTTTTGGGGAGTTGGAAATAGTTTTTAGTCAGTGCTGATTTTCAAATGGGTGAGTCACTTCAAATGAATATACAGTTATGAACTAGCATTGAGCATTACTGTACTGTCCCACTTCTTCATGAGAGAGACTACGAGACCTGAGATGATTCACCATGGATGCTGATCTTTCTGTGTGATTACATGGGACACTAGCGAAAACTAAAGTGAGTGCTTCGTTAAATGGGCTGAATCAGATCCTAAATCCAGCTGCTGACTCACGAGCCTGTGTTAATCTGGGTTGCCTGTCAAGATCATCCCTGGGGAGGGAATCCTCCCAGGAGGCTGACGCCCCGAAACTTGGGAAAGTAGGGAGAAAAGCCATAGTCTGAACTTGCTGTCTGGTCTTATTTCTGCAGCGGATGAACTCGTGCCCATGCCCATGGAGAGGGCTGGCCACTGACAGTTCTCAGTGCTGCGATGGGGGGTGTCATTAGGGGTCATCAGGGGCAGTCAACATGGCTTCACCAAGGGGAAGTCGTGCTTGACCAACCTCATAGCCTTTTATGAGGACATAACGAGGTGGATTGATGGTGGCAAAGCAGTGGATGTGGTCTACCTTGACTTCAGTAAAGCATTTGACACAGTGAAATCCTTGCTGCTAAACTGAAGAAGTGTGGTCTGGACGATTGGGTAGTGAGGTGGACTATGAACTGGCTGAAGGAAAGAAGCCAGAGAGTCGTAGTCAATGGAGTCTGGTTGGAGGCCTGTATCTAGTGGAGTGCCTCAAGGGTCAGTACTGGGACCAGTACTATTCAGTATATTCATTAGTGACTTGGATGAGGGAATAGAGTGCACTGTCAGCAAGTTTGCTGATGACACCAAGCTGGGAGGAGTGGCTGACACGCCAGAAGGCTGTGCTGCCGTCCAGCGAGACCTGGACAGGCTGGAGAGTTGGGCAGGGAAAAGTTTAGTGAAATATAACAAGGGAAAGTGCAGAGTCTTGCATCTGGGCAGGAACAACCTCAGGTTCCAGTATAAGTTGGGGAATGACCTCGTAGAGAGCAGTGTAGGGGAAAGGGACCTGGGGGTCCTGGTGGACAGCAGGATGACCATGAGCCAGCACTGTGCCCTTGTGGCCAAGAAGGCCAATGGCATCCTGGGGTGTATTAGAAGGGGGGTGGTTAGTAGGTCGAGAGAGGTTCTCCTTCCCCTCTACTCTGCCCTGGTGAGACCTCATCTGGAATATTGTGTCCAGTTCTGGGCCCCTCAGTTCAAGAAGGACAGGGATCTGCTGGAGAGAGTCCAGTGCAGAGCCATGAAGATGATTAAGGGAATGGAGCATCTCCCATATGAGGAAGGGCTGAGGGAGCTGGGTCTCTTTAGCTTGGAGAAGAGGAGACTGAGGGGTGACCTCATTAATGTTTATAAATATGTAAAGGGTGAGTGTCAGGAGGATGGAGCCAGGCTCTTCTCGGTGATAACCAATGATAGGACAAGAGGCAATGGATACAAACTGGAACACAGGAGGTTCCACTTAAATATGAGAAGAAACTTCTCAGTGAGGGTGACGGAGCCCTGGAACAGGCTGCCCAGGGAGATTGTGGAGTCTCCTTCTCTGGAGACATTCAAAACCCACCTGGACACCTTCCTGTGTAACCTCATCTGGGTGTTCCTGCTCTGGCAGGGGGATTGGACTAGACGATCTTTCGAGGTCCCTTTCAGTCCCTGACATTCTGTGATTCTGTGATTCTGTGTGTGCGGCATCCACAGGAGCCTCTTCCAATGCCTGTCCCCAGGCGGGTAACAACAGCCTTACAGTGCCGGAGTTGAACATGTGCCCAGCTCAGTCTCATGCTTTGTGAGGGTGCTAATGATCATGGTGGGAGTGGTCTGAAATGAGATAAAATAAGACTAAAAAGAAAATAATAACACAGATGTGTACCATCCTTCTTTTAGAGGTTGACAGTTGCCTTGTTGAATCACAATTGTTTACCTGCCAACTTGTGTATATGCCTAATAACTTTGATTTCTTTATACGTCTCTTTAATCTGTTCTCTGTAATAAAAAATGAAGAGTTGGTCCTGAACCAGCCTGCAAAATGAGAGCAAATAACCTTGACTTGCTCATTACCACTCTCTTGCTTACAGTTCTTTAATCGTGTCATCGTGAGACCACTAGTATGACAAATGACTTGCCATTCAATTGGTCTTTTTTCATGGGTGTCCACTTTGTGAAGCCAGGCCTTTTTCTGGCATGAGTTACCTGGTGTCACCAGCTTGTCACCTGCAGCCAGGTTTCTCTGGGGACAGAGCATCACCCCTTCTTGCTGAGGGATACTGCAGGAGAAGTATTTTCCATGGAATCTGCCCGCAGGCTGTTTGATGTCTGGTAAGCAGACAATCTTCATGTTCTTCAGGGCTTACATCCTCTTAGATTTAACAAATGCAAAGACTGGTGGCAGCGTGGTACAGTTATTGGAGCAGGACATAAGGTGAGGTTATCAGCAAGCTAAAATGGGCAAGTTCTTCCGTGACGTAATTTTGTAGGAAAGCTGATGGTGCCCGTGATGAAGGTAACTCCTTCTGCAGGGCTTAACGGAGCCTGTACACTCAGCGCTTCTCCCACAGAGTGGGTACACTGCCCTGAGAGAGGGAATGAGACTATTTTCTCTCCTTTCTTGCTCCCCAAATCGCTAGGGACAGGCAAAGGAACGGCTTCATTTCTTTCCTTCCTTATTTACTCACTTCAGACACTGTCCTTTCTTCCCTGCTCATCCCTGACAGCTCCTGCATGTTTCCATCAGAAAATTCTGCAGAAGGAGGCAGTGGCTTTGCTTTGTGGCTTCCATGGTTTAAAGACTTGGTACATCTTGGAGAAGAGCGGAGAGTCTGATACATGCAGCCTGCTGTTAAATGCTGCCTATGACATAGTGAATACAACATATTATGGACTTTTGCTTTTCTTTTGATGTCTTTGCCCTGGGGACTTGGATAGATATTGTTGACATAAAATGCAAGAAAACAGCATGTGCTGGAAAGCCTTATGCAGAGGGCATTGTTGAAGAGTTAGTCATAGGTAAAGAGGTCAGCTGCCTTATCTGACTAAGAAGAGAGAAGTTGGAAGAAAGCATGCAATAGTGAGGAAGAGGTTTGAAGACAATGAATACTGTTGGGTTTTTTTTTTTTTCTTTTTGCTTGTAAGAAAGCCATTTTCTTGTTCAGAGTATAAGTGGCTTACAGACCACATGATACAGATGTGTGGTTCACAGATGGTGCAGAGGTCAGCCCCGTGCCTTCCGACATGGAACTTCACAGACCCAGCTTTAACTCTGCAGGGAGGATGTTTTGGCAATCAGAAGGATTACTCCTCACTCCTCTTGTAGCAGATCTACTGGCTTTACTTTTTCACTATGGTGGATTATTTGGCATGTATTTCTCCAGATCCCTTTCCTACAAGTTGTATTTGGTGAAGTTCTTTGGAGTTTGAGATTTTTTCCCATTTCTTCAGTCATTCTGCTCTTATCCTAGTCCAGAAGTGACTGCATTTCTGTGTTGCTGGGAGGAAGTTCCTTGGAAAGCACTTTGAGCCCTCCAAAGGCATTGATTCATCTAACAGCAGATAAACTGACAGTATATACCATAAATTTTCTCTCCTAGTTAAATGCCTTAAGTATTTGTATGGTTTCTGTCAGTGCAGGATGTGTGCGAAGATTATGGTGCACTGGATTTCAGATGAAAGTCCACACTAATTATTTTTTCATTAGAATTTTGTAATGATATATTCAGTTCATTTTTTCATTGGAATTTCTCCAACCAGTCTTGCATCTCTCTTGATATTTCAGTGGCACTGAAGTGTAACTGCTGGGAGAGTCAGTCAGCTGCATTCATCTTCTACAATGCAGCAACTGTTTTATTTGATAATATTGCCCCAAGACTTCCCAGCACCACAAAGGACATAGTGTGGGAAGACAAAAGACTGCATCTTCATTACAGTACTGCATAATACATAAAATAACACATCAATAATGGAGAGGACCCACCACAGAACACAATGCCCACTTGCAGACAGCTGGTTCCAAAACCATGCTGATGTAAAGAGATCTGTGCCCCATGCAAGGCACTTCATGCACTGCACAGCAGGCTGGTTTCCCACACTATCAGGTGTGTCAGTGCAGATTATAAACCACTAAAATGGTATATTCTATGCGCATTGTACTTTAAGTGTGCTAATAACATTTAAAGACTCATAACCCTGTAACCTCATATGGTATAGACATCGCAGGACACTGAGCGTGCCATTATGCTGCAGGTCTTTTAACCAAATCATCCCAGAAGTTTTTCCTATTTATAATGTGGGCATGGAGAACTTGTAAATAGCAAACTTTTAAACTTACTAGTGTAAATACAATCCATGTGGTCAGACACCTAGTGCTAGCCAAAATAGCAAGCCACAGGCAACAGTTAATGTGGTGCATGTTAAAAATACAAAAAGCTTTTTCTCCTCTAAAACAGCTTTCCCAGGGGAATAAGTCTTTCCCAAGTGACATCTTCCAAAAGCACCAGAGAAAGGTTTAGAGAAATACATTTCACAGGTGTTTCAGCCTCATGCCTGCTCCAGTTTCCATATAAACTTTAGCCACTCAGAAATGCACTGTAGATTGGGCAGTTTCTGATCTAACTTGCTGTGCTTTGTAAGTCAATGAAGAGGAAGAGAAAATTCAAATAAGATTATGAACTTTTTCTTTTCATCTGCTGCGTTGCTTTATCACTTGGTCTGTTCCAGAAAAATCCACCTGGCTTACAAATAACCTTTTAGTATGCTGCTTACTATAGTAATAAATTCCTTCCTTTGCAAACTGGACAGAGATGAGCTGTTACTCAGCAAACAGGGTGTGAATTTATTTTCTTGAGCAACCAGTGAAGAGCACTCCCCAGCCAGTGTCCCACCGCGTGGTCAGTGGTTCCCATCTCTGCCCCATCCTTGAGGGCAGGAGTCGCTCGTGACCACAGCTGAGAAACATCAGCTTGGGCCATATTAGCACTCACTGTGTCTTGCTTCCAAGGCTCCTCCTTACTGTGCCGATGGGGATAACAGTCCTTATACAAGCCCACTGCCCATGTTTCCAAAACCACCAACACTTCTGGAATTATGGGCACTTGCCTTGCAACTTCCCCTGCCTGCAAAACTGCTCAAGTGCCCTCTTCTCAGGTTAACCTGGGTTTCCTGAGGTGGATATATGACACGTCTAAGACCCTGGGTACACTTCATAAGTTGAGTTCACATTAAGAAAAACATGTTTAAAACCAGAACTGGAGGAAGTTGGCCCAGCCAGAAGAAGCAAAGAGTAAAACTGGTTAATCTTCCTATTAGCTTGGCTCCAGCTGAGTGTGGAGCACAGGAGGTGAACTGCTTCGCTCATGAATAGATAAACTGGGATTACAGACAACTTTCAGTGTTAGAACTGTAAATATCATTGCTATTATTCATATGTCAGGAAGTATCAAACCATTATTTAACTATTCTGCTCTATAGAAGTAGGCATTGGGTTTTTTTCATTCACTTTTCAATCCTCCAGATGGTAGGGATCCATGGCAGAAAGTTTTCCAGGGCAGTGAAGTGCTTTCCCAGTGTTACGCTAATAAAACCCCATGGCATGTTGCTTGTACGCATCTTAGCCACTTTTCTGCAAGACTCTATTATATCCCTGCTTAGAGCAATGGCAACGCCAGAGCCGCTGTCGTGCGTCTAGAACAACAAAAGGTGCCTCTGTTCTTTGAAGAGCATAACAAATCTAACGGCTCTTGAGTCTCTTGCCGATGGTTTTTGCTGCACTGAATTCTTCTGCGCTAAATGAAAACCACTTCAGGAAGGAAGCTGTCTGGGGAGAAAATTGTTGAGAGATTTAAGAGGGACTTGTGCACATTGAGAGCAAAGACTTCTGCTAGTGAGATTCCCTTGCCCCGTTGCCCTCAAACCCTTGATTTTCTGAAACTGCTGCAAACTGGCAAAGTTCCTGGAGCTCAGTGGTAGGAGATGCAATGTGGCTTTTTCAGTAGACTACAGTAAGTGGCAGAATATATTAGCTTAGGAAAAAAGTAATTATCAGAATTTAAGAAGTCCAGTAATTTATGTGCAAGCAGTGGGGGCCAGATTTTGTCCATTACTCATTTGGAGACCATTTGTAGGATGTTTCCTTGCTCAATACACCTCTTCATCTGGGAAGGGCTCCTTTCTGGACAGTCTAGTCTGGGCTCTGTATACACCATGTCCTGTGTCAAGCCACAGCTGTGAGTGGAGCTCAGCGTCAAGCCTCAGAAATCAGAAAACTGCCTTGCCCCAGGAGATGCCGTGACTCAGAAGCACCTCCCTGTCACTCTGCTGCCTCTCCTCTCCCTGGGGACATGTCAGGACAAGGAGTACCTGCCACCACCACACCAGCACAGCTCCTGGGGTGGGTGGTGGTGGCTCTGCCCCAGCTCTGCCCCTCAGCTCTGTGCAGACCGTGAGCAAAGGGCTGGGTTTACACCCCGGTCTGGCAGTTTACCTCCTGCGTAAGCCTGTGGTCTGTGCTTGGAGTCCACGGCTCTTCAAAAATCTGAGGAGCAAACAGCTTTTTGTGACGAGAACAGGTTTTTTCTCTTTACCTTTTCCAGTGCCATACTTTGCCATGTCAGGTCTCAGTGCATTTTGCTTTGCCCGACAGTAATAGACTATGGGACATTTATTTATTGATTGGGCGTCTGCTTTCTTTCAGTGAAAAAGAAATTGCTCCTTGGAACAGATTTGATCCTGTAAAGGATTGCTGCTAAGAACCCTTCTCTAGTTCATCAAATTTTTGTTTTGATCCTCTCCTAAACTTTCTAATTAATAGATTAATTATTTCTAATTACGCTATAATTGGTTAATAACTACAATAATAATTAAACGTCTGGTTTAATAATAATAAATCAGGGAACTGGAAACTAATTCACATAAGCCATATTTTTAGTGATGCTCCGTGGATTTCCCTGGGACAATTAGTGAGAACTCAGAAGAATACATGTGTGTTGTGTGCGTCTGTATGTGTGTGTTCACATGAGTAATGCACATGAGATTATCACTTCTCTGACTGCCTGAGCTCTGCAAACAGATGGTCTTTGTACATGCAAATTTTTGGGTTTTATACCAGAAGTGAACTTGGGAAGAAATTCACAAGCATATTGATAAAGGTCAGGAATAAGTTGCTGGGCTAAGAGGATTTTTCCCATGTAATCATAATAAAATTGAGAGTGTTTTGAATTTTTTTTGACTCTGCTTTCATTATGTGCCATAGTTCACGTTCCATAAAAGCATGTTCCTGGTCAAAACACACAGTGTTTAGGACAATGGAACTGAGTGGGGACAGTCGGTGGTGCAGCAGAGGAGGTGGGTGCAGCTCTACAGCCATCTCTGGCAACGGGCTCAGCTGACGGGAAAGTCTCCTGCTTAATTCCAGTCGCCGAGTGAATCGCCATATGCTGCTGCCAGCAAAGCATGTAGAGCAGCTTCTGCTGCTGGCTGGTAATCCCCAGGGAGCTCACACAAAGTCTATTAATTGCCTTCTTAGATGACTCCGTGTGGTCATCCAGCATCTTATTTTTCACTAACTCAGGGACCTGAAAGCTCTAGGTTGTGTGGCATTCTGGAAGCAGAATATCAGACTGTTGTAATTTCTCCATTTAATCCTGACAAAGCAATACAGCTGAAAATGGGATTCATTTAGCTGAACTCCAGCCATGTAACTGCTAGGCATCTAATTTACAATAATTGTTTAGTTTCCTTTCCACTCCACAGAGGATGGCTCACCTAGAAGTGATCAGGTTGGATGCATTCCCCTGCTGCTGGCTGGTGGGTCGACAAGCTGCACCGTCCCTGCAGCACAGCAGGGAGAAAACCACAACTGTGATAAAATGGAAAAATCCCTCGTTGTCTGGCAGTTCAGGAAGGAAATAATCTGCTAATAGGTGATTTTAGTTCAGGAAGCGCCTAGCCTTTGCACTTGGACGTGCTCAGCTGCACAGCGGAGAAGAAGGCAGTGCGATTCGGGTCTTGAAGGTGCATTTAAAAATCTGCTCCAGTTCTACTGACAAAAAAGACAAACCCTGCTAAGCGATCACCGCCAATCTGATTTGCATGGATTGCTTTATCTGTTGGTCTTGATTAGTATTCCGGAATGCTCTATAGAAAACATTGATTTTAATCCTGTTTCCCCACTGCTGTTTTCCATGCACTCCCTCTGGCGGTTATTGCAGCACCCGAAAAACTGTGTGTGCATCGTCAGCTGTGCAATACAGCATGGTATGAGAGGTAGATCCTGTGCGCACAGCAATGTAGAAGAGAAATGTAAGCCTATTTTTGTACCACAACCATCCAGGCAACAAACACACAGATTATTGTATTTTACTACATAATCGGTGGAGATACCACTCTTTTACAATGGGGACATGACTTTACTCTAAGACCATTCAATGTATGGAAGTCCTTTTTACGCAAGACTCAGAGGACATGAGAAGGAGACAAGGGAATTACCAATTTCATTCTTCTCAGTTTCTAGCGGTGTTCTGCAAGTTGGTAGAATGCTGCTGTGGGGAAGCTGAGAGGCTGCTGGCTTGGAGGTGTTTTCCAAAAACATGTCCCCATTATCAACTGCGAGAGTTAAACAGAAGGTGCAGCTGTAAAAATGTGTTGCACATGGAGGCTGTGGGCTTCTAAAGTACTGCCCAGGAGACTGCTCGAGAGATGATTCCAATGTGTTTTATAAAGCAGAAATTTGAGAATCAGTTATTTGTAGCAGGTGACAATGAACTATGATTTGTTATCTGCAAGTCTTCTCTTGCATAATGTTGTCTAAGCAAATTAGTGTAAATACTGTAAATGGCTTTCTTCAAGGAATGCAGTGTATTATTCTGAATAAAAATGTTGTTAGGGTTAAATCTGTTGTTGTATTAGTTTTTGAACTGACAATATGTTCATTGATCATGCTGAGAAACTTGTCGTCTAAAGGTTTGACAGCTGGAGACATACACTGGGAGAAATGGCAGAAGAGTAGGACCTCTTGATGTGACTTTCAAGTCTTGTTTCTCTTGAAAGAGTATGAAGGACAGGAATGGCTCAGGTGGGAGGGAGCCAGCCATATAGACATTGGAGACTATTTCTGGTATTTTCAGAAGTGCCTGGATCCTCACAGCTAGCTGTGGCAAGCGAATATTTCCAAATCCCTTGTTCCTGGCCAATGCAGGCAAAGATCTTGCTCCAGGTTTGCTGAAGCTGTTGTCCTCTGTGGTCATAGACTTCAGATGCTAAGTTCAGACTCTCAATACTGAGGTAAAACTTACAAGAACCTGGTAGTAAACTTCCCAGGGTACAATGCCCAGAGCTATCACTCTGGGAAGGAGCAGGCCTAAACACACATGTAGCTGTGTGGCTTCTCTAGGTGCTGTCGGTGTAGCCATTACATCACAAAATTCAATGTATGGTGTGACAGTGTCTTTTCAGCAGGCGTTACATGTAAGTTGGTGTTGTTGGTGCCTATTTCTAATGATGCTACTTGGCAGCTCGCTAAGAGGAAGAACAGTATTCAGCATCGACTGAGGAGTATCTTGGCTTTTTTAACACCTTTAAAAATAAACACGTTGTCACAAGTCATTGAGATTATCACCTCTTTCGACTGCTTGAGCTCACTAAATGTGAATAACTCACTCCTGTGAAGAAATGGTGCAATTCCTGCAGCTTGGCAGAGCGAGGAGCAGGACTGCAGGTACCTGTGTGCCAGTCTGGTGCTTTGTGGACAGGAGTAGGAGGATGTTCAGAAGGCTGGATAATTGTCAGAAATCCATTTGAATATGGATTGTCCTGAAATGCAATGCTTCTTCAGTTCTAAGGCATTTTAGTTTACAGGATATTTGGTTTTTTCTTTTTTCAGCATACCATAGGCAACTGGTATTGGCATCCACAGCAAAAATTACTCTGCACCTTTGGATCTGGGTGCTCAGGTTCCCCTGCATCATTTACAAATATATACATTCCTATTTCACTTCTCAAGATGCTTTGCCAGCAAATCTCACGGGACCTTTGCTAAATGCAAAAGAAATCCCTTTGAATCAGCAAAACGGCAAGGCTAACTGAACTCGGACAATAAGAGACAAGATTTTCAGTGTCCTCTGGAGCCTGCCAAGATCACTAAGTGCTGCTGCTGACCAACAAGGGTGGCACATCTAATGCTAAGGCTGGCAAGAGTTAGCATGCACAGTGCCGCAGGGGGGGCACCCTCGAGCGAGGATGGAGGGATGCAGGGAGCCAAAGGGCAGCGGCAGCACGCCAGCTGCTCCCTGCAGTGCTCTGGGGACATGTGGCCAAAGTGTGGGGACAGGTTTCTGGATCTGCCGTGGAGGCAGGAGGCACCAGCAGAAAGCTGGGTCCCCGTAGAGTCAGCAGCAAAACTCTTGACTCTTGGAGATAAATGAGGAATTTATCCCTAGCTTGTGAAAGGAGGAAGGGTTTGAAAAGCGTATCGAAGGTGAGGATCCAGAGGGAAGCATGCCTTATGCTTTCTGTTGATTGATTCATTCCACATCTCTCTGACCTTTCTGATCACTCTGAATTTAATACTTAGACTTCAGGGCTAACGCTTGAACAATAAACATAGATATATTGCTCTTTAGGCAAGCTGACATTTGATTCCTTTTTTGCTATCTGCTGTAACATTCCTGTAAGCCCAGAGTAACTGCATTTTTTTTACTGTTATCGCAATTATATTCTTACAGTTAAGATTGCCCCTGGGTGGCTTTTCATTATCTCGTCAGCCTGAGAGTGCACCCCCTCAAACTGCCTTCTTTGTGCTTGTCAGAGTTTACTGGCATGCCCAGAAATTGCCCAACTAAGGTCATGCTCTGTGTATTTCTTATCTTAGATCACATTATTTTGCAGTTAGATCTTTCAACACCACCATATTTTTAAATAATGTTTTCCCTGACGCTGCAAATGGTGCACAAAGTTGCGGGCAGATGGATACTAAGTTGAGCTGTTAGAGTTGGGGGCAGGGGCTTTGGTCAGCAAGCCTCAGTACACACCATATTTTTATGGTGATATATTGAGAAACCATTGCAAAAACCTCAACAGTACAGAGATGTGTCCTTGGTCTGCTGTAAAGGTCAGTGTCAGCGTGTTGGGCCCATGAGTGGGGCTGAGTCTGCAAGTGCTCCTCCAAAATCTGTTTCATAGGCGGGTTTTCTCACGCATTTCACTGCCACGGCTCATATTTGTTCTAGTTTCTCTTCAACTTCTGAAGTTAAATTACAGATATGGCAACAAACAGTGTGTTTCTTCTGGAGTATTTTTGAGGCACATCAAGCCTGGGGAACTCACAGAGAGGTCTACACCAGGCCTGAGGTGGGTGCTGAAGTCATCATTTTGTGAAGGCTAGGAAAAGTTTTTCAAGGGTTTTCAAAGTTCTTTTAAGAGAAACCAAAGCTTTTCCCCAGAAATACGTTACATCTGATTGTACTTTTTATTTTACTAAACTCAAAATGGAACTTTTGACCTTCCTGAGAAGATAAAGCATGTATTTTTCATTCTGAAATTACCTTTTGTTTCACTTTTCAAATGCACATAATGAAAAAAATACATTTGGTTATCTTGAAGGCAATAACAAAATCCCAGTTTTCTGATTCAAAAATAAAGAAAAATTCGAACTCCACATTCTTTTGTGTTTCCATTTTAAAGCTCAAATTCAAGTTAAATTAAAAAAAAAACTAAAAAGAATTGTTTTGTTTGAAAAGCTGAAGTGAAACATTGTGATTTTTAAAAAGAAAAGGAATATCTTTTGTCCTGAATAAAACTCCCTTAAATGTCTGTGCAAATTCACAAATTATTTTTAAATTAAATTTTTTAATTAAGTCATTTAACCTGCAAATTCTTTTTGCATTGCTGCACTAGAAATAGTAGTGAAGAAATGATTCCTGATCAGCAGTTTCTTGAATTACTGGATTTCACATTACTTTTATTATGGGTTATTTTTAGCATTAAGATGTGTTTGTGGCTAATGTGAGAACAGTAGCTATTTAAACAAAACTACAAAACATATTGTCAGCTTTTACACTGCATGAATTAAACGAATATTTTCTCATATTACATGAGAAAGATATAGTAGGGTGTTTTGGTTTTCTTTCATATAAAATGATTCTGAAAGTATCCTTTTTATTCTTTAGCGGCTTTGAGGAGAAGCTTGCCGCGTTGACTAATACAAAATTAAGAAAATGTATATGTAAAATGAGGAGGAATGTGGATGCGAAGCTGAGTAAGGCAGCAGCCCAGCCCCTGCCTCCCGGCCGTGCCCAGATGTGACTGCTTGGTGCTGTCCCTGCTTCTGGCCTCCCTGCTCCTGGGTGCAGCGTGGAGGCAAACACATCATTTGTAGGTATTATTCCTGGGGCTGCTTGCGTTGTTTTCCCCTGTGTTCCTTATAAGCGATTGTGCTAATTAGCTGATTTATGGGTTTCATTTTCCTTGTTCTGCAGTACTGTGAGAGAGATGAGGATGCCTCTGTTTTCTGTTGATATGTGCTTTAAAATTAGGTGGGCTGGGGTTTTTTTCCAGTTTAACCTTAGTTAGAGATTTCGGAATTTTTTTCCTGGGCTTTCCTCATCACTTTTCAGTCTTCTCACTGAGCTCAGTGCATACAGAAGTTACGGGTAAACTTTAGTTTCTTTAGTTTTTTCAGCTGGAGTGTGTTTTTCCCCCTCATGCAAGTTCCTATTAACATGAAGGCACTTAGGAATGAGCTGTAGTCCCTGAGGCTTCTGTCACCATGACCCAAGTTGTTGAGAGTTTGTCCTCTGTGATGGATTTGTCAACAGAGCTGCTTAGCCCAAGTAAATTTAAATCAAACTTATTTTCTCCCTGTCAGTGGTAGAGTGGTCTTCCAATGCTTTTACTTACATGTCCTGGTCATGTTAGCAATGACTTCTTTTTTTAAAAAAGAGCAAACCCCAACTTCTCAACCTCTTGATAAGGTGAAATATAGTGTCTGAGATGGCTTCTTTGTGCATGGCATAAAAAAAAGAAACTCTGGTGTTTTGAGGTGGTATCTTTTCACAGCATATACAGTTCCCCTAAAAGGAGATGCTTCAGGAACCACTAGGAATCAAGTGGTGCATTTTTATAGGGCTCAGCCTACATGGCTCATAGTACCTGGGAAAAGAATTAAATCCCCAAAATCATAGTCACATGGGCAAACAATGTAATAGCCAGGCGTGAAACTGTCTCTAAAAGAGGGCTAACAGCTGCACCTTGTGGGCTGGAGGTGCCTTGCAGAGAATAAGGAAAGAAGCCCTGTGTCATGAGACTGTCTTTCATGAAAGTCTTTCATTAACTGACTTCCAGAAGTTATTGGCAGGGCTTTGTCTTGTCAGAATAGATCTTTATTTTGGGGTAGTAAAGATGAGGGCACGTTTACAATGATGGCTGTGTAGAGAGAGTATTATTTAAGGATTTATATTCCTTTAATGTCAGATTAAGGTCCTATGCCATTCCCTGTGTAAATTAGACACAGATAGCAGTTAAGAGAGTTATGAGCTTTTCTGATAGATTTCTATGTTGAATTGCAGTGAAATCTTATATTATCAGATGAAAGTGCCCATCCCACACGTTAATATCCTTTTGTATTTGAAATGGATATAAAAATAGGCATCACATTGTATATGTGAATAATGCACCGTATTCACACGGATTTTTATTTCAGAGAAATTAAAGGTCATTCTAACTGAACAGGTAATAAAGTTTACAACTGGTAAGACATAGCAGGGATGCGCATCCTTAATGTTACTGGTCCTCCCAGGGAATGGTGCTTCATCTCCTGTGAATTAGACAGCAGGTGTTGTGGATCCAGATTCCTGTGCCGCACCCCACCACCCCCGTTACGGCGTGTGAACTGTGTGCGAGTGCCTTGGCAGAGCCGTCTCTCTCGCAGTGGCAGCTTATGAGACCTGATGAGGGATGGGGAGCCACCAGAGCAGCCATCCCAGCTCTGGCTGAGCAGGTCTGGGGTGGTGTGAGCCAGAGGGGCTGTCCCCTGGGGCCCCGCAGGTCTGCAGTGGCACAGTGGACGTGGGCAGTCAGAGCAAATTCTTGCCCCAGACATCCAGCCCAGCTGTCATGGCTTAAGACCAACCAGCAACTAAGCCCCACACAACCGCTCACTCATCCCTAGGCAGGATTGGAAGGGTAAAAGTGAGAAAATTCATGTGTTGAAATAAGAACAGTTTAATAATTAAAATAAAATAAAATAAAATAAAATAAAATAAAATAAAATAAAATAAAATAAAATAAAATAAAATAAAATAAATTGTTGTGAATGGGAAGATAACAAAGAGCATGCCTAGCATGCCGTCATATGGTGTGGAATATCCCTTTGGTCAGTGGGGTTCCCAGCTGTGTCCCCTCCCAGCTTCTTGTGCACCCCCAGCCTAACCATTGGCAGGGTAGTATGAGGAGCAGAAAAGGCCTTGACGGTGTGTAATCACTGCTCAGCAGTAAAGAAAACATCCCTGTATTATCAACACTGTTTTCAGCACAGATCCAAAACGTAGCCCCATATTAGCTACTATGAAGAAAATTAACTCTACCCCAGCCAAAAGCAGCACACCCAGCCCTCTGCAAGGTGAACACCTGTGCCAGGAGTGTGCAAAACATTGCTGAATTTGTTCCTGAAAATCTGCAGTACACCAACCCAATATACCAACATACCCCATTTTTAATCACAGAATGGTTTGGGTGGGAAGGAACTTTTGAAGATCATCTAGTCCAACCCCTCATCAGCCCTGGACAGGAGCTCCAGGCACTGGAACAGGCTGCCCAGGGAAGCGGTTGAGTCACCATCCCTGGAGGTATTTAAAAGACATGTAGACATGGCGCTTAGGGACATGATTTAATGGTGGACTTGGCAGCATTAGGTTTACGGCTGGACTCGATGATCTTAAGAGTCTTTTCCAACTTAAATGATCCTATGATTCTATGATATTTCACTAGCTCAGGTTACTCAAAGCCTCATCCAACCTGACCTTGAACACTTCCAGGGATGGGGCAAGTGCTGCTTTGTAGGCATCGGACCTCTCCTCCATGCACAGGATGGAGCCATCCCCTCCATCCCACTTCATCAATCAGAGCCCATGGGCTCGTTTCCTCAGTCCCAGGACCCAGTTCTTGCTCCCAGTCACCCTCCATCCCCATCCCATGCTCTACAAAAGGGATCAGGGGAGCCCCCCTGCTCTGCCGCGCCTGCCCGTGCTTGTCCCTCTCCTATTTTGTGTCCCTCACCCCCGTTCAGCCCCATCTCCCACGGGAGGGTTTCCTGAGGAAGTGTTTTGAGTGAGGAAACCGGTCTTGTGCAATATTTCGGTAAGGAGAGAAAATTTCTGTGAAGGAACTGGATTTTCAGCTGTTGGACTTCTCATGGAGGAGAATGATTAAAATGTGAAAATAATGTTCAGTCAGAGGGTAATGGGGTGTGCTCATGGTATGAGATAGGCTTCATGGTATTTCAGTGAGAGGTTAGCTCTCACCAGTAAAACATGATAGTTAGAAATGGAAATAAAATGCACTCTCTTTCCCAAATGTGACTGACTGTAGGGTTTATAAACATGGTAAAAGCTTCTTTGGTTCTGACTGGTGATACTAAGGGATTGTTGTGACTCTACTACTTCGCAAGATCCAGATTTAAAGTGTCAATGTATCACTTTTTCATAATATTGAGAGTCTGTTCCCTCAAAATTCCTCAAGGTGTTATTCATGGCTCCTTTGGCAATTTTTCATCTCAGCTAAGATGACTGATTAAAAATAGAATGGCTGTCTTAAAGCTATTCCATGGCTCAGTTCCTTTACTGAATTGGCCTTGCCTGGTCTCCTCTCCCTGCCACCTGTATTACCCTGGGAGGAGCTGTGCGGCTACCATGAGTGCTTGCAAAAGAACCGTAGCAAAGGAGCTTTCGCCAAATATTAAGGAAAATTAATGTGAGCTGGTAAGCCCAAACATACAGAGCAGAAACCTCATCATAATTATTCTCTTCCAATGTAGCGCAGCACATATCTGGAATTACATTTTTAAAAGAGTTCACAGAAATGTTCGTGCAAAGACTGCAAAAGGTGATTTATTTTTATAATTTCTTTTGGGGGACAACCTTCAAGAGCAAAAAAGTTTTGACAAAACTGTTCAGCAGGATCTTTGTATAATGTGTTGGAATATGGTGAAAATTGGAAGCTAATTTTTAAATACAAAGTAGTCTTCGTCTCTAATAATATGTTTTAAAAATCGATCAGGTTATTACAGAAGACATTAACATTTGGTACTCCTGATGGTCCTGGGTTTAAAAGGAATTTGTTGCAATTGTTTAATACTACATGTTACAATTTGCTTTCTATTTGTGATGTGAAAGTTTTATTACTTTGGCCTAAATGATAAAAAGTAAACACATCCCTAGCTGGTGTTGGTTGCTAGGGAATGAAAAACAGCCTGCCGTTCAGGAATGTCTTCACACTTGGACCTCAGAACTGCTTTACTAAAATAGGTTAAGAGTGAATAAACCCTTCTCATCTCAGCAGCCAGGGGAGTATTGCTGCAGAGGGCATCTGACCTGAGTTAGAGGTTCAAAAGAGCTTTTATTTTCTGGTTTTGTTGTGGTGCTGCTGTGGAGCCCTTCGCTCCTGTGCTGTACCCATATGCTCATTCACCGCCTGTGACGGGCACTTTCCTTAAATTTCAAGAGGTCCTACCCCTTGCAAAGTAGTGTTTACCGTTGAAACTGAGAAGCATAATCCATCATGTTGGTATTTCAAATTTTGCTTAGCAAATCTTTGATTGCAGACAGGCACAATTTGTGCTGCTGTGCCGGGAGAATGGGTGAGGTGGGCTGTGGGCGAGGGGAACAGCCATGTCCTGCTGCAGGCTCTGCACCATCTGCCTGATCCTGAGCGGTTGTGCTCTGGGGGAATTTGTGTTTGTTTTCCCTGTTACTGCTTCTGTGAGCAGAGACGCAAACCAGCCTCAGGAGTCCTGAACTTTTGTGATAGATTTGAGATGATGTCCCCCTCCTTCCCCAGGGAGCTCCTCATCCCACGGGGTGTCCCTGGTCGCAGTGACATTCACACACCCATGTTTAGGTGCCAGCTTTTCCCAGCATCTCAGTTGGACACTGTGTCTGATCGCATATGTCAATCCACAGGGTGGATCAATGTCTCCATTCATGTTGCCACTTGGGAAGTTTTCTTCTTAAATACCAGCCTGACAGGCTCAGCAGGTTTGTCTGGAAGGGGTGAGTTGGGCTGTCATCAGCCCAAGTACTCATTGGAAGTAAAACCACCTGTGAATAATAGTGCTCACAAGGCACTCAGCACTACCCTTGTCTTGCCTTGCAAGGCTGGTCTAGGTTTTTCAGTATCACTTCTCCAAAGTAAAAAATAGCCGGCTGTAGCCATCCACTGTTTATATCTTTAAACTATTCTTATTTAAAAACAGTAATGTTTACTATCAATTAGACAGCTACACAGTTGCTAAAGCAGGTGTCAGTACTTGCCCTGGGAAGATGGCAAGAGGGGATAAAATATTTGTACATTCAGAGGAAGTTAACCAATATTAGTTCTGAGTTGTTGCGCTATAGCCAGAAATAAAGATGTAATTTTTCTCGTGTGTCAGCCTCAGTTGCTGTATATTGTGAATCCTGCAGGTCTGATTCTCTGACACGACATTTGTACAACATGCTGCCTTTGTACAGTCACTTCTAATTTACATGTTTGGTGGAAGCCAAATCTGTTGAGACTAACAGGTTCATAAAGTGCTATCTATCCCTATTGAAGAGTGAGTAATGCATTAAATGATCATAACATGCATGGGTTTTTTTCTGAATGGCCTATTTTGATGCTCCTCACTTGAGAAGCTTTACTCTACTTGCTGACTCAGCTGAACTCTCCGGTCACCTCCACCTTTCTCTTGTAGTTGAGCTTTGTGAAGAGATTCACAGAGCCATTATAAAATTAATTTCAGTGTAACAGAAGGCAGATCTGTAATTACGCCTATTTTTTTTTAATTTTCCAGCTGTGAAGTGTGGTATTTTTGCTTATCTCTTGTTTTCTGAGAAGATCCAAATGCAAGTGACGACATATATCAGCAATGAGAATTGCGTGATGGTTTGTTGTGCTGTCTTAGAACAAGTGCATGCTACAAGTTTAATGGGACAAGTTCAGTGTTAAATAATTGGTTTATTATAATATTTTGATATTTTTGTAGCAAGCAGGCAGCAGCCTGCTATGGGCTCCTGCAGCATTTTCTCTGCTCATGCTTTCTTGAGAACTGAGGAAAGATGTCTTTGCTCTGCGATACCATTTAAAGGAAGCTTGGTCATCTATGCATAGTGTATTGGTTACACGTGTGTAATGTCTTATGGGGTGGAGTGACTAGCTGCTGAGGGGATTAGTGGGAGGATAAGGCACTTGTCTTGTATTTTTTTTCCCTCTGTTCCCTTCTTAAAATTTCAGTCAAGTCAGAAGTCCAGTCCATGAGTCAGCAAGTGGCTGCTGTACAGCTGTTGAGAAGTCCTGAGCAGCTCAGCGCTCTGTGCTGTCTCTGGGAGTTAAAAATGCTCTGTGTCCTTCACAAGCAAACCCTGGCTGCCTTCCTGAGGGCCTGCAAGGGCTGGCTGTCCGTCTGCTTCTGGCTGGTCCAGGGTGTATATCCAAAAAGCTGTCTCTGATCATCTCAGAAGAGAAGCCAAAGTCTGTCTGTCTTGTGGATCATCCTGATTTCTCATTGTTATAGACGATTTTTTTTTTCAGTCTTTATGGAAAGCATGATTGAAGCACATCAGCTAGTCAGGAAGCGGAAATGTATGCAGCCTCTCCAAATAAAAATCTTTTCCGTGATAAAAGGATGGGCTTTGGTTTCCAGGCTTTCAATTCATTCAACCTAAAAGCACTAGATGTTTGGAAAAACATAAAATATTTGTATAGTTTACTTGAATTAAAATTTCCAATTTGAGGGGGGAAAGCATATAATTTCATTTTCTAAATGATATTGAAAGATCTCTTGAAACTGAAAAGAGACCAAAGAATAATAAGAAAAATATTTTCCTGTCGTTCATTTGCTCCTTTTTTAGGACAGTAAGAGATGGCAGGTAGAGGACACCAGATAAAACACCTTGTGCATTGGCACAGAAGCAAAGTCTTTCAGACATCCATCTTCTGAAAATTAATTATTTTCAACTGTTAAAGTGGAAAAAAAATATCACAGTGCTTCCAGGTCTGTTGTTAAAATGCATCACTTCTATTTATTCACTCCAGCCCAGGTTTGGGGCTGCAGCTGAGTGTGTGCTTAGCAGTAACCACTTTAAGCCATCAAATGCGACAGCTCAGAGATTTATGCTTAGGCATGCGCTCACCTACTTGGTGTGGTTAATATCCATACAATAGAGATAGGAGGCAAATCAAAAGAGTTAGTCAATTAATACATCATAAATATAAATGTTATAAACCAAAAAAGTTGAAAAAATAAATTTCAAGAGGGACTCAAAAACTCTCAGATATTTAAATTTTCTTAATGATTTCTTTATATGATATGCAGCACTTCCAAAAATAGACAATTGAATTCTATTTAAAGCATATACTTATTAGGAAGTCTGTAAGTAATTATAAACCTGTGTGGTGATGCTAGAAGTGACCCACTTTTTTGTACATGGACTGTTATAAAGTATTGTTTTTAAGGTGCTTTTTTTTCAACCACTGTTATAACAGATAGAATTATTTCTAGAAGTTGAAATGATCCTTTGTACTTATCAATTTAAATTATTATTAAAAATATATCTTAAGAATGTAAAATAAATACTATGTACTCTTGACATCTACACATTACTTAAAATAACACAGCTAACACTTCCAGATCAATTCCTACTTTTGCAATGTAAAACTAGATAGAGTGATTTCCTAGTGGATAGATAAAATGATCGAAATGACTGCACGTGTTACTCTCAATTTACAAAACCTAAAAGAAAATATCTAGCTCTAAGCATTTCATCAAAGGCACTTAGAGACACAGAGATCTGTCTCATTCAGTCTGGCTATTTCATGTAATTCTTTGCAAGAAGCACAAAGAATAATGCATTAAGAATTAATTTTGGAGTTAAAATTGAAATTCAAAATATACACTGTAATTCTCCTGGGGGAACAGGCTGGAGGATTCTAACACGATTTGAACTCCAATGCTTCATTTTTGTCAAGCAGGCATTGTTCATAAATCAGCCCTAACAATGCATCCTTTAAAAGAAAACAAAACAACATGCTCACTCTAAGAAAGGACTGCAGCCGTTCCCACTTCTTGCAGAAGTAAGAATGTAAATATGTATTTAACAAGCATATATTTATGAAGATAGGGTCTTTTAATACAATATTAGACAGCAAAAGCCAGGACTATAGGAAGCTAAAGCTATTCAAACCTCCACCTTGCTCTGCTAGAGCACCACCAGCCGCTGCTGCCAGGAGAAAGTACGGCTGCGTGGACAGTGGAGGACATTAAAAGTGTTGCTTAATGGTGTGGTAGGATCCCAAGTGGTGGTGTGGTATTGTAGTGCAGAAGACCAAAGTGTTGGCATCGGGAGGTCTGAGAGGACTCGCTGTGCTGCCAACTTCTTTCCCATGTTTCCTAAACCCCTGGGGCAGGAAGGAGACGGGCCAGGAGACCTCATCTCCAGCAAGTCCATGCAGCACCCTCTTGCCGCAAGCTGTACTGTTCAGGGCACAGTTGCGTTATCACAGGTAAGAAGACCTCTATAAAAGTGTTTCATTGAGAGTGAGATTGTAGCCTCAGCAGTTGTGTGGCATTACTGATGAGAGCGATCTGTGGGAGACCTTTATCATCAAGGGAACTTTTGATTCTGTGTTTCCTTGTCATTCGTTATTTCTTGTCGTTCCCATCTTCAGTTGAATGTATCTTGGTTTAATCTCCAAGACCACACACACCAGCATAACAGCTGTGCACGGTGTGTTTTTCCATCAGGCAGGCAGACCGCCAGGAAGGATGATGCTGTTGAGAGAGCCATTTTGATGTCCCTGTCCCTGAGGGCACCCGTGGTTCCCATCCACAGTGCCTGGGCAGTCTGTCCAGTGCCATACCTCACCCATCCTCTTGTCTCTGTTAACAGCCCTGGCAGCTGAGAACCCTGACCCATGCACTGTTTTGTCCCTTAGTTTCCCTCTGGGCACAGACCTGAGAATAACATCTCGTTATTTTGCCTCTTCATCCTTTCAGAGCATGTCCAGGTGTGTTGACCCTTCTTATGCTGTCCCTGGGTCAGAGTCTTTTGCACGCACCCCCTCTGAAGCTATTGCGGGGCTGCTCAGGGTCTTCACGGCTGAGACACCTGGACTCGGGCACTGCCAGCTGCACATCCAGGCAGGCCCCCAGGCAACCCAAATCAGCAGAGCATCACCTGCCAGTCGCAGTGGTGGTTGCCTGCTCCCTTGGCTGGCACCATTCTTGGCCCCAGAGCCTGTGCTCCCTCCGTGAGCTGGCAGGGGCTTGCCTGTTGCATCTTCAAACGGTCAGCAATGCTGCCCATAGTCAGCTGGCAAGGACACGCAGATGGAGAAGTGAAGGACAGGAAGGTCCATCTGCCATTTCGGCCTTGCAGCGGCTCCCCAGCTTCCCTTACCCTGTTCCCGCTTTCCCTAATTTCGGAGATCAGAAAGGAACTGTCATGGTTTAACCCCAGACAACAAGCAAGCACCACATAGCTGCTCACCCACTACCCTCATTGGGAGGGGAGAGACAATTGAAAAAACTTGTGGGTTGAGATAAAGACAGTTTAATAGAATAGCAAAGGAAGGAAGAGTAAGAGTAATATTAGTAATAGAATATACAAAGAAAGTGATGTGCAATTGCTCACCACCCACTGACTGATGCTCAGCCTGTCCCCTACCAGTGATCACCCCCAGCCAGCTTTCCCCAAGTTTATGTAATGAGCATGGTGTCATATGGTATGGAATATCCCTTTGGTCAGTTGGGGTCAGCTGTCCTGGCTGTGTTCCCTCCCAGCTTCTTGTGCATTCCCCACCTTCTCATTAGCAGGCCAGTATGAGAGGCTGAAAAGTCCCTGACTGCTGAGCAACAACTAAACCTTCAGTGTATTATTAACATTATTCTAAATCCAAACCACAGCACCGTACCAGCTACTAGGAAGAACTTTAACTCTATCCCAGCCAAAACCAGGACAGAGTCGTAACACACAGTGGTGTGCTACCATCTCTGTTTTAGACACAAATCCAAAACACAGCACCCTACAGGCTGCTATGAAGAACATTAACTCCATCCCAGCCAGAGCTGGTACACGAGTGTTTGTGCAGGGATGCTGGCAGCTGGTCACATCTGGGCCCCAGACAGGGCAGTGCTTGGGCAGGGCTGTGCTCACCGGGCGGCCAGGCAGGCACAAAGTCCTGAGAGCTGACTTGACGTTCCAAAACGAGGTCCCAGGTGCAGCGAGCAGCGCTGGGGCCCAGAGACAGCAGCGCAGTGCGGGGGTTTGCAGGAGCTGCTGTGCATTACCATGGAACAGGATGCCACACAGAGAGGTGGCAGGGGTAGAAGAGGCAGCCCTGTGTTGTGCTCGGTCACATCCCTTATAGGAAGGAGGTTTGCTGTGCAATACTCCCCCAACACAGGCTTTTTTTTCTCATAGACAGACTGGAGGTATAGAGCAACCAGCTACTCCCAGACTGTAAACCCCTGTGTATGCGAAAGGTGGTCACTCACTGACCCCTGTGGAAGTACTCACGTGAATAATTTCTCACCAATGCAGACAAGAGACTTGCTCGTTTATACCTGATCCTATTTTGGGAGGAGTTTAAACTGGAAAAGAACTACAGGATTTGTTTGATTTCTGACTGTATGTAAATTGCCATGGTAACCGCTGCATTTCATGTGCTCAGGGCGTTTTCCCAAATTCTGCAAGAAGCTGTAGCCATGCTTTATTTATGCAGCTCAAAGTCAAGTTTCATTAAGCCACTAGCTGTTTTGTTTTTCTTTTCCTTTTCTTACCACCATCTGTTTTAGCTCTGCATTTTTCTTTTCCTTTCCAAATATGAGTGTAGTGTTACAGCATAGGCCTTTATCTGTATCAGAACCCCCTTTTAATTACAAGAGCAACCGTAACCTAGAACAATTCTTCCTTGACACAGAAAGAGTAGAGCAGAACTGGAGGAGCTGTCATCATTTAGCTCACCTGACCTCGTTTGGGAATTCTGAAGTTTGCAAACAATGTTCCAGGTGAAAGATCCTGAGTTCTCAAAGTCTCGTGAAATTATTTATTATTAAATGAAGTCTTTTGACTTGGACTACTTTGCTGTAGCATGTAGTATTGTGTCTTTTAGGGGTTTGATGCTGCTAAGAATTTTAACACTAAGTCAGCCTCCTTCTACTTTTTCATCCCTTGTTTTGTACGAGTTCATCTGTAACAGCACAGCTCAAATTCAGGAAAGTATTTAGGAGAAGATTAAGTATACTTAGGTATTAAACGCTGAATTATCTTTGAAGTAACTACCTTAATTAAGATCTAGAAGCTGCTTAGTGGACTCCAGGGCATGAGCAGATAACTCATTTTGCAATAAAAAACATGGTCAGATGAAGTTCCTTTATTTGCTCTCCATACGCTGTGGAGACTGGTGATACTTCCTTCCTTAATTTCCCCAGTGTCTTCAGACAGAGTTATTAAGGGACCTCTGGAGATCATATAGCCCAGGCACCTGCTTAAATCAAGCCTAAATCCAAAATCTGATCAGGTTGTTCAGGTCTTTGTCTCAGTGAGTTTTGAGCATCACCAAGGATGGGCAGTTCTCCACATGGCCAGGCCCTTGTTCCAGGGCTGTGCCTTTCCCATCATGAAGCAGATGGGCATTGGCACCAGCAGTGAGATTGCTCCTCAGCCTTCCCTTCTCTGAGCCGAACAAGACAACTCCCCCAACCCCTCCTCATGTGCCATTTGCAGCCTCCAGCCATCTTCTTCACCCTCCGCTGGATCACAGCACCATGTCAGTGGTTCTCTTGTGTTAGGGTCTGGAGATGGACTCAGTGTTACAGGTGCAGTGTTGACTCAAGTCCAGTTAGATACAGAGGAGTGATATTGCCTTTTACGTCAGCTGTCCTCCTTCTAGGCCAGGGTGAGAATAGCAAAACATGAATGTTTCTACATAATGCTCCATCTTTTAAAGCACAGGGGGATTCAACATCTCCCTGGCTCATTGCAGAAGTCAGCGTGGGAATCAAAGCAGGACCAGTGCGGTGGTGTCCTCATCCTGAACCTCACCAGCTAGCCTGGGCTGCCGTGCCACCTCGGTATGGCCCTGCCCTGTTGGATAGGCAAGCACTAAGGAGATGAAACAAATGGCACTATTGCTCCACGAACAAGAAGTATATCTTTTAATTTAGGCTGTGTACTATAGCTCCGAATCACAACTATGAGAGAGTATGGAGTGTGAAGAGTAAGAACTCTGGTATCTTGATCTAAGAACAACTGAAACACTGGGAAAACTCTGTATTTGTGAAAGAAGCTGGGAAGCAAAGAGCCCTTTAGTTTCCCTGGTCACTGTCAAAATGTTGACAATAACGTGTTGAAAGTAATGGACCTCACAGTATTGCGTGGACCACAGATTATATGCAAATTGCAAACATAATATTTCAATGACAACAATCCTAGGTGTTGTCTAGTTTTTCCTTAAGTCAGCAGAAGGATTTCCATTTACTTCCTTGAGGGTTTTGTGTGATGAGTGCTGTTACTGTATTGACTCGATGGGTGTTTTTATGTAGTAATGGAGTTTTAGCTAAGAAATGCCAGATTCCTTTATTTCTTTCCATCAGTGATATTTTGTGTTCATGATACATCTAAACTACAGAAATAGAAATGAGACCAAATTGTATTGTTAAACAAAATTTGGTTTAGCTATCAGGAATATACAGACATGCCTGCAAAACTCCACTGAAATTTAACAAGTAATTAAGCTTATCTCCTCAAACACAGGATACTATTATCGCAAAGTATTTCAGTAGCTGTCCATTGCGATAGAGCTGAAAGCCAAATACCTTGTCTGGCATTTCCAAAGTAGTCTGTCTGTAATTCACAGAGCAACACTTTAAGATTGTGTGTCACATAGAGATTGGATAAGATTTTGTTGAAGAAAGTTTTTTGATAAATGTAGTTGTATTATTATTACTAGCCAAAAAAAAAAAAAAAAAAAAAAGGCACTTTGAAAAAAAAAAAGATCCTAAGACAAAATTAAACTGATTGGAAAGAACGGTGTGACAAATGCCCTAAGAAGATGCGAAAATAATATAAACCTTCAGGACAGTTTCAGTGTGTCAATAACAGTGCTCCTGCTTTGCTCCAGCACAGCTAATGAATGAAAGAGAGGCTTAAGAAAAGGCTTTTATGCCACATCCTCCAGATATTAGAACAATTCAGGCTAGGATTAAGATGAAGGAAGACTTGTGGACGATTGATATAGTAAAGTACTGACTTCAGCGAGTCTCAGGAACGTGCTCTTGGCTCCTCGTAGTGCCAGGAGGGACAGGGTGCTGGCTCCTTTTATATGGAGCTCAGCAGTTTGCAGAATTGGGGTTTCACTTACCACTTCAAGCATATTGTCCCAAATCAGGCAAGCCCATGAGCGTAAAATAAGATGTCTTCGCCATTGCGTTCTTCTCAGGAGATGAAAAGGATATTGGTAGAGAAGGGAATTTTGCAACAGTTGCAAAAGCAAGACTTCCAGTGGGAAGACTGCCATTCTTTGGGTACCACCGAGCCATCCTCAGTGTATTTTGTATACATGTCTGTCTCACAGGTCAAGTCTCAGGACACCGCAAGGTTCAGGGCTTGGCAGCCTCCCCGTCTGGCTGATGGGACATCTCGGCTGATGGGAGCATGGCTGGAGGGTGTTCCTGCCTCACAAATGGGAATCCCATTATTAGAAGATCGAGACTTATTGGATTAGGATCTCTCCAGGACAGGGAGTAACTCTGTGCATGTGTTTGTCAGCACCTGGCAAACAGCATCTGAAAAATAAAACCAAGGCATGGCAGCCCACAAGTAAAAGATTTATTAATGTAGATTAAAATGTTTATTTGAATAGCCTTTTCTCATCAATTAGGCAAAATAACTGGATTAATATCAATTACTGGTATATATTAATAATCTGTTTTTATTCAGTAGCATGATAACACTATTGTAGGAGAAAATATGAAAACTGAAAATTATTAGGGAGACATTTTCCATTACAATTAGATCTGATGCTGCTCAATGTGTTATTTCAATTTGGTTAATTCATGTTGATGTGTAGGCAAGACTGCAGAACAAGACAAATACAAGCATACATTTAATATTAGCTACATTGCTTGTTCATGCATACTTTAGCTAAAGTCTTGATACCATATGATTTCAGATTTTTTTTGTGTGTCCCTGACCAAATATTCATGCTTACATTCTCACTTACAGTATGTTCTCTCTGCTAAAGAAACAATTCTGAGGCCTACCTTGACATAAACACAGAGAATAAATACGGCATGTGTTCAGCCCAAACTTTGGTCTTGCCTATGCAGCAGCTACAACCAGCTATACACATGACAGTCAAAGGACCGATGCTGCTGAGGCACAACGTTAGCAACGGGAATTGCTATTGGACGTTCCAGGACTTAGACACATCCCATTAAAAGCATGTGCAGTCCTCATTTCTCATTTCAGCTAAGGAATGGGAAACTGCTATTTACCCAAGGGGACAGATCATCACAGAAAACATTTAGTCTAGATCCAGTTTAGCAGAAAATGATGTCCATTGAGTTCAAAGGAGTAGCGCTGAGTTCCAGCTGAGGAGCTAGTCTTCAATAAAATATTATGTTCAGCTTCCACTCTTCATTCCTATTTGGGGAAGAAGCACAGAAACAACTATCTTTAAGATACAGTCCAGACACTTAATTCTGCTTATTTCATTATTAAGGAGTAATAAAGATCACTAATATTAGCTTTTGCAGTAATAGTATTGTAGAAGTTTACCAAGATGTGTTTAGATTTTTCGTCAATGGAACAGAAAAATATAATTTGGTGTACATCAAAGCAACCTCAAAACATATCACCCTGTTTGAACATGAGTCACTCCTTAAAAAAGAATTCGTAACATCTGTCAAAGTTATTTAGCTCCCTAACTTTGCCTGTGTTGGGAGAACTCTTACTCGTACAATCATTTTAATGTTTTGTACTATGTTCATATATAGGTTGCTTCTGTAAAAAGAAGTAAATTTCTTAGTGCTGTTTATTATTTATGCAGCGCCCTAGGTAGAAAGAAAGAAAACTGACAAGATACAACCTCACCTTCACTTTAATTTGCAGGGAAGGATATTTCATTATTTCCCCCCGCTTTGAAGTGCCAAGTCTCTGAAATCTCTTTTTAATGATACAGATGAAAAATAAATATGTAGAGGAGGGAGTCAGCGTGCGGAATTTGAAGAACACAAGACGTTTTGAGGCCGTGCCATCCGGGGGGATGGGAGCAGCATCTCGGTGCTAGTGGAGGTGCGTGCCGGGTCCCCGGGCTCCCAGCGCTGGCTCCGGTTCAGCAGCCAGGCAGGAGTTTCTCTCTTCGTCAATGAACCAGCTGTTACGGCAGATGATCGTGCTGAATTTCAGGTCATTTGATAACTAGGGCAGGCAGCCGCGTTTTGCAGTTCAGCTTGGGTGACATGTAGATTAAGAACTTCATCAGCACGATGCAGAGTCGCTCACGTTTCTCGGTTGCCTGGGTGGGTTTGTGCTGGGGGTGAAAAGGGGGGGTTCGGCCAGGTCGTGTTCTTGCAGCCAGATAGCAATTGCTGTCTCCTGCTTGGCACTTCTGCATGCGAGAAAACTGTGGACATTGCTAGTTTTTTGGCTTTATTATGAGTGACATTCAGAGCAGTTCTTATTTAGGCTATCACTTAAATCCGCAAGCTGTTTGCAGGCTTGGTCATGTCAGCTGCTTCCTCAATGTAAATTGTGGTGCCAGCTTCCAGACTTTCGAAGAAATGCTTATGCTTATGTCAGGGAACGGCAAGGAAAGCTTCCTAATTTCTTCAATGGCTTGGCAATGCCTGAGAGGGGACACACAGGGAGGGGGAGCCCATGAGGAGCCACAGAGCGGAGCAGCCCAACCATGCTCCTTGCTCAGGCTGCTCAGAAGAAAAGTGGCAAAGCTTGCTCGGGGCTGGGGGGAAGGATTAATATAAAATCTGGGGAAAGCAGCTGGAAATATCCCGGTAATATTCTCAGCTTGGCAGGCTTTTAAGCTTTAATGGATTCCCAGAAGAGTCAAGCAGATCTTTGGTGTAAAGTAAGTGATAACTGATGATGCTAGATTCCTAGATTATTAAAGCCAGAAGAGATCGTTAAAGCCATCTACTCTCAACTCCTTGCGTAACACAGCCCTATGATGTTCTGCCTGCAAATTCTTTAGCAAGTACATGATGGCCTGTTTTTGCTAGAAAGACATACTGTAGAAAGCCGTGGTCTTGATTTAATAACTGTGTGACAGAGAATCTACCGCTTCCCTGGTTAAGTTGTCCCAGCTGTCTCATTACCATCTCTGATAAAGTACCATGTCTGAAGGGATACACCTTGCCTCTGAGAGCACCAACCTGGGGCACCTGCCTTGCTGATGCTGATATGCGTTTTCCAAACCAGACGGTCTGGTCACCTCAGCACCGGTATGATGTGGCCAACCAGCCCCCTGCCCAGGGGGTGCGCACAGAGCGGGGCTGGCAGAGGGTGCTGGGGAGCTCAAACAATGCTGGGGTAAGCAATATGGGAATAGAGGCAGGGCTGCAATAGATATCAAGAAATAACATTGAATAGCCTTTGTGGTATGAGTAAGGCTGGTTTAAATGTAATTTAGAAGGCTGTATCTGTCTTTTCTCTTTCCAAGCTTCTTGCAATGTAGTGAAAAGCATCTACAGTTTCAAATGGTAAAATTTAAGGAGAAGAAAGAGCAGGGCAATAGGTATTTTGACAGGGAGCAGACCGATGAAGATCCCTGTCATATTAAAGGTGGCAGCTAAGACTTGTTTTCTGTGTTTCCAAGTGAATATGCCCTTTAATGCAAACCAGTTATTTTTAACTCTCATTCTGGGAAGTCCTTTTCCCCTGTGCTGGGAAGGAAGATATGTGCACTGTGTCACAGTTGTCTCACAACCACTTACCTCACCAGCCTCCTTTCATTAGGGAAAGCCAGATAATAGGACAGAAAGTTGGTCACACAAGCTCAGTGATTCATAAACCTCCCCTTCTCAGTTCAGGGGATGAAAATTGGGGGAAGCCTGTTTCATTCAGCAGGAGAGGTTCCATAGTGGATGGTAAGGCAGAGCCAAACAGGTATTTATTACTCAGTACAACGAGAGCCTGCATGCTGTGCTTCCCACTCTGGCACACCCCGCCGTGAGTCACCAGCGGCAAGCAGAATGTGAGCCAAGATGCAGGGTGATTCAGGGTTTTCTAAACCCTCCCTGAATCTGTGGGTATTTTGGTAGAGCTTGTGGCTTAGTCTCTTAGGATTAGACTCATCCCAACTATATTTACAGCACTGAAAGTCTGGCATGGAGTCTCACCCAGACTCCTCCTGCAGTCAGTGGAGAGACACTTCCAGGGAGGATTCATCCCTTTTCCAGATTGGCACTGATAGCTGAGGAGGTTTTAGGAGATTGGTGATGCAACCAGGAGTTTGCAAAGCTGGAGTATTTTTGAATTGTGCCTGCTAGCCTCTTTACAGGAGTTTGGGGCTTTTTCTTGGGTCTCAGGCTTTCTTCATCATATGGAACATACATCACAGTCTCCCTTGAAATGCCTGTTCTTACTCTCAGGGAACAGAATGCACTTTCTGAAGATTTTCAAGTGAATCATAATGACTTTGCAAGTTTGAACTAATTGAAGTTGAACCCTCTGAGAAGTATTGAATCCATGCCAGCACTTCCTTTATACCAAACGATCTTAATAGCAGTGTAGCATAGACTTCAAAATTACCCATCAGTTACATTAATTGAATTTTTTTGTAGAAGACAATTTTGAAAGCAGCATGTTGTAATACAGGTATGTTACTAGTGACTATTTAATTGTTGCCATACTATGGATTACTGACAGGCAGCAGCTTAAATAAGTTGCAAATGGGGCAAGTGTCATCAGAAATGACTTACCAGCCTTCGTCTTTCCTGTACAGCTATTTTGCCCCTAGCACTACCTTGCAAAGAAAAGACATGTAAAGTGCAAGTACATCTTTTAAAAATAGTTTAATTTAGTACCACAGACACCAACATGATTTAATCGTAGCATATTATTAGAGAATGGCATCAGTACAAGATGCTCCAATGCACAGAAACTTCTGGTAGCTGTAATGTTTACTTGAGTTGACAGGGATTTTTCGGGCTCAGTCTGTGAGACTTGCATCTGCCTGGAATGCTTCTTGGTCTCCATTTCTTGGCAGAAATGATCAGTTGGGCATACTATCTAAAATGGTTTGTAACCGGAAATATATATTAGGCTCTAATTCTGAAACAGATGCTGTGCCAGGTGGGTATTCTTGCTCCTGTGGGTGAGTGCAGGCACCTGAACCATAGCTGTCCATGTAAGAAATGAAGGTTATGTGCTGTATTCTTATGTTGTTCTCACTCCTTTGTGCCAGTATTGCAGACACTGAAATTTGAGAGAGGAGATGAGTGGGGTGCTTTCTTACATGTCTTAAATCAGCTCCGTACAATCTTACTCCAACCCAATAGCTAGGGTATGTGAGTGCAGTGTCTGTGGAGTAACAGCCATCCCGCAGGCATTGGACACTGGCGAGAAACACTTCAGCTCTCCTCAGCATGGTACCCAGAAGTCCCTTGGAAGAGATAATGGAAATGGAGTCTGAGAGCAGAGGAAAGCAATATCAGAAGTTAAACCTGGTTTAGTATGAACACTTCTACAGGTAGGACAAAACATCTGACACTGATCCTCAATGAAAGAAACTGGTTTCTGTCTTTAGGACTCCCGCAATTTGGGCAATGGTGCGACAATGGCTTTTTTAGTATATTTTGCCCAGCTGAGGAACTTAAAAGTTCATTGATCTCCTTCTTGAGTGTTTTCCAGAGCTCTTTAGAGTACAGACATGCTCAGAGTGCCAGTGGATAGACACTAGTAAAATCAAGAAACCAAGCACTTAGGTCACTTCATGGTGTCATTTCAGTTTTGGCACGGCCTCTGGATTCTTAGCTGTCTAATGTCCTGGGAAGTGCCTCCCCAAGCATGGATAACAGATATTAGGAATAAAAAAGGAAAGCAACCTTTTTAATTAAGGGCCAAATGTACAGAAATTAAAATGACACAAGTTGTATCAGCTGCATATTGGGTCCTATGTGCACAGTCTCCAGATATAATCAGTAGGTGCTCAGACAGATAATTACAGTCTTCCTGCAAAAGGCTTCATGTAGGAGAGCCACCTGCCTGCCTCCTACCACTTGCAGGATCAGAGCTATTTTGCTGTTGTGGATTATGGAATTACAGCTTTCCAACTTCTGTTTAACAAAAGAAGCATTTTTTCTAGCACCCCTTATTTCAGATGGCTGCTGCACCAGGTAAGCGCTGGGCATCAGGAATGATTTGTCAGCCTTTGCTGTAGACTCAGGAGTGATTTGTATTTGTCAAAATGCAATTTGCACAATTGATTTCCTCTTGCAAGGATTACAAGAGCAGTTAGTTGAGGGAGTGTTTGCTTTCTAGCCAAAGGGTATTGGTTCATGCTCAAAATAGGGTCAAGGTTGCTTTCTATACAGGAGTAAGAGACAGTCAATTGTCAGTTGAATTGTAACTTAAAATCTCTTTGGGTGCATAACATGTGCAAGCTCTGGTCATTCAGAAGTCATCTGTCCTGCCACAGGCAATCTGGCCTGTAGCCTTTGTGAAGGCGAGCATCAAATAATGACAGTAAGAAATTACGAAGCTTCTGGGGGTTTTTACGCCCACTTGCTGCACATCAGAATATCTCTTTAGGGGACTCGCATACAGCTGGTGGCACATGTACCGCAGCTTCAAATCCCAATACAGGTGTTATAAAAATATCTGGTCACAGTGTTTTTGGTCACACCTGACTATTTTATTTTTCCACACTTAGACCAGCACTGGTAGCATCCAGCAAGTTGTAACTTTGCCCGAGGTAGGAAGCAGAAGTGGTGGCTCCCGTCATCATTCCTGGGGCAGCTGCTTTCTCAGGTTCTTTTAATTTCCTGTGGGCCATGCTGCTGTTTCCCACTCCTGAGAGGTCACTTTCTTGCTGATGTGACTGTGGATCCCGATCTTCATTTCAGAGTTAGGAGTGACGGTGGAGCCCCTGAAGGAACCTGTTCTCAGTCCATATGTGCTCTCCTTGCAGATCACCTACAGCTATGCTGTGCCACTCAGGTGGTGGCACTGTCTCTGCTGCCCCACTTCGTGTTTGAATGAGCTATTTAAAACAATTACATTAATTTTAGGGTAAGGCGGAGGGAGAAGCAGGCATACCCACTCACCCGTTTTGCTGGCTGCACGGCAGACTGTTGGCAGAGCGTTCTCTGTGCAGGTGGTAGGTCTGCAGAAGGATCTGCAGGTATCTGTTAGTCTCTCTTAGGTCAGTCTGAGATTCACCGAGATGCTGTTTGGCCTGGAAGGATATTTTTCAGCTTTTTATTAGTCATGAGCAAATTTAGCCCCTTAGCAACCAAAATCTTAGTGTGTAAGAGGTAAGTGTATAAGACAATAATAAAGAAAATACAGAGTAACGATAGTCTTGGCCAAATAAGTCATTGAAAGAGTTTGATACAGTCTTATGACAGAATGAAGATGTACTTCTCTGGGTTTACACATTTCCTCATTAGTTCAGTATGTTGTTTTTGGTTGCCGACATTTATGTAGTACTTTTTTCTTTTGAGAGAGCAGGTGGTTCCAATGCTGGTGCAGGATAAGTCAGTGCTTCAGAGATCAGAGCTGATGTTTTACGTCAGCCAGATGCTTCCCTTCATTGTGAGATGTAGGAGGAAAGCAAAGGAGAACAAAAAGGATTTGGGGTGTCCTCAAAACTGAGAATATGATGGTCTGAATGTACCTCTTTCTCTAGAAAAACTGGAGTCCTGATGATAAAATGTAGTGTAAAATTGTATTGGTTTAATGCCAGTTTTCTTAATTTAAATGTATTTCTGGATTTTCTTAAACTCTCAGAAAGTAATTGCATAAGACCCTTGGCATTTATGGCTGTGGACACCTGAATTTGCACTCAGGTTTGAGTGTAATATTCCTGTTTTCTGATGTGCCTCTAGTGGCTTTATAAGCCAGCAAGCAGAAAAGAATGAGCATATGCAGGTAGAATTTAGACCATCTGTGTGCCATAGTGAAAAAGATAGTTTGCTATTAACAGAGTTATTGCTGTCTCAAATATTAATTAGTTAATACTTGTTTTGCTGCATCTGATAATGGAACATACCTGAAACTTAAAATGGGACATAAATAATTCATAGCAACAAGTATTAGAAAACATATGATAAGCAGCTTTGCTGTTAGAATATCTGCATATCACTTAAATGCTCTGTGTTTTAACTTTGTAGGAGGCAGGTACAGAGAAAGAGCAACTACTCAGTTATGCTGATAATGTGCTATTTAAGAAGGATAGGAGTGGCTCTGATATATTGCAAGGTAGTTATGAACCGGCCTCCACCTGGAGTTTCACCTGCTGTAACCATACAAAGAGCCTTATAGTTTTTATCCAGCATATTCTAGAAACCAGATAAAAGATTACCTGCTGTGTTCAGTGGGTCAAAATATTAATTGGTCTAAATCAGAGTAGTGTCACTGAAGCTGTGGAGATACATCCCCTAAACCAGCTCTGAGTTTGCTTGAGGAATACAGGCTTGGGATGTGTGAAGTCCCCATAGACAGAATAGTGCAAAGGCAAGGAAAAGGGAAAGAAACGAATCAAAGGGCTGGTGACAGGGCAAAAACAACAGAGGATGAATATTCTGTGTGGCCTCCGTATACGAACTGTCCATTAACTTCAGCTGCATTGCTTCTGCGAGACCTGCCGTACTTAAATATAGAAAAGGGAAGTGATTAGCAGAAAAAGTAGAAAGGGAGAAAAGTGTTGGGATCAGAGGAGATCAGGGATGATGAAAAGAACTGAAAGACAGTGGATGGGGATTTTAAGACATACATACTAATTTCTGAATCCAGCATGTTCGCACTTATATTTTAAAACTAGCATTCGACATTCATCACTGGTGTAGCCCCTTCAACTTCAGCAGCTACACCACCAGTGAACTTGATCCTGCATGTTCATTTGCAGCCATTTTTTCTCCAGTAAAACCAAACTTTCTGCTTGTTCACACTTTGCATTTATTGTAATTACGTGCATGTGGGTGAACATACGGTGGTCTGATGGGGACAGAAAATGCAGTTTCTTTCTGACTTCCACAGTATTATGTGAAAGTCCGGACAATTAAGTCTGGCATTCAGACACCCTGAAGCGTTGTGATAGGCAAGGAAGAGGGTCTGATTAAATATTTAAGCGGCCGGGCCCACTTTGCTGCTGCGGCAGCGGATAGATGACACCTGGTGAAACCTGGTCTGCGGCCGGGCGGTGGGTAAGCGCTGGGCATGAGGAGGGCGCGGAGAGGAGTGCGCTGAGGAGGCTGCTGCCATACTATGGTCAGGAGGGAATGGATTTGGCACTGCTTCTGCCTCTGCCACTGTGACTGCATCATCCTGTGCCGAATGTCCTGTAGGTGATGGAAACCTCCCTGCTGCCTTGCATGCCCCGTCCCTTGCATGCCGTTCTCTGTCGCAGGAAGGGGGAAGGGATGCTCGCACCAGGGCTTTCTTTTGCATGGAAATGTTCTGTGCCACCATCCAGTCGTGCTGGGGAATTGCTTCCAGTTGTAGCTCATCAATGGATCGTTCGTCTTTTCCTTGCTTTTAATTTCAGCAGGCGGGCAGTAGGATGCTGAGATAATATTTGAAAGAAATGACCCATTAGGTTCAGATGACGCCGGTATTTGTCAGGGCTGTTAAATCAGGAAAAGTCATTACAGCGAGAATATGGGACGATGACTTCTGAATCAACGTGTTGGATTACTTCTGTCTTTACTTGCTAATGAATAGCATCTGTACTCATGGAATAGATATTGGTTTAAAAAAATAGATAGCAACAAGGGCAGCATTTTATACCTGCTATTGTCACCTGGATATTTACTTGGTTTTTGTCTCTGTAATGGCCTGCCTGTGCCTGTCAATTCCTCTCAGCTTTTCTGGAAATTAGAATTTGCAGGGTTGTGTAGGGCTGGGCCATTAGGCTGAGGAGGATGGGTGGATTTACTATGGACCTTCCTAGTTAGTGGGACTTTTGCTTGCCTTAGGCAGAGAGCTTGGATTTTGGTGTGTGAATGGGATCAGGTGCTGTATTTGAATTTTTTTGTTTATCTGTTGAATTTATTAGACTTGTGTGTTTATTGTCAAGGAGGACTACCCATTGCCAATGTTGGGGGGGTTTATGCTTTTTCATAAATCCCTCGATTTAGCTATGTTTTGTTGAAAAGTCCTCCACCTTCCAGCACTCTGTCCAGATACGGGTGCCCATCCTAGTTGTCTTACAGCAGCATTGTGGTTTAAATAGTGGTGAAATGGATCTTGTCTGGATCTTAATGAGATGCCAACTGTGTATTTACAATGTGTTGTTTTCTATGTGTGCTTGTTGCTTCGATGCACATATGGGACCCTGCTGTTCTCCACATTGTGGAAGTACAGACAGAAAAACTGCCCTGAGGAGTTTACTGTCTCACCTGAGAGTGAAAAAGGAAGGAGTGAAAGACTTGCCTTGCAAGGTTATACATGGAGTTGGGCCAAAAATAGACCATGGTGCTCTAGGTGCCTTGGGTGCTGCACCAGGCTACACTAAGCATATATATTTTTCTGATTTAATGTGTCGTATGTCTTAGTGTTAAACAAAACTAGAGATGATGTTTGACAAGCCAAGTGTGTAAATATCAGGTGACTGAACTCCTGTACCTGCTAGAGGCTGGGTTCGTTTTCCCAGTAGCTTCCGAGATTTTCAGAGATTCAGTTTGTCCCAAAAAAGGTTTGAATTCTTGCTTTTTGTTTGCTGCAAGGGATTGTAAGTATGAAGTGTGTATAAACAGTTATATGCATGTACTCACGTGCAAATACACTCCTGGTCACACTTAGCCAAAGGAAGATACTCAGTTTATATTTCATGGAACAGATGCATGAGGTTGAGACATCAGTGGGAAGGTGCTTTCTGAGCTCAGCGATGCTCTTACTGCAGAGCACGAGGCCAGCGTTGCTGGGGCTCCCTTCCCTGTTGGGACAGTGCCTGGCAAACTGTCACTGGAGTGAAACAATTCATGTCCTCATTAAAACCAAATTCAGGAAAATATCTTTGTACTATAAACCATATGTTTAGATAGTGGGTATTGATTTACACCCTCAGCTTCTTTGCAGCATCTACTGCCTGGATTCTGGCATTAACCAGACTCCCATGCGATGGCAGGGAGGTGATGGCTTCTCAGTATCGCTAATGCTTTCAATTTTAACAAGAATCTGATTATATTTGGTGTTTTTCTTAAAGCTTCATTACTGCTTAGAGGCATGAGATTATGAGCTAATCTTAACCTTTATTGAAAAGTTTCAAACCTGGATGTGCAGAAAGTAGGCATGATGCACATTCTAAAACAAAAAAAATTTTTAAAAAATGAGGGAAAAAAATGAACTGAAGTGCTTTGGGACTTGTTTATTTAACACTAATAATTGTGGGGTTTGTTTAATTTTAAGCTTGTGTCATGGTCCTGAATTTTATGGATTACTTTTTCACTTATGGCACTGACTGATGCCTCGTCCCACTGTCTTCTCCGTATGTGTTTATAAAGCCAGCAACACTGGACTCATACCCTTAGAAATTCAGCAACGCCTTTTTTCTCTCAAAAGAAAAAAAGATACTGTTCCCATGGCTTTTCATGCACTCACCATTTTTCTCAGAGCCAGAGGCAGTTCCCACAGCAAAAGCAGTCAGTCATCGACTAAGTAGGATGCTTACTTATCATGGAACTGCCTGTGGAAGCAAGGCTGTTTCTCTAAACACAGCAGAGCCCCCACGTCGGCACCCACGAAGGAAGGAGATGCTGCTGGTCGCTGCTCGTTGCTGCCTGGCAGGTGCTGCCTTATCTGCCTCTGTTTCATTAGTGCATAATTGAGCGGTCGCTGAATTAGTTATTTCTTGCTCAGAGCTCAGCGCAGCCGACAGAATCCCTCCGGGATGCTCCAGTTCACCTTTCCCTGCCCTGTGTGGGGGTTTCCTGTGCTCATCTTGCCATCTGGACTCTGTTTCCTGGAAAGCCAATGCTGCGCGGGCTCTGGTCCTGTCCCAATACATTCATGGGGCTCCGCGACGCTGGAGCCTGATCCTGTTAGCTGTGTAGGCATCACCTTCCCCTTCGCTGCCATCCTGCAGGTTGGGTTCTTGAAGCACTTCCCTGGGAAGCGGGGGACCAAGGGTCAGCCACCTCTCCTGCCCAGGGGAACTGCAGCTTACGTTTCCCACCTCTTCCCACTGTGACAGACTCATGCTATTCTAGATCAGCGTGCAGGTTTTTTTCTTTCTTTTAGAGCTGAGCTGCTGAGAGGAAAATCATTCCCAGTTCTCTTGCAATTCTTCTATTTTACATTAATCAGTCACTGGATAAAACACAGGGAATCCCACACCAGACCCATGGATGTCCCACCTTTGTTGCATGCCCTACCCATGGGGACACAGTCCCACCATCCTAGGCTGCATTCTGCAGGAGATGCTGACCCCAACAGCCCCAGAGAAACCTCATTGTGGAAGGCTTCCTTTTTACTCTGTCACCTATGTATGTTTTAAAATTTCTTTTGAAGCTGGTTGAGCTATCTTTTATGTGAAAGGTAACCCAAGCTGTGCTCCTGAGCTGAGGCACCGATGCTGAGATAAATGCACCGGAGCCATGTCCTTTACATATTAAATATGATCCCTGCTGTCAGAGTGCAGTCAATTACTGCAGGAGCTGCTCTAGCACCGACTCATCTTTATTGCATTCAGAATGAAAAAAAAAAAAAAATTTCTCCAAAAACAAGACACCAGCATGAAAAATTATCAAATACTGTTCCAATGCCATGACAGATAAACAGCAGGATTAAACAATTGCCATCATATTTTATCCAGAATAGCTGAATTAAAAGCCTTATCAGTTGAGTCAAAGGCACACTGGTTTCATGCTGATGTTTTCAGTGGCAATTCTGGTGTATTGAAGATGATTTATTTCTAATCATCTTGCAGCACTGGATCTTTGCATGGCCTTTCTATTTGGTAACTTCTCTCTGGGTCTCGTGTCTTCCGTCCTGCTCAGTGCATGTGTGGTTGTGCATGTAGAAAACCCTGCAATTCCATTTGTTGATTTTCCTGGAAAAAAAAAAAAAAGGGCTGTGCACAATGCACACACCTGTACATATGTACTTGCAGGAGGTGTGTACCAATGATAGTGTAGGGCACTCCCATGTTAAATACCAGGCTTGTTTTTCCAGCTCTGTCACTGTCCTTAGACCTTATCTACATCAGAAAGTTTCAGCAGTGAATGTTAAATCGATTTTTAGTTTAAATGAATGGATTTCATATGGACCCCCTGTGCTCACACCCTTATTTCAGTTTAAGGAGGGCCTGTTTCACATTAGATTAAAGTAATCTTACAAGTAAAAGGTAAAAGATAAAACGACTGCAATCTTTGGAATGGCACTTTTAAGAGCTTCTAAGCTGGGAGTTTCTACAATTTAGCTGAGAGCTGGTACTTGGATACGCACTGCTCCTTGTCCAGTGTAGTATAAGGTAAAATGAGGTTGTGTGAAATGTTGCTGGGGTTGGTTTTAAGAGGAAGTGTTTTACTTTGCACTGCCACAGACTTGCAGCACTGTTGGTCACCAGGGGACAAGGGAGGGAGGTCGAGAAGTTTTCTGGCACGGAGCTGGAAATGCTTGTTTCGCTGCACTCTCCTTGCCTTGGGTCAAACCAAAACTAATTTGGTCTGCATCAGAATAAGAGTGCCTTAGGTGGCCTTTTGCATACGTTTAACTGTGTCGGTAGCAAATCTCACCTGTAGGTAAATTGATGCAAACAACTTTTACTTGTGCAGACATGGTGTCGATGTAATTGAGTCATTTAACTTCTGCCTAATAGCACTGGTGAAGCTCAGTTAAGGCTGGTAGAGTTCTTTGCAGTTCTCAGAGGAAAAGTTTGGGCCATGTGTAAATGATGTTATAGAACAGGGGTGTCAAAATCATTTTCACGGGGGGCCACATCAGCCTCGTGGTTGACTTCAAAGGGCTGAATGTGATTTTAGGACTGTATAAATGTAACTACTCCTCCTGTTATAGAAAGTATTTAATGTGCTCTGTTATAAATGCGGCGGAGGCACCCAGCCTGTGAATAACACTCTATGAAACTCTTTCTATTTGAAGTTAATGTTTAACAGGAATGAGGCAAACGCTGTCTCTTTGTGGCACCATAGCCAAGCCCTGCCTTGGGTGGGTGTGCTCCCACTCTCTCTGCCAGGTTGGTTTTGCTTACTGTGATTCAAATGATCCAACAGGATCCTGCACGGAGCTGAAGGTGCTCTGTCACATAGTTAACAGCACAACAAAACCTGAATGGCATTAAAATTTTGAAAACTGAGGCACTAGTGACCCACAGACAAAACTGCCCCATCTGTTTGTCTGTCCATGCTTTGCCTCAGTCCCTGCATCCCTGTCAGATAGACGGTCCCTGCAGCATGCCTAATGCATGAGCTGTTGCAGGTCAGACAAGGCAGGACATGTGGAGTCCCAAATTGCCAGCATGGCAACGCCGTGGCAGCACACGTGAGGGACCCATGGCGCTGCCCAGCTGCAGTGATGGGGTGCAGCAAGTGGGGTGATCCCCCTTCCCAGTCCTTTAACTCGCCTTGGAAATTGAGGTCTACATGACCTGCTGTGCCATCCAACTCTGCTTGTTGTAGCTCGGGCCCCAGAAGTAGTGTAGGCACCCTGCTTTATCTGTGTGCTTTATCTAGGCTAATTAGGTCAGTGCTTTGTCCAGGATAATTGTCTCTACTAATGAGTCTGAACACAGTGTCACTAGCACAGCCACTTTGCACCTGGTTCCATTGCCAGCTCCTTCGCTCCTTCGCATGTGGCCATGGCAGAAGGTCTCCAGCACTTTTGGTCCACACCAGGACAGACCAAAAGAGCCCAAAGCAGGTCGAGGTCTCAGGGCAGAAGCAGATATTTAAAGTGTTCACAGAGTCTCGGCAGCAGCAGTGTCATTGCCTGACAGTGGCAAGAGAGCCAAAACCACAGCCAGGCTGTGATCGCGGGGATGCGGCGGTGTGAGGAGACACAGAGAACTTCCCCCTGCCAGCCAGAGCGCACTGGATTTCACATCCACATCACAAGGCTGCCCTGCCTGCCGGGAGCTCGGGGAGATTGGGCAGCAGTGCAGCCAGGAGCAAGGAACCCCCTCAAGTGTGTGGAAGTGAAGGAGAGAGGTTATGGTGAAGACAGCAAAATGCACCGTCCAGGTGAGGCCCTGCGTGGGTTTGCAGGTTGGCCCCAGGTGCTGGTGGGATCCCAGGCAGGAGTCCCCAGGGCCCTGGTGCAGGGAGCGGTGGCCTGAGCTGTACCCAAGTGGGGACACTGGTATTAGCACTGCTCAGAAGCGCTTTTGACAACTGATTTTTTTTTTCTGTTAGAAAATGTGAAATTATTTGAAAGATATTTCTATGGGAAGCAAAAGCTTTGCAGGAACTTGTAATCTGGAATGAATTATTCCCTTGTGGTCAGGATAAGCAAGTGTTTATGTCACATTCCCAGGATATAAATGATGACAGGTCAGACCTGGTGCTTGAACCTGGGTCTCCTGAAATCCAAGTAAGTGCTGAAACCATCAAGCAATGAGGGAGAGCTGTCTGTCTGTCTCTCCCTTCTTTCCCTCCCATAGTCTGCTATGTTGGGTTTTTTTTCTACAAAATCATCATGTTCTGTTCATATGCAGAACAAAAATTTTCAGTCTCATAAATTTAAATCCCATCACACTGTTGCACAAGCACCACAGAGTTTATAGGGCTTGCAGAAACCCTCCTTGGTGGCTGCTCTGTTTCCATTGTGTAAAATGAATATAAGATGTGTGAGTTAGATTGGACCTTTTGTATTGAAGACACACAAAATCCTGGTTGCTCGGGGAAATTAGCCTGGCTTTGCGATTTTTTGAGTGCACGCAGTCAGCGGCACTTGCAGTTGTTGCATAAGTAAAAGAGGAAAAAGAAACATTACTGGGGGCCGCCCCAGCAGGAGAGAGATGATAACACTGGTCCTTCTTGCTCTTGCCTTCCTGCCACAGCCAAGCCAGACTGGAAGCAGGAGCATGGGTTTTCCCTCAGAAACAGCTTTGGTCCTGTTTTGTGGCTGGTGGTGTGTCCAGACAGGGACATCTCCAGGCAGTAGCAGGGTGCAGTGGTACAGGAGTAGCCACCAGCATATGGAAACCATCACACCCACAGCAAAGCAGTGCCCTGCTGCCAGGAGTTCCCTATCGGCATCTTCAGGGGGAAGGACAGAGCAGGCACTGGGGTGGCTGAGCAGGAGGAGAAAAAGCAAACACCTAAAACATCCGTCTGCTCCCAAAGTCTGCCTTGAGCTGAATCACAAGATGTTTATATAAAAATGCAGTTAATTATTACAAAGCAACAAAGTGAGGAAATACAGACGTGCACAACGTATCTTCTGCATTAATTAGTTGCTAAAAATGCAGATCACAACATCTCTGAAGCTGCAAATGGGTCAGAAGCAAAACCATCTCTCCTGGTTATTGTGCTGCAACCAAAAGATGTGTATTTAGTTTCAAGTGTGTTCTTAATCCTGCAAGTATACACATACATACAGAAAATATAAATAAACTCATCGAATTTACTAGGACTTCTTCATGCTGAAAACTGAGATGGACTTGTTTGCAGATTCATATACCTGTTAATTTACCTGCCTACAATGCAAAATCAGCTTGAGAAAGCTCCAGGTGATAAGAGGCAACAACCCCAACTTTTCAGATGTGTTTTGTAACATTGCTATAAAAGGTTTTCTTTAAGCCGCTTTCCAAATTGATTTGGTTGTATTTGTCTGGTTTTAAAGCTACATAGCCAGTTTATAACAGTGCCCACAGGAAAAAGGAGTTGTTTTTTTGGTGTGGTGTTGATAGTCTGGTCTTTGATTCCTTCTGCATGTCTAGTGTCAGTCAAACTGGCCACACTCATTTATCTGAGCATTTGGCCCCAAGAGAAGATTCATGCCAAAGTACCAGATTAAGATGGCATCATTAGAGCCTCCTATATACTTTGACATGATTATTGCCAGGGAAGAATTGTTTCTGTTTCCTCTGGCTTTTCTTGTTCACGCTGGTGCCTCCTTTTAGACTCTTTCCAAGCAGAGCACAAGCTTCTGTATGATGCTCTGATATACAAGGGAAGTTTTCTTGCGACAAAATCATATGCAGGGATGAGCACGGCTAAGGCTGGTCACAGTGGAATGTTTCCTGGTGAGGGAGGTGTAACTGACTTAAACCTTGAAAGTCTTTCACCCAGAAGTCTGCTTATTGAACTATCTCACAGGTACATGTATGTGCACAGGAAAACGTGGGTGTTACCTGCACACACCAGAGCCAGGGTCCAAACCGGTGACACTGCAGACTGTGGGGAGTCTGGTCCATTTCCACAGGCTGGGAATGGGACCTCACCTGTTCAGAAGTTGCTTAACTTCACTGTAACTGCATGTCGGGGCAGCTCTGGCTTTCTTTCACTTCAGTGGTGAAGATGCACAGTATAAGCATTGACACAGTAACATGGCATCCTCATTGCACCTTAAACTCCTTACACGTGAGGCTCCTGCTCTGTGCTTCCCAAATATCTGCTATGTTTTGTCTGTTTGCTTCCAAAAAAACCACCCTTTTCCACCTCCCCATTTGTTGTTTTGTGTGATCTTTACAAAATGTGGCATTTCTGTCTAAACAGTTTGCCAAAGGCCTCTGACAAACAATATTAAGTTGTCAGTCATGAGGCATTAAAGAAGTGAACTGTCTTCACTTCATACCCAATCCTAAGGTACTTTTAAATGTCAAAGCTTTTGGCTCAGTGGTTGTCATGGGCTCCAATTTTGGGATACTCAAAACTGGGGTCTGATACATGGGTCTGATTTTCAGAAAGTGCTGTGTTCCCTTTCTGCAAATGTTAGTCCTTAAACACATTTCAAAAATATGCACGATTTCATCAGAGTCAGTCAACGCTCTGGAATTTCAGACCGTGAGGCATTTCTGCCATCTTTCCTGTTTTCATGCAGTCATACTTTCAAAATTCGTTTTCAGATGATTTTATGCCTGGCAGAAACATATAAAGAAAATTGAGAGAAATATCTTTAATGATTTGTGAGTGACATATTTGGGTTTGTGAGTGTTTAATTCTGACTTGCTGTTGTTTGATAACTTTTAAAAAGGATGAAATTTTACACTTTAAAATGAAAAAAATAAGGTAGATTGAAATTTCCCACATATAACTGATCTGTTTCTCAATGCCATTTATCGGGAAAAATGCTGTTGCTTTTAATAGAACTCTTACCTGTTTAGTCCCTGTTGAAACGCAAATTAATGGAACAATCCTCTTTCCACTGAATGCAAGGCCACTGTAACTTATGCTACCAACATTTATTTTTATTTTCAGAATAATTTTTTCTTTCTGAAAATGGCAGTAAGTATCAGTGTGCTTGATTAAATGTCCAAGAACAGAGATTAAATGATCATAGCCAAGAGAGGAGATGTGAATTAAATGGTGACATGTGTAGTTGGGTTTCCTTGGTGAATTCCAGTGAAAGCTCAGCTTGGTCTGGATCCTGCAAAAGTAGGAGACCAATAGTGTTCTAAAAAGAAAAGCCACCTTTGTAAATGGCTTGCATCTCCTTGCACCTTCCATCAGGAAGGCTTCTTGATGCCAACTCAGCATCAGAGCATCACTAGTTAGCATGTACGCTCACAAACTCAGCACTGTGGCTGAATAATCCAGGGAGGTTAGATCTGAACCCTGTAGAAGCTGGAAATGCATCACAATGCAATGGACTGTCCTTCCACAGGACATCTTTTGCAACATTCTAGGTCCTCACCAAGGGATGAGTACATGGTCTACAGCTACCATGGTGCTAAGTTTCTGGACAAATCTGCTGTCATTTAGCCACTGAATTCTCCTGGTGGGACTGAAAATGTGCAGGAGGCAATGATTTCTCTAATAGGAAAAATAATGAATTAAATAAAGAGAGGACAATAATGCTTGAGGGTTTTTTTTTCTCATAGTAAGATGGAGAAGCAATTCATCTGAGTAGCACTGTTTTTTGAAAAAGTTGGCCACACTTGCATTCCTAGTAGCATTCATTTGTTTGTTTGTAGGTCCAGCTGCCCAGCGCCAGGTCCAGAATGGGCCATCTCCAGATGAGATGGAAACACAAAGAAGGTAAGTGGAGTTCATCAGTTATGATAGAGTTCTAGTTTGTAACGGGTCAATGTGCAGTCCTTGCTCACCAATAAGCACTGTTCTTTTTACTCATACCTCTTTTAAGCTGATTGTGAGTTTTCTGTAATTATTGCTAATGATTCTGTAATGACTTTTTAAAGAGTGAACTGAAGCCCTAGGCAAGCTTTTTGCTCAAAGGCAAGTGTGAGGCATGCCAGTGTTCAGAGTTAACGACAAAACATGTTTAAAAGTAATTTGTTGAGCGTGTGTTTCTCAAGCACATTGAGAAAGCCTAACCTTATCCTGTTTTGAATCACCTGCTGTCAGTAGACAGTCATATTGCCCAGGGAGCACCTGATGTACCATATACATTCTCATTTTGCATATGGCTACTTTCTGTACCATATGCCGTTCCTTTTATGAATGCTTTGCTCTAAGCCACCATAATAAAGGAAGACGCTTATGTCTAGACTTAGTGCCATTATTACACATGGCCTTTTCTCTAGCCACCCGGAGTTGTCTTCTTGACATCAAAGGGAAGGTAGGCAGGAATGTCCGTCCTTACATGCCTGTCTCCATAATCAAATTATGAGGCCTATCTCATTTCAGCTTTGCTGATTCAGCTGAGATCCCTCTAGCAGCTGTAGCAATCCCTGTAGCAGCAGTATCTTCAGCTTCCATCACTAGGAATAAGATATGCATATCCCATTCTGGACAAAGTCTTCTAGTCTGACCAGCAGTCCATGCTGTCAGAGCTGTGATCTCTCTGCCCAGCATCAGTGGCATCCACGCCAGCAGCACTGCTTAGCCTGTTGAAGTATAGGCTTGTGCACACAAAAAAGCATCTTAGTTCTCCATATTCCTGCTCACTGCAAGTGTGTTTCTCCTACTGTATGGGAAACACTGGAGAATATTCTGCCGCTACACGTGAGCTAAAAGCTGGTGAGTCTCACTTCATCGGGAGCGCACTGGAGAGCAGAAATCGACAGGACCTGTCGCTGCTCCAAGTTTGGTGCTGGCATTGCTTAAACAAGGTGTCTGCATTTGCTTCTGTAATAAGAGAAGGATCAGCAAGAGCACAATTAGCCCTCCAGAAGACCTGGCCCAATGTTTGGTCCAGCTAATAAATAGCTTTGTAGGGATATTAGTGGAACCAGACCTACAGGGACAGTTCAGCACCAGAGGTGTCAGGCATTGGTCTGATGTGACAGGGCTCAGTGGGCTCTGCCTTTGTTCACAGGTGCAACCTGTAAGCAGGCAAGGTCCCCCCTTGCGGGGTCCAGGGACTGCTCTGGCCCTGTGGGTTGCGTAGCTTCATGTCACACGCTCCTGGAGCAGCAGGGATGAAGTGTTGCAATGTAAAATTTGCACTGATGCTCTAGGACTACTGTTCTGACTGGTCCCTATATAAAACCGTATATAGGTCATTTAAGACAAGGCCCTCACAC